>NC_081299.1:117744685-118955185 GCF_030435805.1 Mustela lutreola | reverse complement strand
CAGTGTGCGGTCAGCTGTCTGGGTGTTGGTCACGAGGTCCGGGGTCAGGTTGTCAGACAGTGCATTAGTGTCCAGGTTAGACTATATATTTTGGGTTCATTCGAGTGCCGTGTAGGTTCTTATCTGAAGAACTCTTCAGGATATGAAGAATGATCGAGTCTGAGGCGCTTTTGTCTCTGGATTTTGTATCAGCGATGGCCTTGAAATGTTGGGGAGACCTCATGGGCCATGGACGAATCTTGCTATCTGTGCACTTGGCCCGATCCCAATTGTTTTCCGTCAATCTGTGGGATGGGAGGACTCCTTTCAGGTTTGTTACCTCAGGTGTCCCACCAAAAGAGGAATTCCAAAGCAGAGACCTGGGGAAGAGTGAAGGGACAACCCGAACTATGGTTAAAAATTGGGGCCTAGGGGCATGGCAAGCCCAATATGCTGTCTCTCCATCCAGCCACTGAGAGGCCTTACCTGAGTACTGGGCTCAGGCTGAGGGGTCACAATGTTTGTAACCAATGTGGCCCGCACGCATGGGCGGGGCCACATGGGCCACACTGGTATGAACTACACTGAACCTTGGACAACATGCCAACCACAAGGTTTCTTGCCATTGGGAAAGAGTTCTGATTTCTGCATCATTTTCAAACCCAGGTGTGAGGCCAGGAAGTCCAAGCTCAGGCTGTGTCAGAAAGGGCATTATTGCCCAGGTCAGCCTATATATTTGGGGTAGAGCCGAATGGCGTGCAGGTTGATCCTCATTTACGGTTTCTGGGTAGCCCTAGAGGGCAATGTTATTCTTCTGGTAGGCAGGCAGAATGCTGCATTGTGGTTCTAGATTGCCAACTGGAGGGCTTATGGGCCAGTTGTCTGAGGACGGGAGTCTGAGCACCCAAATTAGGCCTAGGTTTCCGGGTGAGGATATGGCATGCACAATATACAGACCTGAATCAAGATCTCGTGCATCGGAAGTCAGGGCGAGGATCAGATGATCGCTCAGGTTGGACATTCTGTCCCTGATGGCCCCTTCTTGAAGGGGGGTTGGATCACGAGGCCATGGGGATTTTCCCACCTTGGGAGTTGTGAGAAGCTACGAACGGCAAAGATTCTTCTGCAGGACAATTGAGACCTGTTGGTTGGCTCCAGGACAACGATTCCGAGCAGGGTTCTAAGGATGGATGGCTGGGTAGCCCACCTCGTATTCCAATTGTCTCCAAGCAACAAGACAGGTTAGATCTGCTGGATCTGGGGGAGCAACCGAGGAGGCTGAGTTGAAATGGAGTCTCCCGTGGATGTGTCCTAATATGATTTTGTGTCTATGGAGACCTTGGAATGTATCCTCGGGCCCTGAACGGTTCTCCTAAAGAGAGGCTTTCACACAGCTCCATCGTGCAAGTTTCCCATGTGTAGATGAGATTTGTTCTGATGGGTGAGTCAAGAAACAGCCATATGCTGTTATTGAAATCCAGGCCTCTGAGGAGAGATGCCTGGAAACCAAAACAATGGATCCGATAGGTGCCTAGGGGCCTGTTTGTTCCTTTTTACATCAGGGTACATCAGTCTATGGGTTTGAGTGCGGGTAGGTGCTCAATGGGCCCAGATTTCCCCTGTTTGTCCTGGGATGGCCCCGTCCAAAGAGTTTGATGTCATTCTGTGGGATGGAAGAAGTCCGTTGTTCTGTTGTTGTTGATTTGTTTTGTTTTGTTTCTCAACCTCAGGTGTCCCACCAAATAAGGGATTCCAGAGTAGAGCCCTGGGTAATGGCGACTGGACAACCAGAAATCTGGATAAAATTGGGGCCTAGGGACATGTCAAGCCCATTATGACATCTAATGGTCCAGCCACTGAGAGGACGTACTGGAGGACAGGAATCACGCTGAGGTTCACATTGCGTTTTTATGCCCTCGTCGCACTCAAGAATGGGCGGGGCCTCAGGGTGAATGCTGGTTTCTCCTACACTGAACGTAGGACAACATGGCAACCAAAAGCTTTCTTGCCATGGGTAAGCAGGAGTTGTGATTTCTGCATCACAGTCACCCTTGGGCAGTGATTGGAGATAAGGTCTAGGTTCTAAAGCCTGAAAACTGAGGTCGGGAAGAGATGATGACCTAAGGCCATGGCGGGTCTGATGTGCTCATTGTGCGGTCAGCTGTCTGGGTTTTCTCTGGAGGTCCCGGCTCAGGTTGTGTCAGAGAGTGCATTAGTGCCCCAGGTTAGACTCTATAATTTGGGGACATTCGAGAGCCTTGTAGGTTTATTCTCAATTCAGCTGCCTGGTCAGCTCATTAGGCAATATATTTTTTCTAGAGGGCAGGCATAGTGCTGCAATGATGGTCCGGAATTGCCAAATTTGTGGGCTTCGGGGCCAGGAGTGTGAGGATGGAAGTCTGAGAACACAAGCTAGACTTGGGATTCAGGGCGAGGGCACGGCATGTACCCCCTGAAGATCTGAAGCAATATCTCATGCATCTGAAGTTAGAGGGAGGATCAGACGTTGGCTCAGCTTGGATTTTCTGTTCATGACGGCCCCTTCATGAAGGGAGCCGAATCTCGAGGCCGTGGATGTTTTCCCACGTTTGGAGTGGTGGGATGCCCCCTCCTAGGATTCCTTCTGCGGGACAATTGAGACTTGTTGGACAGCTCCAGGACATCCCATATGGATGAGTCCAGACCAACGTTCGAGGATGGATGCCTGGGAAGCCCGCCTCGCATTCCAATTGTCTCCTAGCGACAAGACAGTTTAGATCTGATGGCTCTGCGGGAGCAACCGGGGTGGCTGAGTTGAATGGACTTTCCTGAGGATGGGTCTAATGTGTGTTTGTGTCCATGAGGGCCTTGGAATGGGGCGGTGGCACCGTGACCCTGAAGTATTCTCCTAAGCTTTTGACATAGCTCCCATGCACAAGTTTCCTTGTGGAGACGAGTTTGGTTCTGATGGGTGCCTCAGGAAAACCCCAATGCTGGTATTGGAATCCAGGGTTTTGAGGACACATGCCTGTAAACCAAAGCAATGGATCCGATTTTGGCCTAGGGTCCTGTCTGGTTCAATCTTCTTCTCTGGGGACATCCATCTAGGGTATGAGTGGAGGTAGATGCTCAGCTGGTGTCAGACTGACCTTTTTTGTCCCGGGCGACCTATACTACTGGGATGGCCTCAGGGACTTTGGAGGGTTCTCCTAATTTGTACGATTTTGGACAATGGAATGGGCAGAATTCCCATGGATTGGGTAGGCACAGTCCTAATGTGTGGCTCCAGGGTCCCCAGCCTGGATGGTGTGTGGCCCAGGACTTTGAGGACAGAAGTCTGAAAACACAATCTCAGCTTATGTTTGGAGACGTAGGTATTACAGGCCCAATCTACAAACCATGAGAAGACATCTTCAGGATATGAAGAAAGTGCGAGTCTGAGGCGCTTGCTCAGGCTTTTGTCTCTGGATTTTGTTTCAGCGATGGCCGTGGAATGTCGAGGAGGCCTCATGGGCCATGGACGAATCTTCCTCTCTGTGGATTTGGCCTGATCCCAATTGTTTTTCGTCAATCTGTTGGATGGAGTACTCCTTTCAGGGTTGTTACCTCAGGTGTCCCACCAAAAGAGGAATTCCAAAGCAGAGCCCTGGGGAAGAGTGAAGGGACAACCCGAACTATGGTTAAAAATTGGGGCCTAGGGGCATGGCAAGCTCAATATGCTGTCTCTTCATCCAGCCACTGAGAGGCCTTACCTGAGGACTGGGCTAAGTCTGAGGGTCACAATGTGAGTTTGCCACCTATGTGGCCCGCGAGCAATGGCGGGGCCTCATCGGACAAACAGGTTTCCACTACACTGAACGTTGGACAACAAGCCAACCACATAGTTCTTGCCATTGGGCAGGAGTTCTGATTTCTGCATCATTTTCGAACCTGGGCAGTGATTGGAGATAAGGTCTAAGATCTGAATCCTGAAAACCTAGGTTGGGAAGAGATAACGACCTAAGGCAATGGCTGGTCCGATGTGCTCAGTGAGCGGCAAGCTGTCTGGGTGGGGCCAGGAGGTCCAGGCTCAGGCTATGTCAGAAAGGGCATTATGCCCACGTCAGCCTATATATTTTGGGTACAGCCAAGTCCCGTGCAGGTTGATCTTTATTTGGGGATTCTGGGTAGCGCTAGAGGGCAATGTTTTTCTTTTGGAGCGCAAGCAGTGTGCTGCATTGTAATTCTGGATTGCCAAACTGGAGGGCTTGTGGGCCATTAGTCTGAGGACGGAAGTCTGAGGACACAAGCTAGGCTTAGGTTTCTGTGTGAGGACATGGCAGGCACAATATACAGACCTGAATCGAGATCTCGTGCATCTGAAGTCAGGGTGAGGATCAGACTATTTCTCAGGTTGGACCTTATGTCCCTGATGGCCCCTTCATGAAGGGGAGGGGGATAAAGAGGCCATGTGTTTTTCTCACGATGGGAGTTGTGAGAAGCTCCCAACTGCAAAGATTCCCTGCAGGACAATTGAGACCTGTTGGTTGGCTCCAGGCCAATGATTCGGAGCAGGGTTCTAAGGATGGATGGCGAGGTAGGCCACCTCGCATTCCAATTGTCTCCTAGCAACAAGACAAGTTAGATCTGCTGGATCTCGCGGAGCAACCGAATATGCTGAGTTGAAATGGACTCTCCTGTGGATTGGTCCTAATGTGTTTTTGTGTCTATGGAGACCTTGGAATGAAGCGGTGGCACTGGGGCCCTGAAGGTTTCTCCTAAAAATAGGCTTTGACACACCTCCCACGTGTATTTTTCCCATGTGTAGATGAGTTTTGTTCTGATGGGTGAGTCAAGAAACAGCCATATGCTGGTACTGAAATCCAGGCCTCTGAGGAAGATGCCTGGAAACCAAAGCAATGGATCCGATTAGGGCCTAGGGGCCTGTTCGTTCCTTTTTACCTCTGGGGATATCAGTCTACGAGTCTGAGTGCAGGTAGGTTCTCAGATGGGCTCAGATTGCTCCTGTTTGTCCTGGGAAGCCACCATTATTGGGATGGCCTCAGGGACTTTGGAGGTTTATCCTATTAGTAGGGTTGTTGCCATTGGAATGGGCACACAGAATTCCTTTGGAGAGGGCAAGTACAGTCCTCAGGTTGGCTCCAGGGGCCTAATCCTGTAGGGTGTGTAGGCCTGGGCTGTTTGGACAGTTGTCTGAAAACACAATCTCGGATTATGTTTCGGGTCTTAGGTATGGCAGGACTGATCTACAGACCATGAGGAGAACTCTTCGGGATATGAAAAAAGGGCGAGTGTGAGGCTCTTGCTCAAGTTTTTATCTCTGGATATCGTGCCATTCATGGTTTGAAATATCCGGGTGACTTCATGGGAAATGGACGAGTCTTACTCTCTGGGGGTTTGGCCCCGTCCAAAGAGTTTGTTGTCATTCTGTGGGATAGAAGAAGTCCGTTTTTTTGTTGTTGTTGTTTTGTTTTGTTTTGTTTTTCAAACTCAGTTGTCCCACCAAATGAGGGATTCCAGGGTAGAGCCCTGGGGAGGGGCGATTGGACAAACAGAAATCTGATTTAAATTTGGGGCCTAGGGACATGTCAAACCATTATGGCATCTAATGTTCTAGACACTGAAAGGACTTACTGGAGGACAGGACTCACGCTGAGGGTCACAATGCGTGTTTATGCCCTCGTCGCACTCAAGAATGGGCGGGACCTCAGGGTGAAAGCTGGTTTCTCCTACACTGAACCTTGGACAACATGGCAACCACAAGGTTTCTTGCCGTGGATAAAGAGGAGTTCTGATTTCTGCATCACACTCACCTCTGGGCAGTGATTGGAGATAAGGTCTAGGTTCAGAAGCCTGATAACTTAGGTAGGGAAGAAATGATTACCTAAGGCCACTGCGGGTCTTATGGGCTCAGGGTGTGGTCAGTGTCTGGGTTTTGCTCCGGATGTCCCGGCTCAGGTTGTGTCAGACAGTGCATTAGTGCCTAGGTTAGACTATATAATATGGGTACATTCGAGTGCCGTGTAGGTTTATTCTCATTTAATGTGCCCGGGCAGCTCATTGGGCAATATTTTGTTTCAGGAGGGCAGGTAGAGTGCTGCAACGATGGTCCGGAATTGCCAAACTTGTGGGCTTCGGGGCCTGGAGTGTGAGGTCGGAAGTCTGAGAACACAAGCTAGACTTGGGATTCAGGGCGAGGGCACGGCATGTACCTCCTGAAGATCTGAAGCAATATCTCATGCATCTGAAGTTAGAGGGAAGATCAGACGTTGGCTCAGCTTGGATTTTCTGTTTATGACGGCCCCTTCATGAAGGGAGCCGAATCTCGAGGCCGTGGATGTTTTCCCACGTTTGGAGTGGTGGGATGCCCCCTCCTAGGATTCCTTCTGTGGCACAATTGGAGACCTGTTGGACAGCTCCAGGACATCCCATATGGATGAGTCCAGACCAACGTTCGAGGATGGATGCCTGGGAAGCCTGCCTCGCATTCCAATTGTCTCCTAGGGACAAGACAGTTTAGATCTGATGGCTCTGCGGGAGCAACCGGGGTGGCTGAGTTGAAATGGACTTTCCTGAGGATGGGTCTAATGTGTGTTTGTGTCCATGAGGGCCATGGAATGGGGCGGTGGCACCGGGACCCTGAAGTATTCTCCTCAGCTTTTGACATAGCTCCCATGCACAAGTTTCCTTGTGGAGACGAGGTTTGTTCTGATGGGTGCTTCAGGAAAACCCCAATGCTGGTATTGGAATCCAGGGTTTTGAGGAGACATGCCTGTAAACCAAAGCAATGGATCCGATTTTGGCCTAGGGTCCTGTCTGGTTCAATCTTCTTCTCTGGGGACATCCATCTAGGGTATGAGTGGAGATAGATGCTCAGCTGGAGACAGACTGACCTTTTTGTACCGGGTGACCTATACTATTGGGATGGCCTCAGGGACTTTGGAGGGTTCTCCTAATTTGTACGATTTTGGACAATGGAATGGGCAGAATTCCCATGGATTGGGTAGGCACAGTCCTAATGTGTGGCTCCAGGGTCCCCAGCCTGGATGGTGTGTGGCCTAGGACTTTGAGGACAGAAGTCTGAAAACACAAACTCAGCTTGTGTTTTGGGACGTAGGTATGGCAGACCCGATCTACAAACCATGAGAAGACATCTTCAGGATATGAAGATAGTGCGAGTCTGAGGTGCTTGCTCAGGCTTTTGTCTCTGGATTTTGTATCAGCGATGGCCGTCGAATGTCGAGGAGGCCTCATGGGCCATGGACGAAACTTCCTCTCTGTGGATTTGGCCCGATCCCAATTGTTTTTCGTCAATCTGTTGGATGGAGTACTCCTTTCAGGGTTGTTACCTCAGGTGTCCCACCAAAAGCGGAATTCCAAAGCAGAGCCCTGGGGAAGAGTGAAGGGACAACCCGAACTATGGGGAAGAGTGAAGGGACAACCCGAACTATGGTTAAAAATTGGGGCCTAGGGGCATGGCAAGCCCAATATGCTGTCTCTTCATCCAGCCACTGAGAGGCCTTACCTGAGGACTGGGCTAAGTCTGAGGGTCACAATGTGTGTTTGCCACCTATGTGGCCCGCGAGCAATGGTGGGGCCTCATCGGACACACAGGTTTCCACTACACTGAACATTATACAACAATCCTACCACACGTTTTCTTGCCATTGGGAAGGAGTTCTGATTTCTGCATCATTTTAAAACATGGGCAGTGATTGGAGATAAGGTCTAGGTTCTAAATCCTGAAAACCGAGGCTGGGAAGAGATAACGACCTAAGGCAATGGCTGGTCTGATGTGCTCAGTGAGAGGCCAGGTGTATGGGTGAGCCAGGAGGTCTAGGCTCAGCCTCTGTCAGAAAGGGCATTATTGCTCAGGTCAGCCTATATATTTTGGGTACAGCCAAGTGGCGTGCAGGTAGATCTTCATTTGGGGTTTCTGGGTAGCCCCAGAAGGCAATGTTTTTCTTCTGGAGGGCAGGCAGAGTGCTGCATTATAATTCTGGATTGCCAAACTGGAGGGCTTGTGGGCCATTAGTCTGAGGATGGAAGTCTGAGGACACAAGCTATGCTTACGTTTCTGGTGAGGACATGGCAGGCACTATCTACAGACCTGAACCGAGATCTCGTGCATCTGAAGTCAGACTGAGGATCAGACGATCACTCAGGTTGGACCTTATGTCCCTGAGGGCCCCTTCATGAAGGGGAGGGGGGTATCACGAGGCCATGGGTGTTTTCTCACGATGGGAGTTGTGAGAAGCTCCCAACTTCAAAGATTCTTCTGCAGGACAAATGGGACCTGTTGGTTGGCTCCAGGCCAACGATTCCGAGCAGGGTTTTAAGGATGGATGGCAGGGTAGGTCACCTCGCATTCTAATTGTCTCCGAGCAACAAGACAAGTTAGATCTGCTGGATATCGCGGAGCAACCGAATACGCTCAGTTGAAATGGACTCACCTGTGGATGGGTCCTAATATATTTTTGTTTCTATGGAGACCTTGGAATGAAGCGGTGCAACTTGGGCCCTGAAAGGTTCTCCTAAACAGAGGCTTTGACAAAGCTCCCACGTTCAAGTTTCCCATGTGTAGATGAGATTTGTACTGAAGTGTGAGTCAAGAAACAGCCATATGCTGGTATTGAAATCCAGGCCTCTGAGGAGAGATGCCTGGAAACCAAAGTAATGGATCCGATTAGTGCCTAGGGGCCTGTTCGTTCCTTTTTTACCTCTAGGAACATCAGTCTACGGGTCTGAGTGCAGGTAGGTTCTCGGATGGGCTCAGATTACTCCTGTTTGTCCTGGGAAGCCACCACTATTGGGATCGCCTCAGGGACTTTGTAGGTTTATCCTATTAGTAGGGTTGTGGCCATTGGAATGGGCACACAGAATTCCCTTGGAGAGGGCAAGTACAGTCCTCAGGTTGGCTCCAGGGGCCTGAACCTGTCGGGTATTTAGGCCAGGGCTGTTTGGACAGTTGTCTGAAAACACAAACTCGGCTTATGTTTCAGGTCATAGGTATGGCAGGACTGATCTACAGACCATGAGGAGAACTCTTCAGGATATGAAAAAAGGGCGAGTGTGAGGCTCTTGCTCATGTGTTTGTCTCTGGATATCGTGTCACTCAAGGTCGTGAAATTTCCGGGTGACTTCATGGGAAATGGATGAGTCTTACTCTCTGGGGGTTTGGCCCCGTCCAAAGAGTTTGGGGTCATTCTGTGGGATGGAAGAAGTCCGTTGTTCTGTTGTTGTTGATATGTTTTGTTTTGTTTTTCAAACTCAGATGTCCCACCAAATGAGGGATTCCAGAGTAGATTACTGGGGAGGGGCGACTGGACAACCAGAAATCTGGTTAAAAATTGGGGCCTAGGGACATGTCAAGCCCATTATGACATCTAATGGTCCAGCCACTGTGAGGTCTTACTAGAGGACAGGACTCACGCTGAGTATCACAATGCGTGTTTATGCCCTCATTGCACTCAAGAATGGGCGGGGCCTCAGGGTGAATGCTGGTTTCTCCTACACTGATCGTTGGACAACATGCCAACCACAAGGCTTCTTGCCTTGGGTAAGGAGGAGTTCTGATTTCTGCATCACATTCAATTCTTGTCAGGGCTTGGAGTTAAGGTCTAAGTTCTGAAGCCTGAAAAGTTAGGTTGGGAAGTGATAACGAGCTAAGACCATGGCGGGTGTGATGTTCTCAGTGTGCAGTCAGCTGTCTCGGTTTTGGTCAGGAGGTCCGGGCTCACTCTGTATCAGACAGTGTATTAGTGGCCAGGTTAGATTATCTAATTTGGGTACTTTCGAGTGCCGTGTATGTCTATCCTCATTTGGGTTATGTGAGAAACTCCATAGGTCAAAATTTTTCTTCTGGAAGGCAGGCAGAATGCTTTATTTTGTGTCCCGAATTTCCAAATGTGAGGGCTTGGGGGCCAGGAGTGTGAGGACGGAAGTCTGAGAACACAAGCTAGTCCTAGGTTTCAGGGCGAGGGCAAGGAAAGCACACTCTGCAGAGCTGCATCGAGATCTCGTGCATCTGAATTCAGGGTGAAGATCAGACGTTGGCTTAGGTTGGAGTTCCTGTCCATGATTTCCCCTTCATAAATGGGGGGGGGGCATCACAAAGCCATCTAGATTTTCCCAGGTTGGGAGTTGTGAGATGCTCCAAAACTCAAGGATTCCTTCTGCTGGACATTTGATACCTGTTGGATGGCTCCAGGACATCCCATACGGAACGACGCCAGAGCAGAGCTCTAAGGATGGATGGTTGGGCAGCCCGCCTCGCATTCCAATTGTCTCCTAGTCAAGACAGGTTCAGTCTGCTCGCTCTGGGGGAGCAACCAAGGGAGCTGAGTTGAAATGGAATTTCCTGCGGAAGGGTTCTAATGTGGATTTCTGTCCATGGAGACCTTGTAATGGGGCAGTGGCACACAGGCCCTGAAGGATTCTCCTAACTGGAGGTTTTGAGACATCTTCAAAGGATAATTTTCCCATGTGGAGAAGAGATTTGTTCTGATTGCTGCCTCATGAAATCCCCATATGCTAATATTGGAAACCAGGCCTCTGAGGAGAGATACCTGTAACCGAAAGCAATGAATCTGATTCAGGCCTAGGGGCCTGTCTGATTCAATCTTCTTCTCTGGGGACATCCATCTACGCTGAGTAGAGGTAGATGCTCAGCTGGTTTCAGATGACCCTTGTTTGTCCTGGGTGGCCTACATTATTGGGATGTCCTTGGGGACTCTGGAGGTTTTTCCTAATTTGTATGATTGTAGACAATGGAATGGGCAGAACACCCGTGGTATGGACAGGCACAGTCCTGATATGTGGCTCCAGGAGCCCCAGCCTGAAGGGTCTGTGGGCCAGGAATGTGGGGACAGAAGTCTGAAAACACAAACTCGGCTTAGGTTTGGGAAGTAGGTATGGCAGGCCCGATCTACAGACCGTGAGGAGAACTCTTCGGGATACGACAAAAGAGCGAGTGTGAGGCGCTTGCTCAGACTTTTGTCTCTGGATTTGTTGTCAACGATGGCTGTGGAATCTCGGGGAGGCCTCATGGGCCATGGACGAGACTTCCTCTCTGTGAATTTGGTCCAATCCCAATTGTTTGGGGTCAATCTGAAGGATGGGAGGAGTCCTTTTAGTTTTGTTACCTCAGGTGTCACACCAAAAGAGGGATTCCAAAGCAGAGCTCTGGGGAGGGATGAATGGACAACCCGAACAATCCAATTGGGGTGAGGTCGAGAACCGAGCAGGTTGATCCTCATTTGGGGTTTATGGAGATCCCCATAGAGCAACATTTTTCTTCTAGAGGGCCAGCATAGGGCTGCATTTTGGTTCCAGAATTCCAAGTCTTGAGGACATGTTTGCCAGGAGTGTGAGGAAGGAAGTCTGAAAACACAAGGTAGCACGAGGTTTGGGCCCACTGTGCAGAGGCTGAATCGAGATCTCTTGCATCTGAGGTCAGGGCGAGTATCAGATGTTGCCTCAAGCTGGAGTTTGTGTCCATGACGGCCCCTTCCTGAAGGGGGTGGGGGCGTCATGAGGCCAGGGAGGTTTCCCTACGCTGGGAGTTGTGAGCTGCTCCAAACTTCAAAGTTTCCTTCTTCAGGACAGTCGAGTACTATTGGATGGTTCCAGGATGCCCCATACAGAAAGACTCGAGAGCAGGGGCCTAAGCATGGATGCCAAGAAACGCCAACTCACCTTCCCATTGCCTGGTCGAGACAAGGCACGCTCAATCTGTGGGCTCTTGGGTGAGCTACCCAGAAGGCTGAGTTTAAATGGACTTTCCTGAGGATGAGTCATAATGTGGGTTGGTGGCCATGGAGACCTTGGAATGTGGCAGTAGCTAAGGGACTCTGCAGGATTCTCCAACCCGAAGGGTTTGACACAACTCCAACAAGGAAGCTTTCCATGTGGAGATGAGAGGTGTTCTGTCTGGTGCCTCAGGATAGCCCCATATGCTGGTCTTCAAACCCAGGCCTCTGAGGAGTGATACCTGGACACCAAAGCAAGAGTTCATAATAGGGCCTAGGGGCCTGTCTGGTTCAATCTTCTGTCTTTGCGGATATCAGTCTGTGTGTCTGCATGGAGGTAGTAGTTGCTCAGCTGGTGTCATAATGCCCCTGTTTGTCCAGTGCAGCTTGCGGTAGTGGGATGTCCTTGGGGACCTTGAGGTTTCTACTATATTGTAGAGTTGTGGCCAATGGAACGGACAGTTTCTTAGGAGAGAGCAGGCACAGTTCTGTGGTGTGGCTCCAGAGACCCCAGCCTGGAGGTGGTGTGGGCCACGGCTGTGCAGACAGACATCCAAAAACCCAAACTCAGCTCAGGTTTGGGGCCGAGGTTATGGCAGGCCTGATCTACAGTCCGTGAGGGGAGCTCCTCTAGATATGAAAGAAGGGTGAGAGGGAGGCAGTCGCTCAGTCTTTTGTCTCTGGATATTTTGTCCACAATGGCCGTTTAATGTAGGAGTTGCCTCATGGGTCGTAGAAGTCTCCCTCTCTAGTAGTTTGTCCAGCCCCCAAGAGTTTGGGGTCATTCTGTGGGAAGGGAATAGTCCTGTTTTCTGCTTCATGTGTCCCCTCAGTAGAGGGATTCTGGAGCATAGCAGTGGGTACTGACAACTGGAATACTCGCTCTCTGGTTAAGCCTGGGGGCCTATGGATATGACAAGCCCCATATGCAGGATCTTGGTCCAGCCACTGAGAGGCGTTACTTTAACACGGGACTCACGCTACAGGTCACAATGCATGTCTGTGCCCTAGGCGGCCCTCAAGCACTGGCGTGGCCTTTCCGACAATGCAGGTTTTCCCACATTGAACGTTGGACAACATGCCAACCACAAGGTTTCTGGCCATGGGGAAGGAGAAATTCTAATTTCTGCATCACGTTCACCCCTGGGCAGTGATTGGAGATAAGGTCTAGGTTCTGAAGCCTGAAAACCGAGGTTGGGAAGAGATGACGAACTACAGCCATAGCGGGTCCCTTGTGTCCAGGTTGGAGCCAGCTGTCTAGGTGTCGTTGGGGATGTCTTGTTTCAGGCTGTGCCAGACAGGGCATTAGTATTCAGGGTAGGCTGTATAATTGCTTTACAGTCGAGTGGCATGCATTAGATAATCATTTGGGGTTTCTTATTAGCAGCATAGGGCAAAGTTTTTCTTCTGGAGGGCAGGCAGAGTGCTGCATTGTGGCTTCGGAATTCCCAAACTGGAGGGCTTGTGGGCCAGGAGAGTGAGGACGGAAGTCTGAGAACACAAGCTAGGCTTAGGTTTCGGGGAATGGACATGGCAGGCACACTCTGCAGAGCTGAATTGAGATCTCATGAGTCTGAAGTCAGGTCGAGGATCAGACTTTGGCTCAGGTTGGAGTTTCTGTCCATGTTGGCCCCTTCATTAAGGGGGGGACATTATGAGGCCATGGGGGTTTTCCCACTATTAGAGTTGTGAGATGCTCCAAACAGCAAGGATTCCTTCTGTGGGACAATTAAGATTTGTTGGATGGCTCCAGGACGTCTCATAAGGTATTTTTCCAGAACAGGGTTCTAAGTATGGATGCCTGGGCAGCCAGCCTCAATTCCAATTGTCTCATAGCAACAAGAAACGTTTGATCTGCTGGCTTGGGGTAGCATCAGAGGGGGCTGAGTTGGAATGGACTTTCCTGAGGATGGTCTTAAATGAGTTGAAATGGACTTTCCTGAGGATGTTCTTAATGTTGGTTTGAGTCCATTGAGACCTTGGTATGGGGCAGTGGCCCCAGGGCCCTGAAGGATTCTCCTAACCAGAGGTTATAACAAAGCTCCATTGAGCAAGTTTTCCATGGGGAGACGAGATTTGTTCTTATTGGTGCCTCAGGAAACCACCATTTGCTGGTATTGGAAATGAGGCCTCTGAGGAGAGATGCCTGGAAACCAAAGCAATGGATCTGATTAGGGCCTAGGGGCCTGTCCGGTTCAATATTCTTCTCTGGGGACATCTTTTGTCTGAGTGGAGGTATTTGCTCAGCTGGTTTGAGATCACACCTGTTTGTCCTGGGCGGCCTACACTATTGGGATGGCATCGGTAACTTTGGAGGTTTTTCCTAATTTGCAAGGTTGTGGCCAATGGAATGGGAAGAATTCTCTTGAAAGGGAATCACAGTCCTGAGGTGTGGCTCCAGGGACCCAAGTGTGGAGCGTGTGTGGTCCAGGGCTATTTGGACATAAGTCTGAAAACACAAACTCCACTTAGGTTTGGGTCTGTAGGTATGGCCGGCCCGATATATAGACCGTGAGGAGAACTCTTTGGGATATGAACAAAGGGCGAAAGTGAGGTGCTTGCTCATGCTTATTTTTTTCTGGATATGGGTCACCGATTGCCATGGAATGTCCGGGTGTCCTCATGGGCCATCGATGAGGCTCCCTTTCTGGGGATGTGAACCAATCCCAAGAGTTTGGGGTCATTCTGTAGGAAGGGAGGAGGCCTTTCTGTTTTTTTTTTTTTTTTTTTTTTTTTTTTTTACCTCAGGTGGACCACCAAAAGAGGGATTTCAAAGCAGAGTCCTGGGGAGGGGCGACTGGACAACCAGAACTCTGGTTAACATTGGGACCTAAGAACATGGCAAGCCCCATATGTGGGCTCTTGGTCCAGACACTGAGAGGCCTTCCTTGAGCATAGGGCTCACATTGAGTTTCACAATGTGTTTTTGTTCCCAAGGAGCCCCTCAAGTCAGGGCGTGGCCTAATGTACCATGCTGGTTTCTCCTACACTGAACGTTGCACAATATGGCAACCACAAGTTTTCTGGCCATGGGGAAGAAGGAGTTCTAATTTCTGCAACACTTTCACTCCTGGACTGTGATTGGATTTAAGGTCTAGGTTCTGAAGCCTGAAAACTGAGGTTGGGAAGAGATGAAGACCTAAGGCCATGGTGTGACTGATGTGCTCAGTGTTCGGCCAGCTGTTGAGTGTGGGTTGGGAGGTGCAGGCTCAGGCTGTGGCGGACAGGGAATTAGTGCCCAGGCTAGACTATATCATTGGGGTGCAGTCGAGTTTCGTGCAGGTTGGTACTCATTTGTGGTTACTGGGTAGCCCCAGAGGGCAACGTTTTTCTTCTGGAAGGAAGACACAGTGCCACATAGTGGCTCCAGAATTCCCAAACTGGAAGGCTTGTGGGCCAGGAGTGTGAGGAAAAAATTCTGAGAAGACATGCCAGACTTCGAATTCGGGGTGAGGGGATGGCAGGAACCCTCTGCAGAGATGATTCGAGATCCCGTGTACCTGAAGACAGAGCTAGGAGCAGACGTTGGCTCAGGTTGGAGTTTCTGTCCATGACGGCCCCTTCATGAAGGGGAGGGTGTCACGAGGCCATGGAGGTTTTCCCACGATGGGAATTGTGAGATGCTCCAAACTGCAATGATTCCTTCCGTGGGACAGTCGAGACCTGCTGGATGGCTCCAGGACATCCCATAAGGAAATTATCCAGAGCAGGGTTCTAAGGATGGATGCCTGGGCAGCCTGCCTCCAATTCCAGGTGTCTCATAGCGCCAAGGCAAGTTCGATCTGCTGGATCTAGGGGAGTAACCGAGGCGGGTGTGTTGAAATGGGTGAGTTGAGGATGGGTCATAATGTGCATTTGTGTCCATGGAGACCTTGGAATGGGGTGCTTGATCCGGGGCCTTGAGGGATGTTCATAACCGGAGGTTTTGATGGAGCTCTAAAGAGTACGTTTCCTATGTAGAGAAGAGAATTGTTTTGATGAGTGCCTAAGGAATCTCCCATATGCTGGTATTGGAAACCAGGCCTCTGAGGAGAGATGCCTGGAAACAAAGGCAATGGATATGATTAGGGCCTAGGTGCCTGTCCGGTTCAATCTCTTCCCTGGGGATACGTGTCTATGGATCTGAGGGGAGGTAGTTGCTCGGCTTGTGTCAGATCGCCCCTGTTTGTCCTGGGCAGCCTATAATATTGGGAATGGCCTCGGGATTTTGGAGTTTCTCCTAATCTATGGGGTTGTGGCCAATGGAATGGGCAGAAATCCCCTGGAGAGGGCAGGCACAGTTCGGAGTTTGGCTCTAGGGGCCCAGCCTTGAGGGTGTGTGGGCCAGGCCTGTGGGGACAGAAGTCTGAAAACACAAATTCCGCTTAGGATTGGGGACATAGGTATGGTACGCCTAATCTACAGACCGTGATAACACTTCGGGATATGAAAAAGGGTGAGTTTGAGGTGCTTGCTCAGGTTTTGTCTCTGGATTTGTGTCAACAATGTGGGTCGAATGCTGGCGTGGCCTCATGGGATGTGGACGGCTTTCCTACTCTGAGGATTTGACCCAATCCCAAGAGTTTGGGTACATTCTGTGGGATGGGAGGTGTCCTTTCTGTTTTTTTTTTCTATTTTATTTTATGTACCTCATGTGTGCCTATAAAAGAGGGATTCCAGAGCAGAGTCCTTGGTAGGGACAACTGGATAACCCCACCTCTGTTTAAGTTTGGGGGCCTAGGGGCATGGCAAGTCCAATATGTGGGCTCTTGATTCAGACACTGAGAGGTCTTCCTTGAGGACAGGGCTCATGCTGAGGGTCACAATGCCTATTTGTGCCCAACAAGGCCCTCAAGCATGGGAAGGGCCTCATGGGCCACGCTGGATTCTCCTACACTGAACGTTGGAGAATATGCCAACCACAAGGTTTCCGGCCATGGCGAAGGAAGAGTTGTGATTTCTGCATCACGTTCAACCCTGGACAGTGATTGGAGTTTAGGTCTAGGTTCTGAAACCCGAAAACCGAGGTTGGGAAGAGATGAAGACCTAAGGACCTGATGGGTACAATGAGCTCAGTGTGTGGCTAGCTGTTGAGCGTAGGTCTGGAGGTGTGGGCTCATGCTGTGTCAGACAGGGCATTAGACAGGGTAGACTGTATATTTGGGGTGCAGTCGAGTGGCGTTCAGTAGATCCTCATTCGGGTTTCTAGGTAGCTCCATAAGGCAACGTTTTTCTTCTGGAGGGCAGGCAGAGTGCTGCATTGTGGCCCCAGTATTGCCAAATTGTAGGGCTTTTGGGCCAGGGGTGTGAGGACGGTAGTCTGAGAACACAAGCTAGGCTTAGTTTTGGGGGTGAGGGCACAGAAGGCACACTCTGCAGAGCTGAATCAAGATCACATGCACCTGAAGCCATGGCGAATATCAGACGTTTGCTCTGGTTGGAGTTTCTGTCCATGATGGCCCCTTTATAAAGTGGAGCGTCTCAAGAGGCCATGAAGATTTACCCACAATGGGAGTTGTGAGATGCACCAGTCTGCAAAGATTCCTTCTGTGGGACACTTGAGACCTGTTGGATGGCTCTAGGATGTCCCATATGGAACAACTCCAGAGTAGGATTCTAAGGATGGATGCCTGGGCAGCCCGCCTCCCTTTCTAGTTGTCTCCTAGCAACAAGGCAGGTTTGATCTGCAGGCCCTGGGGGAGAAACCAAGGGGGATGAGTTGACATGGACTCTACCGAGGATAGATCATAATGTGGGTTTAAGTCCATGGAGACCTTGGAATGGGGCCCTTGATCCGGGGGCCTGAAAGATTCTCCTATACAGAGGTTTTTATAGAGCTCCAAAGAGTACATTTCCTATGTGGAGACGAGATTTTTCTATGAGTGCCTCAGTAATCCCCCATATGCTGGTAGTGGTAACCAGGCCTCTGAGGAGAGATGCCTGGAAACAAAAGCAATGGATCTGATTAGGGCCTAAGTGCCTGTCCAGTTCAATCTTATTCTATGGGGATATCTGTCTCTGGGTCTGAGTGGAGGTAGTTTCCTAACTTGTGAAAGATCATCCCTGTTTGTCCTGGGCAGCCAACACTATTGGGATGGCCTCGGGGAGTTTGGAGGTTTCTCCTAATCTATAGGGTTGTGGCCAATGGAAATGGCAGAATTCCCCTGGAGAAGGAAGCCACAGTCCTCAGGTGTGGCTCCAGGGGCCCCAGCTTGGATGGTGTGTGGGCCAGGACTGTGGGGACAGAAGTCTGAAAACACAAACTCAGCTTAGGTTTGGGGATGTATGTATGAAGGCTCGATCTGCAGACCGTGAGAATTTTCCGGGCTATGAACAAAGGGCAAGTATGTGGCGTTTGCTCAGGCTTTTGTCTCTGGGTTTTGTGCCTACGGTGGACGTGGAATGTCGGGGTGTCCTCAAGGGCCATGGACAAGTCTTTCTCTGGTGGTTTGGCCTGTTCCCAAGTGGTTGGGATCATTCGGTGAATGGGAAGAGTCCTTTCTGTATTTTTTTTTTTTTACCTCAGGTGTCCCACCAAAGAGGGATTCCAGAGCAGTGTCCTGAGTAGGGGTGACTAGACATCTCTAACTCTGGTTGAGATTGGGGGACTAGGGGCTTGGCAAGCCCCATATGTGGGCTGTTGTTCCAGTCACTAAGAGGCTTTACATGAGGATAGGGCTCACGCTGAGGGTCACAATGTGTGTTTGTGCAAATTGTAGCCCTCAGGGATAGGTGGGGCCTCATAGTCCATGCTGCTTTCTCCTACAATGAACGTTGGACCACATGCCAACCACAAGGTTTCTTGCCATGGCGAAGGAGAAGTTCTGATTCTTGTATCACGTTCACTCCTGAGCAGTGAGTGGAGATAAGGTCTAGGTTCTGAAGGTGAAAACTGAGGTTGGGTAGAGATGAGGCCGAAAGCCATTGTGGGTTTGATATGCTCAGTGTACGGCCAGCTGTCTGGGTGTTGGACTGGAGGTCTGCCTTCAGGCTGTGTCAGACAGGGCTTTAGTGCACAGGCTAGATTGTATAATTGGGGTATGGTCGAGTGGCATGCAGGTTGTTACTCATTTGGCGTTTCTGGTTAGCCCTATAGGGCAACATTTTTCTTCTGGAGGGCAGGCAGAGTGCTGCA
Organism: Mustela lutreola; assembly: GCF_030435805.1. NCBI lineage: Eukaryota > Metazoa > Chordata > Mammalia > Carnivora > Mustelidae > Mustela > Mustela lutreola. Next base: position 118,936,363 of record NC_081299.1, on the reverse strand, counting down.
TTGTGTCTCCAGAATTGCCAAACTGGAGGGGTGTGGCCAGGATTGTGAAGACGGAAGTCTGAGAACACAAGTTAGGCTTAGGTTTCGGGGCGAGGGCACAGCAGGCACACTCTCAAGTGCTGAATCGAGATCTCGTGCTTCTGAATTCAGGGCGCGGAACAGACTTTGGCTTAGGATGGAGTTTCTGTCCATGATGGCCCATTTATGAAGGTGTGGGGCATCATGAGGAAATGGAGGTTTTCTCACAGTGGGATTGTGCGATGCTTCAAACCACAAGGATTCATTCTGCGAGACAGTCAAGACAGGTTGGTTGGATTCAAGACGTCCCATAAAGAAATTCTCCAGAGCAGGGTTCTAAGGATGGATGCCTGGGCAGCCCACCTCGCATTCCAACTGTCTCCTAGTGACAAGGCAGGTTTGATCTGCTGGCTCTGGGTGAGCAGCCGAGGGGGCTGATTTGAAATGGACTCTCCTGAGGATGGATCATAATGTAAGTTTGTGTCCTTGGAGACCTTGGAATTGGGCCATGGTGCCAGCGCCCTGAAGGATCCTCCTAACCTGAGGTATTGACCAAGCTCCAAAGAGCAAGTTTCTCATGTGGAGTTGAGATCTGTTCTGATTGTTTCCTTAGGAAACCCCCATATTCTGATATTGGAAACCAGGCCTCTGAGGAGAGATACCTAGAAACCAAAGCAATGGATCAGAAGTTGGCTCAGGTTGGAGTTTCTGTCCATGATGGCCCCTTTATAAAGGGGAGCATCTCATGAGGCCATGTAGGTTTTCCCACGATAGGAGTTGTGAGATGCTCCAATCTGCAAGGATTCCATCTGCGGGACAGTCAAGACCAGTTGGAAGGCTCCCAGGACATCCCATATGGAACGGCGCCAGAGCAGGATTCCAACGATGGATGCCTAGAGAGTCTGCTTTGCATTCAAGTTGTCTCCTAGCGACAAGGCAGGTTTGATATTCTGGCTCTGGGGGAGTAATCAACGGGGCTGAGTTGAAATGTACTCTCCTGCCGAATGGTCATAATGCGGGTTTGTGTCCATGGAGACCTTGGAATAGGGCGGTGGCTCCGGTTACCTGAAGGTTTCTCCTAACTGGTGGTTTTTACAGAGCTCCAAAGGCTAAGTTTCCCATGTGGAGACAAGATTTGTTCTGATTGGTATCTCTGGAATCCCCCATATGCTGGTATTGGAAAACAGGCCTCTGAGGAGAGATGCTTAGAAACAAAAGCAATGGAACCAATTACGTTCTAGGGGCCTGTCCAGTTTAATACCTTTCTCTTGGGATATCTGTCTACGGGTGAGTTGAGGTCGTTGCTCAGCTTGTGACAGATCACCCCTCTTTGTACTGGGCGGCCTACACTATTGGAATGGCCTCTGGGACTTTGGAGGTTTCTCCTAATCTGTAGGGTTGTGGCCAATGGAATGGGAAGAATTTCCTTGGAGAGGGCAGGCACAGTCCTGAGGTGTGGCTCCAGGGGCCTCAGCCTGGAGGGTGTGTGGGACAGGGATGTCAGGATAGAAGTCTGAAAACACGGTTTGGGGACGTAGGTATGGCAGGCCCGATCTACAGACTATGAGGAGAATTTTTTGGGCTATGACTGCTCCATACTGCAAAGATTCTTCTGCAGGACAATTGAGACCTGTTGGTTGACTCCAGGACAAAGATTCCGAGCAGGGTTCTAAGGAAGGATGACTGGGTAGCCCACCGCATTCCAATTGTCTCCAAGCAACAAGACAGGTTAGATCTGCTGGATCTGGGGGAGCAACCGAGTTGGCTGAGTTGAAATGGACTCTCCCGTGGATGTGTCCTAATATGATTTTGTGTCTATGGAGACCTTGGAATGAAGCGGTGGCACGGGGGCCCTGAAGGGTTCTCCTAAAGACAGGCTTTCACATAGCTCCCTCTTGCAAGTTTCCCATGTGTAGATGAGATTTGTTCTGATGGGTGAGTCAAGAAAGCCATATGCTATTATTGAAATCCAGGCCTCTGAGGAGAGATGCCTGGAAACCAAAGCAATGGATCCGTTAGGTGCCTAGGGGCCTGTTCGTTCCTTTTTACCTCTGGGGACATCAGTTTACAGGTCTGAGTGCCGGTAGGCGCTCAGATGGGCCCAGATTGCCCCTGTTTGTCCTGGGAAGCCCCAATTATTGGGAAGGCCTCAGGGACTTTGGAGGTTTATACTATTAATAGGGTTTTGGCCATTGGAATGGGCACACAGAATTCCCTTGGAGAGGGCAAGCACAGTCATCAGGTTTGAATCCAGAGGCCTGAGCCTGTAGGGTGTGTAGGCCAGGGCTGTTTGGACAGTTGTCTGAAAACACAAACTCGGCTTATGTTTCGGGTCATAGGTATGGCAGGACTGATCTACAGACCATGAGGAAAATTCTTCGGGATATGAAAAAAGGGTGAGTGTGAGGCTCTTGCTCAAGTTTTTGTCTCTGGATATCGTGTCACTCATAGTCTTGAAATTCCGGGTGACTTCATGTGAAATGGACGAGTCTTACTCTCTGGGGGTTTGGCCCTGACCAAAGAGTTTGGGGTCATTCTGAGGGATGGAAGAAGTCCGTTGTTCTGTCGCTGTTGATTTGTTTTTTTTTTTTTTTTTTCAACCACAGGTGTCCCTCCAAATGAGGGATTCCAGAGTAGAGCCCTGTGGAGGGGCGACTGGACAACCAGAAATGTGTTTAAAAATTCGGGCTTAGTGACATGTCAAGCCCATTATGACATCTAATGATCCAGCCACTGAGAGGACGTACTAGAGGACAGGTCTCACGCTGAGGGTCACAATGCGTGTTTATGCCCTCCTCGCAATCAAGAATGGGGGGGGCCTCATGGTGAATGCTGGTTTCTCCTACACTGAACGTTGGACATCATGCCAACCACAACGTTTCTTTCCATGGGTAAGGAAGAGTTCTGATTTCTGCATCACAGTCACCCCTGGGCAGTGATTGGAGATAAGGTCTAGGTTCAGAAGCCTGAACACTGAGGTAGGGAAGAGATGATGACCTAAGGCCATGGCGGGTTTGATGTGTTCAGTGTGCGATCAGCTGTCTGGGTGTTGGTCACGAGGTCCGGGCTCAGGTTGTCAGACAGTGCATTAGTGCCCAGGTTAGACTATATATTTTGGGTGCCTTTGAGTGCCGTGTATGTTCTTATCTGAATAACTCTTCAGGATATGAAGAATGAGCGAGTCTGAGGCACGTGCTCAGGCATTTGTCTCTGGATTTTGTATCAGAAATGGCCGTGGAATGTTGGGGAGGCCTCATGGGCCATGCACGAATCTTGCTCTCTGTGGATTTGGCCCGATCCCAATTGTTTTTCGTCAATCTGTGGGATGGGAGGACTCCTTTCAGGTTTGTTACCTCAGGTGTCCCAACAAGAGGAATCCAAAGCAGAGCCCTGGGGAAGAGTGAAGGGACAACCCGAACTATGGTTAAAAATTGAGGCCTAGGGGCATGGCAAGCCCAATATGCTGTCTCTCCATCCAGCCACTGAGAGGCCTTACCTGAGGACTGGGCTCAGGCTGAGGGTCACAATGTGTGTTTGTGACCAATGTGGCCCACAAGCATGGGCGGGGCCTCATGGGCCACACTGGTTTCAAGTACACTGAACGTTGGACAACATGCCAACCACAAGGTTTCTTGCCATGGGGAAAGAGTTCTGATTTCTGCATCATTTTCAAACCCGGGCCGTGATTGGAGATAAGGTCTAGGTTCTGAAGCCTGAAAACCGAGGTTGAGAAGAGAGGGCGACATACGGCCATGGCGGGTCCGATGTGCTCAGTGTGCGGCCAGCTGTCTGGGTGGGGCCAGGAGTTACAGGATCAGGCTGTGTCAGAAAGGGCATTAGTGCCCAGGTCAGCCTATATTTTTGGGGTACAGCCGAATGGTGTGCCCTGTTGGTCCTCATTTGGGGTTTCTGGGTAGCCCCAGAGGGCAATGTTTTTCATCTGGAGGGCAGGCAGAGTGCTGCATTGTAGTTCTGGATTGCCAAACTGGAGGGCTTGTGGGCCAGTAGTCTGAGGACGGAAGTGTGAGAACCCAAGCTAGGCCTCGGTTTCTGGGTGAGGACATGGCAGGCACAATCTACAGACCTGAATCGAGATCTCGTGCGTCTGAAGTCAGGGTGGGGATCAGACGATCGCTTAGGTTGGACATTCTGTCCCTGATGGCCCCTTCTTGAAAGGGGGGTGGATCACGAGGCCATGGGGGTTTTCCCACGATGGGAGATGGGAGAAGCTCCCAACTGCAAAGATTCCTCTGCAGGATAATTGAGACCGGTTGGTTGGCTCCAGGACAATGATTCTGAGCAGAGTTCTAAGGATGGATGGCTGGGTAGCGCACCACGCATTGCAATTGTCTCCAAGCAACAAGACAGGTTAGATCTGCTGGATCTGGGGGAGCAACCGAGGAGGCTGAGTTGAAATGGACTCTCCCGTGGATGTGTCCTAATATGATTTTGTGTCTATGGAGACCTTGGAATGAAGCGGTGGCACTGGGGCCCTGAAGGGTTCTCCTAAAGACAGGCTTTCACATAGATGCCTCATGCAAGTTTCCCATGTGTAGATGAGATTTGTTCTGATGGGTGAGTCAAGAAAGCCATATGCTGTGATTGAAATCCAGGCCTCTGAGGAGAGGTGCCTGGAAACCAAACCAATGGATCACATGGGTGCCTAGGGGCCTGTTCATTCCTTTTTACCTCTGGGGACATCAGTCTACGGGTCTGAGTGCCGGTAGGTGCTCAGATGGGCCCAGATTGCCCCATTTGTCCTGGGAAGCCACAAATATTGGGAGGGTCTCAGGGACTTTGGAGGTTTATCCTCTTAGTAGGGTTGTGGCCATTGGAATGGGCACATACAATTCCCTTGGAGAGGGCAATCACAGTCGTCAGGTTTGGCTCCAGGGGCCGGAGCCTGTAGGGTGTGTAGGCCAGGGCTGTTTGGACAGTTGTCTGAAAACACAAACTCGGTTTATGTTTCGGGTCATAGGTATGGCAGGACTGATCAACAGACCATGAGGAGAACTCTTCGGGATATGAAAAAAGGGCGAGTGTGAGGCTCTGCTCAAGTTTTTGTCTCTGGATATCGTGTCACTCATGGTCGTGAAATTTCCGGGTGATTTCATGGGAAATGGATGAGTCTTACTCTCTGGGGGTTTGGCCCCGTCCAAAGAGATTGGGGTCATTCTGTGGGATGGAAGAAGTCCGTTGCTCTGTTGTTGTTGATTTGTTTTGTTTTGTTTTTCAACCTCAGGTGTCCCACCAAAGGAGGGATTCCAGAGTAGAGGCCTGGGCGGGGCGACTGGACAACCAGAAATCTGGTTAAAAATTGGGGCCTAGGGACATGTCATGCCCATTATGACATCTAATGATCCAGCCACTGAGAGGACAGACAGCGGACAGAACTCACGCTGAGGGTCACAATGCGTGTTTATGCCCTCCTCGCACTCAAGAATGGGCAGGGCCTCAGGGTGAATGCTGGTTTCTCCTACCCTGAACGTTGGACAACATGCCAACCACAAGGTTTCTTTCCATGGGTAAGGAAGAGTTCTGATTTCTGCATCACAGTCACCCCTGGGCAGTGATTGGAGATAAGGTATAGGTTCTGAAGCCTGAACACTGAGGTAGGGAAGAGATGATGACCTAAGGCCATGGCGGGTCTGATGTGTTCAGTGTGCGGTCAGCTGTCTGTGTGTTCGTCACGAGGTCCGGGCTCAGGTTGTCAGACAGTGCATTAGTGCCCAGGTTAGACTATATATTTTGGGTGCCTTCGAGTGCCGTGTAGGTTCTTATCTGAAGAACTCTTCAGGATATGAAGAATGAGCGAGTCTGAGGCGCGTGCTCAGGCTTTAGTCCCTGAATTTTGTATCAGAAATGGCCGTGGAATTTTGCGGAAGCCTCATGGGCCATGGACGAATCTTGCTCTCTGTGGATTTGGCCCGATCCCAATTGTTTTTCGTCAATCTGTGGGATGGGAGGACTCCTTTCAGGTTTGTCACCTCAGGTGTCCCACCAAAAGAGGAATTCCAAAGCAGAGCCCTGGGGAAGAGTGAAGGGACAACCCGAACTATGGTTAAAAATTGAGGCCTAGGGGCATGGCAAGCCCAATATGCTGTCTCTCCATCCAGCCACTGAGAGGCCTTACCTGAGGACTGGGCGCAGGCTGAGGGTCACAATGTGTGTTTGTGACCAATGTGGCCCACAAGCATGGGCGGGGCGTCATGGGCCACACTGGTTTCAAGTACACTGAACATTGGACAACATGCCAACCACAAGGTTTCTTGCCATGGGGAAAGTGTTCTGATTTCTTCATCATTACCAAACCCGGGCCGTGATTGGAGATAAGGTCTAGGTTCTGAAGCCTGAAAACCGAGGTTGAGAAGAGATGACGACCTACGGCCATGGAGGGTCCGATGGGCTCAGTGTACGGCCAGCTGTCTGGGTGGGGACAGGAGGTACAGGCTCAGGCTGTGTCAGAAAGGGCATTAGTGCCCAGGTCAGCCTACATTTTTGGGGTACAGCCGAATGGTGTGCCCTGTTGATCCTCATTTGGGGTTTCTGGGTAGCCCCAGAGGGCAATGATTTTCTTCTGGAAGGCAGGCAGAGTGCTGCATTGTAGTTCGGGATTGCCAAACTGGAAGGCTTGTGGGCCAGTAGTCTGAGGACGGAAGTTTGAGAACCCAAGCTAAGCCTCGATTTCTGGGTGAGGACATGGCAGGCACAATCTACAGACCTGAATCGAGATCTTGTGCATCTGAAGTCAGGGTGAGGATCAGACGATCGCTAGGGTTGGACATTATGTCCCTGATGGCCCCTTCTTGAAAGGGGGGTGGATCACGAGGCCATGGGGGTTTTCCCACGATGGGAGTTGGGAGAAGCTCACAACTGCAAAGATTCTTCTGCAGGATAATTGAGACCGGTTGGTTGGCTCCAGGACAACGATTCCGAGCAGGGTTCTAAGGATGGATGGCTGGGTAGCCCACCTCGCATTGCAATTGTCTCCAAGCAACAAGACAGGTTAGATCTGCTGGATCTGGGGGAGCAACCGAGTTGGCTGAGTTGAAATGGACTCTCAGGTGGATGTGTCCTAATATGATTTTGTGTCTATGGAGACCTTGGAATGAAGCGGTGGCACTGGGGCCCTGAAGGGTTCTCCTAAAAACAGGCTTTCACATAGCTCCCTCGTGCAAGTTTCCCATGTGTAGATGAGATTTGTTCTGATGGGTGAGTCAAGAAAGCCATACGCTGTGATTGAAATCCAGGCCTCTGAGGAGAGATGCCTGGAAACCAAAGCAATGGATCCGATAGGTGCCTAGGGGCCTGTTCGTTCCTTTTTACCTCTGGGGACATCAGTCTACGGGTCTGAGTGCCGGTAGGTGCTCAGATGGGCCCAGATTGACCCATTTGTCCTGGGAAGCCACAAATATTGGGATGGCCTCAGGGATTTTGGAGGTTTATCCTCTTAGTAGGGTTGTGGCCTTTGGAATGGGCACATACAATTCCCTTGGAGAGGGCAATCACAGTCCTCAGGTTTGGCTCAAGGGGCCGGAGCCTGTAGGGTGCGTAGGCCAGGGCTGTTTGGACAGTTGTCTGAAAACACAAACTCGGCTTATGTTTCGGGTCATAGGTATGGCAGGACTGATCTACAGACCATGAGGAGAACACTTAGGGATATGAAAGAAGGGCGAGTGTGAGGCTCTGCTCAAGTTTTTGTCTCTGGATATCGTGTCACTCATCGTCGTGAAATTTCCAGGTGTCTTCATGGGAAATGGACGAGTCTTACTCTCTGGGGGTTTGGCCCCGTCCAAAGAGTTTGGGGTCATTCTGTGGGATGGAAGAAGTCCGTTGCTCTGTTGTTGTTGATTTGTTTTGTTTTGTTTTTCAACCTCAGGTGTCCAACCAAATGAGGGATTCCAGAGTAGAGGCCTGGGCAGGGCGAGTGGACAACCAGAAATATGGTTAAAAATTGGGGCCTAGGGACATGTCAAGCACATTATGACATCAAATGATCCAGCCACTGAGAGGACGTACTAGCGGACAGGACTCACGCTGAGGGTTACAATGCGTGTTTATGCCCTCCTCGAACTCAAGAATAGGCGGGGCTTCAGGGTGAATGCTGGTTTCTCCTACACTGAACGTTGGACAACATGCCAACCACAAGGTTTCTTTCCATGGGTAAGGAAGAGTTCTGATTTCTGCATCACAGTCACCCCTGGGCAGTGATTGGAGATAAGGTCTAGGTACTGAAGCCTGAACACTGAGGTAGGGAAGAGATGATGACCTAAGGCCATGGCGTGTCTGATGTGTTCAGTGTGCTGTCAGCTGTCTGTGTGTTGGTCACGAGGTCCGGGCTCAGTTTGTTAGACAGTGCATTAGTGCCCAGGTTAGACTATATATTTTGGGTGCCTTCGAGTGCCGTGTAGGTTCTTATCTGAAGAACTCTTCAGGATATGAAGAATGAGCGAGTCTGAGGCGCGTGCTCAGACTTTTGTCTCTGGATTTTGTATCAGAAATGGCCGTGGAATGTTGGGGAGGCCTCATGGGCCATGGACGAATCTTGCTCTCTGTGGATTCGGCCCGATCCCAATTGTTTTTCGTCAATCTGTGGGATGGGAGGACTCCTTTCAGGTTTGTTACCTCAGGTGTCCCACCAAAAGAGGAATTCCAAAGCAGAGCCCTGGGGAAGAGTGAAGGGACAACCCGAACTATGGTTAAAAATTGAGGCCTAGGGGCATGGCAAGCCCAATATGCTGTCTCTCCATCCAGCCTCTGAGAGGCCTTACCTGAGGACTGGGCTCAGGCTGAGGGTCACAATGTGTGTTTGTTACCAATGTGGCCCGCAAGCATGGGCGGGGCCTCATGGGCCACACTGGTTTCAAGTACACTGAACGTTGGACAACCTGCCAACCACAAGGTTTCTTGCCATGGGGAAAGAGTTCTGATTTGTGCATCATTTTCAAACCCGGGCCGTGATTGGAGATAAGGTCTAGGTTCTGAAGCCTGAAAACCAAGGTTGAGAAGAGATGACGACCTACGGCCATGGCGGGTCTGATGGGCTCATTGTGCGGCCAACTGTCTGGGTGGGGCCAGGAGGTCCAGGCTCAGGCTGTGTCAGAAAGGGCATTAGTGCCCAGGTCAGCCTATATTTTTGGGGTACAGCCGAATGGTGTGCCCTGTTGATCCTCATTTGGGGTTTCTGGGTAGCCCCAGAGGGCAATGATTTTCTTCTGGAAGGCAGGCATAGTGCTGCATTGTAGTTCTGGATTGCCAAACTGGAGGGCTTGTGGGCCAGTAGTCTGAGGACGGAAGTCTGAGAACCCAAGCTAGGCCTCGGTTTCTGGGTGAGGACATGGCAGGCACAATCTACAGACTTGAATCGAGATCTCGTGCATCTGAAGTCAGGGTGAGGATCAGACGATCGCTCAGGTTGGACATTATGTCCCTGATGGCCCCTTCTTGAAAGGGGGGTGGATCACGAGGCTATGGGGGTTTTCCCACGATGGGAGTTGAGAGAAGCTCCCAACTGCAAAGATTCCTCTGCAGGATAATTGAGACATGTTGGAGGCTCCAGGACGATTCCGAGCAGGGTTCTAAGGATGGATGGCTGGTTAGCCCACCGGCATTGCAATTGTATCCAAGCAACAAGACAGGTTAGATCTGCTGGATCTGGGGGAGCAACCGAGGAGGCTGAATTGAAATGGACTCTCCCGTGGATGTGTCCTAATATGATTTTGTGTCTATGGAGACCTTGGAATGAAGCGGTGGCACTGGGGCCCTGAAGGGTTCTCCTAAAGACAGGCTTTCACATAGCTCCCTCGTGCAAGTTTCCCATGTGTAGATGAGATTTGTTCTGATGGGTGAGTCAAGAAAGCCATATGCTGTGATTGAAATCCAGGCCTCTGAGGAGAGATGCCTGGAAACCAAAGCAATGGATCCGATAGGTGCCTAGGGGCCTGTTCGTTCCTTTTTACCTCTGGGGACATCAGTCTATGGGTCTGAGTGCCAGTAGGTGCTCAGATGGGCCCAGATTGCCCCATTTGTCCTGTGAAGCCACAAATATTGGGATAACCTCAGGGTCTGTGGAGGTTTATACTCTTAGTAGTGTTGTGGCCATTGGAATGGGCACATACAATTCCCTTGGAGAGGGCAATCACAGTCGTCACGTTTGTCTCCAGGGTCCGGAGCCTGTCGGGTGTGTAGGCCAGGGCTGTTTGGACAGTTGTCTGAAAACACAAACTCAGCTTATGTTTCGGGTCATAGGTATGGCAGGACTGATCTACAGACCATGAGGAGAACTCTTCGGGATATGTAAAAAGGGCGAGTGTGAGGCTCTGCTCAAGTTTTTGTCTCTGGATATCGTGTCACTCATGGTCGTGAATTTTCCGGGTGATTTCATGGAAAATGGTTGAGTCTTACTCTCTGGGGGTTTGGCCCCGTCCAAAGAGTTTGGGGTCATTCTGTGGGATGGAAGAAGTCCGTTGCTCTGTTGTTGTTGATTTGTTTTGTTTTGTTTTTCAAACTCAGGTGTCCCACCAAATGAGGGATTCCAGAGTAGAGGCCTGGGCGGGGCGATTGGCAACCAGAAATATGGATAAAAATTGGGGCCTAGGGACATGTCAAGCCCATTATGACATCTAATGATCCAGCCACTGAGAGGACGTACTAGAGGACAGGACTCACGCTGAGGGTCACAATGCGTGTTTATGCCCTCCTCGCACTCAAGAATGGGCGGGGCCTCACGGTGAATGCTGGTTTCTCCTACACTGAACGTTGGACAACATGCCAACCACAAGGTTTCTTTCCATGGGTAAGGAAGAGTTCTGATTTCTGCATCACAGTCACCCCTGGGCAGTGATTGGAGATAAGGTCTAGGTTCTAAAGCCTGAACACTGAGGTAGGTAAGAGATGATGACCTAAGGCCATGGCGGGTCTGATGTGTTCAGTGTGCGGTCAGCTGTCTGGGTGTTGGTCACGAGGTCCGGGCACAGGTTGTCAGACAGTGCATTAGTGCCCAGTTTAGACTATATATTTTGGGTGCCTTCGAGTGCCGTGTAGGTTCTTATCTGAAGAACTCTTCAGGATATGAAGAATGAGCGAGTCTGAGGCGCGTGCTCAGGCCTTTGTCTCTGGATTTTGTATCAGAAATGGCCGTGGAATGTTTGGGATGCCTCATGGGCCATGCACGAATCTTGCTCTCTGTGGATTTGGCCCGATCCCAATTGTTTTTCGTCAATCTGTGGGATGGGAGGACTCCTTTCAGGTTTGTTACCTCAGGTGTCCCACCAAAAGAGGAATTCCAAAGCAGAGCCCTGGGGAAGAGTGAAGGGACAACCCGAACTATGGTTAAAAATTGAGGCCTAGGGGCATGGCAAGCCCAATATGCTGTCTCTCCATCCAGCCTCTGAGAGGCCTTACCTGAGGACTGGGCTCAGGCTGAGGGTCACAATGTGTGTTTGTGACCAATGTGGCCCGCAAGCATGGGCGGGGCCTCATGGGCCACACTGGTTTCAAGTACACTGAACGTTGGACAACATGCCAACCTCAAGGTTTCTTGCCATGGGGAAAGAGTTCTGATTTCTGCATCATTTTCAAACCCGGGCCGTGATTGGAGATAAGGTCTAGGTTCTGAAGCCTGAAAACCGAGGTTGAGAAGAGATGACGAACTACGGCCATGGCGGGTCCGATGTGCTCAGTGTGCGGCCAGCTGTCTGGGTGGGGCCAGGAGGTCCTGGATCAGGCTGTGTCAGAAAGGGCATTAGTGCCCAGGTCAGCCTATATTTTGGAGGAACAGCCGAATGGTGTGCCCTGTTGATCCTCATTTGGGGTTTCTGGGTAGCCCCAGATGGCAATGATTTTCTTCTGGAGGGCAGGCAGAGTGCTGATTTGTAGTTCTGGATTGCCAAACTGGAGGGCTTGTGGGCCAGTAGTCTGAGGACGGAAGTCTGAGAACCCAAGCTAGGCCTCGGTTTCTGGGTGAGGATATGGCAGGCACAATCTACAGACCTGAATCGAGATCTCGTGCATCTGAAGTCAGGGTGAGGATCAGACGATCGCTCAGGTTGTACATTCTGTCCCTGATGGCCCCTTCTTGAAAGGGGGGTGGATCACGAGGCCATGGGGGTTTTCCCACGATGGGAGTTGGGAGAAACTCCCAACTGCAAAGATTCCTCTGCAGGATAATTGAGACCTGTTGGTTGGCTCCAGCACGATTCCGAGCAGGGTTCTAAGGATGGATGGCTGGGTAGCCCACCTCGCATTGCAATTGTCTCCAAGCAACAAGACAGGTTAGATCTGCTGGATCTGGGGGAGCAACCGAGGAGGCTGAGTTGAAATGGACTCTCCCGTGGATGTGTCCTAATATGATTTTGTGTCTATGGAGACCTTGGAATGAAGCGGTGGCACTGGGGCCCTGAAGAGTTCTCCTAAAGACAGGCTTTCACATAGCTCCCTCGTGCAAGTTTCCCATGTGTAGATGAGATTTGTTCTGATGGGTGAGTCAGGAAAGCCATATGCTGTGACTGAAAATCAGGCCTCTGAGGAGAGATGCCTGGAAACCAAAGCAATGGATCCGATAGGTGCCTAGGGGCCTGTTCGTTCCTTTTTACCTCTGGGGACATCAGTCTACGGGTCTGAGTGCCGGTAGGTGCTCAGATGGGCCCAGATTGCCCCATTTGTCCTGGGAAGCCACAAATATTGGGATGGCCGCAGGGACTTTGGAGGTTTATCCTCTTAGTAGGGTTGTGGCCATTGGAATGGGCACATACAATTCCCTTGGAGAGGGCAATCACAGTCGTCAGGTTTGGCTCCAGGGGCCGGAGCCTGTAGGGTGCGTAGGCCAGGGCTGTTTGGACAGTTGTCTGAAAACACAAACTCGGCTTATGTTTCGGGTCATAGGTATGGCAGGACTGATCTACAGATCATGAGGAGAACTCTTTGGGATATGAAAAAAGGGCGAGTGTGAGGCTCTGCTCAAGTTTTTGTCTCTGGATATGGTGTCACTCATGGTCGTGAAATTTCCGGGTGATTTAATGGGAAATGGATAAGTCTTACTCTCTGGGGGTTTGGCCCCGTCCAAAGAGTTTGGGGTCATTCTGTGGGATGGAAGAAGTCCGTTGCTCTGTTGTTGTTGATTTGTTTTGTTTTGTTTTTCAACCTCAGGTGTCCCACCAAATGAGGGACTCCAGAGTAGAGGCCTGGGCGGGGTGACTGGAGAACCAGAAATCTGGTTAAAAATTTGGGCCTAGGGACATGTCAAGCCCATTATGACATCTAATGATCCAGCCACTGAGAGGACTTACTAGAGGACACGACTCACGCTGAGGGTCACAATGCGTGTTTATGCCCTCGTCGCACTCAAGAATGGGCGGGGCCACAGGGTGAATGCTGGTTTCTCCTACACTGAACGTTGGGCAACGTGCCAACCACAAGGTTTCTTGCCATGGGTAAGGAAGAGTTCATTTTCTGCATCACAGTCACCCCTGGGCAGTGATTGGAGATAAGGTGTAGGTTCTGAAGCCTGAACACTGAGGTAAGGAAGAGATGATGACCTAAGGCCATGGCGGGTCTGATGTGTTCAGTGTGCGGTCAGCTGTCTGGGTGTTGGTCACGAGGTCCGGGCTCAGGTTGACAGACAGTGCATTTTTGCCCAGTTTAGACTATATATATTGGGTGCCTTCGAGTGCCGTGTAGGTTCTTATCTGAAGAACTCTTCAGGATATGAAGAATGAGCGAGTCTGAGGCGCGTGCTCAGGCTTTTGTCTCTGGATTTTGTATCAGAAATGGCCGTGGAATGTTGGGGAGGCCTCATGGGCCATGGACGAATCTTGCTCTCTGTGGATTTGGCCCGATCCCAATTGTTTTTCGTCAATCTGTGGGATGGGAGGACTCCTCTCAGGTTTGTTACCTCAGGTGTCGCACCAAAAGAGGAATTCCAAAGCAGAGCCCTGGGGAAGACTATGGTTAAAAATTAAGGCTTAGGGGCATGGCAAGCCCAATATGCTGTCTCTCCATCCAGCCACTGAGAAGCCTTACGTGAGGACTGGGCTCAGGCTGAGGGTCACAATGTGTGTTTGTGACCAATGTGGCCCGCAAGCATGGGCGGGGCCTCATGGGCCACACTGCTTTCAAGTACACTGAACGATGGACAACATGCCAACCACAAGGTTTCTTGCCATGGGGAAAGAGTTCTGATTTCTGCATCATTTTCAAACCCGGGCCGTGATTGGAGATAAGGTCTAGGTTCTGAAGCCTGAAAACTGAGGTTGAGAAGAGATGACGACCTACGGCCACGGCGGGTCCGATGTGCTCAGTGTGCGGCCAGCTGTCTGGGCGGGGCCAGGAGGTCCAGGATCAGGCTGTGTCAGAAAAGCCATTAGTGACCAGGTCAGCCTATATTTTTGGGGTACAGCCGAATGTTGTGCCCTGTTGATCCTCATTTGGGGTTTCTGGGTAGCCCAGAGGGCAATATTTTTCCTCTGGAGGGCAGGCAGAGTGCTGCATTGTAGTTCTGGATTGCCAAACTGGAGGGCTTGTGGGCCAGTAGTCTGAGGACAGAAGTGTGAGAACCCAAACTAGGCCTCGGTTTCTGGGTGAGGATTTGGCAGGCACAATCTACAGACCTGAATCGAGATCTCGTGCATCTGAAGTCAGGGTGAGGATCAGACGATCGCTCAGGTTGGACATTCTGGCCCTGATGGCACCTTCTTGAAAGGGGGGTGGATCACGTGGCCATGGGGGTTTTCCCACGATGGGAGTTGGGAGAAGCTCCCAACTGCAAAGATACCTCTGCAGGATTATTGAGACATGTTGGTTGGCTCCAGGACGATTCCGAGCAGGGTTCTAAGGATGGATGGCTGGGTAGCCCACCTCGCATTCCAATTGTCTCCAAGCAAAAAGACAGGTTAGATCTGCTGGATCTGGGGGAGCAACCGAGGAGGCTGAGTTGAAATGGACTCTCCCGTGGATGTGTCCTAATATGATTTTGTGTCTAAGGAGACCTTGGAATGAAGCGGTGGCACTGGGGCCCTGAAGGGTTTTCCTAAAGACAGGCTCTCACATATCTCCCTCGTGCAAGTTTCCCATGTGTAAATGAGATTTGTTCTGATGGGTGAGTCAAGAAAGCCATATGCTGTTATTGAAATCCAGGCCTCTGAGGAGAGATGCCTGGAAACCAAAGCAATGGATCCGTTAGGTGCCTAGGGGCCTGTTCGTTCCTTTTTACCTCTGGGGACATCAGTCTACGGGTCTGAGTGCCGGTAGGCGCTCAGATGGGCCCAGATTGCCCCATTTGTCCCGGGAAGCCACAAATATTGGGATGGCCTCAGGGACTTTGGAGGTTGATCCTCTTAGTAGGGTTGTGGCCATTGGAATAGGCACATACAATTCCTTTGGAGAGGGCAATCACAGTCGTCAGGCTTGGCTCCAGGGGCCGTAGCCTGTAGGGTGTGTAGGCCAGTGCTGTTTGGACAGTTGTCTGAAAACACAAACTCGGCTTAAGTTTCGGGTCATAGGTATGGCAGGACTGATCTACAGACCATGAGGAGAACTCTTCGGGATATGAAAAAAGGGCGAGTGTGAGGCTCTGCTCAAGTTTTTGTCTCTGGATATCGTGTCATTCATGGTCGTGAAATTTCCGGGTGATTTCATGGGAAATGGATGAGTCTTACTCTCTGGGGGTTTGGCCCCGTCCAAAGAGTTTGGGGTCATTCTGGGGATGGAAGAAGTCCGTTGCTCTGTTGTTGTTGATTTGTTTTGTTTTGTTTTTCAAACTCAGGTGTCCCACCAAATGAGGGATTCCAGAGTAGAGGCCTGGGCGGGGCGACTGGACAACCAGAAATATGGTTAAAAATTGGGCCTAGGGACATGTCAAGCCCATTATGACTTCTAATGATCGAGCCCCTGAGAGGACGTACTAGAGGACAGGACTCACGCTGAGGGTCACAATGCGTGTTTATGCCCTCCTCGCACTCAAGAATGGGCGGGGCCTCACGGTGAATGCTGGTTTCTCCCACACTGAACGTTGGACAACATGCCAACCACAAGGTTTCTTTCCATGGGTAAGGAAGAGTTCTGATTTCTGCATCACAGTCACCCCTGGGCAGTGATTGGAGAAAAGGTGTAGGTTCTGAAGCCTGAACACTGAGGTAGGGAAGAGATGATGACCTAAGGCCACGGCGGGTCTGATGTGTTCAGTGTGCGGTCAGCTGTCTGGGTGTTGGTCACGAGGTCCGGGCTCAGGTTGTCAGACAGTGCATTAGTGCCCAGTTTAGACTATATATTTTGGGTGCCTTCGAGTGCCGTGTAGGTTCTTATCTGAAGAACTCTTCAGGATATGAAGAATGAGCGAGTCTGAGGCGTGTGCTCAGACTTTTGTCTCTGGATTTTTTATCAGAAATGGCCGTGGAATGTTGGGGAGGCCTCATGGGCCATGGACGAATCTTGCTCGCTGTGCATTTGGCCTGATCCCAAATGTTTTTCGTCAATCTGTGGGATGGGAGGACTCCTTTCAGGTTTGTTACCTCAGGTGTCCCACCAAAAGAGGAATTCCAAAGCAGAGCCCTGGGGAAGAGTGAAGGGACAACCCGAACTATGGTAAAAAATTGAGGCCTAGGGGCATGGCAAGCCCAAGATGCTGTCTCTCCATCCAGCCACTGAGAGGCCTTACGTGAGGACTGAGCTCAGGCTGAGGGTCACAATGTGTGTTTGTGACCAATGTTGCCCGCAAGCATGGGCGGGGCCTCATGGGCCACACTGGTTTCAAGTACACTGAACGTTGGACAACATGCCAACCACAAGATTTCTTGCCATGGGGAAAGAGTTATGATTTCTGCATCATTTTCAACCCGGGCTGTGATTGGAGATAAGGTCTAGGTTCTGAAGCCTGAAAACCGAGGTTGAGAAGAGATGACGACCTACGGCCATGGCGTGTCCGATGTGCTCAGTGTGCGGCCAGCTGTCTGGGTGGGGCCAGGAGGTCCAGGATCAGGCTGTGTCAGAAAGGGTTTTAGTGCCCAGGTCAGCCTATATTTTTGGGGTACAGCCGAATGGTGTGCCCTGTTGATCCTCATTTGGGGTTTCTGGGTAGCCCCAGTGGGTAATGGTTTTCTTCTGGAGGGCAGGCAGAGTGCTGCATTGTAGTTCTGGATTGCCAAACTGGAGGGCTTGTGGGCCAGTATTCTGAGGACGGAAGTCTGAGAACCCAAGCTAGGCCTCGGATTCTGGGTGAGGATTTGGCAGGCACAATCTACAGACCTGAATCGAGATCTCGTGCATCTGAAGTCAGGGTGAGTATCAGACGATCGCTCAGGTTGGACATTCTGTCCCTGATGGCCCCTTCTTGAAAGGGGGGTGGATCACGAGGCCATGGGGGATTTCCCACGATGGAGAAGCTCCCAATTGCAAAGATTCTTCTGCAGGATAATTGAGACCTGTTGGTTGGCTCCGGGACAACGATTCCGAGCAGGCTTCTAAGGATGGATGGCTGGGTAGCCCACCTCGCATTCCAATTGTCTCTAAGCAACAAGACAGGTTAGATCTGCTGGATCTGGGGGAGCAACTGAGGAGGCTGAGTTGAAATGGACTCTCCCGTGGATGTGTGCTAATATGATTTTGTGTCTATGGAGACCTTGGAATGAAGCGGTGGCACTGGGGCCCTGAAGGGTTTTCCTAAAGACAGGCTCTCACATAGCTCCCTCGTGCAAGTTTCCCATGGGTAGATGAGATTTGTTCTGATGGGTGAGTCAGGAAAGCCATATGCTGTTATTGAAATCCAGGCCTCTGAGGAGAGATGCCTGGAAAACAAAGCAATGGATCCGATAGGTGCCTAGGGGCCTGTTCGTTCCTTTTTACCTCTGGGGACATCAGTCTACGGGTCTGAGGGGCAGTAGGTGCTCAGATGGGCCCAGATTGCCCCATTTGTCCTGGGAAGCCGCAAATATTGGGATGGCCTCAGGGACATTTGAGGTTTATCCTCTTAGTAGGGTTGTGGCCATTGGAATGGGCACATACAATTCCCTTGGAGAGGGCAATCACAGTCGTCAGGTTTGGCTCCAGGGGCCGGAGCCTGTAGGGTGTGTAGGCCAGGGCTGTTTGGACAGTTGTCTGAAAACACAAACTCGGCTTATGTTTCGGGTCATAGGTATGGCAGGACTGATCTACAGACCATGAGGAGAACTCTTCGGGATATGAAAAAAGGGCGAGTGTGAGGCTCTGCTCAAGTTTTTGTCTCTGGATATCGTGTCACTCATGGTCGTGAAATTTCCAGGTGATTTCATGGGAAATGGATGAGTCTTACTCTCTGGGGGTTTGGCCCCGTCCAAAGAGTTTGGGGTCATTCTGTGGGATGGAAGAAGTCCGTTGCTCTGTTGTTGTTGATTTGTTTTGTTTTGTTTTTCAAACTCAGGTGTCCCACCAAATGAGGGATTCCAGAGTAGAGGGTGGGCGGGGCGACTGGACAACCAGAAATATGGTGAAAATTGGGGCCTAGGGACATGTCAAGCCCATTATGACATCTAATGATCTAGCCACTGAGAGGACTTATTAGAGGACAGGACTCACGCTGAGGGTCACAATGCGTGTTTATGCCCTCCTCGCACTCAAGAATGGGCGGGGTCTCACGGTGAATGCTGGTTTCTCCTACACTGACATTGCACAACATGCCAACCACAAGGTTTCTTTCCATGGGTAAGGAATAGTTCTGTATTCTGCATCACAGTCACCCCTGGGCAGTGATTGGAGATAAGGTGTAGGTTCTGAAGCCTGAACACTGAGGTAGGGAAGAGATGATGACCTAAGGCCATGGCGGGTCTGATGTGTTCAGTGTGCGGTCAGCTGTCTGGGTGTTGGTCACGAGGTCCGGGCTCAGGTTGTCAGACAGTGCATTAGTGCCCAGGTTAGACTATATATTTTGGGTGCCTTCGAGTGCCGTGTAGGTTCTTATCTGAAGAACTCTTCAGGATATGAAGAATGAGCGAGTCTGAGGCGTGTGCTCAGGCTTTTTTCTCTGGATTTTGTATCAGAAATGGCCGTGGAATGTTGGGGAGGCCTCATGGGCCATGGACGAATCTTGCTCTCTGTGGATTTGGCCCGATCCCAATTGATTTTCGTCAATCTGTGGGATGGGAGGACTCCTTTCAGGTTTGTTAACTCAGGTGTCCCACCAAAAGAGGAATTCCAAAGCAGAGCCCTGGGGAAGAGTGAAGGGACAACCCGAACTATGGTTAAAAATTGAGGCCTAGGGGCATGGCAAGCCCAGTATGCTGTCTCTCCATCCAGCCACTGAGAGGCCTTACGTGAGGACTGGGCTCAGGCTGAGGGTCACAATGTGTGTTTTGACCAATGTGGCCCGCAAGCATGGGCGGGGCCTCATGGGCCACACTGGTTTCAAGTACACTGAACGTTGGACAACATGCCAACCACAAGGTTTCTTGCCATGGGGAAAGAGTTCTGATTTCTGCATCATTTTCCAACCCGGGCCGTGATTGGAGATAAGGTCTAGGTTCTGAAGCCTGAAAACCGAGGTTGAGAAGAGATGACGACCTACGGCCATGGCGGGTCCGATGTGCTCAGTGTGCGGCCAGCTGTCTGGGTGGGGCCAGGAGGTCCAGGATCAGGCTGTGTCAGAAAGGGCATTAGTGCCCAGGTCAGCCTATATTTTTGGGGTACAGCCGAATGGTGGGCCCTGTTGATCCTCATTTGGGGTTTCTGGGTAGCCCCAGTGGGCAATGGTTTTCTTCTGGAGGGCAGGCAGAGTGCTGCATTGGAGTTCTGGATTGCCAAACTGGAGGGCTTGTGGGCCAGTATTCTGAGGACGGAAGTCTGAGAACCCAATGTGGCCTCGGATTCTGGGTGAGGATTTGGCAGGCACAATCTACAGACCTGAATCGAGATCTCGTGCATCTGAAGTCAGGGTGAGTATCAGACGATCGCTCAGGTTGGACATTCTGTCCCTGATGGCCCCTTCTTGTAAGGGGGGTGGATCACGAGGCCATGGGGGATTTCCCACGATGGAGAAGCTCCCAACTGCAAAGATCCTTCTGCAGGATAATTGAGACCTGTTGGTTGGCTCCGGGACAACGATTCCGAGCAGGGTTCTAAGGATGGATGGCTGGGTAGCCCACCTCGCATTCCAATTGTCTCCAAGCAACAAGACAGGTTAGATCTGCTGGATCTGGGGGAGCAACTGAGGAGGCTGAGTTGAAATGGACTCTCCCGTGGATGTGTCCTAATATGATTTTGTGTCTATGGAGACCTTGGAATGAAGCGGTGGCACTGGGGCCCTGAAGGGTTTTCCTAAAGACAGGCTCTCACATAGCTCCCTCGTGCATGTTTCCCATGTGTAGATGAGATTTGTTCTGATGGGTGAGTCAGGAAAGCCCTATGCTGTTATTGAAATCCAGGCCTCTGAGGAGAGATGCCTGGAAACCAAAGCAATGGATCCGATAGGTGCCTAGGGGCCTGTTCGTTCCTTTTTACCTCTGGGGACATCAGTATACGGGTCTGAGGGCCAATAGGTGCTCAGATGGGCCCAGATTGCCCCATTTGTCCTAGGAAGCCACAAATATTGGGATGGCCTCAGGGACATTGGAGGTTTATCCTCTTAGTAGGGTTGTGGCCATTGGAATGGGCACATACAATTCCCTTGGAGAGGGCAATCACAGTCGTCAAGTTTGTCTCCAGGGTCCGGAGCCTGTAGGGTGTGTAGGCCAGGGCTGTTAGGACAGTTGTGTGAAAACACAAACTCGGCTTATGTTTCGGGTCATAGGTATGGCAGGACTGATCTACAGACCATGAGGAGAACTCTTCGGGATATGAAAAAAGGGCGAGTGTGAGGCTCTGCTCAAGTTTTTGTCTCTGGATATCGTGTCACTCATGGTCGTGAAATTTCCGGGTGATTTCATGGGAAATGGATGAGTCTTACTCTCTGGGGGTTTGGCCCCGTCCAAAGAGTTTGGGGTCATTCTGTGGGATGGAAGAAGTCCGTTGCTCTGTTGTTGTTGATTTGTTTTGTTTTGTTTTTCAAACTCAGGTGTCCCACCAAATGAGGGATTCTAGAGTAGAGGGCTGGGCTGGGCGACTGGACAACCAGAAATATGGTTAAAAATTGGGGCCTAGGGACATGTCAAGCCCATTATGACATCTAATGATCTAGCCACTGAGAGGACGTACTAGCGGACAGGACTCACGCTGAGGGTCACAATGCGTGTTTATGCCCTCCTCGCACTCAAGAATGGGCGGGGTCTCACGGTGAATGCTCGTTTCTCCTACACTGAACGTTGCACAACATGCCAACCACAAGGTTTCTTTCCATGGGTAAGGAAGAGTTCTGATTTCTGCATCACAGTCACCCCTGGGCAGTGATTGGAGATAAGGTGTAGGTTCTGAAGCCTGAACACTGAGGTAGGGAATAGATGATGACCTAAGGCCATGGCGGGTCTGATGTGTTCAGTGTGCGGTCAGCTGTCTGGGTGTTGGTCATGAGGTCCGGGCTCAGGTTGTCAGACAGTGCATTAGTGCCCAGGTTAGACTATATATTTTGGGTGCCTTCGAGTAGCGTGTAGGTTCTTATTTGAAGAACTCTTCAGGATATGAAGAACTCTTCAGGATATGAAGAATGAGCGAGTCTGAGGCGCGTGCTCAGGCTTTGGTCTCTGGATTTTGTATCAGAAATGGCCGTGGAATGTTGGGGAGGCCTCATAGGCCATGGACGAATCTTGCTCTCTGTGGATTTGGCCCGATCCCAATTGTTTTTCGTCAATCTGTGGGATGGGAGGGCTCCTTTCAGGTTTGTTACCTCAGGTGTCCCACCAAAAGAGGAATTCCAAAGCAGAGCCCTGGGGAAGAGTGAAGGGACAACCCTAACTATGGTAAAAAATTGAGGCCTAGGGGCATGGCAAGCCCAATATGCTGTCTCTCCATCCAGCCTCTGAGAGGCCTTACCTGAGGACTGGGCTCAGGCTGAGGGTCACAATGTGTGTTTGTGACCAATGTGGCCCGCAAGCATGGGCGGGGCCTCATGGGCCACACTGGTTTCAAGTACACTGAACGTTGGACAACATGCCAACCACAAGGTTTCTTGCCATGGGGAAAGAGTTCTGATTTCTGCATCATTTAAAAACCCGGGCCGTGATTGGAGATAAGGTCTAGGTTCTAAAGCCTGAAAACCGAGGTTGAGAAGAGATGACGACCTACGGCCATGGCGGGTCCGATGTGCTCAGTGTGCAGCCTGCTCTCTGGGTGGGGCCAGGAGGTCCAGGATCAGGCTGTGTCAGAAAGGGCATTAGTGCCCAGTTCAGCCTATATTTTTGGGGTACAGCCGAATGGTGTGCCCTGTTGATCCTCATTTGGGGTTTCTGGGTAGCCCCAGGAGGCAATGGTTTTCTTCTGGACGGCAGGCAGACTGCTGCATTGTAGTTCTGGATTGCCAAACTGGAGGGCTTGTGGGCCAGTAGTCTGAGGACGGAAGTCTGAGAACCCAAGCTAGGCCTCGGTTTCTGGGTGAGGATTTGGCAGGCACAATCTACAGACCTGAATCGAGATCTCATGCATCTGAAGTCAGTGTGAGGATCAGACGATCGCTCAGGTTGGACATTCTGTACCTGATGGCACCTTCTTGTAAGGGGGGTGGATCACGAGGCCATGGGGGTTTTCCCACGATAGGAGTTGGCAGAAGCTCCCAACTGCAAAGATTCTTCAGCAGGATAATTGAGACCTGTTGGTTGGCTCCAGGACAACGATTCCGAGCAGGGTTCTAAGGATGGATGGCTGGGTAGCCCACCTCGCATTCCAATTGTCTCCAAGCAACAAGACAGGTTAGATCTGCTGGATCTGGGGGAGCAACCGAGGAGGCTGAGTTGAAATGGACTCTCCCGTGGATGTGTCCTAATATGATTTTGTGTCTATGGAGACCTTGGAATGAAGCGGTGGCATTGGGGCCCTGAAGGGTTTTCCTAAAGACAGGCTCTCACATAGCTCCCTCGTGCAAGTTTCCTATGTGTAGATGAGATTTGTTCTGATGGGTGAGTCAAGAAAGCCATATGCTGTTATTGAAATCCAGGCCTCTGAGGAGAGATGCCTGGAAACCAAAGCAATGGATCCGATAGGTGCCTAGGGGCCTGTTCGTTCCTTTTTACCTCTGGGGACATCAGTCTACGGGTCTGAGTGCCGGTAGGTGCTCAGATGGGCCCAGATTGCCCCATTTGTCCTGGGAAGCCACAAATATTGGGATGGCCTCAGGGACTTTGGAAGTTTATCCTCTTAGTAGGGTTGTGGCCATTGGAATGGGCACATACAATTCCCTTGGAGAGGGCAATCACAGTCGTCAGGCTTGGCTCCAGGGGCCGTAGCCTGTAGGGTGTGTAGGCCAGGGCTGTTTGGACAGTTGTCTGAAAACACAAACTCGGCTTAAGTTTCGGGTCATAGGTATGGCAGGACTGATCTACAGACCATGAGGAGACCTCTTCGGGATATGAAAAAAGGGCGAGTGTGAGGCTCTGCTCAAGTTTTTGTCTCTGGATATCGTGTCACTCATGGTCGTGAAATTTCCGGGTGATTTCATGGGAAATGGATGAGTCTTACTCTCTGGGGGTTTGGCCCCGTCCAAAGAGTTTGGGGTCATTCTGTGGGATGGAAGAAGTCCGTTGCTCTGTTGTTGTTGATTTGTTTTGTTTTGTTTTTCAACCTCAGGTGTCCCACCAAATGAGGGATTCCAAAGTAGAGGCCTGGGCGGGGCGACTGGACAACCAGAAATATGGTTAAAAATTGGGGCCTAGGGACATGTCAAGCCCATTATGACATCTAATGATCTAGCCACTGAGAGGACGTACTAGAGGACAGGACTCACGCTAGGGTCACAATGCGTGTTTATGCCCTCCTCGCACTCAAGAATGGGCGGGGTCTCACGGTGAATGCTGGTTTCTCCTACACTGAACGTTGCACAACATGCCAACCACAAGGTTTCTTTCCATGGGTAAGGAAGAGTTCTGATTTCTGCATCACAGTCACCCCTGGGCAGTGATTGGAGATAAGGTGTAGGTTCTGAAGCCTGAACACTGAGGTAGGGAAGAGATGATGACCTAAGGCCATGGCGGGTCTGATGTGTTCAGTGTGCGGTCAGCTGTCTGGGTGTTGGTCATGAGGTCCGGGCTCAGGTTGTCAGACAGTGCATTAGTGCCCAGGTTAGACTATATATTTTTGGTGCCTTCGAGTAGCGTGTAGGTTCTTATTTGAAGAACTCTTCAGGATATGAAGAACTCTTCAGGATATGAAGAATGAGCGAGTCTGAGGCGCGTGCTCAGGCTTTGGTCTCTGGATTTTGTATCAGAAATGGCCGTGGAATGTTGGGGAGGCCTCATAGGCCATGGACGAATCTTGCTCTCTGTGGATTTGGCCCGATCCCAATTGTTTTTCGTCAATCTGTGGGATGGGAGGACTCCTTTCAGGTTTGTTACCTCAGGTGTCCCACCAAAATAGGAATTCCAAAGCAGAGCCCTGGGGAAGAGTGAAGGGACAACCCTAACTATGGTAAAAAATTGAGGCCTAGGGGCATGGCAAGCCCAATATGCTGTCTCTCCATCCCGCAACTGAGAGGCCTTACCTGAGGACTGGGCTCAGGCTGAGGGTCACAATGTGTGTTTGTGACCAATGTGGCCCGCAAGCATGGGCGGGGCCTCATGGGCCACACTGGTTTCAACTACACTGAACGTTGGACAACATGCCAACCACAAGGTTTCTTGCCATGGGGAAAGAGTTCTGATTTCTGCATCATTTTCAAACCCGGGCCGTGATTGGAGATAAGGTCTAGGTTCTGAAGCCTGAAAACCGAGGTTGAGAAGAGATGACGACCTACGGCCATGGCGGGTCCGATGTGCTCAGTGTGCGGCCAGCTGTCTGGGTGGGGCCAGGAGGTCCAGGATCAGGCTGTGTCAGAAAGGGCATTAGTGCCCAGGTCAGCCTATATTTTTGGGGTACAGCCGAATGGTGTGCCCTGTTGATCCTCATTTGGGGTTTCTGGGTAGCCCCAGGAGGCAATGGTTTTCTTCTGGACGGCAGGCAGACTGCTGCATTGTAGTTCTGGATTGCCAAACTGGAGGGCTTGTGGGCCAGTAGTCTGAGGACGGAAGTCTGAGAACCCAAGCTAGGCCTCGGTTTCTGGGTGAGGATTTGGCAGGCACAATCTACAGACCTGAATCGAGATCTCATGCATCTGAAGTCAGTGTGAGGATCAGACGATCGCTCAGGTTGGACATTCTGTACCTGATGGCACCTTCTTGTAAGGGGGGTGGATCACGAGGCCATGGGGGTTTTCCCACGATAGGAGTTGGCAGAAGCTCCCAACTGCAAAGATTCTTCAGCAGGATAATTGAGACCTGTTGGTTGGCTCCAGGACAACGATTCCGAGCAGGGTTCTAAGGATGGATGGCTGTGTAGCCCACCTCGCATTCCAATTGTCTCCAAGCAACAAGACAGGTTAGATCTGCTGGATCTGGGGGAGCAACCGAGGATGCTGAGTTGAAATGGACTCTCCCGTGGATGTGTCCTAATATGATTTTGTGTCTATGGAGACCTTGGAATGAAGCGGTGGCATTGGGGCCCTGAAGGGTTTTCCTAAAGACAGGCTCTCACATAGCTCCCTCGTGCAAGTTTCCTATGTGTAGATGAGATTTGTTCTGATGGGTGAGTCAAGAAAGCCATATGCTGTTATTGAAATCCAGGCCTCTGAGGAGAGATGCCTGGAAACCAAAGCAATGGATCCGATAGGTGCCTAGGGGCCTGTTCGTTCCTTTTTACCTCTGGGGACATCAGTCTACGGGTCTGAGTGCCGGTAGGTGCTCAGATGGGCCCAGATTGCCCCATTTGTCCTGGGAAGCCACAAATATTGGGATGGCCTCAGGGACTTTGGAAGTTTATCCTCTTAGTAGGGTTGTGGCCATTGGAATGGGCACATACAATTCCCTTGGAGAGGGCAATCACAGTCGTCAGGCTTGGCTCCAGGGGCCGTAGCCTGTAGGGTGTGTAGGCCAGGGCTGTTTGGACAGTTGTCTGAAAACACAAACTCGGCTTAAGTTTCGGGTCATAGGTATGGCAGGACTGATCTACAGACCATGAGGAGACCTCTTCGGGATATGAAAAAAGGGCGAGTGTGAGGCTCTGCTCAAGTTTTTGTCTCTGGATATCGTGTCACTCATGGTCGTGAAATTTCCGGGTGATTTCATGGGAAATGGATGAGTCTTACAATCTGGGGGTTTGGCCCCGTCCAAAGAGTTTGGGGTCATTCTGTGGGATGGAAGAAGTCCGTTGCTCTGTTGTTGTTGATTTGTTTTGTTTTGTTTTTCAACCTCAGGTGTCCCACCAAATGAGGGATTCCAAAGTAGAGGCCTGGGCGGGGCGACTGGACAACCAGAAATATGGTTAAAAATTGGGGCCTAGGGACATGTCAAGCCCATTATGACATCTAATGATCCAGCCACTGAGAGGACGAACTAGAGGACAGGACTCACGCTAGGGTCACAATGCGTGTTTATGCCCTCCTCGCACTCAAGAATGGGCGGGGTCTCACGGTGAATGCTGGTTTCTCCTACACTGAACGTTGCACAACATGCCAACCACAAGGTTTCTTTCCATGGGTAAGGAAGAGTTCTGATTTCTGCATCACAGTCACCCCTGGGCAGTGATTGGAGATAAGGTGTAGGTTCTGAAGCCTGAACACTGAGGTAGGGAAGAGATGATGACCTAAGGCCATGGCGGGTCTGATGTGTTCAGTGTGCGGTCAGCTGTCTGGGTGTTGGTCATGAGGTCCGGGCTCAGGTTGTCAGACAGTGCATTAGTGCCCAGGTTAGACTATATATTTTTGGTGCCTTCGAGTAGCGTGTAGGTTCTTATTTGAAGAACTCTTCAGGATATGAAGAACTCTTCAGGATATGAAGAATGAGCGAGTCTGAGGCGCGTGCTCAGGCTTTGGTCTCTGGATTTTGTATCAGAAATGGCCGTGGAATGTTGGGGAGGCCTCATAGGCCATGGACGAATCTTGCTCTCTGTGGATTTGGCCCGATCCCAATTGTTTTTCGTCAATCTGTGGGATGGGAGGACTCCTTTCAGGTTTGTTACCTCAGGTGTCCCACCAAAGTAGGAATTCCAAAGCAGAGCCCTGGGGAAGAGTGAAGGGACAACCCTAACTATGGTAAAAAATTGAGGCCTAGGGGCATGGCAAGCCCAATATGCTGTCTCTCCATCCCGCAACTGAGAGGCCTTACCTGAGGACTGGGCTCAGGCTGAGGGTCACAATGTGTGTTTGTGACCAATGTGGCCCGCAAGCATGGGCGGGGCCTCATGGGCCACACTGGTTTCAAGTACACTGAACGTTGGACAACATGCCAACCACAAGGTTTCTTGCCATGGGGAAAGAGTTCTGATTTCTGCATCATTTTCAAACCCGGGCCGTGATTGGAGATAAGGTCTAGGTTCTGAAGCCTGAAAACCGAGGTTGAGAAGAGATGACGACCTACGGCCATGGCGGGTCCGATGTGCTCAGTGTGCGGCCAGCTGTCTGGGTGGGGCCAGGATGTGCAGGATCAGGCTGTGTCAGAAAGGGCATTAGTGCCCAGGTCAGCCTATATTTTTGGGGTACAGCCGAATGGTGTGCCCTGTTGATCCTCATTTGGGGTTTCAGGGTAGTCCCAGAAGGCAATGGTTTTCTTCTGGACGGCAGGCAGACTGCTGCATTGTAGTTCTGGATTGCCAAACTGGAGGGCTTGTGGGCCAGTAGTCTGAGGACGGAAGTCTGAGAACCCAAGCTAGGCCTCGGATTCTGGGTGAGGATTTGGCAGGCACAATCTACAGACCTAAATCGAGATCTCATGCATCTGAAGTCAGTGTGAGGATCAGACGATCGCTCAAGATGGACATTCTGTCCCTGATGGCACCTTCTTGAAAGGGGGGTGGATCACGAGGCCATGGGGGTTTTCCCACGATAGGAGATTGGAGAAGCTCCCAACTGCAAAGATTCTTCTGCAGGATAATTGAGACCTGTTGGTTGGCTCCGGGACAACGATTCCGAGCAGGGTTCTAAGGATGGATGGCTGGGTAGCCCACCTCGCATTCCAATTGTCTCCAAGCAACAAGACAGGTTAGATCTGCTGGATCTGGGGGAGCAACCGAGGAGGCTGAGTTGAAATGGACTCTCCCGTGGATGTGTCCTAATATGATTTTGTGTCTATGGAGACCTTGGAATGAAGCGGTGGCACTGGGGCCCTGAAGGGTTTTCCTAAAGACAGGCTCTCACATAGCTCCCTCGTGCAAGTTTCCCATGTGTAGATGAGATTTGTTCTGATGGGTGAGTCAAGAAAGCCATATGCTGTTATTGAAATCCAGGCCTCTGAGGAGAGATGCCTAGAAACCAAAGCAATGGATCCAATAGGTGCCTAGGGGCCTGTTCGTTCCTTTTTACCTCTGGGGACATCAGTCTACGGGTCTGAGTGCCGGTACGTGCTCAGATGGGCCCAGATTGCCCCATTTGTCCTGGGAAGCCACAAATATTGGGATGGCCTCAGGGACTTTGGAGGTTTATCCTCTTAGTAGGGTTGTGGCCATTGGAATGGGCACATACAATTCCCTTGGAGAGGGCAATCACAGTCGTCAGGTTTGGCTCCAGGGGCCGGAGCCTGTAGGGTGTGTAGGCCAGGGCTGTTTGGACAGTTGTCTGAAAACACAAACTCGGCTTATGTTTCGGGTCATAGGTATGGCAGGACTGATCTACAGACCATGAGGAGAACACTTTGGGATATGAAAAAAGGGCGAGTTTGAGGCTCTGGTCAAGTTTTTGTCTCTGGATATCGTGTCACTCATGGTCGTGAAATTTCCGGGTAATTTCATGGGAAATGGATGAGTCTTACTCTCTGGGGGTTTGGCCCCGTCCAAAGAGTTTGGGGTCATTCTGTGGGATGGAAGAAGTCCGTTGCTCTGTTGTTGTTGATTTGTTTTGTTTTGTTTTTCAAACTCAGGTGTCCCACCAAATGAGGGATTCCAGAGTAGAGGCCTGGGCGGGGCGACTGGACAACCAGAAATATGGTTAAAAATTGGGGCCTAGGGACATGTCAAGCCCATTATGACATCTAATGATCCAGCCACTGAGAGGACGTACTAGAGGACAGGACTCACGCTGAGGGTCACAATGCGTTTTTATGCCCCCCTCGCACTGAAAAATGGGCGGGGCCTCACGGTGAATGCTGGTTTCTCCCACACTGAACGTTGGAAAACATGCCAACCACAAGGTTTCTTTCCATGGTTAAGGAAGAGTTCTGATTTCTGCAACACAGTCACCGCTGGGCAGTGATTGGAGATAAGGTGTAGGTTCTGAAGCCTGAACACTGAGGTAGGGAAGAGATGATGACCTAAGGCCATGGCGGGTCTGATGTGTTCAGTGTGCGGTCAGCTGTCTGGGTGTTGGTCACGAGGTCCGGGCTCAGGTTGTCAGACAGTGCATTAGTGCCCAGGTTAGACTATATATTTTGGGTGCCTTCGAGTGCCGTGTAGGTTCTTATCTGAAGAACTCTTCAGGATATAAAGAATGAGCGAGTCTGAGGCGTGTGCTCAGGCTTTGTCTCTGGATTTTGTATCAGAAATGGCCGTGGAATGTTGGGGAGGCCTCATGGGCCATGGACGAATCTTGCTCTCTGTGGATTTGGCCCGATCCCAATTGTTTTTCGTCAATCTGTGGGATGGGAGGACTCTTTTCAGGTTTGTTACCTCAGGTGTCCCACCAAAAGAGGAATTCCAAAGCAGAGCCCTGGGGAAGAGTGAAGGGACAACCCGAACTATGGTTAAAAATTGAGGCCTAGGGGCATGGCAAGCCCAATATGCTGTCTCTCCATCCAGCCACTGAGAGGCCTTACGTGAGGACTGGGCTCAGGCTGAGGGTCACAATGTGTGTTTGTGACCAATGTGGCCCGCAAGCATGGGCGGGGCCTCATGGGCCACACTGGTTTCAAGTACACTGAACGTTGGACAAAATGCCAACCACAAGGTTTCTTGCCATGGGGAAAGAGTTCTGATTTCTGCATCATTTTCAAACCTGGGCCGTGATTTGAGATAAGGTCTAGGTTCTGAAGCCTGAAAACCGAGGTTGAGAAGAGATGACGACCTATGGCCATGGCGGGTCCGATGTGCTGAGTGTGCGGCCAGCTGTCTGGGTGGGGCCAGGAGGTCCAGGATCAGGCTGTGTCAGAAAGGGCATTAGTGCCCAGGTCAGCCTATATTTTTGGGGTACAGCCGAATGGTGTGCCCTGTTGATCCTCATTTGGGGTTTCTGGGTAGCCCCAAGGGCAATGGTTTTATTCTGGAGGGCAGGCAGAGTGCTGCATTGTAGTTCTGGATTGCCAAACTGGAGGGCTTGTGGGCCAGTAGTCTGAGGACGGAAGTCTGAGAACCCAAGCTAGGCCTCGGATTCTGGGTGAGGATTTGGTAGGCACAAACTACAGACCTGAATCGAGATCTCGTGCATCTGAAGTCAGGGTGAGTATCAGACGATCGCTCAGGTTGGACATTCTGTCCCTGATGGCCCCTTCTTGTAAGGGGGGTGGATCACGACGCCATGGGGGATTTCCCACGATGGAGAAGCTCCCAACTGCAAAGATTCTTCTGCAGGATAATTGAGACCTCTTGGTTTGCTCCGGGACAACGATTCCGAGCAGGGTTCTAAGGATGGATGGCTGGGTAGCCCACCTCGCATTCCAATTGTCTCCAAGCAACAAGACAGGTTAGATCTGCTGGATCTGGGGGAGCAACTGAGGAGGCTGAGTTGAAATGGACTCTCCCGTGGATGTGTCCTAATATGAATTTGTGTCTATGGAGACCTTGGAATGAAGCGGTGGCACTGGGGCCCTGAAGGGTTTTCCTAAAGACAGGCTCTCACATAGCTCCCTCGTGCAAGTTTCCCATGTGTAGATGAGATTTGTTCTGATGGGTGAGTCAGGAAAGCCATATGCTGTTATTGAAATCCAGGCCTCTGAGGAGAGATGCCTGGAAACCAAAGCAATGGATCCGATAGGTGCCTAGGGGCCTGTTCGTTCCTTTTTACCTCTGGGGACATCAGTCTACGGGTCTGAGTGCCGGTAGGTGCTCAGATGGGCCCAGATTGCCCCATTTGTCCTGGGAAGCCACAAATATTGGGATGGCCTCAGGGACTTTGGAGGTTTATCCTCTTAGTAGGGTTGTGGCCGTTGGAATGGGCACATACAATTCCCTTGAAGAGGGCAATCACAGTCGTCAGGTTTGGCTCCAGGGGCCGGAGCCTGTAGGGTGTGTAGGCCAGGGCTGTTTGGACAGTTGTCTAAAACACAAACTCGGCTTATGTTTCGGGTCATAGGTATGGCAGGACTGATCTACAGACCATGAGGAGAACTCTTCGGGATATGAAAAAAGGGCCAGTGTGAGGCTCTGCTCAAGTTTTTGTCTCTGGATATCGTGTCACTCATGGTCGTGAAATTTCCGGGTGATTTCATGGGAAATGGATGAGTCTTACTCTCTGGGGGTTTGGCCCCGTCCAAAGAGTTTGGGGTCATTCTGTGGGATGGAAGAAGTCCGTTGCTCTGTTGTTGTTGATTTGTTTTGTTTTGTTTTTCAACCTCAGGTGTCCCACCAAATGAGGGATTCCAAAGTAGAGGCCTGGGCGGGGCGACTGGACAACCAGAAATATGGTTAAAAATTGGGGCCTAGGGACATGTCAAGCCCATTATGACATCTAATGATCCAGCCACTGAGAGGACGTACTAGAGGACAGGACTCACGCTGAGGGTCACAATGCGTGTTTATGCCCTCCTCGCACTCAAGAATGGGCGGGGCCTCACGGTGAATGCTGGTTTCTCCCACACTGAACGTTGGACAACATGCCAACCACAAGGTTTCTTTCCATGGGTAAGGAAGAGTTCTGATTTCTGCATCACAGTCACCCCTGGGCAGTGATTGGAGATAAGGTGTAGGTTGTGAAGCCTGAACACTGATGTAGGGAAGAGATGATGACCTAAGGCCATGGCGGGTCTGATGTGTTCAGTGTGCGTTCAGCTGTCTGGGTGTTGGTCACGAGGTCCGGGCTCAGGTTGTCAGACAGTGCATTAGTGCCCAGGTTAGACTATATAATTTGGGTGCCTTCGAGTGCCGTGTAGGTTTTTATTTGAAGAACTCTTCAGTATATGAAGATCTCTTCAGGATATGAAGAATGAGAGAGTCTGAGGCACGTGCTCAGGCTTTGGTCTCTGGATTTTGTATCAGAAATGGCCGTGGAATGTTGGGGAGGCCTCATGGGCCATGGACGAATCTTGCTCTCTGTGGATTTGGCGCGATCCCAATTGTTTTTCGTCAATCTGTGGGATGGGAGGACTCCTTTCAGGTTTGTTACCTCAGGTGTCCCACCAAAAGAGGAATTCCAAAGCAGAGCCCTGGGGAAGAGTGAAGGGACAACCCGAACTATGGTTAAAAATTGAGGCCTAGGGGCATGGCAAGCCCAATATGCTGTCTCTCCATCCAGCCACTGAGAGGCCTTACGTGAGGACTGGGCTCAGGCTGAGCGTCACAATGTGTGATTGTGACCAATGTGGCCCGCAAGTATGGGCGGGGCCTCATGGGCCACACTGGTTTCAAGTACACTGAACGTTGGACAACATGCCAACCACAAGGTTTCTTGCCATGGGGAAAGAGTTCTGATTTCTGCATCATTTTCAAACCCGGGCCGTGATTGGAGATAAGGTCTAGGTCCTGAAGCCTGAAAACCGAGGTTGAGAAGAGATGACGACCTACGGCCATGGCGGGTCCGATGTGCTCAGTGTGCGGCCAGCTGTCTGGGTGGGGCCAGGAGGTCCAGGATCAGGCTGTGTCAGAAAGGGCATTAGTGCCCAGGTCAGCCTATATTTTTGGGGTACAGCCGAATGGTGTGCCCTGTTGATCCTCATTTGGGGTTTCTGGGTAGCCCCAGAGGGCAATGGTTTTCTTCTGGAGGGCAGGCAGAGTGCTGCATTGGAGTTCTGGATTGCCAAACTGGAGGGCTTGTGGGCCAGTAGTCTGAGGACGGAAGTCTGAGAACCCAAGCTAGGCCTCGGTTTCTGGGTGAGGATTTGGCAGGCACAATCTACAGACCTGAATCGAGATCTCGTGCATCTGAAGTCAGTGTGAGGATCAGACGATCGCTCAGGTTGGACATTCTGTCCCTGATGGCTCCTTCTTGAAAGGGGGGTGGATCACGAGGCCATGGGGGTTTTCCCACGATGGGAGTTGGGAGAAGCTCCCAACTGCAAAGATTCTTCAGCAGGATAATTGAGACCTGTTGGTTGGCTCTGGGACAACGATTCCGAGCAGGGTTCTAAGGATGGATGGCTGGGTAGCCCACCTCGCATTCCAATTGTCTCCAAGCAACAAGACAGGTTCGATCTGCTGGATCTGGGGGAGCAACCGAGGAGGCTGAGTTGAAATGGACTCTCCCGTGGATGTGTCCTAATATGATTTTGTGTCTATGGAGACCTTGGAATGAAGCAGTGGCACTGGGGCCCTGAAGGGTTCTCCTATAGACAGGCTTTACCATAGCTCCCTCGTGCAAGTTTCCCATGTGTAGATGAGATTTGTTCTGATGGGTGAGTCAAGAAAGCCATATGCTGTTATTGAAATCCAGGCCTCTGAGGAGAGATGCCTGGAAACCAAAGCAATGGATCCGATAGGTGCCTAGGGGCCTGTTCGTTCCTTTTTACCTCTGGGGAATTCAGTCTACGGGTCTGAGTGCCGGTAGGTGCTCAGAAGGGCCCAGATTGCCCCATTTGTCCTGGGAAGCCACAAATATTGGGATGGCCTCAGGGACTTTGGAGGTTTATCCTCTTAGTAGGGTTGTGGCCATTGGAATGGGCACATACAATTCCCTTGGTGAGGGCAATCACAGTCGTCAGGTTTGGCTCCAGGGGCCGGAGCCTGTAGGGTGTGTAGGCCAGGGCTGTTTGGACAGTTGTCTGAAAACACAAACTCGGCTTATGTTTCGGGTCATAGATAGGCAGGACTGATCTACAGACCATGAGGAGAACTCTTCGGGATATGAAAAAAGGGCGATTGTGAGGCTCTGCTCAAGTTTTTGTCTCTGGATATCGTGTCACTCATGGTCGTGAAATTTCCGGGTGATTTCATGGGAAATGGATGAGTCTTACTCTCTGGGGGTTTGGCCCCGTCCAAAGAGTTTGGGGTCATTCTGTGGGATGGAAGAAGTCCGTTGCTCTGTTGTTGTTGATTTGCTTTGTTTTGTTTTTCAAACTCAGGTGTCCCACCAAATGAGGGATTCCAGAGTAGAGGCCTGGGCGGGGAGACTGGACAACCAGAAATATGGTTAAAAATTGGGGCCTAGGGACATGTCAAGCCCATTATGACATCTAATGATCCAGCCACTGAGAGGACGTACTAGAGGACAGGACTCACGCTGAGGGTCACAATGCGTGTTTATGCCCTCCTCGCACTCAAGAATGGGCGGGGCCTCACGGTGAATGCTGGTTTCTCCTACACTGAACGTTGGACAACATGCCTACCACAAGGTTTCTTTCCATGGGTAAGGAAGAGTTCAGATTTCTGCATCACAGTCACCCCTGGGCAGTGATTGGAGATAAGGTGTAGGTTCTAAAGCCTGAACACTGAGGTAGGGAAGAGATGATGACCTAAGGCCATGGCGGGTCTGATGTGTTCAGTGTGCGGTCAGCTGTCTGGGTGTTGGTCATGAGGTCCGGGCTCAGGTTGTCAGACAGTGCCTTAGAGCCCAGGTTAGACTATATATTTTGGGTGCCTTCGAGTGCCGTGTAGGTTCTTATCTGAAGAACTCTTTAGGATATGAAGAACTCTTCAGGATATGAAGAATGAGCGAGTCTGAGGCGCGTGCTCAGGCTGTAGTCTCTGG
Source organism: Mustela lutreola (assembly GCF_030435805.1). Lineage (NCBI taxonomy): Eukaryota > Metazoa > Chordata > Mammalia > Carnivora > Mustelidae > Mustela > Mustela lutreola. Next base: position 118,901,454 of record NC_081299.1, on the reverse strand, counting down.
ATTTTGTATCAGAAATGGCCTTGGAATGTTGGGGAGGCCTCATGGGCCATGGACGAATCTTGCTCTCTGTGGATTTGGCGTGATCCCAATTGTTTTTCGTCAATCTGTGGGATGGGAGGACTCCTTTCAGGTTTGATACCTCAGGTGTCCCACCAAAAGAGGAATTCCAAAGCAGAGCCCTGGGGAAGAGTGAAGGGACAACCCGAACTATGGTTAAAAATTGAGGCCTAGGGGCATGGCAAGCCTAATATGCTGTCTCTCCATCCAGCCACTGAGAGTCCTTACGTGAGGACTGGGCTCAGGCTGAGGGTCACAATGTGTGTTTGTGACCAATGTGGCCCGCAAGCATGGGCGGGGCCTCAAGGGCCACACTGGTTTCAAGTACACTGACCGTTGGACAACATGCCAACCACAAGGTTCTTGCCATGGGGAAAGAGTCTGATTTCTGCATCATTTTCAATCCCGGGCCGTGATTGGAGATAAGGTCTAGGTTCTGAAGCCTGAAAACCGAGGTTGAGAAGAGATGACGACCTACGGCCATGGCGGGTCCGATATGCTCAGTATGCGGCCAGCTGTCTGGGTGGGGCCAGGAGGTCCAGGATCAGGCTGTGTCAGAAAGGGCATTAGTGCCCAGGTCAGCCTATATTTTTGGGGTACAGCCGAATGGTGTGCCCTGTTGATCCTCATTTGGGGTTTCTGGGTAGCGCCAGAAGGCAATGGTTTTCTTCTGGACGGCATGCAGAGTGCTGCATTGTAGTTCTGGATGGACAAACTGGAGGGCTTGTGGGCCAGTAGTCTGAGGACGGAAGTCTGAGAACCCAAGCTAGGCCTCGGTTTCTGGGTGAGGATTTGGCAGGCACAATCTACAGACCTGAATCGAGATCTCGTGCATCTGAAGTCAGTGTGAGGATCAGACGATCGCTCAGGTTGGACATTCTGTCCCTGATGGCCCCTTCTTGAAAGGGGGGTGGATCACGAGGCCATGGGGGTTTTCCCACGATGGGAGTTGGGAGAAGCTCCCAACTGCAAAGATTCTTCAGCAGGATAATTGAGACCTGTTGGTTGGCTCTGGGACAACGATTCCGAGCAGGGTTCTAAGGATGGATGGCTGGGTAGCCCACCTCGCATTCCAATTGTCTCCAAGCAACAAGACAGGTTCGATCTGCTGGATCTGGGGGAGCAACCGAGGAGGCTGAGTTGAAATGGACTCTCCCGTGGATGTGTCCTAATATGATTTTGTGTCTATGGAGACCTTGGAATGAAGCAGTGGCACTGGGGCCCTGAAGGGTTCTCCTATAGACAGGCTTTCACATAGCTCCCTCGTGCAAGTTTCCCATGTGTAGATGAGATTTGTTCTGATGGGTGAGTCAAGAAAGCCATATGCTGTTATTGAAATCCAGGCCTCTAAGGAGAGATGCCTGGAAACCAAAGCAATGGATCCGATAGGTGCCTAGGGGCCTGTTCGTTCCTTTTTACCTCTGGGGACTTCAGTCTACGGGTCTGAGTGCCGGTAGGTGCTCAGATGGGCCCAGATTGCCCCATTTGTCCTGGGAAGCCACAAATATTGGGATGGCCTCAGGGACTTTGGAGGTTTATCCTCTTAGTAGGGTTGTGGCCATTGGAATGGGCACATACAATTCCCTTGGAGAGGGCAATCACAGTCGTCAGGTTTGGCTCCAGGGGCCGGAGCCTGTAGGGTGTGTAGGCCAGGGCTGTTTGGACAGTTGTCTGAAAACACAAACTCGGCTTATGTTTCGGGTCATAGGTATGGCAGGATTGATCTACAGACCATGAGGAGAACTCCTCGGGATATGAAAAAAGGGCGATTGTGAGGCTCTGCTCACGTTTTTGTCTCTGGATATCGTGTCACTCATGGTCGTGAAATTTCCGGGTGATTTCATGGGAAATGGATGAGTCTTACTCTCTGGGGGTTTGGCCCCGTCCAAAGAGTTTGGGGTCATTCTGTGGGATGGAAGAAGTCCGTTGCTCTGTTGTTGTTGATTTGTTTTGTTTTGTTTTTCAAACTCAGGTGTCCCACCAAATGAGGTATTCCAGAGTAAGGCCTGGGCGGGGCGACTGGACAACCAGAAATATGGTTAAAAATTGGGGCCTAGGGACATGTCAAGCCCATTATGACATCTAATGATCCAGCCACTGAGAGGACGTACTAGAGGACAGGAATCACGCAGAGGGTCCCAATGCGTGTTTATGCCCTCCTCGCACTCAAGAATGGGCGGGGCCTCAGGGTGAATGCTGGTTTCTCCTACACTGAACGTTGGACAACATGCCAACCACAAGGTTTCTTTCCATGGGTAAGGAAGAGTTCTGATTTCTGCATCACAGTCACCCCTGGGCAGTGATTGGAGATAAGGTGTAGGTTCTGAAGCCTGAACACTGAGGTAGGGAAGAGATGATGACCTAAGGCCATGGCGGGTCTGATGTGTTCAGTGTGCGGTCAGCTGTCTGGGTGTTGGTCATGAGGCCCGGGCTCAGGTTGTCAGACAGTGCATTAGTGCCCAGGTTAGACTATATATTTTGGGTGCCTTCGAGTGCCGTGTAGGTTCTTATCTGAAGAAGTCTTCAGGATATGAAGAACTCTTCAGGATATGAAGAATGAGTGAGTCTGAGGCGCGTGCTCAGGCTTTTGTCTCTGGTTTTTGTATCAGAAATGGCCGTGGAATGTTGGGGAGGCCTCATGGGCCATGGACGAATCTTGCTCTCTGTGGATTTGGCGCGATCCCAATTGTTTTTCGTCAATCTGTGGGATGGGAGGACTCCTTTCAGGTTTGTTACCTCAGGTGTCCCACCAAAAGAGGAATTCCAAAGCAGAGCCCTGGGGAAGAGTGAAGGGACAACCCGAACTATGGTTAAAAATTGAGGCCTACGGGCATGGCAAGCCCAATATGCTGTCTATCCATCCAGCCACTGAGAGGCCTTACGTGAGGACTGGGCTCAGGCTGAGGGTCACAATGTGTGTTTGTGACCAATGTGGCCCGCAAGCATGGGCGGGGCCTCATGGGCCACACTGGTTTCAAGACAACTGAACGTTGGACAACATGCCAACCACAAGGTTTCTTGCCATGGGGAAAGAGTTCTGATTTCTGCATCATTTTCAAACCCGGGCCGTGATTGGAGATAAGGACTAGGTTCTGAAGCCTGAAAACCGAGGTTGAGAAGAGATGACGACCTACGGCCATGGCGGGTCCGATGTGCTCAGTGTGCGTCTAGCTGTCTGGGTGGGGCCAGGAGGTCCAGGATCAGGCTGTGTCAGAAAGGGCATTAGTGCCCAGGTCTGCCTATATATTTGGGGCACAGCTGAAAGGCGTGCAGGTTGATCCTCATTTGGGGTTTCTAGGTAGCCCCAGAGGGCAATGTTTTTCTTCTGGAGGGCAGGCAGAGTGCTGCATTGTAGTACTGGATTGTCAAACTGGAGGGCTTGTGGGCCAGTAGTCTGAGGACGGAAGTCTGAGAACCCAAGCTAGGCCTCGGTTTCTGGGTGAGGATATGGCAGGCACAATCTACAGACCTGAATCGAGATCTCGTGCATCTGAAGTTTGCGCGAATTTCAGAGGATCGCTCAGGTTTGACATTCTGTCCCTGATGGCCCCTTCTTGAAGGGGGGGTGGATCGAGTCCATGGGTGTTTTTCCACGATGGGAGTTGTGAGAAGCTCCCAACTGCAAAGATTCTTCTGCAGGACAATTGAGACCTGTTGGTTGGCTCCAGGACAACGATTCCGAGCAGGGTTCTAAGGATGGATTGCTGAGTAGCCCACCTCGCATTCCAATTGTCTCCAAGCAAAAAGACAGGTTTGATCTGCTGGATCTGGTGGAGCAACCGAGTTGGCTGAGTTGAAATGGACTCTCCCGTGGATGTGTCCTAATATGATTTCGTGTCTATGGAGACCTTGGAATGAAGCGGTGGCACTGGGGCCCTGAAGGGTTCTCCTAAAGAGAGGTTTTCACACAGATCCATCGTACAAATTTCCCATGTGTAGATGAGATTTGTTCTAATGGGTGTGTCAAGAAACAGCCATATGCTGATTTTGAAATCCAGGCTTCTGAGGAGAGATGCCTGGAAACCAAAGCAATGGATCCGTTAGGTGCCTAGGGGCCTGTTCATTCCTTATTACCCCTGGGGACATCAGTTTACGGGTCTGAGTGCCGGTAGGCGCTCAGATGGGCCCAGATTGCTCCTGTTTGTCCTGGGAAGCCCCAAATATTGGGATGGCCTCAGGGACTTTGGATGTTTATCCTATTAATAGGGTTGTGGCCATTTGAATGGGCACACACAATTCCCTTGGAGAGGGCAAGCACAGTCGTCAGGTTTGGCTCCAGGGTCCTGAGCATGTAGGGTGTGTAGGCGAAGGCTGTTTGGACAGTTGTCTTAAAACACAAACTCGGCTTATGTTTCGGGTCATAGGTATGGCAGGACTGGTCTACAAACCATGAGGAAAACTCTTCGGGATATGAAAAAAGGGTGAGTGTGAGGCTCTTGCTCAAGTTTTTGTCTCTGGATATCGTGTCACTCATGGTCGTGAAATATCCGGGTGACTTCATGGGTAATGGACGAGTCTTACTCTCTGGGGGTTTGGCCCTGACAAAAGAGTTTGGGGTCATTCTGAGGGATGGAAGAAGTCCATTGTTCTGTTGCTGTTGATTTGTTTTTTTTGTTTGTTTGTTTTTCAACCTCAGGTGTCCCACCAAATGAGGGATTCCACAGTAGAGGGCTGGGCTGGGCGACTGGACAACCAGAAATCTGGTTAAAAATTGGGGCCTAGGGACATGTCAAGCCCATTATGACATCTAATGATCCAGCCACTGAGAGGACGTACTAGAGGACAGAACTCACGCTGAGGGTCACAATGCGTGTTTATGCCCTCGTCGCACTCAAGAATGGGCGGGGCCTCAGCGTGAATGCTGGTTTCTCCTACATTGAACGTTGGACAACATGCCAATCACAAGGTTTCTTGCCATGGGTAAGGAAGGGTTCTGATTCTGCATCACAGTGACGCGTGGGCAGTGATTGGAGATAAGGTCTAGTTTCTTAAGCCTGAAAATTGAGGTACGGATGAGATGATGACATAAGGCCATGGCGGGTCTGATGTGCTCAGTGTGCGGTTAGCTGTCTGGGTGTTGGTCACGAGGTCCGGGCTTAGGTTGTCAGACAGTGCATTAGTGCCCAGGTTAGACTATATATTTTGGGTGCCTTCGAGTGCCGTGTGGGTTCTTACCTGAAGAACTCTTCAGGATATGAAGAATGAGCGAGTCTGAGGCGCGTGCTCAGGCTTTTGTCTCTGGATTTTGTATCAGCGATGGCCTTGGAATGTTGGGGAGGCCTCATGGGCCATGGACGAATCTTTCTCTCTGTGGACTTGGCCCGATCCCAATTGTTTTTCGTCAATCTGTGGGATGGGAGGACTCCTTTCAGGTTTGTTACCTCAGGTGTCCCACCAAAAGAGGTATTCCAAAGCAGAGCCCTGGGGAAGAGTGAAGGGACAACCCGAACTATGGTTATAAATTGGGGCCTAAGGGCATGGCAAGCCCAATATGCTGTCTCTCCATCCAGCCACTGAGAGGCCTTACCTGAGGACTGGGCTCAGGCTGAGGGTCACAATGTGTGTTTGTGACCAATGTGGTCCGCAAGCATGGGCGGGGACTCATGGGCCACACTGGTTTCAACTACACTGAACCTTGGACAACATGCCAACCACATGTTTTCTTGCCATGGGTAAGGAAGAGTTCTGATTTCTGCATCACATTCAACCCTGGGCAGTGACTGGAGTTAAGGTCTAGCTTCTGAAGCCTGAAAACTGAGGTAGGGAAGAGCTGATGACCTAAGGCCATGGCGGGTCTGATGTGCTCAGTGTGCGGTCAGCTGTCTGGGTGTTAGTCACGAGGTCCGGGCTCAGGTTGTCAGACAGTGCATTAGTGCCCAGGTTAGACTATATATTTTGGGTGCATTCGAGTGCCGTGTGAGTTCTTATCTGAAGAACTCTTCCGGATATGAAGAATGAGCGAGTCTGAGGCGCGTGCTCAGGCTTTTGTCTCTGGATTTTGTATCAGCGATGGCCTTGGAATGTTGGCGAGGCCTCATGGGCCATGGACGAATCTTGCTCTCTGTGGACTTGGCCCGATCCCAATTGTTTTTCGTCAATCTGTGAGATGGGAGGACTCCTTTCAGGTTTGTTACCTCAGGTATCCCACCAAAAGAGGTATTCCAAAGAAGAGCCCTGGGGAAGATTGAAGGGACAATCCGAACTATGGTTAAAAATTGGGGCCTAGGGGCATGGCAAGCCTAATATGCTGTCTCTCCATCCAGCCACTGAGAGGCCTTACCTGAGGACTGGCCCAGGCTGAGGGTCACAATGTGTGTTTGTGACCAATGTGGTCCGCAAGAATGGGCGGGGACTCATGGGCCACACTGGTTTCAACTACACTGAACCTTGGACAACATGCCAACCACAAGTTTTCTTGCCATGGGTAAGGAAGAGTTCTGATTTCTGCATCACAGTCAACCCTGGGCAGTGATTGGAGTTAAGGTCTAGCTTCTGAAGCCTGAAAACTGAGGTAGGGAAGAACTGATGACCTAAGGCCATGGCGGGTCTGATGTGCTCAGTGTGCGGTCAGCATCTGGGTGTTGGTCACGAGGTCCGGGCTCAGGTTGTCAGACAGTGCATTAGTGCCCAGGTTAGACTATATATTTTGGGTGCATTCGAGTGCCGTGTGGGTTCTTATCTGAAGAACTCTTCAGGATATGAAGAATGAGCGAGTATGTGGCGCGTGCTCAGGCTTTTGTCTCTGGATTTTGTATCAGCGATGGCCGTGGAATGTTGGGGAGGCCTCATGGGCCATGGACAAATCTTGCTCTCTGTGGACATGGCCCAATCCCAATTGTTTTTCCTCAATCTGTGGGATGGGAGGACTCCTTTCAGGTTTGTTACCTCAGGTGTCCCACCAAAAGAGGAATTCCAAAGCAGAGCCCTGGGGAAGAGTGAAGGGACAACACGAACTACGGTTAAAAATTGGGGCCTAGGGGCATGGCAAGCCCAATATGCTGTCTCTCCATCCAGCCACTGAGAGGCCATACCTGAGGACTGTGCTCAGGCTGAGGGTCACAATGTGTGTTTGTGACCAATGTGGCCCGCAAGCATGGGCGGGACCTCATGGGCCACACTTCTTTCAACCACACTGAACCTTGGACAACATGCCAACCACAAGGGTTCTTGCCATGGGGAAAGAGTTCTGATGTCTGCATCATTTTCAAACCCGGGCCGTGATTGGAGATAAGGTCTAGGTTCTGAAGCCTGAAAATCGAGGTTGAGAAGATATGACGACCCTAGGCCATAGCGGGTCCGATATGCTCAGTGTGCGGCCAGCTGTCTGGGTGGGGCCAGGAGGTCCAGGCTTAGGCTGTGTCAGAAAGGGCATTAGTGCCCAGGTCTGCCTATATATTTGGGGTACAGCCGAAAGTCGTGCAGGTTGATCCTCATTTGGGGTTTTTGGATAGCCCCAGAGGGCAATGTTTTTCTTCTGGAGGGCAGGTAGAGTGCTGCATTGTAGTTCTGGATTGCCAAACTGGAGGCCTTGTGGGCCAGTAGTCTGAGGACGGAAGTCTGAGAACCCAAGCTAGGCCTAGGTTTCTGGGTGAGGATATGGCAGGCACAATCTACAGACCTGAATTGAGATCTCGTGCATCTGAAGTCAGGGCGAAGATCAGACGATCGCTCAGGTTGGACATTCTGTCCCTGATAGCCCCTTCTTGAAGGGGGGGTGGATCACGAGGCCATGGGTGTTTTCCCACTATGCTCCCAACTGCAAAGAATCTTCTGCAGGACAATTGAGACCTGTTGGTTGGCTCCAGGACAAAGATTCTGAGCAGGGTTCTAAGGATGGATGGCTGGGTAGCCCACCGCATTCCAATTGTCTCCAAGCAACAAGACAGGTTAGATCTGCTGGATCTGGGGGAGCAACCCAGGAGGAGGAGTTGAAATGGACTCTCCCGTGGATGTGTTCTAATATGATTTTGTGTCTATGGAGACCTTGGAATGAAGCGGTGGCACTGGGGCCCTGAAGGGTTATCCTAAAGAGAGGCTTTCACATAGCTCCATCCTGCAAGTTTCCCATGTGTAGATTAGATTTGTTCTGATGGGTGAATCAAGAAAGCCATATGCTGTTATTGAAATCCAGGCCTCTGAGGAGAGATGCCTGGAAACCAAAGCAATGGATCCGATAGGTGCCTAGGGGCCTGTTCGTTCCTTTTTACCACTGGGGACATCAGTCTACGGGTCTGAGTGCCGGTAGGTGCTCAGATGGGCCCAGATTGCCCCAACTGTCCTGGGAAGCCACAAATATTCGGATGGCCTCATGTACTTTGGAGGTTTATCCTATTAGTAGGCTTGTGGCCATTGGAATGGGCACATACAATTCCCTTGGAGAGGGCAATGACAGTCGTCAGGTTTGACTCCAGGGGCCGTAGCCTGTAGGTTGTGTAGGCCAGGGCTGTTTGGACAGTTGTCTGAAAACACAAACTCGGCTTATGTTTTGGGTCATAGGTATGGCAGGACTGATCTACAGACCATGAGGAGAAATCTTCGTGATATGAAAAAAGGCGAGTGTGAGCCTCTGCTCAAGTTTTTGTCTCTGGATATCGTATCACTCATGGTCGTGAAATTTCCGGGTGACTTCATGGGAAATGGATGAGTCTTACTCTCTGGGGGGTTGGCCCCGTCCAAAGAGTTTGGGGTCATTCTGTGGGATGGAAGAAGTCCGTTGCTCTGTTGTTGTTGATTTGTTTTGTTTTGTTTTTCAACCTCAGGTGTCCCACCAAATGTGGGATTCCAGAGTAGAGGGCTGGGCTGGGCGACTGGACAACCAGAAATCTGGTTAAAAATTGGGGCCTAGGGACATGTCAAGCCCATTATGACATCTAATGGTCCAGCCACTGAGAGGACGTACTAGAGGTCAGAACTCACGCTGAGGGTCACAATGCGTGTTTATGACCTCGTCGCACTCAAGAATGGGCGGGGCCTCAGCGTGAATGCTGGTTTCTCCTACATTGAACGTTGGACAACATGCCAACCACAAGGTTTCTTGCAATGGGTAAGGAAGGGTTCTGATTCTGCATCACAGTGACGCGTGGGCAGTGATTGGAGATAAGGTCTAAGTTCTTAAGCCTAAAAACTGAGGTAGGGAAGAGATGAAGACATAAGGCCATGGCGGGTTTGATGTGCTCAGTGTGCGGTCAGCTGTCTGGGTGTTGGTCACGAGGTCCGGGCTCAGGTTGTCAGACAGTGCATTATTGCCCAGGTTACACTATATATTTTGGGTGTATTCGAGTGCCGTGTAAGTTCTTATCTGAAGAACTCTTCAGGATATAAAGAATGAGCGAGTCTGAGGCGCGTGCTCAGGCTTTTGTCTCTGGATTTTGTATCAGCGATGGCCGTGAAATGTTGGGGAGGCCTCATGGGCAATGGACGAATCTTGCTCTCTGTGGATTTGGCCCGATCCCAATTGTTTGTCGTCAATCTGTGGGATGGGAGGACTCCTTTCAGGTTTGTTACCTCAGGTCTCCCACCAAAAGAGGAATTCCAAAGCAGAGCCCTGGGTAAGAGTGAAGGGACAACCCGAACTATGGTTAAAAATTGGGGCGTTGGGGCATGGCAAGCCCAATATGCTGTCTCTCCATCCAGCCACTGAGAGGCCTTACCTGAGGACTGGGCTCAGGCTGAGGGTCACAATGTGTGTTTGTGACCAATGTGGTCCGCAAGCATGGGCAGGGACTCATGGGCCACACTGGTTTCAAGTACACTGAACGTTGGACAACATGCCAACCACAAGGTTTCTTGCCATTGGGAAAGAGTTCTGATTTCTGCATCATTTTCAAACCCGGGCCGTGATTGGGGATAAGGTCTAGGTTCAGAAGTCTCAAAACCGAGGTTGAGAAGAGATGACGAACTAAGGCCATGAGGGGTCCGGTGTGCTCAGTGTGCGGCCAGCTGTCTGGGTGGGGCCAGGTGGTTCAGCCTCAGGCTGTGTCAGAAAGGGCATTAGTGCCCAGGTCAGCCTATATATTTGGGGTACAGCCGAAATGCGTGCAGGTTGAACCTCATTTGGGGTTTCTAGGTAGCCCCAGAGGGCAATGTTTTTCTTCTGGAGGGCAAGCAGCGTGCTGCATTGTAGTTCTGGATTGCCAAACTGGAGGCCTTGTGGGCCAGTAGTCTGAGGACGGAAGTCTGAGAACCCAAGCTAGGCCTACCTTTCTGGTTGAGGATATGGCAGGCACAATCTACAGACCTGAATCGAAATCTCGTGCATCTGAAGTCAGCGCGAAGATCAGACGATCGATCAGGTTGGACATTCTGTCCCTGATGGCCCCTTCTTGAAGGGGGGGTGGATCACGAGGCCATGTGTTTTTTCCCACTATGGGAGTTGTGAGAAGCTGCCAACTGCAAAGATTCTTCTGCAGGACAATTGACACCTGTTGGTTTGCTCCAGGACAACGAATCTAAGCAGGGTTCTAAGGATGGATGGCTGGGTAGCCCACCGCATTCCAATTGTCTCCAAGCAACAAGACAGGTTAGATCTGCTGGATCTGGGGGAGCAACCGAGTTGGCTGAGTTGAAATGGACCTTCCCGTAGATGTGTCCTAATATGATTTTGTGTCTATGGAGACCTTTGAATGAAGCGGTGGCACTGGGGCCCTGAAGGGTTCTCCTAAAGACAGGCTCTCACACAGCTCCATCGTGCAAGTTTCCAATGTGTAGATGAGATTTGTTCTGATGGGTGAGTCAATAAACAGCCATATGCTGTTATTGAAATCCAGGCCTCTGAGGAGAGATGCCTGGAAACCAAAGCAATGGATCCGTTAGGTGCCTAGGGGCCTGTTCGTTCCTTTTTACCTCTGGGGACATCAGTTTACAGGTCTGAGTGCCGGTAGGCGCTCAGATGAGCCCAGATTGCCCCTGTTTGTCCTGGGAAGCCCCAGTTATTGGGAAGGCCTCAGGGACTTTGGAGGTTTATCCTATTAATAGGGTTTTGGCCATTTGAATGGGCACACACAATTCCCTTGGAGAGGGCAAGCACAGTCGTCAGGTTTGAATCCAGAGGCCTGAGCCTGTAGGGTGTGTAGGCCAGGGCTGTTTGGACAGTTGTCTGAAAACACAAACTCAGCTTATGTTTCGGGTCATAGGTATGGCAGGACTGATCTACAGACCATGAGGAAAACTCTTCGTGATATGAAAAAAGGGTGAGTGTGAGGCTCTTGCTCAAGTTTTTGTCTCTGGATATCGTGTCACTCATGGTCTTGAAATTCTGGGTGACTTCATGGGAAATGGACGAGTCTTACTCTCTGGGGGTTTGGCCCTGACCAAAGAGTTTGGGGTCATTCTGAGGGATAGAAGAAGTCCGTTGTTCTGTTGCTGTTGATTTGTTTTTTTTTGTTTTTCAACCTCAGGTGTCCCACCAAATGAGGGATTCCAGAGTAGAGCCCTTGGGAGGGGCGCCTGGACAACCAGAAATCTGGTTAAAAATTGGGGCCTAGGGACATGTCAAGCCCATTATGACATCTAATGATCCAGCCACTGAGAGGACGTACTGGAGGACAGGACTCACGCTGAGGGTCACAATGCGTGTTTATTCCCTCGTCGCACTCAAGAATGGGCGGGGCCTCAGGGTGAATGCTGTTTTCTCCTGCACTGAACGTTGGACAACATGCCAACCACAAGGTTTCTTGCCATGGGTAAGGAAGAGTTCTGATTTCTGCATCACAGTCACCCCTGGGCAGTGATTGGAGATAAGGTGTAGGTTCTGAAGCCTGAAAACTGAGGTAGGGAAGAGATGATGACCTAAGGCCATGCGGGTCTGATGTGCTCAGTGTGAGGTAGCTGTCTGGGTGTTGGTCACGAGGTCCGGCCTAGATTGTCAGACAGTGCATTAGTGCCCAGGTTAATCTATATATTTTGGGTGCATTCGAGTGCCGTGTAGGTTCTTATCTGAAGAACACTTCAGGATATGAAGAATGAGCGAGTCTGAGGCGCGTGCTCAGGCTATTGTCTCTGGAGTTTGTATCAGCGATGGCCGTGGAATGTTAGGGCGTCCTCAGGGGCCATGGACGAATCTTGCTCTCTGTGGATTTGGCCCGATCCCAATTGTTTGTCGTCAATCTGTGGGATGGGAGGACACCTTTCAGCTTTGTTACCTCAGGTGTCCCACCAAAAGAGGAATTCCAAAGCAGAGTCCTGGGGAAGAGTGAACGGACAACCCGAACTACGGTTAAAAATTGAGGCCTAGGGGCATGGCAAGCCCAATATGCTGTCTCACCATCCAGCCACTGAGAGGCCTTACCTGAGGACTGGGCTCAGGCTGAGGGTCACAATGTGTGTTTGTGACCAATGTGGCCCGCAAGCATGGGCGGGGCCTCATGGGCCACACTTCTTTCAACCACACTGAACCTTGGACAACATGCCAACCACAAGGTTTCTTGCCATGGGGAAAGAGTTCTGATGTCTGCATCATTTTCAAACCCGGGCCGTGATTGGAGATAAGGTCTAGGTTCTGAAGCCTGAAAACCGAGGTTGAGAGGAGATGACGAACTAAGGCCATGGCGCGTCCGATGTGCTCAGTGTGCGGCCAGCTGTCTGGGTGGGGCCAGATGGTCCAGGCTTAGGCTGTGTCAGAAAGGGCATTAGTGCCCAGGTCAGCCTATATATTTGGGGTACCGCCGAAAGGCGTGCAGGTTGATCCTCATTTGGGGTTTCTGGTTAGCCCGAGAGGGCAATGTTTTTCTTCTGGAGGGCAGGCAGAGTGCTGCATTGTAGATCTGGATTGCCACTATGGAAGGCTTGTCAGCCAAGTCTGAGGACGGAGGACTGAGAACCCAAGCTAGGCCTATGTTGCTGGGTGATGATATGGCAGGCACAATCTACAAACCTGATTCGAGATCTCGTGCATCTGAAGTCAGCGCGAAGATCAGACGATCGCTCAGTTTGGACATTCTGTCCCGGGTGGCCCCTTCTTGAAAGGGGGGTGGATCACGAGGCCATGGGGGTTTTCCCACGATGGGAGTTGTGAGAAGCTCCCAACTGCAAAGATTCTTCTGCAGGACAATTGAGACCTGTTGGTTGGCTCCACGACAACGATTCCGAGCAGAGTTCTAAGGATGGATGTCTGGGTAGCCCACCTTGTATTCCAATAGTCTCCAAGCAACAGGACAGGTTAGATCTGCTGTACCTGGGGGAGCAACCGAGGAGGCTGAGTTGAAATGGACTCTCCCGTGGATGTGTTCTACTATGATTTTGTGTCTATGGAGACCTTGGAACGAAGCGGTGGCACTGGGGCCCTGAAGGGTTCTCTTAAAGAGAAGCTTTCACATAGCTCCATCCTGCAAGTTTCCCATGTGTAGATGAGATTTGTTCTGATGGGTGAATCAAGAAAGTCATATGCTGTTATTGAAATCCAGGCCTCTGAGGAGAGATGCCTGGAAACCAAAGCCATGGATCCGATAGGTGCCTAGGGGCCTGTTCGTTCCTTTTTACCTCTGGGGACATCAGTCTATGGGTCTGATTGCCGGTAGGTGCTCAGATGGGCCCAGATTGCCCCATTTGTCCTGGGATGGCTCAGGGACTTTGGAGGTTTATACTCTTAGTAGGGTTGTGGCCATTGGAATGGGCACATACAATTCCCTTGGAGAGGGCAATCACAGTCGTCAGGTTTGGCTCCAGGGGCCGGAGCCTGTAGGGTGTGTAGGCCAGGGCTGTTTGGACAGTAGTCTGAAAACACAAGTTCGGCTTATGTTTCGGGTCATAGGTATGGCAGGACTGATCTACAGACCATGAGGAGAACTCGTTGGGATATGAAAAAAGGGAGAGTGTGAGGCTCTTGCTCAAGTATTTATCTCTGGATATCATGCCATTCATGGTCATGAAATTTCCGGGTGACTTCATGGGAAATGGACGAGTATCACTCCCTGGGGGTTTGGCCCAATCCAAAGAGTTTGGGGTCATTCTGTGGGATGGAAGAAGTCCGTTTTTTGTTGTTGTTGTTTTGTTTTGTTTTGTTTTTCAAACTCAGGGGTCCCGCCAAATGAGGGATTCCAGAGTAGAGCCCTGGAGAGGGTCGATTGGACAACCAGAAATCTGGTTCAAATTGGGTCCTAGGGACAGCTAGACTTGGGTTTCAGGGCGAGGGCACGGCATGTACCCCCTGAAGATCTGAAGCAATATCTCATGCATCTGAAGTCAGAGCGAGGATCAGACGTTGGCTCAGCTTGGATTTTCTGTTCATGACGGCCCCTTCATGACGGCCCCTTCATGAAGGGAGCCGAATCTCGAGGCCGTGGAGGTTTTCCCACGTTGGGAGTGGTGGGATGCCCCCTCCAAGGATTCCTTCTGCGGGAAAATTGAGTTCGGTTGGAGAGCTCCAGGACATCCCATATGGATGAGTCCAGACAAACGTTCGAGGATGGATGCCTGGGAAGCCCGCCTCGCATTCCAATTGTCTCCTAGCGACAAGACAGTTTAGATCTGATGGCTCTGCGGGAGCAACCGGGGTGGTTGAGTTGAAATGGAATTTCCTGAGGATGGGTCTAATGTGTGTTTGTGTCCATGAGGGCATTGGAATGGGGCCGTGGCACCGGGACCCTGAAGTATTCTCCTAAGCTTTTGACATAGCTCCCATGCACAAGTTTCCTTTTGGAGACGAGGTTTGTTCTGATGGATGCCTCAGGAAAACCCCAATGCTGGTATTGGAATCCAGGGTTTTGAGGAGAAATGCCTGTAAACCAAAGCAATGGTTCCGATTTTGGCCTAGGGTCCTGTCTGGTTCAATCTTCTTCTCTGGCGACATCCTTCTAGGGTATGAGTGGAGGTAGATGCTCAGCTGCTGTCAGACTGCCCTTTTTTGTCCCGGGCGACCTATACTATTGGGATGGCCTCAGGGACGTTGGAGGGTTCTCCTAATTTGTACGATTTTGGACAATGGAATGGGCAGAATTCCCATGGATTGTGTAGGCATAGTCCTAATGTGTGGCTCCAGGGTCCCCAGGCTGGATGGTGTGTGGCCCAGGACTTTGAGGACAGAAGTCTGACAACACAAACTCAGCTTATGTTTGGGGACGTAGGTATGGCAGGCCCGATCTACAAACCATGAGAAGACATCTTCAGGATATGAAGATAGTGCGATTCTGAGGCGCTTGCTTAGGCTTTTGTCTCTGGATTTTTATCACCTATGGCCGTGGAATGTCGAGGAGGCCTCATGGGCCATGGACGAATCTTGCTCTCTGTGGATTTGGCCCGATCCCAATTGTTTTTCGTCAATCTGTTGGATGGAGGACTCCTTTCAGGATTGTTACATCAGGTGTCCCACCAAAAGAGGATTTCCAAAGCAGAGCCCTGGGGAAGAGTGAAGGGACAACACGAACTATGGTTAAAAATTGGGGCCTAGGGGCATGGCAAGCCCAATATGCTGTCTCTCCATCCAGCCACTGAGAGGCCTTACCTGAGGACTGGGCTAAGGTGAGGGTCACAATGTGTGTTTGCTACCTATCTGGACTGCGAGCAATGGCGGGGCCTCAAGGGACACACTGGTTTCCACTACAATGAACGTTGGACAACAAGCCAACCACAAGTTTTCCTGCCATCGGGAAGGAGTTCTGATTTCTGCATCATTTTCAAACCTGGGCAGTGATTGGAGATAAGGTCTAGGTTCTGACGCCTGAACTGAGGTTGGGTAGGGATAACGACCTAAGGCCATTGGGGGTCTGAAGTTCTCAGTTTGTAGCCAGCTGTCTGGGTGGGCCCAGGAGATCCAGGTTCAGGCTGTGTCAGAAAGGGCATTATTGCCCAGGTCATCCTATATATTTTGCGTATAGCCAGGTGTCGGGCAGGTTGATCTTCATTTGGGGTTTCTAGGTAGCCCCACAGGGCAATGTATTTCTTCTGCAGGGCAGGTAGAGTGCTGCATTGTAGTTCTGGATTGCCAAACTGGAGGGCTTGTGAGCCAGTAGTCTATGGACAGATGTCTGAGGACACAAGCAAAGCTTAGGTTTCTGGGTGAGGACATGGCAGGCACAATCTACAGACCTGAACCGAGATCTCGTGCATCTGAAGTCAGGGTGAGGATCAGACGATCGCTCAGGTTGGAACTTATGTCCCTGATGGCCCCTTTATGAACGGGGGGGGATTATGTGGCCATGGGGGTTCTCTCACGATGGGAGTTCTGAGAAGCTCCCAACTGCAATGATTCTTCTGCAGGACAATTGAGACCTGTTGGTTGGTTCCAGGCCAACGATTCTGAGCAGGGTTTTAAGGATGGATGGCGGGGTAGGCCACCTCACATTCCAATTGTCTCCTAACAACAAGACAAGTTAGATCTGCTGGATCTCGCGGAGCAACCGAATACGCTCAGTTGAAATGGACTCTCCTGTGGATGGGTCCTAATGTGTTTTTGTGTCTATGGAGACCTTGTAATGGGGCAGTGGCACACAGGCCCTGAAGGATTCTCCTAACTGGAGGTTTTGAGACATCTTCATAGGATAATTTTCCCATGTGGAGAAGAGATTTGTTCTGATTGCTGCCTCATGAAATCCCCATATGCTAATATTGGAAACCAGGCCTCTGAGGAGAGATACCTGTAACCGAAAGCAATGAATCTGATTCAGGCCTAGGGGCCTGTCTGATTCAATCTTCTTCTCTGGGGACATCCATCTACGCTGAGTAGAGGTAGATGCTCAGCTGGTTTCAGATGACCCTTGTTTGTCCTGGGCGGCCTACATTATTGGGATGTCCTTGGGGACTCTGGAGGTTTTTCCTAATATGTACGATTGTGGACAATGGAATGGGCAGAATTCCCGTGGTATGGACAGGCACAGTCCTGATGTGTGGCTCCAGGGGCCCCAGCCTGAAGGGTCTGTGGGCCAGGAATGTGGGGACAGAAGTCTGAAAACACAAACTCGGTTTAGGTTTGGGAAGTAGGTATGGCAGGCCCGATCTACAGACCGTGAGGAGAACTCTTCGGGATACGACAAAAGAGCGAGTGTGAGGCGCTTGCTGAGACTTTTGTCTCTGGATTTGTTGTCAACGATGGCTGTGGAATCTCGGGGAGGCCTCATGGGCCATGGACGAGACTTCCTCTCTGTGAATTTGGTCCAATCCCAATTGTTTGGGGTCAATCTGAAGGATGGGAGGAGTCCTTTTAGGTTTGTTACCTCAGGTTCCCACCAAAAGAGGGATTCCAAAGCAGAGCTCTGGGGAGGGATGGATGGACAATCCGAACAATCCAATTGGGGTGAGGTCGAGAACCGAGCAGGTTGATCCTCATTTGGGGTTTATGGAGATCCCCATAGAACAACGTTTTTCTTCTGGAGGGCCAGCATAGGGCTGCATTTTGGTTCCAGAATTCCAAGTCTTGAGGACATGTTTGCCAGGAGTGTGAGGAAGGAAGTCTGAAAACACAAGGTAGCCCGAGGATTGGGCCCACTGTGTAGAGGGTGAATCGAGATCTCCTGCATCTGAGGTCAGGGCGAGTATCAGATGTTGCCTCAAGCTGGAGTTTGTGTCCATGACGGCCCCTTCCTGA
Source organism: Mustela lutreola (assembly GCF_030435805.1). NCBI lineage: Eukaryota > Metazoa > Chordata > Mammalia > Carnivora > Mustelidae > Mustela > Mustela lutreola. The sequence goes on along the minus strand of NC_081299.1, from coordinate 118,883,882 downwards.
AGGGGGTGGGGGCGTCATGAGGCCAGGGAGGTTTCCCAACGCTGGGAGTTGTGAGCTGCTCCAAACTTCAAAGTTTCCTTCTTCAGGACAGTTGAGTACTATTGGATGGTTCCAGGATGCCCCATACAGAAAGACTCGAGAGCAGGGGCCTAAGCATGGATGCCGAGAAACGCCAACTCACCTTCCCATTGCCTGGTCGAGACAAGGCACGCTCAATCTGCGGGCTCTTGGGTGAGCTACCCAGAAGGCTGAGTTTAAATGGACTTTCCTGAGGATGAGTCATAAGGTGGGTTGGTGGCCATGGAGACCTTGGAATGTGGCAGTAGCTAAGGGACTCTGCAGGATTCTCCAACCCGAAGGGTTTGACAAAACTCCAACAAGGAAGCTTTCCATGCGGAGATGAGAGGTGTTCTGTCTGGTGCATCAGGATAGCCCGATATGCTGGTCTTCGAACCCAGGCCTCTGAGGAGTGATACCTGGACACCAAAACCAGAGTTCATAATCGGGCCTAGGGGCCTGTCTGGTTCAATCTTCTGTCTCTGCGGATATCAGTCTGTGTGTCTGCATGGAGGTAGTAGTTGCTCAGCTGGTGTCATAATACCCCTGTTTGTCCAGTGCGGCTTGCGGTAGTGGGATGTCCTTGGGGACCTTGAGGTTTCTACTATTTTGTAGAGTTGTGGCCAATGGAACGGGCAGTTTCTTAGGAGAGAGCAGGCACAGTTCTGTGGTGTGGCTCCAGAGACCCCAGCCTGGAGGCGGTGTGGGCCACGGCTGTGCAGACAGACATCCAAAAACCCAAACTCAGCTCAGGTTTGGGGCCGAGGTTATGGCAGGCCTGATCTACAGTCCGTGAGGGGAGCTCCTCTGGATATGAAAGAAGGGTGAGAGGGAGGCAGTCGCTCAGTCTTTTGTCTCTGGATATTTTGTCCACAATGGCCGTTTAATGTAGGAGTTGCCTCATGGGTCGTAGAAGTCTCCCTCTCTGGTTGTTTGTTCAGCCCCCAAGAGTTTGGGGTCATTCTGTGGGAAGGGAACAGTACTGTTTTCTGCTTCATGTGTCCCCCCAGTAGAGGGATTCTGGAGCATAGCAGTGGGTACTGACAACTGGAATACTCGCTCTCTGGTTAAGCCTGGGCGCCTATGGATATGACAAGCCCCATATGCAGGATCTTGGTCCAGCCACTGAGAGGCGTTACTTTAACACGTGACTCACGCTACAGGTCACAATGCATGTCTGTGCCCTAGGCGGCCCTCAAGCACTGGCATGGCCTTTCCGACAATGCAGGTTTTCCCACATTGAACGTTGGACAACATGCCAACCACAAGATTTCTGGCCATGGGGAAGGAGGAATTCTAATTTTTGCATCAAGTTCACCCCTGGGCAGTGATTGGAGATAAGGTCTAGGTTCTGAAGCCTGAAAACCGAGGTTGGGTAGAGATGACGAACTACAGCCATAGCGGTTCCCTTGTGTCCAGGTTGGAGCCAGCTGTCTAGGTGTCGTTTGGGATGTCTTGTCTCAGGCTGTGCCAGACAGGGCATTCGTATTCAGGGTAGGCTGTATAATTGCTTTACAGTCGAGTGGCATACATTAGATAATCATTTGGGGTTTCTTATTAGCAGCATAGGGCAAAGTTTTTCTTCTGGAGGGCAGGCAGAGTTCTGCATTGTGGCTTCGGAATTCCCAAACTGGAGGGCTTGTGGGCCAGGAGAGTGAGGACGGAAGTCTGAGAACACAAGCTAGGCTTAGGTTTCGGGGAATGGACATGGCAGGCACACTCTGCAGAGCTGAATTGAGATCTCATAATTCTGAACTCAGGTCGAGGATCAGACTTTGGCTCAGGTGGAGTTTCTGTCCATGTTGCCCCTTCATGAAGGAGGGGGCATTATGAGGCGATGGGGGTTTTCCCACTATTAGAGTTGTGAGATGCTCCAAACCGTAAGGATTCCTTCTGAGGGACAATTAAGATTTGTTGGATGGCTCCAGAACGTCTCATAAGGTATTTTCCAGAACAGGGTTCCAAGTATGGATGCCTGGGCAGACAGCCTCAATTCCAATTGTCTCCTAGCAACAAGAAACGTTTGATCTGCTGGCTTGGGGTAGCATCAGAGGGAGCTGAGTTAGAATGGACTTTCCTGAGGATGGTCTTAAATGAGTTGAAATGGACTCTCCTGAGGATGGTCTTAATGTTGGTTTGAGTCCATTGAGACCTTGGTATGGGGCAGTGGCACCAGGGCCCTGAAGGATTCTCCTAACCAGAGGTTATAACAAAGCTCCAATGAGCAAGTTTTCCATGGGGAGACGAGATTTGTTCTTATTGGTGCCTCAGGAAACCACCATTTGCTGGTATTGGAAATGAGGCCTCTGAGGAGAGATGCCTGGAAACCAAAGCAATGGATCTGATTAGGGCCTAGGGGCCTGTCCGGTTCAATATTCTTCTCTGGGGACATCTTTTGTCTGAGTGGAGGTCGTTGCTCAGCTGGTTTGAGATCACACCTGTTTGTCCTGGGCGGCCTACACTATTGGGATGGCCTCGGTAACTTTGGAGGTTTTTCCTAATTTGCAAGGTTGTGGCCAATGGAATGGTAAGAATTCTCTTGAAAGGGAAGCACAGTCCTGAGGTGTGGCTCCAGGGACCCAAGTGTGGAGCGTGTGTGGTCCAGGGCTATTTGGACAAAAGTCTGAAAACACAAACTCCACTTAGGTTTGGGTCTGTAGGTATGGCCGGCCCGATATATAGACCGTGAGGAGAACTCTTCGGGATATGAACAAAGGGCGAAAGTGAGGTGCTTGCTCATGCTTATTTTTTTCTGGATATGTGTCACTGATTGCCGTGGAATGTCCGGGTGTCCTCATGGGCCATCGATGAGGCTCCCTTTCTGGGGATTTGACCCAATCCCAAGAGTTTGGGGTCATTCTGTGGGAAGGGAGGAGGCCTTTCTGTTTTTTTTTTGTTTTGTTTTGTTTTTGTTTTTTTTTTTTTTTTTCCTCAGGTGGACCACCAAAAGAGGGATTCCACAGCAGAGTCCTGGGGAGGGGCGACTGGACAACCAGAACTCTGGTTAACATTGGGACCTAAGAACATAGCAAGCCCCGTATGTGGGCTCTTGGTCCAGACACTGAGAGGCCTTCCTTGAGCATAGGGCTCACATTTAGTTTCACAATGTGTTTTTGTGCCCAAGGAGCCCCTCAAGTCAGGGCGTGGCCTAATGTACCATGCTGGTTTCTCCTACACTGAATGTTGCACAATATGGCAACCACAAGTTTTCTGGCCATGGGGAAGAAGGAGTTCTAATTTCTGCAACACTTTCACTCCTGGACTGTGATTGGATTTAAGGTCTAGGTTCTGAAGCCTGAAAACTGAGGTTGGGAAGAGATGAAGACCTAAGGCCATGGTGTGACTGATGTGCTCAGTGTTCGGCCAGCTGTTGAGTGTGGGTTGGGAGGTGCAGGCTCAGGCTGTGGTGGACAGGGAATTAGTGCCCAGGCTAGACTGTATCATTGGGGTGCAGTCGAGTTTCGTGCAGGTTGGTACTCATTTGTGGTTACTGGGTAGCCCCAGAGGGCAACGTTTTTCTTCTGGAAGGAAGACACAGTGCCACATAGTGGCTCCAGAATTCCCAAACTGGAAGGCTTGTGGGCCAGGAGTGTGAGGAAAAAATTCTGAGAAGACATGCCAGACTTCGAATTCGGGGTGAGGGGATGGCAGGAACCCTCTGCAGAGATGATTCGAGATCCCGTGTACCTGAAGACAGAGCTAGGAGCAGACGTTGGCTCAGGTTGGAGTTTCTGTCCATGACGGCCCCTTCATGAAGGGGAGGGTGTCACGAGGCCATGGAGGTTTTCCCACGATGGGAATTGTGAGATGCTCCAAACCGCAATGATTCCTTCCGTGGGACAGTCGAGACCTGCTGGATGGCTCCAGGACATCCCATAAGGAAATTATCCAGAGCAGGGTTCTAAGGATGGATGCCTGGGCAGCCTGCCTCCCATTCCAGGTGTCTCATAGCGCCAAGGCAAGTTCGATCTGCTGGATCTAGGGGAGTAACCGAGGCGGGTGTGTTGAAATGGGTGAGTTGAGGATGGGTCATAATGTGCATTTGTGTCCATGGAGACCTTGGAATGGGGTGCTTGATCCGGGGCCTTGAGGGATGTTCATAACCGGAGGTTTTGATGGAGCTCTAAAGAGTACGTTTCCTATGTAGAGAAGAGAATTGTTTTGATGAGTGCCTAAGGAATCTCCCATATGCTGGTATTGGAAACCAGGCCTCTGAGGAGAGATGCCTGGAAACAAAGGCAATGGATATGATTAGGGCCTAGGTGCCTGCAATGGATATGATTAGGGCCTAGGTGCCTGTCCGGTTCAATCTCTTCCCTGGGGATACGTGTCTATGGATCTGAGGGGAGGTAGTTGCTCGGCTTGTGTCAGATCGCCCCTGTTTGTCCTGGGCAGCCTATAATATTGGGAATGGCCTCGGGATTTTGGAGTTTCTCCTAATCTATAGGGTTGTGGCCAATGGAATGGGCAGAAATCCCCTGGAGAGGGCAGGCACAGTTCTGAGTTTGGCTCTAGGGGCCCAGCCTTGAGGGTGTGTGGGCCAGGCCTGTGGGGACAGAAGTCTGAAAACACAAATTCCGCTTAGGTTTGGGGACATAGGTATGGCACGCCTAATCTACAGACCGTGATAACACTTCGGGATATGAAAAAGGGTGAGTTTGAGGTGCTTGCTCAGGTTTTGTCTCTGGATTTGTGTCAACAATGTGGGTCGAATGCTGGCGTGGCCTCATGGGTTGTGGACGGCTTTCCTTCTCTGAGGATTTGACCCAATCCCAAGAGTTTGGGTACATTCTGTGGGATGGATGGTGTCCTTTCTGTTTTTTTATTTTATTTTATGTACCTCATGTGTGCCAATAAAAGAGGGATTCCAGAGCAGAGTCCTTGGTAGGGACAACTGGATAACCCCACCTCTGTTTAAGTTTGGGGGCCTAGGGGCATGGCAAGTCCAATATGTGGGCTCTTGATTCAGACACTGAGAGGTCTTCCTTGAGGACAGGGCTCATGCTGAGGGTCACAATGCCTATTTGTGCCCAACAAGGCCCTCAAGCATGGGAAGGGCCTCATGGGCCACGCTGGATTCTCCTACACTGAACGTTGGAGAATATGCCAACCACAAGGTTTCCGGCCATGGCGAAGGAAGAGTTGTGATTTCTGCATCACGTTCAACCCTGGACAGTGATTGGAGTTTAGGTCTAGGTTCTGAAACCCGAAAACCGAGTTTGGGAAGAGATGAAGACCTAAGGACCTGATGGGTACAATGAGCTCAGTGTGTGGCTAGCTGTTGAGCGTAGGTCTGGAGGTGTGGGCTCATGCTGTGTCAGACAGGGCATTAGACAGGGTAGACTGTATATTTGGGGTGCAGTCGAGTGGCGTTCAGTAGATCCTCATTCGGGTTTCTAGGTAGCTCCATAAGGCAACGTTTTTCTTCTGGAGGGCAGGCAGAGTGCTGCATTGTGGCCCCAGTATTGCCAAATTGTAGGGCTTTTGGGCCAGGGGTGTGAGGACGGTAGTCTGAGAACACAAGCTAGGCTTAGTTTTGGGGGTGAGGGCACAGAAGGCACACTCTGCAGAGCTGAATCAAGATCACATGCACCTGAAGCCATGGCGAATATCAGACGTTTGCTCTGGTTGGAGTTTCTGTCCATGATGGCCCCTTTATAAAGTGGAGCGTCTCAAGAGGCCATGAAGATTTACCCACAATGGGAGTTGTGAGATGCACCAGTCTGCAAAGATTCCTTCTGTGGGACACTTGAGACCTGTTGGATGGCTCTAGGATGTCCCATATGGAACAACTCCAGAGTAGGATTCTAAGGATGGATGCCTGGGCAGCCCGCCTCCCTTTCTAGTTGTCTCCTAGCAACAAGGCAGGTTTGATCTGCAGGCCCTGGGGGAGAAACCAAGGGGGATGAGTTGACATGGACTCTACCGAGGATAGATCATAATGTGGGTTTAAGTCCATGGAGACCTTGGAATGGGGCCCTTGATCCGGGGGCCTGAAAGATTCTCCTATACAGAGGTTTTTATAGAGCTCCAAAGAGTACATTTCCTATGTGGAGACGAGATTTTTCTATGAGTGCCTCAGTAATCCCCCATATGCTGGTAGTGGTAACCAGGCCTCTGAGGAGAGATGCCTGGAAACAAAAGCAATGGATCTGATTAGGGCCTAAGTGCCTGTCCAGTTCAATCTTATTCTATGGGGATATCTGTCTCTGGGTCTGAGTGGAGGTAGTTTCCTAACTTGTGAAAGATCATCCCTGTTTGTCCTGGGCAGCCAACACTATTGGGATGGCCTCGGGGAGTTTGGAGGTTTCTCCTAATCTATAGGGTTGTGGCCAATGGAAATGGCAGAATTGCCCTGGAGAAGGAAGCCACAGTCCTCAGGTGTGGCTCCAGGGGCCCCAGCTTGGATGGTGTGTGGGCCAGGACTGTGGGGACAGAAGTCTGAAAACACAAACTCAGCTTAGGTTTGGGGATGTATGTATGAAGGCTCGATCTGCAGACCGTGAGAATTTTCCGGGCTATGAACAAAGGGCAAGTATGTGGCGTTTGCTCAGGCTTTTGTCTCTGGATTTTGTGCCTACGGTGGACGTGGAATGTCGGGGTGTCCTCAAGGGCCATGGACAAGTCTTTCTCTGGTGGTTTGGCCTGTTCCCAAGTGGTTGGGATCATTCGGTGAATGGGAAGAGTCCTTTCTGTATTTTTTTTTTTTTTTTACCTCAGGTGTCCCACCAAAGAGGGATTCCAGAGCAGTGCCCTGAGTAGGGGTGACTAGACATCTCTAACTCTGGTTGAGATTGGGGGACTAGGGGCTTGGCAAGCCCCATATGTGGGCTGTTGTTCCAGTCACTAAGAGGCTTTACATGAGGATAGGGCTCACGCTGAGGGTCACAATGTGTGTTTGTGCAAATTGTAGCCCTCAGGGATAGGTGGGGCCTCATAGTCCATGCTGCTTTCTCCTACAATGAACATTGGACCACATGCCAACCACAAGGTTTCTTGCCATGGCGAAGGAGAAGTTCTGATTCTTGTATCACGTTCACTCCTGAGCAGTGAGTGGAGATAAGGTCTAGGTTCTGAAGGTGAAAACTGAGGTTGGTTAGAGATGATGGCCGAAAGCCATTGTGGGTTTGAATGCTCAGTGTACGGCCAGCTGTCTGGGTGTTGGACTGGAGGTCTGCCTTCAGGCTGTGTCAGACAGGGCTTTAGTGCACAGGCTAGATTGTATAATTGGGGTATGGTCGAGTGGCATGCAGGTTGTTACTCATTTGGCGTTTCTGGTTAGCCCTATAGGGCAACATTTTTCTTCTGGAGGGCAGGCAGAGTGCTGCATTGTGTCTCCAGAATTGCCAAACTGGAGGGGTGTAGCCAGGATTGTGAAGACGGAAGTGTGAGAACACAAGTTAGGCTTAGGTTTCGGGGCGAGGGCACAGCAGGCACTCTCTCAAGTGCTGAATCGAGATCTCGTGCTTCTGAATTCAGGGCGCGGATCAGACTTTGGCTTAGGATGGAGTTTCTGTCCATGATGGCCCATTTATGAAGGTGTGGGGCATCATGAGGAAATGGAGGTTTTCTCACAGTGGGATTGTGTGATGCTTCAAACCACAAGGATTCATTCTGCGAGACAGTCAAGACAGGTTGGTTGGATTCAAGACGTCCCATAAAGAAATTCTCCAGAGCAGGGTTCTAAGGATGGATGCCTGGGCAGCCCACCTCGCATTCCAACTGTGTCCTAGTGACAAGGCAGGTTTGATCTGCTGGCTCTGGGTGAGCAGCCGAGGGGGCTGATTTGAAATGGACTCTCCTGAGGGTGGATCATAATGTAAGTTTGTGTCCTTGGAGACCTTGGAATTGGGCCATGGTGCCAGCGCCCTGAAGGATCCTCCTAACCTGAGGTATTGACACAGCTCCAAAGAGCAAGTTTCTCATGTGGAGATGAGATCTGTTCTGATTGTTTCCTTAGGAAACCCCCATAATCTGATATTGGAAACCAGGCCTCTGAGGAGAGATACATAGAAACCAAAGCAATGGATCAGAAGTTGGCTCAAGTTGGAGTTTCTGTCCATGATGGCCCCTTTATAAAGGGGAGCATCTCATGAGGCCATGTAGGTTTTCCCACGATAGGAGTCGTGAGATGCTCCAATCTGCAAGGATTCCTTCTGCAGGACAGTCAAGACCTGTTGGAAGGCTCCCAGGACATCCCATATGGAACGGCGCCAGAGCAGGATTCCAACGATGGATGCCTAGAGAGTCTGCTTTGCATTCAAGTTGTCTCCTAGCGACAAGGCAGGTTTGATATTCTGGCTCTGGGGGAGTAATCAACGGGGCTGAGTTGAAATGTACTCTCCTGCCGAATGGTCATAATGCGGGTTTGTGTCCACGGAGACCTTGGAATAGGGCGGTGGCTCCGGTTACCTGAAGCTTTCTCCTAACTGGAGGTTTTTACAGAGCTCCAAAGGATAAGTTTCCCATGTGGAGACAAGATTTGTTCTGATTGGTATCTCTGGAATCCCCCATATGCTGGTATTGGAAAACAGGCCTCTGAGGAGAGATGCTTAGAAACAAAAGCAATGGAACCAATTACGTTCTAGGGGCCTGTCCAGTTTAATACCTTTCTCTTGGGATATCTGTCTACGGGTGAGTTGAGGTCGTTTCTCAGCTTGTGACAGATCACCCCTCTTTGTACTGGGCGGCCTACACTATTGGAATGGCCTCTGGGACTTTGGAGGTTTCTCCTAATCTGTAGGGTTGTGGCCAATGGAATGGGAAGAATTTCCTTGGAGAGGGCAGACACAGTCCTGATGTGTGGCTCCAGGGGCCTCAGCCTGGAGGGTGTGTGGGACAGGGATGTCTGGATAGAAGTCTGAAAACACAGTTTGCGGACGTAGGTATGGCAGGCCCGATCTACAGATTATGAGGAGAATTTTTTGGGCTATGACCTAAGGGTGAGGCTTATGTCTCTGGATTTTGTGTCAATAGTGGCCGTGGAATGTCGGGCTGGCCTCATGGGCCATGGAGGAGTCTTTCTCTCTGGGGATGGCCTGATCCCAAGTGATTGGGGTCATTCTGTAGGTGGGAGGAATCCTTTCTGTGTTTACTTACCTCAAATGTCCCACCAAAGAGGGATTCCTGAGCAGAGCCCTGAGTAGGGGTGACTAGATGTCTCTACCTCTGGTTAAGATTGGGTGACTCGGGGCATAGCAGGCCCCATATGTGGACTCATGGTCCAGACACTGAGAGGCTTTACTTGAGGACAGGGTTCAAACTGAGGGTCCCAAGGTGTGTTTGTGCCCACCGCAGCTCTTAAGCATGGGCAGGGCCTCAGGGACCCTACACTACCCTCAGGGGCCCTACTACTACTCCTGTAGGCCCTACAGGGGTCCTACACTGAACTTTGGATAAGATGCTATCCACAAGATTCTGGCGAGAGGGAAGGAGGAGTTATGATTTCTGCATCACGTTAACCCATGGGAAATGAGTAGAGATAAGGTCTAGGTTTCTGTCGCCTGAAAACCAGGTTGGAAAGAGATGGCAACCTAAGGCCATGGCGGTTTAGATGTTCTCAGTGTACGGCAGGCTGTCTGGGTGTCGGTTGGGAATTCAGGCCTCAGGTTGTGTCAGACAGGGCATTAGTGCACAGGCTAGACTATATAATTGGTGTACAGTTGAGTGGCATGCAGGTTTATCCTCATTTGAGGTTTCTGGGTAGACCCATAGGGCAACGTTTTTCTTCTAGAGGGCAGGCAGAGTGCAGCACTGTGTCATCGGAAATCCCAAAATGGAGGGCGTGTGGTCTAGGAGAGTGAGGACGAAGTCTGAGAACACTAGCTATGCTAAGGTTTTGGGGTGAAGGCACAGCAGGTGCACTCTGAAGAGCTTAATCAAGATCACGTGCATCTGAAGTCAAGGCGAAGATCAGCCGTTGGCTCAGGTTTGAGTTTCTTTCCATGATCCGACTTCATGAAGATTGGGGGCATCATGTGACCTTGGAAGCTTTCCATGATATGAGTTGTGAGGTGGTCCATGAACAAGGACTCCTGTGGGACAGTCGACACCTGTTGGATGGCTCAAGGATGTCCCATAAGGAACGACGCAAGAGCAGGGTTTTAGGGGTTCTAAGGATCTCTAAGGAGAGATGCCTGGAAACCAAAGCAATAGATCCGATAGGTGCCGATGGGCCTGTTCGTTCCTTTTTACCTCTGGGGACATCAGTCTACGGGTCTGAGTGCCGGTAGGTGCTCAGATGGGCCCAGATTGCCCCTGTTTGTCCTGGGAAGCCACAAATATTGGGATGGCCTCAGGGACTTTGGAGGTTTATCCTATTAGTAGGGTTGTGGCCATTGGAATGGGCACATACAATTCCCTTGGAGAGGGCATGCCCAGTCTTCATGTGTGGCTCCAGGGGCCTGAGCCTGTAGGGTGTGTAGGCCAGGGCTGTTTGGACAGTTGTCTGAAAACACAAACTCGGCTTATGTTTCGGGTCATAGGTATGGTAGGACTGATCTCCAGACCATAAGGAGAACTCTTCGGGATATGAAAAAAGGGCGATTGTGAGGCTCTTGCTCAAGTTTTTTTCTCTGGATATCGTGTCTCTCATGGTCGTGAAATTTCCGGGTGACTTCATGGGAAATGTACGAGTCTTACTCTCTGGGGGTTTGGCCCCGTCCAAGGAGTTTGGGGTCATTCTGTGGGATGGAAGAAGTCCGTTGCTCTGTTGTTGTTGATTTGTTTTGTTTTGTTTTCCAACCTCAGGTGCACCACCAAATGAGGGATTCCAGAGTAGAGCCCTGGGGTGGGCGACTGGACAACCAGAAATATGGTTAAAAATTGGGGCCTAGGGACAGGTCAAGCCCATTATGACATCTAATGGTCCAGCCACTGAGAGGACATACTAGAGGACAGGACTCACGCTGAGGGTCACAATGCGTGTTTATGCCCTCGTCGCACTCAAGAATGGGCGGGGCCTCAGGGTGAATGCTGGTTTCTCCTACTCTGAACGTTGGACAACATGCGAACACAAGGTTTCTTGCCATGGGTAAGGAAGAGTTCTGATTTCTGCATCACAGTCACCCCTGGGCAGTGATTGGAGATAAGGTCTAAGTTCTGAAGCCTGAAAACTGAGGTAGGGAAGAGATGATGACCTAAGGCCATGGCGGGTCTTATGTGCTCAGTGTGCGGTCAGCTGTCTGGGTGTTGGTCACGAGGTCCGGGCTCAGGTTGTCAGACAGTGCATTAGTGCCCTGGTTAGACTATATATTTTGGGTGCCTTTGAGTGCCGTGTCGGTTCTTATCTGAAGAACTCTTCAGGATATGAGGAATGAGCAAGTCTGAGGCACGTGCTCAAGCTTTTGAATCTGGATTTTGTATCAGCGATGGCCGTGGAATGTTGGGGAGGCCTCATGGGCCATGGACGAATCTTGCTCTCTGTGGATTTGGCCCGATCCCAATTGTTTTCCGTCAATGTGTTGGATGGGAGGACTCCTCTCAGGTTTTTTGCCTCAGGTGTCCCACCAAAAGAGGAATTCCAAAGCAGAGCCCTGGGGAAGAGTGAAGGCACAACCCGAACTATGGTTAAAAATTGGGGCCTAGGGGCATGGCAAGCCCAATATGCTGTCTCTCCATCCAGCCACTGAGAGGCCTTACATGAGGACTGGGCTCAGGCTGAGGGTCACAATGTCTGAAGCCTAAAAACCGAGGTTGAGAAGGGATGACGACCTAAGGCCTTGGCGGGTCCGATGTGCTCAGTGTGCGGCCTGCTGTCTGGGTGGGGCAAGGAGGTCCAGTCTCAGGCTGTGTCAGAAAGGGCATTAGTGCCCTGGTCAGCCTATATATTTGGGTTACAGCCGAATGGCGTGCAGGTTGATCCTCATTGGGGGTTTCTGGGTAGCCGCAGAGGGCAATGTTTTTCTTCTGGAGGACATGCAGAGTCCTGCATTGTAGTTCTGGATTTCCAAACTGGAGGGCTTGTGGGCCAGTAGTCTGAGGACGGAAGTCTGAGAACCCAAGCTAGGCCTGGTTTGTGGGTGAGGATATGGCAGGCACAATCTACAGACCTGAATCGAGATCTCGTGCATCTGAAATCATGGCGAGGATCAGACGATCGCTCAGGTTGGACATTCTCTCCCTGATGGCCCCTATTGGAAGGGGGGGTGGATTACGAGGCCATGGGGGTTTTCCCATGATCGGAGTTGTGAGAAGTTCCCAACTGCAAAGATTCTTCTGCAGGACAATTGAGACGTTTTGGTTGGCCCTAGGACAAGGATTCCGAGCAGGGTTCTAAGGATGGATGGCTGGGTAGCCCACCTCGCATTCCTATTGTCTCCAAGCAACAAGACAGGTTAGATCTGCTGGATCTGGGGGAGCAACCGAGGAGGCTGAGATGAAATGGACTCTCCCGTGGAAGTATACTAATATGATTTTGTGTATATGGAGACCTTGGAATGAAGCGGTAGCACTGGGGCCCTGAAGGGTTCTCCTAAAGAAAGGCTTTCACACAGCTCCATCGTGCAAGTTTCCCATGTGTAGATGAGATTTGTTCTGATGGGTGAGTCAAGAAACAGCCATATGCTGTTATTGAAATCCAGGTCTCTGAGGAGAGATGCCTGGAAACCAAAGCAATGGATCCGATAGGTGCCTAGGGGCCTCTTCGTTCCTTTTTTCCTCAGGGGATATTAGTCTACGGGTCTGAGTGCAGGTAGGTGCTCAGTGGGCCCAGATTGCCCCTGTTTGTCCTGGGAAGCCACAAATATTGGGATGGCCTCAGGGACTTTGGAGGTTTATCCTCTTTGAAGGGTTGTGGCCATTGGAATGGGCACATACAATTCCCTTGGAGAGGGCAAGCACAGTCGTCAGGTTTGGCTCCAGGGGCCTGAGCCTGTAGGGTGTGTAGGCCAGGGCTGTTTTGACAGTTGTCTGAAAACACAAACTCGGCTTATGTTTCGGGTCATAGGTATGGCAGGACTGATCTACAGACCATGAGGAGAACTCTTCGGGATATGAAAAAAAGGGCGAGTGTGAGGCTCTTGCTCAAGTTTTTGTCTCTGGATATCGTGTCACTCATGGTCGTGGAATTTCCGGGTGACTTCATGGGAAATGGACGAGTCTTACTCTCTGGGGGTTTGGCCCCGTCCATAGAGTTTGGGGTCATTCTGTGGGATGGAACAATGCCGATGGAAGAAGTCCGTTTTTCTCTTTTTGATTTGTTTTGTTTTGTTTTTCAACCTCAGGTGTCCCACCAAATGAGGGATTCCAGAGTAGATTACTGGGGAGGGGCGACTGGACAACCAGAAATCTGGTTAATAATTGGGGCCTTGGGACATGTCAAGCCCATTATGACATCTAATGATCCAGCCACTGAGAGGACGTACTGGAGGACAGGACTCATGCTGAGGGTCACAATGCGTGTTTATGCCCTCGTCGCACTCAAGAATGGGCGGGGCCACAGAGTGAATGCTGGTTTCTCCTACACTGATCGTTGGACAACATGCCAACCACAAGGTTTCTTGCCATGGGTAAGGAAGAGTTCTGATTTCTGCATCACAGTCACCTCTGGTAGTGATTGGAGATAAGGTCTAGGTTCTGAAGCCTGAAAACTGAGGTAGGGAAGAAATGATGACCTAAGGCCATGGCGGGTCTGTTGTGCTCAGTGTGCGGTCAGCTGTCTGGGTGTTGGTCACGAGGTCCGGGCTCAGGTTGTCAGACAGTGCATTAGTGCCCAGGTTAGACTATATATTTTGGGTGCATTCGAGTGCCGTGTAGGTTCTTATCTGAAGAACTCTTCAGGATATGAATAATGAGCGAGTCTGAGGCGTGTGCTCAGGCTTTTGTCTCTGGATTTTGTATCAGCGATATCCGTGGAATGTTGGGGAGGCCTCATGGGCCATGGACGAATCTTGCTCTCTGTGGATTTGGCCCGATCCCAATTGCTTTTCGTCAATATGTTGGATGGGAGGACTTCTTTCAGGTTTGTTACCTCAGGTGTCCCACCGAAAGTGGAATTCCAAAGCCGAGCCCTAGGGAAGAGTGAAGGAACAAACCGAACTATGGTTAAAAATTGGGGCCTAGGGGCATGGCAAGCCCAATATGCTGTCTCTCCATCCAGCCACTGAGAGGCCTTACCTGAGGACTTGGCTCAGGCTGAGGGACCCAATGTGTGTTTGTGACCAATGTGGCCCGCAAGCATGGGCGGGGCCTCATGGGCCACACTGGTTTCAACTACACTGAACCTTGGACAACATGCCAACCACAAGGTTTCTTGCCATGGGGAAAGAGTTCTGATTTCTGCATCATTTTCAAACCCGGGCCGTGATTGGAGATCAGGTCTAGGTTCTGAAGCCAGGTCTAGTTTCTGAAGCCTGAAAACCGAGGTTGAGAAGAGATGACGATCTAAGGCCAAGGCGGTTCCGATGTGCTCATTTTGTGGCCAGCTGTCTGGGTGGGGCCAGGAGGTCCTGGATCAGGCTCTGTCAGAAAGGGCATTAGTGCCCAGGTCAGCCTATATATTTGGGGTAGAGCCGAATGGCGTGCCGGGTGATCCTCATTTGCGGTTTCTGGTTAGTCCCAGAGGGCAAAGTTTTTCTTATGTAGGGTAGGCAGACTGCTGCATTGTAGTATTGGATTGCCAAACTGGAGGGCTTGTGGGCCAGTAGTCAGAGGACGGAAGTCTGAGAACCCAAGCTAGGCCTAGTTTTCTGGGTGAGGATATGGCAGGCACAATCTACAGACCTGAATCGAGATCTCATGCATCAGAAGTCAGGGGGAGGATCAGACGATCGCTCAGGTTGGACTTTCTGTCCCTGATGGCCCCTTCTTGAAGGGGGGGTGGATCACGAGACCATGGGGGTATTCCCACGATCGGAGTTGTGAGAAGCTCCAAACTGCAAAGGTTCTTTGCAGGACAATTGAGACCTGTTGGTTGGCTCCAGGTCAATGTTTCCGAGCAGGGTTCTAAGGATGGATGGCTGGGTAGCCCATCTCGCCTTCCAATTGTCTCCAAGCAACAAGACAGGTTAGATCTGCTGGATCTGGGGGAGCAACTGAGGAGGCTGAGTTGAAATGGACTCTCCCGTGGATGTGTCCTAATATGTCTTTGTGTCTATGGAGACCTTGGAATGAAGCGGTGGCCCTGGGGCCCTGAAGGGTTCTCCTAAAAAGAGGCTTTCACACAGCTCCATCGTGCAAGTTCCCCATGTTTAGATGAGATTTGTTCTGATGGGTGAGTCAAGAAACAGCCATATGCTGTTATTGAAATCCAGCCTCTGAGGAGAGATGCCTGGAAAACAAAGCAATGGATCCGATAGGTTCCTAGGGGCCTGTTCGTTCCTTTTTACCTCTGGGAACATCAGTCTACGGGTCTGAGTGCCGGTAGGTGCTCAGATGGTCCCAGATTGCCCCTGTTTGTCCTGGGAAGCCACAAATATTTGGATGGCCTAAGGGACTTTGTAGGTTTATCCTCTTAGTAGGGTTGTGGCCATTGGAATGGGCACATACAATTCCCTTGGAGAGGGCAAGCATAGTCGTCAGGTTTGGCTCCAGGGGCCTGAGCCTGTAGGGTGTGTCGGCCAGGGCTTTGGACAGTTGTCTGAAAACACAAACTCGGCTTATGTTTCGGGTCACAGGTATGGCAGGACTGATCTACAGACCATGAGGAGAACACTTCGGGATATGAAAAAAGGGCGAGTGTGAGTCTCTTGCTCAAGTTTTTGTCTCTGGATATTGTGTCACTCATGGTCGTGAATTTTCCGGGTGAATTCATGGGAAATGGACGAGTCTTACTCTCTGGGTGCTTGGCCCCGACCAAAGAGTTTGGGGTAATTCTGTGGGATGGAAGAATTCCGATGGTAGAAGTCCGTTGTTCTGTTGTTTTTGATTTGATTTGTTTTGTTTTTCAACCTCAGGTGTGCCACCAAATGAGGGATTCCAGAGTAGAGCCCTGGGGAGGGGCGACTGGACATCCAGAAATCTGGTTAAAAATTGGGGCCTAGGGGCATGTCAAGCTCATTATGACATCTAATGGTCCAGCAACTGAGAGGACGTACTAGAGGACAGGACTCACGCTGAGGGTCACAATGCGTGTTTATGCCCTCGTCGCAATCAAGAATGGCGGGGCCTCAGTGTGAATGCTGGTTTCTCTTACACTGAACATTGGACAACATGCCAACCACAAGGTTTTTTGCCATGGGTTAGGAAGAGTTCTGATTTCTGCATCACAGTGACCCGTGGGCAGTGATTGGAGATAAGGTCTACGTTTTGAAGCCTGAATACTGAGGTAGGGAAGAGATGATGACCTAAGGCCATGGCGGGTCTGATGTGCTCAGTGTGCAGTCAGCTGTCTGTGTGTTGGTCACGAGGTCCGGGCTCAGGTTGTCAGACAGTGCATTAGTGCCCAGGTTAGATTATATATTTTGTGTGCATTCGAGTGCCGTGTAGGTTCTGATCTAAAGAACTCTTCAGGATATGTAGAATGAGCTAGTCTGAGGCGCGTGCTCAGGCTTTTGTCTCTGGAGTTTGTATCAGCGATGGCCGTGGAATGTTGGGGAGGCCTCATGGGCCATGGACGAATCTTGCTCTCTGTGGATTTGGCCCGATCCCAATTGTTTTTCGTCAATCTGTGGTATGGGAGGACTCCTTTTAGATTTGTTACCTCAGGTGTCCCACCAAAAGAGGAATTCCAAAGCTGAGCCCTGGTGAAGAGTGAAGGGACAATCCGAGCTATGGTTAAATATTGGGGCCTAGGGGCATGGCAAGCCCAATATGCTGTCTCTCCATCCAGCCCCTGAGAGGCCTTACCTGAGGACTGGGCTCAGGCTGAGGGGTCACAATGTGTTTTGTGACCAATGTGGCCCGCAAGCATGGTCGGGGCCTCATGGGCCACACTGGTTTCCACTACACTGAACGTTGGACAACATGCCAACCACAAGGTTTCTTGCCATGGGGAAAGAGTTCTGATTTTTGCATCATTTTCAAACCCGGGCCGTGTTTGGAGATAAGGTCTATGTTCTGAAGCCTGAAAACCGAGGTTGAGAAGAGATGACGACCTAAGGCCATGGCGGGTCCGATGTGCTCAGTGTGCGGCCAGCTGTCTGGGTGGAGCCAGGAGGTCCAGGCTCAGGATGTGTCAGAAAGGGCATTAGTGCCCAGGTCAGCCTATATATTTGGGGAAGAGCCGAATGGAGTGAAGGTTAATCCTCATTTGGGGTTTCTGGGTAGCCCCAGAGGGCAATGTTTTTCTTCTATAGGGCAGGAAGAGTGCTGCAGTGTAGTTCTGGATTGCCAAACTGGATGGCTTGTGGGCCAGTAGTCTGAGGACGGAAGTCTGAGAACCCAAGCTAGGTCTATGTTTCTGGGTGAGGATGTGGCAGGCACAACCTACAACATGAATCGAGATCTCGTGCATCTGCAGTCAGGGCCAGGATCAGATGATCGCTCAGGTTGGACTTTCTGTCCCTGATGGCCCCTTCTTGGAGGGGGCGTGGATCACGAGGCCATGGGGGTTTTGCCAAGATCGGAGTTTTGATAAGGTCCCAACTGCAAATATTTGCAGTCCAGCCGAATGCCGTGCAGGTTGATCCTCATTGGGGATTCTGGGTAGTCCCAGATGTCAATGTTTTTCTTCTGGAGGGCAGTCAGAGTGTTGCATTGTAGTTCTTGATTGCCAAACTGGAGGGCTTGTGGGCCAGTAGTCTGAGGATGGAAGTGTGAGAAACCAAGCTAGGCCTAGGTTTTTGACTGAGGATATGGCAGGCACAATCTACAGACCTGAATCGATATATCGTGCATCTGAAGTCAGGACGAGGTTCAGACGAACGCTCAGGTTGGACATTCTGTCCCTGATGGCCCCTTATTGAAGGGGGGGTGGATCCCGATGCCATGGGGGTTTTCCCACGATGGGAGTTTTGATAAGAACCCAACTGCAAAGATTCTTCTGCAGGACAATTGAGACCAATTGGTTGGCTCCAGGAAAACGATTTCGAGCAAGGTTCTAAGGATGGATGGCTGGTAACCCTCCTCGCATTCCAATTGTCTCCAAGCATCAAGACAGGTTAGATCTGCTGGATCTGGGGGAGCAACCGAGGATGCTGAGTTGAAATGGACTCTCCCGTGGATGTGTCCTAATATGATTTTGTGTCTATGGAGACCTTGGAATGAAGCGGTGGCACTGGGCCCCTGAAGAGTTCTCCTAAGAGAGGCTTTCACACAGCTCCATTGTGCAAGTCCCCATGTGTAGATGAGATTTGTTCTGATGGGTGAGTCAAGAAAGAGCCATATGCTGTTATTGAAATCCAGGCCTCTGAGGAGAGATGCCTGGAAACCGAAGCAATGGATCCGATAGGTGCCTAGGGGCCTATTCGTTCCTTTTACCTCTGGGGACATCAGTCTACGGGTCTGAGTGCCGGTAGGTGCTCAGATGGGCCCAGATTGCCCCTGTTTGTCCTGGGAAGCCACAAATATTGGGATGGCCTAAAGGACTATTGAGGTTTATCCTATTAGTAGGGTTGTGGCCATTGGAATGGTCACATACAATTCCCTTGGAGAGGGCAAGCACAGTCGTCATGTTTGGCTCCAGGGGACTGAGACTGTATGGTGTGTAGGCCAGGGCTGTTTGGACAGTTGTCTGAAAACACAAACTCGGCTTATGTTTCGGCTCATAGGTATGGCAGGACTGATCTACAGACCATGAGGAGAACTCTTCGGGATATGAAAAAAGGGCGAGTGTGAGGCTCTGCTCAAGTTTTTGTCTCTGGATATCGTGTCAATCATGGTCGTGAAATTTTCGGGTGACTTCATGGGAAATGGACGAGTCTTACTCTCTGGGGGTTTGGCCCCGGCCAAAGAGTTTGGGGTCATTCTGTGGGATGGAAGAAGTCCGTTGCTCTGATGTTGTTGATTTGTTTTGTTTTGTTTTTCAACCTCAGGTGTCCCACCAAATGAGGGATTCCAGAGTAGAGGCCTGGGCGGGGCGACTGGACAACCAGAAATATGGTTAAAAATTGGGGCCTAGGGACATGTCAAGCCCATTATGACATCTAATGATCCAGCCACTGAGAGGACGTACTAGAGGACAGGACTCACGCTGAGGGTCACAATGCGTGTTTATGCTCTCCTCGCACTCAAGAATGGGCGGGGCCTCACGGTGAATGCTGGTTTCTCCTACACTGAACGTTGGACAACATGCCAACCACAAGGTTTCTTTCCATGGTTAAGGAAGAGTTCTTTTTTCTGCATCACAGTCACCCCTGGGCAGTGGTTGGAGATAAGTTCTAGGTTCTGAAGCCTGTAAACTGAGGTAGGGAAGAGATGATGACCTAAGGCCATGGCGGGTCTGATGTGCTCAGTGTGCGGTCAGCTGTCTGGGTGTTGGTCACGAGGTCCGGGCTCAGGTTGTCAGACAGTGCATTAGTGCCCAGGTTAGACTATATATTTTGGGTGCCTTCGAGTGCCGTGTAGGTTCTTATCTGAAGAACTCTTCAGGATATGAAGAATGAGCGAGTCTGATGCACGTGCTCAGGCTTCTGTCTCTGGATTTTGTATCAGGGATGGCCATGGAATGTTGGGGAGGCCTCAGGGGCCATGGACGAATCTTGCCCTCTGTGGATTTGGCCAGATCCCAATTGTTTTTCGTCAATCTGTGGGATGGGAGGACTCCTTTCAGGTTTGTTAACTCAGGTGTCCCACCAAAAGAGGAATTCCAAAGCATAGCCCTGGGGAAGATTGAAGGGACAACCCGAACTATTGTTAAAAATCGGGTTCTAGGGGCATGGCAAGCCCAATATGCTGTCTCTCCATCCAGCCACTGAGAGGCCTTACCTGAGGCCTTACCTGAGGACTGGGCTCAGGCTGAGGGTCACAATGTGTGTTTGTGACCAATGGGGCCCACAAGCATGGGCGGGGCCTCATGGTCCACACTGGTTTCAACTACACTGAACCTTGGACAACACCAATCACATGGTTTCTTGCCATAGGGAAAGAGGTCTGATTTCAAATCCGGGCCTTGATTGGAGATAAGTTCTAGGTTATGAAGCCTGAAAACCGAGGTTGAGAAGAGATGACAACCTAAAGGCCATGAGGGGTCCGATGTGCTCAGTGTGCGGCCAGCTGTCTGGTTGGGGCCATGAGGTCCAGGATCAGGCTGTGTCAGAAAGGGCATTAGTGCCCAGGTCAGCCTATATATTTGGGGTACAGCCGAATGGCGTGCCCCGTTGATCCTCATTAGGGGTTTCTGGGTAGCTCCAGAGGGCAATGTTTTTCTTCTGCAGGGCAGGCAGAGTGCTGCATTGTAGTTCTGGATTGCCAAACTGGAAGGCATGTGGGCAAGTAGTCTGAGGACGGAGGTCTGAGAATCCAAGCTAGGCCTAGGTTTCTGGGTGAGTCCTGAATCGAGATCTCGTGCATCTAAATTCAGGGCGAGGATCAGACAATCGCTCAGGTTGGACATTCTGTACCTGATGGCCCCTTCTTGAAAGGGGGGTGGATCACGAGGCCATGGGGGTTTTCCCACGATGAGAGTTGTGAGAAGCTCCCAACTGCAAAGATTCTTCTGCAGGACAATTGAGACCTGTTGGTTAGCTCCAGGAAAATGATTCCGAGCAGGGTTCTAAGGATGGATGACTGGGTAGCCCACCTCGCATTCCAGTTGTCTACAAACAACAAGACAGGTTAGATCTGCTGGATCTGGGGGAGCAACCGAGTAGGCTGAGTTGAAATGGACTCTCCCGTGGATGTGTCCTAATATGATTTTGTGTCTATGGAGACCTTGGAATGAAGCGGTTGCACTGGGGCCCTGGAGTGTTCTCCTAAAGAGAGGCTTTCACATAGCTCCATCGTGCAAGTTTCCCTTGAGTAGATGAGATTTGTTCTGATGGGTGATTCAAGAAACAGCCATATGCTGATATTGAATTCCAGGCCTCTGAGGAGAGATGCCTGGAAAACAAAGCAATGTATCCGATAGGTGCCTAGGGGCCTCTTCATTCCTTTTTACGTCTAGGGACATCAGTCTACGGGTCTGAGTGCCGGTAGGTGCTCAGATGTGCCCAGATTGCCCCAGTTTGTCCTGGGAAGCCACAAATATTGGGATGGCCTAAGGGACTTTGGAGGTTGATCCTATTAATAGGGTTGTGGCCATTGGAGTGGGCACATACAATTCCCTTGGAGAGGGCAAGCACAGTCGTCAGGTTTGGCTCCAGGGGCCTGAGCCTGTAGGGTGTGTAAGCCAGTGCTGTTTGGACAGGTGTCTGAAAACACAAACTCGGCTTATGTTACGGGTCATAGGTATGGCAGGACTGATCTACAGACCATGAGGAGAACTCTTCGGGATATGAAAAAAGGGCGAGGGTGAGGCTCTTGCTCAAGTTTTTGACTCTGGATATCGTGTCACACATGGTCGTGAAATTTTCGGGTGACTTCATGGGAAATGGACGTGTCTTACTCTCTGGGGGTTTGGCCCCGTCCAAAGAGTTTGGGGTCATTCTGTGGGATGGAAGAAGTCCGTTGTTCTGTTGTTGTTGATTTGTTTTGTTTTGTTTTTCAACCTCAGGTTTCCCACCAAATGAGGGATTCCAGATTAGAGCCCAATGGAGCAGCGACTGGACAACCAGAAATCTGGTTAAGAAATTGGGGCCTAGGGACATGTCAAGCACATTATGACATCTAATGGTCCAGCCACTGACAGGACATACTAGAGGATAGGACTCACGCTGAGGGTCACAATGCGTGTTTATTACCTTGTCGCACTCAAGAATGGGCGGGGCCTCAGTGTGAATGCTGGTTTCTCCTACACTGAACGTTGGACAACATGCCAACCACAAGGTTTCTTGCCATGGGTAAGGAAGAGTTCTGATTTCTGCATCACAGTGACCCGTGGGCAGTGATTGGAGATAAGGTCTCGGTTCTGAAGCCTGAAAACTGAGGTAGGGAAGAGATGATGACCTAAGGCCATGGCGGGTCTGATGTGCTCAGTGTGCAGTCAGCTGTCTGGGTGTTGGTCACGAGGTCCGGGCTCAGGTTATCAGACAGTGCATTAGTGCCCAGGTTAGACTATATATTTTGGGTGCATTCTAGTGCCGTGTAAGTTCTGATCTGAAGAACTCTTCAGGACATGAAGAATGAGCGAGTCTGAGGCGCGTGCTCAAGCTTTTGTCTCTTGATTTTGTAACAGCGATGGCCGTGGAATGTTGGGGAAGCCTCATGGGCCATGGACGAATCTTGCTATCTGTGGATTTGGCCCGATCCCAATTGTTTTTCGTCAATCTGTGGGATGGGAGGACTCCTTTCAGGTTTGATACCTCAGGTGCCCCACCAAAAGAAATATTACAAAGCAGAGCCCTGGGGAAGAGTGAAGGGACAAACAGAACTATGGTTAAAAATATGGGCCTCGGGGCATGGCAAGCCCAATATGCTGTCTCTCCATCCAGCCACTGAGCGGCCTTACCTGAGGACTGGGCTCAGGCTGAGGTTCACAATGTGTGTTTGCTACCTATCTGGACCGCGAGCAATGGAGGGGCCTCAAGGGACACACTGGTTTCCACTACACTGAACGTTGGACAACAAGCCAACCACAAGTTTTCCTGGCATCGGGAAAGAGTTCTGATTTCTGCATCATTTTCAAACCTGGACAGTGATTGGACATAAGGACTAGGTTCTGAAGCCTGAAAACTGAGGTTGGAAAGGGATAACGACCTAAGGCCATGGGGGGTCTGAAGTTCTCAGTTTGTAGCCAGCTGTCTGGGTGGGCCCAGGTGGTCCAGGCTCAGGCTGTGTCAGAAAGGGCATTATTGCCCAGGTCATCCTATATATTTTGGGTATAGCCAAGTGTTGTGCAGGTTGATCTTCATTTGGGGTTTCTAGGTAGCCCCAGAGGGCAATGTATTTCTTCTGCAGGGTAGGTAGAGTGCTGCATTGTAGTACTGGATTGCCAAACTGGAGGGCTTGTGAGACAGTAGTCTGTGGACAGAAGTCTGAGGACACAAGAAAAGCTTAGGTTTCTGGGTGAGGACATGGCAGGTACAATCTAGAGACCTAAACCACAATCTAGTGCATCTGAAGTCAGTGTGAGGATCAGACGATTGCTCAGTTTGGACCTTATGTCCCTGATGGCTCCTTTATGAAGGGGGGGATCATGTGGCCATGGGGGTTCTCTCACGATGGGAGTTCTGAGAAGCTCCCAACTGCAAAGATTCTTCTGCAGGACAATTGAGACCTGTTGGTTGGCTCCAGGCCATCGATTCTGAGCAGGGTTTTAAGGATGGATGGCGGGGTAGGCCACCTCACATTCCAATTGTCTCCTAGCAACAAGACAAGTTAGATCTGCTGGATCTCGCGGAGCAACCGAATACGCTCAGTTGAAATGGACTCTCCTGTGGATGGGTCCTAATGTGTTTTTGTGTCTATGGAGACCTTGTAATGGGGCAGTGGCACACAGGCCCTGAAGGATTCTCCTAACTGGAGGTTTTGAGACATCTTCAAAGGATAATTTTCCCATGTGGAGAAGAGATTTGTTCTGATTGCTGCCTCATGAAATCCCCATATGCTAATATTGGAAACCAGGCCTCTGAGGAGAGATACCTGTAACCGAAAGCAATGAATCTGATTCAGGCCTAGGGGCCTGTCTGATTCAATCTTCTTCACTGGGGACATCCATCTACGCTGAGTAGAGGTAGATGCTCAGCTGGTTTTAGATGACCCTTGTTTGTCCTGGGCGGCCTACATTATTGGGATATCCTTGGGGACTCTGGAGGTTTTTCCTAATTTGTACGATTGTGGACAATGGAATGGGCAGAATTCCCGTGGTATGGACAGGCACAGTCCTGATGTGTGGCTCCAGGGGCCCCAGCCTGAAGGGTCTGTGTGCCAGGAATGTGGGGACAGAAGTCTGAAAACACAAACTTGGCTTAGGTTTGGGAAGTAGGTATGGCAGGCCCGATCTACAGACCGTGAGGAGAACTCTTCGGGATACGACAAAAGAGCGAGTGTGAGGCGCTTGCTCAGACTTTTGTCTCTGGATTTGTTGTCAACGATGGCTGTGGAATCTCGGGGAGGCCTCATGGGCCATGGATGAGACTTCCTCTCTGTGAATTTGGTCCAATCCCAATTGTTTTGGGTCAATCTGAAGGATGGGAGGAGTCCTTTTAGTTTTGTTACCTCAGGTGTCCCACCAAAGGAGGGATTCCAAAGCAGAGCTCTGGGGAGGGATGAATGGACAACCCGAACAATCCAATTGGGGTGAGGTCGAGAACCGAGCAGGTTGATCCTCATTTGGGGTTTATGGAGATCCCCATAGAGCAACGTTTTTCTTCTGGAGGGCCAGCATAGGGCTGCATTTTGGTTCCAGAATTCCAAGTCTTGAGGACATGTTTGCCAGGAGTGTGAGGAAGGAAGTCTGAAAACACAAGGTAGCACGAGGATTGGGCCCACTGTGCAGAGGCTGAATCGAGATCTCCTGCATCTGAGGTCAGGGCGAGTATCAGATGTTGCCTCAAGCTGGAGTTTGTGTCCATGATGGCCCCTTCCTGAAGGGGGTGGGGGCGTCATGAGGCCAGGGAGGTTTTCCTACGCTGGGAGTTGTGAGCTGCTCCAAACTTCAAAGTTTCCTTCTTCAGGACAGTTGAGTACTATTGGATGGTTCCAGGATGCCCCATACAGAAAGACTCGAGAGCAGGGGCCTAAGCATGGATGCCGAGAAACGCCAACTCACCTTCCCATTGCCTGGTCGAGACAAGGCACGCTCAATCTGGGTGAGCTACCCAGAAGGCTGAGTTTAAATGGACTTTCCTGAGGATGAGTCATAATATGGGTTGGTGCCCATGGAGACCTTGGAATGTGGCAGTAGCTAAGGGACTCTGCAGGATTCTCCAACCCGAAGGGTTTGACAAAACTCCAACAAGGAAGCTTTCCATGCGGAGATGAGAGGTGTTCTGTCTGGTGTCTCAGGATAGCCCCATATGCTGGTCTTCGAACCCAGGCCTCTGAGGAGTGATACCTGGACACCAAAGCAAGAGTTCATAATAGGGCCTAGGGGCCTGTCTGGTTCAATCTTCTGTCTCTGCGGATATCAGTCTGTGTGTCTGCATGGAGGTAGTAGTTGCTCAGCTGGTGTCATAATGCCCCTGTTTGTCCAGTGCGGCTTGCGGTAGTGGGATGTCCTTGGGGACCTTGAGGTTTCTACTATTTTGTAGAGTTGTGGCCAATGGACGCGCAGTTTCTTAGGAGAGAGCAGGCACAGTTCTGTGGTGTGGCTCCAGAGACCCCAGCCTGGAGGCGGTGTGGGCCACGGCTGTGCAGACAGACATCCCAAAACCCAAACTCAGCTCAGGTTTGGGGCCGAGGTTATGGCAGGCCTGATCTACAGTCCGTGAGGGGAGCTCCTCTGGATATGAAAGAAGGGTGAGAGGGAGGCAGTCGCTCAGCCTTTTGTCTCTGGATATTTTGTCCACAATGGCCGTTTAATGTAGGAGTTGCCTCATGGGTCGTAGAAGTCTCCCTCTCTGGTAGTTTGTCCAGCCCCCAAGAGTTTGGGGTCATTCTGTGGGAAGGGAAGAGTACTGTTTTCTGCTTCATGTGTCCCCCCAGTAGAGGGATTCTGGAGCATAGCAGTGGGTACTGACAACTGGAATACTCACTCTCTGGTTAAGCCTGGGGGCCTATGGATATGACAAGCCCCATATGCAGGATCTTGGTCCAGCCACTGAGAGGCATTACTTTAATACGGGACTCACGCTACAGGTCACAATGCATGTCTGTGCCCTAGGCGGCCCTCAAGCACTGGCGTGGCCTTTCCGACAATGCAGGCTTTCCCACATTGAACGTTGGACAACATGCCAACCACAAGGTTTCTGGCCATGGGGAAGGAGGAATTCTAATTTTTGCATCAAGTTCACCCCTGGGCAGTGATTGGAGATAAGGTCTAGGTTCTGAAGCCTGAAAACCGAGGTTGGGTAGAGATGACGAACTACAGCCATAGCGGGTCCCTTGTGTCCAGGTTGGACCCAGCTGTCTAGGTGTCGTTTGGGATGTCTTGTCTCAGGCTGTGCCAGACAGGGCATTAGTATTCAGGGTAGGCTGTATAATTGCTTTACAGTCGAGTGGCATGCATTAGATAATCATTTGGGGTTTCTTATTAGCAGCATAGGGCAAAGTTTTTCTTCTGGAGGGCAGGCAGAGTGCTGCATTGTGGCTTCGGAATTCCCAAACTGGAGGGCTTGTGGGCCAGGAGAGTGAGGACGGAAGTCTGAGAATACAAGCTAGGCTTAGGTTTCGGGGAATGGACATGGAAGGCACACTCTGCAGAGCTGAATTGAGATCTCATGAGTCTGAAGTCAGATCGAGGATCAGACTTTGGCTCAGGTTGGAGTTTCTGTCCATGTTGGCCCCTTCATGAAGGGGGGGGGGCATTATGAGGCCATGGGGATTTTCCCACTATTAGAGTTGTGAGATGCTCCAAACCGCAAGGATTCCTTCCGTGGGACAATTAAGATTTGTTGGATGGCTCCAGGACGTCTCATAAGGTCTTTTTCCAGAACAGGGTTCTAAGTATGGATGCCTGGGCAGTCAGCCTCAATTCCAATTGTCTCCTAGCAACAAGAAACGTTTGATCTGCTGGCTTGGGGTAGCATCAGAGGGGGCTGAGTTGGAATGGATTTTCCTGAGGATGGTCTTAAATGAGTTGAAATGGACTTTCCTGAGGATGGTCTTAATGTTGGTTTGAGTCCATTGAGACCTTGGTATGGGGCAGTGGCACCAGGGCCCTGAAGGATTCTCCTAACCAGAGGTTATAACAAAGCTCCTTGAGCAAGTTTTCCATGGGGAGACGAGATTTGTTCTTATTGGTGCCTCAGGAAACCACCATTTGCTGGTATTGGAAATGAGGCCTCTGAGGAGAGATGCCTGGAAACCAAAGCAATGGATCTGATTAGGGCCTAGGGGCCTGTCCGGTTCAATATTCTTCTCTGGGGACATCTTTTGTCTGAGTGGAGGTAGTTGCTCAGCTGGTTTGAGATCACACCTGTTTGTCCTGGGCGGCCTACACTATTGGGATGGCCTCGGTAACTTTGGAGGTTTTTCCTAATTTGCAAGGTTGTGGCCAATGGAATGGTAAGAATTCTCTTGAAAGGGAAGCACAGTCCTGAGGTGTGGCTCCAGGGACCCAAGTGTGGGGCGTGTGTGGTCCAGGGCTATTTGGACAAAAGTCTGAAAACACAAACTCCACTTAGGTTTGGGTCTGTAGGTATGGCCGGCCCGATATATAGACCGTGAGGAGAACTCTTCGGGATATGAACAAAGGGCGAAAGTGAGGTGCTTGCTCATGCTTATTTTTTTCTGGATATGTGTCACAGATTGCCGTGGAATGTCTGGGTGTCCTCATGGGCCATCGATGAGGCTCCCTTTCTGGGGATTTGACCCAATCCCAAGAGTTTGGGTTCATTCTGTGGGAAGGGAGGAGGCCTTTCTGTTTTTTTTTTTGTTTTTTTTTTTGTTCTTTTTTTGTTTTTTTTTTTTTTTTTACCTCAGGTGGACCACCAAAAGAGGGATTCCACAGCAGAGTCCTGGGGAGGGGCGACTGGACAACCAGAACTCTGGTTAACATTGGGACCTAAGAACATGTCAAGCCCCGTATGTGGGCTCTTGGTCCAGACACTGAGAGGCCTTCCTTGAGCATATGGCTCACATTGAGTTTCACAATGTGTTTTTGTGCCCAAGGAGCCCCTCAAGTCAGGGCGTGGCCTAATGTACCATGCTGGTTTCTCCTACACTGAACGTTGCACAATATGGCAACCACAAGTTTTCTGGCCATGGGGAAGAAGGAATTCTAATTTCTGCAACACTTTCACTCCTGGACTGTGATTGGATTTAAGGTCTAGGTTCTGAAGCCTGAAAACTGAGGTTGGGAAGAGATGAAGACCTAAGGCCATGGTGTGACTGATGTGCTCAGTGTTCGGCCAGCTGTTGAGTGTGGGTTGGGAGGTGCAGGCTCAGGCTGTGGCAGACAGGGAATTAGTGCCCAGGCTAGACTGTATCATTGGGGTGCAGTCGAGTTTCGTGCAGGTTGGTACTCATTTGTGGTTACTGGGTAGCCCCAGAGGGCAACGTTATTCTTCTGGAAGGAAGACACAGTGCCACATAGTGGCTCCAGAATTCCCAAACTGGAAGGCTTGTGGGCCAGGAGTGTGAGGAAAAAATTCTGAGAACACAAGCCAGACTTCGATTTCGGGGTGAGGGGACGGCAGGAACCCTCTGCAGAGATGATTCGAGATCCCGTGTACCTGAAGACAGAGCTAGGATCAGACGTTGGCTCAGGTTGGAGTTTCTGTCCATGACGGCCCCTTCATGAAGGGGAGGGTGTCACGAGGCCATGGAGGTTTTCCCACGATGGGAATTGTGAGATGCTCCAAACCGCAATGATTCCTTCCGTGGGACAGTCGAGACCTGCTGGATGGCTCCAGGACATCCCATAAGGAAGTTATCCAGAGCAGGGTTCTAAGGATGGATGCCTGGGCAGCCTGCCTCCCATTCCAGGTGTCTCATAGCGCCAAGGCAAGTTCGATCTGCTGGATCTAGGGGAGTAACCGAGGCGGGTGTGTTGAAATGGGTGAGTTGAGGATGGGTCATAATGTGCATTTGTGTCCATGGAGACCTTGGAATGGGGTGCTTGATCCGGGGCCTTGAGGGATGTTCATAACCGGAAGTTTAGATGGAGCTCTAAAGAGTACGTTTCCTATGTAGAGAAGAGAATTGTTTTGATGAGTGCCTAAGGAATCTCCCATATGCTGGTATTGGAAACCAGGCCTCTGAGGAGAGATGCCTGGAAACAAAAGCAATGGATATGATTAGGACCTAGGTGCCTGTCCGGTTCTATCTCTTTCCTGGGGTTACGTGTCTATGGATCTGAGGGGAGGTAGTTGCTCGGCTTGTGTCAGATCGCCCCTGTTTGTCCTGGGCAGCCTATAATATTGGGAATGGCCTCGGGACTTTGGAGTTTCTCCTAATCTATAGGGTTGTGGCAAATGGAATGGGCAGAAATCCCCTGGAGAGGGCAGGCACAGTTCTGAGTTTGGCTCTAGGGGCCCAGCCTTGAGGGTGTGTGGGCCAGGCCTGTGGGGACAGAAGTCTGAAAACACAAACTCCGCTTAGGATTGGGGACATAGGTATGGCACGCCCAATCTACAGACCGTGATAACACTTCGGGATATGAAAAAGGGTGAGTTTGAGGTGCTTGCTCAGGTTTTGTCTCTGGATTTGTCTCAACAATGTGGGTCGAATGCTGGCGTGGCCTCATGGGTTGTGGACGGCTTTCCTTCTCTGAGGATTTGACCCAATCCCAAGAGTTTAGGTACATTCTGTGGGATGGGAGGTGTCCTTTCTGTTTTTTATTTCATTTTATGTACCTCATATGTGCCAATAAAAGAGGGATTCCAGAGCAGAGTCCTTGGTAGGGACAACTGGATAACCCCACCTCTGTTTAAGTTTGGGGGCCTAGGGGCATGGCAAGTCCAATATGTGGGCTCTTGATTCAGACACTGAGAGGTCTTCCTTGAGGACAGGGCTCATGCTGAGGGTCACAATGCCTATTTGTGCCCAACAAGGCCCTCAAGCATGGGAAGGGCCTCATGGGCCACGCTGGATTCTCCTACACGGAACGTTGGAGAATATGCCAACCACAAGTTTTCCGGCCATCGCGAAGGAAGAGTTGTGATTTCTGCATCACGTTCACCCCTGGACAGTGATTGGAGTTTAGGTCTAGGTTCTGAAACCCGAAAACCGAGGTTGGGAAGAGATGAAGACCTAAGGACCTGATGGGTACAATGAGCTCAGTGTGTGGCTAGCTTTTGAGCGTAGGTCTGGAGGTGTGGGCTCATGCTATGTCAACAGGGCATTAGACAGGGTAGACTGTATATTTGGGGTGCAGTCGAGTGGCATTCAGTTGATCCTCATTCGGGTTTCTAGGTAGCTCCATAAGGCAACGTTTTTCTTCTGGAGGGCAGGCAGAGTGCTGCATTGTAGTTCTGGATTGCCAAACTGGAGGGCTTGTGGGCCCGTAGTCTGAGGACGGAAGTCTGAGAACCCAAGCTAGGCCTAGGTTTCTGGGTGAGGATATGGCAGGCACAATCTACAGACCTGAATCGAGATCTCGTGCATCTGAAGTTAGGGCGAGGATCAGACGATTGCTCAGGTTGGACAGTCTGTCCCTGAAGGCCCCTTCTTGAAGGGGGGGTGGATCACGAGGCCATGGGGGTTTTCCCACGATGGGAGTTGGGAGAAGCTCCCATCTGCAAAGATTTTTCTGCAGGACAATTGAGACCTATTGGTTGGCTCCAGGACAACGATTCGGAGCAGGGTTCTAAGGATGGATGGATGGGTAGCCCACCTCGCATTCCAATTGTCTCCAAGCAACAAGACAGGTTAGATGTGCTGGATCTGGTGGAGCAACCGAGGAGCCTGATTTGAAATGGACTCTCCCGTGGATGTTTCCTAATATGATTTTGTGTCTATGGAAACCTTGGAATGAAGAGGTGGCACTGGGGCCTAGATGGGTTCTCCTAAAGAGAGGCTTTCACACAGCTCCATCGTGCAAGTCTCCCATGTGTAGATGAGATTTGTTTTGATGGGTGAGTCAAGAAACAACCATATGCGGTTATTTAAATCCAGGCCTCTGAGGAGAGATGCCTGTAAAATAAAGCAATGGATCTGATAGGTGCCTAGGGGCCTGTTTGTTCCTTTTTAACTCTGGGGACATCAGTCTACGGGTCTGAGTGCAGGTAGGTGCTCAGATGGGCCCAGATTGCCCCTGTTTGTCCTGGGAAGCTACAAATATTGGGATGGCCTCAGGGACTTTGGAGGTTTATCCTATTAGTAGGGATGTGGCCATTGGAAATGGCACATACAATTCCCTTGAAGAGGGCAAGCACATTCGTCAGGTTTGGCTCCAGGGGCCTGAGCCTGTATGGTGTGTAGGCCAGGGCTGTTTGGACAGTTGTCTGAAAACACAAACTCGGCTTATGTTTCGGGTCATAGGTATGGCAGGACTGATCTACAGACCATGAGGAGAACTTTTCGGGATATGAAAAAAGGGCGAGTGTGAGGCTCTTGCTCAAGTTTTTGTCTCTGGATATCGTGTCACTCATGGTCGTGAAATTTCCGGGAGACTACATGGGAAATGGACGAGTATTACTCTCTGGGGGTTTGGCCCCGTCCATAGAGTTTGGGGTCATTCTGTGGGAAGGAAGAAGTCCGTTGTTCTGTTGTTGTTGATTTGTTTTGTTTTGTTTTTCAACCTCAGGTTTCCCACCAAATGAGGGATTCCAGAGTAGAGCCCTGGGGAGGGGCGACTGGACAACCAGAAATCTGGTTAAAAATTGGGGCCTAGGTACTTGTCAAGCCCATTATGACATCTAATGGTCCAGCCACTGAGAGGACCTACTAGAGGACAGGACTCACGCTGAGGGTCACAATGCGTGTTTATGCCCTCCTCGCACTCAAGAATGGGCGGGGCCTAAGGGTGAATGCTGGTATCTCCTACACTGAACGTTGGACAACATGCCAACCACAAGGTTTCTTGCCATGGGTAAGGAAGAGTTCTGATTTCTGTATCACAGTCACCCCTGGGCTGTGATTGGAGATAAGGTCTAGGTTCTGAAGCCTGAAAACTGAGGTAGGGAAGAGATGATGACCTAAGGCCATGGTGGGTCCGATATGCTCAGTGTGCGGCCAGCTGTCTGGGAGGGGCCAGGAGGTCCAGGCTCAGGCTGTGTCAGAAAGGGCATTAGTGCCCAGGTCAGCCTATATATTTGGGGTGCAGCCGAATGCCGTGCAGGTTGATCCTCATTGGGGGTTTCTGGGTTGCCCCAGAGGGCAATGTTTTTCTTCTGGAGGGCAGGCAGAGTGCTGCATTGTAGTTCTGGATTGCCAAACTGGAGGGCTTGTGGGCCCGTAGTCTGAGGACGGAAGTCTGAGAACCCAAGCTAGGCCTACGTTTCTGAGTGAAGATATGGCTGGCACAATCTACAGACCTGAATCGAGATCTCGTGTGTCTGAATTCAGGGCGAGGTTCAGACGATCGCTCAGGTTGGACATTCTGTCCCTGATGGTCCCTTCTTGAAGGTGGGGTGGATCACGAGGCCATGGGGGTTTTCCCACGATGGGAGTTGTGAGAAGATCCCAACTGCAAAGATTCTTCTGCAGGACAATTGAGACCTCTTGGTTGGCTCCAGGACAATGATTCCGAGCAGGGTTCTAAGGATGGATGTCTGGGTAGCCCACCTCGCATTCCAATTGTCTCCAAGCAACAAGACAGGTTAGATCTGCTGGATCTGGGGAAGCAACCGAGGAGGCTGAGTTGAAATGGACTCTCCCGTGGATGTGTCCTAATATGATTTTTGTCTATGGAGACCTTGGAATGAAGCGGTGGCACTGGGGCCCTGAAGGGTTCTCCTAAAGAGAGGCTTTCACAATGCTCCGTGGTGCAAGTTTCCCAAGTGTAGATGAGATTTGTTCTGATGGGTGAGTCAAAAAACAGCCATATGCTGTAGTTGAAATCCAGGCCTCTGAGGAGAGATGCCTGGAAGCCAAACCAATGGATCCGATAGTTGCCCTGGGGCCTGTTCGTTCCTTTTTACCTCTGGGGACATCATTCTACGGTTCTGAGTGCAGGTAGTTGCTCAGATGGGCCCAGATTGCCCCTGTTTGTCCTGGGAATCCTTAAATATTGGGATGGCCTCAGGGACTTTGGAGGTTTATCCTATTAGTAGGGTTGTGGCCATTGGAATGGGCACATACAATTCCCTTGGAGAGGGCAAGCACAGTCGTCAGGTTTGGCTTATGCCAGGGCTGTTTGGACAGTTGTCTGAAAACACAAACTCGCCTTATGTTTCGAGTCATAGGTATGGCAGGACTGATCTACAGATCAAGAGGAGAACTCTTCGGGTTATGAAAAAAGGGCGAGTGTGAAGCTCTTGTTCAAGTTTTTGTCTCTGGATATCGTGTCACTCATGGTCGTGAAATTTCTGGGTGACTTCATGGGAAATGGACGAGTCTTACTTTCTGGGGGTTTGGCCCCGTCCAAAGAGTTTGGGGTCATTCTGTGGGATGGAAGAAGTCCGTTGTT
Source organism: Mustela lutreola (assembly GCF_030435805.1). Taxonomy (NCBI): domain Eukaryota; kingdom Metazoa; phylum Chordata; class Mammalia; order Carnivora; family Mustelidae; genus Mustela; species Mustela lutreola. The sequence continues at coordinate 118,850,737 of NC_081299.1, read as the reverse complement.
CTGTTGTTGTTGATTTGTTTTGTTTTGTTTTTCAACCTCAGGTGTCCAACCAAATGAGGGATTCCACAGTAGAGCCCTGGGGAGGGGCGACTGGACAACCAGAAATCTGGTTAAAAATTGAGGACTAGGGACATGTCAAGCCCATTATGACATCTAAAGGTCCAGCCACTGAGAGGACTTACTAGAGGACAGGACTCACGCTGAGGGTCACAATGTCTGTTTATGCACTGATCGCACTCAAGAATGGGCAGGGCCTCAGGGTGGTTGCTGGTTTCTCCTACACTGATGTTGGACAACATGCCAACCACAAGGTTTCTTGCCATGGGTAAGGAAGAGTTCTGATTTCTGAATCACAGTCACCCCGGGGCAGTGATTGGAGATAAGGTCTAGGTTCTGAAGCCTGAAAACTGAGGTAGGGAAGAGAGATGACCTAAGGCCATGGCGGGTATGATGTGCTCAGTGTGCGGTCTGCTCTCTGGATGTTGGTCACGAAGTCCGGGCAGAGGTTGTCCGACAGTGCATTAGTGCCCAGGTTAGAATGTATATTTTGGGTGCATTCGAGTGCTGAGTAGGTTCTTATCTGAAGAACTCTTCAGGATATGAAGAATGAGCCAGTCTGAAGTGCGTGCTCAGGATTTGTCTCTGGATATTGTATCTGCGATGGCCGTGGAATGTTGGGGAGGCCTCATGGGCCATGGACGAATCTTGCTCTCTGTGGATTTGGCCCGATACCAATTGTTTTTCATCAATCTGTGGGATGGGAGGACACCTTTCAGGTTTGTGTCCCGCCAAAAGAGGAATTCCAAAGCAGAGCCCTGGGGAAGAGTGAAGGGACAACCCGAACAATGGTTAAAAATTGGGGCTTAGGGGCATGGCAAGCCCAATATGCTGTCTCTCCATCCAGCCACTGAGAGGCCTTACGTGAGGACTGGGCTCAGGCTGAGGGTCACAATGTGTGTTTGTGACCAATGTGGCCCTCAAGCATGGGCGGGGCATCATGGGCCACACTGGTTTCAACTACACTGAACCTTGGACAACATGCCATCCACGAGGTTTTTTGCCATGGGGAAAGAGTTCTGATTTCGGCATCATTTTCAAACCCGGGCCGTGATTGGAGATAACGTCTAAGTTCTGAAGCCTGAAAACCGAGGTTGAGAAGAGATGACGACCTAAGTCCATGGCGGGTCCGATGTGCTCAGTGTGCGGCCAGCTGTCTGGGAGGGGCCAGGAGGTCCAGGCTCAGGCTGTGTCAGAAAGGGCATTAGTGCCCAGGTCAGCCTATATATTTGGGGTGAAGCCGAATGCCGTGCAGTTTGATCCTCATTGGGGGTTTCTGGGTTGCCCCAGAGGGCAATGTTTTTCTTCTGGAGGGCAGGCAGAGTGCTGCATTGTAGTTCTGGATTGCCAAACTGGAGGGCTTGTGGGCCCGTAGTCTGAGGACGGAAGTCTGAGAACCCAAGCTAGGCCTAGGTTTCTGAGTGAGGATATGGCTGGCACAATCTACAGACCTGAATCGAGATCTCGTGCGTCTGAAGTCAGGGCGAGGATCAGACGATTGCACAGGTTGGACATTCTGTCCCTGATGGCCCCTTCTTGAAGGTGGGGTGGATCACGAGGCCATGGGGGTTTTCCCACGATGGGAGTTTTGAGAAACTTCCAACTGCAAAAATTCTTCTGCAGGACAATTGAGACCTGTTGGTTGGCTCCAGGACAATGATTCCGAGCAGGGTTCTAAGGATGGATGTCTGGGTAGCACACCTCGCATTCCAATTGTCTCCAAGCAACAAGACAGGTTAGATCTGCTCGATCTGGGGGAGCCACCGAGGAGGCTGAGTAGAAATGGACTCTCCCGTGGATGTGTCCTAACATAATTTTGCGTCTATGGAGACCTTGGAATGAAGTGGTGGCACTGGGGACCTGAAGGGTTCTCCTAAAGAGAGGCTTTCACCAGGCTTCGTCGTGCAAGTGTCCCATGTGTAGATGATATTTGTTCTGATGGGTGAGTCAAAAAACAGCCATATGCTGTTATTGAAATCCAGGCCTCTGAGGAGAGATGCCTGGAAGCCAAACCAATGGATCCGATAGTTGCCTAGGGGCCTGTTCGTTCCTTTTTACCTCTGGGGACAACAGTCTACGGTTTAGTGCAGGTAGGTGCTCAGATGGGCCCAGATTGCCCCTGTTTGTCCTGGGAAGCCATAAATATTGGGATGGCCTCAGGGACTTTGGAGGTTTATCCTATTAGTAGGGTTGTGTCCATTGGAATGGGTACATACAATTCCCTTGGAGAGGGCAAGCACAGTCGTCAGGTTTAGCTTATGCCAGGGCTGTTTGGACAGTTGTCTGAAAACACAAACTCGGCTTATGTTTCGGGTCATAGGTATGGCAGGACTGATCTACAGACCATGAGGAGAACTTTTCGGGATATGAAAAAAGGGCGAGTGTGAGGCTCTTGCTCAAGTTTTTGTCTCTGGATATCGTGTCACTCATGGTCGTGAAATTTCCGGGTGACTACATGGGAAATGGACGAGTCTTACTCTCTGGGGGTTTGGCCCCGTCCATAGAGTTTGGGGTCATTCTGTGGGAAGGAAGAAGTCCGTTGTTCTGTTGTTGTTGATTTGTTTTGTTTTGTTTTTCAACCTCAGGTGTCCCACCAAATGAGGGATTCCAGAGTAGAGCCCTGGGGAGGGGCGACTGGACAACCAGAAATCTGGTTAAAAATTGGGGCCTAGGTACTTGTCAAGCCCATTATGACATCTAATGGTCCAGCCACTGAGAGGACCTACTAGAGGACAGGACTCACGCTGAGGGTCACAATGCGTGTTTATGCCCTCCTCGCACTCAAGAATGGGCGGGGCCTAAGGGTGAATGCTGGTATCTCCTACACTGAACGTTGGACAACATGCCAACCACAAGGTTTCTTGCCATGGGTAAGGAAGAGTTCTGATTTCTGTATCACAGTCACCCCTGGGCTGTGATTGGAGATAAGGTCTAGGTTCTGAAGCCTGAAAACTGAGGTAGGGAAGAGATGATGACCTAAGGCCATGGTGGGTCCGATATGCTCAGTGTGCGGCCAGCTGTCTGGGAGGGGCCAGGAGGTCCAGGCTCAGGCTGTGTCAGAAAGGGCATTAGTGCCCAGGTCAGCCTATATATTTGGGGTGCAGCCGAATGCCGTGCAGGTTGATCCTCATTGGGGGTTTCTGGGTTGCCCCAGAGGGCAATGTTTTTCTTCTGGAGGGCAGGCAGAGTGCTGCATTGTAGTTCTGGATTGCCAAACTGGAGGGCTTGTGGGCCCGTAGTCTGAGGACGGAAGTCTGAGAACCCAAGCTAGGCCTACGTTTCTGAGTGAAGATATGGCTGGCACAATCTACAGACCTGAATCGAGATCTCGTGTGTCTGAATTCAGGGCGAGGTTCAGACGATCGCTCAGGTTGGACATTCTGTCCCTGATGGTCCCTTCTTGAAGGTGGGGTGGATCACGAGGCCATGGGGGTTTTCCCACGATGGGAGTTGTGAGAAGATCCCAACTGCAAAGATTCTTCTGCAGGACAATTGAGACCTCTTGGTTGGCTCCAGGACAATGATTCCGAGCAGGGTTCTAAGGATGGATGTCTGGGTAGCCCACCTCGCATTCCAATTGTCTCCAAGCAACAAGACAGGTTAGATCTGCTGGATCTGGGGAAGCAACCGAGGAGGCTGAGTTGAAATGGACTCTCCCGTGGATGTGTCCTAATATGATTTTTGTCTATGGAGACCTTGGAATGAAGCGGTGGCACTGGGGCCCTGAAGGGTTCTCCTAAAGAGAGGCTTTCACAATGCTCCGTGGTGCAAGTTTCCCAAGTGTAGATGAGATTTGTTCTGATGGGTGAGTCAAAAAACAGCCATATGCTGTAGTTGAAATCCAGGCCTCTGAGGAGAGATGCCTGGAAGCCAAACCAATGGATCCGATAGTTGCCCTGGGGCCTGTTCGTTCCTTTTTACCTCTGGGGACATCATTCTACGGTTCTGAGTGCAGGTAGTTGCTCAGATGGGCCCAGATTGCCCCTGTTTGTCCTGGGAATCCTTAAATATTGGGATGGCCTCAGGGACTTTGGAGGTTTATCCTATTAGTAGGGTTGTGGCCATTGGAATGGGCACATACAATTCCCTTGGAGAGGGCAAGCACAGTCGTCAGGTTTGGCTTATGCCAGGGCTGTTTGGACAGTTGTCTGAAAACACAAACTCGCCTTATGTTTCGAGTCATAGGTATGGCAGGACTGATCTACAGATCAAGAGGAGAACTCTTCGGGTTATGAAAAAAGGGCGAGTGTGAAGCTCTTGTTCAAGTTTTTGTCTCTGGATATCGTGTCACTCATGGTCGTGAAATTTCTGGGTGACTTCATGGGAAATGGACGAGTCTTACTTTCTGGGGGTTTGGCCCCGTCCAAAGAGTTTGGGGTCATTCTGTGGGATGGAAGAAGTCCGTTGTTCTGTTGTTGTTGATTTGTTTTGTTTTGTTTTTCAACCTCAGGTGTCCAACCAAATGAGGGATTCCACAGTAGAGCCCTGGGGAGGGGCGACTGGACAACCAGAAATCTGGTTAAAAATTGAGGACTAGGGACATGTCAAGCCCATTATGACATCTAAAGGTCCAGCCACTGAGAGGACTTACTAGAGGACAGGACTCACGCTGAGGGTCACAATGTCTGTTTATGCACTGATCGCACTCAAGAATGGGCAGGGCCTCAGGGTGGTTGCTGGTTTCTCCTACACTGATGTTGGACAACATGCCAACCACAAGGTTTCTTGCCATGGGTAAGGAAGAGTTCTGATTTCTGAATCACAGTCACCCCGGGGCAGTGATTGGAGATAAGGTCTAGGTTCTGAAGCCTGAAAACTGAGGTAGGGAAGAGAGATGACCTAAGGCCATGGCGGGTATGATGTGCTCAGTGTGCGGTCTGCTCTCTGGATGTTGGTCACGAAGTCCGGGCAGAGGTTGTCCGACAGTGCATTAGTGCCCAGGTTAGAATGTATATTTTGGGTGCATTCGAGTGCTGAGTAGGTTCTTATCTGAAGAACTCTTCAGGATATGAAGAATGAGCCAGTCTGAAGTGCGTGCTCAGGATTTGTCTCTGGATATTGTATCTGCGATGGCCGTGGAATGTTGGGGAGGCCTCATGGGCCATGGACGAATCTTGCTCTCTGTGGATTTGGCCCGATACCAATTGTTTTTCATCAATCTGTGGGATGGGAGGACACCTTTCAGGTTTGTGTCCCGCCAAAAGAGGAATTCCAAAGCAGAGCCCTGGGGAAGAGTGAAGGGACAACCCGAACTATGGTTAAAAATTGGGGCTTAGGGGCATGGCAAGCCCAATATGCTGTCTCTCCATCCAGCCACTGAGAGGCCTTACGTGAGGACTGGGCTCAGGCTGAGGGTCACAATGTGTGTTTGTGACCAATGTGGCCCTCAAGCATGGGCGGGGCATCATGGGCCACACTGGTTTCAACTACACTGAACCTTGGACAACATGCCATCCACGAGGTTTTTTGCCATGGGGAAAGAGTTCTGATTTCGGCATCATTTTCAAACCCGGGCCGTGATTGGAGATAACGTCTAAGTTCTGAAGCCTGAAAACCGAGGTTGAGAAGAGATGACGACCTAAGTCCATGGCGGGTCCGATGTGCTCAGTGTGCGGCCAGCTGTCTGGGAGGGGCCAGGAGGTCCAGGCTCAGGCTGTGTCAGAAAGGGCATTAGTGCCCAGGTCAGCCTATATATTTGGGGTGAAGCCGAATGCCGTGCAGTTTGATCCTCATTGGGGGTTTCTGGGTTGCCCCAGAGGGCAATGTTTTTCTTCTGGAGGGCAGGCAGAGTGCTGCATTGTAGTTCTGGATTGCCAAACTGGAGGGCTTGTGGGCCCGTAGTCTGAGGACGGAAGTCTGAGAACCCAAGCTAGGCCTAGGTTTCTGAGTGAGGATATGGCTGGCACAATCTACAGACCTGAATCGAGATCTCGTGCGTCTGAAGTCAGGGCGAGGATCAGACGATTGCACAGGTTGGACATTCTGTCCCTGATGGCCCCTTCTTGAAGGTGGGGTGGATCACGAGGCCATGGGGGTTTTCCCACGATGGGAGTTTTGAGAAACTTCCAACTGCAAAAATTCTTCTGCAGGACAATTGAGACCTGTTGGTTGGCTCCAGGACAATGATTCCGAGCAGGGTTCTAAGGATGGATGTCTGGGTAGCACACCTCGCATTCCAATTGTCTCCAAGCAACAAGACAGGTTAGATCTGCTCGATCTGGGGGAGCCACCGAGGAGGCTGAGTAGAAATGGACTCTCCCGTGGATGTGTCCTAACATAATTTTGCGTCTATGGAGACCTTGGAATGAAGTGGTGGCACTGGGGACCTGAAGGGTTCTCCTAAAGAGAGGCTTTCACCAGGCTTCGTCGTGCAAGTGTCCCATGTGTAGATGATATTTGTTCTGATGGGTGAGTCAAAAAACAGCCATATGCTGTTATTGAAATCCAGGCCTCTGAGGAGAGATGCCTGGAAGCCAAACCAATGGATCCGATAGTTGCCTAGGGGCCTGTTCGTTCCTTTTTACCTCTGGGGACAACAGTCTACGGTTTAGTGCAGGTAGGTGCTCAGATGGGCCCAGATTGCCCCTGTTTGTCCTGGGAAGCCATAAATATTGGGATGGCCTCAGGGACTTTGGAGGTTTATCCTATTAGTAGGGTTGTGTCCATTGGAATGGGTACATACAATTCCCTTGGAGAGGGCAAGCACAGTCGTCAGGTTTAGCTTATGCCAGGGCTGTTTGGACAGTTGTCTGAAAACACAAACTCGGCTTATGTTTCGGGTCATAGGTATGGCAGGACTGATCTACAGACCATGAGGAGAACTTTTCGGGATATGAAAAAAGGGCGAGTGTGAGGCTCTTGCTCAAGTTTTTGTCTCTGGATATCGTGTCACTCATGGTCGTGAAATTTCCGGGTGACTACATGGGAAATGGACGAGTCTTACTCTCTGGGGGTTTGGCCCCGTCCATAGAGTTTGGGGTCATTCTGTGGGAAGGAAGAAGTCCGTTGTTCTGTTGTTGTTGATTTGTTTTGTTTTGTTTTTCAACCTCAGGTGTCCCACCAAATGAGGGATTCCAGAGTAGAGCCCTGGGGAGGGGCGACTGGACAACCAGAAATCTGGTTAAAAATTGGGGCCTAGGTACTTGTCAAGCCCATTATGACATCTAATGGTCCAGCCACTGAGAGGACCTACTAGAGGACAGGACTCACGCTGAGGGTCACAATGCGTGTTTATGCCCTCCTCGCACTCAAGAATGGGCGGGGCCTAAGGGTGAATGCTGGTATCTCCTACACTGAACGTTGGACAACATGCCAACCACAAGGTTTCTTGCCATGGGTAAGGAAGAGTTCTGATTTCTGTATCACAGTCACCCCTGGGCTGTGATTGGAGATAAGGTCTAGGTTCTGAAGCCTGAAAACTGAGGTAGGGAAGAGATGATGACCTAAGGCCATGGTGGGTCCGATATGCTCAGTGTGCGGCCAGCTGTCTGGGAGGGGCCAGGAGGTCCAGGCTCAGGCTGTGTCAGAAAGGGCATTAGTGCCCAGGTCAGCCTATATATTTGGGGTGCAGCCGAATGCCGTGCAGGTTGATCCTCATTGGGGGTTTCTGGGTTGCCCCAGAGGGCAATGTTTTTCTTCTGGAGGGCAGGCAGAGTGCTGCATTGTAGTTCTGGATTGCCAAACTGGAGGGCTTGTGGGCCCGTAGTCTGAGGACGGAAGTCTGAGAACCCAAGCTAGGCCTACGTTTCTGAGTGAAGATATGGCTGGCACAATCTACAGACCTGAATCGAGATCTCGTGTGTCTGAATTCAGGGCGAGGTTCAGACGATCGCTCAGGTTGGACATTCTGTCCCTGATGGTCCCTTCTTGAAGGTGGGGTGGATCACGAGGCCATGGGGGTTTTCCCACGATGGGAGTTGTGAGAAGATCCCAACTGCAAAGATTCTTCTGCAGGACAATTGAGACCTCTTGGTTGGCTCCAGGACAATGATTCCGAGCAGGGTTCTAAGGATGGATGTCTGGGTAGCCCACCTCGCATTCCAATTGTCTCCAAGCAACAAGACAGGTTAGATCTGCTGGATCTGGGGAAGCAACCGAGGAGGCTGAGTTGAAATGGACTCTCCCGTGGATGTGTCCTAATATGATTTTTGTCTATGGAGACCTTGGAATGAAGCGGTGGCACTGGGGCCCTGAAGGGTTCTCCTAAAGAGAGGCTTTCACAATGCTCCGTGGTGCAAGTTTCCCAAGTGTAGATGAGATTTGTTCTGATGGGTGAGTCAAAAAACAGCCATATGCTGTAGTTGAAATCCAGGCCTCTGAGGAGAGATGCCTGGAAGCCAAACCAATGGATCCGATAGTTGCCCTGGGGCCTGTTCGTTCCTTTTTACCTCTGGGGACATCATTCTACGGTTCTGAGTGCAGGTAGTTGCTCAGATGGGCCCAGATTGCCCCTGTTTGTCCTGGGAATCCTTAAATATTGGGATGGCCTCAGGGACTTTGGAGGTTTATCCTATTAGTAGGGTTGTGGCCATTGGAATGGGCACATACAATTCCCTTGGAGAGGGCAAGCACAGTCGTCAGGTTTGGCTTATGCCAGGGCTGTTTGGACAGTTGTCTGAAAACACAAACTCGCCTTATGTTTCGAGTCATAGGTATGGCAGGACTGATCTACAGATCAAGAGGAGAACTCTTCGGGTTATGAAAAAAGGGCGAGTGTGAAGCTCTTGTTCAAGTTTTTGTCTCTGGATATCGTGTCACTCATGGTCGTGAAATTTCTGGGTGACTTCATGGGAAATGGACGAGTCTTACTTTCTGGGGGTTTGGCCCCGTCCAAAGAGTTTGGGGTCATTCTGTGGGATGGAAGAAGTCCGTTGTTCTGTTGTTGTTGATTTGTTTTGTTTTGTTTTTCAACCTCAGGTGTCCAACCAAATGAGGGATTCCACAGTAGAGCCCTGGGGAGGGGCGACTGGACAACCAGAAATCTGGTTAAAAATTGAGGACTAGGGACATGTCAAGCCCATTATGACATCTAAAGGTCCAGCCACTGAGAGGACTTACTAGAGGACAGGACTCACGCTGAGGGTCACAATGTCTGTTTATGCACTGATCGCACTCAAGAATGGGCAGGGCCTCAGGGTGGTTGCTGGTTTCTCCTACACTGATGTTGGACAACATGCCAACCACAAGGTTTCTTGCCATGGGTAAGGAAGAGTTCTGATTTCTGAATCACAGTCACCCCGGGGCAGTGATTGGAGATAAGGTCTAGGTTCTGAAGCCTGAAAACTGAGGTAGGGAAGAGAGATGACCTAAGGCCATGGCGGGTATGATGTGCTCAGTGTGCGGTCTGCTCTCTGGATGTTGGTCACGAAGTCCGGGCAGAGGTTGTCCGACAGTGCATTAGTGCCCAGGTTAGAATGTATATTTTGGGTGCATTCGAGTGCTGAGTAGGTTCTTATCTGAAGAACTCTTCAGGATATGAAGAATGAGCCAGTCTGAAGTGCGTGCTCAGGATTTGTCTCTGGATATTGTATCTGCGATGGCCGTGGAATGTTGGGGAGGCCTCATGGGCCATGGACGAATCTTGCTCTCTGTGGATTTGGCCCGATACCAATTGTTTTTCATCAATCTGTGGGATGGGAGGACACCTTTCAGGTTTGTGTCCCGCCAAAAGAGGAATTCCAAAGCAGAGCCCTGGGGAAGAGTGAAGGGACAACCCGAACTATGGTTAAAAATTGGGGCTTAGGGGCATGGCAAGCCCAATATGCTGTCTCTCCATCCAGCCACTGAGAGGCCTTACGTGAGGACTGGGCTCAGGCTGAGGGTCACAATGTGTGTTTGTGACCAATGTGGCCCTCAAGCATGGGCGGGGCATCATGGGCCACACTAGTTTCAACTACACTGAACCTTGGACAACATGCCATCCACGAGGTTTTTTGCCATGGGGAAAGAGTTCTGATTTCGGCATCATTTTCAAACCCGGGCCGTGATTGGAGATAACGTCTAAGTTCTGAAGCCTGAAAACCGAGGTTGAGAAGAGATGACGACCTAAGTCCATGGCGGGTCCGATGTGCTCAGTGTGCGGCCAGCTGTCTGGGAGGGGCCAGGAGGTCCAGGCTCAGGCTGTGTCAGAAAGGGCATTAGTGCCCAGGTCAGCCTATATATTTGGGGTGAAGCCGAATGCCGTGCAGTTTGATCCTCATTGGGGGTTTCTGGGTTGCCCCAGAGGGCAATGTTTTTCTTCTGGAGGGCAGGCAGAGTGCTGCATTGTAGTTCTGGATTGCCAAACTGGAGGGCTTGTGGGCCCGTAGTCTGAGGACGGAAGTCTGAGAACCCAAGCTAGGCCTAGGTTTCTGAGTGAGGATATGGCTGGCACAATCTACAGACCTGAATCGAGATCTCGTGCGTCTGAAGTCAGGGCGAGGATCAGACGATTGCACAGGTTGGACATTCTGTCCCTGATGGCCCCTTCTTGAAGGTGGGGTGGATCACGAGGCCATGGGGGTTTTCCCACGATGGGAGTTTTGAGAAACTTCCAACTGCAAAAATTCTTCTGCAGGACAATTGAGACCTGTTGGTTGGCTCCAGGACAATGATTCCGAGCAGGGTTCTAAGGATGGATGTCTGGGTAGCACACCTCGCATTCCAATTGTCTCCAAGCAACAAGACAGGTTAGATCTGCTCGATCTGGGGGAGCCACCGAGGAGGCTGAGTAGAAATGGACTCTCCCGTGGATGTGTCCTAACATAATTTTGCGTCTATGGAGACCTTGGAATGAAGTGGTGGCACTGGGGACCTGAAGGGTTCTCCTAAAGAGAGGCTTTCACCAGGCTTCGTCGTGCAAGTGTCCCATGTGTAGATGATATTTGTTCTGATGGGTGAGTCAAAAAACAGCCATATGCTGTTATTGAAATCCAGGCCTCTGAGGAGAGATGCCTGGAAGCCAAACCAATGGATCCGATAGTTGCCTAGGGGCCTGTTCGTTCCTTTTTACCTCTGGGGACAACAGTCTACGGTTTAGTGCAGGTAGGTGCTCAGATGGGCCCAGATTGCCCCTGTTTGTCCTGGGAAGCCATAAATATTGGGATGGCCTCAGGGACTTTGGAGGTTTATCCTATTAGTAGGGTTGTGTCCATTGGAATGGGTACATACAATTCCCTTGGAGAGGGCAAGCACAGTCGTCAGGTTTAGCTTATGCCAGGGCTGTTTGGACAGTTGTCTGAAAACACAAACTCGGCTTATGTTTCGGGTCATAGGTATGGCAGGACTGATCTACAGACCATGAGGAGAACTTTTCGGGATATGAAAAAAGGGCGAGTGTGAGGCTCTTGCTCAAGTTTTTGTCTCTGGATATCGTGTCACTCATGGTCGTGAAATTTCCGGGTGACTACATGGGAAATGGACGAGTCTTACTCTCTGGGGGTTTGGCCCCGTCCATAGAGTTTGGGGTCATTCTGTGGGAAGGAAGAAGTCCGTTGTTCTGTTGTTGTTGATTTGTTTTGTTTTGTTTTTCAACCTCAGGTGTCCCACCAAATGAGGGATTCCAGAGTAGAGCCCTGGGGAGGGGCGACTGGACAACCAGAAATCTGGTTAAAAATTGGGGCCTAGGTACTTGTCAAGCCCATTATGACATCTAATGGTCCAGCCACTGAGAGGACCTACTAGAGGACAGGACTCACGCTGAGGGTCACAATGCGTGTTTATGCCCTCCTCGCACTCAAGAATGGGCGGGGCCTAAGGGTGAATGCTGGTATCTCCTACACTGAACGTTGGACAACATGCCAACCACAAGGTTTCTTGCCATGGGTAAGGAAGAGTTCTGATTTCTGTATCACAGTCACCCCTGGGCTGTGATTGGAGATAAGGTCTAGGTTCTGAAGCCTGAAAACTGAGGTAGGGAAGAGATGATGACCTAAGGCCATGGTGGGTCCGATATGCTCAGTGTGCGGCCAGCTGTCTGGGAGGGGCCAGGAGGTCCAGGCTCAGGCTGTGTCAGAAAGGGCATTAGTGCCCAGGTCAGCCTATATATTTGGGGTGCAGCCGAATGCCGTGCAGGTTGATCCTCATTGGGCGTTTCTGGGTTGCCCCAGAGGGCAATGTTTTTCTTCTGGAGGGCAGGCAGAGTGCTGCATTGTAGTTCTGGATTGCCAAACTGGAGGGCTTGTGGGCCCGTAGTCTGAGGACGGAAGTCTGAGAACCCAAGCTAGGCCTACGTTTCTGAGTGAAGATATGGCTGGCACAATCTACAGACCTGAATCGAGATCTCGTGTGTCTGAATTCAGGGCGAGGTTCAGACGATCGCTCAGGTTGGACATTCTGTCCCTGATGGTCCCTTCTTGAAGGTGGGGTGGATCACGAGGCCATGGGGGTTTTCCCACGATGGGAGTTGTGAGAAGATCCCAACTGCAAAGATTCTTCTGCAGGACAATTGAGACCTCTTGGTTGGCTCCAGGACAATGATTCCGAGCAGGGTTCTAAGGATGGATGTCTGGGTAGCCCACCTCGCATTCCAATTGTCTCCAAGCAACAAGACAGGTTAGATCTGCTGGATCTGGGGAAGCAACCGAGGAGGCTGAGTTGAAATGGACTCTCCCGTGGATGTGTCCTAATATGATTTTTGTCTATGGAGACCTTGGAATGAAGCGGTGGCACTGGGGCCCTGAAGGGTTCTCCTAAAGAGAGGCTTTCACAATGCTCCGTGGTGCAAGTTTCCCAAGTGTAGATGAGATTTGTTCTGATGGGTGAGTCAAAAAACAGCCATATGCTGTAGTTGAAATCCAGGCCTCTGAGGAGAGATGCCTGGAAGCCAAACCAATGGATCCGATAGTTGCCCTGGGGCCTGTTCGTTCCTTTTTACCTCTGGGGACATCATTCTACGGTTCTGAGTGCAGGTAGTTGCTCAGATGGGCCCAGATTGCCCCTGTTTGTCCTGGGAATCCTTAAATATTGGGATGGCCTCAGGGACTTTGGAGGTTTATCCTATTAGTAGGGTTGTGGCCACTGGAATGGGCACATACAATTCCCTTGGAGAGGGCAAGCACAGTCGTCAGGTTTGGCTTATGCCAGGGCTGTTTGGACAGTTGTCTGAAAACACAAACTCGCCTTATGTTTCGAGTCATAGGTATGGCAGGACTGATCTACAGATCAAGAGGAGAACTCTTCAGGTTATGAAAAAAGGGCGAGTGTGAAGCTCTTGTTCAAGTTTTTGTCTCTGGATATCGTGTCACTCATGGTCGTGAAATTTCTGGGTGACTTCATGGGAAATGGACGAGTCTTACTTTCTGGGGGTTTGGCCCCGTCCAAAGAGTTTGGGGTCATTCTGTGGGATGGAAGAAGTCCGTTGTTCTGTTGTTGTTGATTTGTTTTGTTTTGTTTTTCAACCTCAGGTGTCCAACCAAATGAGGGATTCCACAGTAGAGCCCTGGGGAGGGGCGACTGGACAACCAGAAATCTGGTTAAAAATTGAGGACTAGGGACATGTCAAGCCCATTATGACATCTAAAGGTCCAGCCACTGAGAGGACTTACTAGAGGACAGGACTCACGCTGAGGGTCACAATGGGTGTTTATGCCCTCGTCGCACTCAAAAATGGGCTGGGCCTCAGGGTGAAGGCAGATTTCTCCTACACTGAACGTTGGACAACATGCCAACCACAAGGTTTCTTGCCATGGGTAAGGAAGAGTTCTGATTTCTGAATCACAGTCACCCCGGGGCAGTGATTGGAGATAAGGTCTAGGTTCTGAAGCCTGAAAACTGAGGTAGGGAAGAGAGATGACCTAAGGCCATGGCGGGTATGATGTGCTCAGTGTGCGGTCTGCTCTCTGGATGTTGGTCACGAAGTCCGGGCAGAGGTTGTCCGACAGTGCATTAGTGCCCAGGTTAGAATGTATATTTTGGGTGCATTCGAGTGCTGAGTAGGTTCTTATCTGAAGAACTCTTCAGGATATGAAGAATGAGCCAGTCTGAAGTGCGTGCTCAGGATTTGTCTCTGGATATTGTATCTGTGATGGCCGTGGAATGTTGGGGAGGCCTCATGGGCCATGGACGAATCTTGCTCTCTGTGGATTTGGCCCGATACCAATTGTTTTTCATCAATCTGTGGGATGGGAGGACACCTTTCAGGTTTGTGTCCCGCCAAAAGAGGAATTCCAAAGCAGAGCCCTGGGGAAGAGTGAAGGGACAACCCGAACTATGGTTAAAAATTGGGGCTTAGGGGCATGGCAAGCCCAATATGCTGTCTCTCCATCCAGCCACTGAGAGGCCTTACGTGAGGACTGGGCTCAGGCTGAGGGTCACAATGTGTGTTTGTGACCAATGTGGCCCTCAAGCATGGGCGGGGCATCATGGGCCACACTGGTTTCAACTACACTGAACCTTGGACAACATGCCATCCACGAGGTTTTTTGCCATGGGGAAAGAGTTCTGATTTCGGCATCATTTTCAAACCCGGGCCGTGATTGGAGATAACGTCTAAGTTCTGAAGCCTGAAAACCGAGGTTGAGAAGAGATGACGACCTAAGTCCATGGCGGGTCCGATGTGCTCAGTGTGCGGCCAGCTGTCTGGGAGGGGCCAGGAGGTCCAGGCTCAGGCTGTGTCAGAAAGGGCATTAGTGCCCCGGTCAGCCTATATATTTGGGGTGAAGCCGAATGCCGTGCAGTTTGATCCTCATTGGGGGTTTCTGGGTTGCCCCAGAGGGCAATGTTTTTCTTCTGGAGGGCAGGCAGAGTGCTGCATTGTAGTTCTGGATTGCCAAACTGGAGGGCTTGTGGGCCCGTAGTCTGAGGACGGAAGTCTGAGAACCCAAGCTAGGCCTAGGTTTCTGAGTGAGGATATGGCTGGCACAATCTACAGACCTGAATCGAGATCTCGTGCGTCTGAAGTCAGGGCGAGGATCAGACGATTGCACAGGTTGGACATTCTGTCCCTGATGGCCCCTTCTTGAAGGTGGGGTGGATCACGAGGCCATGGGGGTTTTCCCACGATGGGAGTTTTGAGAAACTTCCAACTGCAAAAATTCTTCTGCAGGACAATTGAGACCTGTTGGTTGGCTCCAGGACAATGATTCCGAGCAGGGTTCTAAGGATGGATGTCTGGGTAGCACACCTCGCATTCCAATTGTCTCCAAGCAACAAGACAGGTTAGATCTGCTCGATCTGGGGGAGCCACCGAGGAGGCTGAGTAGAAATGGACTCTCCCGTGGATGTGTCCTAACATAATTTTGCGTCTATGGAGACCTTGGAATGAAGTGGTGGCACTGGGGACCTGAAGGGTTCTCCTAAAGAGAGGCTTTCACCAGGCTTCGTCGTGCAAGTGTCCCATGTGTAGATGATATTTGTTCTGATGGGTGAGTCAAAAAACAGCCATATGCTGTTATTGAAATCCAGGCCTCTGAGGAGAGATGCCTGGAAGCCAAACCAATGGATCCGATAGTTGCCTAGGGGCCTGTTCGTTCCTTTTTACCTCTGGGGACAACAGTCTACGGTTTAGTGCAGGTAGGTGCTCAGATGGGCCCAGATTGCCCCTGTTTGTCCTGGGAAGCCATAAATATTGGGATGGCCTCAGGGACTTTGGAGGTTTATCCTATTAGTAGGGTTGTGTCCATTGGAATGGGTACATACAATTCCCTTGGAGAGGGCAAGCACAGTCGTCAGGTTTAGCTTATGCCAAGGCTGTTTGGACAGTTGTCTGAAAACACAAACTCGGCTTATGTTTCGAGTCATAGGTATGGCAGGACTGATCTCCCGATCATGAGGAGAACTCTTTGGGATATGAAAAAAGGGCGAGTGTGAGGCTCTGGCTCAAGGTTTTGTCTCTGGATATCCTGTCACTCATGGTCGTGACATTTCTGAGTGACTTCATGGGAAATGGACGAGTCTTACTCTCTGGGGATTTGGCCCTGTCCAAAGAGTTTGGGGTCATTCTGTGGGATGGAAAAAGTCCGTTGTTCTGTTGTTGATGATTTGTTTTGTTTTGTTTTTCAACCTCAGGTGTCCCACCAAATGAGGGATTCCAGAGTAGAGCCCTGGGGAGGGGCGACCGGACAACCAGAAATCTGGTTAAAAATTGGGGCCTAGGGACATGTCAAGCCCATTATGAACCTAATGGTCCAGCCACTGAGAGGACTTACGAGAGGACAGGACTCACGCTGAGGGTCACAATGCGTGTTTATGCCCTCGTCGCACTCAAGAATGGGCGGGGCCTCAGGCTGAATGCTGGTTTCTCCTACACTGAACGTTAGAAAATATGCCAACCACAAAGTTTCTTGCCATGGGTAAGGAAGAGTTCTGATTTCTGCATCACAGTCACCCCTGAGCAGTGATTGGAGATAAGGTCTAGGTTCTGAAGCCTGAAAACTGAGGAAGGGAAGAGATGATGACCTAAGGCCATGGCGGGTCTGATGTGCTCAGTGTGCGGTCACCTGTCTGGGTGTTGTTTCACGAGGTCCGGGCTCAGGTTGTCTACAGTGCATTAGTGCCCAGGTTAGAGTATATATTTTCGGAGCTTTTGAGTGCCGTGTAGGTTCTTATCTGAAGAACTCTTCACGATATGAAAAATGAGCGAGTCTGAGGAGTGTGCTCGGACTTTTGTCTCTGGATTTTGTATCAGCGATGGCCGTGGATTGTTGGGGAGGCCTCATGGGCCATGGAAGAATCTTGCTCTCTGTGGATTTGGCCAGATCCCAATTGTTTTTCGTCAACCTGTGCGTTCGGAGGACTCCTTTCAGGTTGTTACCTCAAGTGTCCCACCAAAAGAGGAATTCCAAAGCAGACCCTGGGGAAGAGTGAAGGGAAAACCCGAACTATGGTTAAAAATTGGTGCCAAGGGGCATGGCAAGCCCAATATGCTGTCTCTCCATCCAGCCACTGAGAGGCCTTACCTGAGGACTGGGCTCAGGCTGAGGGTCACAATGTGTGTTTGTGACCAATGTGGCCCGCAAGCACGGGCGGGGCCTCATGGGCCAAACTGGTTTCAACGACACTGAACCCTGGACAACATGCCAACAACAAGGTTTCTTGCCATGGGGAAAGAGTTCTGATTTCTGCATCATTTTCAAACCGGGGCCGTGATTGTAGATAAAGTCTAGGTTCTGAAGCCTAAAAACGGAGGTTGAGAAGAGATGACGAACAAAGGCCATGGCGGGTCCGATGTGCTCAGTGTGCGGCCAGCTGTCTGGGTGGGGCCAGGAGGTCCAGGCTCAGGCTGTGTCAGAAAGGGCATTAGTGCCCAGGTCAGCCTATATATTCAGGGTACAGCCGAATGGCGTGCAGGTTGATCCTCATTGGTGGTTTCTGGTTAGCCCCAGAGAGCAATGTTTTTCTTCTGGAGGGCAGGCAGAGTGCTGCATTGTAGTTCTGGATTGCCAAACTGGAGGGCTTGTGGGCCAGTAGTCTGAGGTCGGAAGTCTGAGAACCGAAGCTAGGCCTAGGTTACTGGGTGAGGATATGGCAGGCACAATCTACAGACCTGAATCGAGATCTCGTGCATCTGAAGTCAGGGCGAGGATCAGACAATCGCTCAGGTTGGACATTCTGTCCCTGATGGCCCCTTATTGAAGGGGGGGTGCATCACGAGGTCATGGGGGTTTTCCCAAGATGGGAGTTTTGAGAAACTCCCAACTGCAAAGATTCTTCTGCAGTATAATTGAGACCTGTTGGTTGGCTCCAGGACAACTTTCCGAGCAGGGTTCTAAGGATGGATGGCTGGGTAGCCCTCCTTGCATTCCAATTGTCTCCAAGCAGCAAAACAGTTTAGGTCTGCTGGATCTGGGGGAGCAACCGAGGAGGCTGAGTTGAAATGGACTCTCCCGTGGATGTGTCCTAATATGATTTTGTGTCTATGGAGACCTTGGAATGAAGCGGTGGCACTGGGGCCGTGAAGGGTTCTCCTAAGAGAGGCTTTCACACAGCTCCATCGTGGAAGTTTCCCATGTGTAGATGAGATTTGTAATGATGGGTGAGTCAAGAAACAGCCATATGCTGTTATTGAAATCCAGGCCTCTAAGGAGAGATGTCTGGAACCAAAAAATGGGTCCGATAGGTGCCTAGGGGCCTGTTCGTACCTTTCTACCTCTGGGGACATCAGTCTACGGGTCTGAGTGCCGGTAAGTGCTCAGATGGGCCCAGATTGCCCCTGTTTGTCCTGGGAAGCCACAAATATTGGGATGGCCTCAGGGACTTTGGAGGTTTATCCTCTTAGTAGGATTGTGGCCACTGGAATAGGCACATATAATTCCCTTGTTGAGGTCAAGCACAGTCGTCATGTTTGGCTCCAGGGGCCTGAGCCTGTAGGGTGTGTAGGCCAGGGCTGTTTGGACGGTTGTCTGAAAACACAAACTCGGTTTATGTTTCGGGTCATAGGTATGGCAGGACTGATCTACAGACCATGAGGAGAACACTTCGGGATATGAAAAAAGGGCGAGTGTGAGGCTCTTACTCAAGTTTTTGTCTCTGGATATCGTGTCACTCATAGTCGTGAAATTTCCAGGTGACTTCATGTGAAATGGACGAGTCTTACTCTCTGGGGGTTTGGCCCCGTCCAAAGTGTTTGGGGTCATTCTGCGGGATGGAAGAAGTCGGTTGTTCTGTTGTTGTTGATTTGTTTTGTTTTGTTTTTCAACCTCGGGTGTCCCACCAAATGAGGGATTCCAGAGTAGAGCCCTGGGGAGGGGCGACTGGACAACCAGAAATCTAGTTAAAAATTGGGGCCTAGGGACATGTCAAGCCCATTATGACATCTAATGGTCCAGCCACTGAGAGGACCTACTAGAGGACAGGACTCACGCTGAGGGTCACAATGCGTGTTATAACCTCGTCACACTCAAGAATGGGGGGGCCTCAGGGTGAATGCTGGTTTCTCCTACACTGAACGTTGGACAACATGCTAACCACAAGGTTTCTTGCCATGGGTAAGGAAGAGTTCTGATTTCTGCATCACAGTCACCCCTGGGCAGTGATTGGAGATAAGGTGTAGGTTCTGAAGCCTGAAAACAGAGGTAGGGAAGAGATGATGACCTAAGGCCATGGCGGGTCTGATGTGCTCAGTGTGCGTTCGGCTGTCTGGGTGTTGTTCACGAGGTCTGGGCTCAGGTTGTCAGACACTGCATTAGTGCCCAGGTTAGACCATATATTTTGGGTGCATTCGAGTGCCGTGTAGGTTCTTATCTGAAGAACTCTTCAGGATATGAGGAATGAGCGAGTCTGAGGCGCGTGCTCAGGCTTTTGTCTCTGGATTTTGTATCAGCGATGGCCGTGGAATGTTGGGGAGGCCTCATGGGCCATGGACGAATCTTGTTCTCTGTGAATTTGGCCCAAGCCCAATTGTTTTTCGTCAATCTGTGAGATGGGAGGCCTCCTTTCTGGTTTGTTACCTCAGGTGTCCCACCAAAAGAGGAATTCCATCAGAGCCCTGGGGAAGAGAGAAGGGACCACCCGAACTATGGTTAAAAATTGAGGCCTAGGGTCATGGCAAGCCCAATATGCTGTCTCTCCATCCACCACTGAGAGGCCTTACCTGAGGACTGGGCTCAGGCTGAGGGTCACAATGTGTGTTTGTGACCAATGTGGCCCGCAAGCATGGGCGGGGCCTCATGGGCCACACTGGTTTCAACTACACTGATCCTTGGACAACATGCCAACCACAAGATTTCTTGCCATGGGGAAAGTGTTTCGATTTCTGCATCATTTTCAAACCCGGGCCGTGATTGGAGATAAGGTCTAGGTTCTGAAACCTGAAAACCGAGGTTGAGAAGAGATGACGACCTAAGGCCATGGCGGGTCCGATGTGCTCAGTGTGCGGTCAGCTGTCTGGTAGGCGCCAGGAGGTTCAGGCTCAGGCTGCGTCAGAAGCGCATTAGTGCCCAGGTCAGCCTATATATTGGGGTACAGCCGAATGGCGTGCAGGTTGCTCCTCATTTGTGGGTTCTGGGTAGCCCCAGAGGGCAATGTTTTTCTAATGGAGGGCAGGCAGAGTGCTGCATTGTAGTTCTGGATTGCCAAACTGGAGGGCTTGTGGGCCAGTAGTCTGAGGACGGAAGTCTGAGAACCCAAGCTAGGCCTAGGTTTCTGGGTGAGGATATGGCAGGCACAATCTACATTCCTGAATCGAAATCTCGTGTATCTGAAGTCAGGGCGAGGATCAGATGATCGCTCAGGTTGGACATTCTGTCCCTGATGGCCCCTTCTTGAAGGGGGTTGGCTCACGAGGCCATGGGGGTATTCCCAGGATGGGAGTTGTGAGAAGCTCCCAACTGCAAAGATTCTTCTGCAGGACAACTGAGACCTGTTGGTTGGCTCCAGGACAACGATTCCGAGCAGGGTTCTAAGGATGGATGGATGGGTAGCCCACCTCACATTCCAATTGTCTCCATGCAACAAGACAGGTTAGATCTCTTGGATCTGCGGAACAACCGAAGAAACTGAGTTGAAATGGACTCTCCCGTGGATGTGTCCTAATATGATTTTGTGTCTACAGAGACCTTGGAATGAAGCGGTGGCACTAAGACCCTGAAGGGTTCTCCTAAGAGAGGCTTTCACACACCTCCATCGTGCAAGTTTCCCATGTGTAGATGAGATTTGTTCTGATGGGTGAGTCAAGAAACAGCCATATGCTCTTATTGAAATCCAGGCCTCTGAGGAGATATGCATGGAAACCAAAGCAATGGATCCGAGAGGTGCCTAGGGGCCTGTTCGTTCCTTTTTACCTCTGGGAACATCAGTCTCTGGGTCTGAGTGACCGTACGTGCTCAGATGGACCCAGATTGCCCCTGTTTGTCCTGGGAAGCCACAAATATTGGGATGGCCTCAGGGACTTTGGAGGTTTATCCTCTTAGTAGGGTTTTGGCCACTGGAATGTGCACATACAATTCCGTTGTAGAGGGCAAGCACAGTCGTCAGGTTTGGCTCCAGGGGCCAGAGCCTGTAGGGTGTGTAGGCCAGGGCTGTTTGGAAAGTTTTCTGAAAACACAAACTCGGGTTATGTTTCGGGTCATTGGTATGGCAGGACTGTTCTACAGACCATGAGGAGAACACTTCGGGATATGAAAAAAGGGCGAGCGTGAGGCTCTTGCTCAAGTTTTTGTCTCTGGATATCGTGTCACTCATGGTCGTGAAATTTCCGGGTGACTTCATGGGAAATGGACGAGTCTTACTCTCTGGGGGTTTGGCCCCGTCCAAAGAGTTTGGGGTCATTCTGTGGGATGGAACAAGTCCGTTGCTCTGTTGTTGTTGATTTGTTTTGTTTTGTTTTTCAACCTCAGGTGTCCCACCAATTGAGGGATTCCAGAGTAGAGCCCTGGGGAGGGGAGACTGGACAACCAGAAATCTGGTTAAAAATTGGGGCCTAGGGACATATCAAGCCCATTATGACATCTAATGGTCCAGCCACTGAGAGGACGTACTAGAGGACAGGACTCACGCTGAGGGTCACAATGCGTGTTTATGCCCTCGTCACACTCAAGAATGGGCGGGGCCTCAGGGTGAATGCTGGTTTCTCCTACACTGAACGTTGGACAACATGCCAACCACAAGGTTTCTTGCCATGGGTAAGGAAGAGTTCTGATTTCTGCATCACAGTCACCCTGGGCAGTGATTGGAGATAAGGTCTAGGTTCTGAAGCCTGAAAACTGAGGTAGGGAAGAGATGATGACCTAAGGCCATGGCGGGTCTGATGTGCTCAGTGTGCGGTCAGCTGTCTGGGTGTTGGTCACGAGGTCCGGGCTCAGGTTGTCAAACACTGCATTAGTGCCCAGGTTAGACTATATATTTTCGGTGCATTCGATTGCTGTGTACGTTCTTATCTGAAGAATTCTTCAGGATATGAAGAATGAGCGAGTATGAGGCGCGTGCTCAGGCTTTTGTCTCTGGAGTTTGTATCAGCGATGGCCGTGGAATGTTGGGGAGGCCTCATGGGCCATGGACGAATCTTGCTCTCTGTGGATTTGGCCCGATCCCAATTGTTTTTCGTCAATCTGTGGGATGGGAGCACTCCTTTCAGGTTTGTTACCTCAGGTGTCCCACCAAAAGAGGAATTCGAAAGCAGATCCCTGGCAAGAGTGAAGGGACAACCCGAACTATGGTTAAAAATTGGGGCCTAGGGGCATGGCAAGCCCAATATGCTGTCTCTCCATCCAGGCACTGAGAGGCCTTACCTGAGGACTGGGCTCAGGCTGAGGGTCACAATGTGTGTCTGTGACCAATGTGGCCCGCAAGCATGGGCGGGGCCTCATGGGCCACACTGGTTTCAACTACACTGAATCTTGGACAACATGCCAACCACAAGGTTCCTTGCCATGGAGAAAGAATTCTGATATCTGCAACATTTTCAAACCCGGGCCGTGATTGGAGATAATGTCTAGGTTCTGACCTGAAAACGGAGGTTGAGAAGAGATGACAACCTAAGGCCATGAGGGGTCCGATGTGCTCAGAGTGTGGTCACCTGTCTGGGGGGAGCCAGGAGGTCCAGGATCAGGCTGTGTCAGAAAGGGCATTAGTGCCCAGGTCAGCCTATATATTTGGGGTACAGCCGAATGGCGTGCCCCGTTGATCCTCATTTGGGGTTTCTGGGTAGCCCCAGAGGGCAATGTTTTTCTTCTGGAGGGCAGGCAGAGTGCTGCATTGTAGATCTGGATTGCCTAGTCCTAGGACGGAAGTCTGAGAACCCAAGCTAGGCCTAGGTATCTGGTGAGTATATGGCAGGAACAATCTGCAGACCTGAGTCGAGATCACGTGCATCTGATTTCGGGGCGAGGATCAGACGATTGCTCAGGTTGGACAGTCTGTCCCTGATGGCCCCTTCTTGAAGGGGGGGTGGATCACGAGGCCATGGGGGTTTTCCCGCGATGGGAGTTGTGGGAAGCTCCAAGCTGCAAAGATTCTTCTGCCGGACAATTGAGACCTGTTGGTTGGCTCCAGGACAACGATTCCGAGCACGGTTCTAAGGATGAATGGCAGGGTGGCCCGCCTCGCATTCCAATTGTCTCCAAGCAACAAGACAGGTTAAATCTGCTGGATCTGGGGGAGCAACCAAGGAGGCTGAGTTGAAATGGACTCTCCCGTGGATGTGTCCTAATATGATTTCGTGTCTATGGAGACCTTGGAATGAAGCAGTGGCACTGGGGCCCTGAAGGGTTCTCCTAAAGAGAGGCTTTCACACAGCTCCATCGTGCAAGTTTCCCATGTGTAGATGAGATTTGCTCTGATGGGTGAGTCAAGAAAAAGCCATATGCTCTTATTGAAATCCAGGCCTCTGAGGAGAGATGCCTGGAAACCAAATCAATGGATCCGAGAGGTGCCTAGGGGCCTGTTCGTTCCTTTTTACCTCTGGGAACCTCAGTCTCTGGGTCTGAGTGACCGTACGTGCTCAGATGGACCCAGATTGCCCCTGTTTGTCCTGGGAAGCCACAAATATTGGGATGGCCTCAGGGACTTTGGAGGTTTATCCTCTTAGTAGGGTTGCGGCCACTGGAATGGGCACATACAATTCCGTTGTAGAGGGCAAGCACAGTCGTCAGATTTGGCTCCAGGGGCCAGAGCCTGTAGGGTGTGTAGGCCAGGGCTGTTTGGACGGTTGTCTGAAAACACAAACTCGGCTTATGTTTCGGGTCATAGGTATGGCAGGACTGACCTACAGACCATGAGGAGAACACTTCGGGATATGAAAAAAGGGCGAGCGTGAGGCTCTTGCTCAAGTTTTTGTCTCTGGATATCGTGTCACTCATGGTCGTGAAATTTCCGGGTGACTTCATGGGAAATGGACGAGTCTTACTCTCTGGGGGTTTGGCCCCGTCCAAAGAGTTAGGGGTCATTCTGTGGGAAGGAACAAGTCCTTTGCTCTGTTGTTGTTCATTTGTTTTGTTTTGTTTTTCAACCTCAGGTGTCCCACCAAATGAGGGATTCCAGAGTAGAGCTCTGGGGAGGGGCGACTGGACAACCAGAAATCTGGTTAAAAATTGGGGCCTAGGGACATGTCATGCCCATTATGACATCTAATGGTCCAGCGACTGAGAGGACGTACTAGAGGACAGGACTCACGCTGAGGCTCACAATGCGTGTTTATGCCCTCGTCGCACTCAAGAATGGGCGGGGTCTCAGTGTAAATGCTGGTTTCTCCTACACTGAACGTTGGACAACATGCCAACCACAAGGTTTCTTGCCATGGGTAAGGAAGAGTTCTGATTTCTGCATCACAGTCACCCCTGGGATGTGATTGGAGATAAGTTCTAGGATCTGAAGCCTGAAAACTGAGGTAGGGAAGATATGATGACCTAAGGCCATGGCGGGTCTGATGTGCTCAGTGTGCGGTCAGCTGTCTGGGTGTTGGTCACGAGGTCCGGGCTCAGGTTGTCAGACAGTGCATTAGTGCCCAGGTTAGACTATATATTTTCGGTGCATTCGATTGCTCTGTACGTTCTTATCTGAAGAATTCTTCAGGATATGAAGAATGAGCGAGTATGAGGCGCGTGCTCAGGCTTTTGTCTCTGGAGTTTGAATCAGCGATGGCCGTGGAATGTTGGGGAGGCCTCATGGGCCATGGACGAATCTTGCTATCTGTGGATTTGGCCCGATCCCAATTGTTTTTCGTCAATCTGTGGGATGGGAGGACTCCTTTCAGGTTTGTTAACTCAGGTGTCCCACCCAAAGAGGAATTCGAAAGCAGATCCCTGGGAAGAGTGAAGGGACAACTCGAACTATGGTTAAAAATTGGGGCCTAGGGGCATGGCAAGCCCAATATGCTGTCTCTCCATCCAGCCACTGAGAGGCCTTACCTGAGGACTGGGCTCAGGCTGAGGGACACAATGTGTGTCTGTGACCAATGTGGCCCGCAAGCATGGGCGGGGCCTCATGGGCCACACTGGTTTCAACTACACTGAACCTTGGACAACATGCCAACCACAAGGTTCCTTGCCATGGCGAAAGACTTCTGATATCTGCATCATTTTCAAACCCGGGCCGTGATTGGAGATAATGTCTAGGTTCTGAAGCCTGAAAAACGAGGTTAAGAAGAGATGACGACCTTAGGCCATGAGGGGTCCGATGTGCTCAGAGTGTGGTCACCTGTCTGGGGGGAGCCAGGAGGTCCAGGATCAGGCTGTGTCAGAAAGGGCATTAGTGCTCAGGTCAGCCTATATATTTGGGGTAAGGCCGAATGGCGTGCCCCGTTGATCCTCATTTGGGGTTTCTGGGTAGCCCCAGAGGGCAATGTTTTTCTTCTGGAGGGCAGGCAGAGTGCTGCATTGTAGATCTGGATTGCCAAACTGTAGGGCTTGTGGGCCAGTAGTCCTAGGACGGAAGTCTGAGAACCCAAGCTAGGCGTAGGTATCTGGTGAGTATATGGCAGGAACAATCTACAGACCTGAATCGAGATCACGTGCATCTGAATTCGGGGCGAGGATCAGACGATTGCTCAGGTTGGACAGTCTGTCCCTGATGGCCCCTTCTTGAAGGGGGGGTGGATCACGAGGCCATGGGGGTTTTCCCGCGATGGGAGTTGTGGGAAGCTCCAAGCTGCAAAGATTCTTCTGCCGGACAATTGAGACCTGTTGGTTGGCTCCAGGACAACGATTCCGAGCACGGTTCTAAGGATGAATGGCAGGGTGGCCCGCCTCGCATTCCAATTGTCTCCAAGCAACAAGACAGGTTAAATCTGCTGGATCTGGGGGAGCAACCAAGGAGGCTGAGTTGAAATGGACTCTCCCGTGGATGTGTCCTAATATGATTTCGTGTCTATGGAGACCTTGGAATGAAGCAGTGGCACTGGGGCCCTGAAGGGTTCTCCTAAAGAGAGGCTTTCACACAGCTCCATCGTGCAAGTTTCCCATGTGTAGATGAGATTTGCTCTGATGGGTGAGTCAAGAAAAAGCCATATGCTCTTATTGAAATCCAGGCCTCTGAGGAGAGATGCCTGGAAACCAAATCAATGGATCCGAGAGGTGCCTAGGGGCCTGTTCGTTCCTTTTTACCTCTGGGAACCTCAGTCTCTGGGTCTGAGTGACCGTACGTGCTCAGATGGACCCAGATTGCCCCTGTTTGTCCTGGGAAGCCACAAATATTGGGATGGCCTCAGGGACTTTGGAGGTTTATCCTCTTAGTAGGGTTGCGGCCACTGGAATGGGCACATACAATTCCGTTGTAGAGGGCAAGCACAGTCGTCAGATTTGGCTCCAGGGGCCAGAGCCTGTAGGGTGTGTAGGCCAGGGCTGTTTGGACGGTTGTCTGAAAACACAAACTCGGCTTATGTTTCGGGTCATAGGTATGGCAGGACTGACCTACAGACCATGAGGAGAACACTTCGGGATATGAAAAAAGGGCGAGCGTGAGGCTCTTGCTCAAGTTTTTGTCTCTGGATATCGTGTCACTCATGGTCGTGAAATTTCCGGGTGACTTCATGGGAAATGGACGAGTCTTACTCTCTGGGGGTTTGGCCCCGTCCAAAGAGTTAGGGGTCATTCTGTGGGAAGGAACAAGTCCTTTGCTCTGTTGTTGTTCATTTGTTTTGTTTTGTTTTTCAACCTCAGGTGTCCCACCAAATGAGGGATTCCAGAGTAGAGCTCTGGGGAGGGGCGACTGGACAACCAGAAATCTGGTTAAAAATTGGGGCCTAGGGACATGTCATGCCCATTATGACATCTAATGGTCCAGCGACTGAGAGGACGTACTAGAGGACAGGACTCACGCTGAGGCTCACAATGCGTGTTTATGCCCTCGTCGCACTCAAGAATGGGCGGGGTCTCAGTGTAAATGCTGGTTTCTCCTACACTGAACGTTGGACAACATGCCAACCACAAGGTTTCTTGCCATGGGTAAGGAAGAGTTCTGATTTCTGCATCACAGTCACCCCTGGGATGTGATTGGAGATAAGTTCTAGGATCTGAAGCCTGAAAACTGAGGTAGGGAAGATATGATGACCTAAGGCCATGGCGGGTCTGATGTGCTCAGTGTGCGGTCAGCTGTCTGGGTGTTGGTCACGAGGTCCGGGCTCAGGTTGTCAGACAGTGCATTAGTGCCCAGGTTAGACTATATATTTTCGGTGCATTCGATTGCTCTGTACGTTCTTATCTGAAGAATTCTTCAGGATATGAAGAATGAGCGAGTATGAGGCGCGTGCTCAGGCTTTTGTCTCTGGAGTTTGAATCAGCGATGGCCGTGGAATGTTGGGGAGGCCTCATGGGCCATGGACGAATCTTGCTATCTGTGGATTTGGCCCGATCCCAATTGTTTTTCGTCAATCTGTGGGATGGGAGGACTCCTTTCAGGTTTGTTAACTCAGGTGTCCCACCCAAAGAGGAATTCGAAAGCAGATCCCTGGGAAGAGTGAAGGGACAACTCGAACTATGGTTAAAAATTGGGGCCTAGGGGCATGGCAAGCCCAATATGCTGTCTCTCCATCCAGCCACTGAGAGGCCTTACCTGAGGACTGGGCTCAGGCTGAGGGACACAATGTGTGTCTGTGACCAATGTGGCCCGCAAGCATGGGCGGGGCCTCATGGGCCACACTGGTTTCAACTACACTGAACCTTGGACAACATGCCAACCACAAGGTTCCTTGCCATGGCGAAAGACTTCTGATATCTGCATCATTTTCAAACCCGGGCCGTGATTGGAGATAATGTCTAGGTTCTGAAGCCTGAAAAACGAGGTTAAGAAGAGATGACGACCTTAGGCCATGAGGGGTCCGATGTGCTCAGAGTGTGGTCACCTGTCTGGGGGGAGCCAGGAGGTCCAGGATCAGGCTGTGTCAGAAAGGGCATTAGTGCTCAGGTCAGCCTATATATTTGGGGTAAGGCCGAATGGCGTGCCCCGTTGATCCTCATTTGGGGTTTCTGGGTAGCCCCAGAGGGCAATGTTTTTCTTCTGGAGGGCAGGCAGAGTGCTGCATTGTAGATCTGGATTGCCAAACTGTAGGGCTTGTGGGCCAGTAGTCCTAGGACGGAAGTCTGAGAACCCAAGCTAGGCCTAGGTATCTGGTGAGTATATGGCAGGAACAATCTACAGACCTGAATCGAGATCACGTGCATCTGAATTCGGGGCGAGGATCAGACGATTGCTCAGGTTGGACAGTCTGTCCCTGATGGCCCCTTCTTGAAGGGGGGGGTGGATCACGAGGCCATGGGGTTTTTCCCGCGATGGGAGTTGTGGGAAGCTCCCAGCTGCAAAGATTCTTCTGCAGGACAATTGAGACCTGTTGGTTGGCTCCAGGACAACGATTCCGAGCACGGTTCTAAGGATGGATGGCAGGGTGGCCCGCCTCGCATTCCAATTGTCTCCAAGCAACAAGACAGGTTAAATCTGCTGGATCTGGGGGAGCAACCAAGGAGGCTGAGTTGAAATGGACTCTCCCGTGGATGTGTCCTAATATGATTTCTCTCTATGGAGACCTTGGAATGAAGCAGTGGCACTGGGGCCCTGAAGGGTTCTCCTAAAGAGAGGCTTTCACACAGCTCCATCGTGCAAGTTTCCCATGTGTAGATGAGATTTGCTCTGATGGGTGAGTCAAGAAACAGCCATATGCTCTTATTGAAATCCAGGCCTCTGAGGAGAGATGCCTGGAAACCAAAGCAATGGATCCGAGAGGTGCCTAGGGGCCTGTTCGTTCCTTTTTACCTCTGGGAACATCAGTCTCTGGGACTGAGTGACCGTACGTGCTCAGATGGACCCAGATTGCCCCTGTTTGTCGGCGAAGCCACAAATATTGGGATGGCCTCAGGGAATTTGGAGGTTTATCCTCTTAGTAGGGTTGCGGCCACTGGAATGGGCACATACAATTCCGTTGTAGAGGGCAAGCACAGTCGTCAGATTTGGCTCCAGGGGCCAGAGCCTGTAGGGTGTGTAGGCCAGGGCTGTTTGGAAAGTTTTCTGAAAACACAAACTCGGCTTATGTTTCGGGTCATAGGTATGGCAGGACTGATCTACAGACCATGAGGAGAACACTTCGGGATATGAAAAAAGGGCGAGCGTGAGGCTCTTGCTCAAGTTTTTGTCTCTGGATATCGTGTCACTCATGGTCGTGAAATTTCCGGGTGACTTCATGGGAAATGGACGAGTCTTACTCTCTGGGGGTTTGGCCCCGTCCAAATAGTTTGGGCTCATTCTGTGGGAAGGAACAAGTCCTTTGCTCTGTTGTTGTTCATTTGTTTTGTTTTGTTTTTCAACCTCAGGTGTCCCACCAAATGAGGGATTCCAGAGTAGAGCTCTGGGGAGGGGCGACTGGACAACCAGAAATCTGGTTAAAAATTGGGGCCTAGGGACATGTCATGCCCATTATGACATCTAATGGTGCAGCCACTGAGAGGACGTACTAGAGGACAGGACTCACGCTGAGGGTCACAATGCGTGTTTATGCCCTCGTCGCACTCAAGAATGGGCGGGGTCTCAGTGTAAATGCTGGTTTCTCCTACACTGAACGTTGAACAACATGCCAACCACAAGGATTCTTGCCATGGGTAAGGAAGAGTTCTGATTTCTGCATCACAGTCACCCCTGGGATGTGATTGGAGATAAGTTCTAGGTTCTGAAGCCTGAAAACTGAGGTAGGGAAGAGAAGATGACCTAAGGCCATGGCGGGTCTGATGTGTTCAGTGTGCGGTCAGCTGTCTGGGTGTTGGTCACGAGGTCCGTGCTCAGGTTGTCAGACAGTGCATTACTGCCCAGGTTAGACTATATATTTTCGGTGCATTCGATTGCTCTGTACGTTCTTATCTGAAGAATTCTTCAGGATATGAAGAATGAGCGAGTAGGAGGCGCGTGCTCAGGCTTTTGTCTCTGGATTTGTATCAGCGATGGCCGTGGAATGTTGGGGAGGCCTCATGGGCCATGGACGAATCTTGCTATCTGTGGATTTGGCCCGATCCCAATTGTTTTTCGTCAATCTGTGGGATGGGAGGACTCCTTTCAGGTTTGTTACCTCAGGTGTCCCACCCAAAGAGGAATTCGAAAGCAGATCCCTGGGAAGAGTGAAGGGACAACCCGAACTATGGTTAAAAATTGGGGCCAAGGGGCATGGCAAGGCCAATATGCTGTCTCTCCATCCAGCCACTGAGAGGCCTTACCTGAGGACTGGGCTCAGGCTGAGGGACACAATGTGTGTCTGTGACCAATGTGGCCCGCAAGCATGGGCGGGGCCTCATGGGCCACACTGGTTTCAACTACACTGAACCTTGGACAACATGCCAACCACAAGGTTCCTTGCCATGGCGAAAGACTTCTGATATCTGCATCATTTTCAAACCCGGGCCGTGATTGGAGATAATGTCTAGGTTCTGAAGCCTGAAAAACGAGGTTGAGAAGAGATGACGACCTAAGGCCATGAGGGGTCCGATGTGCTCAGAGTGTGGTCACCTGTCTGGGGGGAGCCAGGAGGTCCAGGATCAGGCTGTGTCAGAAAGGGCATTAGTGCCCAGGTCAGCCTATATATTTGGGGTACAGCCGAATGGCGTGCCCCGTTGATCCTCATTTGGGGTTTCTGGGTAGCCCCAGAGGGCAATGTTTTTCTTCTGGAGGGCAGGCAGAGTGCTGCATTGTAGATCTGGATTGCCTAGTCCTAGGACGGAAGTCTGAGAACCCAAGTTAGGCCTAGGTATCTGGTGAGTATATGGCAGGAACAATCTACAGACCTGAATCGAGGTCACGTGCATTTGAATTCGGGGCGAGGATCAGACGATTGCTCAGGTTGGACAGTCTGTCCCTGATGGCCCCTTCTTGAAGGGGGGGTGTATCACGAGGCCATGGGGGTTTTCCCGCGATGGGAGTTGTGGGAAGCTCCCAGCTGCAAAGATTCTTCTGCAGGACAATTGAGACCTGTTGGTTGGCTCCAGGACAACGATTCCGAGCACGGTTCTAAGGATGGATGGCAGGGTGGCCCGCCTCGCATTCCAATTGTCTCCAAGCAACAAGACAGGTTAAATCTGCTGGATCTGGGGGAGCAACCAAGGAGGCTGAGTTGAAATGGACTCTCCCGTGGATGTGTCCTAATATGATTTCGTGTCTATGGAGACCTTGGAATGAAGCAGTGGCACTGGGGCCCTGAAGGGTTCTCCTAAAGAGAGGCTTTCACACAGCTCCATCGTGCAAGTTTCCCATGTGTAGATGAGATTTGCTCTGATGGGTGAGTCAAGAAAAAGCCATATGCTCTTATTGAAATCCAGGCCTCTGAGGAGAGATGCCTGGAAACCAAAGCAATGGATCCGAGAGGTGCCTAGGGGCCTGTTCGTTCCTTTTTACCTCTGGGAACCTCAGTCTCTGGGTCTGAGTGACCGTACGTGCTCAGATGGACCCAGATTGCCCCTGTTTGTCCTGGGAAGCCACAAATATTGGGATGGCCTCAGGGACTTTGGAGGTTTATCCTCTTAGTAGGGTTGCGGCCACTGGAATGGGCACATACAATTCCGTTGTAGAGGGCAAGCACAGTCGTCAGATTTGGCTCCAGGGGCCAGAGCCTGTAGGGTGTGTAGGCCAGGGCTGTTTGGAAAGTTTTCTGAAAACACAAACTCGGCTTATGTTTCGGGTCATAGGTATGGCAGGACTGATCTACAGACCATGAGGAGAACACTTCGGGATATGAAAAAAGGGCGAGCGTGAGGCTCTTGCTCAAGTTTTTGTCTCTGGATATCGTGTCACTCATGGTCGTGAAATTTCCGGGTGACGTCATGGGAAATGGACGAGTCTTACTCTCTGGGGGTTTGGCCCCGTCCAAAGGGTTTGGGGTCATTCTGTGGGAAGGAACAAGTCCTTTGCTCTGTTGTTGTTCATTTGATTTGTTTTGTTTTTCAACCTCAGGTGTCCCACCAAATGAGGGATTGCAGAGTAGAGCTCTGGGGAGAGACGACTGGACAACCAGAAATCTGGTTAAAAATTGGGGCCAGGGACATGTCATGCCCATTATGACATCTAATGGTCCAGCCACTGAGAGGACGTACTAGAGGACAGGACTCACGCTGAGGCTCACAAGGCGTGTTTATGCCCTCGTCGCACTCAAGAATGGGCGGGGTCTCAGGGTAAATGCTGGTTTCTCCTACACTGAACGTTGGACAAAATGCCAACCACAAGGTTTCTTGCCATGGGTAAGGAAGAGTTCTGATTTCTGCATCACAGTCACCCCTGGGATGTGATTGGAGATAAGTTCTAGGATCTGAAGCCTGAAAACTGAGGTAGGGAAGATATGATGACCTAAGGCCATGGCGGGTCTGATGTGCTCAGTGTGCGGTCAGCTGTCTGGGTGTTGGTCACGAGGTCCGGGCTCAGGTTGTCAGACAGTGCATTAGTGCCCAGGTTAGACTATATATTTTCGGTGCATTCGATTGCTCTGTACGTTCTTATCTGAACAATTCTTCAGGATATGAAGAATGAGCGAGTATGAGGCGCGTGCTCAGGCTTTTGTCTCTGGAGTTTGTATCAGCGATGGCTGTGGAATGTTGGGGAGGCCTCATGGGCCATGGACGAATCTTGCTATCTGTGGATTTGGCCCGATCCCAATTGTTTTTCGTCAATCTGTGGGATGGGAGGACTCCTTTCAGGTTTGTTACCTCAGGTGTCCCACCAAAAGAGGAATTCGAAAGCAGATACCTGGGAAGAGTGAAGGGACAACCCGAACTATGGTTAAAAATTGGGGCCTAGGGGCATGGCAAGCCCAATATGCTGTCTCTCCATCCAGGCACTGAGAGGCCTTACGTGAGGACTGGGCTCAGGCTGAGGGACACAATGTGTGTCTGTGACCAATGTGGCCCGCAAGCATGGGCGGGGCCTCATGGGCCACACTGGTTTCAACTACACTGAACCTTGGACAACATGCCAACCACAAGGTTCCTTGCCATGGCGAAAGACTTCTGATATCTGCATCATTGTCAAACCCGGGCCGTGATTGGAGATAATGTCTAGGTTCTGAAGCCTGAAAAACGAGGTTGAGAAGAGATGACGACCTAAGGCCATGAGGGGTCCGATGTGCTCAGAGTGTGGTCACCTGTCTGGGGGGAGCCAGGAGGTCCAGGATCAGGCTGTGTCAGAAAGGGCATTAGTGCCCAGGTCAGCCTATATATTTGGGGTACAGCCGAATGGCGTGCCCCGTTGATCCTCATTTGGGGTTTCTGGGTAGCCCTAGAGGTCAATGTTTTTCTTCTGGAGGGCAGGCAGAGTGCTGCATTGTAGATCGGATTGCCTAGTCCTAGGACGGAAGTCTGAGAACCCAAGCTAGGCCTAGGTATCTGGTGAGTATATGGCAGGAACAATCTACAGACCTGAATCGAGATCACGTGCATCTGAATTCAGGGCGAGGATCAGACGATTGCTCATGTTGGACAGTCTGTCCCTGATGGCCCCTTCTTGAAGGGGGGGTGGATGACGAGGCTATGGGGGTTTTCCCAAGATATGAGTTGTGAGAATCTCCCAACTGCAAAGATTCTTCTGCTGGACAATTGAGACCTTTTGGTTGGCTCCAGGACAACGATTCCGAGCACCGTTCTAAGGATCGATGGCTGGGAGGCCCACTTCGCATTCCAATTGTCTCCAAGCAACAAGACAGGTTAGATCTGCTGGATCTGGGGGAGCAACCGAGGAGGCTGAGTTGAAATGGACTCTCCCGTGGATGTGTCCTAATATGATTTCGTGTCTATGGAGACCTTGGAATGAAGCGGTGGCACTGGGGCCCTGAGGGTTCTCCTAAAGAGAGTATTTCACACAGCTCCATCGTGCAAGTTTCCCATGTGTAGATGAGGTTTGTTCTGATGGGTGAGTCAAGAAACAGCCATATGCTCTTATTGAAATCCAGGCCTCTGAGGAGAGATGCCTGGAAACCAAAGCAATGGATCCGAGAGGTGCCTAGGTGCCTGTTCGTCCTTTTTACCTCTGGGATCAGTCTATGGGTCTGAGTGACCGTAGGTGCTCAGATGGACACAGATTGCCCCTGTTTGTCCTGGGAAGCCACCAATATTGGGATGGCCTCAGGGACTTTGGAGGTTTATCCTCTTAGTAGGGTTGTGGCCACTGGAATAGGCACATACAATTCCCTTGTAGAGGGCAAGCACAGTCGTCAGGTTTGGCTCCAGAGGCCTGAGCCTGTAGGGTGTGTAGGCCAGTGCTGTTTGGACGGTTGTCTGAAAACACAAACTCGGTTTATGTTTCGGGTCATAGGTATGGCAGGACTGATCTACAGTCCATGAGGAGAAACTTCGGGATATGAAAAAAGGGCGAGTGTGAGGCTCTTGCTCAAGTTTTTGTCTCTGGATATCGTGTCACTCATGGTCGTGAAATTTCCAAGTGACTTCATGGGAAATGGACGAGTCTTACTCTCTGGGGGTTTGGCCCCGTCCAAAGAGTTTGGGGTCATTCTGTGGGATGGAAGAAGTCCGTTGTTCTGTTGTTGTTCATTTGTTTTGTTTTGTTTTTCATCCTCAGGTGTCCCACCAAATGAGGGATTCCAGAGTAGAGACCTGGGGAGGGGCGACTGGACAACCAGAAATCTGGTTAAAAATTGGGGCCTAGGGACATGTCAAGCCCATTATGACATCTAATGGTCCAGCCACTGAGAGGACATACTAGAGGACAGGACTCACGCTGAGGGTCACAATGCGTGTTTATGCCCTCATCGCACTCAAGAATGGGCGGGGCTTCAGGGTGAATGCTGGTATCTCCTACACTGAACGTTGGACAAAATGCCAACCACAAGGTTTCTTGCCATGGGTAAGGAAGAGTTCTGATTTATGCATCACAGTCACCCCTGGGCAGTGATTGGAGATAAGGTCTAGGTTCTGAAGCCTGAAAACTGAGGTAGGGAAGAGATGATGACCTAAGGCCATGGCGGGTCTGATGTGCTCAGTGTGCGGTCAGCTGTCTGGGTGTTGGTCACGACGTCCGGGCTCAGGTTGTCAGACAGTGCATTAGTGCCCAGGTTAGACTATATATTTTGGGTGCATTCGATTGCTGTGTACGTTCTTATCTGAAGAATTCTTCAGGATATGAAGAATGAGCGAGTCTGAGGCGCGTGCTCAGGCTTTTGTCTCTGGAGTTTGTATCAGCGATGGCCGTGGAATGTTGGGGAGGCCTCATGGGCCATGGACGAATCTTGCTATCTGTGGATTTAGCCCAATCCCAATTGTTTTTCGTCAATCTGTGGGATGGGAGGACTCCTTTCAGGTTTCTTACCTCAGGTGTCCCACCAAAAGAGGAAATCTAAGCAGATCCCTGGGAAGAGTGAAGGGACAACCCGAACTATGGTTAAAAATTGGGGCCTAGGGGCATGGCAAGCCCAATATGCTGTCTCTCCATCCAGCCACTGAGAGGCCTTACCTGAGGACTGGGCTCAGGCTGAGGGTCACAATGTGTGTTTGTGACCAATGTGGCCCGCAAGCATGGGCGGGCCTCATGGGCCACACTGGTTTCAACTTCACTGAACCTTGGACAACATGCCAACCACAAGGTTTCTTGCCATGGGGAAAGACTTCTGATATCTGCATCATTGTCAAACCCGGGCCGTGATTGGAGATAATGTCTAGGTTCTGAAGCCTGAAAACCGAGGTTGAGAAGAGATGACGACCTAAGGCCATGAGGGGTCCGATGTGCTCAGAGTGTGGTCACCTGTCTGGGGGGGGCCAGGAAGTCCAGGATCAGGCTGTGTCAGAAAGGGCATTAGTTCCCAGGTCAGCCTATATATTTGGGGTACAGCCGAATGGCGTGCCCCGTTGATCCTCATTTGGGGTTTCTGGGTAGCCCCAGAGGGCAATGTTTTCTTCTGGAGGGCAGGCAGAGTGCTGCATTGTAGATCTGGATTGCCAAACTGGAGGGCTTGTGGATTGCCAAACTGGAGGGCTTGTGGGCCAGTAGCCCTAGACGGAAGTCTGAGAACCCAAGCTAGGCCTAGGTATCTGGGTGAGGATATGGCAGGCACAATCTACAGACCTGAATTGAGATCTCGTGCATCTGAATTCAGGGCGAGGATCAGACGATTGCTCAGGTTGGACAGTGTGTCCCGGATGGCCCCTTCTTGAAGGGGGGGTGGATCACAAGGCCATGGGGGTTTTCCCACGATGGGTGTTGTGATAAGCTCCCAACTGCAAAGATTCTTCTGCAGGACAATTGTGACCTGTTGGTTGGCTCCAGGACCACAATTCCGAGCACCGTTCTAAGGATCGATGGCTGGGAGGCCCACTTCGCATTCCAATTGTCTCCAAGCAACAAGACAGGTTAGATCTGCTGGATCTGGGGAGCAACCGAGGCGGCTGAGTTGAAATGGACTCTCCCGTGGATGTGTCCTAATATGATTTCGTGTCTATTGAGTCCTTGGAATGAAGCAGTGGCACTGGGGCCCTGAAGGGTTCTCCTAAAGAGAGGCTTTCACACAGCTCCATCGTGCAAGTTTCCCATGTGTAGATGAGATTTGTTCTGATGGGTGAGTCAAGAAACAGCCATATGCTCTTATTGAAATCCTGGCCTCTGAGGAGAGATGCCTGGAAACCAAAGCAATGGATCCGAGAGGTGCCTAGGGGCCTGTTCGTTCCTTTTTACCTCTGGGATCAGTCTATGGGTCTGAGTGACCGTAGGTGCTCAGATGGACCCAGATTGCCCCTGTTTGTCCTGGAAGCCACAAATATTGGGATGGCCTCAGGGATTTTGGAGGTTTATCCTCTTAGTAGGATAGTGGCCACTGGAATAGGCACATACAATTCCCTTGAGGAGGGCAAGCACAGTCGTCAGGTTTGGCTCCAGGGGCCTGAGCCTGTAGGGTGTATAGGCCAGGGCTGTTTGGACGGTTGTCCTAAAACACAAACTCGGTTTATGTTTCGGGTCATAGGTATGGCAGGACTGATCTACAGACCATGAGGAGAACACTTCGGGATATGAAAAAAGGGCGAGTGTGAGGCTCTTGCTCAAGTTTTTGTCTCTGGATATCGTGTCACTCATGGTCGTGATATTTCCAGGTGACTTCATGGGAAATGGACGAGTCTTACTCTCTGGGGGTTTGGCCCCGTCCAAAGAGTTTG
Source organism: Mustela lutreola (assembly GCF_030435805.1). Taxonomy (NCBI): domain Eukaryota; kingdom Metazoa; phylum Chordata; class Mammalia; order Carnivora; family Mustelidae; genus Mustela; species Mustela lutreola. The sequence continues at coordinate 118,813,724 of NC_081299.1, read as the reverse complement.
GGGTCATTCTGTGGGATGGAAGAAGTCCGTTGTTCTGTTGTTGTTCATTTGTTTTGTTTTGTTTTTCAACCTCGGGTGTCCCACCAAATGAGGGATTCCAGAGTAGAGCCCTGGGGAGGGCCGACTGGACAACCAGAAATCTAGTTAAAAATTGGGGCCTAGGGACATGTCAAGCCCATTATGACATCTAATAGTCCAGCCACTGAGAGGACGTACTAGAGGACAGGACTCACGCTGAGGGTCACAATGGGTGTTTATGCCCTCGTCGCACTCAAAAATGGGCGGGGCCTCAGGGTGAAGGCAGATTTCTCCTACACTGAACGTTGGACAACATGCCAACCACAAGGTTTCTTGCCATGGGTAAGGAAGAGTTCTGATTTCTGCATCACAGTCACCCCTGGGCAGTAATTGGATATAAGGTCTAGGTTCTGAAGCCTGAAAACTGAGGTAGGGAAGAGATGATGACCTAAGGCCATGGCGGGTCTGATGTGCTCAGTGTGCGGTCAGCTGTCTGGGTGTTGGTCACGAGGTCCGGGCTCAGGTTGTCAGACAGTGCATTAGTGCCCAGGTTAGACTATATATTTTGGGTGCATTCGATTGCCGTTTAGGTTCTTATCTGAAGAATTCTTCAGGATATGAAGAATGAGCGAGTCTGAGGCGCATGCTCAGGCTTTTGTCTCTGGAGTTTGTATAAGCGATGGCCGTGGAATGTTGGGGAGGTCTCATGGGCCATAGTCGAATCTTGTTATCTGTGGATTTGTCCCAATCCCAATTGTTTTTCGTCAATCTGTGGGATGGGAGGGCTCCTTTCAGGTTTGTTACCTCAGGTGTCCCACCAAAAGAGGAATTCGAAAGCAGATCCCTGGTAAGAGTGAACGGACAACCCGAACTATGGTTAAAAATTGGGGCCTAGGGGCATGGCAAGCCCAATATGCTGTCTCTCCATCCAGCCACTGAGAGGCCTTACCTGAGGACTGGGCTCAGGCTGAGGGTCACAATGTGTGTTTGTGACCAATGTGGCCCGCAAGCATGGGCGGGGCCACATGGGCCACACTGGTTTCAACTACACTGAACCTTGGACAACATGCCAACCACAAGGTTTCTTGCCATGGCGAAAGACTTCTGATATCTCCATCATTGTCAAACCCGGGCCGTGATTGGAGATAATGTCTAGGTTCTGAAGCCTGAAAACCGAGGTTGAGAAGAGATGACGACCTAAGGCCATGAGGGATCTGATGTGCTCAGAGTGTGGTCACCTGTCTGGGGGGAGCCAGGAGGTCCAGGCTCAGGCTGTGTCAGAAAGGGCATTAATTCCCAGGTCAGCATATATATTAGAGGTACAGCCGAATGGCGTGCCCAGTTGATCCTCATTTGGGGTTTCTGGGTAGCCCCAGAGGGCAATGTTTTTCTTCTGGAGGGCAGGCAGAGTGCTGCATTGTAGGTCTGGATTGCCAAACTGGAGGGCTTGTGGGCCAGTAGTCCTAGGACGGAAGTCTGAGAACCCAAGCTAGGCCTAGGTATCTGGGTGAGGATATGGCAGGCACAATCTACAGACCTGAATCGAGATCTCGTGCATCTGAATTCAGGGCGAGGATCAGACGATTGCTCAGGTTGGACAGTCTGTCCCTGATGGCCCCTTCTTGAAGGGGGGGTGGATCACGAGGCCATGGGGGTTTTCCCGCGATGGGAGTTGTGAGAAGCTCCCAACTGCAAAGATTCTTCTGCAGGACAATTGAGACATTTGGTTGGCTCCAGGACAACGATTACGAGCACCGTTCTAAGGATGGATGGCTGGGTGGCCCACTTCGCATTCCAATTGTCTCCAAGGAACAAGACAGGTTAGATCTGCTGGATCTGGGGGAGCAACCGAGGAGGCTGAGTTGAAATGGACTCTCCCGTGGATGTGTCCTAATATGATTTCGTGTCTATGGAGACCTTGGAATGAAGCAGTGGCACTGGGGCCCTGAAGGGTTCTCCTAAAGAGAGGCTTTCACACAGCTCCATCGTGCAAGTTTCCCATGTGTAGATGAGATTTGTTCTGATGAGTGAGTCAAGAAACAGCCATATGCTCTTATTGAAATCCAGGCCTCTGAGGAGAGATGCCTGGAAACCAAAGCAATGGATCCGAGAGGTGCCTAGGGGCCTGTTCGTTCCTTTTTACCTCTGGGATCAGTGTATGGGTCTGAGTGACCGTAGGTGCTCAGATGACCCCAGATTGCCCCTGTTTGTCCTGGGAAGCCACAAATATTGGGATGGCCTCAGGGACTTTGGAGGTTTATCCTCTTAGTAGGGTTGTGGCCACTGGAATAGGCACATACAATTCCCTTGTAGAGGGCAAGCACAGTCGTCATGTTTGGCTCCAGGGGCCTGAGCCTGTAGGGTGTGTAGGCCAGGGCTCTTTGGACGGTTGTCTTAAAACACAAACACGGTTTATGTTTCGGGCCATAGGTATGGCAGGACTGATCTGCAGACCATGAGGAGAACACTTCAGGATATGAAAAAAGGGCGAGTGTGAGGCTCTTGCTCAAGTTTTTGTCTCTGGATATCGTGTTACTCATGGTCGTGAAATTTCCAGGTGACTTCATGGGTAATGGACGAGTCTTACTCTCTGGGGGTTTGGCCCCGTCCAAAGAGTTTGGGGTCATTCTGTGGGATGGAAGAAGTCCGTTGTTCTGTTATTGTTCATTTGTTTTGTTTTGTTTTTCAACCTCGGGTGTCCCACCAAGTGAGGGATTCCAGAGTAGATCCCTGGGGAGGGGCGACTGGACAACCAGAAATCTGGTTAAAAATTGGGGCCTAGGGACATGTCAAGCCCATTATGACATCTAATGGTCCAGACACTGAGAGGACGTACTAGAGGACAGGACTCACGCTGAGGGTCACAATAGATGTTTATGCCCTCGTCGCACTCAAAAATGGGCGGGGCCTCAGGGTGAAGGCAGATTTCTCTTACACTGAACGTTGGACAACATGCCAACCACAAGGTTTCTTGCCATGGGTAAGGAAGAGTTCTGATTTCTGCATCACAATCACCCCGGGGCAGTGATTGGAGATAAGGTCTAGGTTCTGAAGCCTGAAAACTGAGGTAGGGAAGAGATGATGACCTAAGGCCATGGCGGGTCTGATGTGCTCAGTGTGCGGTCAGCTGTCTGGGTGTTGGTCACGAGGTCCGGGCTCAGGTTGTCAGACAGTGCATTAGTTCCCAGGTTAGACTATATATTTTGGGTGAATTCGATTGCTGTTTAGGTTCTTATCTGAAGAATTCCTCAGGATATGAAGAATGAGCGAGTCTGAGGCGCGTGCTCAGGCTTTTGTCTCTGGATTTTGTATCAGCGATGGCCGTGGAATATTGGGGAGGCCTCAGGGGCCATGGACGAATCTTGCTATCTGTGGATTTGGCCCGATCCCAATAGTTTTTCGTCAATCCTTGGGATGGGAGGGCTCCTTTCAGGTTTGTTACCTCAGGTGTCCCACCCAAAGAGGAATTCGAAAGCAGATCCCTGGGAAGAGTGAAGGGACAACCCGAACTATGTTTAAAAATTGGGGCCTAGGGGCATGGCAAGCCCAATATGCTGTCTCTCCATCCAGCCACTGAGAGGCCTTACCTGAGGACTGGGCTCAGGCTGAGGGTCACAATGTGTGTTTGTGACCAATGTGGCCCGCAAGCATGGGCGGGGCCTCATGGGCCACACTGGTTTCAACTACACTGAACCTTGGACAACATGCCAACCACAAGGTTTCTTGCCATGGCGAAAGACTTCTGATATCTGCATCATTTTCATATCCGGGCCGTGATTGGAGATAATGTCTAGGATCTGAATCCTGAAAACCGAGGTAGAGAAGAGATGACGACCTAAGGCCATGAGGGGTCCGATGTGCTCAGAGTGTGGTCACCTGTCTGGGGGGAGCCAGGAGGTCCAGGCTCAGGCTACTAGTGCCCAGGTCAGTCTATATATTTGGGGTACAGCCGAATGGCGTGCCCCGTTGATCCTCATTTGGGGTTTCTGGGTAGCCCCAGAGGGCAATGTTTTTCTTCTGGAGGGCAGGCAGAGTGCTGCATTGTAGATCTGGATTGCCAAACTAGAGGGCTTGTGGGCCAGTAGTCCTAGGACGGAAGTCTGAGAACCCAAGCTAGGCCTAGGTATCTGGGTGAGGATATGGCAGGCACAATCTACAGACCTGAATCGAGATCTCGTGCATCTGAATTCAGGGCGAGGATCAGACGATTGCTCAGGTTGGACAGTCTGTCCCTGATGGCCCCTCCTTGAAGGGGGGGTGGGTCAAGAGTCCATGGGTGTTTTCCCGCGATGGGAGTTGTGAGAAGCTCCCAACTGCAAAGATTCTTCTGCAGGACAATTGAGACCTGTTGGTTGGCTCCAGGACAACGATTCCGAGCACCGTTCTAAGGATGGATGGCTGGGAGGCCCACTTCGCATTCCAATTGTCTCCAAGCAACAAGACAGGTTAGATCTGCTGGATCTGGGGGAGCAACCGAGGCGGCTGAGTTTAAATGGACTCTCCCGTGGATGTGTCCTAATATGATTTCGTGTCTATGGAGACCTTGGAATGAAGCAGTGGCACTGGGGCCCTGAAGGGTTCTCCTAAAGAGAGGCTTTCACACAGCTCCATCGTGCAAGTTTCCCATGTGTAGATGAGATTTGTTCTGATGAGTGAGTCAAGAAACAGCCATATGCTCTTATTGAAATCCAGGCCTCTGAGGAGAGATGCCTGGAAACCAAAGCAATGGATCCGAGAGGTGCCTAGGGGCCTGTTCGTTCCTTTTTACCTCTGGGATCAGTCAATGGGTCTGAGTGACCGTAGGTGCTCAGATGGACCCAGATTGCCCCTGTTTGTCCTGGGAAGCCACAAATATTGGGATGGCCTCAGGGATTTTGGAGGTTTATCCTCTTAGTAGGGTTGTGGCCACTGGAATAGGCACATACAATTCCCTTGTAGAGGGCAAGCACAGTCGTCATGTTTGGCTCCAGGGGCCTGAGTCTGTAGGGTGTACAGGCCAGGGCTCTTTGGACGGTTTTCTGAAAACACAAACTCGGTTTATGTTTCGGGTCATAGGTATGGCAGGACTGATCTACAGACCATGAGGAGAACACTTCGGGATATGAAAAAAGGGCGAGTGTGAGGCTCTTGCTCAAGTTTTTGTCTCTGGATATCGTGTCACTCATGGTCGTGAAATTTCCAGGTGACTTCATGGGAAATGGACGAGTCTTACTCTCTGGGGGTTTGGCCCCGTCCAAAGAGTTTGGGGTCATTCTGTGGGATGGAAGAAGTCCGTTGTTCTGTTGTTGTTGATTTGTTTTGTTTTGTTTTTCAACCTCAGGTGTCCCTCCAAATGAGGGATTCCCGAGTAGAGCCCTGGGGAGGGGCGACTGGACAACCAGAAATCTGGTTAAAAATTGGGGCCTAGGGACATGTCAAGCCCATTATGACATATAATGGTCCAGCCACTGAGAGGATGTACTAGAGGACAGGACTCACGCTGAGGGTCACAATGGGTGTTTATGCCCTCGTCGCACTCAAAAATGGACGGGGCCTCAGGGTGAAGGCAGATTTCTCCTACACTGAACGTTGGACAACATGCCAACCACAAGGTTTCTTGCCATGGGTAAGGAAGAGTACTGATTTTTGCATCACAGTCACCCCTGGGCAGTGATTGGAGATAAGGTCTAGGTTCTGAAGCCTGAAAACTGAGGTAGGGAAGAGATGATGACCTAATGCCATGGCGGGTCTGATGTGCTCAGTGTGCGGTCAGCTGTCTGGGTGTTGGTCACGAGGTCCGGGCTCAGGTTGTCAGACAGTGCATTAGTGCCCAGGTTAGATTATATATTTTGGGTGCATTCGATTGCCGTTTAGGTTCTTATCTGAAGAATTCTTCAGGATATGAAGAATGAGCGAGTCTGAGGCGCGTGCTCAGGCTTTTGTCTCTGTAGTTTGTATCAGCGATGGCCGTGGAATGTTGGGGAGGCCTCATGGGCCATGGACGAATCTTGCTATCTGTGGATTTGGCCCGATCCCAATTGTTTTTCGTCAATCTGTGGGATGGGAGGGCTCCTTTCAGGTTTGTTACCTCAGGTGTCCCACCAAAAGAGGAATTCGAAAGCAGATCCCTGGGAAGAGTGAAGGGACAACCCGAACTATGGTTAAAAATTGGGGCCTAGGGGCATGGCAAGCCCAATATGCTGTCTCTCCATCCAGCCACTGAGAGGCCTTACCTGAGGACTGGGCTCAGGTTGAGGGTCACAATGTGTGTTTGTAACCAATGTGGCCCGCAAGCATGGGCGGGGCCTCATGGGCCACACTGGTTTCTAGTACACTGAACCTTGGACAACATGCCAACCACAAGGTTTCTTGCCATGGCGAAAGACTTCTGATATCTGCATCATTTTCAAACCCGGGTCGTGATTGGAGATAATGTCTAGGTTCTGAAGCCTGAAAACCGAGGTTGAGAAGAGATGACGACCTAAGGCCATGAGAGGTTCGATGTGCTCAGAGTGTGGTCACCTGTCTGGGGGGAGCCAGGAGGTCCAGGCTCAGGCTGTGTCAGAAAGGGCATTAGTGCCCAGGTCTGTCTATATATTTGGGGTACAGCCGAATGGCGTGCCCCGTTGATCCTCATTTGGGGTTTCTGGGTAGCCCCAGAGGGCAATGTTTTTCTTCTGGAGGGCAGGCAGAGTGCTGCATTGTAGATCTGGATTGCCAAACTGGAGGGCTTGTGGGCCAGTAGTCCTAGGACGGAAGTCTGAGAACCCAAGCTAGGCCTAGGTATCTGGGTGAGGATATGGCAGGCACAATCTACAGACCTGAATCGAGATCTCGTGCATCTGATTTCAGGGCGAGGATCAGACGATTGCTCAGGTTGGACAGTCTGTCCCTGATGGCCCCTTCTTGAAGGGGGGGTGGATCAAGAGGCCATGGGTGTTTTCCCGCGATGGGAGTTGTGAGAAGCTCCCAACTGCAAAGATTCTTCTGCAGGACAATTGAGACCTCTTGGTTGGCTCCAGGACAACGATTCCGAGCACCGTTCTAAGGATGGATGGCTGTGTGGCCCACTTCGCATTCCAATTGTCTCCAAGCAACAAGACAGGTTAGATCTGCTGGATCTGGGGGAGCAACCGAGGCGGCTGAGTTGAAATGGACTCTCCCGTGGATGTGTCCTAATATGATTTCGTGTCTATGGAGACCTTGGAATGAAGGAGTGGCACTGGGGCCCTAAAGGGTTCTCCTAAAGAGAGGCTTTCACACAGCTCCATCGTGCAAGTTTCCCATGTGTAGATGAGATTTGTTCTGATGAGTGAGTCAAGAAACAGCCATATGCTCTTATTGAAATCCAGGCCTCTGAGGAGAGATGCCTGGAAACCAAAGCAATGGATCCGAGAGGTGCCTAGGGGCCTGTTCGTTCCTTTTTACCTCTGGGATCAGTGTATGGGTCTGAGTGACCGTAGGTGCTCAGATGACCCAGATTGCCCCTGTTTGTCCTGGGAAGCCACAAATATTGGGATGGCCTCAGGGACTTTGGAGGTTTATCCTCTTAGTAGGGTTGTGGCCACTGGAATAGGCACATACAATTCCCTTGTAGAGGGCAAGCACAGTCGTCATGTTTGGCTCCAGGGGCCTGAGCCTGTAGGGTGTGCAGGCCAGGGCTCTTTGGACGGTTGTCTGAAAACACAAACACGGTTTATGTTTCGGGTCCTAGGTATGGCAGGACTGATCTGCAGACCATGAGGAGAACACTTCAGGATATGAAAAAAGGGCGAGTGTGAGGCTCTTGCTCAAGTTTTTGTCTCTGGATATCGTGTTACTCATGGTCGTGAAATTTCCAGGTGACTTCATGGGAAATGGACGAGTCTTACTCTCTGGGGGTTTGGCCCCGTCCAAAGAGTTTGGGGTCATTCTGTGGGATGGAAGAAGTCCGTTGTTCTGTTATTGTTCATTTGTTTTGTTTTGTTTTTCAACCTCGGGTGTCCCACCAAATGAGGGATTCCAGAGTAGATCCCTGGGGAGGGGCGACTGGACAACCAGAAATCTGGTTAAAAATTGGGGCCTAGGGACATGTCAAGCCCATTATGACATCTAATGGTCCAGACACTGAGAGGACGTACTAGAGGACAGGACTCACGCTGAGGGTCACAATACGTGTTTATGCCCTCGTCGCACTCAAAAATGGGCGGGGCCTCAGGGTGAAGGCAGATTTCTCCTACACTGAACGTTGGACAACATGCCAACCACAAGGTTTCTTGCCATGGGTAAGGAAGAGTTCTGATTTCTGCATCACAGTCACCCCTGGGCAGTGATTGGAGATAAGGTCTAGGTTCTGAAGCCTGAAAACTGAGGTAGGGAAGAGATGATGACCTAAGGCCATGGCGGGTCTGATGTGCTCAGTGTGCGGTCAGCTGTCTGGGTGTTGGTCAGGAGGTCCGGGTTCAGGTTGTCAGACAGTGCATTAGTGCCCAGGTTAGACTATATATTTTGGGTGCATTCGATTGCCGTTTAGGTTCTTATCTGAAGAATTCTTCAGGATATGAAGAATGAGCGAGTCTGAGGCGAGTGCTGAGGCTTTTGTCTCTGTAGTTTGTATCAGCGATGGCCGTGGAATGTTGGGGAGGCCTCATGGGCCATGGACGAATCTTGCTCTCTGTGGATTTGGCCCGATCCCAATTGTTTTTCGTCAATCTGTGGGATGGGAGGGCTCCTTTCAGGTTTGTTACCTCAGGTGTCCCACCAAAAGAGGAATTCGAAAGCAGATCCCTGGGAAGAGTGAAGGGACAACCCGAACTATGGTTAAAAATTGGGACCTAGGGGCATGGCAAGCCCAATATGCTGTCTCTCCATCCAGCCACTGAGAGGCCTTACCTGAGGACTGGGCTCAGGCTGAGGGTCACAATGTGTGTTTGTGACCAATGTGGCCCGCAAGCGTGGGCGGGGCCTCATGGGCCACACTGGTTTCAACTACACTGAACCTTGGACAACATGCCAACCACAAGGTTTCTTGCCATGGCGAAAGACTTCTGATATCTGCATCATTTTCATACCCGGGCCGTGATTGGAGATAATGTCTAGGTTCTGAAGCCTGAAAACCGAGGTTGAGAAGAGATGACGACCTAAGGCCATGAGGGGTCCGATGTGCTCAGAGTGTGGTCACCTGTCTGGGCGGAGCCAGGAGGTCCAGGCTCAGGCTACTAGTGCCCAGGTCAGTCTATATATTTGGGGTACAGCCGAATGGCGTGCCCCGTTGATCCTCATTTGGGGTTTCTGGGTAGCCCCAGAGGGCAATGTTTTTCTTCTGGAGGGCAGGCAGAGTGCTGCATTGTAGATCTGGATTGCCAAACTGGAGGGATTGTGGGCCAGTAGTCCTAGGACGGAAGTCTGAGAACCCAAGCTAGGCCTAGGTATCTGGGTGAGGATATGGCAGGCACAATCTACAGACCTGAATCGAGATCTCGTGCATCTGAATTCAGGGCGAGGATCAGACGATTGCTCAGGTTGGACAGTCTGTCCCTGATGGCCCCTTCTTGAAGGGGGGGTGGGTCAAGAGGCCATGGATGTTTTCCCGCGATGGGAGTTGTGAGAAGCTCCCAACTGCAAAGATTCTTCTGCAGGACAATTGAGACCTGTTGGTTGGCTCCAGGACAACGATTCCGAGCACCGTTCTAAGGATGGATGGCTGGGAGGCACACTTCGCATTCCAATTGTCTCCAAGCAACAAGACAGGTTAGATCTGCTGGATCTGGGGGAGCAACCGAGGCGGCTGAGTTGAAATGGACTCTCCCGTGGATGTGTCCTAATATGATTTCGTGTCTATGGAGTCCTTGGAATGAAGGAGTGGCACTGGGGCCCTGAAGGGTTCTCCTAAAGAGAGGCTTTCACACAGCTCCATCGTGCAAGTTTCCCATGTGTAGATGAGATTTGTTCTGATGAGTGAGTCAAGAAACAGCCATATGCTCTTATTGAAATCCAGGCCTCTGAGGAGAGATGCCTGGAAACCAAAGCAATGGATCCGAGAGGTGCCTAGGGGCCTGTTCGTTCCTTTTTACCTCTGGGATCAGTCTATGGGTCTGAGTGACCGTAGGTGCTCAGATGGACCCAGATTGCCCCTGTTTGTCCTGGGAAGCCACAAATATTGGGATGGCCTCAGGGACTTTGGAGGTTTATCCTCTTAGTAGGGTTGTGGCCACTGGAATAGGCACATACAATTCCCTTGTAGAGGGCAAGCACAGTCGTCATGTTTGGCTCCAGGGGCCTGAGTCTGTAGCGTGTGCAGGCCAGGGCTCTTTGGACGGTTGTCTGAAAACACAAACTCGGTTTATGTTTCGGGTCATAGGTATGGCAGGACTGATCTACAGACCATGAGGAGAACACTTCGGGATATGAAAAAAGGGCGAGTGTGAGGCTCTTGCTCAAGTTTTTGTCTCTGGATATCGTGTCACTCATGGTCGTGAAATATCCAGGTGAATTCATGGGAAATGGACGAGTCTTACTCTCTGGGGGTTTGGCCCCGTCCAAAGAGTTTGGGGTCATTCTGTGGGATGGAAGAAGTCCGTTGTTCTGTTGTTGTTCATTTGTTTTGTTTTGTTTTTCAACCTCAGGTGTCCCTCCAAATGAGGGATTCCCGAGTAGAGCCCTGGGGAGGGGCGACTGGACAACCAGAAATCTGGTTAAAAATTGGGGCCTAGGGACATGTCAAGCCCATTATGACATCTAATGGTCCAGCCACTGAGAGGATGTACTAGAGGACAGGACTCACGCTGAGGGTCACAATGGGTGTTTATGCCCTCGTCGCACTCAAAAATGGGCGGGGCCTCAGGGTGAAGGCAGATTTCTCCTACACTGAACGTTGGACAACATGCCAACCACAAGGTTTCTTGCCATGGGTAAGGAAGAGTACTGATTTCTGCATCACAGTCACCCCTGGGCAGTGATTGGAGATAAGGTCTAGGTTCTGAAGCCTGAAAACTGAGGTAGGGAAGAGATGATGACCTAATGCCATGGCGGGTCTGATGTGCTCAGTGTGCGGTCAGCTGTCTGGGTGTTGGTCACGAGGTCCGGGCTCAGGTTGTCAGACAGTGCATTAGTGCCCAGGTTAGACTATATATTTTGGGTGCATTCGATTGCCGTTTAGGTTCTTATCTGAAGAATTCTTCTGGATATGAAGAATGAGCGAGTCTGAGGCGCGAGCTCAGGCTTTTGTCTCTGTAGTTTGTATCAGCGATGGCCATGGAATGTTGGGGAGGCCTCATGGGCCATGGACGAATCTTGCTATCTGTGGATTTGGCCCGATCCCAATTGTTTTTCGTCAATCTGTGGGATGGGAGGGCTCCTTTCAGGTTTGTTACCTCAGGTGTCCCACCAAAAGAGGAATTCGAAAGCAGATCCCGGGGAAGAGTGAAGGGACAACCCGAACTATGGTTAAAAATTGGGGCCTAGGGGCATGGCAAGCCCAATATGCTGTCTCTCCATCCAGCCATTGAGAGGCCTTACCTGAGGACTGGGCTCAGGTTGAGGGTCACAATATGTGTTTGTAACCAATGTGGCCCGCAAGCATGGGCGGGGCCTCATGGGCCACACTGGTTTCAAGTACACTGAACCTTGGACAACATGCCAACCACAAGGTTTCTTGCCATGGCGAAAGACTTCTGATATCTGCATCATTTTCAAACCCGGGCCGTGATTGGAGATAATGTCAAGGTTCTGAAGCCTGAAAACCGAGGTTGAGAAGAGATGACGACCTAAGGCCATGAGGGGTTCGATGTGCTCAGAGTGTGGTCACCTGTCTGGGGGGAGCCAGGAGGTCCAGGCTCAGGCTGTGTCAGAAAGGGCATTAGTGCCCAGGTCTGTCTATATATTTGGGGTACAGCCGAATGGCGTGCCCCGTTGATCCTCATTTGGGGTTTCTGGGTAGCCCCAGAGGGCAATGTTTTTCTTCTGGAGGGCAGGCAGAGTGCTGCATTGTAGATCTGGATTGCCAAACTGGAGGGCTTGTGGGCCAGTAGTCCTAGGACGGAAGTCTGAGAACCAAAGCTAGGCCTAGGTATCTGGGTGAGGATATGGCAGGCACAATCTACAGACCTGAATCGAGATCTTGTGCATCTGATTTCAGGGCGAGGATCAGACGATTGCTCAGGTTGGACAGTCTGTCCCTGATGGCCCCTTCTTGAAGGGGGGGTGGATCACGAGGCCATGGGTGTTTTCCCGCGATGGGAGTTGTGAGAAGCTCCCAACTGCAAAGATTCTTCTGCAGGACAATTGAGACCTGTTGGTTGGCTCCAGGACAACGATTCCGAGCACCGTTCTAAGGATGGATGGCTGGGTGGCCCACTTCGCATTCCAATTGTCTCCAAGGAACAAGACAGGTTAGATCTGCTGGATCTGGGGGAGCAACCGAGGAGGCTGAGTTGAAATGGACTCTCCCGTGGATGTGTCCTAATATGATTTCGTGTCTATGGAGACCTTGGAATGAAGCAGTGGCACTGGGGCCCTGAAGGGTTCTCCTAAAGAGAGGCTTTCACACAGCTCCATCGTGCAAGTTTCCCATGTGTAGATGAGATTTGTTCTGATGAGTGAGTCAAGAAACAGCCATATGCTCTTATTGAAATCCAGGCCTCTGAGGAGAGATGCCTGGAAACCAAAGCAATGGATCCGAGAGGTGCCTAGGGGCCTGTTCGTTCCTTTTTACCTCTGGGATCAGTGTATGGGTCTGAGTGACCGTAGGTGCTCAGATGACCCAGATTGCCCCTGTTTGTCCTGGGAAGCCACAAATATTGGGATGGCCTCAGGGACTTTGGAGGTTTATCCTCTTAGTAGGGTTGTGGCCACTGGAATAGGCACATACAATTCCCTTGTAGAGGGCAAGCACAGTCGTCATGTTTGGCTCCAGGGGCCTGAGCCTGCAGGGTGTGCAGGCCAGGGCTCTTTGGACGGTTGTCTGAAAACACAAACACGGTTTATGTTTCGGGTCATAGGTATGGCAGGACTGATCTGCAGACCATGAGGAGAACACTTCAGGATATGAAAAAAGGGCGAGTGTGAGGCTCTTGCTCAAGTTTTTGTCTCTGGATATCGTGTTACTCATGGTCGTGAAATTTCCAGGTGACTTCATGGGTAATGGACGAGTCTTACTCTCTGGGGGTTTGGCCCCGTCCAAAGAGTTTGGGGTCATTCTGTGGGATGGAAGAAGTCCGTTGTTCTGTTATTGTTCATTTGTTTTGTTTTGTTTTTCAACCTCGGGTGTCCCACCAAATGAGGGATTCCAGAGTAGATCCCTGGGGAGGGGCGACTGGACAACCAGAAATCTGGTTAAAAATTGGGGCCTAGGGACATGTCAAGCCCATTATGAATCTAATGGTCCAGACACTGAGAGGACGTACTAGAGGAAAGGACTCACGCTGAGGGTCACAATAGGTGTTTATGCCCTCGTCGCACTCAAAAATGGGCGGGGCCTCAGGGTGAAGGCTGATTTCTCTTACACTGAACGTTGGACAACATGCCAACCACAAGGTTAATTGCCATGGGTAAGGAAGAGTTCTGATTTCTGCATCACAGTCACCCCTGGGCAGTGATTGGAGATAAGGTCTAGGTTCTGAAGCCTGAAAACTGAGGTAGGGAAGAGATGATGACCTAAGGCCATGGCGGGTCTGATGTGCTCAGTGTGCGGTCAGCTGTCTGGGTGTTGGTCACGAGGTCCGGGCTCAGGTTGTCAGACAGTGCATTAGTTCCCAGGTTAGACTATATATTTTGGGTGCATTCGATTGCTGTTTAGGTTCTTATCTGAAGAATTCTTCAGGATATGAAGAATGAGCGAGTCTGAGGCGCGTGCTCAGGCTTTTGTCTCTGGATTTTGTATCAGCGATGGCCGTGGAATGTTGGGGAGGCCTCATGGGCCATGGACGAATCTTGCTATCTGTGGATTTGGCCCGATCCCAATAATTTTTCGTCAATCTGTGGGATGGGAGGGCTCCTTTCAGGTTTGTTACCTCAGGTGTCCCACCCAAAGAGGAATTCGAAAGCAGATCCCTGGGAAGAGTGAAGGGACAACCCGAACTATGGTTAAAAATTGGGGCCTAGGGGCATGGCAAGCCCAATATGCTGTCTCTCCATCCAGCCACTGAGAGGCCTTACCTGAGGACTGGGCTCAGGCTGAGGGTCACAATGTGTGTTTGTGACCAATGTGGCCCGCAAGCATGGGCGGGGCCTCATGGGCCACACTGGTTTCAACTACACTGAACCTTGGACAACATGCCAACCACAAGGTTTCTTGCCATGGCGAAAGACTTCTGATATCTGCATCATTTTCATATCCTGGCCGTGATTGGAGATAATGTCTAGGTTCTGAAGCCTGAAAACCGAGGTAGAGAAGAGATGACGACCTAAGGCCATGAGGGATCCGATGTGCTCAGAGTGTGGTCACCTGTCTGGGGGGAGCCAGGAGGTCCAGGCTCAGGCTACTAGTGCCCAGGTCAGTCTATATATTTGGGGTACAGCCGAATGGCGTGCCCCGTTGATCCTCATTTGGGGTTTCTGGGTAGCCCCAGAGGGCAATGTTTTTCTTCTGGAGGGCAGGCAGAGTGCTGCATTGTAGATCTGGATTGCCAAACTGGAGGGCTTGTGGGCCAGTAGTCCTAGGACGGAAGTCTGAGAACCCAAGCTAGGCCTAGGTATCTGGGTGAGGATATGGCAGGCACAATCTACAGACCTGAATCGAGATCTCGTGCATCTGAATTCAGGGCGAGGATCAGACGATTGCTCAGGTTGGACAGTCTGTTCCTGATGGCCCCTCCTTGAAGGGGGGGTGGGTCAAGAGGCCATGGGTGTTTTCCCGCGATGGGAGTTGTGAGAAGCTCCCAACTGCAAAGATTCTTCTGCAGGACAATTGAGACCTGTTGGTTGGCTCCAGGACAACGATTCCGAGCACCGTTCTAAGGATGGATGGCTGGGAGGACCACTTCGCATTCCAATTGTCTCCAAGAAACAAGACAGGTTAGATCTGCTGGATCTGGGGGAGCAACCGAGGCGGCTGAGTTGAAATGGACTCTCCCGTGGATGTGTCCTAATATGATTTCGTGTCTATGGAGACCTTGGAATGAAGCAGTGGCACTGGGGCCCTTAAGGGTTCTCCTAAAGAGAGGCTTTCACACAGCTCCATCGTGCAAGTTTCCCATGTGTACATGAGATTTGTTCTGATGAGTTAGTCAAGAAACAGCCATATGCTCTTATTGAAATCCAGGCCTCTGAGGAGAGATGCCTGGAAACCAAAGCAATGGATCCGAGAGGTGCCTAGGGGCCTGTTCGTTCCTTTTTACCTCTGGGATCAGTCTATGGGTCTGAGTGACCGTAGGTGCTCAGATGGACCCAGATTGCCCCTGTTTGTCCTGGGAAGCCACAAATATTGGGATGGCCTCAGGGATTTTTAGGTTTATCCTCTTAGTAGGGTTGTGGCCACTGGAATAGGCACATACAATTCCCTTGTAGAGGGCAAGCACAGTCGTCATGTTTGGCTCCAGGGGCCTGAGCCTGTAGCATGTGCAGGCCAGGGCTCTTTGGACGGTTGTCTGAAAACACAAACTCGGTTTATGTTTCGGGTCATAGGTATGGCAGGACTGATCTAAAGACCATGAGGAGAACACTTCGGGATATGAAAAAAGGGCGAGTGTGAGGCTCTTGCTCAAGTTTTTGTCTCTGGATATCGTGTCACTCATGGTCGTGAAATTTCCAGGTGACTTCATGGGAAATGGACGAGTCTTACTCTCTGGGGGTTTGGCCCCGTCCAAAGAGTTTGGGGTCATTCTGTGGGATGGAAGAAGTCCGTTGTTCTGTTGTTGTTCATTTGTTTTGTTTTGTTTTTCAACCTCGGGTGTCCCACCAAATGAGGGATTCCCGAGTAGAGCCCTGGGGAGGGACCACTGGACAACCAGAAATCTGGTTAAAAATTGGGGCCTATTGACATGTCAAG
Source organism: Mustela lutreola (assembly GCF_030435805.1). NCBI lineage: Eukaryota > Metazoa > Chordata > Mammalia > Carnivora > Mustelidae > Mustela > Mustela lutreola. The sequence goes on along the minus strand of NC_081299.1, from coordinate 118,797,763 downwards.
CCCATTATGACATCTAATGGTCCAGCCACTGAGAGGACGTACTAGAGGACAGGACTCACGCTGAGGGTCACAATGGGTGTTTATGCCCTCGTCGCACTCAAAAATGGGCGGGGCCTCAGGGTGAAGGCAGATTTCTCCTACACTGAACGTTGGACAACATGCCAACCACAAGGTTTCTTGCAATGGGTAAGGAAGAGTACTGATTTCTGCATCACAGTCACCCCTGGGCAGTGATTGGAGATAAGGTCTAGGTTCTGAAGCCTGAAAACTGAGGTAGGGAAGAGATGATGACCTAATGCCATGGCGGGTCTGATGTGCTCAGTGTGCGGTCAGCTGTCTGGGTGTTGGTCACGAGGTCCGGGCTCAGGTTGTCAGACAGTGCATTAGTGCCCAGGTTAGACTATATATTTTGGGTGCATTCGATTGCCGTTTAGGTTCTTATCTGAAGAATTCTTCAGGATATGAAGAATGAGCGAGTCTGAGGCGCGTGCTCAGGCTTTTGTCTCTGTAGTTTGTATCAGCGATGGCCATGGAATGTTGGGGAGGCCTCATGGGCCATGGACGAATCTTGCTATCTGTGGATTTGGCCCGATCCCAATTGTTTTTCGTCAATCTGTGGGATGGGAGGGCTCCTTTCAGGTTTGTTACCTCAGGTGTCCCACCAAAAGAGGAATTCGAAAGCAGATCCCGGGGAAGAGTGAAGGGACAACCCGAACTATGGTTAAAAATTGGGGCCTAGGGGCATGGCAAGCCCAATATGCTGTCTCTCCATTGAGCCACTGAGAGGCCTTACCTGAGGACTGGGCTCAGGTTGAGGGTCACAGTGTGTGTTTGTAACAAATGTGGCCCGCAAGCATGGGCGGGGCCTCCTGGGCCACACTGGTTTCAAGTACACTGAACCTTGGACAACATGCCAACCACAAGGTTTCTTGCCATGGCGAAAGACTTCTGATATCTGCATCATTTTCAAAACCGGGCCGTGATTGGAGATAATGTCTAGGTTCTGAAGCCTGAAAACCGAGGTTGAGAAGAGATGACGACCTAAGGCCATGAGGGGTTCGATGTGCTCAGAGTGTGGTCACCTGTCTGGGGGGAGCCAGGAGGTCCAGGCTCAGGCTGTGTCAGAAAGGGCATTAGTGCCCAGGTCTGTCTATATATTTGGGGTACAGCCTAATGGCGTGCCCCGTTGATCCTCATTTGGGGTTTCTGGTTAGCCCCAGAGGGCAATGTTTTTCTTCTGGAGGGCAGGCAGAGTGCTGCATTGTAGATCTGGATTGCCAAACTGGAGGGCTTGTGGGCCAGTAGTCCTAGGACGGAAGTCTGAGAACCCAAGCTAGGCCTAGGTATCTGGGTGAGGATATGGCAGGCACAATCTACAGACCTGAATCGAGATCTCGTGCATCTGATTTCAGGGCGAGGATCAGACGATTGCTCAGGTTGGACAGTCTGTCCCTGATGGCCCCTTCTTGAAGGGGGGGTGGATCAAGAGGCCATGGGTGTTTTCCCGCGATGGGAGTTGTGAGAAGCTCCCAACTGCAAAGATTCTTCTGCAGGACAATTGAGACCTGTTGGTTGGCTCCAGGACAACGATTCCGAGCACCGTTCTAAGGATGGATGGCTGGGAGGCCCACTTCGCATTCCAATTGTCTCCAAGCAACAAGACAGGTTAGATCTGCTGGATCTGGGGGAGCAACCGAGGCGGCTGAGTTGAAATGGACTCTCCCGTGGATGTGTCCTAATATGATTTCGTGTCTATGGAGACCTTGGAATGAAGGAGTGGCACTGGGGCCCTGAAGGGTTCTCCTAAAGAGAGGCTTTCACACAGCTCCATCGTGCAAGTTTCCCATGTGTAGATGAGATTTGTTCTGATGAGTGAGTCAAGAAACAGCCATATGCTCTTATTGAAATCCAGGCCTCTGAGGAGAGATGCCTGGAAACCAAAGCAATGGAACCGAGAGGTGCCTAGGGGCCTGTTCGTTCCTTTTTACCTCTGGGATCAGTGTATGGGTCTGAGTGACCGAAGGTGCTCAGATGGACCCAGATTGCCCCTGTTTGTCCTGGGAAGCCACAAATATTGGGATGGCCTCAGGGATTTTGGAGGTTTATCCTCTTAGTAGGGTTGTGGCCACTGGAATAGGCACATACAATTCCCTTGTAGAGGGCAAGCACAGTCGTCATGTTTGGCTCCAGGGGCCTGAGCCTGTAGCATGTGCAGGCCAGGGCTCTTTGGACGGTTGTCTGAAAACACAAACTCGGTTTATGTTTCGGGTCATAGGTATGGCAGGACTGATCTACAGACCATGAGGAGAACACTTCGGGATATGAAAAATGGGCGAGTGTGAGGCTCTTGCTCAAGTTTTTGTCTCTGGATATCGTGTCACTCATGGTCGTGAAATTTCCAGGTGACTTCATGGGAAAGGGACGAGTCTTACTCTCTGGGGGTTTGGCCCCGTCCAAAGAGTTTGGGGTCATTCTGTGGGATGGTAGAAGTTCGTTGTTCTGTTGTTGTTGATTTGTTTTGTTTTGTTTTTCAACCTCAGGTGTCCCTCCAAATGAGGGATTCCCGAGTAGAGCCCTCGGGAGGGCCGACTGGACAACGAGAAATCTGGTTAAAAATTGGGGCCTAGGGACATGTCAAGCCCATTATGACATCTAATGGTCCAGCCACTGAGAGGATGTACTAGAGGACAGGACTCACGCTGAGGGTCACAATGGGTGTTTATGCCCTCGTCGCACTCAAAAATGGGCGGGGCCTCAGGGTGAAGGCAGATTTCTCCTACACTGAACGTTGGACAACATGCCAACCACAAGGTTTCTTGCAATGGGTAAGGAAGAGTACTGATTTCTGCATCACAGTCACCCCTGGGCAGTGATTGGAGATAAGGTCTAGGTTCTGAAGCCTGAAAACTGAGGTAGGGAAGAGATGATGACCTAATGCCATGGCGGGTCTGATGTGCTCAGTGTGCGGTCAGCTGTCTGGGTGTTGGTCACGAGGTCCGGGCTCAGGTTGTCAGACAGTGCATTAGTGCCCAGGTTAGACTATATATTTTGGGTGCATTCGATTGCCGTTTAGGTTCTTATCTGAAGAATTCTTCAGGATATGAAGAATGAGCGAGTCTGAGGCGCGTGCTCAGGATTTGTCTCTGTAGTTTGTATCAGCGATGGCCATGGAATGTTGGGGAGGCCTCATGGGCCATGGACGAATCTTGCTCTCTGTGGATTTGGCCCGATCCCAATTGTTTTTCGTCAATCTGTGGGATGGGAGGGCTCCTTTCAGGTTTGTTACCTCAGGTGTCCCAACAAAAGAGGAATTCGAAAGCAGATCCCGGGGAAGAGTGAAGGGACAACCCGAACTATGGTTAAAAATTGGGGCCTAGGGGCATGGCAAGCCCAATATGCTGTCTCTCCATTGAGCCTCTGAGAGGCCTTACCTGAGGACTGGGCTCAGGTTGAGGGTCACAATGTGTGTTTGTAACAAATGTGGCCCGCAAGCATGGGCGGGGCCTCCTGGGCCACACTGGTTTCAAGTACACTGAACCTTGGACAACATGCCAACCACAAGGTTTCTTGCCATGGCGAAAGACTTCTGATATCTGCATCATTTTCAAACCCGGGCCGTGATTGGAGATAATGTCTAGGTTCTGAAGCCTGAAAACCGAGGTTGAGAAGAGATGACGACCTAAGGCCATGAGGGGTTCGATGTGCTCAGAGTGTGGTCACCTGTCTGGGGGGAGCCAGGAGGTCCAGGCTCAGGCTGTGTCAGAAAGGGCATTAGTGCCCAGGTCTGTCTATATATTTGGGGTACAGCCGAATGGCGTGCCCCGTTGATCCTCAATTGGGGTTTCTGGGTAGCCCCAGAGGGCAATGTTTTTCTTCTGGAGGGCAGGCAGAGTGCTGCATTGTAGATCTGGATTGCCAAACTGGAGGGCTTGTGGGCCAGTAGTCCTAGGACGGAAGTCTGAGAACCCAAGCTAGGCCTAGGTATCTGGGTGAGGATATGGCAGGCACAATCTACAGACCTGAATCGAGATCTCGTGCATCTGATTTCAGGGCGAGGATCAGACGATTGCTCAGGTTGGACAGTCTGTCCCTGATGGCCCCTTCTTGAAGGGGGGGTGGATCACGAGGCCATGGGTGTTTTCCCGCGATGGGAGTTGTGAGAAGCTCCCAACTGCAAAGATTCTTCTGCAGGACAATTGAGACCTGTTGGTTGGCTCCAGGACAACGATTCCGAGCACCGTTCTAAGGATGGATGGCTGTGTGGCCCACTTCGCATTCCAATTGTCTCCAAGGAACAAGACAGGTTAGATCTGCTGGATCTGGGGGAGCAACCGAGGAGGCTGAGTTGAAATGGACTCTCCCGTGGATGTGTCCTAATATGATTTCGTGTCTATGGAGACCTTGGAATGAAGCAGTGGCACTGGGGCCCTGAAGGGTTCTACTAAAGAGAGGCTTTCACACAGCTCCATCGTGCAAGTTTCCCATGTGAAGATGAGATTTGTTCTGATGAGTGAGTCAAGAAACAGCCATATGCTCTTATTGAAATCCAGGCCTCTGAGGAGAGATGCCTGGAAACCAAAGCAATGGATCCGAGAGGTGCCTAGGGGCCTGTTCGTTCCTTTTTACCTCTGGGATCAGTGTATGGGTCTGAGTGACCGTAGGTGCTCAGATGACCCAGATTGCCCCTGTTTGTCCTGGGAAGCCACAAATATTGGGATGGCCTCAGGGACTTTGGAGGTTTATCCTCTTAGTAGGGTTGTGGCCACTGGAATAGGCACATACAATTCCCTTGTAGAGGGCAAGCACAGTCGTCATGTTTGGCTCCAGGGGCCTGAGCCTGCAGGGTGTGCAGGCCAGGGCTCTTTGGACGGTTGTCTGAAAACACAAACATGGTTTATGTTTCGGGTCATAGGTATGGCAGGACTGATCTGCAGACCATGAGGAGAACACTTCAGGATATGAAAAAAGGGCGAGTGTGAGGCTCTTGCTCAAGTTTTTGTCTCTGGATATCGTGTTACTCATGGTCGTGAAATTTCCAGGTGACTTCATGGGTAATGGACGAGTCTTACTCTCTGGGGGTTTGGCCCCGTCCAAAGAGTTTGGGGTCATTCTGTGGGATGGAAGAAGTCCGTTGTTCTGTTATTGCTCATTTGTTTTGTTTTGTTTTTCAACCTCGGGTGTCCCACCAAATGAGGGATTCCAGAGTAGATCCCTGGGGAGGGGCGACTGGACAACCAGAAATCTGGTTAAAAATTGGGGCCTAGGGACATGTCAAGCCCATTATGAATCTAATGGTCCAGACACTGAGAGGACGTACTAGAGGACAGGACTCACGCTGAGGGTCACAATAGGTGTTTATGCCCTCGTCGCACTCAAAAATGGGCGGGGCCTCAGGGTGAAGGCTGATTTCTCTTACACTGAACGTTGGACAACATGCCAACCACAAGGTTAATTGCCATGGGTAAGGAAGAGTTCTGATTTCTGCATCACAGTCACCCCTGGGCAGTGATTGGAGATAAGGTCTAGGTTCTGAAGCCTGAAAACTGAGGTAGGGAAGAGATGATGACCTAAGGCCATGGCGGGTCTGATGTGCTCAGTGTGCGGTCAGCTGTCTGGGTGTTGGTCACGAGGTCCGGGCTCAGGTTGTCAGACAGTGCATTAGTGCCCAGGTTAGACTATATATTTTGGGTGCATTCGATTGCTGTTTAGGTTCTTATCTGAAGAATTCTTCAGGATATGAAGAATGAGTGAGTCTGAGGCGCGTGCTCAGGCTTTTGTCTCTGGATTTTGTATCAGCGATGGCCGTGGAATGTTGGGGAGGCCTCATGGGCCATGGACGAATCTTGCTATCTGTGGATTTGGCCCGATCCCAATAATTTTTCGTCAATCTGTGGGATGGGAGGGCTCCTTTCAGGTTTGTTACCTCAGGTGTCCCACCAAAAGAGGAATTCGAAAGCAGATCCCTGGGAAGAGTGAAGGGACAACCCGAACTATGGTTAAAAATTGGGGCCTAGGGGCATGGCAAGCCCAATATGCTGTCTCTCCATCCAGCCACTGAGAGGCCTTACCTGAGGACTGGGCTCAGGCTGAGGGTCACAATGTGTTTGTGACCAATGTGGCCCGCAAGCATGGGCGGGGCCTCATGGGCCACACTGGTTTCAACTACACTGAACCTTGGACAACATGCCAACCACAAGGTTTCTTGCCATGGCGAAAGACTTCTGATATCTGCATCATTTTCATATCCGGGCCGTGATTGGAGATAATGTCTAGGTTCTGAAGCCTGAAAACCGAGGTTGAGAATAGATGACGACCTAAGGCCATGAGGGGTCCGATGTGCTCAGAGTGTGGTCACCTGTCTGGGTGGAGCCAGGAGGTCCAGGCTCAGGCTACTAGTGACCAGGTCAGTCTATATATTTGGAGTACAGCCGAATGGCGTGCCCCGTTGATCCTCATTTGGGGTTTCTGGGTAGCCCCAGAGGGCAATGTTTTTCTTCTGGAGGGCAGGCAGAGTGCTGCATTGTAGATCTGGATTGCCAAACTGGAGGGCTTGTGGGCCAGTAGTCCTAGGGCGGAAGTCTGAGAACCCAAGCTAGGCCTAGGTATCTGGGTGAGGATATGGCAGGCACAATCTACAGACCTGAATCGAGATCTCGTGCATCTGAATTCAGGGCGAGGATCAGACGATTGCTCAGGTTGGACAGTCTGTCCCTGATGGCCCCTTCTTGAAGGGGGGGTGGATCAAGAGGCCATGGGTGTTTTCCCGCGATGGGAGTTGTGAGAAGCTCCCAACTGCAAAGATTCTTCTGCAGGACAATTGAGACCTGTTGGTTGGCTCCAGGACAACGATTCCGAGCACCGTTCTAAGGATGGATGGCTGGGAGGCCCACTTCGCATTCCAATTGTCTCCAAGCAACAAGACAGGTTAGATCTGCTGGATCTGGGGGAGCAACCGAGGCGGCTGAGTTGAAATGGACTCTCCCGTGGATGTGTCCTAATATGATTTCGTGTCTATGGAGACCTTGGAATGAAGCAGTGGCACTGGGGCCCTGAAGGGTTCTCCTAAAGAGAGGCTTTCACACAGCTCCATCGTGCAAGTTTCCCATGTGTAGATGAGATTTGTTCTGATGAGTGAGTCAAGAAACAGCCATATGCTCTTATTGAAATCCAGGCCTCTGAGGAGAGATGCCTGGAAACCAAAGCAATGGATCCGAGAGGTGCATAGGGGCCTGTTCGTTCCTTTTTACCTCTGGGATCAGTCTATGGGTCTGAGTGACCGTAGGTGCTCAGATGGACCCAGATTGCCCCTGTTTGTCCTGGGAAGCCACAAATATTGGGATGGCCTCAGGGACTTTGGAGGTTTATCCTCTTAGTAGGGTTGTGGCCACTGGAATAGGCACATACAATTCCCTTGTAGAGGGCAAGCACAGTCGTCATGTTTGGCTCCAGGGGCCTGAGTCTGTAGGGTGTGCAGGCCAGGGCTGTTTGGACGGTTGTCTGAAAACTCAAACTCGGTTTATATTTCGGGTCATAGGTATGGCAGGACTCATCTACAGACCATGAGGAGAACACTTCGGGATATGAAAAAAGGGCGAGTGTGAGGCTCTTGCTCAAGTTTTTGTCTCTGGATATCGTGTCACTCATGGTCGTGAAATTTCCAGGTGACTTCCTGGGAAATGGACGAATCTTACTCTCTGGGGGTTTGGCCCCGTCCAAAGAGTTTGGGGTCATTCTGTGGGATGGAAGAAGTCCGTTGTTCTGTTGTTGTTGATTTGTTTTGTTTTTCAACATCAGGTGTCCCTCAAAATGAGGGATTCCCGAGTAGAGCCCTGGGGAGGGGCGACTGGACAACCAGAAATCTGGTTAAAAATTGGGGCCTAGGGACATGTCAAGCCCATTATGACATCTAATGGTCCAGCCACTGAGAGGATGTACTAGAGGACAGGACTCACGCTGAGGGTCCCAATGGGTGTTTATGCCCTCGTCGCACTCAAAAATGGGCGGGGCCTCAGGGTGAAGGCAGATTTCTCCTACACTGAACGTTGGACAACATGCCAACCACAAGGTTTCTTGCCATGGGTAAGGAAGAGTACTGATTTCTGCATCACAGTCACCCCTGGGCAGTGATTGGAGATAAGGTCTAGGTTCTGAAGCCTGAAAACTGAGGAAGGGAAGAGATGATGACCTAATGCCATGGCGGTTCTGATGTGCTCAGTGTGCGGTCAGCTGTCTGGGTGTTGGTCACGAGGTCCGGACTCAGGTTGTCAGACAGTGCATTAGTGCCCAGTTTAGACTATATATTTTGGGTGCATTCGATTGCCGTTTAGGTTCTTATCTGAAGAATTCTTCAGGATATGAAGAATGAGCTAGTCTGAGGCGCGTGCTGAGGCTTTTGTCTCTGGAGTTTGTATCAGCGATGGCCGTGGAATGTTGGGGAGGCCTCATGGGCCATGGACGAATCTTGCTATCTGTGGATTTGGCCCGATCCCAATTGTTTTTCGTCAATCTGTGGGATGGGAGGGCTCCTTTCAGGTTTGTTACCTCAGGTGTCCCACCAAAAGAGGAATTCGAAAGCAGATCCCTGGGAAGAGTGAAGGGACAACCCGAACTATGGTTAAAAATTGGGGCCTAGGGGCATGGCAAGACCAATATGCTGTCTCTCCATCCAGCCACTGAGAGGCCTTACCTGAGGACTGGGCTCAGGCTGAGGGTCTCAATGTGTGTTTGTGACCAATGTGGCCCGCAAGCATGGGCGGGGCCTCATGGGACACACTGGTTTCAAGTACACTGAACCTTGGACAACATGCCAACCACAAGGTTTCTTGCCATGGCGAAAGACTTCTGATATCTGCATCATTTTCAAACCCGGGCCGTGATTGGAGATAATGTCTAGGTTCTGAAGCCTGAAAACCGAGGTTGAGAAGAGATGACGTCCTATGGCCATGAGGGGTCCGTTGTGCTCAGAGTGTGGTCACCTGTCTGGGGGGAGCCAGGAGGTCCAGGCTCAGGCTGTGTCAGAAAGGGCATTAGTGCCCAGGTCAGCCTATATATTTGGGGTACAGCCGAATGGCGTGCCCCGTTGATCCTCATTTGGGGTTTCTGGGTAGCCCCAGAGGGCAATGTTTTTCTTCTGGAGGGCAGGCAGAGTGCTGCATTGTAGATCTGGATGGCCAAACTGGAGGGCTTGTGGGCCAGTAGTCCTAGGACGGAAGTCTGAGAACCCAAGCTAGGCCTAGGTATCTGGGTGAGGATATGGCAGGCACAATCTACAGACCTGAATCGAGATCTCGTGCATCTGAATTCGGGGCGAGGATCAGACGATTGCTCAGGTTGGACAGTCTGTCCCTGATGGCCCCTTCTTGAAGGGGGGGTGGATCACGAGGCCATGGGTGTTTTCCCGCGATGGGAGTTGTGAGAAGCTCCCAACTGCATAGATTCTTCTGCAGGACAATTGAGACCTGTTGGTTGGCTCCAGGACAACGATTCCGAGCACCGTTCTAAGGATGGATGGCTGGGTGGCCCACTTCGCATTCCAATTGTCTCCAAGCAACAAGACAGGTTAGATCTGCTGGATCTGGAGGAGCAACCGAGGCGGCTGAGTTGAAATGGACTCTCCCGTGGATGTGTCCTAATAGGATTTCGTGTCTATGAGATACCTTGGAATGAAGCAGTGGCACTGGGGCCCTGAAGGGTTCTCCTAAAGAGAGGCTTTCACACAGCTCCATCGTGCAACTTTCCCATGTGTAGATGCGATTTGTTCTGATGAGTGAGTCAAGAAACAGCCATATGCTCTTATTGAAATCCAGGCCTCTGAGGAGAGATGCCTGGAAACTAAAGCAATGGATCCGAGAGGTGCATAGGGGCCTGTTCGTTCCTTTTTACCTCTGGGATCAGTCTATGGGTCTGAGTGACCGTAGGTGCTGAGATGGACCCAGATTGCCCCTGTTTGTCCTGGGAAGCCACAAATATTGGGATGGCCTCAGGGACTTTGGAGGTTTATCCTCTTAGTAGGGTTGTGGCCACTGGAATAGGCACATACAATTCCCTTGTAGAGGGCAAGCACAGTCGTCATGTTTGGCTCCAGGGGCCTGAGCCTGTAGGGTGTGCAGGCCAGGGCTGTTTGGACGGTTGTCTGAAAACACAAACTCGGTTTATGTTTCGGGTCATAAGTATGGCAGGACTGATCTACAGACCATGAGGAGAACACTTCGGGATATGAAAAAAGGGCGAGTGTGAGGCTCTTGCTCAAGTTTTTGTCTCTGGATATCGTGTCACTCATGGTCGTGAAATTTCCAGGTGACTTCATGGGAAATGGGCGAGTCTTACTCTCTGGGGGTTTGGCCCCGTCCAAAGAGTTTGGGGTCATTCTGTGGGATGGAAGAAGTCCGTTGTTCTGTTGTTGTTCATTTGTTTTGTTTTGTTTTTCAACCTCGGGTGTCCCACCAAATGAGGGATTCCCGAGTAGAGCCCTGGGGAGGGGAGACTGGACAACCAGAAATCTGGTTAAAAATTGGGGCCTAGGGACATTTCAAGCCCATTATGACATCTAATGGTCCAGACACTGAGAGGACGTACTAGAGGACAGGACTCACGCTGAGGGTCACAATGGGTGTTTATGCCCTCGTCGCACTCAAAAATGGGCTGGGCCTCAGGGTGAAGGCAGATTTCTCCTACACTGAACGTTGGACAACATGCCAACCACAAGGTTTCTTGCCATGGGTAAGGAAGAGTTCTGATTTTTGCATCACAGTCACCCCTGGGCAGTGATTGGAGATAAGGTCTAGGTTCTGAGGCTTAAAACTGAGGTAGGGAAGACATGATGACCTAATGCCATGGCGAGTCTGATGTGCTCAGTGTGCGGTCAGCTGTCTGGGTGTTGGTCACGATGGTCCGGGCTCAGGTTGTCAGACAGTGCATTAGTGCCCAGGTTAGACTATACATTTTGGGTGCATTCGATTGCCGTTTAGGTTCTTATCTGAAGAATTCTTCAGGATATGAAGAATGAGCGAGTCTGAGGCGCGTGCTCAGGCTTTTGTCTCTGTAGTTTGTATCAGCGATGGCCGTGGAATGTTGGGGAGGCCTCATGGGCCATGGACGAATCTTGCTCTCTGTGGATTTGGCCCGATCCCAATTGTTTTTCGTCAATCTGTGGGATGGGAGGGCTCCTTTCAGGTTTGTTACCTCAGGTGTCCCACCAAAAGAGGAATTCGAAAGCAGATCCCTGGGAAGAGTGAAGGGACAACCCGAACTATGGTTAAAAATTGGGGCCTAGGGCAAGCCCAATATGCTGTCTCTCCATCCAGCCACTGAGAGGCCTTACCTGAGGACTGGGCTCAGGCTGAGGGTCACAATGTGTGTTTGTGACCAATGTGGCCCGCAAGCATGGGCGGGGCCTCATGGGCCACAATGGTTTCAACTACACTGAACCTTGGACAACATGCCAACCACAAGGTTTCTTGCCATGGCGAAAGACTTCTGATATCTGCATCATTTTCATACCCGGGCCGTGATTGGAGATAATGTCTAGGTTCTGAAGCCTGAAAACCGAGGTTGAGAAGAGATGACGACCTAAGGCCATGAGGGGTCCGATGTGCTCAGAGTGTGGTCACCTGTCTGGGGGGAGCCAGGAGGTCCAGGCTCAGGCTACTAGTGCCCAGGTCAGTCTATATATTTGGGGTACAGCCGAATGGCGTGCCCCGTTGATCCTCATTTGGGGTTTCTGGGTAGCCCCAGAGGGCAATATTTTTCTTCTGGAGGGCAGGCAGAGTGCTGCATTGTAGATCTGGATTGCCAAACTGGAGGGCTTGTGGGCCAGTAGTCCTAGGACGGAAGTCTGAGAACCCAAGCTAGGCCTAGGTATCTGGGTGAGGATATGGCAGGCACAATCTACAGACCTGAATCGAGATCTCGTGCATCTGAATTCAGGGCGAGGATCAGACGATTGCTCAGGTTGGACAGTCTGTCCCTGATGGCCCCTTCTTGAAGGGGGGGTGGATCAAGAGGCCATGGGTGTTTTCCCGCGATGGGAGTTGTGAGAAGCTCCCAACTGCAAAGATTCTTCTGCAGGACAATTGAGACCTGTTGGTTGGCTCCAGGACAACGATTCCGAGCACCGTTCTAAGGATGGATGGCTGGGAGGCCCACTTCGCATTCCAATTGTCTCCAAGCAACAAGACAGGTTAGATCTGCTGGATCTGGGGGAGCAACCGAGGCGGCTGAGTTGAAATGGACTCTCCCGTGGATGTGTCCTAATATGATTTCGTGTCTATGGAGACCTTGGAATGAAGCAGTGGCACTGGGGCCCTGAAGGGTTCTCCTAAAGAGAGGCTTTCACACAGCTCCATCGTGCAAGTTTCCCATGTGTAGATGAGATTTGTTCTGATGAGTGAGTCAAGAAACAGCCATATGCTCTTATTGAAATCCAGGCCTCTGAGGAGAGATGCCTGGAAACCAAAGCAATGGATCCGAGAGGTGCCTAGGGGCCTGTTCGTTCCTTTTTACCTCTGGGATCAGTCTATGGGTCTGAGTGACCGTAGGTGCTGAGATGGACCCAGGTTGCCCCTGTTTGTCCTGGGAAGCCACAAATATTGGGATGGCCTCAGGGACTTTGGAGGTTTATCCTCTTAGTAGGGTTGTGGCCACTGGAATAGGCACATACAATTCCCTTGTAGAGGGCAAGCACAGTCGTCATGTTTGGCTCCAGGGGCCTGAGCCTGTAGGGTGTGCAGGCCAGGGCTCTTTGGACGGTTGTCTGAAAACACAAACTCGGTTTATGTTTCGGGTCATAAGTATGGCAGGACTGATCTACAGACCATGAGGAGAACACTTCGGGATATGAAAAAAGGGCGAGTGTGAGGCTCTTGCTCAAGTTTTTGTCTCTGGATATCGTGTCACTCATGGTCGTGAAATTTCCAGGTGACTTCATGGGAAATGGGCGAGTCTTACTCTCTGGGGGTTTTGCCCCGTCCAAAGAGTTTGGGGTCATTCTGTGGGATGGAAGAAGTCCGTTGTTCTGTTGTTGTTCATTTGTTTTGTTTTGTTTTTCAACCTCGGGTGTCCCACCAAATGAGGGATTCCAGAGTAGAGCCCTGAGGAGGGGTGACTGGACAACCAGAAATCTGGTTAAAAATGGGGCCTAGGGACATTTCAAGCCCATTATGACATCTAATGGTCCAGACACTGAGAGGACGTACTAGAGGACAGGACTCACGCTGAGGGTCACAATGGGTGTTTATGCCCTCGTCGCACTCAAAAATGGGCTGGGCCTCAGGGTGAAGGCAGATTTCTCCTACACTGAACGTTGGACAACATGCCAACCACAAGGTTTCTTGCCATGGGTAAGGAAGAGTTCTGATTTTTGCATCACAGTCACCCCTGGGCAGTGATTGGAGATAAGGTCTAGGTTCTGAGGCTGAAAACTGAGGTAGGGAAGACATGATGACCTAATGCCATGGCGAGTCTGATGTGCTCAGTGTGCGGTCAGCTGTCTGGGTGTTGGTCACGAGGTCCGGGCTCAGGTTGTCAGACAGTGCATTAGTGCCCAGGTTAGACTATACATTTTGGGTGCATTCGATTGCCGTTTAGGTTCTTATCTGAAGAATTCTTCAGGATATGAAGAATGAGCGAGTCTGAGGCGCGTGCTCAGGCTTTTGTCTCTGTAGTTTGTATCAGGGATGGCCGTGGAATGTTGGGGAGGCCTCATGGGCCATGGACGAATCTTGCTATCTGTGGATTTGGCCCGATCCCAATTGTTTTTCGTCAATCTGTGGGATGGGAGGGCTCCTTTCAGGTTTGTTACCTCAGGTGTCCCACCAAAAGAGGAATTCGAAAGCAGATCCCTGGGAAGAGTGAAGGGACAACCCGAACTATGGTTAAAAATTGGGGCCTAGGGGCATGGCAAGCCCAATATGCTGTCTCTCCATCCAGCCACTGAGAGGCCTTACCTGAGGACTGGGCTCAGGCTGAGGGTCACAATGTGTGTTTGTGACCAATGTGGCCCGCAAGCATGGGCGGGGCCTCATGGGCCACACTGGTTTCAACTACACTGAACCTTTGACAACATGCCAACCACAAGGTTTCTTGCCATGGCGAAAGACTTCTGATATCTGCATCATTTTCAAACCCGGGCCGTGATTGGAGATAATGTCTAGGTTCTGAAGCCTGAAAACCGAGGTTGAGAAGAGATGACGACCTAAGGCCATGAGGGGTCCGATGTGCTCAGAGTGTGGTCACCTGTCTGGGGGGAGCCAGGAGGTCCAGGCTCAGGCTGTGTCAGAAAGGGCATTAGTGCCCAGGAATGTCTATATATTTGGGGTACAGCCGAATGGCGTGCCCCGTTGATCCTCATTTGGGGTTTCTGGGTAGCCCCAGAGGGCAATGTTTTTCTTCTGGAGGGCAGGCAGAGTGCTGCATTGTAGATCTGGATTGCGAAACTGGAGGGCTTGTGGGCCAGTAGTCCTAGGACGGAAGTCTGAGAACCCAAGCTAGGCCTAGGTATCTGGGTGAGGATATGGCAGGCACAATCTGCAGACCTGAATCGAGATCTCGTGCATCTGAATTCAGGGCGAGGATCAGACGATTGCTCAGGTTGGACAGTCTGTCCCTGATGGCCCCTTCTTGAAGGAGGGGTGGATCAAGAGGCCATGGGTGTTTTCCCGCGATGGGAGTTGTGAGAAGCTCCCAACTGCAAAGATTCTTCTGCAGGACAATTGAGACCTGTTGGTTGGCTCCAGGACAACGATTCCGAGCACCGTTCTAAGGATGGATGGCTGGGAGGCCCACTTCGCATTCCAATTGTCTCCAAGCAACAAGACAGGTTAGATCTGCTGGATCTGGGGGAGCAACCGAGGCGGCTGAGTTGAAATGGACTCTCCCGTGGATGTGTCCTAATAGGATTTCATGTCTATGGAGACCTTGGAATGAAGCAGTGGCACTGGGGCCCTTAAGGGTTCTCCTAAAGAGAGGCTTTCACACAGCTCCATCGTGCAAGTTTCCCATGTGTAGATGAGATTTGTTCTGATGAGTGAGTCAAGAAACAGCCATATGCTCTTATTGAAATCCAGGCCTCTGAGGAGAGATGCCTGGAAACCAAAGCAATGGATCTGAGAGGTGCCAAGGGGCCTGTTCGTTCCTTTTTAACTCTGGGATCAGTCTATGGGTCTGAGTGACCGTAGGTGCTCAGATGGACCCTGATTGCCCCTGTTTGTCCTGGGAAGCCACAAATATTGGGATGGCCTCAGGGATTTTGGAGGTTTATCCTCTTAGTAGGGTTGTGGCCACTGGAATAGGCACATACAATTCCCTTGTAGAGGGCAAGCACAGTCGACATGTTTGGCTCCAGGGGCCTGAGCCTGTAGGGTGTGCAGGCCAGGGCTTTTTGGACGGTTGTCTGAAAACAGAAACTCGGTTTATGTTTCGGGTCATAGGTATGGCAGGACTGATCTACAGACAATGAGGAGAACACTTCGGGATATGAAAAAAGGGCGAGTGTGAGGCTCTTGCTCAAGTTTTTGTCTCTGGATATCGTGTCACTCATGGTCGTGAAATTTCCAGGTGACTTCATGGGAAATGGACGAGTCTTACTCTCTGGGGGTTTGGCCCCGTCCAAAGAGTTTGGGGTCATTCTGTGGGATGGAAGAAGTCCGTTGTTCTGTTGTTGTTGATTTGTTTTGTTTTGTTTTCAACCTCAGGTGTCCCTCCAAATGAGGGATTCCCGAGTAGAGCCCTGGGGAGGGGCGACTGGACAACCAGAAATCTGGTTAAAAATTGGGGCCTACGACCTCTGCCGCAGCAACATCTTCCTAGGAACAACGCAAAAGGCAAGGGAAGCAAGGGAAAAAATGAACTACTGGGATTTCATCAAGATCAAAAGCTTTTGCACAGCAAAGGAAACAGTTAACAAAATCAAAAGACAACTGACAGAATGGGAGAAGATATTTGCAAACGACATATCAGATAAAGGACTAGTGTCCAGAATCTATAAAGAACTTAGCAAACTCAACACCCAAAGAACAAATAATCCAATCAAGAAATGGGCAGAGGACATGAACAGACATTTCTGCAAAGAAGACATCCAGATGGCGAACAGACACATGAAATAGTGCTCCATATCACTCGCCATCAGGGAAATACAAATCAAAACCACAATGAGATATCACCTCACACCAGTCAGAATGGCTAAAATCAACAAGTCAGGAAATGAGAGATGCTGGCGAGGATGCGGAGAAAGGGGAACGCTCCTACACTGTTGGTGGGAATGTAAGCTGGTGCAGCCACTCTGGAAAACAGCATGGAGGTTCCTCAAAATGTTGAAAATAGAACTGCCCTATGACCCAGCAATTGCACTATTGGGTATTTACCCTAAAGATACAAATGTAGTGATCCAAAGGGACACATGCACCCGAATGTTTATAACAGCAATGTCCACAATAGCCAAACTATGGAAAGAACCTAGATGTCCATCAACAGATGAATGGATCAAGAAGATGTGGTATATATACACAATGGAATACTATGCAGCCATCAAAAGAAATGAAATCTTGCCATTTGCAACAACGTGGATGGAACTAGAGCGTATCATGCTTAGCGAAATAAGTCAAGCAGAGAAAGACAACTATCATATGATCTCCCTGATATGAGGAAGTGGTGATGCAACATGGAGGCTTAAATGGGTAGAAGAATAAATGAAACAAGATGGGATTGGGAGGGAGACAAACCATAAGTGACTCTTAATCTCACAAAACAAACTGAGGGTTGCCGGGGGGAGGGGGTTGGGTCGAAGGGGGTGGGATTATGGACATTGGGGAGGGTATGTGATTTGGTGAGTGCTGTGAAGTGTGTAAACCTGGTGATTCACAGACCTGGGGATAAAAATATATGTTTATAAAAAATATATGTTTATAAAAAATAAAAAATTAAAAAAAAAAAAAATTGGGGCCTAGGGACATGTCAAGCCCATTATGACATCTAATGGTCCAGCCACTGAGAGGATGTACTAGAGGACAGGACTCACGCTGAGGGTCACAATGGGTGTTTATGCGCTCGTCGCACTCAAAAATGGGCGGGGCCTCAGGGTGAAGGCAGATTTCTCCTACACTGAACGTTGGACAACATGCCAACCACAAGGTTTCTTGCCATGGGTAAGGAAGAGTACTGATTTCTGCATCACAGTCACCCCTGGGCAGTGATTGGAGATAAGGTCTAGGTTCTGAAGCCTGAAAACTGAGGTAGGGAAGAGATGATGACCTAATGCCATGGCGGGTCTGATGTGCTCAGTGTGCGGTCAGCTGTCTGCGTGTTGGTCACGAGGTCCGGGCTCAGGTTGTCAGACAGTGCATTAGTGCCCAGGTTAGACTATATATTTTGGGTGCATTCGATTGCCGTTTAGGTTCTTATCTGAAGAATTCTTCAGGATATGAAGAATGAGCGAGTCTGAGGCGCGTGCTCAGGCTTTTGTCTCTGGAGTTTGTATCAGCGATGGCCGTGGAATGTTGGGGAGGCCTCATGGGCCATGGACGAATCTTGCTCTCTGTGGATTTGGCCCGATCCCAATTGTTTTTCGTCAATCTGTGGGATGGGAGGGCTCCTTTCAGGTTTGTTACCTCAGGTGTCCCACCAAAAGAGGAATTCGAAAGCAGATCCCTGGGAAGAGTGAAGGGACAACCCGAACTATGGTTAAAAATTGGGGCCTAGGGGCATGGCAAGGCCAATATGCTGTCTCTCCATCCAGCCACTAAGAGGCCTTACCTGAGGACTGGGCTCAGGCTGAGGGTCACAATGTGTGTTTGTGACCAATGTGGCCCGCAAGCATGGGCGGGGCCTCATGGGCCACACTGGTTTCAACTACACTGAACCTTGGACAACATGCCAACCACAAGGTTTCTTGCCATGGCGAAAGACTTCTGATATCTGCATCATTTTCAAACCCGGGCCGTGATTGGAGATAATGTCTAGGTTCTGAAGCCTGAAAACCGAGGTTGAGAAGAGATGACGACCTAAGGCCATGAGGGGTCCGATGTGCTCAGAGTGTGGTCACCTGTCTGGGGGGAGCCAGGAGGTCCAGTCTCAGGCTGTGTCAGAAAGGGCATTAGTGCCCAGGTCTGTCTATATATTTGGGGTTCAGCCGAATGGCGTGCCCCGTTGATCCTCATTTGGGGTTTCTGGGTAGCCCCAGAGGGCAATGTTTTTCTTCTGGAGGGCAGGCAGAGTGCTGCATTGTAGATCTGGATTGCGAAACTGGAGGGCTTGTGGGCCAGTAGTCCTAGGACGGAAGTCTGAGAACCCAAGCTAGGCCTAGGTATCTGGGTGAGGATATGGCAGGCACAATCTACAGACCTGAATCGAGATCTCGTGCATCTGAATTCAGGGCGAGGATCAGACGATTGCTCAGGTTGGACAGTCTGTCCCTGATGGCCCCTTCTTGAAGGGGGTTGGATCAAGAGGCCATGGGTGTTTTCCCGCGATGGGAGTTGTGAGAAGCTCCCAACTGCAAAGATTCTTCTGCAGGACAATTGAGACCTGTTGGTTGGCTCCAGGACAACGATTCCGAGCACCGTTCTAAGGATGGATGGCTGGGAGGCCCACTTCGCATTCCAATTGTCTCCAAGCAACAAGACAGGTTAGATCTGCTGGATCTGGGGGAGCAACCGAGGCGGCTGAGTTGAAATGGACTCTCCCGTGGATGTGTCCTAATATGATTTCGTGTCTATGGAGACCTTGGAATGAAGCAGTGGCACTGGGGCCCTGAAGGGTTCTCCTAAAGAGAGGCTTTCACACAGCTCCATCGTGCAAGTTTCCCATGTGTACATGAGATTTGTTCTGATGAGTGAGTCAAGAAACAGCCATATGCTCTTATTGAAATCCAGGCCTCTGAGGAGAGATGCCTGGAAACCAAAGCAATGGATCCGAGAGGTGCCTAGGGGCCTGTTCGTTCCTTTTTACCTCTGGGATCAGTTTATGGGTCTGAGTGACCGTAGGTGCTCAGATGGACCCAGATTGCCCCTGTTTGTCCTGGGAAGCCACAAATATTGGGATGGCCTCAGGGATTTTGGAGGTTTATCCTCTTAGTAGGGTTGTGGCCACAGGAATAGGCACATACAATTCCCTTGTAGAGGGCAAGCACAGTCGTCATGTTTGGCTCCAGGGGCCTGAGTCTGTAGGGTGTGCAGGCCAGGGCTGTTTGGACGGTTGTCCGAAAACACAAACTCGGTATATGTTTCGGGTCATAGGTATGGCAGGACTGATCTACAGACCATGAGGAGAATACTTCGGGATATGAAAAAAGGGCGAGTGTGAGGCTCTTGCTCAAGTTTTTGTCACTGGATATCGTGTCACTCATGGTCGTGAAATTTCCAGGTGACTTCATGGGAAATGGACGAGTCTTACTCTCTGGGGGTTTGGCCCCGTCCAAAGAGTTTGGGGTCATTCTGTGGGATGGAGGAAGTCCGTTGTTCTGTTGTTGTTGATTTGTTTTGTTTTGTTTTTCAACCTCAGGTGTCCCTCCAAATGAGGGATTCCCGAGTAGAGCCCTGGGGAGGGGCGACTGGACAACCAGAAATCTGGTTAAAAATTGGGGCCTAGGGACATGTCAAGCCCATTATGACATCTAATGGTCCAGCCACTGAGAGGACGTACTAGAGGACAGGACTCACGCTGAGGGTCACAATGGGTGTTTATGCCCTCGTCGCACTCAAAAATGGGCGGGGCCTCAGGGTGAAGGCAGATTTCTCCTACACTGCACGTTGGACAACATGCCAACCACAAGGTTTCTTGCCATGGGTAAGGAAGAGTACTGATTTCTGCATCACAGTCACCCCTGGGCAGTGATTGGAGATAAGGTCTAGGTTCTGAAGCCTGAAAACTGAGGTAGGGAAGAGATGATGACCTAATGCCATGGCGGGTCTGATGTGCTCAGTGTGCGGTCAGCTGTCTGGGTGTTGGTCACGAGGTCCGGGCTAGGGTTGTCAGACAGTGCATTAGTTCCCAAGTTAGACGATATATTTTGGGTGCATTCGATTGCCGTTTAGGTTCTTATCTGAAGAATTCTTCAGGATATGAAGAATGAGCGAGTCTGAGGCGAGTGCTCAGGCTTTTGTCTCTGGAGTTTGTATCAGCGATGGCCGTGGAATGTTGGGGAGGCCTCATGGGCCATGGACGAATCTTGCTATCTGTGGATTTGTCCCGATCCCAATTGTTTTCGGTCAATCTGTGGGATGGGAGGGCTCCTTTCAGGTTTGTTACCTCAGGTGTCCCACAAAAGAGGAATTCGAAAGCAGATCCCTGGGAAGACTGAAGGGACAACCCGAACTATGGTTAAAAATTGGGGCCTAGGGGCATGGCATGCCCAATATGCTGTCTCTCCATCCAGCCTCTGAGAGGCCTTACCTGAGGACTGGGCTCAGGCTGAGGGTCACAATGTGTGTTTGTGACCAATGTGGCCCGCAAGCATGGGCGCGGCCTCATGGGCCACACTGGTTTCAACTACACTGAACCTTGGACAACATGCCAACCACAAGGTTTCTTGCCATGGCGAAAGACTTCTGATATCTGCATCATTTTCAAACCCGGGCCGTGATTGGAGATAATGTCTAGGTTCTGAAGCCTGAAAACCGAGGTTGAGAAGAGATGACGACCTAAGGCCATGAGGGATCCGATGTGCTCAGAGTGTGGTCACCTGTCTGGGGGGAGCCAGGAGGTCCAGGCTCAGGCTGTGTCAGAAAGGGCATTAGTGCCCAGGTCAGCCTATATATTTGGGGTACAGCCGAATGGCGTGCCCCGTTGATCCTCATTTGGGGTTTCTGGGTAGCCCCAGAGGGCAATGTTTTTCTTCTGGAGGGCAGGCAGAGTGCTGCATTGTAGATCTGGATTACCAAACTGGAGGGCTTGTGGGCCAGTAGTCCTAGGACGGAAGTCTGAGAACCCAAGCTAGGCCTAGGTATCTGGGTGAGGATATGGCAGGCACAATCTACAGACCTGAATCGAGATCTCGTGCATCTGAATTCAGGGCAAGGATCAGACGATTGCTCAGGTTGGACAGTCTGTCCCTGATGGCCCCTTCTTGAAGGGGGGGTGGATCACGAGGCCATGGGGGTTTTCCCGCGATGGGAGTTGTGAGAAGCTCCCAACTGCAAAGATTCTTCTGCAGGACAATTGAGACCTGTTGGTTGGCTCCAGGACAACGATTCCGAGCACCGTTCTAAGGATGGATGGCTGGGAGGCCCACTTCGCTTTCCAACTGTCTCCAAGCAATAAGACAGGTTAGATCTGCTGGATCTGGGGGAGCAACCTTGGCGGCTGAGTTGAAATGGACTCTCCCGTGGATGTGTCCTAATAGGATTTCGTGTCTATGAGATACCTTGGAATGAAGCAGTGGCACTGGGGCCCTGAAGGTTTCGCCTAAAGAGAGGCTTTCACACAGTTCCATCGTGCAAGTTTCCCATGTTAGATGAGATTTGTTCTGATGGGTGAGTCAAGAAACAGCCATATGCTCTTATTGAAATCCAGGCCTCTGAGGAGAGATCCCTGGAAACCAAAGCAATAGATCCGAGAGGTGCCTAGGGGCCTGTTCGTTCCTTTTTACCTCTGGGATCAGTCTATGGGTCTGAGTGACCGTAGGTGCTCAGATGGACCCAGATTGCCCCTGTTTGTCCTGGGAAGCCACAAATATTGGGATGGCCTCAGGGACTTTGGAGGTTTATCCTCTTAGTAGGGTTGTGGCCACTGGAATAGGCACATACAATTCCCTTGTAGAGGGCAAGCACAGTCGTCATGTTTGGCTCCAGGGGCCTGAGCCTGTATGGTGTGCAGGCCAGGGCTGTTTGGACGGTTGTCTGAAAACACAAACTCGGTATATGTTTCGGGTCATAGGTATGGCAGGACTGATCTACAGACCATGAGGAGAACACTTCGGGATATGAAAAAAGGGCGAGTGTGAGGCTCTTGCTCAAGTTTTTGTCTCTGGATATCGTGTCACTCATGGTCGTGAAATTTCCAGGTGACTTCATGGGAAATGGGCGAGTCTTACTCTCTGGGGGTTTTGCCCCGTCCAAAGAGTTTGGGGTCATTCTGTGGGATGGAAGAAGTCCGTTGTTCTGTTGTTGTTCATTTGTTTTGTTTTGTTTTTCAACCTCGGGTGTCCCACCAAATGAGGGATTCCAGAGTAGAGCCCTGAGGAGGGGTGACTGGACAACCAGAAATCTGGTTAAAAATGGGGCCTAGGGACATTTCAAGCCCATTATGACATCTAATGGTCCAGACACTGAGAGGACGTACTAGAGGACAGGACTCACGCTGAGGGTCACAATGGGTGTTTATGCCCTCGTCGCACTCAAAAATGGGCTGGGCCTCAGGGTGAAGGCAGATTTCTCCTACACTGAACGTTGGACAACATGCCAACCACAAGGTTTCTTGCCATGGGTAAGGAAGAGTTCTGATTTTTGCATCACAGTCACCCCTGGGCAGTGATTGGAGATAAGGTCTAGGTTCTGAGGCTGAAAACTGAGGTAGGGAAGACATGATGACCTAATGCCATGGCGAGTCTGATGTGCTCAGTGTGCGGTCAGCTGTCTGGGTGTTGGTCACGAGGTCCGGGCTCAGGTTGTCAGACAGTGCATTAGTGCCCAGGTTAGACTATACATTTTGGGTGCATTCGATTGCCGTTTAGGTTCTTATCTGAAGAATTCTTCAGGATATGAAGAATGAGCGAGTCTGAGGCGCGTGCTCAGGCTTTTGTCTCTGTAATTTGTATCAGGGATGGCCGTGGAATGTTGGGGAGGCCTCATGGGCCATGGACGAATCTTGCTATCTGTGGATTTGGCCCGATCCCAATTGTTTTTCGTCAATCTGTGGGATGGGAGGGCTCCTTTCAGGTTTGTTACCTCAGGTGTCCCACCAAAAGAGGAATTCGAAAGCAGATCCCTGGGAAGAGTGAAGGGACAACCCGAACTATGGTTAAAAATTGGGGCCTAGGGGCATGGCAAGCCCAATATGCTGTCTCTCCATCCAGCCACTGAGAGGCCTTACCTGAGGACTGGGCTCAGGCTGAGGGTCACAATGTGTGTTTGTGACCAATGTGGCCCGCAAGCATGGGCGGGGCCTCATGGGCCACACTGGTTTCAACTACACTGAACCTTTGACAACATGCCAACCACAAGGTTTCTTGCCATGGCGAAAGACTTCTGATATCTGCATCATTTTCAAACCCGGGCCGTGATTGGAGATAATGTCTAGGTTCTGAAGCCTGAAAACCGAGGTTGAGAAGAGATGACGACCTAAGGCCATGAGGGGTCCGATGTGCTCAGAGTGTGGTCACCTGTCTGGGGGGAGCCAGGAGGTCCAGGCTCAGGCTGTGTCAGAAAGGGCATTAGTGCCCAGGAATGTCTATATATTTGGGGTACAGCCGAATGGCGTGCCCCGTTGATCCTCATTTGGGGTTTCTGGGTAGCCCCAGAGGGCAATGTTTTTCTTCTGGAGGGCAGGCAGAGTGCTGCATTGTAGATCTGGATTGCGAAACTGGAGGGCTTGTGGGCCAGTAGTCCTAGGACGGAAGTCTGAGAACCCAAGCTAGGCCTAGGTATCTGGGTGAGGATATGGCAGGCACAATCTGCAGACCTGAATCGAGATCTCGTGCATCTGAATTCAGGGCGAGGATCAGACGATTGCTCAGGTTGGACAGTCTGTCCCTGATGGCCCCTTCTTGAAGGAGGGGTGGATCAAGAGGCCATGGGTGTTTTCCCGCGATGGGAGTTGTGAGAAGCTCCCAACTGCAAAGATTCTTCTGCAGGACAATTGAGACCTGTTGGTTGGCTCCAGGACAACGATTCCGAGCACCGTTCTAAGGATGGATGGCTGGGAGGCCCACTTCGCATTCCAATTGTCTCCAAGCAACAAGACAGGTTAGATCTGCTGGATCTGGGGGAGCAACCGAGGCGGCTGAGTTGAAATGGACTCTCCCGTGGATGTGTCCTAATAGGATTTCGTGTCTATGGAGACCTTGGAATGAAGCAGTGGCACTGGGGCCCTTAAGGGTTCTCCTAAAGAGAGGCTTTCACACAGCTCCATCGTGCAAGTTTCCCATGTGTAGATGAGATTTGTTCTGATGAGTGAGTCAAGAAACAGCCATATGCTCTTATTGAAATCCAGGCCTCTGAGGAGAGATGCCTGGAAACCAAAGCAATGGATCTGAGAGGTGCCAAGGGGCCTGTTCGTTCCTTTTTAACTCTGGGATCAGTCTATGGGTCTGAGTGACCGTAGGTGCTCAGATGGACCCTGATTGCCCCTGTTTGTCCTGGGAAGCCACAAATATTGGGATGGCCTCAGGGATTTTGGAGGTTTATCCTCTTAGTAGGGTTGTGGCCACTGGAATAGGCACATACAATTCCCTTGTAGAGGGCAAGCACAGTCGACATGTTTGGCTCCAGGGGCCTGAGCCTGTAGGGTGTGCAGGCCAGGGCTTTTTGGACGGTTGTCTGAAAACAGAAACTCGGTTTATGTTTCGGGTCATAGGTATGGCAGGACTGATCTACAGACAATGAGGAGAACACTTCGGGATATGAAAAAAGGGCGAGTGTGAGGCTCTTGCTCAAGTTTTTGTCTCTGGATATCGTGTCACTCATGGTCGTGAAATTTCCAGGTGACTTCATGGGAAATGGACGAGTCTTACTCTCTGGGGGTTTGGCCCCGTCCAAAGAGTTTGGGGTCATTCTGTGGGATGGAAGAAGTCCGTTGTTCTGTTGTTGTTGATTTGTTTTGTTTTGTTTTCAACCTCAGGTGTCCCTCCAAATGAGGGATTCCCGAGTAGAGCCCTGGGGAGGGGCGACTGGACAACCAGAAATCTGGTTAAAAATTGGGGCCTACGACCTCTGCCGCAGCAACATCTTCCTAGGAACAACGCAAAAGGCAAGGGAAGCAAGGGAAAAAATGAACTACTGGGATTTCATCAAGATCAAAAGCTTTTGCACAGCAAAGGAAACAGTTAACAAAATCAAAAGACAACTGACAGAATGGGAGAAGATATTTGCCAACGACATATCAGATAAAGGACTAGTGTCCAGAATCTATAAAGAACTTAGCAAACTCAACACCCAAAGAACAAATAATCCAATCAAGAAATGGGCAGAGGACATGAACAGACATTTCTGCAAAGAAGACATCCAGATGGCGAACAGACACATGAAATAGTGCTCCATATCACTCGCCATCAGGGAAATACAAATCAAAACCACAATGAGATATCACCTCACACCAGTCAGAATGGCTAAAATCAACAAGTCAGGAAATGAGAGATGCTGGCGAGGATGCGGAGAAAGGGGAACGCTCCTACACTGTTGGTGGGAATGTAAGCTGGTGCAGCCACTCTGGAAAACAGCATGGAGGTTCCTCAAAATGTTGAAAATAGAACTGCCCTATGACCCAGCAATTGCACTATTGGGTATTTACCCTAAAGATACAAATGTAGTGATCCAAAGGGACACATGCACCCGAATGTTTATAACAGCAATGTCCACAATAGCCAAACTATGGAAAGAACCTAGATGTCCATCAACAGATGAATGGATCAAGAAGATGTGGTATATATACACAATGGAATACTATGCAGCCATCAAAAGAAATGAAATCTTGCCATTTGCAACAACGTGGATGGAACTAGAGCGTATCATGCTTAGCGAAATAAGTCAAGCAGAGAAAGACAACTATCATATGATCTCCCTGATATGAGGAAGTGGTGATGCAACATGGAGGCTTAAATGGGTAGAAGAATAAATGAAACAAGATGGGATTGGGAGGGAGACAAACCATAAGTGACTCTTAATCTCACAAAACAAACTGAGGGTTGCCGGGGGGAGGGGGTTGGGTCGAAGGGGGTGGGATTATGGACATTGGGGAGGGTATGTGATTTGGTGAGTGCTGTGAAGTGTGTAAACCTGGTGATTCACAGACCTGGGGATAAAAATATATGTTTATAAAAAATATATGTTTATAAAAAATAAAAAATTAAAAAAAAAAAAATTGGGGCCTAGGGACATGTCAAGCCCATTATGACATCTAATGGTCCAGCCACTGAGAGGATGTACTAGAGGACAGGACTCACGCTGAGGGTCACAATGGGTGTTTATGCGCTCGTCGCACTCAAAAATGGGCGGGGCCTCAGGGTGAAGGCAGATTTCTCCTACACTGAACGTTGGACAACATGCCAACCACAAGGTTTCTTGCCATGGGTAAGGAAGAGTACTGATTTCTGCATCACAGTCACCCCTGGGCAGTGATTGGAGATAAGGTCTAGGTTCTGAAGCCTGAAAACTGAGGTAGGGAAGAGATGATGACCTAATGCCATGGCGGGTCTGATGTGCTCAGTGTGCGGTCAGCTGTCTGCGTGTTGGTCACGAGGTCCGGGCTCAGGTTGTCAGACAGTGCATTAGTGCCCAGGTTAGACTATATATTTTGGGTGCATTCGATTGCCGTTTAGGTTCTTATCTGAAGAATTCTTCAGGATATGAAGAATGAGCGAGTCTGAGGCGCGTGCTCAGGCTTTTGTCTCTGGAGTTTGTATCAGCGATGGCCGTGGAATGTTGGGGAGGCCTCATGGGCCATGGACGAATCTTGCTCTCTGTGGATTTGGCCCGATCCCAATTGTTTTTCGTCAATCTGTGGGATGGGAGGGCTCCTTTCAGGTTTGTTACCTCAGGTGTCCCACCAAAAGAGGAATTCGAAAGCAGATCCCTGGGAAGAGTGAAGGGACAACCCGAACTATGGTTAAAAATTGGGGCCTAGGGGCATGGCAAGGCCAATATGCTGTCTCTCCATCCAGCCACTAAGAGGCCTTACCTGAGGACTGGGCTCAGGCTGAGGGTCACAATGTGTGTTTGTGACCAATGTGGCCCGCAAGCATGGGCGGGGCCTCATGGGCCACACTGGTTTCAACTACACTGAACCTTGGACAACATGCCAACCACAAGGTTTCTTGCCATGGCGAAAGACTTCTGATATCTGCATCATTTTCAAACCCGGGCCGTGATTGGAGATAATGTCTAGGTTCTGAAGCCTGAAAACCGAGGTTGAGAAGAGATGACGACCTAAGGCCATGAGGGGTCCGATGTGCTCAGAGTGTGGTCACCTGTCTGGGGGGAGCCAGGAGGTCCAGTCTCAGGCTGTGTCAGAAAGGGCATTAGTGCCCAGGTCTGTCTATATATTTGGGGTTCAGCCGAATGGCGTGCCCCGTTGATCCTCATTTGGGGTTTCTGGGTAGCCCCAGAGGGCAATGTTTTTCTTCTGGAGGGCAGGCAGAGTGCTGCATTGTAGATCTGGATTGCGAAACTGGAGGGCTTGTGGGCCAGTAGTCCTAGGACGGAAGTCTGAGAACCCAAGCTAGGCCTAGGTATCTGGGTGAGGATATGGCAGGCACAATCTACAGACCTGAATCGAGATCTCGTGCATCTGAATTCAGGGCGAGGATCAGACGATTGCTCAGGTTGGACAGTCTGTCCCTGATGGCCCCTTCTTGAAGGGGGTTGGATCAAGAGGCCATGGGTGTTTTCCCGCGATGGGAGTTGTGAGAAGCTCCCAACTGCAAAGATTCTTCTGCAGGACAATTGAGACCTGTTGGTTGGCTCCAGGACAACGATTCCGAGCACCGTTCTAAGGATGGATGGCTGGGAGGCCCACTTCGCATTCCAATTGTCTCCAAGCAACAAGACAGGTTAGATCTGCTGGATCTGGGGGAGCAACCGAGGCGGCTGAGTTGAAATGGACTCTCCCGTGGATGTGTCCTAATATGATTTCGTGTCTATGGAGACCTTGGAATGAAGCAGTGGCACTGGGGCCCTGAAGGGTTCTCCTAAAGAGAGGCTTTCACACAGCTCCATCGTGCAAGTTTCCCATGTGTACATGAGATTTGTTCTGATGAGTGAGTCAAGAAACAGCCATATGCTCTTATTGAAATCCAGGCCTCTGAGGAGAGATGCCTGGAAACCAAAGCAATGGATCCGAGAGGTGCCTAGGGGCCTGTTCGTTCCTTTTTACCTCTGGGATCAGTTTATGGGTCTGAGTGACCGTAGGTGCTCAGATGGACCCAGATTGCCCCTGTTTGTCCTGGGAAGCCACAAATATTGGGATGGCCTCAGGGATTTTGGAGGTTTATCCTCTTAGTAGGGTTGTGGCCACAGGAATAGGCACATACAATTCCCTTGTAGAGGGCAAGCACAGTCGTCATGTTTGGCTCCAGGGGCCTGAGTCTGTAGGGTGTGCAGGCCAGGGCTGTTTGGACGGTTGTCCGAAAACACAAACTCGGTATATGTTTCGGGTCATAGGTATGGCAGGACTGATCTACAGACCATGAGGAGAATACTTCGGGATATGAAAAAAGGGCGAGTGTGAGGCTCTTGCTCAAGTTTTTGTCACTGGATATCGTGTCACTCATGGTCGTGAAATTTCCAGGTGACTTCATGGGAAATGGACGAGTCTTACTCTCTGGGGGTTTGGCCCCGTCCAAAGAGTTTGGGGTCATTCTGTGGGATGGAGGAAGTCCGTTGTTCTGTTGTTGTTGATTTGTTTTGTTTTGTTTTTCAACCTCAGGTGTCCCTCCAAATGAGGGATTCCCGAGTAGAGCCCTGGGGAGGGGCGACTGGACAACCAGAAATCTGGTTAAAAATTGGGGCCTAGGGACATGTCAAGCCCATTATGACATCTAATGGTCCAGCCACTGAGAGGACGTACTAGAGGACAGGACTCACGCTGAGGGTCACAATGGGTGTTTATGCCCTCGTCGCACTCAAAAATGGGCGGGGCCTCAGGGTGAAGGCAGATTTCTCCTACACTGCACGTTGGACAACATGCCAACCACAAGGTTTCTTGCCATGGGTAAGGAAGAGTACTGATTTCTGCATCACAGTCACCCCTGGGCAGTGATTGGAGATAAGGTCTAGGTTCTGAAGCCTGAAAACTGAGGTAGGGAAGAGATGATGACCTAATGCCATGGCGGGTCTGATGTGCTCAGTGTGCGGTCAGCTGTCTGGGTGTTGGTCACGAGGTCCGGGCTAGGGTTGTCAGACAGTGCATTAGTTCCCAAGTTAGACGATATATTTTGGGTGCATTCGATTGCCGTTTAGGTTCTTATCTGAAGAATTCTTCAGGATATGAAGAATGAGCGAGTCTGAGGCGAGTGCTCAGGCTTTTGTCTCTGGAGTTTGTATCAGCGATGGCCGTGGAATGTTGGGGAGGCCTCATGGGCCATGGACGAATCTTGCTATCTGTGGATTTGTCCCGATCCCAATTGTTTTCGGTCAATCTGTGGGATGGGAGGGCTCCTTTCAGGTTTGTTACCTCAGGTGTCCCACAAAAGAGGAATTCGAAAGCAGATCCCTGGGAAGACTGAAGGGACAACCCGAACTATGGTTAAAAATTGGGGCCTAGGGGCATGGCATGCCCAATATGCTGTCTCTCCATCCAGCCTCTGAGAGGCCTTACCTGAGGACTGGGCTCAGGCTGAGGGTCACAATGTGTGTTTGTGACCAATGTGGCCCGCAAGCATGGGCGCGGCCTCATGGGCCACACTGGTTTCAACTACACTGAACCTTGGACAACATGCCAACCACAAGGTTTCTTGCCATGGCGAAAGACTTCTGATATCTGCATCATTTTCAAACCCGGGCCGTGATTGGAGATAATGTCTAGGTTCTGAAGCCTGAAAACCGAGGTTGAGAAGAGATGACGACCTAAGGCCATGAGGGATCCGATGTGCTCAGAGTGTGGTCACCTGTCTGGGGGGAGCCAGGAGGTCCAGGCTCAGGCTGTGTCAGAAAGGGCATTAGTGCCCAGGTCAGCCTATATATTTGGGGTACAGCCGAATGGCGTGCCCCGTTGATCCTCATTTGGGGTTTCTGGGTAGCCCCAGAGGGCAATGTTTTTCTTCTGGAGGGCAGGCAGAGTGCTGCATTGTAGATCTGGATTACCAAACTGGAGGGCTTGTGGGCCAGTAGTCCTAGGACGGAAGTCTGAGAACCCAAGCTAGGCCTAGGTATCTGGGTGAGGATATGGCAGGCACAATCTACAGACCTGAATCGAGATCTCGTGCATCTGAATTCAGGGCAAGGATCAGACGATTGCTCAGGTTGGACAGTCTGTCCCTGATGGCCCCTTCTTGAAGGGGGGGTGGATCACGAGGCCATGGGGGTTTTCCCGCGATGGGAGTTGTGAGAAGCTCCCAACTGCAAAGATTCTTCTGCAGGACAATTGAGACCTGTTGGTTGGCTCCAGGACAACGATTCCGAGCACCGTTCTAAGGATGGATGGCTGGGAGGCCCACTTCGCTTTCCAACTGTCTCCAAGCAACAAGACAGGTTAGATCTGCTGGATCTGGGGGAGCAACCTTGGCGGCTGAGTTGAAATGGACTCTCCCGTGGATGTGTCCTAATAGGATTTCGTGTCTATGAGATACCTTGGAATGAAGCAGTGGCACTGGGGCCCTGAAGGTTTCGCCTAAAGAGAGGCTTTCACACAGTTCCATCGTGCAAGTTTCCCATGTTAGATGAGATTTGTTCTGATGGGTGAGTCAAGAAACAGCCATATGCTCTTATTGAAATCCAGGCCTCTGAGGAGAGATCCCTGGAAACCAAAGCAATAGATCCGAGAGGTGCCTAGGGGCCTGTTCGTTCCTTTTTACCTCTGGGATCAGTCTATGGGTCTGAGTGACCGTAGGTGCTCAGATGGACCCAGATTGCCCCTGTTTGTCCTGGGAAGCCACAAATATTGGGATGGCCTCAGGGACTTTGGAGGTTTATCCTCTTAGTAGGGTTGTGGCCACTGGAATAGGCACATACAATTCCCTTGTAGAGGGCAAGCACAGTCGTCATGTTTGGCTCCAGGGGCCTGAGCCTGTATGGTGTGCAGGCCAGGGCTGTTTGGACGGTTGTCTGAAAACACAAACTCGGTTTATGTTTCGGGTCATAGGTATGGCAGGACTGATCTACAGACCATGAGGAGAACACTTCGGGATATGAAAAAAGGGAGAGTGTGAGGCTCTTGCTCAAGTTTTTGTCTCTGGATATCGTGTCACTCATGGTCGTGAAATTTCCAGGTGACTTCATGGGAAATGGGCGAGTCTTACTCTCTGGGGGTTTTGCCCCGTCCAAAGAGTTTGGGGTCATTCTGTGGGATGGAAGAAGTCCGTTGTTCTGTTGTTGTTCATTTGTTTTGTTTTGTTTTTCAACCTCGGGTGTCCCACCAAATGAGGGATTCCAGAGTAGAGCCCTGAGGAGGGGTGACTGGACAACCAGAAATCTGGTTAAAAATGGGGCCTAGGGACATTTCAAGCCCATTATGACATCTAATGGTCCAGACACTGAGAGGACGTACTAGAGGACAGGACTCACGCTGAGGGTCACAATGGGTGTTTATGCCCTCGTCGCACTCAAAAATGGGCTGGGCCTCAGGGTGAAGGCAGATTTCTCCTACACTGAACGTTGGACAACATGCCAACCACAAGGTTTCTTGCCATGGGTAAGGAAGAGTTCTGATTTTTGCATCACAGTCACCCCTGGGCAGTGATTGGAGATAAGGTCTAGGTTCTGAGGCTGAAAACTGAGGTAGGGAAGACATGATGACCTAATGCCATGGCGAGTCTGATGTGCTCAGTGTGCGGTCAGCTGTCTGGGTGTTGGTCACGAGGTCCGGGCTCAGGTTGTCAGACAGTGCATTAGTGCCCAGGTTAGACTATACATTTTGGGTGCATTCGATTGCCGTTTAGGTTCTTATCTGAAGAATTCTTCAGGATATGAAGAATGAGCGAGTCTGAGGCGCGTGCTCAGGCTTTTGTCTCTGTAGTTTGTATCAGGGATGGCCGTGGAATGTTGGGGAGGCCTCATGGGCCATGGACGAATCTTGCTATCTGTGGATTTGGCCCGATCCCAATTGTTTTTCGTCAATCTGTGGGATGGGAGGGCTCCTTTCAGGTTTGTTACCTCAGGTGTCCCACCAAAAGAGGAATTCGAAAGCAGATCCCTGGGAAGAGTGAAGGGACAACCCGAACTATGGTTAAAAATTGGGGCCTAGGGGCATGGCAAGCCCAATATGCTGTCTCTCCATCCAGCCACTGAGAGGCCTTACCTGAGGACTGGGCTCAGGCTGAGGGTCACAATGTGTGTTTGTGACCAATGTGGCCCGCAAGCATGGGCGGGGCCTCATGGGCCACACTGGTTTCAACTACACTGAACCTTTGACAACATGCCAACCACAAGGTTTCTTGCCATGGCGAAAGACTTCTGATATCTGCATCATTTTCAAACCCGGGCCGTGATTGGAGATAATGTCTAGGTTCTGAAGCCTGAAAACCGAGGTTGAGAAGAGATGACGACCTAAGGCCATGAGGGGTCCGATGTGCTCAGAGTGTGGTCACCTGTCTGGGGGGAGCCAGGAGGTCCAGGCTCAGGCTGTGTCAGAAAGGGCATTAGTGCCCAGGAATGTCTATATATTTGGGGTACAGCCGAATGGCGTGCCCCGTTGATCCTCATTTGGGGTTTCTGGGTAGCCCCAGAGGGCAATGTTTTTCTTCTGGAGGGCAGGCAGAGTGCTGCATTGTAGATCTGGATTGCGAAACTGGAGGGCTTGTGGGCCAGTAGTCCTAGGACGGAAGTCTGAGAACCCAAGCTAGGCCTAGGTATCTGGGTGAGGATATGGCAGGCACAATCTGCAGACCTGAATCGAGATCTCGTGCATCTGAATTCAGGGCGAGGATCAGACGATTGCTCAGGTTGGACAGTCTGTCCCTGATGGCCCCTTCTTGAAGGAGGGGTGGATCAAGAGGCCATGGGTGTTTTCCCGCGATGGGAGTTGTGAGAAGCTCCCAACTGCAAAGATTCTTCTGCAGGACAATTGAGACCTGTTGGTTGGCTCCAGGACAACGATTCCGAGCACCGTTCTAAGGATGGATGGCTGGGAGGCCCACTTCGCATTCCAATTGTCTCCAAGCAACAAGACAGGTTAGATCTGCTGGATCTGGGGGAGCAACCGAGGCGGCTGAGTTGAAATGGACTCTCCCGTGGATGTGTCCTAATAGGATTTCGTGTCTATGGAGACCTTGGAATGAAGCAGTGGCACTGGGGCCCTTAAGGGTTCTCCTAAAGAGAGGCTTTCACACAGCTCCATCGTGCAAGTTTCCCATGTGTAGATGAGATTTGTTCTGATGAGTGAGTCAAGAAACAGCCATATGCTCTTATTGAAATCCAGGCCTCTGAGGAGAGATGCCTGGAAACCAAAGCAATGGATCTGAGAGGTGCCAAGGGGCCTGTTCCTTCCTTTTTAACTCTGGGATCAGTCTATGGGTCTGAGTGACCGTAGGTGCTCAGATGGACCCTGATTGCCCCTGTTTGTCCTGGGAAGCCACAAATATTGGGATGGCCTCAGGGATTTTGGAGGTTTATCCTCTTAGTAGGGTTGTGGCCACTGGAATAGGCACATACAATTCCCTTGTAGAGGGCAAGCACAGTCGACATGTTTGGCTCCAGGGGCCTGAGCCTGTAGGGTGTGCAGGCCAGGGCTTTTTGGACGGTTGTCTGAAAACAGAAACTCGGTTTATGTTTCGGGTCATAGGTATGGCAGGACTGATCTACAGACAATGAGGAGAACACTTCGGGATATGAAAAAAGGGCGAGTGTGAGGCTCTTGCTCAAGTTTTTGTCTCTGGATATCGTGTCACTCATGGTCGTGAAATTTCCAGGTGACTTCATGGGAAATGGACGAGTCTTACTCTCTGGGGGTTTGGCCCCGTCCAAAGAGTTTGGGGTCATTCTGTGGGATGGAAGAAGTCCGTTGTTCTGTTGTTGTTGATTTGTTTTGTTTTGTTTTCAACCTCAGGTGTCCCTCCAAATGAGGGATTCCCGAGTAGAGCCCTGGGGAGGGGCGACTGGACAACCAGAAATCTGGTTAAAAATTGGGGCCTACGACCTCTGCCGCAGCAACATCTTCCTAGGAACAACGCAAAAGGCAAGGGAAGCAAGGGAAAAAATGAACTACTGGGATTTCATCAAGATCAAAAGCTTTTGCACAGCAAAGGAAACAGTTAACAAAATCAAAAGACAACTGACAGAATGGGAGAAGATATTTGCAAACGACATATCAGATAAAGGACTAGTGTCCAGAATCTATAAAGAACTTAGCAAACTCAACACCCAAAGAACAAATAATCCAATCAAGAAATGGGCAGAGGACATGAACAGACATTTCTGCAAAGAAGACATCCAGATGGCGAACAGACACATGAAATAGTGCTCCATATCACTCGCCATCAGGGAAATACAAATCAAAACCACAATGAGATATCACCTCACACCAGTCAGAATGGCTAAAATCAACAAGTCAGGAAATGAGAGATGCTGGCGAGGATGCGGAGAAAGGGGAACGCTCCTACACTGTTGGTGGGAATGTAAGCTGGTGCAGCCACTCTGGAAAACAGCATGGAGGTTCCTCAAAATGTTGAAAATAGAACTGCCCTATGACCCAGCAATTGCACTATTGGGTATTTACCCTAAAGATACAAATGTAGTGATCCAAAGGGACACATGCACCCGAATGTTTATAACAGCAATGTCCACAATAGCCAAACTATGGAAAGAACCTAGATGTCCATCAACAGATGAATGGATCAAGAAGATGTGGTATATATACACAATGGAATACTATGCAGCCATCAAAAGAAATGAAATCTTGCCATTTGCAACAACGTGGATGGAACTAGAGCGTATCATGCTTAGCGAAATAAGTCAAGCAGAGAAAGACAACTATCATATGATCTCCCTGATATGAGGAAGTGGTGATGCAACATGGAGGCTTAAATGGGTAGAAGAATAAATGAAACAAGATGGGATTGGGAGGGAGACAAACCATAAGTGACTCTTAATCTCACAAAACAAACTGAGGGTTGCCGGGGGGAGGGGGTTGGGTCGAAGGGGGTGGGATTATGGACATTGGGGAGGGTATGTGATTTGGTGAGTGCTGTGAAGTGTGTAAACCTGGTGATTCACAGACCTGGGGATAAAAATATATGTTTATAAAAAATATATGTTTATAAAAAATAAAAAATTAAAAAAAAAAAAATTGGGGCCTAGGGACATGTCAAGCCCATTATGACATCTAATGGTCCAGCCACTGAGAGGATGTACTAGAGGACAGGACTCACGCTGAGGGTCACAATGGGTGTTTATGCGCTCGTCGCACTCAAAAATGGGCGGGGCCTCAGGGTGAAGGCAGATTTCTCCTACACTGAACGTTGGACAACATGCCAACCACAAGGTTTCTTGCCATGGGTAAGGAAGAGTACTGATTTCTGCATCACAGTCACCCCTGGGCAGTGATTGGAGATAAGGTCTAGGTTCTGAAGCCTGAAAACTGAGGTAGGGAAGAGATGATGACCTAATGCCATGGCGGGTCTGATGTGCTCAGTGTGCGGTCAGCTGTCTGCGTGTTGGTCACGAGGTCCGGGCTCAGGTTGTCAGACAGTGCATTAGTGCCCAGGTTAGACTATATATTTTGGGTGCATTCGATTGCCGTTTAGGTTCTTATCTGAAGAATTCTTCAGGATATGAAGAATGAGCGAGTCTGAGGCGCGTGCTCAGGCTTTTGTCTCTGGAGTTTGTATCAGCGATGGCCGTGGAATGTTGGGGAGGCCTCATGGGCCATGGACGAATCTTGCTCTCTGTGGATTTGGCCCGATCCCAATTGTTTTTCGTCAATCTGTGGGATGGGAGGGCTCCTTTCAGGTTTGTTACCTCAGGTGTCCCACCAAAAGAGGAATTCGAAAGCAGATCCCTGGGAAGAGTGAAGGGACAACCCGAACTATGGTTAAAAATTGGGGCCTAGGGGCATGGCAAGGCCAATATGCTGTCTCTCCATCCAGCCACTAAGAGGCCTTACCTGAGGACTGGGCTCAGGCTGAGGGTCACAATGTGTGTTTGTGACCAATGTGGCCCGCAAGCATGGGCGGGGCCTCATGGGCCACACTGGTTTCAACTACACTGAACCTTGGACAACATGCCAACCACAAGGTTTCTTGCCATGGCGAAAGACTTCTGATATCTGCATCATTTTCAAACCCGGGCCGTGATTGGAGATAATGTCTAGGTTCTGAAGCCTGAAAACCGAGGTTGAGAAGAGATGACGACCTAAGGCCATGAGGGGTCCGATGTGCTCAGAGTGTGGTCACCTGTCTGGGGGGAGCCAGGAGGTCCAGTCTCAGGCTGTGTCAGAAAGGGCATTAGTGCCCAGGTCTGTCTATATATTTGGGATTCAGCCGAATGGCGTGCCCCGTTGATCCTCATTTGGGGTTTCTGGGTAGCCCCAGAGGGCAATGTTTTTCTTCTGGAGGGCAGGCAGAGTGCTGCATTGTAGATCTGGATTGCCAAACTGGAGGGCTTGTGGGCCAGTAGTCCTAGGACGGAAGTCTGAGAACCCAAGCTAGGCCTAGGTATCTGGGTGAGGATATGGCAGGCACAATCTACAGACCTGAATCGAGATCTCGTGCATCTGAATTCAGGGCGAGGATCAGACGATTGCTCAGGTTGGACAGTCTGTCCCTGATGGCCCCTTCTTGAAGGGGGTTGGATCAAGAGGCCATGGGTGTTTTCCCACGATGGGAGTTGTGAGAAGCTCCCAACTGCAAAGATTCTTCTGCAGGACAATTGAGACCTGTTGGTTGGCTCCAGGACAACGATTCCGAGCACCGTTCTAAGGATGGATGGCTGGGAGGCCCACTTCGCATTCCAATTGTCTCCAAGCAACAAGACAGGTTAGATCTGCTGGATCTGGGGGAGCAACCGAGGCGGCTGAGTTGAAATGGACTCTCCCGTGGATGTGTCCTAATATGATTTCGTGTCTATGGAGACCTTGGAATGAAGCAGTGGCACTGGGGCCCTGAAGGGTTCTCCTAAAGAGAGGCTTTCACACAGCTCCATCGTGCAAGTTTCCCATGTGTACATGAGATTTGTTCTGATGAGTGAGTCAAGAAACAGCCATATGCTCTTATTGAAATCCAGGCCTCTGAGGAGAGATGCCTGGAAACCAAAGCAATGGATCCGAGAGGTGCCTAGGGGCCTGTTCGTTCCTTTTTACCTCTGGGATCAGTTTATGGGTCTGAGTGACCGTAGGTGCTCAATTGGACCCAGATTGCCCCTGTTTGTCCTGGGAAGCCACAAATATTGGGATGGCCTCAGGGATTTTGGAGGTTTATCCTCTTAGTAGGGTTGTGGCCACAGGAATAGGCACATACAATTCCCTTGTAGAGGGCAAGCACAGTCGTCATGTTTGGCTCCAGGGGCCTGAGTCTGTAGGGTGTGCAGGCCAGGGCTGTTTGGACGGTTGTCCGAAAACACAAACTCGGTATATGTTTCGGGTCATAGGTATGGCAGGACTGATCTACAGACCATGAGGAGAATACTTCGGGATATGAAAAAAGGGCGAGTGTGAGGCTCTTGCTCAAGTTTTTGTCACTGGATATCGTGTCACTCATGGTCGTGAAATTTCCAGGTGACTTCATGGGAAATGGACGAGTCTTACTCTCTGGGGGTTTGGCCCCGTCCAAAGAGTTTGGGGTCATTCTGTGGGATGGAGGAAGTCCGTTGTTCTGTTGTTGTTGATTTGTTTTGTTTTGTTTTTCAACCTCAGGTGTCCCTCCAAATGAGGGATTCCCGAGTAGAGCCCTGGGGAGGGGCGACTGGACAACCAGAAATCTGGTTAAAAATTGGGGCCTAGGGACATGTCAAGCCCATTATGACATCTAATGGTCCAGCCACTGAGAGGACGTACTAGAGGACAGGACTCACGCTGAGGGTCACAATGGGTGTTTATGCCCTCGTCGCACTCAAAAATGGGCGGGGCCTCAGGGTGAAGGCAGATTTCTCCTACACTGCACGTTGGACAACATGCCAACCACAAGGTTTCTTGCCATGGGTAAGGAAGAGTACTGATTTCTGCATCACAGTCACCCCTGGGCAGTGATTGGAGATAAGGTCTAGGTTCTGAAGCCTGAAAACTGAGGTAGGGAAGAGATGATGACCTAATGCCATGGCGGGTCTGATGTGCTCAGTGTGCGGTCAGCTGTCTGGGTGTTGGTCACGAGGTCCGGGCTAGGGTTGTCAGACAGTGCATTAGTTCCCAAGTTAGACGATATATTTTGGGTGCATTCGATTGCCGTTTAGGTTCTTATCTGAAGAATTCTTCAGGATATGAAGAATGAGCGAGTCTGAGGCGAGTGCTCAGGCTTTTGTCTCTGGAGTTTGTATCAGCGATGGCCGTGGAATGTTGGGGAGGCCTCATGGGCCATGGACGAATCTTGCTATCTGTGGATTTGTCCCGATCCCAATTGTTTTCGGTCAATCTGTGGGATGGGAGGGCTCCTTTCAGGTTTGTTACCTCAGGTGTCCCACAAAAGAGGAATTCGAAAGCAGATCCCTGGGAAGACTGAAGGGACAACCCGAACTATGGTTAAAAATTGGGGCCTAGGGGCATGGCATGCCCAATATGCTGTCTCTCCATCCAGCCTCTGAGAGGCCTTACCTGAGGACTGGGCTCAGGCTGAGGGTCACAATGTGTGTTTGTGACCAATGTGGCCCGCAAGCATGGGCGCGGCCTCATGGGCCACACTGGTTTCAACTACACTGAACCTTGGACAACATGCCAACCACAAGGTTTCTTGCCATGGCGAAAGACTTCTGATATCTGCATCATTTTCAAACCCGGGCCGTGATTGGAGATAATGTCTAGGTTCTGAAGCCTGAAAACCGAGGTTGAGAAGAGATGACGACCTAAGGCCATGAGGGATCCGATGTGCTCAGAGTGTGGTCACCTGTCTGGGGGGAGCCAGGAGGTCCAGGCTCAGGCTGTGTCAGAAAGGGCATTAGTGCCCAGGTCAGCCTATATATTTGGGGTACAGCCGAATGGCGTGCCCCGTTGATCCTCATTTGGGGTTTCTGGGTAGCCCCAGAGGGCAATGTTTTTCTTCTGGAGGGCAGGCAGAGTGCTGCATTGTAGATCTGGATTACCAAACTGGAGGGCTTGTGGGCCAGTAGTCCTAGGACGGAAGTCTGAGAACCCAAGCTAGGCCTAGGTATCTGGGTGAGGATATGGCAGGCACAATCTACAGACCTGAATCGAGATCTCGTGCATCTGAATTCAGGGCAAGGATCAGACGATTGCTCAGGTTGGACAGTCTGTCCCTGATGGCCCCTTCTTGAAGGGGGGGTGGATCACGAGGCCATGGGGGTTTTCCCGCGATGGGAGTTGTGAGAAGCTCCCAACTGCAAAGATTCTTCTGCAGGACAATTGAGACCTCTTGGTTGGCTCCAGGACAACGATTCCGAGCACCGTTCTAAGGATGGATGGCTGGGAGGCCCACTTCGCTTTCCAACTGTCTCCAAGCAACAAGACAGGTTAGATCTGCTGGATCTGGGGAAGCAACCTTGGCGGCTGAGTTGAAATGGACTCTCCCGTGGATGTGTCCTAATAGGATTTCGTGTCTATGAGATACCTTGGAATGAAGCAGTGGCACTGGGGCCCTGAAGGTTTCGCCTAAAGAGAGGCTTTCACACAGTTCCATCGTGCAAGTTTCCCATGTTAGATGAGATTTGTTCTGATGGGTGAGTCAAGAAACAGCCATATGCTCTTATTGAAATCCAGGCCTCTGAGGAGAGATCCCTGGAAACCAAAGCAATAGATCCGAGAGGTGCCTAGGGGCCTGTTCGTTCCTTTTTACCTCTGGGATCAGTCTATGGGTCTGAGTGACCGTAGGTGCTCAGATGGACCCAGATTGCCCCTGTTTGTCCTGGGAAGCCACAAATATTGGGATGGCCTCAGGGACTTTGGAGGTTTATCCTCTTAGTAGGGTTGTGGCCACAGGAATAGGCACATACAATTCCCTTGTAGAGGGCAAGCACAGTCGTCATGTTTGGCTCCAGGGGCCTG
Organism: Mustela lutreola; assembly: GCF_030435805.1. NCBI lineage: Eukaryota > Metazoa > Chordata > Mammalia > Carnivora > Mustelidae > Mustela > Mustela lutreola. Next base: position 118,757,827 of record NC_081299.1, on the reverse strand, counting down.
AGCCTGTATGGTGTGCAGGCCAGGGCTGTTTGGACGGTTGTCTGAAAACACAAACTCGGTTTATGTTTCGGGTCATAGGTATGGCAGGACTGATCTACAGACCATGAGGAGAACACTTCGGGATATGAAAAAAGGGCGAGTGTGAGGCTCTTGCTCAAGTTTTTGTCTCTGGATATCGTGTCACTCATGGTCGTGATATTTCCAGGTGACTTCATGGGAAATGGACGAGTCTTACTCTCTGGGGGTTGGCCCCGTCCAAAGAGTTTGGGGTCATTCTGTGGGATGGAAGAAGTCCGTTGTTCTGTTGTTGTTGATTTGTTTTGTTTTGTTTTTCAACCTCAGGTGTCCCACCAAATGAGGGATTCCCGAGTAGAGCCCTGGGGAGGGGCGACTGGACAACCAGAAATCTGGTTAAAAATTGGAGCCTAGGGACATGTCAAGCCCATTATGACATCTAATGGTCCAGCCACTGAGAGGACGTACTAGAGGACAGGACTCACGCTGAGGGTCACAATGGGTGTTTATGCCCTCGTCGCACTCAAAAATGGGCGGGGCCTCAGGGTGAAGGCAGATTTCTCCTACACTGAACGTTGGACAACATGCCGACCACAAGGTTTCTTGCCATGGGTAAGGAAGAGTTCTGATTTCTGCATCACACTCACCCCTGGGCAGTGATTGGAGATAAGTTGTAGGTTCTGAAGCCTGAAAACTGAGGTAGGGAAGAGATGATGACCTAAGGCCATGGCGGGTCTGATGTGCTCAGTGTGTGGTCAGCTGTCTGGGTGTTGGTCACGAGGTCCGGGCTCAGGTTGTCAGACAGTGCATTAGTGCCCAGGTTAGACTATATATTTTGGGTGCATTCGATTGCCGTTTAGGTTCTTATCTGAAGAATTCTTCAGGATATGAAGAATGAGCGAGTCTGAGGCGCGTGCTCAGGCTTTTGTCTCTGGAGTTTGTATCAGCGATGGCCGTGGAATGTTGGGGAGGCCTCATGGGCCATGGACGAATCTTGCTATCTGTGGATTTGGCCCGATCCCAATTGTTTTTCGTCAATCTGTGGGATGGGAGGGCTCCTTTCAGGTTTGTTACCTCAGGTGTCCCACCAAAAGAGGATTTCCAAAGCAGAGCCCTGGGGAAGAGTGAAGGGACAACACGAACTATGGTTAAAAATTGGGGCCTAGGGGCATGGCAAGCCCAATATGCTGTCTCTCCATCCAGCCACTGAGAGGCCTTACCTGAGGACTGGGCTAAGGTGAGGGTCACAATGTGTGTTTGCTACCTATCTGGACTGCGAGCAATGGCGGGGCCTCAAGGGACACACTGGTTTCCACTACAATGAACGTTGGACAACAAGCCAACCACAAGTTTTCCTGCCATCGGGAAGGAGTTCTGATTTCTGCATCATTTTCAAACCTGGGCAGTGATTGGAGATAAGGTCTAGGTTCTGACGCCTGAACTGAGGTTGGGTAGGGATAACGACCTAAGGCCATTGGGGGTCTGAAGTTCTCAGTTTGTAGCCAGCTGTCTGGGTGGGCCCAGGAGATCCAGGTTTAGGCTGTGTCAGAAAGGGCATTATTGCCCAGGTCATCCTATATATTTTGCGTATAGCCAGGTGTCGGGCAGGTTGATCTTCATTTGGGGTTTCTAGGTAGCCCCACAGGGCAATGTATTTCTTCTGCAGGGCAGGTAGAGTGCTGCATTGTAGTTCTGGATTGCCAAACTGGAGGGCTTGTGAGCCAGTAGTCTATGGACAGATGTCTGAGGACACAAGCAAAGCTTAGGTTTCTGGGTGAGGACATGGCAGGCACAATCTACAGACCTGAACCGAGATCTCGTGCATCTGAAGTCAGGGTGAGGATCAGACGATCGCTCAGGTTGGAACTTATGTCCCTGATGGCCCCTTTATGAACGGGGGGGGATTATGTGGCCATGGGGGTTCTCTCACGATGGGAGTTCTGAGAAGCTCCCAACTGCAATGATTCTTCTGCAGGACAATTGAGACCTGTTGGTTGGTTCCAGGCCAACGATTCTGAGCAGGGTTTTAAGGATGGATGGCGGGGTAGGACACCTCACATTCCAATTGTCTCCTAACAACAAGACAAGTTAGATCTGCTGGATCTCGCGGAGCAACCGAATACGCTCAGTTGAAATGGACTCTCCTGTGGATGGGTCCTAATGTGTTTTTGTGTCTATGGAGACCTTGTAATGGGGCAGTGGCACACAGGCCCTGAAGGATTCTCCTAACTGGAGGTTTTGAGACATCTTCATAGGATAATTTTCCCATGTGGAGAAGAGATTTGTTCTGATTGCTGCCTCATGAAATCCCCATATGCTAATATTGGAAACCAGGCCTCTGAGGAGAGATACCTGTAACCGAAAGCAATGAATCTGATTCAGGCCTAGGGGCCTGTCTGATTCAATCTTCTTCTCTGGGGACATCCATCTACGCTGAGTAGAGGTAGATGCTCAGCTGGTTTCAGATGACCCTTGTTTGTCCTGGGCGGCCTACATTATTGGGATGTCCTTGGGGACTCTGGAGGTTTTTCCTAATATGTACGATTGTGGACAATGGAATGGGCAGAATTCCCGTGGTATGTACAGGCACAGTCCTGATGTGTGGCTCCAGGGGCCCCAGCCTGAAGGGTCTGTGGGCCAGGAATGTGGGGACAGAAGTCTGAAAACACAAACTCGGTTTAGGTTTGGGAAGTAGGTATGGCAGGCCCGATCTACAGACCGTGAGGAGAACTCTTCGGGATACGACAAAAGAGCGAGTGTGAGGCGCTTGCTGAGACTTTTGTCTCTGGATTTGTTGTCAACGATGGCTGTGGAATCTCGGGGAGGCCTCATGGGCCATGGACGAGACTTCCTCTCTGTGAATTTGGTCCAATCCCAATTGTTTGGGGTCAATCTGAAGGATGGGAGGAGTCCTTTTAGGTTTGTTACCTCAGGTTCCCACCAAAAGAGGGATTCCAAAGCAGAGCTCTGGGGAGGGATGGATGGACAATCCGAACAATCCAATTGGGGTGAGGTCGAGAACCGAGCAGGTTGATCCTCATTTGGGGTTTATGGAGATCCCCATAGAACAACGTTTTTCTTCTGGAGGGCCAGCATAGGGCTGCATTTTGGTTCCAGAATTCCAAGTCTTGAGGACATGTTTGCCAGGAGTGTGAGGAAGGAAGTCTGAAAACACAAGGTAGCCCGAGGATTGGGCCCACTGTGTAGAGGGTGAATCGAGATCTCCTGCATCTGAGGTCAGGGCGAGTATCAGATGTTGCCTCAAGCTGGAGTTTGTGTCCATGACGGCCCCTTCCTGAAGGGGGTGGGGGCGTCATGAGGCAGGGAGGTTTCCCAACGCTGGGAGTTGTGAGCTGCTCCAAACTTCAAAGTTTCCTTCTTCAGGACAGTTGAGTACTATTGGATGGTTCCAGGATGCCCCATACAGAAAGACTCGAGAGCAGGGGCCTAAGCATGGATGCCGAGAAACGCCAACTCACCTTCCCATTGCCTGGTCGAGACAAGGCACGCTCAATCTGCGGGCTCTTGGGTGAGCTACCCAGAAGGCTGAGTTTAAATGGACTTTCCTGAGGATGAGTCATAATGTGGGTTGGTGGCCATGGAGACCTTGGAATGTGGCAGTAGCTAAGGGACTCTGCAGGATTCTCCAACCCGAAGGGTTTGACAAAACTCCAACAAGGAAGCTTTCCATGCGGAGATGAGAGGTGTTCTGTCTGGTGCATCAGGATAGCCCGATATGCTGGTCTTCGAACCCAGGCCTCTGAGGAGTGATACCTGGACACCAAAACCAGAGTTCATAATCGGGCCTAGGGGCCTGTCTGGTTCAATCTTCTGTCTCTGCGGATATCAGTCTGTGTGTCTGCATGGAGGTAGTAGTTGCTCAGCTGGTGTCATAATACCCCTGTTTGTCCAGTGCGGCTTGCGGTAGTGGGATGTCCTTGGGGACCTTGAGGTTTCTACTATTTTGTAGAGTTGTGGCCAATGGAACGGGCAGTTTCTTAGGAGAGAGCAGGCACAGTTCTGTGGTGTGGCTCCAGAGACCCCAGCCTGGAGGCGGTGTGGGCCACGGCTGTGCAGACAGACATCCAAAAACCCAAACTCAGCTCAGGTTTGGGGCCGAGGTTATGGCAGGCCTGATCTACAGTCCGTGAGGGGAGCTCCTCTGGATATGAAAGAAGGGTGAGAGGGAGGCAGTCGCTCAGTCTTTTGTCTCTGGATATTTTGTCCACAATGGCCGTTTAATGTAGGAGTTGCCTCATGGGTCGTAGAAGTCTCCCTCTCTGGTTGTTTGTTCAGCCCCCAAGAGTTTGGGGTCATTCTGTGGGAAGGGAACAGTACTGTTTTCTGTTTCATGTGTCCCCCCAGTAGAGGGATTCTGGAGCATAGCAGTGGGTACTGACAACTGGAATACTCGCTCTCTGGTTAAGCCTGGGCGCCTATGGATATGACAAGCCCCATATGCAGGATCTTGGTCCAGCCACTGAGAGGCGTTACTTTAACACGTGACTCACGCTACAGGTCACAATGCATGTCTGTGCCCTAGGCGGCCCTCAAGCACTGGCATGGCCTTTCCGACAATGCAGGTTTTCCCACATTGAACGTTGGACAACATGCCAACCACAAGATTTCTGGCCATGGGGAAGGAGGAATTCTAATTTTTGCATCAAGTTCACCCCTGGGCAGTGATTGGAGATAAGGTCTAGGTTCTGAAGCCTGAAAACCGAGGTTGGGTAGAGATGACGAACTACAGCCATAGCGGTTCCCTTGTGTCCAGGTTGGAGCCAGCTGTCTAGGTGTCGTTTGGGATGTCTTGTCTCAGGCTGTGCCAGACAGGGCATTCGTATTCAGGGTAGGCTGTATAATTGCTTTACAGTCGAGTGGCATACATTAGATAATCATTTGGGGTTTCTTATTAGCAGCATAGGGCAAAGTTTTTCTTCTGGAGGGCAGGCAGAGTGCTGCATTGTGGCTTCGGAATTCCCAAACTGGAGGGCTTGTGGGCCAGGAGAGTGAGGACGGAAGTCTGAGAACACAAGCTAGGCTTAGGTTTCGGGGAATGGACATGGCAGGCACACTCTGCAGAGCTGAATTGAGATCTCATGATTCTGAACTCAGGTCGAGGATCAGACTTTGGCTCAGGTGGAGTTTCTGTCCATGTTGCCCCTTCATGAAGGAGGGGGCATTATGAGGCGATGGGGGTTTTCCCACTATTAGAGTTGTGAGATGCTCCAAACCGTAAGGATTCCTTCTGAGGGACAATTAAGATTTGTTGGATGGCTCCAGAACGTCTCATAAGGTATTTTCCAGAACAGGGTTCCAAGTATGGATGCCTGGGCAGACAGCCTCAATTCCAATTGTCTCCTAGCAACAAGAAACGTTTGATCTGCTGGCTTGGGGTAGCATCAGAGGGAGCTGAGTTAGAATGGACTTTCCTGAGGATGGTCTTAAATGAGTTGAAATGGACTCTCCTGAGGATGGTCTTAATGTTGGTTTGAGTCCATTGAGACCTTGGTATGGGGCAGTGGCACCAGGGCCCTGAAGGATTCTCCTAACCAGAGGTTATAACAAAGCTCCAATGAGCAAGTTTTCCATGGGGAGACGAGATTTGTTCTTATTGGTGCCTCAGGAAACCACCATTTGCTGGTATTGGAAATGAGGCCTCTGAGGAGAGATGCCTGGAAACCAAAGCAATGGATCTGATTAGGGCCTAGGGGCCTGTCCGGTTCAATATTCTTCTCTGGGGACATCTTTTGTCTGAGTGGAGGTCGTTGCTCAGCTGGTTTGAGATCACACCTGTTTGTCCTGGGCGGCCTACACTATTGGGATGGCCTCGGTAACTTTGGAGGTTTTTCCTAATTTGCAAGGTTGTGGCCAATGGAATGGTAAGAATTCTCTTGAAAGGGAAGCACAGTCCTGAGGTGTGGCTCCAGGGACCCAAGTGTGGAGCGTGTGTGGTCCAGGGCTATTTGGACAAAAGTCTGAAAACACAAACTCCACTTAGGTTTGGGTCTGTAGGTATGGCCGGCCCGATATATAGACCGTGAGGAGAACTCTTCGGGATATGAACAAAGGGCGAAAGTGAGGTGCTTGCTCATGCTTATTTTTTTCTGGATATGTGTCACTGATTGCCGTGGAATGTCCGGGTGTCCTCATGGGCCATCGATGAGGCTCCCTTTCTGGGGATTTGACCCAATCCCAAGAGTTTGGGGTCATTCTGTGGGAAGGGAGGAGGCCTTTCTGTTTTTTTTTTGTTTTTTTTTTTTTTTTTTTTTTTTTTTTTTTTTTTTTTTTTTTTTTTCCTCAGGTGGACCACCAAAAGAGGGATTCCACAGCAGAGTCCTGGGGAGGGGCGACTGGACAACCAGAACTCTGGTTAACATTGGGACCTAAGAACATAGCAAGCCCCGTATGTGGGCTCTTGGTCCAGACACTGAGAGGCCTTCCTTGAGCATAGGGCTCACATTTAGTTTCACAATGTGTTTTTGTGCCCAAGGAGCCCCTCAAGTCAGGGCGTGGCCTAATGTACCATGCTGGTTTCTCCTACACTGAATGTTGCACAATATGGCAACCACAAGTTTTCTGGCCATGGGGAAGAAGGAGTTCTAATTTCTGCAACACTTTCACTCCTGGACTGTGATTGGATTTAAGGTCTAGGTTCTGAAGCCTGAAAACTGAGGTTGGGAAGAGATGAAGACCTAAGGCCATGGTGTGACTGATGTGCTCAGTGTTCGGCCAGCTGTTGAGTGTGGGTTGGGAGGTGCAGGCTCAGGCTGTGGTGGACAGGGAATTAGTGCCCAGGCTAGACTGTATCATTGGGGTGCAGTCGAGTTTCGTGCAGGTTGGTACTCATTTGTGGTTACTGGGTAGCCCCAGAGGGCAACGTTTTTCTTCTGGAAGGAAGACACAGTGCCACATAGTGGCTCCAGAATTCCCAAACTGGAAGGCTTGTGGGCCAGGAGTGTGAGGAAAAAATTCTGAGAAGACATGCCAGACTTCGAATTCGGGGTGAGGGGATGGCAGGAACCCTCTGCAGAGATGATTCGAGATCCCGTGTACCTGAAGACAGAGCTAGGAGCAGACGTTGGCTCAGGTTGGAGTTTCTGTCCATGACGGCCCCTTCATGAAGGGGAGGGTGTCACGAGGCCATGGAGGTTTTCCCACGATGGGAATTGTGAGATGCTCCAAACCGCAATGATTCCTTCCGTGGGACAGTCGAGACCTGCTGGATGGCTCCAGGACATCCCATAAGGAAATTATCCAGAGCAGGGTTCTAAGGATGGATGCCTGGGCAGCCTGCCTCCCATTCCAGGTGTCTCATAGCGCCAAGGCAAGTTCGATCTGCTGGATCTAGGGGAGTAACCGAGGCGGGTGTGTTGAAATGGGTGAGTTGAGGATGGGTCATAATGTGCATTTGTGTCCATGGAGACCTTGGAATGGGGTGCTTGATCCGGGGCCTTGAGGGATGTTCATAACCGGAGGTTTTGATGGAGCTCTAAAGAGTACGTTTCCTATGTAGAGAAGAGAATTGTTTTGATGAGTGCCTAAGGAATCTCCCATATGCTGGTATTGGAAACCAGGCCTCTGAGGAGAGATGCCTGGAAACAAAGGCAATGGATATGATTAGGGCCTAGGTGCCTGCAATGGATATGATTAGGGCCTAGGTGCCTGTCCGGTTCAATCTCTTCCCTGGGGATACGTGTCTATGGATCTGAGGGGAGGTAGTTGCTCGGCTTGTGTCAGATCGCCCCTGTTTGTCCTGGGCAGCCTATAATATTGGGAATGGCCTCGGGATTTTGGAGTTTCTCCTAATCTATAGGGTTGTGGCCAATGGAATGGGCAGAAATCCCCTGGAGAGGGCAGGCACAGTTCTGAGTTTGGCTCTAGGGGCCCAGCCTTGAGGGTGTGTGGGCCAGGCCTGTGGGGACAGAAGTCTGAAAACACAAATTCCGCTTAGGTTTGGGGACATAGGTATGGCACGCCTAATCTACAGACCGTGATAACACTTCGGGATATGAAAAAGGGTGAGTTTGAGGTGCTTGCTCAGGTTTTGTCTCTGGATTTGTGTCAACAATGTGGGTCGAATGCTGGCGTGGCCTCATGGGTTGTGGACGGCTTTCCTTCTCTGAGGATTTGACCCAATCCCAAGAGTTTGGGTACATTCTGTGGGATGGATGGTGTCCTTTCTGTTTTTTTATTTTATTTTATGTACCTCATGTGTGCCAATAAAAGAGGGATTCCAGAGCAGAGTCCTTGGTAGGGACAACTGGATAACCCCACCTCTGTTTAAGTTTGGGGGCCTAGGGGCATGGCAAGTCCAATATGTGGGCTCTTGATTCAGACACTGAGAGGTCTTCCTTGAGGACAGGGCTCATGCTGAGGGTCACAATGCCTATTTGTGCCCAACAAGGCCCTCAAGCATGGGAAGGGCCTCATGGGCCACGCTGGATTCTCCTACACTGAACGTTGGAGAATATGCCAACCACAAGGTTTCCGGCCATGGCGAAGGAAGAGTTGTGATTTCTGCATCACGTTCAACCCTGGACAGTGATTGGAGTTTAGGTCTAGGTTCTGAAACCCGAAAACCGAGGTTGGGAAGAGATGAAGACCTAAGGACCTGATGGGTACAATGAGCTCAGTGTGTGGCTAGCTGTTGAGCGTAGGTCTGGAGGTGTGGGCTCATGCTGTGTCAGACAGGGCATTAGACAGGGTAGACTGTATATTTGGGGTGCAGTCGAGTGGCGTTCAGTAGATCCTCATTCGGGTTTCTAGGTAGCTCCATAAGGCAACGTTTTTCTTCTGGAGGGCAGGCAGAGTGCTGCATTGTGGCCCCAGTATTGCCAAATTGTAGGGCTTTTGGGCCAGGGGTGTGAGGACGGTAGTCTGAGAACACAAGCTAGGCTTAGTTTTGGGGGTGAGGGCACAGAAGGCACACTCTGCAGAGCTGAATCAAGATCACATGCACCTGAAGCCATGGCGAATATCAGACGTTTGCTCTGGTTGGAGTTTCTGTCCATGATGGCCCCTTTATAAAGTGGAGCGTCTCAAGAGGCCATGAAGATTTACCCACAATGGGAGTTGTGAGATGCACCAGTCTGCAAAGATTCCTTCTGTGGGACACTTGAGACCTGTTGGATGGCTCTAGGATGTCCCATATGGAACAACTCCAGAGTAGGATTCTAAGGATGGATGCCTGGGCAGCCCGCCTCCCTTTCTAGTTGTCTCCTAGCAACAAGGCAGGTTTGATCTGCAGGCCCTGGGGGAGAAACCAAGGGGGATGAGTTGACATGGACTCTACCGAGGATAGATCATAATGTGGGTTTAAGTCCATGGAGACCTTGGAATGGGGCCCTTGATCCGGGGGCCTGAAAGATTCTCCTATACAGAGGTTTTTATAGAGCTCCAAAGAGTACATTTCCTATGTGGAGACGAGATTTTTCTATGAGTGCCTCAGTAATCCCCCATATGCTGGTAGTGGTAACCAGGCCTCTGAGGAGAGATGCCTGGAAACAAAAGCAATGGATCTGATTAGGGCCTAAGTGCCTGTCCAGTTCAATCTTATTCTATGGGGATATCTGTCTCTGGGTCTGAGTGGAGGTAGTTTCCTAACTTGTGAAAGATCATCCCTGTTTGTCCTGGGCAGCCAACACTATTGGGATGGCCTCGGGGAGTTTGGAGGTTTCTCCTAATCTATAGGGTTGTGGCCAATGGAAATGGCAGAATTGCCCTGGAGAAGGAAGCCACAGTCCTCAGGTGTGGCTCCAGGGGCCCCAGCTTGGATGGTGTGTGGGCCAGGACTGTGGGGACAGAAGTCTGAAAACACAAACTCAGCTTAGGTTTGGGGATGTATGTATGAAGGCTCGATCTATAGACCATGAGAATTTTCCGGGCTATGAACAAAGGGCGAGTATGTGGCGTTTGCTCAGGCTTTTGTCTCTGGATTTTGTGCCTACGGTGGACGTGGAATGTCGGGGTGTCCTCAAGGGCCATGGACAAGTCTTTCTCTGGTGGTTTGGCCTGTTCCCAAGTGGTTGGGATCATTCGGTGAATGGGAAGAGTCCTTTCTGTATTTTTTTTTTTTTTTTTACCTCAGGTGTCCCACCAAAGAGGGATTCCAGAGCAGTGCCCTGAGTAGGGGTGACTAGACATCTCTAACTCTGGTTGAGATTGGGGGACTAGGGGCTTGGCAAGCCCCATATGTGGGCTGTTGTTCCAGTCACTAAGAGGCTTTACATGAGGATAGGGCTCACGCTGAGGGTCACAATGTGTGTTTGTGCAAATTGTAGCCCTCAGGGATAGGTGGGGCCTCATAGTCCATGCTGCTTTCTCCTACAATGAACATTGGACCACATGCCAACCACAAGGTTTCTTGCCATGGCGAAGGAGAAGTTCTGATTCTTGTATCACGTTCACTCCTGAGCAGTGAGTGGAGATAAGGTCTAGGTTCTGAAGGTGAAAACTGAGGTTGGTTAGAGATGATGGCCGAAAGCCATTGTGGGTTTGAATGCTCAGTGTACGGCCAGCTGTCTGGGTGTTGGACTGGAGGTCTGCCTTCAGGCTGTGTCAGACAGGGCTTTAGTGCACAGGCTAGATTGTATAATTGGGGTATGGTCGAGTGGCATGCAGGTTGTTACTCATTTGGCGTTTCTGGTTAGCCCTATAGGGCAACATTTTTCTTCTGGAGGGCAGGCAGAGTGCTGCATTGTGTCTCCAGAATTGCCAAACTGGAGGGGTGTGGCCAGGATTGTGAAGACGGAAGTGTGAGAACACAAGTTAGGCTTAGGTTTCGGGGCGAGGGCACAGCAGGCACTCTCTCAAGTGCTGAATCGAGATCTCGTGCTTCTGAATTCAGGGCGCGGATCAGACTTTGGCTTAGGATGGAGTTTCTGTCCATGATGGCCCATTTATGAAGGTGTGGGGCATCATGAGGAAATGGAGGTTTTCTCACAGTGGGATTGTGTGATGCTTCAAACCACAAGGATTCATTCTGCGAGACAGTCAAGACAGGTTGGTTGGATTCAAGACGTCCCATAAAGAAATTCTCCAGAGCAGGGTTCTAAGGATGGATGCCTGGGCAGCCCACCTCGCATTCCAACTGTGTCCTAGTGACAAGGCAGGTTTGATCTGCTGGCTCTGGGTGAGCAGCCGAGGGGGCTGATTTGAAATGGACTCTCCTGAGGGTGGATCATAATGTAAGTTTGTGTCCTTGGAGACCTTGGAATTGGGCCATGGTGCCAGCGCCCTGAAGGATCCTCCTAACCTGAGGTATTGACACAGCTCCAAAGAGCAAGTTTCTCATGTGGAGATGAGATCTGTTCTGATTGTTTCCTTAGGAAACCCCCATAATCTGATATTGGAAACCAGGCCTCTGAGGAGAGATACATAGAAACCAAAGCAATGGATCAGAAGTTGGCTCAAGTTGGAGTTTCTGTCCATGATGGCCCCTTTATAAAGGGGAGCATCTCATGAGGCCATGTAGGTTTTCCCACGATAGGAGTCGTGAGATGCTCCAATCTGCAAGGATTCCTTCTGCAGGACAGTCAAGACCTGTTGGAAGGCTCCCAGGACATCCCATATGGAACGGCGCCAGAGCAGGATTCCAACGATGGATGCCTAGAGAGTCTGCTTTGCATTCAAGTTGTCTCCTAGCGACAAGGCAGGTTTGATATTCTGGCTCTGGGGGAGTAATCAACGGGGCTGAGTTGAAATGTACTCTCCTGCCGAATGGTCATAATGCGGGTTTGTGTCCACGGAGACCTTGGAATAGGGCGGTGGCTCCGGTTACCTGAAGCTTTCTCCTAACTGGAGGTTTTTACAGAGCTCCAAAGGATAAGTTTCCCATGTGGAGACAAGATTTGTTCTGATTGGTATCTCTGGAATCCCCCATATGCTGGTATTGGAAAACAGGCCTCTGAGGAGAGATGCTTAGAAACAAAAGCAATGGAACCAATTACGTTCTAGGGGCCTGTCCAGTTTAATACCTTTCTCTTGGGATATCTGTCTACGGGTGAGTTGAGGTCGTTTCTCAGCTTGTGACAGATCACCCCTCTTTGTACTGGGCGGCCTACACTATTGGAATGGCCTCTGGGACTTTGGAGGTTTCTCCTAATCTGTAGGGTTGTGGCCAATGGAATGGGAAGAATTTCCTTGGAGAGGGCAGACACAGTCCTGATGTGTGGCTCCAGGGGCCTCAGCCTGGAGGGTGTGTGGGACAGGGATGTCTGGATAGAAGTCTGAAAACACAGTTTGCGGACGTAGGTATGGCAGGCCCGATCTACAGATTATGAGGAGAATTTTTTGGGCTATGACCTAAGGGTGAGGCTTATGTCTCTGGATTTTGTGTCAATAGTGGCCGTGGAATGTCGGGCTGGCCTCATGGGCCATGGAGGAGTCTTTCTCTCTGGGGATGGCCTGATCCCAAGTGATTGGGGTCATTCTGTAGGTGGGAGGAATCCTTTCTGTGTTTACTTACCTCAAATGTCCCACCAAAGAGGGATTCCTGAGCAGAGCCCTGAGTAGGGGTGACTAGATGTCTCTACCTCTGGTTAAGATTGGGTGACTCGGGGCATAGCAGGCCCCATATGTGGACTCATGGTCCAGACACTGAGAGGCTTTACTTGAGGACAGGGTTCAAACTGAGGGTCCCAAGGTGTGTTTGTGCCCACCGCAGCTCTTAAGCATGGGCAGGGCCTCAGGGACCCTACACTACCCTCAGGGGCCCTACTACTACTCCTGTAGGCCCTACAGGGGTCCTACACTGAACTTTGGATAAGATGCTATCCACAAGATTCTGGCGAGAGGGAAGGAGGAGTTATGATTTCTGCATCACGTTAACCCATGGGAAATGAGTAGAGATAAGGTCTAGGTTTCTGTCGCCTGAAAACCAGGTTGGAAAGAGATGGCAACCTAAGGCCATGGCGGTTTAGATGTTCTCAGTGTACGGCAGGCTGTCTGGGTGTCGGTTGGGAATTCAGGCCTCAGGTTGTGTCAGACAGGGCATTAGTGCACAGGCTAGACTATATAATTGGTGTACAGTTGAGTGGCATGCAGGTTTATCCTCATTTGAGGTTTCTGGGTAGACCCATAGGGCAACGTTTTTCTTCTAGAGGGCAGGCAGAGTGCAGCACTGTGTCATCGGAAATCCCAAAATGGAGGGCGTGTGGTCTAGGAGAGTGAGGACGAAGTCTGAGAACACTAGCTATGCTAAGGTTTTGGGGTGAAGGCACAGCAGGTGCACTCTGAAGAGCTTAATCAAGATCACGTGCATCTGAAGTCAAGGCGAAGATCAGCCGTTGGCTCAGGTTTGAGTTTCTTTCCATGATCCGACTTCATGAAGATTGGGGGCATCATGTGACCTTGGAAGCTTTCCATGATATGAGTTGTGAGGTGGTCCATGAACAAGGACTCCTGTGGGACAGTCGACACCTGTTGGATGGCTCAAGGATGTCCCATAAGGAACGACGCAAGAGCAGGGTTTTAAGGGTTCTAAGGATCTCTAAGGAGAGATGCCTGGAAACCAAAGCAATAGATCCGATAGGTGCCGATGGGCCTGTTCGTTCCTTTTTACCTCTGGGGACATCAGTCTACGGGTCTGAGTGCCGGTAGGTGCTCAGATGGGCCCAGATTGCCCCTGTTTGTCCTGGGAAGCCACAAATATTGGGATGGCCTCAGGGACTTTGGAGGTTTATCCTATTAGTAGGGTTGTGGCCATTGGAATGGGCACATACAATTCCCTTGGAGAGGGCATGCCCAGTCTTCATGTGTGGCTCCAGGGGCCTGAGCCTGTAGGGTGTGTAGGCCAGGGCTGTTTGGACAGTTGTCTGAAAACACAAACTCGGCTTATGTTTCGGGTCATAGGTATGGTAGGACTGATCTCCAGACCATAAGGAGAACTCTTCGGGATATGAAAAAAGGGCGATTGTGAGGCTCTTGCTCAAGTTTTTTTCTCTGGATATCGTGTCTCTCATGGTCGTGAAATTTCCGGGTGACTTCATGGGAAATGTACGAGTCTTACTCTCTGGGGGTTTGGCCCCGTCCAAGGAGTTTGGGGTCATTCTGTGGGATGGAAGAAGTCCGTTGCTCTGTTGTTGTTGATTTGTTTTGTTTTGTTTTCCAACCTCAGGTGCACCACCAAATGAGGGATTCAAGAGTAGAGCCCTGGGGTGGGCGACTGGACAACCAGAAATATGGTTAAAAATTGGGGCCTAGGGACAGGTCAAGCCCATTATGACATCTAATGGTCCAGCCACTGAGAGGACATACTAGAGGACAGGACTCACGCTGAGGGTCACAATGCGTGTTTATGCCCTCGTCGCACTCAAGAATGGGCGGGGCCTCAGGGTGAATGCTGGTTTCTCCTACTCTGAACGTTGGACAACATGCGAACACAAGGTTTCTTGCCATGGGTAAGGAAGAGTTCTGATTTCTGCATCACAGTCACCCCTGGGCAGTGATTGGAGATAAGGTCTAAGTTCTGAAGCCTGAAAACTGAGGTAGGGAAGAGATGATGACCTAAGGCCATGGCGGGTCTTATGTGCTCAGTGTGCGGTCAGCTGTCTGGGTGTTGGTCACGAGGTCCGGGCTCAGGTTGTCAGACAGTGCATTAGTGCCCTGGTTAGACTATATATTTTGGGTGCCTTTGAGTGCCGTGTCGGTTCTTATCTGAAGAACTCTTCAGGATATGAGGAATGAGCGAGTCTGAGGCACGTGCTCAAGCTTTTGAATCTGGATTTTGTATCAGCGATGGCCGTGGAATGTTGGGGAGGCCTCATGGGCCATGGACGAATCTTGCTCTCTGTGGATTTGGCCCGATCCCAATTGTTTTCCGTCAATGTGTTGGATGGGAGGACTCCTCTCAGGTTTTTTGCCTCAGGTGTCCCACCAAAAGAGGAATTCCAAAGCAGAGCCCTGGGGAAGAGTGAAGGCACAACCCGAACTATGGTTAAAAATTGGGGCCTAGGGGCATGGCAAGCCCAATATGCTGTCTCTCCATCCAGCCACTGAGAGGCCTTACATGAGGACTGGGCTCAGGCTGAGGGTCACAATGTCTGAAGCCTAAAAACCGAGGTTGAGAAGGGATGACGACCTAAGGCCTTGGCGGGTCCGATGTGCTCAGTGTGCGGCCTGCTGTCTGGGTGGGGCAAGGAGGTCCAGTCTCAGGCTGTGTCAGAAAGGGCATTAGTGCCCTGGTCAGCCTATATATTTGGGTTACAGCCGAATGGCGTGCAGGTTGATCCTCATTGGGGGTTTCTGGGTAGCCGCAGAGGGCAATGTTTTTCTTCTGGAGGACATGCAGAGTCCTGCATTGTAGTTCTGGATTTCCAAACTGGAGGGCTTGTGGGCCAGTAGTCTGAGGACGGAAGTCTGAGAACCCAAGCTAGGCCTGGTTTGTGGGTGAGGATATGGCAGGCACAATCTACAGACCTGAATCGAGATCTCGTGCATCTGAAATCATGGCGAGGATCAGACGATCGCTCAGGTTGGACATTCTCTCCCTGATGGCCCCTATTGGAAGGGGGGGTGGATTACGAGGCCATGGGGGTTTTCCCACGATCGGAGTTGTGAGAAGTTCCCAACTGCAAAGATTCTTCTGCAGGACAATTGAGACGTTTTGGTTGGCCCTAGGACAAGGATTCCGAGCAGGGTTCTAAGGATGGATGGCTGGGTAGCCCACCTCGCATTCCAATTGTCTCCAAGCAACAAGACAGGTTAGATCTGCTGGATCTGGGGGAGCAACCGAGGAGGCTGAGATGAAATGGACTCTCCCGTGGAAGTATACTAATATGATTTTGTGTATATGGAGACCTTGGAATGAAGCGGTAGCACTGGGGCCCTGAAGGGTTCTCCTAAAGAAAGGCTTTCACACAGCTCCATCGTGCAAGTTTCCCATGTGTAGATGAGATTTGTTCTGATGGGTGAGTCAAGAAACAGCCATATGCTGTTATTGAAATCCAGGTCTCTGAGGAGAGATGCCTGGAAACCAAAGCAATGGATCCGATAGGTGCCTAGGGGCCTCTTCGTTCCTTTTTTCCTCAGGGGATATTAGTCTACGGGTCTGAGTGCAGGTAGGTGCTCAGTGGGCCCAGATTGCCCCTGTTTGTCCTGGGAAGCCACAAATATTGGGATGGCCTCAGGGACTTTGGAGGTTTATCCTCTTTGAAGGGTTGTGGCCATTGGAATGGGCACATACAATTCCCTTGGAGAGGGCAAGCACAGTCGTCAGGTTTGGCTCCAGGGGCCTGAGCCTGTAGGGTGTGTAGGCCAGGGCTGTTTTGACAGTTGTCTGAAAACACAAACTCGGCTTATGTTTCGGGTCATAGGTATGGCAGGACTGATCTACAGACCATGAGGAGAACTCTTCGGGATATGAAAAAAAGGGCGAGTGTGAGGCTCTTGCTCAAGTTTTTGTCTCTGGATATCGTGTCACTCATGGTCGTGGAATTTCCGGGTGACTTCATGGGAAATGGACGAGTCTTACTCTCTGGGGGTTTGGCCCCGTCCATAGAGTTTGGGGTCATTCTGTGGGATGGAACAATGCCGATGGAAGAAGTCCGTTTTTCTCTTTTTGATTTGTTTTGTTTTGTTTTTCAACCTCAGGTGTCCCACCAAATGAGGGATTCCAGAGTAGATTACTGGGGAGGGGCGACTGGACAACCAGAAATCTGGTTAATAATTGGGGCCTTGGGACATGTCAAGCCCATTATGACATCTAATGATCCAGCCACTGAGAGGACGTACTAGAGGACAGGACTCACGCTGAGGGTCACAATGCGTGTTTATGCCCTCGTCGCACTCAAGAATGGGCGGGGCCACAGAGTGAATGCTGGTTTCTCCTACACTGATCGTTGGACAACATGCCAACCACAAGGTTTCTTGCCATGGGTAAGGAAGAGTTCTGATTTCTGCATCACAGTCACCTCTGGTAGTGATTGGAGATAAGGTCTAGGTTCTGAAGCCTGAAAACTGAGGTAGGGAAGAAATGATGACCTAAGGCCATGGCGGGTCTGTTGTGCTCAGTGTGCGGTCAGCTGTCTGGGTGTTGGTCACGAGGTCCGGGCTCAGGTTGTCAGACAGTGCATTAGTGCCCAGGTTAGACTATATATTTTGGGTGCATTCGAGTGCCGTGTAGGTTCTTATCTGAAGAACTCTTCAGGATATGAATAATGAGCGAGTCTGAGGCGTGTGCTCAGGCTTTTGTCTCTGGATTTTGTATCAGCGATATCCGTGGAATGTTGGGGAGGCCTCATGGGCCATGGACGAATCTTGCTCTCTGTGGATTTGGCCCGATCCCAATTGCTTTTCGTCAATATGTTGGATGGGAGGACTTCTTTCAGGTTTGTTACCTCAGGTGTCCCACCGAAAGTGGAATTCCAAAGCCGAGCCCTAGGGAAGAGTGAAGGAACAAACCGAACTATGGTTAAAAATTGGGGCCTAGGGGCATGGCAAGCCCAATATGCTGTCTCTCCATCCAGCCACTGAGAGGCCTTACCTGAGGACTTGGCTCAGGCTGAGGGACCCAATGTGTGTTTGTGACCAATGTGGCCCGCAAGCATGGGCGGTGCCTCATGGGCCACAATTGTTTCAAGGACACTGAACCATGTACAACATGCCAACCACAAGGTTTCTTGCCATGGGGAAAGAGTTCTGATTTCTGCATCATTTTCAAACCCGGGCCGTGATTGGAGATCAGGTCTAGGTTCTGAAGCCAGGTCTAGTTTCTGAAGCCTGAAAACCGAGGTTGAGAAGAGATGACGATCTAAGGCCAAGGCGGTTCCGATGTGCTCATTTTGTGGCCAGCTGTCTGGGTGGGGCCAGGAGGTCCTGGATCAGGCTCTGTCAGAAAGGGCATTAGTGCCCAGGTCAGCCTATATATTTGGGGTAGAGCCGAATGGCGTGCCGGGTGATCCTCATTTGCGGTTTCTGGTTAGTCCCAGAGGGCAATGTTTTTCTTATGTAGGGTAGGCAGACTGCTGCATTGTAGTATTGGATTGCCAAACTGGAGGGCTTGTGGGCCAGTAGTCAGAGGACGGAAGTCTGAGAACCCAAGCTAGGCCTAGTTTTCTGGGTGAGGATATGGCAGGCACAATCTACAGACCTGAATCGTGATCTCATGCATCTGAAGTCAGGGGGAGGATCAGACGATCGCTCAGGTTGGACTTTCTGTCCCTGATGGCCCCTTCTTGAAGGGGGGGTGGATCACGAGACCATGGGGGTATTCCCACGATCGGAGTTGTGAGAAGCTCCAAACTGCAAAGGTTCTTTGCAGGACAATTGAGACCTGTTGGTTGGCCCCAGGTCAATGTTTCCGAGCAGGGTTCTAAGGATGGATGGCTGGGTAGCCCATCTCGCCTTCCAATTGTCTCCAAGCAACAAGACAGGTTAGATCTGCTGGATCTGGGGGAGCAACTGAGGAGGCTGAGTTGAAATGGACTCTCCCGTGGATGTGTCCTAATATGATTTTGTGTCTATGGAGACCTGGAATGAAGCGGTGGCCCTGGGGCCGTGAAGGGTTCTCCTAAAAAGAGGCTTTCACACAGCTCCATCGTGCAAGTTCCCCATGTTTAGATGAGATTTGTTCTGATGGGTGAGTCAAGAAACAGCCATATGCTGTTATTGAAATCCAGCCTCTGAGGAGAGATGCCTGGAAAACAAAGCAATGGATCCGATAGGTTCCTAGGGGCCTGTTCGTTCCTTTTTACCTCTGGGAACATCAGTCTACGGGTCTGAGTGCCGGTAGGTGCTCAGATGGTCCCAGATTGCCCCTGTTTGTCCTGGGAAGCCACAAATATTTGGATGGCCTAAGGGACTTTGTAGGTTTATCCTCTTAGTAGGGTTGTGGCCATTGGAATGGGCACATACAATTCCCTTGGAGAGGGCAAGCATAGTCGTCAGGTTTGGCTCCAGGGGCCTGAGCCTGTAGGGTGTGTCGGCCAGGGCTTTGGACAGTTGTCTGAAAACACAAACTCGGCTTATGTTTCGGGTCACAGGTATGGCAGGACTGATCTACAGACCATGAGGAGAACACTTCGGGATATGAAAAAAGGGCGAGTGTGAGTCTCTTGCTCAAGTTTTTGTCTCTGGATATTGTGTCACTCATGGTCGTGAATTTTCCGGGTGAATTCATGGGAAATGGACGAGTCTTACTCTCTGGGTGCTTGGCCCCGACCAAAGAGTTTGGGGTAATTCTGTGGGATGGAAGAATTCCGATGGTAGAAGTCCGTTGTTCTGTTGTTTTTGATTTGATTTGTTTTGTTTTTCAACCTCAGGTGTGCCACCAAATGAGGGATTCCAGAGTAGAGCCCTGGGGAGGGGCGACTGGACATCCAGAAATCTGGTTAAAAATTGGGGCCTAGGGGCATGTCAAGCTCATTATGACATCTAATGGTCCAGCAACTGAGAGGACGTACTAGAGGACAGGACTCACGCTGAGGGTCACAATGCGTGTTTATGCCCTCGTCGCAATCAAGAATGGGCGGGGCCTCAGTGTGAATGCTGGTTTCTCTTACACTGAACATTGGACAACATGCCAACCACAAGGTTTTTTGCCATGGGTTAGGAAGAGTTCTGATTTCTGCATCACAGTGACCCGTGGGCAGTGATTGGAGATAAGGTCTACGTTTTGAAGCCTGAATACTGAGGTAGGGAAGAGATGATGACCTAAGGCCATGGCGGGTCTGATGTGCTCAGTGTGCAGTCAGCTGTCTGTGTGTTGGTCACGAGGTCCGGGCTCAGGTTGTCAGACAGTGCATTAGTGCCCAGGTTAGATTATATATTTTGTGTGCATTCGAGTGCCGTGTAGGTTCTGATCTAAAGAACTCTTCAGGATATGTAGAATGAGCTAGTCTGAGGCGCGTGCTCAGGCTTTTGTCTCTGGAGTTTGTATCAGCGATGGCCGTGGAATGTTGGGGAGGCCTCATGGGCCATGGACGAATCTTGCTCTCTGTGGATTTGGCCCGATCCCAATTGTTTTTCGTCAATCTGTGGTATGGGAGGACTCCTTTTAGATTTGTTACCTCAGGTGTCCCACCAAAAGAGGAATTCCAAAGCTGAGCCCTGGTGAAGAGTGAAGGGACAATCCGAGCTATGGTTAAAAATTGGGGCCTAGGGGCATGGCAAGCCCAATATGCTGTCTCTCCATCCAGCCCCTGAGAGGCCTTACCTGAGGACTGGGCTCAGGCTGAGGGGTCACAATGTGTTTTGTGACCAATGTGGCCCGCAAGCATGGTCGGGGCCTCATGGGCCACACTGGTTTCCACTACACTGAACCTTGGAAAACATGCCAACCACAAGGTTTCTTGCCATGGGGAAAGAGTTCTGATTTTTGCATCATTTTCAAACCCGGGCCGTGTTTGGAGATAAGGTCTATGTTCTGAAGCCTGAAAACCGAGGTTGAGAAGAGATGACGACCTAAGGCCATGGCGGGTCCGATGTGCTCAGTGTGCGGCCAGCTGTCTGGGTGGAGCCAGGAGGTCCAGGCTCAGGATGTGTCAGAAAGGGCATTAGTGCCCAGGTCAGCCTATATATTTGGGGAAGAGCCGAATGGAGTGAAGGTTAATCCTCATTTGGGGTTTCTGGGTAGCCCCAGAGGGCAATGTTTTTCTTCTATAGGGCAGGAAGAGTGCTGCAGTGTAGTTCTGGATTGCCAAACTGGATGGCTTGTGGGCCAGTAGTCTGAGGACGGAAGTCTGAGAACCCAAGCTAGGTCTATGTTTCTGGGTGAGGATGTGGCAGGCACAACCTACAACATGAATCGAGATCTCGTGCATCTGCAGTCAGGGCCAGGATCAGATGATCGCTCAGGTTGGACTTTCTGTCCCTGATGGCCCCTTCTTGGAGGGGGCGTGGATCACGAGGCCATGGGGGTTTTGCCAAGATCGGAGTTTTGATAAGGTCCCAACTGCAAATATTTGCAGTCCAGCCGAATGCCGTGCAGGTTGATCCTCATTGGGGATTCTGGGTAGTCCCAGATGTCAATGTTTTTCTTCTGGAGGGCAGTCAGAGTGTTGCATTGTAGTTCTTGATTGCCAAACTGGAGGGCTTGTGGGCCAGTAGTCTGAGGATGGAAGTGTGAGAAACCAAGCTAGGCCTAGGTTTTTGACTGAGGATATGGCAGGCACAATCTACAGACCTGAATCGATATATCGTGCATCTGAAGTCAGGACGAGGTTCAGACGAACGCTCAGGTTGGACATTCTGTCCCTGATGGCCCCTTATTGAAGGGGGGGTGGATCCCGATGCCATGGGGGTTTTCCCACGATGGGAGTTTTGATAAGAACCCAACTGCAAAGATTCTTCTGCAGGACAATTGAGACCAATTGGTTGGCTCCAGGAAAACGATTTCGAGCAAGGTTCTAAGGATGGATGGCTGGTAACCCTCCTCGCATTCCAATTGTCTCCAAGCATCAAGACAGGTTAGATCTGCTGGATCTGGGGGAGCAACCGAGGATGCTGAGTTGAAATGGACTCTCCCGTGGATGTGTCCTAATATGATTTTGTGTCTATGGAGACCTTGGAATGAAGCGGTGGCACTGGGCCCCTGAAGAGTTCTCCTAAGAGAGGCTTTCACACAGCTCCATTGTGCAAGTCCCCATGTGTAGATGAGATTTGTTCTGATGGGTGAGTCAAGAAAGAGCCATATGCTGTTATTGAAATCCAGGCCTCTGAGGAGAGATGCCTGGAAACCGAAGCAATGGATCCGATAGGTGCCTAGGGGCCTATTCGTTCCTTTTACCTCTGGGGACATCAGTCTACGGGTCTGAGTGCCGGTAGGTGCTCAGATGGGCCCAGATTGCCCCTGTTTGTCCTGGGAAGCCACAAATATTGGGATGGCCTAAAGGACTATTGAGGTTTATCCTATTAGTAGGGTTGTGGCCATTGGAATGGTCACATACAATTCCCTTGGAGAGGGCAAGCACAGTCGTCATGTTTGGCTCCAGGGGACTGAGACTGTATGGTGTGTAGGCCAGGGCTGTTTGGACAGTTGTCTGAAAACACAAACTCGGCTTATGTTTCGGCTCATAGGTATGGCAGGACTGATCTACAGACCATGAGGAGAACTCTTCGGGATATGAAAAAAGGGCGAGTGTGAGGCTCTGCTCAAGTTTTTGTCTCTGGATATCGTGTCAATCATGGTCGTGAAATTTCCGGGTGACTTCATGGGAAATGGACGAGTCTTACTCTCTGGGGGTTTGGCCCCGGCCAAAGAGTTTGGGGTCATTCTGTGGGATGGAAGAAGTCCGTTGCTCTGTTGTTGTTGATTTGTTTTGTTTTGTTTTTCAACCTCAGGTGTCCCACCAAATGAGGGATTCCAGAGTAGAGGCCTGGGCGGGGCGACTGGACAACCAGAAATATGGTTAAAAATTGGGGCCTAGGGACATGTCAAGCCCATTATGACATCTAATGATCCAGCCACTGAGAGGACGTACTAGAGGACAGGACTCACGCTGAGGGTCACAATGCGTGTTTATGCTCTCCTCGCACTCAAGAATGGGCGGGGCCTCACGGTGAATGCTGGTTTCTCCTACACTGAACGTTGGACAACATGCCAACCACAAGGTTTCTTTCCATGGTTAAGGAAGAGTTCTTTTTTCTGCATCACAGTCACCCCTGGGCAGTGGTTGGAGATAAGTTCTAGGTTCTGAAGCCTGTAAACTGAGGTAGGGAAGAGATGATGACCTAAGGCCATGGCGGGTCTGATGTGCTCAGTGTGCGGTCAGCTGTCTGGGTGTTGGTCACGAGGTCCGGGCTCAGGTTGTCAGACAGTGCATTAGTGCCCAGGTTAGACTATATATTTTGGGTGCCTTCGAGTGCCGTGTAGGTTGTTATCTGAAGAACTCTTCAGGATATGAAGAATGAGCGAGTCTGAGGCACGTGCTCAGGCTTCTGTCTCTGGATTTTGTATCAGGGATGGCCATGGAATGTTGGGGAGGCCTCAGGGGCCATGGACGAATCTTGCCCTCTGTGGATTTGGCCAGATCCCAATTGTTTTTCGTCAATCTGTGGGATGGGAGGACTCCTTTCAGGTTTGTTAACTCAGGTGTCCCACCAAAAGAGGAATTCCAAAGCATAGCCCTGGGGAAGATTGAAGGGACAACCCGAACTATTGTTAAAAATCGGGTTCTAGGGGCATGGCAAGCCCAATATGCTGTCTCTCCATCCAGCCACTGAGAGGCCTTACCTGAGGCCTTACCTGAGGACTGGGCTCAGGCTGAGGGTCACAATGTGTGTTTGTGACCAATGGGGCCCTCAAGCATGGGCGGGGCCTCATGGTCCACACTGGTTTCAACTACACTGAACCTTGGACAACACCAATCACATGGTTTCTTGCCATAGGGAAAGAGGTCTGATTTCAAATCCGGGCCTTGATTGGAGATAAGTTCTAGGTTATGAAGCCTGAAAACCGAGGTTGAGAAGAGATGACAACCTAAAGGCCATGAGGGGTCCGATGTGCTCAGTGTGCGGCCAGCTGTCTGGGTGGGGCCATGAGGTCCAGGATCAGGCTGTGTCAGAAAGGGCATTAGTGCCCAGGTCAGCCTATATATTTGGGGTACAGCCGAATGGCGTGCCCCGTTGATCCTCATTAGGGGTTTCTGGGTAGCTCCAGAGGGCAATGTTTTTCTTCTGCAGGGCAGGCAGAGTGCTGCATTGTAGTTCTGGATTGCCAAACTGGAAGGCATGTGGGCAAGTAGTCTGAGGACGGAGGTCTGAGAATCCAAGCTAGGCCTAGGTTTCTGGGTGAGTCCTGAATCGAGATCTCGTGCATCTAAATTCAGGGCGAGGATCAGACAATCGCTCAGGTTGGACATTCTGTACCTGATGGCCCCTTCTTGAAAGGGGGGTGGATCACGAGGCCATGGGGGTTTTCCCACGATGAGAGTTGTGAGAAGCTCCCAACTGCAAAGATTCTTCTGCAGGACAATTGAGACCTGTTGGTTAGCTCCAGGAAAATGATTCCGAGCAGGGTTCTAAGGATGGATGACTGGGTAGCCCACCTCGCATTCCAGTTGTCTACAAACAACAAGACAGGTTAGATCTGCTGGATCTGGGGGAGCAACCGAGTAGGCTGAGTTGAAATGGACTCTCCCGTGGATGTGTCCTAATATGATTTTGTGTCTATGGAGACCTTGGAATGAAGCGGTTGCACTGGGGCCCTGGAGTGTTCTCCTAAAGAGAGGCTTTCACATAGCTCCATCGTGCAAGTTTCCCTTGAGTAGATGAGATTTGTTCTGATGGGTGATTCAAGAAACAGCCATATGCTGATATTGAATTCCAGGCCTCTGAGGAGAGATGCCTGGAAAACAAAGCAATGTATCCGATAGGTGCCTAGGGGCCTCTTCATTCCTTTTTACGTCTAGGGACATCAGTCTACGGGTCTGAGTGCCGGTAGGTGCTCAGATGTGCCCAGATTGCCCCAGTTTGTCCTGGGAAGCCACAAATATTGGGATGGCCTAAGGGACTTTGGAGGTTGATCCTATTAATAGGGTTGTGGCCATTGGAGTGGGCACATACAATTCCCTTGGAGAGGGCAAGCACAGTCGTCAGGTTTGGCTCCAGGGGCCTGAGCCTGTAGGGTGTGTAAGCCAGTGCTGTTTGGACAGGTGTCTGAAAACACAAACTCGGCTTATGTTACGGGTCATAGGTATGGCAGGACTGATCTACAGACCATGAGGAGAACTCTTCGGGATATGAAAAAAGGGCGAGGGTGAGGCTCTTGCTCAAGTTTTTGACTCTGGATATCGTGTCACACATGGTCGTGAAATTTTCGGGTGACTTCATGGGAAATGGACGTGTCTTACTCTCTGGGGGTTTGGCCCCGTCCAAAGAGTTTGGGGTCATTCTGTGGGATGGAAGAAGTCCGTTGTTCTGTTGTTGTTGATTTGTTTTGTTTTGTTTTTCAACCTCAGGTTTCCCACCAAATGAGGGATTCCAGATTAGAGCCCAATGGAGCAGCGACTGGACAACCAGAAATCTGGTTAAGAAATTGGGGCCTAGGGACATGTCAAGCACATTATGACATCTAATGGTCCAGCCACTGACAGGACATACTAGAGGATAGGACTCACGCTGAGGGTCACAATGCGTGTTTATTACCTTGTCGCACTCAAGAATGGGCGGGGCCTCAGTGTGAATGCTGGTTTCTCCTACACTGAACGTTGGACAACATGCCAACCACAAGGTTTCTTGCCATGGGTAAGGAAGAGTTCTGATTTCTGCATCACAGTGACCCGTGGGCAGTGATTGGAGATAAGGTCTCGGTTCTGAAGCCTGAAAACTGAGGTAGGGAAGAGATGATGACCTAAGGCCATGGCGGGTCTGATGTGCTCAGTGTGCAGTCAGCTGTCTGGGTGTTGGTCACGAGGTCCGGGCTCAGGTTATCAGACAGTGCATTAGTGCCCAGGTTAGACTATATATTTTGGGTGCATTCTAGTGCCGTGTAAGTTCTGATCTGAAGAACTCTTCAGGACATGAAGAATGAGCGAGTCTGAGGCGCGTGCTCAAGCTTTTGTCTCTTGATTTTGTAACAGCGATGGCCGTGGAATGTTGGGGAAGCCTCATGGGCCATGGACGAATCTTGCTATCTGTGGATTTGGCCCGATCCCAATTGTTTTTCGTCAATCTGTGGGATGGGAGGACTCCTTTCAGGTTTGATACCTCAGGTGCCCCACCAAAAGAAATATTACAAAGCAGAGCCCTGGGGAAGAGTGAAGGGACAAACAGAACTATGGTTAAAAATATGGGCCTCGGGGCATGGCAAGCCCAATATGCTGTCTCTCCATCCAGCCACTGAGCGGCCTTACCTGAGGACTGGGCTCAGGCTGAGGTTCACAATGTGTGTTTGCTACCTATCTGGACCGCGAGCAATGGAGGGGCCTCAAGGGACACACTGGTTTCCACTACACTGAACGTTGGAAAACAAGCCAACCACAAGTTTTCCTGGCATCGGGAAAGAGTTCTGATTTCTGCATCATTTTCAAACCTGGACAGTGATTGGACATAAGGACTAGGTTCTGAAGCCTGAAAACTGAGGTTGGAAAGGGATAACGACCTAAGGCCATGGGGGGTCTGAAGTTCTCAGTTTGTAGCCAGCTGTCTGGGTGGGCCCAGGAGGTCCAGGCTCAGGCTGTGTCAGAAAGGGCATTATTGCCCAGGTCATCCTATATATTTTGGGTATAGCCAAGTGTTGTGCAGGTTGATCTTCATTTGGGGTTTCTAGGTAGCCCCAGAGGGCAATGTATTTCTTCTGCAGGGTAGGTAGAGTGCTGCATTGTAGTACTGGATTGCCACACTGGAGGGCTTGTGAGACAGTAGTCTGTGGACAGAAGTCTGAGGACACAAGAAAAGCTTAGGTTTCTGGGTGAGGACATGGCAGGTACAATCTAGAGACCTAAACCGCAATCTAGTGCATCTGAAGTCAGTGTGAGGATCAGACGATTGCTCAGTTTGGACCTTATGTCCCTGATGGCTCCTTTATGAAGGGGGGGATCATGTGGCCATGGGGGTTCTCTCACGATGGGAGTTCTGAGAAGCTCCCAACTGCAAAGATTCTTCTGCAGGACAATTGAGACCTGTTGGTTGGCTCCAGGCCATCGATTCTGAGCAGGGTTTTAAGGATGGATGGCGGGGTAGGCCACCTCACATTCCAATTGTCTCCTAGCAACAAGACAAGTTAGATCTGCTGGATCTCGCGGAGCAACCGAATACGCTCAGTTGAAATGGACTCTCCTGTGGATGGGTCCTAATGTGTTTTTGTGTCTATGGAGACCTTGTAATGGGGCAGTGGCCCACAGGCCCTGAAGGATTCTCCTAACTGGAGGTTTTGAGACATCTTCAAAGGATAATTTTCCCATGTGGAGAAGAGATTTGTTCTGATTGCTGCCTCATGAAATCCCCATATGCTAATATTGGAAACCAGGCCTCTGAGGAGAGATACCTGTAACCGAAAGCAATGAATCTGATTCAGGCCTAGGGGCCTGTCTGATTCAATCTTCTTCACTGGGGACATCCATCTACGCTGAGTAGAGGTAGATGCTCAGCTGGTTTTAGATGACCCTTGTTTGTCCTGGGCGGCCTACATTATTGGGATATCCTTGGGGACTCTGGAGGTTTTTCCTAATTTGTACGATTGTGGACAATGGAATGGGCAGAATTCCCGTGGTATGGACAGGCACAGTCCTGATGTGTGGCTCCAGGGGCCCCAGCCTGAAGGGTCTGTGGGCCAGGAATGTGGGGACAGAAGTCTGAAAACACAAACTCGGTTTAGGTTTGGGAAGTAGGTATGGCAGGCCCGATCTACAGACCGTGAGGAGAACTCTTCGGGATACGACAAAAGAGCGAGTGTGAGGCGCTTGCTCAGACTTTTGTCTCTGGATTTGTTGTCAACGATGGCTGTGGAATCTCGGGGAGGCCTCATGGGCCATGGATGAGACTTCCTCTCTGTGAATTTGGTCCAATCCCAATTGTTTTGGGTCAATCTGAAGGATGGGAGGAGTCCTTTTAGTTTTGTTACCTCAGGTGTCCCACCAAAGGAGGGATTCCAAAGCAGAGCTCTGGGGAGGGATGAATGGACAACCCGAACAATCCAATTGGGGTGAGGTCGAGAACCGAGCAGGTTGATCCTCATTTGGGGTTTATGGAGATCCCCATAGAGCAACGTTTTTCTTCTGGAGGGCCAGCATAGGGCTGCATTTTGGTTCCAGAATTCCAAGTCTTGAGGACATGTTTGCCAGGAGTGTGAGGAAGGAAGTCTGAAAACACAAGGTAGCACGAGGATTGGGCCCACTGTGCAGAGGCTGAATCGAGATCTCCTGCATCTGAGGTCAGGGCGAGTATCAGATGTTGCCTCAAGCTGGAGTTTGTGTCCATGATGGCCCCTTCCTGAAGGGGGTGGGGGCGTCATGAGGCCAGGGAGGTTTTCCTACGCTGGGAGTTGTGAGCTGCTCCAAACTTCAAAGTTTCCTTCTTCAGGACAGTCGAGTACTATTGGATGGTTCCAGGATGCCCCATACAGAAAGACTCGAGAGCAGGGGCCTAAGCATGGATGCCGAGAAACGCCAACTCACCTTCCCATTGCCTGGTCGAGACAAGGCACGCTCAATCTGGGTGAGCTACCCAGAAGGCTGAGTTTAAATGGACTTTCCTGAGGATGAGTCATAATATGGGTTGGTGCCCATGGAGACCTTGGAATGTGGCAGTAGCTAAGGGACTCTGCAGGATTCTCCAACCCGAAGGGTTTGACAAAACTCCAACAAGGAAGCTTTCCATGCGGAGATGAGAGGTGTTCTGTCTGGTGTCTCAGGATAGCCCCATATGCTGGTCTTCGAACCCAGGCCTCTGAGGAGTGATACCTGGACACCAAAGCAAGAGTTCATAATAGGGCCTAGGGGCCTGTCTGGTTCAATCTTCTGTCTCTGCGGATATCAGTCTGTGTGTCTGCATGGAGGTAGTAGTTGCTCAGCTGGTGTCATAATGCCCCTGTTTGTCCAGTGCGGCTTGCGGTAGTGGGATGTCCTTGGGGACCTTGAGGTTTCTACTATTTTGTAGAGTTGTGGCCAATGGACGCGCAGTTTCTTAGGAGAGAGCAGGCACAGTTCTGTGGTGTGGCTCCAGAGACCCCAGCCTGGAGGCGGTGTGGGCCACGGCTGTGCAGACAGACATCCCAAAACCCAAACTCAGCTCAGGTTTGGGGCCGAGGTTATGGCAGGCCTGATCTACAGTCCGTGAGGGGAGCTCCTCTGGATATGAAAGAAGGGTGAGAGGGAGGCAGTCGCTCAGCCTTTTGTCTCTGGATATTTTGTCCACAATGGCCGTTTAATGTAGGAGTTGCCTCATGGGTCGTAGAAGTCTCCCTCTCTGGTAGTTTGTCCAGCCCCCAAGAGTTTGGGGTCATTCTGTGGGAAGGGAAGAGTCCTGTTTTCTGCTTCATGTGTCCCCCCAGTAGAGGGATTCTGGAGCATAGCAGTGGGTACTGACAACTGGAATACTCGCTCTCTGGTTAAGCCTGGGGGCCTATGGATATGACAAGCCCCATATGCAGGATCTTGGTCCAGCCACTGAGAGGCATTACTTTAATACGGGACTCACGCTACAGGTCACAATGCATGTCTGTGCCCTAGGCGGCCCTCAAGCACTGGCGTGGCCTTTCCGACAATGCAGGCTTTCCCACATTGAACGTTGGACAACATGCCAACCACAAGGTTTCTGGCCATGGGGAAGGAGGAATTCTAATTTTTGCATCAAGTTCACCCCTGGGCAGTGATTGGAGATAAGGTCTAGGTTCTGAAGCCTGAAAACCGAGGTTGGGTAGAGATGACGAACTACAGCCATAGCGGGTCCCTTGTGTCCAGGTTGGACCCAGCTGTCTAGGTGTCGTTTGGGATGTCTTGTCTCAGGCTGTGCCAGACAGGGCATTAGTATTCAGGGTAGGCTGTATAATTGCTTTACAGTCGAGTGGCATGCATTAGATAATCATTTGGGGTTTCTTATTAGCAGCATAGGGCAAAGTTTTTCTTCTGGAGGGCAGGCAGAGTGCTGCATTGTGGCTTCGGAATTCCCAAACTGGAGGGCTTGTGGGCCAGGAGAGTGAGGACGGAAGTCTGAGAATACAAGCTAGGCTTAGGTTTCGGGGAATGGACATGGAAGGCACACTCTGCAGAGCTGAATTGAGATCTCATGAGTCTGAAGTCAGATCGAGGATCAGACTTTGGCTCAGGTTGGAGTTTCTGTCCATGTTGGCCCCTTCATGAAGGGGGGGGGGGCATTATGAGGCCATGGGGATTTTCCCACTATTAGAGTTGTGAGATGCTCCAAACCGCAAGGATTCCTTCCGTGGGACAATTAAGATTTGTTGGATGGCTCCAGGACGTCTCATAAGGTCTTTTTCCAGAACAGGGTTCTAAGTATGGATGCCTGGGCAGTCAGCCTCAATTCCAATTGTCTCCTAGCAACAAGAAACGTTTGATCTGCTGGCTTGGGGTAGCATCAGAGGGGGCTGAGTTGGAATGGATTTTCCTGAGGATGGTCTTAAATGAGTTGAAATGGACTTTCCTGAGGATGGTCTTAATGTTGGTTTGAGTCCATTGAGACCTTGGTATGGGGCAGTGGCACCAGGGCCCTGAAGGATTCTCCTAACCAGAGGTTATAACAAAGCTCCAATGAGCAAGTTTTCCATGGGGAGACGAGATTTGTTCTTATTGGTGCCTCAGGAAACCACCATTTGCTGGTATTGGAAATGAGGCCTCTGAGGAGAGATGCCTGGAAACCAAAGCAATGGATCTGATTAGGGCCTAGGGGCCTGTCCGGTTCAATATTCTTCTCTGGGGACATCTTTTGTCTGAGTGGAGGTAGTTGCTCAGCTGGTTTGAGATCACACCTGTTTGTCCTGGGCGGCCTACACTATTGGGATGGCCTCGGTAACTTTGGAGGTTTTTCCTAATTTGCAAGGTTGTGGCCAATGGAATGGTAAGAATTCTCTTGAAAGGGAAGCACAGTCCTGAGGTGTGGCTCCAGGGACCCAAGTGTGGGGCGTGTGTGGTCCAGGGCTATTTGGACAAAAGTCTGAAAACACAAACTCCACTTAGGTTTGGGTCTGTAGGTATGGCCGGCCCGATATATAGACCGTGAGGAGAACTCTTCGGGATATGAACAAAGGGCGAAAGTGAGGTGCTTGCTCATGCTTATTTTTTTCTGGATATGTGTCACAGATTGCCGTGGAATGTCTGGGTGTCCTCATGGGCCATCGATGAGGCTCCCTTTCTGGGGATTTGACCCAATCCCAAGAGTTTGGGTTCATTCTGTGGGAAGGGAGGAGGCCTTTCTGTTTTTTTTTTTTTGTTTTTTTTTTTTGTTTTTTTTTTTTTGTTTTTTTTTTTTTTTTACCTCAGGTGGACCACCAAAAGAGGGATTCCACAGCAGAGTCCTGGGGAGGGGCGACTGGACAACCAGAACTCTGGTTAACATTGGGACCTAAGAACATGTCAAGCCCCGTATGTGGGCTCTTGGTCCAGACACTGAGAGGCCTTCCTTGAGCATATGGCTCACATTGAGTTTCACAATGTGTTTTTGTGCCCAAGGAGCCCCTCAAGTCAGGGCGTGGCCTAATGTACCATGCTGGTTTCTCCTACACTGAACGTTGCACAATATGGCAACCACAAGTTTTCTGGCCATGGGGAAGAAGGAATTCTAATTTCAACAACACTTTCACTCCTGGACTGTGATTGGATTTAAGGTCTAGGTTCTGAAGCCTGAAAACTGAGGTTGGGAAGAGATGAAGACCTAAGGCCATGGTGTGACTGATGTGCTCAGTGTTCGGCCAGCTGTTGAGTGTGGGTTGGGAGGTGCAGGCTCAGGCTGTGGCAGACAGGGAATTAGTGCCCAGGCTAGACTGTATCATTGGGGTGCAGTCGAGTTTCGTGCAGGTTGGTACTCATTTGTGGTTACTGGGTAGCCCCAGAGGGCAACGTTATTCTTCTGGAAGGAAGACACAGTGCCACATAGTGGCTCCAGAATTCCCAAACTGGAAGGCTTGTGGGCCAGGAGTGTGAGGAAAAAATTCTGAGAACACAAGCCAGACTTCGATTTCGGGGTGAGGGGACGGCAGGAACCCTCTGCAGAGATGATTCGAGATCCCGTGTACCTGAAGACAGAGCTAGGATCAGACGTTGGCTCAGGTTGGAGTTTCTGTCCATGACGGCCCCTTCATGAAGGGGAGGGTGTCACGAGGCCATGGAGGTTTTCCCACGATGGGAATTGTGAGATGCTCCAAACCGCAATGATTCCTTCCGTGGGACAGTCGAGACCTGCTGGATGGCTCCAGGACATCCCATAAGGAAGTTATCCAGAGCAGGGTTCTAAGGATGGATGCCTGGGCAGCCTGCCTCCCATTCCAGGTGTCTCATAGCGCCAAGGCAAGTTCGATCTGCTGGATCTAGGGGAGTAACCGAGGCGGGTGTGTTGAAATGGGTGAGTTGAGGATGGGTCATAATGTGCATTTGTGTCCATGGAGACCTTGGAATGGGGTGCTTGATCCGGGGCCTTGAGGGATGTTCATAACCGGAGGTTTAGATGGAGCTCTAAAGAGTACGTTTCCTATGTAGAGAAGAGAATTGTTTTGATGAGTGCCTAAGGAATCTCCCATATGCTGGTATTGGAAACCAGGCCTCTGAGGAGAGATGCCTGGAAACAAAAGCAATGGATATGATTAGGACCTAGGTGCCTGTCCGGTTCTATCTCTTTCCTGGGGTTACGTGTCTATGGATCTGAGGGGAGGTAGTTGCTCGGCTTGTGTCAGATCGCCCCTGTTTGTCCTGGGCAGCCTATAATATTGGGAATGGCCTCGGGACTTTGGAGTTTCTCCTAATCTATAGGGTTGTGGCAAAT
Organism: Mustela lutreola; assembly: GCF_030435805.1. Classification (NCBI taxonomy): domain Eukaryota; kingdom Metazoa; phylum Chordata; class Mammalia; order Carnivora; family Mustelidae; genus Mustela; species Mustela lutreola. The sequence goes on along the minus strand of NC_081299.1, from coordinate 118,725,442 downwards.
GGAATGGGCAGAAATCCCCTGGAGAGGGCAGGCACAGTTCTGAGTTTGGCTCTAGGGGCCCAGCCTTGAGGGTGTGTGGGCCAGGCCTGTGGGGACAGAAGTCTGAAAACACAAACTCCGCTTAGGATTGGGGACATAGGTATGGCACGCCCAATCTACAGACCGTGATAACACTTCGGGATATGAAAAAGGGTGAGTTTGAGGTGCTTGCTCAGGTTTTGTCTCTGGATTTGTCTCAACAATGTGGGTCGAATGCTGGCGTGGCCTCATGGGTTGTGGACGGCTTTCCTTCTCTGAGGATTTGACCCAATCCCAAGAGTTTAGGTACATTCTGTGGGATGGGAGGTGTCCTTTCTGTTTTTTATTTCATTTTATGTACCTCATATGTGCCAATAAAAGAGGGATTCCAGAGCAGAGTCCTTGGTAGGGACAACTGGATAACCCCACCTCTGTTTAAGTTTGGGGGCCTAGGGGCATGGCAAGTCCAATATGTGGGCTCTTGATTCAGACACTGAGAGGTCTTCCTTGAGGACAGGGCTCATGCTGAGGGTCACAATGCCTATTTGTGCCCAACAAGGCCCTCAAGCATGGGAAGGGCCTCATGGGCCACGCTGGATTCTCCTACACGGAACGTTGGAGAATATGCCAACCACAAGTTTTCCGGCCATCGCGAAGGAAGAGTTGTGATTTCTGCATCACGTTCACCCCTGGACAGTGATTGGAGTTTAGGTCTAGGTTCTGAAACCCGAAAACCGAGGTTGGGAAGAGATGAAGACCTAAGGACCTGATGGGTACAATGAGCTCAGTGTGTGGCTAGCTTTTGAGCGTAGGTCTGGAGGTGTGGGCTCATGCTATGTCAACAGGGCATTAGACAGGGTAGACTGTATATTTGGGGTGCAGTCGAGTGGCATTCAGTTGATCCTCATTCGGGTTTCTAGGTAGCTCCATAAGGCAACGTTTTTCTTCTGGAGGGCAGGCAGAGTGCTGCATTGTAGTTCTGGATTGCCAAACTGGAGGGCTTGTGGGCCCGTAGTCTGAGGACGGAAGTCTGAGAACCCAAGCTAGGCCTAGGTTTCTGGGTGAGGATATGGCAGGCACAATCTACAGACCTGAATCGAGATCTCGTGCATCTGAAGTTAGGGCGAGGATCAGACGATTGCTCAGGTTGGACAGTCTGTCCCTGAAGGCCCCTTCTTGAAGGGGGGGTGGATCACGAGGCCATGGGGGTTTTCCCACGATGGGAGTTGGGAGAAGCTCCCATCTGCAAAGATTTTTCTGCAGGACAATTGAGACCTATTGGTTGGCTCCAGGACAACGATTCGGAGCAGGGTTCTAAGGATGGATGGCTGGGTAGCCCACCTCGCATTCCAATTGTCTCCAAGCAACAAGACAGGTTAGATGTGCTGGATCTGGTGGAGCAACCGAGGAGCCTGATTTGAAATGGACTCTCCCGTGGATGTTTCCTAATATGATTTTGTGTCTATGGAAACCTTGGAATGAAGAGGTGGCACTGGGGCCTAGATGGGTTCTCCTAAAGAGAGGCTTTCACACAGCTCCATCGTGCAAGTCTCCCATGTGTAGATGAGATTTGTTTTGATGGGTGAGTCAAGAAACAACCATATGCGGTTATTTAAATCCAGGCCTCTGAGGAGAGATGCCTGCAAAATAAAGCAATGGATCTGATAGGTGCCTAGGGGCCTGTTTGTTCCTTTTTAACTCTGGGGACATCAGTCTACGGGTCTGAGTGCAGGTAGGTGCTCAGATGGGCCCAGATTGCCCCTGTTTGTCCTGGGAAGCTACAAATATTGGGATGGCCTCAGGGACTTTGGAGGTTTATCCTATTAGTAGGGATGTGGCCATTGGAAATGGCACATACAATTCCCTTGAAGAGGGCAAGCACATTCGTCAGGTTTGGCTCCAGGGGCCTGAGCCTGTATGGTGTGTAGGCCAGGGCTGTTTGGACAGTTGTCTGAAAACACAAACTCGGCTTATGTTTCGGGTCATAGGTATGGCAGGACTGATCTACAGACCATGAGGAGAACTTTTCGGGATATGAAAAAAGGGCGAGTGTGAGGCTCTTGCTCAAGTTTTTGTCTCTGGATATCGTGTCACTCATGGTCGTGAAATTTCCGGGAGACTACATGGGAAATGGACGAGTATTACTCTCTGGGGGTTTGGCCCCGTCCATAGAGTTTGGGGTCATTCTGTGGGAAGGAAGAAGTCCGTTGTTCTGTTGTTGTTGATTTGTTTTGTTTTGTTTTTCAACCTCAGGTTTCCCACCAAATGAGGGATTCCAGAGTAGAGCCCTGGGGAGGGGCGACTGGACAACCAGAAATCTGGTTAAAAATTGGGGCCTAGGTACTTGTCAAGCCCATTATGACATCTAATGGTCCAGCCACTGAGAGGACCTACTAGAGGACAGGACTCACGCTGAGGGTCACAATGCGTGTTTATGCCCTCCTCGCACTCAAGAATGGGCGGGGCCTAAGGGTGAATGCTGGTATCTCCTACACTGAACGTTGGACAACATGCCAACCACAAGGTTTCTTGCCATGGGTAAGGAAGAGTTCTGATTTCTGTATCACAGTCACCCCTGGGCTGTGATTGGAGATAAGGTCTAGGTTCTGAAGCCTGAAAACTGAGGTAGGGAAGAGATGATGACCTAAGGCCATGGTGGGTCCGATATGCTCAGTGTGCGGCCAGCTGTCTGGGAGGGGCCAGGAGGTCCAGGCTCAGGCTGTGTCAGAAAGGGCATTAGTGCCCAGGTCAGCCTATATATTTGGGGTGCAGCCGAATGCCGTGCAGGTTGATCCTCATTGGGCGTTTCTGGGTTGCCCCAGAGGGCAATGTTTTTCTTCTGGAGGGCAGGCAGAGTGCTGCATTGTAGTTCTGGATTGCCAAACTGGAGGGCTTGTGGGCCCGTAGTCTGAGGACGGAAGTCTGAGAACCCAAGCTAGGCCTACGTTTCTGAGTGAAGATATGGCTGGCACAATCTACAGACCTGAATCGAGATCTCGTGTGTCTGAATTCAGGGCGAGGTTCAGACGATCGCTCAGGTTGGACATTCTGTCCCTGATGGTCCCTTCTTGAAGGTGGGGTGGATCACGAGGCCATGGGGGTTTTCCCACGATGGGAGTTGTGAGAAGATCCCAACTGCAAAGATTCTTCTGCAGGACAATTGAGACCTCTTGGTTGGCTCCAGGACAATGATTCCGAGCAGGGTTCTAAGGATGGATGTCTGGGTAGCCCACCTCGCATTCCAATTGTCTCCAAGCAACAAGACAGGTTAGATCTGCTGGATCTGGGGAAGCAACCGAGGAGGCTGAGTTGAAATGGACTCTCCCGTGGATGTGTCCTAATATGATTTTTGTCTATGGAGACCTTGGAATGAAGCGGTGGCACTGGGGCCCTGAAGGGTTCTCCTAAAGAGAGGCTTTCACAATGCTCCGTGGTGCAAGTTTCCCAAGTGTAGATGAGATTTGTTCTGATGGGTGAGTCAAAAAACAGCCATATGCTGTAGTTGAAATCCAGGCCTCTGAGGAGAGATGCCTGGAAGCCAAACCAATGGATCCGATAGTTGCCCTGGGGCCTGTTCGTTCCTTTTTACCTCTGGGGACATCATTCTACGGTTCTGAGTGCAGGTAGTTGCTCAGATGGGCCCAGATTGCCCCTGTTTGTCCTGGGAATCCTTAAATATTGGGATGGCCTCAGGGACTTTGGAGGTTTATCCTATTAGTAGGGTTGTGGCCATTGGAATGGGCACATACAATTCCCTTGGAGAGGGCAAGCACAGTCGTCAGGTTTGGCTTATGCCAGGGCTGTTTGGACAGTTGTCTGAAAACACAAACTCGCCTTATGTTTCGAGTCATAGGTATGGCAGGACTGATCTACAGATCAAGAGGAGAACTCTTCGGGTTATGAAAAAAGGGCGAGTGTGAAGCTCTTGTTCAAGTTTTTGTCTCTGGATATCGTGTCACTCATGGTCGTGAAATTTCTGGGTGACTTCATGGGAAATGGACGAGTCTTACTTTCTGGGGGTTTGGCCCCGTCCAAAGAGTTTGGGGTCATTCTGTGGGATGGAAGAAGTCCGTTGTTCTGTTGTTGTTGATTTGTTTTGTTTTGTTTTTCAACCTCAGGTGTCCAACCAAATGAGGGATTCCACAGTAGAGCCCTGGGGAGGGGCGACTGGACAACCAGAAATCTGGTTAAAAATTGAGGACTAGGGACATGTCAAGCCCATTATGACATCTAAAGGTCCAGCCACTGAGAGGACTTACTAGAGGACAGGACTCACGCTGAGGGTCACAATGTCTGTTTATGCACTGATCGCACTCAAGAATGGGCAGGGCCTCAGGGTGGTTGCTGGTTTCTCCTACACTGATGTTGGACAACATGCCAACCACAAGGTTTCTTGCCATGGGTAAGGAAGAGTTCTGATTTCTGAATCACAGTCACCCCGGGGCAGTGATTGGAGATAAGGTCTAGGTTCTGAAGCCTGAAAACTGAGGTAGGGAAGAGAGATGACCTAAGGCCATGGCGGGTATGATGTGCTCAGTGTGCGGTCTGCTCTCTGGATGTTGGTCACGAAGTCCGGGCAGAGGTTGTCCGACAGTGCATTAGTGCCCAGGTTAGAATGTATATTTTGGGTGCATTCGAGTGCTGAGTAGGTTCTTATCTGAAGAACTCTTCAGGATATGAAGAATGAGCCAGTCTGAAGTGCGTGCTCAGGATTTGTCTCTGGATATTGTATCTGCGATGGCCGTGGAATGTTGGGGAGGCCTCATGGGCCATGGACGAATCTTGCTCTCTGTGGATTTGGCCCGATACCAATTGTTTTTCATCAATCTGTGGGATGGGAGGACACCTTTCAGGTTTGTGTCCCGCCAAAAGAGGAATTCCAAAGCAGAGCCCTGGGGAAGAGTGAAGGGACAACCCGAACAATGGTTAAAAATTGGGGCTTAGGGGCATGGCAAGCCCAATATGCTGTCTCTCCATCCAGCCACTGAGAGGCCTTACGTGAGGACTGGGCTCAGGCTGAGGGTCACAATGTGTGTTTGTGACCAATGTGGCCCTCAAGCATGGGCGGGGCATCATGGGCCACACTGGTTTCAACTACACTGAACCTTGGACAACATGCCATCCACGAGGTTTTTTGCCATGGGGAAAGAGTTCTGATTTCGGCATCATTTTCAAACCCGGGCCGTGATTGGAGATAACGTCTAAGTTCTGAAGCCTGAAAACCGAGGTTGAGAAGAGATGACGACCTAAGTCCATGGCGGGTCCGATGTGCTCAGTGTGCGGCCAGCTGTCTGGGAGGGGCCAGGAGGTCCAGGCTCAGGCTGTGTCAGAAAGGGCATTAGTGCCCAGGTCAGCCTATATATTTGGGGTGAAGCCGAATGCCGTGCAGTTTGATCCTCATTGGGGGTTTCTGGGTTGCCCCAGAGGGCAATGTTTTTCTTCTGGAGGGCAGGCAGAGTGCTGCATTGTAGTTCTGGATTGCCAAACTGGAGGGCTTGTGGGCCCGTAGTCTGAGGACGGAAGTCTGAGAACCCAAGCTAGGCCTAGGTTTCTGAGTGAGGATATGGCTGGCACAATCTACAGACCTGAATCGAGATCTCGTGCGTCTGAAGTCAGGGCGAGGATCAGACGATTGCACAGGTTGGACATTCTGTCCCTGATGGCCCCTTCTTGAAGGTGGGGTGGATCACGAGGCCATGGGGGTTTTCCCACGATGGGAGTTTTGAGAAACTTCCAACTGCAAAAATTCTTCTGCAGGACAATTGAGACCTGTTGGTTGGCTCCAGGACAATGATTCCGAGCAGGGTTCTAAGGATGGATGTCTGGGTAGCACACCTCGCATTCCAATTGTCTCCAAGCAACAAGACAGGTTAGATCTGCTCGATCTGGGGGAGCCACCGAGGAGGCTGAGTAGAAATGGACTCTCCCGTGGATGTGTCCTAACATAATTTTGCGTCTATGGAGACCTTGGAATGAAGTGGTGGCACTGGGGACCTGAAGGGTTCTCCTAAAGAGAGGCTTTCACCAGGCTTCGTCGTGCAAGTGTCCCATGTGTAGATGATATTTGTTCTGATGGGTGAGTCAAAAACCAGCCATATGCTGTTATTGAAATCCAGGCCTCTGAGGAGAGATGCCTGGAAGCCAAACCAATGGATCCGATAGTTGCCTAGGGGCCTGTTCGTTCCTTTTTACCTCTGGGGACAACAGTCTACGGTTTAGTGCAGGTAGGTGCTCAGATGGGCCCAGATTGCCCCTGTTTGTCCTGGGAAGCCATAAATATTGGGATGGCCTCAGGGACTTTGGAGGTTTATCCTATTAGTAGGGTTGTGTCTATTGGAATGGGTACATACAATTCCCTTGGAGAGGGCAAGCACAGTCGTCAGGTTTAGCTTATGCCAGGGCTGTTTGGACAGTTGTCTGAAAACACAAACTCGGCTTATGTTTCGGGTCATAGGTATGGCAGGACTGATCTACAGACCATGAGGAGAACTTTTCGGGATATGAAAAAAGGGCGAGTGTGAGGCTCTTGCTCAAGTTTTTGTCTCTGGATATCGTGTCACTCATGGTCGTGAAATTTCCGGGTGACTACATGGGAAATGGACGAGTCTTACTCTCTGGGGGTTTGGCCCCGTCCATAGAGTTTGGGGTCATTCTGTGGGAAGGAAGAAGTCCGTTGTTCTGTTGTTGTTGATTTGTTTTGTTTTGTTTTTCAACCTCAGGTGTCCCACCAAATGAGGGATTCCAGAGTAGAGCCCTGGGGAGGGGCGACTGGACAACCAGAAATCTGGTTAAAAATTGGGGCCTAGGTACTTGTCAAGCCCATTATGACATCTAATGGTCCAGCCACTGAGAGGACCTACTAGAGGACAGGACTCACGCTGAGGGTCACAATGCGTGTTTATGCCCTCCTCGCACTCAAGAATGGGCGGGGCCTAAGGGTGAATGCTGGTATCTCCTACACTGAACGTTGGACAACATGCCAACCACAAGGTTTCTTGCCATGGGTAAGGAAGAGTTCTGATTTCTGTATCACAGTCACCCCTGGGCTGTGATTGGAGATAAGGTCTAGGTTCTGAAGCCTGAAAACTGAGGTAGGGAAGAGATGATGACCTAAGGCCATGGTGGGTCCGATATGCTCAGTGTGCGGCCAGCTGTCTGGGAGGGGCCAGGAGGTCCAGGCTCAGGCTGTGTCAGAAAGGGCATTAGTGCCCAGGTCAGCCTATATATTTGGGGTGCAGCCGAATGCCGTGCAGGTTGATCCTCATTGGGCGTTTCTGGGTTGCCCCAGAGGGCAATGTTTTTCTTCTGGAGGGCAGGCAGAGTGCTGCATTGTAGTTCTGGATTGCCAAACTGGAGGGCTTGTGGGCCCGTAGTCTGAGGACGGAAGTCTGAGAACCCAAGCTAGGCCTACGTTTCTGAGTGAAGATATGGCTGGCACAATCTACAGACCTGAATCGAGATCTCGTGTGTCTGAATTCAGGGCGAGGTTCAGACGATCGCTCAGGTTGGACATTCTGTCCCTGATGGTCCCTTCTTGAAGGTGGGGTGGATCACGAGGCCATGGGGGTTTTCCCACGATGGGAGTTGTGAGAAGATCCCAACTGCAAAGATTCTTCTGCAGGACAATTGAGACCTCTTGGTTGGCTCCAGGACAATGATTCCGAGCAGGGTTCTAAGGATGGATGTCTGGGTAGCCCACCTCGCATTCCAATTGTCTCCAAGCAACAAGACAGGTTAGATCTGCTGGATCTGGGGAAGCAACCGAGGAGGCTGAGTTGAAATGGACTCTCCCGTGGATGTGTCCTAATATGATTTTTGTCTATGGAGACCTTGGAATGAAGCGGTGGCACTGGGGCCCTGAAGGGTTCTCCTAAAGAGAGGCTTTCACAATGCTCCGTGGTGCAAGTTTCCCAAGTGTAGATGAGATTTGTTCTGATGGGTGAGTCAAAAAACAGCCATATGCTGTAGTTGAAATCCAGGCCTCTGAGGAGAGATGCCTGGAAGCCAAACCAATGGATCCGATAGTTGCCCTGGGGCCTGTTCGTTCCTTTTTACCTCTGGGGACATCATTCTACGGTTCTGAGTGCAGGTAGTTGCTCAGATGGGCCCAGATTGCCCCTGTTTGTCCTGGGAATCCTTAAATATTGGGATGGCCTCAGGGACTTTGGAGGTTTATCCTATTAGTAGGGTTGTGGCCATTGGAATGGGCACATACAATTCCCTTGGAGAGGGCAAGCACAGTCGTCAGGTTTGGCTTATGCCAGGGCTGTTTGGACAGTTGTCTGAAAACACAAACTCGCCTTATGTTTCGAGTCATAGGTATGGCAGGACTGATCTACAGATCAAGAGGAGAACTCTTCGGGTTATGAAAAAAGGGCGAGTGTGAAGCTCTTGTTCAAGTTTTTGTCTCTGGATATCGTGTCACTCATGGTCGTGAAATTTCTGGGTGACTTCATGGGAAATGGACGAGTCTTACTTTCTGGGGGTTTGGCCCCGTCCAAAGAGTTTGGGGTCATTCTGTGGGATGGAAGAAGTCCGTTGTTCTGTTGTTGTTGATTTGTTTTGTTTTGTTTTTCAACCTCAGGTGTCCAACCAAATGAGGGATTCCACAGTAGAGCCCTGGGGAGGGGCGACTGGACAACCAGAAATCTGGTTAAAAATTGAGGACTAGGGACATGTCAAGCCCATTATGACATCTAAAGGTCCAGCCACTGAGAGGACTTACTAGAGGACAGGACTCACGCTGAGGGTCACAATGTCTGTTTATGCACTGATCGCACTCAAGAATGGGCAGGGCCTCAGGGTGGTTGCTGGTTTCTCCTACACTGATGTTGGACAACATGCCAACCACAAGGTTTCTTGCCATGGGTAAGGAAGAGTTCTGATTTCTGAATCACAGTCACCCCGGGGCAGTGATTGGAGATAAGGTCTAGGTTCTGAAGCCTGAAAACTGAGGTAGGGAAGAGAGATGACCTAAGGCCATGGCGGGTATGATGTGCTCAGTGTGCGGTCTGCTCTCTGGATGTTGGTCACGAAGTCCGGGCAGAGGTTGTCCGACAGTGCATTAGTGCCCAGGTTAGAATGTATATTTTGGGTGCATTCGAGTGCTGAGTAGGTTCTTATCTGAAGAACTCTTCAGGATATGAAGAATGAGCCAGTCTGAAGTGCGTGCTCAGGATTTGTCTCTGGATATTGTATCTGCGATGGCCGTGGAATGTTGGGGAGGCCTCATGGGCCATGGACGAATCTTGCTCTCTGTGGATTTGGCCCGATACCAATTGTTTTTCATCAATCTGTGGGATGGGAGGACACCTTTCAGGTTTGTGTCCCGCCAAAAGAGGAATTCCAAAGCAGAGCCCTGGGGAAGAGTGAAGGGACAACCCGAACAATGGTTAAAAATTGGGGCTTAGGGGCATGGCAAGCCCAATATGCTGTCTCTCCATCCAGCCACTGAGAGGCCTTACGTGAGGACTGGGCTCAGGCTGAGGGTCACAATGTGTGTTTGTGACCAATGTGGCCCTCAAGCATGGGCGGGGCATCATGGGCCACACTGGTTTCAACTACACTGAACCTTGGACAACATGCCATCCACGAGGTTTTTTGCCATGGGGAAAGAGTTCTGATTTCGGCATCATTTTCAAACCCGGGCCGTGATTGGAGATAACGTCTAAGTTCTGAAGCCTGAAAACCGAGGTTGAGAAGAGATGACGACCTAAGTCCATGGCGGGTCCGATGTGCTCAGTGTGCGGCCAGCTGTCTGGGAGGGGCCAGGAGGTCCAGGCTCAGGCTGTGTCAGAAAGGGCATTAGTGCCCAGGTCAGCCTATATATTTGGGGTGAAGCCGAATGCCGTGCAGTTTGATCCTCATTGGGGGTTTCTGGGTTGCCCCAGAGGGCAATGTTTTTCTTCTGGAGGGCAGGCAGAGTGCTGCATTGTAGTTCTGGATTGCCAAACTGGAGGGCTTGTGGGCCCGTAGTCTGAGGACGGAAGTCTGAGAACCCAAGCTAGGCCTAGGTTTCTGAGTGAGGATATGGCTGGCACAATCTACAGACCTGAATCGAGATCTCGTGCGTCTGAAGTCAGGGCGAGGATCAGACGATTGCACAGGTTGGACATTCTGTCCCTGATGGCCCCTTCTTGAAGGTGGGGTGGATCACGAGGCCATGGGGGTTTTCCCACGATGGGAGTTTTGAGAAACTTCCAACTGCAAAAATTCTTCTGCAGGACAATTGAGACCTGTTGGTTGGCTCCAGGACAATGATTCCGAGCAGGGTTCTAAGGATGGATGTCTGGGTAGCACACCTCGCATTCCAATTGTCTCCAAGCAACAAGACAGGTTAGATCTGCTCGATCTGGGGGAGCCACCGAGGAGGCTGAGTAGAAATGGACTCTCCCGTGGATGTGTCCTAACATAATTTTGCGTCTATGGAGACCTTGGAATGAAGTGGTGGCACTGGGGACCTGAAGGGTTCTCCTAAAGAGAGGCTTTCACCAGGCTTCGTCGTGCAAGTGTCCCATGTGTAGATGATATTTGTTCTGATGGGTGAGTCAAAAAACAGCCATATGCTGTTATTGAAATCCAGGCCTCTGAGGAGAGATGCCTGGAAGCCAAACCAATGGATCCGATAGTTGCCTAGGGGCCTGTTCGTTCCTTTTTACCTCTGGGGACAACAGTCTACGGTTTAGTGCAGGTAGGTGCTCAGATGGGCCCAGATTGCCCCTGTTTGTCCTGGGAAGCCATAAATATTGGGATGGCCTCAGGGACTTTGGAGGTTTATCCTATTAGTAGGGTTGTGTCCATTGGAATGGGTACATACAATTCCCTTGGAGAGGGCAAGCACAGTCGTCAGGTTTAGCTTATGCCAGGGCTGTTTGGACAGTTGTCTGAAAACACAAACTCGGCTTATGTTTCGAGTCATAGGTATGGCAGGACTGATCTACCGATCATGAGGAGAACTCTTTGGGATATGAAAAAAGGGCGAGTGTGAGGCTCTGGCTCAAGGTTTTGTCTCTGGATATCCTGTCACTCATGGTCGTGACATTTCTGAGTGACTTCATGGGAAATGGACGAGTCTTACTCTCTGGGGATTTGGCCCTGTCCAAAGAGTTTGGGGTCATTCTGTGGGATGGAAAAAGTCCGTTGTTCTGTTGTTGATGATTTGTTTTGTTTTGTTTTTCAACCTCAGGTGTCCCACCAAATGAGGGATTCCAGAGTAGAGCCCTGGGGAGGGGCGACCGGACAACCAGAAATCTGGTTAAAAATTGGGGCCTAGGGACATGTCAAGCCCATTATGAACCTAATGGTCCAGCCACTGAGAGGACTTACGAGAGGACAGGACTCACGCTGAGGGTCACAATGCGTGTTTATGCCCTCGTCGCACTCAAGAATGGGCGGGGCCTCAGGCTGAATGCTGGTTTCTCCTACACTGAACGTTAGAAAATATGCCAACCACAAAGTTTCTTGCCATGGGTAAGGAAGAGTTCTGATTTCTGCATCACAGTCACCCCTGAGCAGTGATTGGAGATAACGTCTAGGTTCTGAAGCCTGAAAACTGAGGAAGGGAAGAGATGATGACCTAAGGCCATGGCGGGTCTGATGTGCTCAGTGTGCGGTCACCTGTCTGGGTGTTGTTTCACGAGGTCCGGGCTCAGGTTGTCTACAGTGCATTAGTGCCCAGGTTAGACTATATATTTTCGGAGCTTTCGAGTGCCGTGTAGGTTCTTATCTGAAGAACTCTTCACGATATGAAAAATGAGCGAGTCTGAGGAGTGTGCTCGGACTTTTGTCTCTGGATTTTGTATCAGCGATGGCCGTGGATTGTTGGGGAGGCCTCATGGGCCATGGAAGAATCTTGCTCTCTGTGGATTTGGCCAGATCCCAATTGTTTTTCGTCAACCTGTGCGTTCGGAGGACTCCTTTCAGGTTGTTACCTCAAGTGTCCCACCAAAAGAGGAATTCCAAAGCAGACCCTGGGGAAGAGTGAAGGGAAAACCCGAACTATGGTTAAAAATTGGTGCCAAGGGGCATGGCAAGCCCAATATGCTGTCTCTCCATCCAGCCACTGAGAGGCCTTACCTGAGGACTGGGCTCAGGCTGAGGGTCACAATGTGTGTTTGTGACCAATGTGGCCCGCAAGCACGGGCGGGGCCTCATGGGCCAAACTGGTTTCAACGACACTGAACCCTGGACAACATGCCAACAACAAGGTTTCTTGCCATGGGGAAAGAGTTCTGATTTCTGCATCATTTTCAAACCCGCGCCGTGATTGTAGATAAAGTCTAGGTTCTGAAGCCTAAAAACGGAGGTTGAGAAGAGATGACGAACAAAGGCCATGGCGGGTCCGATGTGCTCAGTGTGCGGCCAGCTGTCTGGGTGGGGCCAGGAGGTCCAGGCTCAGGCTGTGTCAGAAAGGGCATTAGTGCCCAGGTCAGCCTATATATTCAGGGTACAGCCGAATGGCGTGCAGGTTGATCCTCATTGGTGGTTTCTGGTTAGCCCCAGAGAGCAATGTTTTTCTTCTGGAGGGCAGGCAGAGTGCTGCATTGTAGTTCTGGATTGCCAAACTGGAGGGCTTGTGGGCCAGTAGTCTGAGGTCGGAAGTCTGAGAACCGAAGCTAGGCCTAGGTTACTGGGTGAGGATATGGCAGGCACAATCTACAGACCTGAATCGAGATCTCGTGCATCTGAAGTCAGGGCGAGGATCAGACAATCGCTCAGGTTGGACATTCTGTCCCTGATGGCCCCTTATTGAAGGGGGGGTGCATCACGAGGTCATGGGGGTTTTCCCAAGATGGGAGTTTTGAGAAACTCCCAACTGCAAAGATTCTTCTGCAGTATAATTGAGACCTGTTGGTTGGCTCCAGGACAACTTTCCGAGCAGGGTTCTAAGGATGGATGGCTGGGTAGCCCTCCTTGCATTCCAATTGTCTCCAAGCAGCAAAACAGTTTAGGTCTGCTGGATCTGGGGGAGCAACCGAGGAGGCTGAGTTGAAATGGACTCTCCCGTGGATGTGTCCTAATATGATTTTGTGTCTATGGAGACCTTGGAATGAAGCGGTGGCACTGGGGCCGTGAAGGGTTCTCCTAAGAGAGGCTTTCACACAGCTCCATCGTGGAAGTTTCCCATGTGTAGATGAGATTTGTAATAATGGGTGAGTCAAGAAACAGCCATATGCTGTTATTGAAATCCAGGCCTCTAAGGAGAGATGTCTGGAACCAAAAAATGGGTCCGATAGGTGCCTAGGGGCCTGTTCGTACCTTTCTACCTCTGGGGACATCAGTCTACGGGTCTGAGTGCCGGTAAGTGCTCAGATGGGCCCAGATTGCCCCTGTTTGTCCTGGGAAGCCACAAATATTGGGATGGCCTCAGGGACTTTGGAGGTTTATCCTCTTAGTAGGATTGTGGCCACTGGAATAGGCACATATAATTCCCTTGTTGAGGTCAAGCACAGTCGTCATGTTTGGCTCCAGGGGCCTGAGCCTGTAGGGTGTGTAGGCCAGGGCTGTTTGGACGGTTGTCTGAAAACACAAACTTGGTTTATGTTTCGGGTCATAGGTATGGCAGGACTGATCTACAGACCATGAGGAGAACACTTCGGGATATGAAAAAAGGGCGAGTGTGAGGCTCTTACTCAAGTTTTTGTCTCTGGATATCGTGTCACTCATAGTCGTGAAATTTCCAGGTGACTTCATGTGAAATGGACGAGTCTTACTCTCTGGGGGTTTGGCCCCGTCCAAAGTGTTTGGGGTCATTCTGCGGGATGGAAGAAGTCGGTTGTTCTGTTGTTGTTGATTTGTTTTGTTTTGTTTTTCAACATCGGGTGTCCCACCAAATGAGGGATTCCAGAGTAGAGCCCTGGGGAGGGCCGACTGGACAACCAGAAATCTAGTTAAAAATTGGGGCCTAGGGACATGTCAAGCCCATTATGACATCTAATGGTCCAGCCACTGAGAGGACCTACTAGAGGACAGGACTCACGCTGAGGGTCACAATGCGTGTTATAACCTCGTCACACTCAAGAATGGGGGGGCCTCAGGGTGAATGCTGGTTTCTCCTACACTGAACGTTGGACAACATGCTAACCACAAGGTTTCTTGCCATGGGTAAGGAAGAGTTCTGATTTCTGCATCACAGTCACCCCTGGGCAGTGATTGGAGATAAGGTGTAGGTTCTGAAGCCTGAAAACAGAGGTAGGGAAGAGATGATGACCTAAGGCCATGGCGGGTCTGATGTGCTCAGTGTGCGTTCGGCTGTCTGGGTGTTGGTCACGAGGTCTGGGCTCAGGTTGTCAGACACTGCATTAGTGCCCAGGTTAGACCATATATTTTGGGTGCATTCGAGTGCCGTGTAGGTTCTTATCTGAAGAACTCTTCAGGATATGAGGAATGAGCGAGTCTGAGGTGCGTGCTCAGGCTTTTGTCTCTGGATTTTGTATCAGCGATGGCCGTGGAATGTTGGGGAGGCCTCATGGGCCATGGACGAATCTTGTTCTCTGTGAATTTGGCCCAAGCCCAATTGTTTTTCGTCAATCTGTGAGATGGGAGGCCTCCTTTCTGGTTTGTTACCTCAGGTGTCCCACCAAAAGAGGAATTCCAAATCAGAGCCCTGGGGAAGAGAGAAGGGACCACCCGAACTATGGTTAAAAATTGAGGCCTAGGGTCATGGCAAGCCCAATATGCTGTCTCTCCATCCACCACTGAGAGGCCTTACCTGAGGACTGGGCTCAGGCTGAGGGTCACAATGTGTGTTTGTGACCAATGTGGCCCGCAAGCATGGGCGGGGCCACATGGGCCACACTGGTTTCAACTACACTGATCCTTGGACAACATGCCAACCACAAGATTTCTTGCCATGGGGAAAGTGTTTCGATTTCTGCATCATTTTCAAACCCGGGCCGTGATTGGAGATAAGGTCTAGGTTCTGAAACCTGAAAACCGAGGTTGAGAAGAGATGACGACCTAAGGCCATGGCGGGTCCGATGTGCTCAGTGTGCGGTCAGCTGTCTGGTAGGCGCCAGGAGGTTCAGGCTCAGGCTGCGTCAGAAGCGCATTAGTGCCCAGGTCAGCCTATATATTGGGGTACAGCCGAATGGCGTGCAGGTTGCTCCTCATTTGTGGTTTCTGGGTAGCCCCAGAGGGCAATGTTTTTCTAATGGAGGGCAGGCAGAGTGCTGCATTGTAGTTCTGGATTGCCAAACTGGAGGGCTTGTGGGCCAGTAGTCTGAGGACGGAAGTCTGAGAACCCAAGCTAGGCCTAGGTTTCTGGGTGAGGATATGGCAGGCACAATCTACATTCCTGAATCGAAATCTCGTGTATCTGAAGTCAGGGCGAGGATCAGATGATCGCTCAGGTTGGACATTCTGTCCCTGATGGCCCCTTCTTGAAGGGGGTTGGCTCACGAGGCCATGGGGGTATTCCCAGGATGGGAGTTGTGAGAAGCTCCCAACTGCAAAGATTCTTCTGCAGGACAACTGAGACCTGTTGGTTGGCTCCAGGACAACGATTCCGAGCAGGGTTCTAAGGATGGATGGATGGGTAGCCCACCTCACATTCCAATTGTCTCCATGCAACAAGACAGGTTAGATCTCTTGGATCTGCGGAACAACCGAAGAAACTGAGTTGAAATGGACTCTCCCGTGGATGTGTCCTAATATGATTTTGTGTCTACAGAGACCTTGGAATGAAGCGGTGGCACTAAGACCCTGAGGGTTCTCCTAAGAGAGGCTTTCACACACCTCCATCGTGCAAGTTTCCCATGTGTAGATGAGATTTGTTCTGATGGGTGAGTCAAGAAACAGCCATATGCTCTTATTGAAATCCAGGCCTCTGAGGAGAGATGCATGGAAACCAAAGCAATGGATCCGAGAGGTGCCTAGGGGCCTGTTCGTTCCTTTTTACCTCTGGGAACATCAGTCTCTGGGTCTGAGTGACCGTACGTGCTCAGATGGACCCAGATTGCCCCTGTTTGTCCTGGGAAGCCACAAATATTGGGATGGCCTCAGGGACTTTGGAGGTTTATCCTCTTAGTAGGGTTTTGGCCACTGGAATGTGCACATACAATTCCGTTGTAGAGGGCAAGCACAGTCGTCAGGTTTGGCTCCAGGGGCCAGAGCCTGTAGGGTGTGTAGGCCAGGGCTGTTTGGAAAGTTTTCTGAAAACACAAACTCGGGTTATGTTTCGGGTCATTGGTATGGCAGGACTGTTCTACAGACCATGAGGAGAACACTTCGGGATATGAAAAAAGGGCGAGCGTGAGGCTCTTGCTCAAGTTTTTGTCTCTGGATATCGTGTCACTCATGGTCGTGAAATTTCCGGGTGACTTCATGGGAAATGGACGAGTCTTACTCTCTGGGGGTTTGGCCCCGTCCAAAGAGTTTGGGGTCATTCTGTGGGATGGAACAAGTCCGTTGCTCTGTTGTTGTTGATTTGTTTTGTTTTGTTTTTCAACCTCAGGTGTCCCACCAATTGAGGGATTCCAGAGTAGAGCCCTGGGGAGGGGAGACTGGACAACCAGAAATCTGGTTAAAAATTGGGGCCTAGGGACATATCAAGCCCATTATGACATCTAATGGTCCAGCCACTGAGAGGACGTACTAGAGGACAGGACTCACGCTGAGGGTCACAATGCGTGTTTATGCCCTCGTCACACTCAAGAATGGGCGGGGCCTCAGGGTGAATGCTGGTTTCTCCTACACTGAACGTTGGACAACATGCCAACCACAAGGTTTCTTGCCATGGGTAAGGAAGAGTTCTGATTTCTGCATCACAGTCACCCTGGGCAGTGATTGGAGATAAGGTCTAGGTTCTGAAGCCTGAAAACTGAGGTAGGGAAGAGATGATGACCTAAGGCCATGGCGGGTCTGATGTGCTCAGTGTGCGGTCAGCTGTCTGGGTGTTGGTCACGAGGTCCGGGCTCAGGTTGTCAAACACTGCATTAGTGCCCAGGTTAGACTATATATTTTCGGTGCATTCGATTGCTGTGTACGTTCTTATCTGAAGAATTCTTCAGGATATGAAGAATGAGCGAGTATGAGGCGCGTGCTCAGGCTTTTGTCTCTGGAGTTTGTATCAGCGATGGCCGTGGAATGTTGGGGAGGCCTCATGGGCCATGGACGAATCTTGCTCTCTGTGGATTTGGCCCGATCCCAATTGTTTTTCGTCAATCTGTGGGATGGGAGCACTCCTTTCAGGTTTGTTACCTCAGGTGTCCCACCAAAAGAGGAATTCGAAAGCAGATCCCTGGGAAGAGTGAAGGGACAACCCGAACTATGGTTAAGAATTGGGGCCTAGGGGCATGGCAAGCCCAATATGCTGTCTCTCCATCCAGGCACTGAGAGGCCTTACCTGAGGACTGGGCTCAGGCTGAGGGTCACAATGTGTGTCTGTGACCAATGTGGCCCGCAAGCATGGGCGGGGCCTCATGGGCCACACTGGTTTCAACTACACTGAATCTTGGACAACATGCCAACCACAAGGTTCCTTGCCATGGAGAAAGAATTCTGATATCTGCAACATTTTCAAACCCGGGCCGTGATTGGAGATAATGTCTAGGTTCTGACCTGAAAACGGAGGTTGAGAAGAGATGACAACCTAAGGCCATGAGGGGTCCGATGTGCTCAGAGTGTGGTCACCTGTCTGGGGGGAGCCAGGAGGTCCAGGATCAGGCTGTGTCAGAAAGGGCATTAGTGCCCAGGTCAGCCTATATATTTGGGGTACAGCCGAATGGCGTGCCCCGTTGATCCTCATTTGGGGTTTCTGGGTAGCCCCAGAGGGCAATGTTTTTCTTCTGGAGGGCAGGCAGAGTGCTGCATTGTAGATCTGGATTGCCTAGTCCTAGGACGGAAGTCTGAGAACCCAAGCTAGGCCTAGGTATCTGGTGAGTATATGGCAGGAACAATCTGCAGACCTGAGTCGAGATCACGTGCATCTGATTTCGGGGCGAGGATCAGACGATTGCTCAGGTTGGACAGTCTGTCCCTGATGGCCCCTTCTTGAAGGGGGGGTGGATCACGAGGCCATGGGGGTTTTCCCGCGATGGGAGTTGTGGGAAGCTCCCAGCTGCAAAGATTCTTCTGCCGGACAATTGAGACCTGTTGGTTGGCTCCAGGACAACGATTCCGAGCACGGTTCTAAGGATGAATGGCAGGGCGGCCCGCCTCGCATTCCAATTGTCTCCAAGCAACAAGACAGGTTAAATCTGCTGGATCTGGGGGAGCAACCAAGGAGGCTGAGTTGAAATGGACTCTCCCGTGGATGTGTCCTAATATGATTTCGTGTCTATGGAGACCTTGGAATGAAGCAGTGGCACTGGGGCCCTGAAGGGTTCTCCTAAAGAGAGGCTTTCACACAGCTCCATCGTGCAAGTTTCCCATGTGTAGATGAGATTTGCTCTGATGGGTGAGTCAAGAAAAAGCCATATGCTCTTATTGAAATCCAGGCCTCTGAGGAGAGATGCCTGGAAACCAAAGCAATGGATCCGAGAGGTGCCTAGGGGCCTGTTCGTTCCTTTTTACCTCTGGGAACCTCAGTCTCTGGGTCTGAGTGACCGTACGTGCTCAGATGGACCCAGATTGCCCCTGTTTGTCCTGGGAAGCCACAAATATTGGGATGGCCTCAGGGACTTTGGAGGTTTATCCTCTTAGTAGGGTTGCGGCCACTGGAATGGGCACATACAATTCCGTTGTAGAGGGCAAGCACAGTCGTCAGATTTGGCTCCAGGGGCCAGAGCCTGTAGGGTGTGTAGGCCAGGGCTGTTTGGACGGTTGTCTGAAAACACAAACTCGGCTTATGTTTCGGGTCATAGGTATGGCAGGACTGACCTACAGACCATGAGGAGAACACTTCGGGATATGAAAAAAGGGCGAGCGTGAGGCTCTTGCTCAAGTTTTTGTCTCTGGATATCGTGTCACTCATGGTCGTGAAATTTCCGGGTGACTTCATGGGAAATGGACGAGTCTTACTCTCTGGGGGTTTGGCCCCGTCCAAAGAGTTAGGGGTCATTCTGTGGGAAGGAACAAGTCCTTTGCTCTGTTGTTGTTCATTTGTTTTGTTTTGTTTTTCAACCTCAGGTGTCCCACCAAATGAGGGATTCCAGAGTAGAGCTCTGGGGAGGGGCGACTGGACAACCAGAAATCTGGTTAAAAATTGGGGCCTAATGACATGTCATGCCCATTATGACATCTAATGGTCCAGCGACTGAGAGGACGTACTAGAGGACAGGACTCACGCTGAGGCTCACAATGCGTGTTTATGCCCTCGTCGCACTCAAGAATGGGCGGGGTCTCAGTGTAAATGCTGGTTTCTCCTACACTGAACGTTGGACAACATGCCAACCACAAGGTTTCTTGCCATGGGTAAGGAAGAGTTCTGATTTCTGCATCACAGTCACCCCTGGGATGTGATTGGAGATAAGTTCTAGGATCTGAAGCCTGAAAACTGAGGTAGGGAAGATATGATGACCTAAGGCCATGGCGGGTCTGATGTGCTCAGTGTGCGGTCAGCTGTCTGGGTGTTGGTCACGAGGTCCGGGCTCAGGTTGTCAGACAGTGCATTAGTGCCCAGGTTAGACTATATATTTTGGGTGCATTCGATTGCTCTGTACGTTCTTATCTGAAGAATTCTTCAGGATATGAAGAATGAGCGAGTCTGAGGCGCGTGCTCAGGCTTTTGTCTCTGGAGTTTGAATCAGCGATGGCCGTGGAATGTTGGGGAGGCCTCATGGGCCATGGACGAATCTTGCTATCTGTGGATTTGGCCCGATCCCAATTGTTTTTCGTCAATCTGTGGGATGGGAGGACTCCTTTCAGGTTTGTTAACTCAGGTGTCCCACCCAAAGAGGAATTCGAAAGCAGATCCCTGGGAAGAGTGAAGGGACAACTCGAACTATGGTTAAAAATTGGGGCCTAGGGGCATGGCAAGCCCAATATGCTGTCTCTCCATCCAGCCACTGAGAGGCCTTACCTGAGGACTGGGCTCAGGCTGAGGGACACAATGTGTGTCTGTGACCAATGTGGCCCGCAAGCATGGGCGGGGCCTCATGGGCCACACTGGTTTCAACTACACTGAACCTTGGACAACATGCCAACAACAAGGTTCCTTGCCATGGCGAAAGACTTCTGATATCTGCATCATTTTCAAACCCGGGCCGTGATTGGAGATAATGTCTAGGTTCTGAAGCCTGAAAAACGAGGTTAAGAAGAGATGACGACCTTAGGCCATGAGGGGTCCGATGTGCTCAGAGTGTGGTCACCTGTCTGGGGGGAGCCAGGAGGTCCAGGATCAGGCTGTGTCAGAAAGGGCATTAGTGCTCAGGTCAGCCTATATATTTGGGGTAAGGCCGAATGGCGTGCCCCGTTGATCCTCATTTGGGGTTTCTGGGTAGCCCCAGAGGGCAATGTTTTTCTTCTGGAGGGCAGGCAGAGTGCTTCATTGTAGATCTGGATTGCCAAACTGTAGGGCTTGTGGGCCAGTAGTCCTAGGACGGAAGTCTGAGAACCCAAGCTAGGCGTAGGTATCTGGTGAGTATATGGCAGGAACAATCTACAGACCTGAATCGAGATCACGTGCATCTGAATTCGGGGCGAGGATCAGACGATTGCTCAGGTTGGACAGTCTGTCCCTGATGGCCCCTTCTTGAAGGGGGGGGTGGATCACGAGGCCATGGGGGTTTTCCCGCGATGGGAGTTGTGGGAAGCTCCCAGCTGCAAAGATTCTTCTGCAGGACAATTGAGACCTGTTGGTTGGCTCCAGGACAACGATTCCGAGCACGGTTCTAAGGATGGATGGCAGGGTGGCCCGCCTCGCATTCCAATTGTCTCCAAGCAACAAGACAGGTTAAATCTGCTGGATCTGGGGGAGCAACCGAGGAGGCTGAGTTGAAATGGACTCTCCCGTGGATGTGTCCTAATATGATTTCGTGTCTATGGAGACCTTGGAATGAAGCAGTGGCACTGGGGCCCTGAAGGGTTCTCCTAAAGAGAGGCTTTCACACAGTTCCATCGTGCAAGTTTCCCATGTGTAGATGAGATTTGCTCTGATGGGTGAGTCAAGAAACAGCCATATGCTCTTATTGAAATCCAGGCCTCTGAGGAGAGATGCCTGGAAACCAAAGCAATGGATCCGAGAGGTGCCTAGGGGCCTGTTCGTTCCTTTTTACCTCTGGGAACATCAGTCTCTGGGACTGAGTGACCGTACGTGCTCAGATGGACCCAGATTGCCCCTGTTTGTCGGGGAAGCCACAAATATTGGGATGGCCTCAGGGAATTTGGAGGTTTATCCTCTTAGTAGGGTTGCGAGCACTGGAATGGGCACATACAATTCCGTTGTAGAGGGCAAGCACAGTCGTCAGATTTGGCTCCAGGGGCCAGAGCCTGTAGGGTGTGTAGGCCAGGGCTGTTTGGAAAGTTTTCTGAAAACACAAACTCGGCTTATGTTTCGGGTCATAGGTATGGCAGGACTGATCTACAGACCATGAGGAGAACACTTCGGGATATGAAAAAAGGGCGAGCGTGAGGCTCTTGCTCAAGTTTTTGTCTCTGGATATCGTGTCACTCATGGTCGTGAAATTTCCGGGTGACTTCATGGGAAATGGACGAGTCTTACTCTCTGGGGGTTTGGCCCCGTCCAAATAGTTTGGGCTCATTCTGTGGGAAGGAACAAGTCCTTTGCTCTGTTGTTGTTCATTTGTTTTGTTTTGTTTTTCAACCTCAGGTGTCCCACCAAATGACGGATTGCAGAGTAGAGCTCTGGGGAGGGGCGACTGGACAACCAGAAATCTGGTTAAAAATTGGGGCCTAGGGACATGTCAAGCCCATTATGACATCTAATTGTCCAGCCACTGAGAGGACGTACTAGAGGACAGGACTCACGCTGAGGGTCACAATGCGTGTTTATGCCCTCGTCGCACTCAAGAATGGGCGGGGTCTCAGTGTAAATGCTGGTTTCTCCTACACTGAACGTTGAACAACATGCCAACCACAAGGATTCTTGCCATGGGTAAGGAAGAGTTCTGATTTCTGCATCACAGTCACCCCTGGGATGTGATTGGAGATAAGTTCTAGGTTCTGAAGCCTGAAAACTGAGGTAGGGAAGAGAAGATGACCTAAGGCCATGGCGGGTCTGATGTGCTCAGTGTGCGGTCAGCTGTCTGGGTGTTGGTCACGATGTCCGTGCTCAGGTTGTCAGACAGTGCATTACTGCCCAGGTTAGACTATATATTTTCGGTGCATTCGATTGCTCTGTACATTCTTATCTGAAGAATTCTTCAGGATATGAAGAATGAGCGAGTATGAGGCGCGTGCTCAGGCTTTTGTCTCTGGAGTTTGTATCAGCGATGGCCGTGGAATGTTGGGGAGGCCTCATGGGCCATGGACGAATCTTGCTATCTGTGGATTTGGCCCGATCCCAATTGTTTTTCGTCAATCTGTGGGATGGGAGGACTCCTTTCAGGTTTGTTACCTCAGGTGTCCCACCCAAAGAGGAATTCGAAAGCAGAACCCTGGGAAGAGTGAAGGGACAACCCGAACTATGGTTAAAAATTGGGGCCAAGGGGCATGGCAAGGCCAATATGCTGTCTCTCCATCCAGGCACTGAGAGGCCTTACCTGAGGACTGGGCTCAGGCTGAGGGACACAATGTGTGTCTGTGACCAATGTGGCCCGCAAGCATGGGCGGGGCCTCATGGGCCACACTGGTTTCAACTACACTGAACCTTGGACAACATGCCAACCACAAGGTTCCTTGCCATGGCGAAAGACTTCTGATATCTGCATCATTTTCAAACCCGGGCCGTGATTGGAGATAATGTCTAGGTTCTGAAGCCTGAAAAACGAGGTTGAGAAGAGATGACGACCTAAGGCCATGAGGGGTCCGATGTGCTCAGAGTGTGGTCACCTGTCTGGGGGGAGCCAGGAGGTCCAGGATCAGGCTGTGTCAGAAAGGGCATTAGTGCCCAGGTCAGCCTATATATTTGGGGTACAGCCGAATGGCGTGCCCCGTTGATCCTCATTTGGGGTTTCTGGGTGGCCCCAGAGGGCAATGTTTTTCTTCTGGAGGGCAGGCAGAGTGCTGCATTGTAGATCTGGATTGCCTAGTCCTAGGACGGAAGTCTGAGAACCCAAGTTAGGCCTAGGTATCTGGTGAGTATATGGCAGGAACAATCTACAGACCTGAATCGAGATCACGTGCATTTGAATTCGGGGCGAGGATCAGACGATTGCTCAGGTTGGACAGTCTGTCCCTGATGGCCCCTTCTTGAAGGGGGGGTGTATCACGAGGCCATGGGGGTTTTCCCGCGATGGGAGTTGTGGGAAGCTCCCAGCTGCAAAGATTCTTCTGCAGGACAATTGAGACCTGTTGGTTGGCTCCAGGACAACGATTCCGAGCACGGTTCTAAGGATGGATGGCAGGGTGGCCCGCCTCGCATTCCAATTGTCTCCAAGCAACAAGACAGGTTAAATCTGCTGGATCTGGGGGAGCAACCAAGGAGGCTGAGTTGAAATGGACTCTCCCGTGGATGTGTCCTAATATGATTTCGTGTCTATGGAGACCTTGGAATGAAGCAGTGGCACTGGGGCCCTGAAGGGTTCTCCTAAAGAGAGGCTTTCACACAGCTCCATCGTGCAAGTTTCCCATGTGTAGATGAGATTTGCTCTGATGGGTGAGTCAAGAAACAGCCATATGCTCTTATTGAAATCCAGGCCTCTGAGGAGAGATGCCTGGAAACCAAAGCAATGGATCCGAGAGGTGCCTAGGGGCCTGTTCGTTCCTTTTTACCTCTGGGAACCTCAGTCTCTGGGTCTGAGTGACCGTACGTGCTCAGATGGACCCAGATTGCCCCTGTTTGTCCTGGGAAGCCACAAATATTGGGATGGCCTCAGGGACTTTGGAGGTTTATCCTCTTAGTAGGGTTGCGGCCACTGGAATGGGCACATACAATTCCGTTGTAGAGGGCAAGCACAGTCGTCAGATTTGGCTCCAGGGGCCAGAGCCTGTAGGGTGTGTAGGCCAGGGCTGTTTGGAAAGTTTTCTGAAAACACAAACTCGGCTTATGTTTCGGGTCATAGGTATGGCAGGACTGATCTACAGACCATGAGGAGAACACTTCGGGATATGAAAAAAGGGCGAGCGTGAGGCTCTTGCTCAAGTTTTTGTCTCTGGATATCGTGTCACTCATGGTCGTGAAATTTCCGGGTGACGTCATGGGAAATGGACGAGTCTTACTCTCTGGGGGTTTGGCCCCGTCCAAAGGGTTTGGGGTCATTCTGTGGGAAGGAACAAGTCCTTTGCTCTGTTGTTGTTCATTTGATTTGTTTTGTTTTTCAACCTCAGGTGTCCCACCAAATGAGGGATTGCAGAGTAGAGCTCTGGGGAGAGACGACTGGACAACCAGAAATCTGGTTAAAAATTGGGGCCAGGGACATGTCATGCCCATTATGACATCTAATGGTCCAGCCACTGAGAGGACGTACTAGAGGACAGGACTCACGCTGAGGCTCACAAGGCGTGTTTATGCCCTCGTCGCACTCAAGAATGGGCGGGGTCTCAGGGTAAATGCTGGTTTCTCCTACACTGAACGTTGGACAACATGCCAACCACAAGGTTTCTTGCCATGGGTAAGGAAGAGTTCTGATTTCTGCATCACAGTCACCCCTGGGATGTGATTGGAGATAAGTTCTAGGATCTGAAGCCTGAAAACTGAGGTAGGGAAGATATGATGACCTAAGGCCATGGCGGGTCTGATGTGCTCAGTGTGCGGTCAGCTGTCTGGGTGTTGGTCACGAGGTCCGGGCTCAGGTTGTCAGACAGTGCATTAGTGCCCAGGTTAGACTATATATTTTCGGTGCATTCGATTGCTCTGTACGTTCTTATCTGAACAATTCTTCAGGATATGAAGAATGAGCGAGTATGAGGCGCGTGCTCAGGCTTTTGTCTCTGGAGTTTGTATCAGCGATGGCTGTGGAATGTTGGGGAGGCCTCATGGGCCATGGACGAATCTTGCTATCTGTGGATTTGGCCCGATCCCAATTGTTTTTCGTCAATCTGTGAGATGGGAGGACTCCTTTCCGGTTTGTTACATCAGGTGTCCCACCAAAAGAGGAATTCGAAAGCAGATCCCTGGGAAGAGTGAAGGGAAAACCCGAACTATGGTTAAAAATTGGGGCCTAGGGGCATGGCAAGCCCAATATGCTGTCTCTCCATCCAGCCACTGAGAGGCCTTACGTGAGAACTGGGCTCAGGCTGAGGGACACAATGTGTGTCTGTGACCAATGTGGCCCGCAAGCATGGGCGGGGCCTCATGGGCCACACTGGTTTCAACTACACTGAACCTTGGACAACATGCCAACCACAAGGTTCCTTGCCATGGCGAAAGACTTCTGATATCTGCATCATTGTCAAACCCGGGCCGTGATTGGAGATAATGTCTAGGTTCTGAAGCCTGAAAACCGAGGTTGAGAAGAGATGACGACCTAAGGCCATGAGGGGTCCGATGTGCTCAGAGTGTGGTCACCTGTCTGGGGGGGGCCAGGAAGTCCAGGATCAGGCTGTGTCAGAAAGGGCATTAGTTCCCAGGTCAGCCTATATATTTGGGGTACAGGCGAATGGCGTGCCCCGTTGATCCTCATTTGGGGTTTCTGGGTAGCCCCAGAGGGCAATGTTTTCTTCTGGAGGGCAGGCAGAGTGCTGCATTGTAGATCTGGATTGCCAAACTGGAGGGCTTGTGGATTGCCAAACTGGAGGGCTTGTGGGCCAGTAGCCCTAGACGGAAGTCTGAGAACCCAAGCTAGGCCTAGGTATCTGGGTGAGGATATGGCAGGCACAATCTACAGACCTGAATCGAGATCTCGTGCATCTGAATTCAGGGCGAGGATCAGACGATTGCTCAGGTTGGACAGTGTGTCCCGGATGGCCCCTTCTTGAAGGGGGGGGTGGATCACAAGGCCATGGGGGTTTTCCCACGATGGGTGTTGTGAGAAGCTCCCAACTGCAAAGATTCTTCTTCAGGACAATTGTGACCTGTTGGTTGGCTCCAGGACCACAATTACGAGCACCGTTCTAAGGATCGATGGCTGGGAGGCCCACTTCGCATTCCAATTGTCTCCAAGCAACAAGACAGGTTAGATCTGCTGGATCTGGGGGAGCAACCGAGGAGGCTGAGTTGAAATGGACTCTCCCGTGGATGTGTCCTAATATGATTTCGTGTCTATTGAGTCCTTGGAATGAAGCAGTGGCACTGGGGCCCTGAAGGGTTCTCCTAAAGAGAGGCTTTCACACAGCTCCATCGTGCAAGTTTCCCATGTGTAGATGAGATTTGTTCTGATGGGTGACTCAAGAAACAGCCATATGCTCTTATTGAAATCCTGGCCTCTGAG
Organism: Mustela lutreola; assembly: GCF_030435805.1. Lineage (NCBI taxonomy): Eukaryota > Metazoa > Chordata > Mammalia > Carnivora > Mustelidae > Mustela > Mustela lutreola. The sequence continues at coordinate 118,699,055 of NC_081299.1, read as the reverse complement.
GAGAGATGCCTGGAAACCAAAGCAATGGATCCGAGAGGTGCCTAGGGGCCTGTTCGTTCCTTTTTACCTCTGGGATCAGTCTATGGGTCTGAGTGACCGTAGGTGCTCAGATGGACCCAGATTGCCCCTGTTTGTCCTGGAAGCCACAAATATTGGGATGGCCTCAGGGATTTTGGAGGTTTATCCTCTTAGTAGGATAGTGGCCACTGGAATAGGCACATACAATTCCCTTGAGGAGGGCAAGCACAGTCGTCAGGTTTGGCTCCAGGGGCCTGAGCCTGTAGGGTGTATAGGCCAGGGCTGTTTCGACGGTTGTCCTAAAACACAAAATCGGTTTATGTTTCGGGTCATAGGTATGGCAGGACTGATCTACAGACCATGAGGAGAACACTTCGGGATATGAAAAAAGGGCGAGTGTGAGGCTCTTGCTCAAGTTTTTGTCTCTGGATATCGTGTCACTCATGGTCGTGAAATTTCCAGGTGACTTCATGGGAAATGGACGAGTCTTACTCTCTGGGGGTTTGGCCCCGTCCAAAGAGTTTGGGGTCATTCTGTGGGATGGAAGAAGTCCGTTGTTCTGTTGTTATTCATTTGTTTTGTTTTGTTTTTCAACCTCGGGTGTCCCACCAAATGAGGGATTCCAGAGTAGAGCCCTGGGGAGGGCCGACTGGACAACCAGAAATCTAGTTAAAAATTGGGGCCTAGGGACATGTCAAGCCCATTATGACATCTAATAGTCCAGCCACTGAGAGGACGTACTAGAGGACAGGACTCACGCTGAGGGTCACAATGGGTGTTTATGCCCTCGTCGCACTCAAAAATGGGCGGGGCCTCAGGGTGAAGGCAGATTTCTCCTACACTGAACGTTGGACAACATGCCAACCACAAGGTTTCTTGCCATGGGTAAGGAAGAGTTCTTATTTCTGCATCACAGTCACCCCTGGGCAGTGATTGGAGATAAGGTCTAGGTTCTGAAGCCTGAAAACTGAGGTAGGGAAGAGATGATGACCTAAGGCCATGGCGGGACTGATGTGCTCAGTGTGCGGTCAGCTGTCTGGGTGTTGGTCACGAGGTCCGGGCTCAGGTTGTCAGACAGTGCATTAGTGCCCAGGTTAGACTATATATTTTGGGTGCATTCGATTGCCGTTTAGGTTCTTATCTGAAGAATTCTTCAGGATATGAAGAATGAGCGAGTCTGAGGCGCATGCTCAGGCTTTTGTCTCTGGAGTTTGTACAAGCGATGGCCGTGGAATGTTGGGGAGGTCTCATGGGCCATAGACGAATCTTGTTATCTGTGGATTTGTCCCAATCCCAATTGTTTTTCGTCAATCTGTGGGATGGGAGGGCTCCTTTCAAGTTTGTTACCTCAGGTGTCCCACCAAAAGAGGAATTCGAAAGCAGATCCCTGGTAAGAGTGAACGGACAACCCGAACTATGGTTAAAAATTGGGGCCTAGGGGCATGGCAAGCCCAATATGCTGTCTCTCCATCCAGCCACTGAGAGACCTTACCTGAGGACTGGGCTCAGGCTGAGGGTCACAATGTGTGTTTGTGACCAATGTGGCCCGCAAGCATGGGCGGGGCCACATGGGCCACACTGGTTTCAACTACACTGAACCTTGGACAACATGCCAACCACAAGGTTTCTTGCCATGGCGAAAGACTTCTGATATCTGCATCATTGTCAAACCCGGGCCGTGATTGGAGATAATGTCTAGGTTCTGAAGCCTGAAAACCGAGGTTGAGAAGAGATGACGACCTAAGGCCATGAGGGGTCCGATGTGCTCAGAGTGTGGTCACCTGTCTGGGGGGAGCCAGGAGGTCCAGGCTCAGGCTGTGTCAGAAAGGGCATTAATTCCCAGGTCAGCATATATATTAGAGGTACAGCCGAATGGCGTGCCCAGTTGATCCTCATTTGGGGTTTCTGGGTAGCCCCAGAGGGCAATGTTTTTCTTCTGGAGGGCAGGCAGAGTGCTGCATTGTAGGTCTGGATTGCCAAACTGGAGGGCTTGTGGGCCAGTAGTCCTAGGACGGAAGTCTGAGAACCCAAGCTAGGCCTAGGTATCTGGGTGAGGATATGGCAGGCACAACCTACAGACCTGAATCGAGATCTCGTGCATCTGAATTCAGGGCGAGGATCAGACGATTGCTCAGGTTGGACAGTCTGTCCCTGATGGCCCCTTCTTGAAGGGGGGGTGGATCACGAGGCCATGGGGGTTTTCCCGCGATGGGAGTTGTGAGAAGCTCCCAACTGCAAAGATCTTCTGCAGGACAATTGAGACATTTGGTTGGCTCCAGGACAACGATTACGAGCACCGTTCTAAGGATGGATGGCTGGGTGGCCCACTTCGCATTCCAATTGTCTCCAAGGAACAAGACAGGTTAGATCTGCTGGATCTGGGGGAGCAACCGAGGAGGCTGAGTTGAAATGGACTCTCCCGTGGATGTGTCCAAATATGATTGCGTGTCTATGGAGACCTTGGAATGAAGCAGTGGCACTGGGGCCCTGAAGGGTTCTCCTAAAGAGAGTATTTCACACAGCTCCATCGTGCAAGTTTCCCATGTGTAGATGAGGTTTGTTCTGATGGGTGAGTCAAGAAACAGCCATATGCTCTTATTGAAATCCAGGCCTCTGAGGAGAGATGCCTGGAAACCAAAGCAATGGATCCGAGAGGTGCCTAGGTGCCTGTTCGTCCTTTTTACCTCTGGGATCAGTCTATGGGTCTGAGTGACCGTAGGTGCTCAGATGGACCCAGATTGCCCCTGTTTGTCCTGGGAAGCCACCAATATTGGGATGGCCTCAGGGACTTTGGAGGTTTATCCTCTTAGTAGGGTTGTGGCCACTGGAATAGGCACATACAATTCCCTTGTAGAGGGCAAGCACAGTCGTCAGGTTTGGCTCCAGAGGCCTGAGCCTGTAGGGTGTGTAGGCCAGGGCTGTTTGGACGGTTGTCTGAAAACACAAACTCGGTTTATGTTTCGGGTCATAGGTATGGCAGGACTGATCTACAGTCCATGAGGAGAACACTTCGGGATATGAATAAAGGGCGAGTGTGAGGCTCTTGCTCAAGTTTCTGTCTCTGGATATCGTGTCACTCATGGTCGTGAAATTTCCAAGTGACTTCATGGGAAATGGACGAGTCTTACTCTCTGGGGGTTTGGCCCCGTCCAAAGAGTTTGGGGTCATTCTGTGGGATGGAAGAAGTCCGTTGTTCTATTGTTGTTCATTTGTTTTGTTTTGTTTTTCATCCTCAGGTGTCCCACCAAATGAGGGATTCCAGAGTAGAGCCCTGGGGAGGGGCGACTGGACAACCAGAAATCTGGTTAAAAATTGGGGCCTAGGGACATGTCAAGCCCATTATGACATCTAATGGTCCAGCCACTGAGAGGACATACTAGAGGACAGGACTCACGCTGAGGGTCACAATGCGTGTTTATGCCCTCATCGCACTCAAGAATGGGCGGGGCCTCAGGGTGAATGCTGGTATCTCCTACACTGAACGTTGGACAAAATGCCAACCACAAGGTTTCTTGCCATGGGTAAGGAAGAGTTCTGATTTATGCATCACAGTCACCCCTGGGCAGTGATTGGAGATAAGGTCTAGGTTCTGAAGCCTGAAAACTGAGGTAGGGAAGAGATGATGACCTAAGGCCATGGCGGGTCTGATGTGCTCAGTGTGCGGTCAGCTGTCTGGGTGTTGGTCACGAGGTCCGGGCTCAGGTTGTCAGACAGTGCATTAGTGCCCAGGTTAGACTATATATTTTGGGTGCATTCGATTGCTGTGTACGTTCTTATCTGAAGAATTCTTCAGGATATGAAGAATGAGCGAGTCTGAGGCGCGTGCTCAGGCTTTTGTCTCTGGAGTTTGTATCAGCGATGGCCGTGGAATGTTGGGGAGGCCTCATGGGCCATGGACGAATCTTGCTATCTGTGGATTTAGCCCAATCCCAATTGTTTTTCGTCAATCTGTGGGATGGGAGGACTCCTTTCAGGTTTCTTACCTCAGGTGTCCCACCAAAAGAGGAAATCTAAGCAGATCCCTGGGAAGAGTGAAGGGACAACCCGAACTATGGTTAAAAATTGGGGCCTAGGGGCATGGCAAGCCCAATATGCTGTCTCTCCATCCAGCCACTGAGAGGCCTTACCTGAGGACTGGGCTCAGGCTGAGGGTCACAATGTGTGTTTGTGACCAATGTGGCCCGCAAGCATGGGCGGGCCTCATGGGCCACACTGGTTTCAACTTCACTGAACCTTGGACAACATGCCAACCACAAGGTTTCTTGCCATGGGGAAAGACTTCTGATATCTGCATCATTGTCAAACCCGGGCCGTGATTGGAGATAATGTCTAGGTTCTGAAGCCTGAAAACCGAGGTTGAGAAGAGATGACGACCTAAGGCCATGAGGGGTCCAATGTGCTCAGAGTGTGGTCACCTGTCTGGGGGGGGCCAGGAAGTCCAGGATCAGGCTGTGTCAGAAAGGGCATTAGTTCCCAGGTCAGCCTATATATTTGGGGTACAGGCGAATGGCGTGCCCCGTTGATCCTCATTTGGGGTTTCTGGGTAGCCCCAGAGGGCAATGTTTTCTTCTGGAGGGCAGGCAGAGTGCTGCATTGTAGATCTGGATTGCCAAACTGGAGGGCTTGTGGATTGCCAAACTGGAGGGCTTGTGGGCCAGTAGCCCTAGACGGAAGTCTGAGAACCCAAGCTAGGCCTAGGTATCTGGGTGAGGATATGGCAGGCACAATCTACAGACCTGAATCGAGATCTCGTGCATCTGAATTCAGGGCGAGGATCAGACGATTGCTCAGGTTGGACAGTGTGTCCCGGATGGCCCCTTCTTGAAGGGGGGGTGGATCACAAGGCCATGGGGGTTTTCCCACGATGGGTGTTGTGAGAAGCTCCCAACTGCAAAGATTCTTCTGCAGGACAATTGTGACCTGTTGGTTGGCTCCAGGACCACAATTCCGAGCACCGTTCTAAGGATCGATGGCTGGGAGGCCCACTTCGCATTCCAATTGTCTCCAAGCAACAAGACAGGTTAGATCTGCTGGATCTGGGGGAGCAACCGAGGCGGCTGAGTTGAAATGGACTCTCCCGTGGATGTGTCCTAATATGATTTCGTGTCTATTGAGTCCTTGGAATGAAGCAGTGGCACTGGGGCCCTGAAGGGTTCTCCTAAAGAGAGGCTTTCACACAGCTCCATCGTGCAAGTTTCCCATGTGTAGATGAGATTTGTTCTGATGGGTGAGTCAAGAAACAGCCATATGCTCTTATTGAAATCCTGGCCTCTGAGGAGAGATGCCTGGAAACCAAAGCAATGGATCCGAGAGGTGCCTAGGGGCCTGTTCGTTCCTTTTTACCTCTGGGATCAGTCTAAGGGTCTGAGTGACCGTAGGTGCTCAGATGAACCCAGATTGCCCCTGTTTGTCCTGGAAGCCACAAATATTGGGATGGCCTCAGGGATTTTGGAGGTTTATCCTCTTAGTAGGATAGTGGCCACTGGAATAGGCACATACAATTCCCTTGAGGAGGGCAAGCACAGTCGTCAGGTTTGGCTCCAGGGGCCTGAGCCTGTAGGGTGTATAGGCCAGGGCTGTTTGGACGGTTGTCCTAAAACACAAACTCGGTTTATGTTTCGGGTCATAGGTATGGCAGGACTGATCTACAGACCATGAGGAGAACACTTCGGGATATGAAAAAAGGGCGAGTGTGAGGCTCTTGCTCAAGTTTTTGTCTCTGGATATCGTGTCACTCATGGTCGTGATATTTCCAGGTGACTTCATGGGAAATGGACGAGTCTTACTCTCTGGGGGTTTGGCCCCGTCCAAAGAGTTTGGGGTCATTCTGTGGGATGGAAGAAGTCCGTTGTTCTGTTGTTGTTCATTTGTTTTGTTTTGTTTTTCAACCTCGGGTGTCCCACCAAATGAGGGATTCCAAAGTAGAGCCCTGGGGAGGGCCGACTGGACAACCAGAAATCTAGTTAAAAATTGGGGCCTAGGGACATGTCAAGCCCATTATGACATCTAATAGTCCAGCCACTGAGAGGACGTACTAGAGGACAGGACTCACGCTGAGGGTCACAATGGGTGTTTATGCCCTCGTCGCACTCAAAAATGGGCGGGGCCTCAGGGTGAAGGCAGATTTCTCCTACACTGAACTTTGGACAACATGCCAACCACAAGGTTTCTTGCCATGGGTAAGGAAGAGTTCTGATTTCTGCATCACAGTCACCCCTGGGCAGTAATTGGATATAAGGTCTAGGTTCTGAAGCCTGAAAACTGAGGTAGGGAAGAGATGATGACCTAAGGCCATGGCGGGTCTGATGTGCTCAGTGTGCGGTCAGCTGTCTGGGTGTTGGTCACGAGGTCCGGGCTCAGGTTGTCAGACAGTGCATTAGTGCCCAGGTTAGACTATATATTTTGGGTGCATTCGATTGCCGTTTAGGTTCTTATCTGAAGAATTCTTCAGGATATGAAGAATGAGCGAGTCTGAGGCGCATGCTCAGGCTTTTGTCTCTGGAGTTTGTATAAGCGATGGCCGTGGAATGTTGGGGAGGTCTCATGGGCCATAGACGAATCTTGTTATCTGTGGATTTGTCCCAATCCCAATTGTTTTTCGTCAATCTGTGGGATGGGAGGGCTCCTTTCAGGTTTGTTACCTCAGGTGTCCCACCAAAAGAGGAATTCGAAAGCAGATCCCTGGTAAGAGTGAACGGACAACCCGAACTATGGTTAAAAATTGGGGCCTAGGGGCATGGCAAGCCCAATATGCTGTCTCTCCATCCAGCCACTGAGAGGCCTTACCTGAGGACTGGGCTCAGGCTGAGGGTCACAATATGTGTTTGTGACCAATGTGGCCCGCAAGCATGGGCGGGGCCACATGGGCCACACTGGTTTCAACTACACTGAACCTTGGACAACATGCCAACCACAAGGTTTCTTGCCATGGCGAAAGACTTCTGATATCTGCATCATTGTCAAACCCGGGCCGTGATTGGAGATAATGTCTAGGTTCTGAAGCCTGAAAACCGAGGTTGAGAAGAGATGACGACCTAAGGCCATGAGGGATCTGATGTGCTCAGAGTGTGGTCACCTGTCTGGGGGGAGCCAGGAGGTCCAGGCTCAGGCTGTGTCAGAAAGGGCATTAATTCCCAGGTCAGCATATATATTAGAGGTACAGCCGAATGGCGTGCCCAGTTGATCCTCATTTGGGGTTTCTGGGTAGCCCCAGAGGGCAATGTTTTTCTTCTGGTGGGCAGGCAGAGTGCTGCACTGTAGGTCTGGATTGCCAAACTGGAGGGCTTGTGGGCCAGTAGTCCTAGGACGGAAGTCTGAGAACCCAAGCTAGGCCTAGGTATCTGGGTGAGGATATGGCAGGCACAATCTACAGACCTGAATCGAGATCTCGTGCATCTGAATTCAGGGCGAGGATCAGACGATTGCTCAGGTTGGACAGTCTGTCCCTGATGGCCCCTTCTTGAAGGGGGGGTGGATCACGAGGCCATGGGGGTTTTCCCGCGATGGGAGTTGTGAGAAGCTCCCAACTGCAAAGATTCTTCTGCAGGACAATTGAGACATTTGGTTGGCACCAGGACAACGATTACGAGCACCGTTCTAAGGATGGATGGCTGGGTGGCCCACTTCGCATTCCAATTGTCTCCAAGGAACAAGACAGGTTAGATCTGCTGGATCTGGGGGAGCAACCGAGGAGGCTGAGTTGAAATGGACTCTCCCGTGGATGTGTCCTAATATGATTTCGTGTCTATGGAGACCTTGGAATGAAGCAGTGGCACTGGGGCCCTGAAGGGTTCTCCTAAAGAGAGGCTTTCACACAGCTCCATCGTGCAAGTTTCCCATGTGTAGATGAGATTTGTTCTGATGAGTGAGTCAAGAAACAGCCATATGCTCTTATTGAAATCCAGGCCTCTGAGGAGAGATGCCTGGAAACCAAAGCAATGGATCCGAGAGGTGCCTAGGGGCCTGTTCGTTCCTTTTTACCTCTGGGATCAGTGTATGGGTCTGAGTGACCGTAGGTGCTCAGATGACCCCAGATTGCCCCTGTTTGTCCTGGGAAGCCACAAATATTGGGATGGCCTCAGGGACTTTGGAGGTTTATCCTCTTAGTAGGGTTGTGGCCACTGGAATAGGCACATACAATTCCCTTGTAGAGGGCAAGCACAGTCGTCATGTTTGGCTCCAGGGGCCTGAGCCTGTAGGGTGTGTAGGCCAGGGCTCTTTGGACGGTTGTCTTAAAACACAAACACAGTTTATGTTTCGGGCCATAGGTATGGCAGGACTGATCTGCAGACCATGAGGAGAACACTTCAGGATATGAAAAAAGGGCGAGTGTGAGGCTCTTGCTCAAGTTTTTGTCTCTGGATATCGTGTTACTCATGGTCGTGAAATTTCCAGGTGACTTCATGGGTAATGGACGAGTCTTACTCTCTGGGGGTTTGGACCCGTCCAAAGAGTTTGGGGTCATTCTGTGGGATGGAAGAAGTCCGTTGTTCTGTTATTGTTCATTTGTTTTGTTTTGTTTTTCAACCTCGGGTGTCCCACCAAGTGAGGGATTCCAGAGTAGATCCCTGGGGAGGGGCGACTGGACAACCAGAAATCTGGTTAAAAATTGGGGCCTAGGGACATGTCAAGCCCATTATGACATCTAATGGTCCAGACACTGAGAGGACGTACTAGAGGACAGGACTCACGCTGAGGGTCACAATAGATGTTTATGCCCTCGTCGCACTCAAAAATGGGCGGGGCCTCAGGGTGAAGGCAGATTTCTCTTACACTGAACGTTGGACAACATGCCAACCACAAGGTTTCTTGCCATGGGTGAGGAAGAGTTCTCATTTCTGCATCACAATCACCCCTGGGCAGTGATTGGAGATAAGGTCTAGGTTCTGAAGCCTGAAAACTGAGGTAGGGAAGAGATGATGAACTAAGGCCATGGCGGGTCTGATGTGCTCAGTGTGCGGTCAGCTGTCTGGGTGTTGGTCACGAGGTTCGGGCTCAGGTTGTCAGACAGTGCATTAGTTCCCAGGTTAGACTATATATTTTGGGTGAATTCGATTGCTGTTTAGGTTCTTATCTGAAGAATTCCTCAGGATATGAAGAATGAGCGAGTCTGAGGCGCGTGCTCAGGCTTTTGTCTCTGGATTTTGTATCAGCGATGGCCGTGGAATATTGGGGAGGCCTCAGGGGCCATGGACGAATCTTGCTATCTGTGGATTTGGCCCGATCCCAATTGTTTTTCGTCAATCTGTGGGATGGGAGGGCTCCTTTCAGGTTTGTTACCTCAGGTGTCCCACCCAAAGAGGAATTCGAAAGCAGATCCCTGGGAAGAGTGAAGGGACAACCCGAACTATGGTTAAAAATTGGGGCCTAGGGGCATGGCAAGCCCAATATGCTGTCTCTCCATCCAGCCACTGAGAGGCCTTACCTGAGGACTGGGCTCAGGCTGAGGGTCACAATGTGTGTTTGTGACCAATGTGGCCCGCAAGCATGGGCGGGGCCTCATGGGCCACACTGGTTTCAACTACACTGAACCTTGGACAACATGCCAACCACAAGGTTTCTTGCCATGGCGAAAGACTTCTGATATCTGCATCATTTTCATATCCGGGCCGTGATTGGAGATAATGTCTAGGATCTGAAGCCTGAAAACCGAGGTTGAGAAGAGATGACGACCTAAGGCCATGAGGGGTCCGATGTGCTCAGAGTGTGGTCACCTGTCTGGGGGGAGCCAGGAGGTCCAGGCTCAGGCTACTAGTGCCCAGGTCAGTCTATATATTTGGGGTACAGCCGAATGGCGTGCCCCGTTGATCCTCATTTGGGGTTTCTGGGTAGCCCCAGAGGGCAATGTTTTTCTTCTGGAGGGCAGGCAGAGTGCTGCATTGTAGATCTGGATTGCCAAACTGGAGGGCTTGTGGGCCAGTAGTCCTAGGACGGAAGTCTGAGAACCCAAGCTAGGCCTAGGTATCTGGGTGAGGATATGGCAGGCACAATCTACAGACCTGAATCGAGATCTCGTGCATCTGAATTCAGGGCGAGGATCAGACGATTGCTCAGGTTGGACAGTCTGTCCCTGATGGCCCCTCCTTGAAGGGGGGGTGGGTCAAGAGGCCATGGGTGTTTTCCCGCGATGGGAGTTGTGAGAAGCTCCCAACTGCAAAGATTCTTCTGCAGGACAATTGAGACCTGTTGGTTGGCTCCAGGACAACGATTCCGAGCACCGTTCTAAGGATGGATGGCTGGGAGGACCACTTCGCATTCCAATTGTCTCCAAGCAACAAGACAGGTTAGATCTGCTGGATCTGGGGGAGCAACCGAGGTGGCTGAGTTGAAATGGACTCTCCCGTGGATGTGTCCTAATATGATTTCGTGTCTATGGAGACCTTGGAATGAAGCAGTGGCACTGGGGCACTGAAGGGTTCTCCTAAAGAGAGGCTTTCACACAGCTCCATCGTGCAAGTTTCCCATGTGTAGATGAGATTTGTTCTGATGAGTGAGTCAAGAAACAGCCATATGCTCTTATTGAAATCCAGGCCTCTGAGGAGAGATGCCTGGAAACCAAAGCAATGGATCCGAGAGGTGCCTAGGGGCCTGTTCGTTCCTTTTTACCTCTGGGATCAGTCTATGGGTCTGAGTGACCGTAGGTGCTCAGATGGACCCAGATTGCCCCTGTTTGTCCTGGGAAGCCACAAATATTGGGATGGCCTCAGGGATTTTGGAGGTTTATCCTCTTAGTAGGGTTGTGGCCACTGGAATAGGCACATACAATTCCCTTGTAGAGGGCAAGCACAGTCGTCATGTTTGGCTCCAGGGGCCTGAGTCTGTAGGGTGTGCAGGCCAGGGCTCTTTGGACGGTTGTCTGAAAACACAAACTCGGTTTATGTTTCGGGTCATAGGTATGGCAGGACTGATCTACAGACCATGAGGAGAACACTTCGGGATATGAAAAAAGGGCGAGTGTGAGGCTCTTGCTCAAGTTTTTGTCTCTGGATATCGTGTCACTCATGGTCGTGAAATTTCCAGGTGACTTCATGGGAAATGGACGAGTCTTACTCTCTGGGGGTTTGGCCCCGTCCAAAGAGTTTGGGGTCATTCTGTGGGATGGAAGAAGTCCGTTGTTCTGTTGTTGTTGATTTGTTTTGTTTTGTTTTTCAACCTCAGGTGTCCCTCCAAATGAGGGATTCCCGAGTAGAGCCCTGGGGAGGGGCGACTGGACAACCAGAAATCTGGTTAAAAATTGGGGCCTAGGGACATGTCAAGCCCATTATGACATCTAATGGTCCAGCCACTGAGAGGATGTACTAGAGGACAGGACTCACGCTGAGGGTCACAATGGGTGTTTATGCCCTCGTCGCACTCAAAAATGGGCGGGGCCTCAGGGTGAAGGCAGATTTCTCCTACACTGAACGTTGGACAACATGCCAACCACAAGGTTTCTTGCCATGGGTAAGGAAGAGTACTGATTTTTGCATCACAGTCACCCCTGGGCAGTGATTGGAGATAAGGTCTAGGTTCTGAAGCCTGAAAACTGAGGTAGGGAAGAGATGATGACCTAATGCCATGGCGGGTCTGATGTGCTCAGTGTGCGGTCACCTGTCTGGGTGTTGGTCACGAGGTCCGGGCTCAGGTTGTCAGACAGTGCATTAGTGCCCAGGTTAGATTATATATTTTGGGTGCATTCGATTGCCGTTTAGGTTCTTATCTGAAGAATTCTTCAGGATATGAAGAATGAGCGAGTCTGAGGCGCGTGCTCAGGCTTTTGTCTCTGTAGTTTGTATCAGCGATGGCCGTGGAATGTTGGGGAGGCCTCATGGGCCATGGACGAATCTTGCTATCTGTGGATTTGGCCCGATCCCAATTGTTTTTCGTCAATCTGTGGGATGGGAGGGCTCCTTTCAGGTTTGTTACCTCAGGTGTCCCACCAAAAGAGGAATTCGAAAGCAGATCCCTGGGAAGAGTGAAGGGACAACCCGAACTATGGTTAAAAATTGGGGCCTAGGGGCATGGCAAGCCCAATATGCTGTCTCTCCATCCAGCCACTGAGAGGCCTTACCTGAGGACTGGGCTCAGGTTGAGGGTCACAATGTGTGTTTGTAACCAATGTGGCCCGCAAGCATGGGCGGGGCCTCATGGGCCACACTGGTTTCAAGTACACTGAACCTTGGACAACATGCCAACCACAAGGTTTCTTGCCATGGCGAAAGACTTCTGATATCTGCATCATTTTCAAACCCGGGTCGTGATTGGAGATAATGTCTAGGTTCTGAAGCCTGAAAACCGAGGTTGAGAAGAGATGACGACCTAAGGCCATTAGGGGTTCGATGTGCTCAGAGTGTGGTCACCTGTCTGGGGGGAGCCAGGAGGTCCAGGCTCAGGCTGTGTCAGAAAGGGCATTAGTGCCCAGGTCTGTCTATATATTTGGGGTACAGCCGAATGGCGTGCCCCGTTGATCCTCATTTGGGGTTTCTGGGTAGCCCCAGAGGGCAATGTTTTTCTTCTGGAGGGCAGGCAGAGTGCTGCATTGTAGATCTGGATTGCCAAACTGGAGGGCTTGTGGGCCAGTAGTCCTAGGACGGAAGTCTGAGAACCCAAGCTAGGCCTAGGTATCTGGGTGAGGATATGGCAGGCACAATCTACAGACCTGAATCGAGATCTCGTGCATCTGATTTCAGGGCGAGGATCAGACGATTGCTCAGGTTGGACAGTCTGTCCCTGATGGCCCCTTCTTGAAGGGGGGGTGGATCACGAGGCCATGGGTGTTTTCCCGCGATGGGAGTTGTGAGAAGCTCCCAACTGCAAAGATTCTTCTGCAGGACAATTGAGACCTCTTGGTTGGCTCCAGGACAACGATTCCGAGCACCGTTCTAAGGATGGATGGCTGTGTGGCCCACTTCGCATTCCAATTGTCTCCAAGGAACAAGACAGGTTAGATCTGCTGGATCTGGGGGAGCAACCGAGGAGGCTGAGTTGAAATGGACTCTCCCGTGGATGTGTCCTAATATGATTTCGTGTCTATGGAGACCTTGGAATTAAGCAGTGGCACTGGGGCCCTGAAGGGTTCTCCTAAAGAGAGGCTTTCACACAGCTCCATCGTGCAAGTTTCCCATGTGTAGATGAGATTTGTTCTGATGAGTGAGTCAAGAAACAGCCATATGCTCTTATTGAAATCCAGGCCTCTGAGGAGAGATGCCTGGAAACCAAAGCAATGGATCCGAGAGGTGCCTAGGGGCCTGTTCGTTCCTTTTTACCTCTGGGATCAGTGTATGGGTCTGAGTGACCGTAGGTGCTCAGATGACCCAGATTGCCCCTGTTTGTCCTGGGAAGCCACAAATATTGGGATGGCCTCAGGGACTTTGGAGGTTTATCCTCTTAGTAGGGTTGTGGCCACTGGAATAGGCACATACAATTCCCTTGTAGAGGGCAAGCACAGTCGTCATGTTTGGCTCCAGGGGCCTGAGCCTGTAGGGTGTGCAGGCCAGGGCTCTTTGGACGGTTGTCTGAAAACACAAACACGGTTTATATTTCGGGTCCTAGGTATGGCAGGACTGATCTGCAGACCATGAGGAGAACACTTCAGGATATGAAAAAAGGGCGAGTGTGAGGCTCTTGCTCAAGTTTTTGTCTCTGGATATCGTGTTACTCATGGTCGTGAAATTTCCAGGTGACTTCATGGGAAATGGACGAGTCTTACTCTCTGGGGGTTTGGCCCCGTCCAAAGAGTTTGGGGTCATTCTGTGGGATGGAAGAAGTCCGTTGTTCTGTTATTGTTCATTTGTTTTGTTTTGTTTTTCAACCTCGGGTGTCCCACCAAATGAGGGATTCCAGAGTAGATCCCTGGGGAGGGGCGACTGGACAACCAGAAATCTGGTTAAAAATTGGGGCCTAGGGACATGTCAAGCCCATTATGACATCTAATGGTCCAGACACTGAGAGGACGTACTAGAGGACAGGACTCACGCTGAGGGTCACAATACGTGTTTATGCCCTCGTCGCACTCAAAAATGGGCGGGGCCTCAGGGTGAAGGCAGATTTCTCCTACACTGAACGTTGGACAACATGCCAACCACAAGGTTTCTTGCCATGGGTAAGGAAGAGTTCTGATTTCTGCATCACAGTCACCCCTGGGCAGTGATTGGAGATAAGGTCTAGGTTCTGAAGCCTGAAAACTGAGGTAGGGAAGAGATGATGACCTAAGGCCATGGCGGGTCTGATGTGCTCAGTGTGCGGTCAGCTGTCTGGGTGTTGGTCAGGAGGTCCGGGTTCAGGTTGTCAGACAGTGCATTAGTGCCCAGGTTAGACTATATATTTTGGGTGCATTCGATTGCCGTTTAGGTTCTTATCTGAAGAATTCTTCAGGATATGAAGAATGAGCGAGTCTGAGGCGAGTGCTCAGGCTTTTGTCTCTGTAGTTTGTATCAGCGATGGCCGTGGAATGTTGGGGAGGCCTCATGGGCCATGGACGAATCTTGCTCTCTGTGGATTTGGCCCGATCCCAATTGTTTTTCGTCAATCTGTGGGATGGGAGGGCACCTTTCAGGTTTGTTACCTCAGGTGTCCCACCAAAAGAGGAATTCGAAAGCAGATCCCTGGGAAGAGTGAAGGGACAACCCGAACTATGGTTAAAAATTGGGACCTAGGGGCATGGCAAGCCCAATATGCTGTCTCTCCATCCAGCCACTGAGAGGCCTTACCTGAGGACTGGGCTCAGGCTGAGGGTCACAATGTGTGTTTGTGACCAATGTGGCCCGCAAGCATGGGCGGGGCCTCATGGGCCACACTGGTTTCAACTACACTGAACCTTGGACAACATGCCAACCACAAGGTTTCTTGCCATGGCGAAAGACTTCTGATATCTGCATCATTTTCATACCCGGGCCGTGATTGGAGATAATGTCTAGGTTCTGAAGCCTGAAAACCGAGGTTGAGAAGAGATTACGACCTAAGGCCATGAGGGGTCCGATGTGCTCAGAGTGTGGTCACCTGTCTGGGCGGAGCCAGGAGGTCCAGGCTCAGGCTACTAGTGCCCAGGTCAGTCTATATATTTGGGGTACAGCCGAATGGCGTGCCCCGTTGATCCTCATTTGGGGTTTCTGGGTAGCCCCAGAGGGCAATGTTTTTCTTCTGGAGGGCAGGCAGAGTGCTGCATTGTAGATCTGGATTGCCAAACTGGAGGGATTGTGGGCCAGTAGTCCTAGGACGGAAGTCTGAGAACCCAAGCTAGGCCTAGGTATCTGGGTGAGGATATGGAAGGCACAATCTACAGACCTGAATCGAGATCTCGTGCATCTGAATTCAGGGCGAGGATCAGACGATTGCTCAGGTTGGACAATCTGTCCCTGATGGCCCCTTCTTGAAGGGGGGGTGGATCAAGAGGCCATGGGTGTTTTCCCGCGATGGGAGTTGTGAGAAGCTCCCAACTGCAAAGATTCTTCTGCAGGACAATTGAGACCTGTTGGTTGGCTCCAGGACAACGATTCCGAGCACCGTTCTAAGGATGGATGGCTGGGAGGCCCACTTCGCATTCCAATTGTCTCCAAGCAACAAGACAGGTTAGATCTGCTGGATCTGGGGGAGCAACCGAGGCGGCTGAGTTGAAATGGACTCTCCCGTGGATGTGTCCTAATATGATTTCGTGTCTATTGAGTCCTTGGAATGAAGCAGTGGCACTGGGGCCCTGAAGGGTTCTCCTAAAGAGAGGCTTTCACACAGCTCCATCGTGCAAGTTTCCCATGTGTAGATGAGATTTGTTCTGATGAGTGAGTCAAGAAACAGCCATATGCTCTTATTGAAATCCAGGCCTCTGAGGAGAGATGCCTGGAAACCAAAGCAATGGATCCGAGAGGTGCCTAGGGGCCTGTTCGTTCCTTTTTACCTCTGGGATCAGTCTATGGGTCTGAGTGACCGTAGGTGCTCAGATGGACCCAGATTGCCCCTGTTTGTCCTGGGAAGCCACAAATATTGGGATGGCCTCAGGGATTTTGGAGGTTTATCCTCTTAGTAGGGTTGTGGCCACTGGAATAGGCACATACAATTCCCTTGTAGAGGGCAAGCACAGTCGTCATGTTTGGCTCCAGGGGCCTGAGTCTGTAGCGTGTGCAGGCCAGGGCTCTTTGGACGGTTGTCTGAAAACACAAACTCGGTTTATGTTTCAGGTCATAGGTATGGCAGGACTGATCTACAGACCATGAGGAGAACACTTCGGGATATGAAAAAAGGGCGAGTGTGAGGCTCTTGCTCAAGTTTTTGTCTCTGGATATCGTGTCACTCATGGTCGTGAAATATCCAGGTGAATTCATGGGAAATGGACGAGTCTTACTCTCTGGGGGTTTGGCCCCGTCCAAAGAGTTTGGGGTCATTCTGTGGGATGGAAGAAGTCCGTTGTTCTGTTGTTGTTGATTTGTTTTGTTTTGTTTTTCAACCTCAGGTGTCCCTCCAAATGAGGGATTCCCGAGTAGAGCCCTGGGGAGGGGCGACTGGACAACCAGAAATCTGGTTAAAAATTGGGGCCTAGGGACATGTCAAGCCCATTATGACATCTAATGGTCCAGCCACTGAGAGGATGTACTAGAGGACAGGACTCACGCTGAGGGTCACAATGGGTGTTTATGCCCTCGTCGCACTCAAAAATGGGCGGGGCCTCAGGGTGAAGGCAGATTTCTCCTACACTGAACGTTGGACAACATGCCAACCACAAGGTTTCTTGCCATGGGTAAGGAAGAGTACTGATTTCTGCATCACAGTCACCCCTGGGCAGTGATTGGAGATAAGGTCTAGGTTCTGAAGCCTGAAAACTGAGGTAGGGAAGAGATGATGACCTAATGCCATGGCGGGTCTGATGTGCTCAGTGTGCGGTCAGCTGTCTGGGTGTTGGTCACGAGGTCCGGGCTCAGGTTGTCAGACAGTGCATTAGTGCCCAGGTTAGAGTATATATTTTGGGTGCATTCGATTGCCGTTTAGGTTCTTATCTGAAGAATTCTTCAGGATATGAAGAATGAGCGAGTCTGAGGCGCGTGCTCAGGCTTTTGTCTCTGTAGTTTGTATCAGCGATGGCCGTGGAATGTTGGGGAGGCCTCATGGGCCATGGACGAATCTTGCTATCTGTGGATTTGGCCCGATCCCAATTGTTTTTCGTCAATCTGTGGGATGGGAGGGCTCCTTTCAGGTTTGTTACCTCAGGTGTCCCACCAAAAGAGGAATTCGAAAGCAGATCCCTGGGAAGAGTGAAGGGACAACCCGAACTATGGTTAAAAATTGGGGCCTAGGGGCATGGCAAGCCCAATATGCTGTCTCTCCATCCAGCCACTGAGAGGCCTTTCCTGAGGACTGGGCTCAGGTTGAGGGTCACAATGTGTGTTTGTAACCAATGTGGCCCGCAAGCATGGGCGGGGCCTCATGGGCCACACTGGTTTCAAGTACACTGAACCTTGGACAACATGCCAACCACAAGGTTTCTTGCCATGGCGAAAGACTTCTGATATCTGCATCATTTTCAAACCCGGGTCGTGATTGGAGATAATGTCTAGGTTCTGAAGCCTGAAAACCGAGGTTGAGAAGAGATGACGACCTAAGGCCATGAGGGGTCCGATGTGCTCAGAGTGTGGTCACCTGTCTGGGGGGAGCCAGTAGGTCCAGGCTCAGGCTGTGTCAGAAAGGGCATTAGTGCCCAGGTCTGTCTATATATTTGGGGTACAGCCGAATGGCGTGCCCCGTTGATCCTCATTTGGGGTTTCTGGGTAGCCCCAGAGGGCAATGTTTTTCTTCTGGAGGGCAGGCAGAGTGCTGCATTGTAGATCTGGATTGCGAAACTGGAGGGCTTGTGGGCCAGTAGTCCTAGGACGGAAGTCTGAGAACCCAAGCTAGGCCTAGGTATCTGGGTGAGGATATGGCAGGCACAATCTACAGACCTGAATCGAGATCTCGTGCATCTGATTTCAGGGCGAGGATCAGACGATTGCTCAGGTTGGACAGTCTGTCCCTGATGGCCCCTTCTTGAAGGGGGGGTGGATCACGAGGCCATGGATGTTTTCCCGCGATGGGAGTTGTGAGAAGCTCCCAACTGCAAAGATTCTTCTGCAGGACAATTGAGACCTCTTGGTTGGCTCCAGGACAACGATTCCGAGCACCGTTCTAAGGATGGATGGCTGTGTGGCCCACTTCGCATTCCAATTGTCTCCAAGGAACAAGACAGGTTAGATCTGCTGGATCTGGGGGAGCAACCGAGGAGGCTGAGTTGAAATGGACTCTCCCGAGGATGTGTCCTAATATGATTTCGTGTCTATGGAGACCTTGGAATGAAGCAGTGGCACTGGGGCCCTGAAGGGTTCTCCTAAAGAGAGGCTTTCACACAGCTCCATCGTGCAAGTTTCCCATGTGTAGATGAGATTTGTTCTGATGAGTGAGTCAGGAAACAGCCATATGCTCTTATTGAAATCCAGGCCTCTGAGGAGAGATGCCTGGAAACCAAAGCAATGGATCCGAGAGGTGCCTAGGGGCCTGTTCGTTCCTTTTTACCTCTGGGATCAGTGTATGGGTCTGAGTGACCGTAGGTGCTCAGATGACCCAGATTGCCCCTGTTTGTCCTGGGAAGCCACAAATATTGGGATGGCCTCAGGGACTTTGGAGGTTTATCCTCTTAGTAGGGTTGTGGCCACTGGAATAGGCACATACAATTCCCTTGTAGAGGGCAAGCACAGTCGTCATGTTTGGCTCCAGGGGCCTGAGCCTGTAGGGTGTGCAGGCCAGGGCTCTTTGGACGGTTGTCTGAAAACACAAACACGGTTTATGTTTCGGGTCCTAGGTATGGCAGGACTGATCTGCAGACCATGAGGAGAACACTTCAGGATATGAAAAAAGGGCGAGTGTGAGGCTCTTGCTCAAGTTTTTGTCTCTGGATATCGTGTTACTCATGGTCGTGAAATTTCCAGGTGACTTCATGGGAAATGGACGAGTCTTACTCTCTGGGGGTTTGGCCCCGTCCAAAGAGTTTGGGGTCATTCTGTGGGATGGAAGAAGTCCGTTGTTCTGTTATTGTTCATTTGTTTTGTTTTGTTTTTCAACCTCGGGTGTCCCACCAAATGAGGGATTCCAGAGTAGATCCCTGGGGAGGGGCGACTGGACAACCAGAAATCTGGTTAAAAATTGGGGACTAGGGACATGTCAAGCCCATTATGACATCTAATGGTCCAGCCACTGAGAGGACGTACTAGAGGACAGGACTCACGCTGAGGGTCACAATACGTGTTTATGCCCTCGTCGCACTCAAAAATGGGCGGGGCCTCAGGGTGAAGGCAGATTTCTCCTACACTGAACGTTGGACAACATGCCAACCACAAGGTTTCTTGCCATGGGTAAGGAAGAGTACTGATTTCTGCATCACAGTCACCCCTGGGCAGTGATTGGAGATAAGGTCTAGGTTCTGAAGCCTGAAAACTGAGGTAGGGAAGAGATGATGACCTAAGGCCATGGCGGGTCTGATGTGCTCAGTGTGCGGTCAGCTGTCTGGGTGTTGGTCACGAGGTCCGGGCTCAGGTTGTCAGACCGTGCATTAGTGCCCAGGTTAGACTATATATTTTGGGTGCATTCGATTGCCGTTTAGGTTCTTATCTGAAGAATTCTTCAGGATATGAAGAATGAGCGAGTCTGATGCGCGTGCTCAGGCTTTTGTCTCTGTAGTTTGTATCAGCGATGGCCGTGGAATGTTGGGGAGGCCTCATGGGCCATGGACGAATCTTGCTATCTGTGGATTTGGCCTGATCCCAATTGTTTTTCGTCATTTTGTGGGATGGGAGGGCTCCTTTCAGGTTTGTTACCTCAGGTGTCCCACCAAAAGAGGAATTCGAAAGCAGATCCCTGGGAAGAGTGAAGGGACAACCCGAACTATGGTTAAAAATTGGGGCCTAGGGGCATGGCAAGCCCAATATGCTGTCTCTCTTCCAGCCACTGAGAGGCCTTACCTGAGGACTGGGCTCAGGCTGAAGGTCACAATGTGTGTTTGTGACCAATGTGGCCCGCAAGCATGGGCGGGGCCTCATGGGCCACACTGGTTTCAACTACACTGAACCTTGGACAACATGCCAACCACAAGGTTTCTTGCCATGGCGAAAGACTTCTGATATCTGCATCATTTTCATACCCGGGCCGTGATTGGAGATAATGTCTAGGTTCTGAAGCCTGAAAACCGAGGTTGAGAATAGATGACGACCTAAGGCCATGAGGGGTCCGATGTGCTCAGAGTGTGGTCACCTGTCTGGGTGGAGCCAGGAGGTCCAGGCTCAGGCTACTAGTGCCCAGGTCAGTCTATATATTTGGGGTACAGCCGAATGGCGTGCCCCGTTGATCCTCATTTGGGGTTTCTGGGTAGCCCCAGAGGGCAATGTTTTTCTTCTGGAGGGCAGGCAGAGTGCTGCATTGTAGATCTGGATTGCCAAACTGGAGGGCTTGTGGGCCAGTAGTCCTAGGGCGGAAGTCTGAGAACCCAAGCTAGGCCTAGGTATCTGGGTGAGGATATGGCAGGCACAATCTACAGACCTGAATCGAGATCTCGTGCATCTGAATTCAGGGCGAGGATCAGACGATTGCTCAGGTTGGACAGTCTGTCCCTGATGGCCCCTTCTTGAAGGGGGGGTGGATCAAGAGGCCATGGGTGTTTTCCCGCGATGGGAGTTGTGAGAAGCTCCCAACTGCAAAGATTCTTCTGCAGGACAATTGAGACCTGTTGGTTGGCTCCAGGACAACGATTCCGAGCACCGTTCTAAGGATGGATGGCTGGGAGGCCCACTTCGCATTCCAATTGTCTCCAAGCAACAAGACAGGTTAGATCTGCTGGATCTGGGGGAGCAACCGAGGCGGCTGAGTTGAAATGGACTCTCCCGTGGATGTGTCCTAATATGATTTCGTGTCTATGGAGACCTTGGAATGAAGGAGTGGCACTGGGGCCCTGAAGGGTTCTCCTAAAGAGAGGCTTTCACACAGCTCCATCGTGCAAGTTTCCCATGTGTAGATGAGATTTGTTCTGATGAGTGAGTCAAGAAACAGCCATATGCTCTTATTGAAATCCAGGCCTCTGAGGAGAGATGCCTGGAAACCAAAGCAATGGAACCGAGAGGTGCCTAGGGGCCTGTTCGTTCCTTTTTACCTCTGGGATCAGTGTATGGGTCTGAGTGACCGAAGGTGCTCAGATGGACCCAGATTGCCCCTGTTTGTCCTGGGAAGCCACAAATATTGGGATGGCCTCAGGGATTTTGGAGGTTTATCCTCTAGTAGGGTTGTGGCCACTGGAATAGGCACATACAATTCCCTTGTAGAGGGCAAGCACAGTCGTCATGTTTGGCTCCAGGGGCCTGAGCCTGTAGGGTGTGTAGGCCAGGGCTCTTTGGACGTTTGTCTGAAAACACAAACTCGGTTTATGTTTCGGGTCATAGGTATGGCAGGACTGATCTACAGACCATGAGGAGAACACTTCGGGATATGAAAAATGGGCGAGTGTGAGGCTCTTGCTCAAGTTTTTGTCTCTGGATATCGTGTCACTCATGGTCGTGAAATTTCCAGGTGACTTCATGGGAAATGGACGAGTCTTACTCTCTGGGGGTTTGGCCCCGTCCAAAGAGTTTGGAGTCATTCTGTGGGATGGAAGAAGTCCGTTGTTCTGTTGTTGTTGATTTGTTTTGTTTTGTTTTTCAACCTCAGGTGTCCCTCCAAATGAGGGATTCCCGAGTAGAGCCCTCGGGAGGGCCGACTGGACAACCAGAAATCTGGTTAAAAATTGGGGCCTAGGGACATGTCAAGCCCATTATGACATCTAATGGTCCAGCCACTGAGAGGATGTACTAGAGGACAGGACTCACGCTGAGGGTCACAATGGGTGTTTATGCCCTCGTCGCACTCAAAAATGGGCGGGGCCTCAGGGTGAAGGCAGATTTCTCCTACACTGAACATTGGACAACATGCCAACCACAAGGTTTCTTGCCATGGGTAAGGAAGAGTCCTGATTTCTGCATCACAGTCACCCCTGGGCAGTGATTGGAGATAAGGTCTAGGTTCTGAAGCCTGAAAACTGAGGTAGGGAAGAGATGATGATCTAATGCCATGGCGGGTCTGATGTGCTCAGTGTGCGGTCAGCTGTCTGGGTGTTGGTCACGAGGTCCGGGCTCAGGTTGTCAGACAGTGCATTAGTGCCCAGGTTAGACTATATATTTTGGGTGCATTCGATTGCCGTTTAGGTTCTTATCTGAAGAATTCTTCAGGATATGAAGAATGAGCGAGTCTGAGGCGCGTGCTCAGGCTTTTGTCTCTGTAGTTTGTATCAGCGATGGCCATGGAATGTTGGGGAGGCCTCATGGGCCATGGACGAATCTTGCTATCTGTGGATTTGGCCCGATCCCAATTGTTTTTCGTCAATCTGTGGGATGGGAGGGCTCCTTTCAGGTTTGTTACCTCAGGTGTCCCACCAAAAGAGGAATTCGAAAGCAGATCCCGGGGAAGAGTGAAGGGACAACCCGAAGTATGGTTAAAAATTGGGGCCTAGGGGCATGGCAAGCCCAATATGCTGTCTCTCCATCCAGCCACTGAGAGGTCTTACCTGAGGACTGGGCTCAGGTTGAGGGACACAATGTGTGTTTGTAACCAATGTGGCCCGCAAGCATGGGCGGGGCCTCCTGGGCCACACTGGTTTCAAGTACACTGAACCTTGGACAACATGCCAACCACAAGGTTTCTTGCCATGGCGAAAGACTTCTGATATCTGCATCATTTTCAAACCCGGGCCGTGATTGGAGATAATGTCTAGGTTCTGAAGCCTGAAAACCGAGGTTGAGAAGAGATGACGACCTAAGGCCATGAGGGGTCCGATGTGCTCAGAGTGTGGTCACCTGTCTGGGGGGAGCCAGGAGGTCCAGGCTCAGGCTACTAGTGCCCAGGTCAGTCTATATATTTGGGGTAGAGCCGAATGGCGTGCCCCGTTGATCCTCATTTGGGGTTTCTGGGTAGTCCCAGAGGGCAATGTTTTTCTTCTGGAGGGCAGGCAGAGTGCTGCATTGTAGATCTGGATTTCCAAACTGGAGGGCTTGTGGGCCAGTAGTCCTAGGACGGAAGTCTGAGAACCCAAGCTAGGCCTAGGTATCTGGGTGAGGATATGGCAGGCACAATCTACAGACCTGAATCTCGTGCATCTGAATTCAGGGCGAGGATCAGACGATTGCTCAGGTTGGACAGTCTGTCCCTGATGGCCCCTTCTTGAAGGGGGGGTGGATCAAGAGGCCATGGGTGTTTTCCCGCGATGGGAGTTGTGAGAAGCTCCCAACTGCAAAGATTCTTCTGCAGGACAATTGAGACCTGTTGGTTGGCTCCAGGACAACGATTCCGAGCACCGTTGTAAGGATGGATGGCTGGGAGGCCCACTTCGCATTCCAATTGTCTCCAAGCAACAAGACAGGTTAGATCTGCTGGATCTGGGGGAGCAACCGAGGCGGCTGAGTTGAAATGGACTCTCCCGTGGATGTGTCCTAATATGATTTCGTGTCTATGGAGACCTTGGAATGAAGCAGTGGCACTGGGGCCCTGAAGGGTTCTCCTAAAGAGAGGCTTTCACACAGCTCCATCGTGCAAGTTTCCCATGTGTAGATGAGATTTGTTCTGATGAGTGAGTCAAGAAACAGCCATATGCTCTTATTGAAATCCAGGCCTCTGAGGAGAGATGCCTGGAAACCAAAGCAATGGATCCGAGAGGTGCCTAGGGGCCTGTTCGTTCCTTTTTACCTCTGGGATCAGTCTATGGGTCTGAGTGACCGTAGGTGCTCAGATGGACCCGGATTGCCCCTGTTTGTCCTGGGAAGCCACAAATATTGGGATGGCCTCAGGGACTTTGGAGGTTTATCCTCTTAGTAGGGTTGTGGCCACTGGAATAGGCACATACAATTCCCTTGTAGAGGGCAAGCACAGTCGTCATGTTTGGCTCCAGGGGCCTGAGCCTGTAGCATGTGCAGGCCAGGGCTCTTTGGACGGTTGTCTGAAAACACAAACTCGGTTTATGTTTCGGATCATAGGTATGGCAGGACTGATCTACAGACCATGAGGAGAACACTTCGGGATATGAAAAAAGGGCGAGTGTGAGGCTCTTGCTCAAGTTTTTGTCTCTGGATATCGTGTCACTCATGGTCGTGAAATTTCCAGGTGACTTCATGGGAAATGGACGAGTCTTACTCTCTGGGGGTTTGGCCCCGTCCAAAGAGTTTGGGGTCATTCTGTGGGATGGAAGAAGTCCTTTGTTCTGTTGTTGTTGATTTGTTTTGTTTTGTTTTTCAACCTCAGGTGTCCCTCCAAATGAGGGATTCCCGAGTAGAGCCCTGGGGAGGGGCGACTGGACAACCAGAAATCTGGTTAAAAATTGGGGCCTAGGGACATGTCAAGCCCATTATGACATCTAATGGTCCAGCCACTGAGAGGATGTACTAGAGGACAGGACTCACGCTGAGGGTCACAATGGGTGTTTATGCCCTCGTCGCACTCAAAAATGGGCGGGGCCTCAGGGTGAAGGCAGATTTCTCCTACACTGAACGTTGGACAACATGCCAACCACAAGGTTTCTTGCCATGGGTAAGGAAGAGTACTGATTACTGCATCACAGTCACCCCTGGGCAGTGATTGGAGATAAGGTCTAGGTTCTGAAGCCTGAAAACTGAGGTAGGGAAGAGATGATGACCTAATGCCATGGCGGGTCTGATGTGCTCAGTGTGCGGTCAGCTGTCTGCGTGTTGGTCACGAGGTCCGGGCTCAGGTTGTCAGACAGTGCATTAGTGCCCAGGTTAGACTATATATTTTGGGTGCATTCGATTGCCGTTTAGGTTCTTATCTGAAGAATTCTTCAGGATATGAAGAATGAGCGAGTCTGAGGCGCGTGCTCAGGCTTTTGTCTCTGTAGTTTGTATCAGCGATGGCCGTGGAAAGTTGGGGAGGCCTCATGGGCCATGGACGAATCTTGCTATCTGTGGATTTGGCCCGATCCCAATTGTTTTTCGTCAATCTGTGGGATGGGAGGGCTCCTTTCAGGTTTGTTACCTCAGGTGTCCCACCAAAAGAGGAATTCGAAAGCAGATCCCTGGGAAGAGTGAAGGGACAACCCGAACTATGGTTAAAAATTGGGGCCTAGGGGCATGGCAAGCCCAATATGCTGTCTCTCCATCCAGCCACTGAGAGGCCTTACCTGAGGACTGGGCTCAGGCTGAAGGTCACAATGTGTGTTTGTGACCAATGTGGCCCGCAAGCATGGGCGGGGCCTCATGGGCCACACTGGTTTCAACTACACTGAACCTTGGACAACATGCCAACCACAAGGTTTCTTGCCATGGCGAAAGACTTCTGATATCTGCATCATTTTCATACCCGGGCCGTGATTGGAGATAATGTCTAGGTTCTGAAGCCTGAAAACCGAGGTTGAGAATAGATGACGACCTAAGGCCATGAGGGGTCCGATGTGCTCAGAGTGTGGTCACCTGTCTGGGGGAAGCCAGGAGGTCCAGGCTCAGGCTACTAGTGCCCAGGTCAGTCTATATATTTGGGGTACAGCCGAATGGCGTGCCCCGTTGATCCTCATTTGGGGTTTCTGGGTAGCCCCAGAGGGCAATGTTTTTCTTCTGGAGGGCAGGCAGAGTGCTGCATTGTAGATCTGGATTGCCAAACTGGAGGGCTTGTGGGCCAGTAGTCCTAGGACGGAAGTCTGAGAACCCAAGCTAGGCCTAGGTATCTGGGTGAGGATATGGCAGGCACAATCTACAGACCTGAATCGAGATCTCGTGCATCTGAATTCAGGGCGAGGATCAGACGATTGCTCAGGTTGGACAGTCTGTCCCTGATGGCCCCTTCTTGAAGGGGGGGTGGATCAAGAGGCCATGGGTGTTTTCCCGCGATGGGAGTTGTGAGAAGCTCCCAACTGCAAAGATTCTTCTGCAGGACAATTGAGACCTGTTGGTTGGCTCCAGGACAACGATTCCGAGCACCGTTCTAAGGATGGATGGCTGGGAGGCCCACTTCGCATTCCAATTGTCTCCAAGCAACAAGACAGGTTAGATCTGCTGGATCTGGGGGAGCAACCGAGGCGGCTGAGTTGAAATGGACTCTCCCGTGGATGTGTCCTAATATGATTTCGTGTCTATGGAGACCTTGGAATGAAGCAGTGGCACTGGGGCCCTGAAGGGTTCTCCTAAAGAGAGGCTTTCACACAGCTCCATCGTGCAAGTTTCCCATGTGTAGATGAGATTTGTTCTGATGAGTGAGTCAAGAAACAGCCATATGCTCTTATTGAAATCCAGGCCTCTGAGGAGAGATGCCTGGAAACCAAAGCAATGGATCCGAGAGGTGCCTAGGGGCCTGTTCGTTCCTTTTTACCTCTGGGATCAGTCTATGGGTCTGAGTGACCGTAGGTGCTCAGATGGACCCAGATTGCCCCTGTTTGTCCTGGGAAGCCACAAATATTGGGATGGCCTCAGGGACTTTGGAGGTTTATCCTCTTAGTAGGGTTGTGGCCACTGGAATAGGCACATACAATTCCCTTGTAGAGGGCAAGCACAGTCGTCATGTTTGGCTCCAGGGGCCTGAGTCTGTAGGGTGTGCAGGCCAGGGCTGTTTGGACGGTTGACTGAAAACTCAAACTCGGTTTATGTTTCGGGTCATAGGTATGGCAGGACTCATCTACAGACCATGAGGAGAACACTTCGGGATATGAAAAAAGGGCGAGTGTGAGGCTCTTGCTCAAGTTTTTGTCTCTGGATATCGTGTCACTCATGGTCGTGAAATTTCCAGGTGACTTCATGGGAAATGGACGAATCTTACTCTCTGGGGGTTTGGCCCCGTCCAAAGAGTTTGGGGTCATTCTGTGGGATGGAAGAAGTCCGTTGTTCTGTTGTTGTTGATTTGTTTTGTTTTTCAACATCAGGTGTCCCTCCAAATGAGGGATTCCCGAGTAGAGCCCTGGGGAGGGGCGACTGGACAACCAGAAATCTGGTTAAAAATTGGGGCCTAGGGACATGTCAAGCCCATTATGACATCTAATGGTCCAGCCACTGAGAGGATGTACTAGAGGACAGGACTCACGCTGAGGGTCACAATGGGTGTTTATGCCCTCGTCGCACTCAAAAATGGGCGGGGCCTCAGGGTAAAGGCAGATTTCTCCTAAACTGAACGTTGGACAACATGCCAACCACAAGGTTTCTTGCCATGGGTAAGGAAGAGTACTGATTTCTGCATCACAGTCACCCCTGGGCAGTGATTGGAGATAAGGTCTAGGTTCTGAAGCCTGAAAACTGAGGAAGGGAAGAGATGATGACCTAATGCCATGGCGGTTCTGATGTGCTCAGTGTGCGGTCAGCTGTCTGGGTATTGGTCACGAGGTCCGGACTCAGGTTGTCAGACAGTGCATTAGTGCCCAGGTTAGACTATATATTTTGGGTGCATTCGATTGCCGTTTAGGTTCTTATCTGAAGAATTCTTCAGGATATGAAGAATGAGCGAGTCTGAGGCGCGTGCTCAGACTTTTGTCTCTGGAGTTTGTATCAGCGATGGCCGTGGAATGTTGGGGAGGCCTCATGGGCCATGGACGAATCTTGCTATCTGTGGATTTGGCCCGATCCCAATTGTTTTTCGTCAATCTGTGGGATGGGAGGGCTCCTTTCAGGTTTGTTACCTCAGGTGTCCCACCAAAGGGGAATTCGAAAGCAGATCCCTGGGAAGAGTGAAGGGACAACCCGAACTATGGTTAAAAATTGGGGCCTAGGGGCATGGCAAGCCCAATATGCTGTCTCTCCATCCAGCCACTGAGAGGCCTTACCTGAGGACTGGGCTCAGGCTGAGGGTCACAATGTGTGTTTGTGACCAATGTGGCCCGCAAGCATGGGGGGGGCCTCATGGGACACATGGTTTCAAGTACACTGAACCTTGGACACCATGCCAACCACAAGGTTTCTTGCCATGGCGAAAGACTTCTGATATCTGCATCATTTTCAAACCCGGGCCGTGATTGGAGATAATGTCTAGGTTCTGAAGCCTGAAAACCGAGGTTGAGAAGAGATGACGACCTATGGCCATGAGGGGTCCGATGTGCTCAGAGTGTGGTCACCTGTCTGGGGGGAGCCAGGAGGTCCAGGCTCAGGCTGTGTCAGAAAGGGCATTAGTGCCCAGGTCAGCCTATATATTTGGGGTACAGCCGAATGGCGTGCCCCGTTGATCCTCATTTGGGGTTTCTGGGTAGCCCCAGAGGGCAATGTTTTTCTTCTGGAGGGCAGGCAGAGTGCTGCATTGTAGATATGGATTGCCAAACTGGAGGGCTTGTGGGCCAGTAGTCCTAGGACGGAAGTCTGAGAACCCAAGCTAGGCCTAGGTATCTGGGTGAGGATATGGCAGGCACAATCTACAGACCTGAATCGAGATCTCGTGCATCTGAATTCGGGGCGAGGATCAGACGATTGCTCAGGTTGGACAGTCTGTCCCTGATGGCCCCTTCTTGAAGGGGGGGTGGATCACGAGGCCATGGGGGTTTTCCCGCGATGGGAGTTGTGAGAAGCTCCCAACTGCATAGATTCTTCTGCAGGACAATTGAGACCTGTTGGTTGGCTCCAGGACAACGATTCCGAGCACCGTTCTAAGGATGGATGACTGGGTGGCCCACTTCGCATTCCAATTGTCTCCAAGCAACAAGACAGGTTAGATCTGCTGGATCTGGAGGAGCAACCGAGGCGGCTGAGTTGAAATGGACTCTCCCGTGGATGTGTCCTAATAGGATTTCGTGTCTATGAGATACCTTGGAATGAAGCAGTGGCACTGGGGCCCTGAAGGGTTCTCCTAAAGAGAGGCTTTCACACAGCTCCATCGTGCAAGTTTCCCATGTGTAGATGCGATTTGTTCTGATGAGTGAGTCAAGAAACAGCCATATGCTCTTATTGAAATCCAGGCCTCTGAGGAGAGATGCCTGGAAACTAAAGCAATGGATCCGAGAGGTGCATAGGGGCCTGTTCGTTCCTTTTTACCTCTGGGATCAGTCTATGGGTCTGAGTGACCGTAGGTGCTGAGATGGACCCAGATTGCCCCTGTTTGTCCTGGGAAGCCACAAATATTGGGATGGCCTCAGGGACTTTGGAGGTTTATCCTCTTAGTAGGGTTGTGGCCACTGGAATAGGCACATACAATTCCCTTGTAGAGGGCAAGCACAGTCGTCATGTTTGGCTCCAGGGGCCTGAGCCTGTAGGGTGTGCAGGCCAGGGCTCTTTGGACGGTTGTCTGAAAACACAAACTCGGTTTATGTTTCGGGTCATAAGTATGGCAGGACTGATCTACAGACCATGAGGAGAACACTTCGGGATATGAAAAAAGGGCGAGTGTGAGGCTCTTGCTCAAGTTTTTGTCTCTGGATATCGTGTCACTCATGGTCGTGAAATTTCCAGGTGACTTCATGGGAAATGGACGAGTCTTACTCTCTGGGGGTTTGGCCCCGTCCAAAGAGTTTGGGGTCATTCTGTGGGATGGAAGAAGTCCGTTGTTCTGTTGTTGTTCATTTGTTTTGTTTTGTTTTTCAACCTCGGGTGTCCCACCAAATGAGGGATTCCCGAGTAGAGCCCTGGGGAGGGGAGACTGGACAACCAGAAATCTGGTTAAAAATTGGGGCCTAGGGACATTTCAAGCCCATTATGACATCTAATGGTCCAGACACTGAGAGGACGTACTAGAGGACAGGACTCACGCTCAGGGTCACAATGGGTGTTTATGCCCTCGTCGCACTCAAAAATGGGCTGGACCTCAGGGTGAAGGCAGATTTCTCCTACACTGAACGTTGGACAACATGCCAACCACAAGGTTTCTTGCCATGGGTAAGGAAGAGTTCTGATTTTTGCATCACAGTCACCCCTGGGCAGTGATTGGAGATAAGGTCTAGGTTCTGAGGCTGAAAACTGAGGTAGGGAAGACATGATGACCTAATGCCATGGCGAGTCTGATGTGCTCAGTGTGCGGTCAGCTGTCTGGGTGTTGGTCACGAGGTCCGGGCTCAGGTTGTCAGACAGTGCATTAGTGCCCAGGTTAGACTATACATTTTGGGTGCATTCGATTGCCGTTTAGGTTCTTATCTGAAGAATTCTTCAGGATATGAAGAATGAGCGAGTCTGAGGCGCGTGCTCAGGCTTTTGTCTCTGGAGTTTGTATCAGCGATGGCCGTGGAATGTTGGGGAGGCCTCATGGGCCATGGACGAATCTTGCTCTCTGTGGATTTGGCCCGATCCCAATTGTTTTTCGTCTATCTGTGGGATGGGAGGGCTCCTTTCAGGTTTGTTACCTCAGGTGTCCCACCAAAAGAGGAATTCGAAAGCAGATCCCTGGGAAGAGTGAAGGGACAACCCGAACTATGGTTAAAAATTGGGGCCTAGGGCAAGCCCAATATGCTGTCTCTCCATCCAGCCACTGAGAGGCCTTACCTGAGGACTGGGCTCAGGCTGAGGGTCACAATGTGTGTTTGTGACCAATGTGGCCCGCAAGCATGGGCGGGGCCTCATGGGCCACAATGGTTTCAACTACACTGAACCTTGGACAACATGCCAACCACAAGGTTTCTTGCCATGGCGAAAGACTTCTGATATCTGCATCATTTTCATACCCGGGCCGTGATTGGAGATAATGTCTAGGTTCTGAAGCCTGAAAACCGAGGTTGAGAAGAGATGACGACCTAAGGCCATGAGGGGTCCGATGTGCTCAGAGTGTGGTCACCTGTCTGGGGGGAGCCAGGAGGTCCAGGCTCAGGCTACTAGTGCCCAGGTCAGTCTATATATTTGGGGTACAGCCGAATGGCGTGCCCCGTTGATCCTCATTTGGGGTTTCTGGGTAGCCCCAGAGGGCAATATTTTTC
Source organism: Mustela lutreola (assembly GCF_030435805.1). Lineage (NCBI taxonomy): Eukaryota > Metazoa > Chordata > Mammalia > Carnivora > Mustelidae > Mustela > Mustela lutreola. The sequence goes on along the minus strand of NC_081299.1, from coordinate 118,668,166 downwards.
TTCTGGAGGGCAGGCAGAGTGCTGCATTGTAGATCTGGATTGCCAAACTGGAGGGCTTGTGGGCCAGTAGTCCTAGGACGGAAGTCTGAGAACCCAAGCTAGGCCTAGGTATCTGGGTGAGGATATGGCAGGCACAATCTACAGACCTGAATCGAGATCTCGTGCATCTGAATTCAGGGCGAGGATCAGACGATTGCTCAGGTTGGACAGTCTGTCCCTGATGGCCCCTTCTTGAAGGGGGGGTGGATCAAGAGGCCATGGGTGTTTTCCCGCGATGGGAGTTGTGAGAAGCTCCCAACTGCAAAGATTCTTCTGCAGGACAATTGAGACCTGTTGGTTGGCTCCAGGACAACGATTCCGAGCACCGTTCTAAGGATGGATGGCTGGGAGGCCCACTTCGCATTCCAATTGTCTCCAAGCAACAAGACAGGTTAGATCTGCTGGATCTGGGGGAGCAACCGAGGCGGCTGAGTTGAAATGGACTCTCCCGTGGATGTGTCCTAATATGATTTCGTGTCTATGGAGACCTTGGAATGAAGCAGTGGCACTGGGGCCCTGAATGGTTCTCCTAAAGAGAGGCTTTCACACAGCTCCATCGTGCAAGTTACCCATGTGTAGATGAGATTTGTTCTGATGAGTGAGTCAAGAAACAGCCATATGCTCTTATTGAAATCCAGGCCTCTGAGGAGAGATGCCTGGAAACCAAAGCAATGGATCCGAGAGGTGCCTAGGGGCCTGTTCGTTCCTTTTTACCTCTGGGATCAGTCTATGGGTCTGAGTGACCGTAGGTGTTCAGATGGACCCAGATTGCCCCTGTTTGTCCTGGGAAGCCACAAATATTGGGATGGCCTCAGGGACTTTGGAGGTTTATCCTCTTAGTAGGGTTGTGGCCACTGGAATAGGCACATACAATTCCCTTGTAGAGGGCAAGCACAGTCGTCATGTTTGGCTCCAGGGGCCTGAGCCTGTAGGGTGTGCAGGCCAGGGCTGTTTGGACGGTTGTCTGAAAACACAAACTCGGTTTATGTTTCGGGTCATAAGTATGGCAGGACTGATCTACAGACCATGAGGAGAACACTTCGGGATTTAAAAAAAGGGCGAGTGTGAGGCTCTTGCTCAAGTTTTTGTCTCTGGATATCGTGTCACTCATGGTCGTGAAATTTCCAGGTGACTTCATGGGAAATGGACGAGTCTTACTCTCTGGGGGTTTGGCCCCGTCCAAAGAGTTTGGGGTCATTCTGTGGGATGGAAGAAGTCCGTTGTTCTGTTGTTGTTCATTTGTTTTGTTTTGTTTTTCAACCTCGGGTGTCCCACCAAATGAGGGATTCCCGAGTAGAGCCCTGGGGAGGGGAGACTGGACAACCAGAAATCTGGTTAAAAATTGGGGCCTAGGGACATTTCAAGCCCATTATGACATCTAATGTTCCAGACACTGAGAGGACGTACTAGAGGACAGGACTCACGCTGAGGGTCACAATGGGTGTTTATGCCCTCGTCGCACTCAAAAATGGGCTGGGCCTCAGGGTGAAGGCAGATTTCTCCTACACTGAACGTTGGACAACATGCCAACCACAAGGTTTCTTGCCATGGGTAAGGAAGAGTTCTGATTTTTGCATCACAGTCACCCCTGGGCAGTGATTGGAGATAAGGTCTAGGTTCTGAGGCTGAAAACTGAGGTAGGGAAGACATGATGACCTAATGCCATGGCGAGTCTGATGTGCTCAGTGTGCGGTCAGCTGTCTGGGTGTTGGTCACGAGGTCCGGGCTCAGGTTGTCAGACAGTGCATTAGTGCCCAGGTTAGACTATACATTTTGGGTGCATTCGATTGCCGTTTAGGTTCTTATCTGAAGAATTCTTCAGGATATGAAGAATGAGCGAGTCTGAGGCGCGTGCTCAGGCTTTTGTCTCTGTAGTTTGTATCAGGGATGGCCGTGGAATGTTGGGGAGGCCTCATGGGCCATGGACGAATCTTGCTATCTGTGGATTTGGCCCGATCCCAATTGTTTTTCGTCAATCTGTGGGATGGGAGGGCTCCTTTCAGGTTTGTTACCTCAGGTGTCCCACCAAAAGAGGAATTCGAAAGCAGATCCCGGGGAAGAGTGAAGGGACAACCCGAACTATGGTTAAAAATTGGGGCCTAGGGCAAGCCCAATATGCTGTCTCTCCATCCAGCCACTGAGAGGCCTTACCTGAGGACTGGGCTCAGGCTGAGGGTCACAATGTGTGTTTGTGACCAATGTGGCCCGCAAGCATGGGCGGGGCCTCATGGGCCACAATGGTTTCAACTACACTGAACCTTGGACAACATGCCAACCACAAGGTTTCTTGCCATGGCGAAAGACTTCTGATATCTGCATCATTTTCATACCCGGGCCGTGATTGGTGATAATGTCTAGGTTCTGAAGCCTGAAAACCGAGGTTGAGAAGAGATGACGACCTAAGGCCATGAGGGGTCCGATGTGCTCAGAGTGTGGTCACCTGTCTGGGGGGAGCCAGGAGGTCCAGGCTCAGGCTACTAGTGCCCAGGTCAGTCTATATATTTGGGGTAGAGCCGAATGGCGTGCCCCGTTGATCCTCATTTGGGGTTTCTGGGTAGCCCCAGAGGGCAATGTTTTTCTTCTGGAGGGCAGGCAGAGTGCTGCATTGTAGATCTGGATTGCCAAACTGGAGGGCTTGTGGGCCAGTAGTCCTAGGACGGAAGTCTGAGAACCCAAGCTAGGCCTAGGTATCTGGGTGAGGATATGGCAGGCACAATCTACAGACCTGAATCGAGATCTCGTGCATCTGAATTCAGGGCGAGGATCAGACGATTGCTCAGGTTGGACAGTCTGTCCCTGATGGCCCCTTCTTGAAGGGGGGGTGGATCAAGAGGCCATGGGTGTTTTCCCGCGATGGGAGTTGTGAGAAGCTCCCAACTGCAAAGATTCTTCTGCAGGACAATTGAGACCTGTTGGTTGGCTCCAGGACAACGATTCCGAGCACCGTTCTAAGGATGGATGGCTGGGAGGCCCACTTCGCATTCCAATTGTCTCCAAGCAACAAGACAGGTTAGATCTGCTGGATCTGGGGGAGCAACCGAGGCGGCTGAGTTGAAATGGACTCTCCCGTGGATGTGTCCTAATATGATTTCGTGTCTATGGAGACCTTGGAATGAAGCAGTGGCACTGGGGCCATGAAGGGTTCTCCTAAAGAGAGGCTTTCACACAGCTCCATCGTGCAAGTTTCCCATGTGTAGATGAGATTTGTTCTGATGAGTGAGTCAAGAAACAGCCATATGCTCTTATTGAAATCCAGGCCTCTGAGGAGAGATGCCTGGAAACCAAAGCAATGGATCCGAGAGGTGCCTAGGAGCCTGTTCGTTCCTTTTTACCTCTGGGATCAGTCTATGGGTCTGAGTGACCGTAGGTGCTCAGATGGACCCAGATTGCCCCTGTTTGTCCTGGGAAGCCACAAATATTGGGATGGCCTCAGGGACTTTGGAGGTTTATCCTCTTAGTAGGGTTGTGGCCACTGGAATAGGCACATACAATTCCCTTGTAGAGGGCAAGCACAGTCGTCATGTTTGGCTCCAGGGGCCTGAGCCTGTAGGGTGTGCAGGCCAGGGCTGTTTGGACGGTTGTCTGAAAACACAAACTCGGTTTATGTTTCGGGTCATAAGTATGGCAGGACTGATCTACAGACCATGAGGAGAACACTTCGGGATTTAAAAAAAGGGCGAGTGTGAGGCTCTTGCTCAAGTTTTTGTCTCTGGATATCGTGTCACTCATGGTCGTGAAATTTCCAGGTGACTTCATGGGAAATGGACGAGTCTTACTCTCTGGGGGTTTGGCCCCGTCCAAAGAGTTTGGGGTCATTCTGTGGGATGGAAGAAGTCCGTTGTTCTGTTGTTGTTCATTTGTTTTGTTTTGTTTTTCAACCTCGGGTGTCCCACCAAATGAGGGATTCCCGAGTAGAGCCCTGGGGAGGGGAGACTGGACAACCAGAAATCTGGTTAAAAATTGGGGCCTAGGGACATTTCAAGCCCATTATGACATCTAATGTTCCAGACACTGAGAGGACGTACTAGAGGACAGGACTCACGCTGAGGGTGACAATGGGTGTTTATGCCCTCGTCGCACTCAAAAATGGGCTGGGCCTCAGGGTGAAGGCAGATTTCTCCTACACTGAACGTTGGACAACATGCCAACCACAAGGTTTCTTGCCATGGGTAAGGAAGAGTTCTGATTTTTGCATCACAGTCACCCCTGGGCAGTGATTGGAGATAAGGTCTAGGTTCTGAGGCTGAAAACTGAGGTAGGGAAGACATGATGACCTAATGCCATGGCGAGTCTGATGTGCTCAGTGTGCGGTCAGCTGTCTGGGTGTTGGTCACGAGGTCCGGGCTCAGGTTGTCAGACAGTGCATTAGTGCCCAGGTTAGACTATACATTTTGGGTGCATTCGATTGCCGTTTAGGTTCTATCTGAAGAATTCTTCAGGATATGAAGAATGAGCGAGTCTGAGGCGCGTGCTCAGGCTTTTGTCTCTGTAGTTTGTATCAGGGATGGCCGTGGAATGTTGGGGAGGCCTCATGGGCCATGGACGAATCTTGCTATCTGTGGATTTGGCCCGATCCCAATTGTTTTTCGTCAATCTGTGGGATGGGAGGGCTCCTTTCAGGTTTGTTACCTCAGGTGTCCCATCAAAAGAGGAATTCGAAAGCAGATCCCGGGGAAGAGTGAAGGGACAACCCGAACTATGGTTAAAAATTGGGGCCTAGGGCAAGCCCAATATGCTGTCTCTCCATCCAGCCACTGAGAGGCCTTACCTGAGGACTGGGCTCAGGCTGAGGGTCACAATGTGTGTTTGTGACCAATGTGGCCCGCAAGCATGGGCGGGGCCTCATGGGCCACAATGGTTTCAACTACACTGAACCTTGGACAACATGCCAACCACAAGGTTTCTTGCCATGGCGAAAGACTTCTGATATCTGCATCATTTTCATACCCGGGCCGTGATTGGAGATAATGTCTAGGTTCTGAAGCCTGAAAACCGAGGTTGAGAAGAGATGACGACCTAAGGCCATGAGGGGTCCGATGTGCTCAGAGTGTGGTCACCTGTCTGGGGGGAGCCAGGAGGTCCAGGCTCAGGCTACTAGTGCCCAGGTCAGTCTATATATTTGGGGTACAGCCGAATGGCGTGCCCCGTTGATCCTCATTTGGGGTTTCTGGGTAGCCCCAGAGGGCAATGTTTTTCTTCTGGAGGGCAGGCAGAGTGCTGCATTGTAGATCTGGATTGCGAAACTGGAGGGCTTGTGGGCCAGTAGTCCTAGGACGGAAGTCTGAGAACCCAAGCTAGGCCTAGGTATCTGGGTGAGGATATGGCAGGCACAATCTACAGACCTGAATCGAGATCTCGTGCATCTGAATTCGGGGCGAGGATCAGACGATTGCTCAGGTTGGACAGTCTGTCCCTGATGGCCCCTTCTTGAAGGGGGGGTGGATCACGAGGCCATGGGGGTTTTCCCACGATGGGAGTTGTGAGAAGCTCCCAACTGCAAAGATTCTTCTGCAGGACAATTGAGACCTGTTGGTTGGCTCCAGGACAACGATTCCGAGCACCGTTCTAAGGATGGATGGCTGGGTGGCCCACTTCGCATTCCAATTGTCTCCAAGCAACAAGACAGGTTAGATCTGCTGGATCTGGAGGAGCAACCGAGGTGGCTGAGTTGAAATGGACTCTCCCGTGGATGTGTCCTAATAGGATTTCGTGTCTATGAGATACCTTGGAATGAAGCAGTGGCACTGGGGCCCTGAAGGGTTCTCCTAAAGAGAGGCTTTCACACAGCTCCATCGTGCAAGTTTCCCATGTGTAGATGAGATTTGTTCTGATGGGTGAGTCAAGAAACAGCCATATGCTCTTATTGAAATCCAGGCCTCTGAGGAGAGATGCCTGGAAACTAAAGCAATGGATCCGAGAGGTGCATAGGGGCCTGTTCGTTCCTTTTTACCTCTGGGATCAGTCTATTGGTCTGAGTGACCGTAGGTGCTGAGATGGACCCAGGTTGCCCCTGTTTGTCCTGGGAAGCCACAAATATTGGGATGGCCTCAGGGACTTTGGAGGTTTATCCTCTTAGTAGGGTTGTGGCCACTGGAATAGGCACATACAATTCCCTTGTAGAGGGCAAGCACAGTCGTCATGTTTGGCTCCAGGGGCCTGAGCCTGTAGGGTGTGCAGGCCAGGGCTCTTTGGACGGTTGTCTGAAAACACAAACTCGGTTTATGTTTCGGGTCATAAGTATGGCAGGACTGATCTACAGACCATGAGGAGAACACTTCGGGATATGAAAAAAGGGCGAGTGTGAGGCTCTTGCTCAAGTTTTTGTCTCTGGATATCGTGTCACTCATGGTCGTGAAATTTCCAGGTGACTTCATGGGAAATGGGCGAGTCTTACTCTCTGGGGGTTTGGCCCCGTCCAAAGAGTTTGGGGTCATTCTGTGGGATGGAAGAAGTCCGTTGTTCTGTTGTTGTTCATTTGTTTTGTTTTGTTTTTCAACCTCGGGTGTCCCACCAAATGAGGGATTCCAGAGTAGAGCCCTGAGGAGGGGTGACTGGACAACCAGAAATCTGGTTAAAAATGGGGCCTAGGGACATTTCAAGCCCATTATGACATCTAATGGTCCAGACACTGAGAGGACGTACTAGAGGACAGGACTCACGCTGAGGGTCACAATGGGTGTTTATGCCCTCGTCGCACTCAAAAATGGGCTGGGCCTCAGGGTGAAGGCAGATTTCTCCTACACTGAACGTTGGACAACATGCCAACCACAAGGTTTCTTGCCATGGGTAAGGAAGAGTTCTGATTTTTGCATCACAGTCACCCCTGGGCAGTGATTGGAGATAAGGTCTAGGTTCTTAGGCTGAAAACTGAGGTAGGGAAGACATGATGACCTAATGCCATGGCGAGTCTGATGTGCTCAGTGTGCGGTCAGCTGTCTGGGTGTTGGTCACGAGGTCCGGGCTCAGGTTGTCAGACAGTGCATTAGTGCCCAGGTTAGACTATACATTTTGGGTGCATTCGATTGCCGCTTAGGTTCTTATCTGAAGAATTCTTCAGGATATGAAGAATGAGCGAGTCTGAGGCGCGTGCTCAGGCTTTTGTCTCTGTAGTTTGTATCAGCGATGGCCGTGGAATGTTGGGGAGGCCTCATGGGCCATGGACGAATCTTGCTATCTGTGGATTTGGCCCGATCCCAATTGTTTTTCGTCAATCTGTGGGATGGGAGGGCTCCTTTCAGGTTTGTTACCTCAGGTGTCCCACCAAAAGAGGAATTCGAAAGCAGATCCCTGGGAAGAGTGAAGGGACAACCCGAACTATGGTTAAAAATTGGGGCCTAGGGGCATGGCAAGCCCAATATGCTGTCTCTCCATCCAGCCACTGAGAGGCCTTACCTGAGGACTGGGCTCAGGCTGAGGGTCACAATGTGTGTTTGTGACCAATGTGGCCCGCAAGCATGGGCGGGGCTTCATGGGCCACACTGGTTTCAACTACACTGAACCTTTGACAACATGCCAACCACAAGGTTTCTTGCCATGGCGAAAGACTTCTGATATCTGCATCATTTTCAAACCCGGGCCGTGATTGGAGATAATGTCTAGGTTCTGAAGCCTGAAAACCGAGGTTGAGAAGAGATGACGACCTAAGGCCATGAGGGGTCCGATGTGCTCAGAGTGTGGTCACCTGTCTGGGGGGAGCCAGGAGGTCCAGGCTCAGGCTGTGTCAGAAAGGGCATTAGTGCCCAGGTCTGTCTATATATTTGGGGTACAGCCGAATGGCGTGCCCCGTTGATCCTCATTTGGGGTTTCTGGGTAGCCCCAGAGGGCAATGTTTTTCTTCTGGAGGGCAGGCAGAGTGCTGCATTGTAGATCTGGATTGCGAAACTGGAGGGCTTGTGGGCCAGTAGTCCTAGGACGGAAGTCTGAGAACCCAAGCTAGGCCTAGGTATCTGGGTGAGGATATGGCAGGCACAATCTGCAGACCTGAATCGAGATCTCGTGCATCTGAATTCAGGGCGAGGATCAGACGATTGCTCAGGTTGGACAGTCTGTCCCTGATGGCCCCTTCTTGAAGGAGGGGTGGATCAAGAGGCCATGGGTGTTTTCCCGCGATGGGAGTTGTGAGAAGCTCCCAACTGCAAAGATTCTTCTGCAGGACAATTGAGACCTGTTGGTTGGCTCCAGGACAACGATTCCGAGCACCGTTCTAAGGATGGATGGCTGGGAGGCCCACTTCGCATTCCAATTGTCTCCAAGCAACAAGACAGGTTAGATCTGCTGGATCTGGGGGAGCAACCGAGGCGGCTGAGTTGAAATGGACTCTCCCGTGGATGTGTCCTAATAGGATTTCGTGTCTATGGAGACCTTGGAATGAAGCAGTGGCACTGGGGCCCTGAAGGGTTCTCCTAAAGAGAGGCTTTCACACAGCTCCATCGTGCAAGTTTCCCATGTGTAGATGAGATTTGTTCTGATGAGTGAGTCAAGAAACAGCCATATGCTCTTATTGAAATCCAGGCCTCTGAGGAGAGATGCCTGGAAACCAAAGCAATGGATCTGAGAGGTGCCTAGGGGCCTGTTCGTTCCTTTTTAACTCTGGGATCAGTCTATGGGTCTGAGTGACCGTAGGTGCTCAGATGGACCCAGATTGCCCCTGTTTGCCACAAATATTGGGATGGCCTCAGGGACTTTGGAGGTTTATACTCTTAGTAGGGTTGTGGCCACTGGAATAGGCACATACAATTCCCTTGTAGAGGGCAAGCACAGTCGTCATGTTTGGCTCCAGGGGCCTGAGCCTGTAGGGTGTGCAGGCCAGGGCTGTTTGGACGGTTGACTGAAAACACAAACTAGGTTTATGTTTCGGGTCATAGGTATGGCAGGACTGATCTACAGACCATGAGGAGAACACTTCGGGATATGAAAAAAGGGCGAGTGTGAGGCTCTTGCTCAAGTTTTTGTCTCTTGATATCGTGTCACTCATGGTCGTGAAATTTCCAGGTGACTTCATGGGAAATGGACGAGTCTTACTCTCTGGGGGTTTGGCCCCGTCCAAAGAGTTTGGGGTCATTCTGTGGGATGGAAGAAGTCCGTTGTTCTGTTATTGTTCATTTGTTTTGTTTTGTTTTTCAACCTCGGGTGTCCCACCAAATGAGGGATTCCAGAGTAAGCCCTGGGGAGGGGCGACTGGACAACCAGAAATCTGGTTAAAAATTGGGGCCTAGGGACATGTCAAGCCCTTTATGACATCTAATGGTCCAGCCACTGAGAGGACGTACTAGGGGACAGGACTCACGCTGAGGGTCACAATGGGTGTTTATGCCCTCGTCGCACTCAAAAATGGGCGGGGCCTCAGGGTGAAGGCAGATTTCTCCTACACTGAACGTTGGACAACATGCCAACCACAAGGTTTCTTGCCATGGGTAAGGAAGAGTTCTGATTTCTGCATCACAGTCACCCCTGGGCAGTGATTGGAGATAAGGTCTAGGTTCTGAAGCCTGAAAACTGAGGTAGGGAAGAGATGATGACCTAAGGCCATGGCGGGTCTGATGTGCTCAGTGTGCGGTCAGCTGTCTGGGTGTTGGTCACGAGGTCCGGGCTCAGGTTGTCAGACAGTGCATTAGTGCCCAGGTTAGACTATATATTTTGGGTGCATTCGATTGCCGTTTAGGTTCTTATCTGAAGAATTCTTCAGGATATGAAGAATGAGCGAGTCTGAGGCGCGTGCTCAGGCTTTTGTCTCTGGAGTTTGTATCAGCGATGGCCGTCGAATGTTGGGGAGGCCTCATGGGCCATGGACGAATCTTGCTATCTGTGGATTTGGCCCGATCCCAATTGTTTTTCGTCAATCTGTGGGATGGGAGGGCTCCTTTCAGGTTTGTTACCTCAGGTGTCCCACCAAAAGAGGAATTCGAAAGCAGATCCCTGGGAAGAGTGAAGGGACAACCCGAACTATGGTTAAAAATTGGGGCCTAGGGGCATGGCAAGCCCAATATGCTGTCTCTCCATCCAGCCACTGAGAGGCCTTACCTGAGGACTGGGCTCAGGCTGAGGGTCACAATGTGTGTTTGTGACCAATGTGGCCCGCAAGCATGGGCGAGGCCTAAAGGGCCACACTGGTTTCAACTACACTGAACCTTGGACAACATGCCAACCACAAGGTTTCTTGCCATGGCAAAAGACTTCTGATATCTGCATCATTTTCAAACCCGGGCCGTGATTGGAGATAATGTCTAGGTTCTGAAGCCTGAAAACCGAGGTTGAGAAGAGATGACGACCTAAGGCCATGAGGGATCCGATGTGCTCAGAGTGTGGTCACCTGTCTGGGGGCAGCCAGGAGGTCCAGGCTCAGGCTGTGTCAGAAAGGGCATTAGTGCCCAGGTCAGCCTATATATTTGGGGTACAGCCGAATGGCGTGCCCCGTTGATCCTCATTTGGGGTTTCTGGGTAGCCCCAGAGGGCAATGTTTTTCTTCTGGAGGGCAGGCAGAGTGCTGCATTGTAGATCTGGATTGCCAAACTGGAGGGCTTGTGGGCCAGTAGTCCTAGGACGGAAGTCTGAGAACCCAAGCTAGGCCTAGGTATCTGGGTGAGGATATGGCAGGTACAATCTACAGACCTGAATCGAGATCTCGTGCATCTGAATTCAGGGCGAGGATCAGACGATTGCTCAGGTTGGACAGTCTGTCCCTGATGGCCCCTTCTTGAAGGGGGGGTGGATGACGAGGCTATGGGGGTTTTCCCACGATGGGAGTTGTGAGAAGCTCCCAACTGCAACAATTCTTCTGCAGGACAATTGAGACCTGTTGGTTGGCTCCAGGACAACGATTCCGAGCACCGTTCTAAGGATGGATGGCTGGGAGGCCCAAATCGCATTCCAATTGTCTCCAAGCAACAAGACAGGTTAGATCTGCTGGATCTGGGGGAGCAACCGAGGCTGCTGAGTTGAAATGGACTCTCCCGTGGATGTGTCCTAATATGATTTCGTGTCTATGGAGACCTTGGAATGAAGCAGTGACACTGGGGCCCTGATGGGTTCTCCTAAAGAGAGGCTTTCACACAGCTCCATCGTGCAAGTTTCCCATGTGTAGATGAGATTTGTTCTCATGGGTGAGTCAAGAAACAGCCATATGCTCTTATTGAAATCCCGGCCTCTGAGGAGAGATGCCTGGAAACCAAAGCAATGGATCCGAGAGGTGCCTAGGGGCCTGTTCGTTCCTTTTTACCTCTGGGATCAGTCTATGGGTCTGAGTGACCGTAGGTGCTCAGATGGACCCAGATTGCCCCTGTTTGTCCTGGGAAGCCACAAATATTGGGATGGCCTCAGGGACTTTGGAGGTTTATCCTCTTGTAGGGTTCTGGCCACTGGAATAGGCACATACAATTCCCTTGTAGAGGGCAAGCACAGTCGTCAGGTTTGGCTCTAGGGGCCTGAGCCTGTAGGGTGTGTAGGCCAGGGGTGTTTGGACGGTTGTCTGAAAACACAAACTCGGTTTATGTTTCGGGTCATAGGTATGGCAGGACTGATCTACAGACCATGAGGAGAACACTTCGGGATATGAAAAAAGGGCGAGTGTGAGGCTCTTGCTCAAGTTTTTGTCTTGAGCAAGTTTTGTTTCACTCATGGTCGTGAAATTTCCAGGTGACTTCATGGGAAATGGACGAGTCTTACTCTCTGGGGCTTTGCCCCCGTCCAAAGAGTTAGGGGTCATTCTGTGGGATGGAAGAAGTCCGTTGTTCTGTTGTTGTTCATTTGTTTTGTTTTGTTTTTCAAACTCGGGTGTCCCACCAAATGAGGGATTCCAGAGTAGAGCCCTGGGGAGGGGCGACTGGACAACCAGAAATCTGGTTAAAAATTGGGGCCTAGGGACATGTCAAGCCCATTATGACATCTAATGGTCCAGCCACTGAGAGGACGTACTAGAGGACAGGACTCACGCTGAGGGTCACAATGGGTGTTTATGCCCTCGTTGCACTCAAAAATGGGCGGGGCCTCAGGGTGAAGGCAGATTTCTCCTACACTGAACGTTGGACAACATGCCAACCACAAGGTTTCTTGCCATGAGTAAGGAAGAGTTCTGATTTCTGCATCACAGTCACCCCTGGGCAGTGATTGGAGATAAGTTGTAGGTTCTGAAGCCTGAAAACTGAGGTAGGGAAGAGATGATGACCTAAGGCCATGGCGGGTCTGATGTGCTCAGTGTGTGGTCAGCTGTCTGGGTGTTGGTCACGAGGTCCGGGCTCAGGTTGTCAGACAGTGCATTAGTACCCAGGTTAGACTATATATTTTGGGTGCATTCGATTGCCGTTTAGGTTCTTATGTGAAGAATTCTTCAGGATATGAAGAATGAGCGAGTCTGAGGCGCGTGCTCAGGCTTTTGTCTCTGGAGTTTGTATCAGCCATGGCGTGGAATGTTGGGGAGGCCTCATGGGCCATGGAAGATTCTTGCTATCTGTGGATTTGGCCCGATCCCAATTGTTTTTCGTCAATCTGTGGGATGGGAGGGCTCCTTTCAGGTTTGTTACCTCAGGTTTCCCACTAAAAGAGGAATTCGAAAGCAGATCCCTGGGAAGAGTGAAGGGACAACCCGAACTATGGTTAAAAATTGGGGCCTAGGGGCATGGCAAGCCCAATATGCTGTCTCTCCATCCAGCCACTGAGAGCCCTTACCTGAGGACTGGGCTCAGGCTGAGGGTCACAATGTGTGTTTGTGACCAATGTGGCCCGCAAGCATGGGCGGGGCCTCATGGGCCACACTGGTTTCAACTACACTGAACCTTGGACAACATGACAACCACAAGGTTTCTTGCCATGGCAAAAGACTTCTGATATCTGCATCATTTTCAAACCCGGGCCGTGATTGGAGATAATGTCTAGGTTCTGAAACCTGAAAACCGAGGTTGAGAAGAGATGACGACCTAAGGCCATGAAGGATCCGATGTGCTCAGAGTGTGGTCACCTGTCTGGGGGGAGCCAGGAGGTCCAGGCTCAGGCTGTGTCAGAAAGGGCATTAGTTCCCAGGTCAGCCTATATATTTGGGGTACAGCCGAATGGCGTGCCCCGTTGATCCTCATTTGGGGTTTCTGGGTAGCCCCAGAGGGCAATGTTTTTCTTCTGGAGGGCAGGCAGAGTGCTGCATTGTAGATCTGGATTGCCAAACTGGAGGGCTTGTGGGCCAGTAGTCCTAGGACGGAAGTCTGAGAAACCAAGCTAGGCCTAGGTATCTGGGTGAGGATATGGCAGGCACAATCTACAGACCTGAATCGAGATCTCGTGCATCTGAATTCAGGGCGAGGATCAGACGATTGCTCAGGCTGGACAGTCTGTCCCTGATGGCCCCTTCTTGAAGGGGGCGTGGATCACGAGGCCATGGGGGTTTTCCCGCGATGGGAGTTGTGAGAAGCTCCCAACTGCAAAGATTCTTCTGCAGGACAATTGAGACCTGTTGGTTGGCTCCAGGACAACGATTCTGAGCACCGTTCTAAGGATGGATGGCTGGGAGGCCCACTTCGCATTCCAACTGTCTCCAAGCAACAAGACAGGTTAGATCTACTGGATCTGGGGGAGCAACCGAGGAGGCTGAGTTGAAATGGACTCTCCCGTGGATGTGTCCTAATAGGATTTCGTGTCTATGAGATACCTTGGAATGAAGCAGGGCACTGGCGCCCTGAAGGTTTCTCCTACAGAGAGGCTTTCACAAAGCTCAATCGTGCTAGTTTCCCATGTTAGATGAGATTTGTTCTGATGGGTGAGTCAAGAAACAGCCATATGCTCTTATTGAAATCCAGGCCTCTGAGGAGAGATGCCTGGAAACCAAAGCAATGGATCCGAGAGGTGCCTAGGGGCCTGTTCGTTCCTTTTTACCTCTGGGATCAGTCTATGGGTCTGAGTGACCGTAGGTGCTCAGATGGACCCAGATTGCCCCTGTTTGTCCTGGGAAGCCACAAATATTGCGATGGCATCAGGGACTTTGGAGGTTTATCCTCTTAGTAGGATTGTGGCCACTGGAATAGGCACATATAATTCCCTTGTAGAGGGCAAGCACAGTCGTCATGTTTGGCTCCAGGGGCCTGAGCCTGTAGGGTGTGTAGGCCAGGGCTGTTTGGACGGTTGTCTGAAAACACAAACTCGGTTTATGTTTCGGGTCATAGGTTTGGCAGGACTGATCTACAGACCATGAGGAGAACACTTCGGGATATGAAAAAAGGGCGAGTGTGAGGCTCTTGCTCAAGTTTGTGTCTCTGGATATCGTGTCACTCATGGTCGTGAAATTTCCAGGTGACTTCATGGGAAATGGACGAGTCTTACTCTCTGGGGGTTTGGCCCCGTCCAAAGAGTATGGGGTCATTCTGTGGGATGGAACAAGTCGGTTGTTCTGTTGTTGTTCATTTGTTTTGTTTTGTTTTTCAACCTCAGGTGTCCCACCAATTGAGGGATTCCAGAGTAGAGCCCTGGGGAGGGGCGACTGGACAACCAGTAATCTGGTTAAAAATTGGTGCCTAGGGACATGTCAAGCCCATTATGACATCTAATGGTCCAGCCACTGAGAGGACGTACTAGAGGACAGGACTCACGCTGAGGGTCACAATGGGTGTTTATGCCCTCGTCGCACTCAAAAATGGGCGGGGCCTCAGGGTGAAGGCAGATTTCTCCTACACTGAACGTTGGACAACATGCCGACCACAAGGTTTCTTGCCATGGGTAAGGAAGAGTTCTGATTTCTGCATCACACTCACCCCTGGGCAGTGATTGGAGATAAGTTGTAGGTTCTGAAGCCTGAAAACTGAGGTAGGGAAGAGATGATGACCTAAGGCCATGGCGGGTCTGATGTGCTCAGTGTGTGGTCAGCTGTCTGGGTGTTGGTCACGAGGTCCGGGCTCAGGTTGTCAGACAGTGCATTAGTGCCCAGGTTAGACTATATATTTTGGGTGCATTCGATTGCCGTTTAGGTTCTTATCTGAAGAATTCTTCAGGATATGAAGAATGAGCGAGTCTGAGGCGCGTGCTCAGGCTTTTGTCTCTGGAGTTTGTATCAGCGATGGCCGTGGAATGTTGGGGAGGCCTCATGGGCCATGGACGAATCTTGCTATCTGTGGATTTGGCCCGATCCCAATTGTTTTTCGTCAATCTGTGGGATGGGAGGGCTCCTTTCAGGTTTGTTACCTCAGGTGTCCCACCAAAAGAGGAATTCGAAAGCAGATCCCTGGGAAGAGTGAAGGGACAACCCGAACAATGGTTAAAAATTGGGGCCTAGGGGCATGGCAAGCCCAATATGCTGTCTCTCCATCCAGCCACTGAGCGGCCTTACCTGAGGACTGGGCTCAGGCTGAGGGTCCCAATGTGTGTTTGTGACCAATGTGGCCCGCAGGCATGGGCGGGGCCTCATGGGCCACACTGGTTTCAACTACACTGAACCTTGGACAACATGCCAACCACAAGGTTTCTTGCCATGGCGAAAGACTTCTGATATCTGCATCATTTTCAAACCCGGGCCGTGATTGGAGATAATGTCTAGGTTCTGAAGCCTGAAAACCGAGGTTGAGAAGAGATGACGACCTAAGGCCATGAGGGATCCGATGTGCTCAGAGTGTGGTCACCTGTCTGGGGGGAGCCAGGAGGTCCAGGCTCAGGCTGTGTCAGAAAGGGCATTAGTTCCCAGGTCAGCCTATATATTTGGGGTACAGCCGAATGGCGTGCCCCGTTGATCCTCATTTGGGATTTCTGGGTAACCCAGAGGGCAATGTTTTTCTTCTAGAGGTCAGGCAGAGTGCTGCATTGTAGATCTGGATTGCCAAACTGGAGGGCTTGTGGGCAGGTAGTCCTAGGACGGAAGTCTGAGAAACCAAGCTAGGCCTAGGTATCTGGGTGAGGATATGGCAGGCACAATCTACAGACCTGAATCGAGATCTCGTGCATCTGAATTCAGGGCGAGGATCAGACGATTGCTCAGGTTGGACAGTCAGTCCCTGATGGACCCTTCTTGAAGGGGGGGTGGATCACGAGGCCATGGGGGTTTTCCCACGATGGGAGTTGTGAGAATCTCCCAACTGCAACAATTCTTCTGCAGGACAATTGAGACCTGTTGGTTGGCTCCAGGACAACGATTCCGAGCACCGTTCTAAGGATGGATGGCTGGGAGGCCCACTTCGCATTCCAATAGTCTCCAAGCAACAAGACAGGTTAGATCTGCTGGATCTGGGGGAGCAACCGAGGCTGCTGAGTTGAAATGGACTCTCCCGTGGATGTGTCCTAATAGGATTTCGTGTCTATGAGATACCTGAGAATGAAGCAGTGGCACTGGGGCCCTGAAGGGTTCTCCTAAAGAGAGGCTTTCACACAGCTCCATCGTGCAAGTTTCCCATGTGTAGATGAGATTTGTTCTGATGGGTGAGTCAAGAAACAGCCATATGCTCTTATTGAAATCCCGGCCTCTGAGGAGAGATGCCTGGAAACCAAAGCAATGGATCCGAGAGGTGCCTAGGGGCCTGTTCGTTCCTTTTTACCTCTGGGATCAGTCTATGGGTCTGAGTGACCGTAGGTGCTCAGATGGACCCAGATTGCCCCTGTTTGTCCTGGGAAGCCACAAATATTGGGATGGCCTCAGGGACTTTGGAGGTTTATCCTCTTAGTAGGGTTGTGGCCACTGGAATAGGCACATACAATTCCCTTGTAGAGGGCAAGCACAGTCGTCAGGTTTGGCTCCAGGGGCCTGAGCCTGTAGGGTGTGCAGGCCAGGTCTGTTTGGACGGTTGTCTGAAAACACAAACTCGGTTTATGTTTCGGGTCATAGGTATGGCAGGACTGATCTACAGACCATGAGGAGAACACTTCGAGATATGAAAAAAGGGCGAGTGTGAGGCTCTTGCTCAAGTTTGTGTCTCTGGATATCGTGTCACTCATGGTCGTGAAATTTCCAGGTGACTTCATGGGAATGGACGAGTCTTACTCTCTGGGGGTTTGGCCCCGTCCAAAGAGTATGGGGTCATTCTGTGGGATGGAACAAGTCCGTTGTTCTGTTGTTGTTCATTTGTTTTGTTTTGTTTTTCAACCTCAGGTGTCCCACCAATTGAGGGATTCCAGAGTAGAGCCCTGGGGAGGGGCGACTGGACAACCAGTAACCTGGTTAAAAATTGGGGCCTAGGGACATGTCAAGCCCATTATGACATCTAATGGTCCAGCCACTGAGAGGACGTACTAGAGGACAGGACTCACGCTGAGGGTCACAATGGGTGTTTATGCCCTCGTCGCACTCAAAAATGGGCGGGGCCTCAGGGTGAAGGCAGATTTCTCCTACACTGAACGTTGGACAACATGCCGACCACAAGGTTTCTTGCCATGGGTAAGGAAGAGTTCTGATTTCTGCATCACACTCACCCCTGGGCAGTGATTGGAGATAAGTTGTAGGTTCTGAAGCCTGAAAACTGAGGTAAGGAAGAGATGATGACCTAAGGCCATGGCGGGTCTGATGTGCTCAGTGTGCGGTCAGCTGTCTGGGTGTTGGTCACGAGGTCCGGGCTCAGGTTGTCAGACAGTGCATTAGTGCCCAGGTTAGACTATATATTTTGGGTGCATTCGATTGCCGTTTAGGTTCTTATCTGAAGAATTCTTCAGGATATGAAGAATTAGCGAGTCTGAGGCGCGTGCTCAGGCTTTTGTCTCTGGAGTTTGTATCAGCGATGGCCGTGGAATGTTGGGGAGGCCTCATGGGCCATGGACGAATCTTGCTATCTGTGGATTTGGCCCGATCCCAATTGTTTTTCGTCAATCTGTGGGATGGGAGGGCTCCTTTCAGGTTTGTTACCTCAGGTGTCCCACCAAAAGAGGAATTCGAAAGCAGATCCCTGGGAAGAGTGAAGGGACAACCCGAACAATGGTTAAAAATTGGGGCCTAGGGGCATGACAAGCCCAATATGCTGTCTCTCCATCCAGCCACTGAGAGGCCTTACCTGAGGACTGGGCTCAGGCTGAGGGTCCCAATGTGTGTTTGTGACCAATGTGGCCCGCAGGAATGGGCGGGGCCTCATGGGCCACACTGGTTTCAACTACACTGAACCTTGGACAACATGCCAACCACAAGGTTTCTTGCCATGGCGAATGACTTCTGATATCTGCATCATTTTCAAACCCGGGCCGTGATTGGAGATAATGTCTAGGTTCTGAAGCCTGAAAACCGAGGTTGAGAAGAGATGACGACCTAAGGCCATGAGGGATCCGATGTGCTCAGAGTGTGGTCACCTGTCTGGGGGGAGCCAGGAGGTCCAGGCTCAGGCTGTGTCAGAAAGGGCATTAGTTCCCAGGTCAGCCTATATATTTGGGGTACAGCCGAATGGCGTGCCCCGTTGATCCTCATTTGGGATTTCTGGGTAACCCAGAGGGCAATGTTTTTCTTCTAGAGGTCAGGCAGAGTGCTGCATTATAGATCTGGATTGCCAAACTGGAGGGCTTGTGGGCAGGTAGTCCTAGGACGGAAGTCTGAGAAACCAAGCTAGGCCTAGGTATCTGGGTGAGGATATGGCAGGCACAATCTACAGACCTGAATCGAGATCTCGTGCATCTGAATTCAGGGCGAGGATCAGACGATTGCTCAGGTTGGACAGTCAGTCCCTGATGGACCCTTCTTGAAGGGGGGGTGGATCACGAGGCCATGGGGGTTTTCCCACGATGGGAGTTGTGAGAATCTCCCAACTGCAACAATTCTTCTGCAGGACAATTGAGACCTGTTGGTTGGCTCCAGGACAACGATTCCGAGCACCGTTCTAAGGATGGATGGCTGGGAGGCCCACTTCGCATTCCAATAGTCTCCAAGCAACAAGACAGGTTAGATCTGCTGGATCTGGGGGAGCAACCGAGGCTGCTGAGTTGAAATGGACTCTCCCGTGGATGTGTCCTAATAGGATTTCGTGTCTATGAGATACCTTAGAATGAAGCAGTGGCACTGGGGCCCTGAAGGGTTCTCCTAAAGAGAGGCTTTCACACAGCTCCATAGTGCAAGTTTCCCATGTGTAGATGAGATTTGTTCTGATGGGTGAGTCAAGAAACAGCCATATGCTCTTATTGAAATCCCGGCCTCTGAGGAGAGATGCCTGGAAACCAAAGCAATGGATCCGAGAGGTGCCTAGGGGCCTGTTCGTTCCTTTTTACCTCTGGGATCAGTCTATGGGTCTGAGTGACCGTAGGTGCTCAGATGGACCCAGATTGCCCCTGTTTGTCCTGGGAAGCCACAAATATTGGGATGGCCTCAGGGACTTTGGAGGTTTATCCTCTTAGTAGGGTTGTGGCCACTGGAATAGGCACATACAATTCCCTTGTAGAGGGCAAGCACAGTCGTCATGTTTGGCTCCAGGGGCCTGAGCCTGTAGGGTGTGCAGGCCAGGGCTGTTTGGACGGTTGTCTGAAAACACAAACTCGGTTTATGTTTCGGGTCATAAGTATGGCAGGACTGATCTACAGACCATGAGGAGAACACTTCGGGATTTAAAAAAAGGGCGAGTGTGAGGCTCTTGCTCAAGTTTTTGTCTCTGGATATCGTGTCACTCATGGTCGTGAAATTTCCAGGTGACTTCATGGGAAATGGACGAGTCTTACTCTCTGGGGGTTTGGCCCCGTCCAAAGAGTTTGGAGTCATTCTGTGGGATGGAAGAAGTCCGTTGTTCTGTTGTTGTTCATTTGTTTTGTTTTGTTTTTCAACCTCGGGTGTCCCACCAAATGAGGGATTCCAGAGTAGAGCCCTGGGGAGGGGCGACTGGACAACCAGAAATCTGGTTAAAAATTGGGGCCTAGGGACATGTCAAGCCCTTTATGACATCTAATGGTCCAGCCACTGAGAGGACGTACTAGGGGACAGGACTCACGCTGAGGGTCACAATGGGTGTTTATGCCCTCATCGCACTCAAAAATGGGCGGGGCCTCAGGGTGAAGGCAGATTTCTCCTACACTGAACGTTGGACAACATGCCGACCACAAGGTTTCTTGCCATGGGTAAGGAAGAGTTCTGATTTCTGCATCACACTCACCCCTGGGCAGTTATTGGAGATAAGTTGTAGGTTCTGAAGCCTGAAAACTGAGGTAGGGAAGAGATGATGACCTAAGGCCATGGCGGGTCTGATGTGCTCAGTGTGTGGTCAGCTGTCTGGGTGTTGGTCACGAGGTCCGGGCTCAGGTTGTCAGACAGTGCATTAGTGCCCAGGTTAGACTATATATTTTGGGTGCATTCGATTGCCGTTTAGGTTATTATCTGAAGAATTCTTCAGGATATGAAGAATGAGCGAGTCTGAGGCGCGTGCTCAGGCTTTTGTCTCTGGAGTTTGTATCAGCGATGGCCGTGGAATGTTGGGGAGGCCTCATGGGCCATGGACGAATCTTGCTATCTGTGGATTTGGCCCGATCCCAATTGTTTTTCGTCAATCTGTGGGATGGGAGGGCTCCTTTCAGGTTTGTTACCTCAGGTGTCCCACCAAAAGAGGAATTCGAAAGCAGATCCCTGGGAAGACTGAAGGGACAACCCGAACTATGGTTAATAATTGGGGCCTAGGTGCTTGGCAAGCCCAATATGCTGTCTCTCCATCCAGCCACTGAGAGGCCTTACCTGAGGACTGGGCTCAGGCTGAGGGTCACAATGTGTGTTTGTGACCAATGTGGCCCGCAAGCATGGGCGGGGCCTCATGGGCCACACTGGTTTCAACTACACTGAACCTTGGACAACATGCCAACCACAAGGTTTCTTGCCATGGCGAAAGACTTCTGATATCTGCATCATTTTCAAACCCGGGCCGTTTTTGGAGATAATGTCTAGGTTCTGAAGCCTGAAAACCGAGGTTGAGAAGAGATGACGACCTAAGGCCATGAGGGATCCGATGTGCTCAGAGTGTGGTCACCTGTCTGGGGGGAGCCAGGAGGTCCAGGCTCAGGCTGTGTCAGAAAGGGCATTAGTTCCCAGGTCAGCCTATATATTAGGGGTACAGCCGAATGGCGTGCCCCGTTGATCCTCATTTGGGGTTTCTGGGTAGCCCCAGAGGGCAATGTTTTTATTCTGGAGGTCAGGCAGAGTGCTGCATTGTAGATCTGGATTGCCAAACTGGAGGGCTTGTGGGCCAGTAGTCCTAGGACGGAAGTCTGAGAAACCAAGCTAGGCCTAGGTATCTGGGTGAGGATATGGCAGGCACAATCTACAGACCTGAATCGAGATCTCGTGCATCTGAATTCAGGGCGAGGATCAGACGATTGCTCAGGTTGGACAGTCTGTCCCTGATGGCCCCTTCTTGAAGGGGGGGTGGATCACGAGGCCATGGGGGTTTTCCCACGATGGGAGTTGTGAGAAGCTCCCAACTGCAAAGATTCTTCTGCAGGACAATTGAGACCTGTTGGTTGGCTCAAGGACAACGATTACGAGCACAGTTCTAAGGATGGATGGCTGGGAGGCCCACTTCGCATTCCAATTGTCTCCAAGCAACAAGACAGGTTAGATCTGCTGGATCTGGGGGAGCAACCGAGGCGGCTGAGTTGAAATGGACTCTCCCGTGGATGTGTCCTAATAGGATTTCGTGTCTATGAGATACCTTGGAATGAAGCAGTGGCACTGGGGCCCTGAGGGTTCTCCTAAAGAGAGGCTTTAACACAGCTCCATCGTGCAAGTTTCCCATGTGTAGATGAGATTTGTTCTGATGGGTGAGTCAAGAAACAGCCATATGCTCTTATTGAAATCCAGGCCTCTGAGGAGAGATGCCTGGAAACCAAAGCAATGGATCCGAGAGGTGCCTAGGGTCCTGTTCGTTCCTTATTACCTCTGGGATCAGTCTATGGGTCTGAGTGACTTTAGGTGCTCAGATGGACCCAGATTGCCCCTGTTTGTCCTGGGAAGCCACAAATATTGCGATGGCCTCAGGGACTTTGGAGGTTTATCCTCTTAGTAGGATTGTGGCCACTGGAATAGGCACATATAATTCCCTTGTAGAGGGCAAGCACAGTCGTCATGTTTGGCTCCAGGGGCCTGAGCCTGTACGGTGTGTAGGCCAGGGCTGTTTGAACGGTTGTCTGAAAACACAAACTCGGTTTATGTTTCGGGTCATAGGTTTGGCAGGACTGATCTACAGACCATGAGGAGAACACTTCGGGATATGAAAAAAGGGCGAGTGTGAGGCTCTTGCTCAAGTTTTTGTCTCTGGATATCGTGTCACTCATGGTCGTGAAATTTCCAGGTGACTTCATGGGAAATGGACGAGTCTTACTCTCTGGGGGTTTGGCCCCGTCCAAAGAGTATGGGGTCATTCTGTGGGATGGAACAAGTCCGTTGTTCTGTTGTTGTTCATTTGTTTTGTTTTGTTTTTCAACCTCAGGTGTCCCACCAATTGAGGGATTCCAGAGTAGAGCCCTGGGGAGGGGCGACTGGACAACCAGTAATCTGGTTAAAAATTGGGGCCTAGGGACATGTCAAGCCCATTATGACATCTAATCGTCCAGCCACTGAGAGGACGTACTAGAGGACAGGACTCACGCTGAGGGTCACAATGGGTGTTTATGCCCTCGTCGCACTCAAAAATGGGCGGGGCCTCAGGGTGAAGGCAGATTTCTCCTACACTGAACGTTGGACAACATGCCAACCACAAGGTTTCTTGCCATGGGTAAGGAAGAGTTCTGATTTCTGCATCACAGTCACCCCTGGGCAGTGATTGGAGATAAGGTCTAGGTTCTGAAGCCTGAAAACTGAGGTAGAGAAGAGATGATGACCTAAGGCCATGGCGGGTCTGATGTGCTCAGTGTGCGGTCAGCTGTCTGGGTGTTGGTCACGAGGTCCGGGCTCAGGTTGCCAGACAGTGCATTAGTGCCCAGGTTAGACTATATATTTTGGGTGCATTCGATTGCCGTTTAGGTTCTTATCTGAAGAATTCTTCAGGATATGAAGAATGAGCGAGTCTGAGGCGCGTGCTCAGACTTTTGTCTCTGGAGTTTGTATCAGCGATGGCCGTGGAATGTTGGGGAGGCCTCATGGGCCATGGACGAATCTTGCTATCTGTGGATTTGGCCCGATCCCAATTGTTTTTCGTCAATCTGTGGGATGGGAGGGCTCCTTTCAGGTTTGTTACCTCAGGTGTCCCACCAAAGGGGAATTCGAAAGCAGATCCCTGGGAAGAGTGAAGGGACAACCCGAACTATGGTTAAAAATTGGGGCCTAGGGGCATGGCAAGCCCAATATGCTGTCTCTCCATCCAGCCACTGAGAGGCCTTACCTGAGGACTGGGCTCAGGCTGAGGGTCACAATGTGTGTTTGTGACCAATGTGGCCCGCAAGCATGCGCGGGGCCTCATGGGCCACACTGGTTTCAACTACACTGAACCTTGGACAACATGCCAACCACAAGGTTTCTTGCCATGGCGAAAGACTTCTGATATCTGCATCATTTTCAAACCCGGGCCGTGATTGGAGATAATGTCTAGGTTCTGAAGCCTGAAAACCGAGGTTGAGAAGAGATGACGACCTAAGGCCATGAGGGATCTGATGTGCTCAGAGTGTGGTCACCTGTCTGGGGGGAGCCAGGAGGTCCAGGCTCAGGCTGTGTCAGAAAGGGCATTAGTTCCCAGGTCAGCCTATATATTTGGGGTACAGCCGAATGGCGTGCCCCGTTGATCCTCATTTGGGGATTCTGGGTAGCCCCAGAGGGCAATGTTTTTCTTCTGGAGGGCAGGCAGAGTGCTGCATTGTAGATCTGGATTGCCAAACTGGAGGGCTTGTGGGCCAGTAGTCCTAGGACGGAAGTCTGAGAACCCAAGCTAGGCCTAGGTATCTGGGTGAGGATATGGCAGGCACAATCTACAGACCTGAATCGAGATCTCGTGCATCTGAATTCAGGGCGAGGATCAGACGATTGCTCAGGTTGGACAGTCAGTCCCTGATGGCCCCTTCTTGAAGGGGGGGTGGATCACGTGGCCATGGGGGTTTTCCCACGATGGGAGTTGTGAGAAGCTCCAAACTGCAAAGATTCTTCTGCAGGACAATTGAGACCTGTTGGTTGGCTCCAGGACAACGATTCCGAGCACCGTTCTAAGGATGGATGGCTGGGAGGCCCACTTCGCATTCCAATTGTCTCCAAGCAACAAGACAGGTTAGATCTGCTGGATCTGGGGGAGCAACCGAGGCGGCTGAGTTGAAATGGACTCTCCCGTGGATGTGTCCTAATAGGATTTCGTGTCTATGAGATACCTTAGAATGAAGCAGTGGCACTGGGGCCCTGAAGGTTTCTCCTAAAGAGAGGCTTTCACACAGCTCCATCGTGCAAGTTTCCCATTTTAGATGAGATTTGTTCTGATGGGTGCGTCAAGAAACAGCTGTATGCTCTTATTGAAATCCAGGCCTCTGAGGAGAGATGCCTGGAAACCAAAGCAATGGATCCGAGAGGTGCCAAGGGGCCTGTTCGTTCCTTTTTACCTCTGGGATCAGTCTATGGGTCTGAGTGACCGTAGGTGCTGAGATGGACCCAGATTGCCCCTGTTTGTCCTGGGAAGCCACAAATATTGGGATGGCCTCAGGGACTTTGGAGGTTTATCCTCTTCGTAGGGTTGTGGCCACTGGAATAGGCACATACAATTCCCTTGTAGAGGGCAAGCACAGTCGTCATGTTTGGCTCCAGGGGCCTGAGCCTGTAGGGTGTGCAGGCCAGGTCTGTTTGGACGGTTGTCTGAAAACACAAACTCGGTTTATGTTTCGGGTCATAGGTATGGCAGGACTGATCTACAGACCATGAGGAGAACACTTCGGGATATGAAAAAAGGGCGAGTGTGAGGCTCTTGCTCAAGTTTTTGTCTCTGGATATCGTGTCACTCATAGTCGTGAAATTTCCAGGTGACTTCATGGGAAATGGACGAGTCTTACTCTCTGGGGGTTTGGCCCCGTCCAAAGAGTTTGGGGTCATTCATTGGGATGGAAGAAGTCCGTTGTTCTGTTGTTGTTCATTTGTTTTGTTTTGTTTTTCAACCTCAGGTGTCCCACCAAATGATGGATTCCAGAGTAGAGCCCTGGGGAGGGGCGACTGGACAACCAGAAATCTGGTTAAAATTTGGGCCTAGGGACATGTCAAGCCCATTATGACATCTAATGGTCCAGCCACTGAGAGGACGTACTAGAGGTCAGGACTCACGCTGAGTGTCACAAAGGGTGTTTATTCCCTCGTCGCACCCCAAAATGGGCGGGGCCTCAGGGTGAAGGCAGATTTTTCCTACACTGAACGTTGGACAACATGCCAATCACAGGGTTTCTTGCCATGGGTAAAGAAGAGTTCTGATTTCTGCATCACAGTCACCCCTGGGCAGTGATTGGAGATAAGTTGTAGGTTCTGAAGCCTGAAAACTGAGGTAGGGAAGAGATGATGACCTAAAGCCATGGCGGGTCTGATGTGCTCAGTGTGCGGTCAGCTGTCTGGGTGTTGGTCACGAGGTCCGGGCTCAGGTTGTCAGACAGTGCATTAGTGCCCAGGTTAGACTATATATTTTGGGTGCATTCGATTGCCGTTTAGGTTCTTATCTGAAGAATTCTTAAGGATATGAAGAATGAGCGAGTCTGAGGCGCGTGCTCAGGCTTTTGTCTCTGGAGTTTGTATCAGCGATGGCCGTGGAATGTTGGGGAGGCCTCATGGGCCATGGACGAATCTTGCTATCTGTGGATTTGGCCCGATCCCAATTGTTTTTCGTCAATCTGTGGGATGGGAGGGCTCCTTTCAGGTTTGTTACCTCAGGTGTCCCACCAAAAGAGGAATTCGAAAGTAGATCCCTGGGAAGAGAGAAGGGACAACCAGAACTATGGTTAAAAATTGGGGCCTAGGGGCATGGCAAGCCCAATATGCTGTCTCTCCATCCAGCCACTGAGAGGCCTTACCTGAGGACTGGGCTCAGGCTGAGGGTCACAATGTGTGTTTGTGACCAATGTGGCCCGCAAGCATGCGCGGGGCCTCATGGGCCACACTGGTTTCAACTACACTGAACCTTGGACAACATGCCAACCACAAGGTTTCTTGCCATGGCGAAAGACTTCTGATATCTGCATCATTTTCAAACCCGGGCCGTGATTGGAGATAATGTCTAGGTTCTGAAGCCTGAAAACCGAGGTTGAGAAGAGATGACGACCTATGGCCATGAGGGATCCGATGTGCTCAGAGTGTGGTCACCTGTCTGGGGGGATCCAGGAGGTCCAGGCTCAGGCTGTGTCAGAAAGGGCATTAGTTCCCAGGTCAGCCTATATATTTGGGGTACAGCCGAATGGCTTGCCCCGTTGATCCTCATTTGGGGTTTCTGAGTAGCCCCAGAGGGCAATGTTTTTCTTCTGGAGGGCAGGCAGAGTGCTGCATTGTAGATCTGGATTGCCAAACTGGAGGGCTTGTGGGCCAGTAGTCCTAGGACGGAAGTCTGAGAACCCAAGCTAGGCCTAGGTATCTGGGTGAGGATATGGCAGGCACAATCTACAGACCTGAATCGAGATCTCGTGCATCTGAATTCAGGGCGAGGATCAGACGATTGCTCAGGTTGGACAGTCTGTCCCTGATGGCCCCTTCTTGAAGGGGGGGTGGATCACGAGGCCATGGGGGTTTTCCCGCGATGGGAGTTGTGAGAAGCTCCCAACTGCAAAGATTCTTCTGCAGGACAATTGAGACCTGTTGGTTGGCTCCAAGACAACGATTCCGAGCACCGTTCTAAGGATGGATGGCTGGGACGCCCACTTCGCATTCCAATTGTCTCCAAGCAACAAGAGAGGTTAGATCTGCTGGATCTGGGGGAGCAACCGAGGCGGCTGAGTTGAATGGACTCTCCCGTGGATGTGTCCTAATAGGATTTCGTGTCTATGAGATACCTTGATTGAAGCATTGGCACTGGGGCCCTGAAGGTTTCTCCTAAAGAGAGGCTTTCACACAGCTCCATCGTGCAAGTTTCCCATGTGTAGATGAGATTTGTTCTGATGGGTGAGTCAAGAAACAGCCATATGCTCTTATTGAAATCCAGGCCTCTGAGGAGAGATGCCTGGAAACCAAAGCAATGGATCCGAGAGGTGCCTAGGGGCCTGTTCGTTCCTTTTTACCTCTGGGATCAGTCTATGGGTCTGAGTGACCGTAGGTGCTCAGATGGACCCAGATTGCCCCTGTTTGTCCTGGGAAGCCACAAATATTGGGATGGCCTCAGGGACTTTGGAGGTTTATCCTCTTAGTAGGGTTGTGGCCACTGGAATAGGCACATACAATTCCCTTGTAGAGGGCAAGCACAGTCGTCAGGTTTGGCTCTAGGGGCCTGAGCCTGTAGGGTGTGAAGGCCATGGCTGTTTGGACGGTTGTCTGAAAACACAAACTCGGTTTATGTTTCGGGTCATAGGTATGGCAGGACTGATCTACAGACCATGAGGAGAACACTTCGGGATATGAAAAAAGGGCGAGTGTGAGGCTCTTGCTCAAGTTTTTGTCTCTGGATATCGTGTCACTCATGGTCGTGAAATTTCCAGGTGACTTCATGGGAAATGGACGAATCTTACTCTCTGGGGGTTTGGCCCTGTCCAAAGAGTTTGGGGTCATTCTGTGGGATGGAAGAAGTCCGTTGTTCTGTTGTTGTTCATTTGTTTTGTTTTGATTTTCAACCTCGGGTGTCCCACCAAATGAGGGATTCCAGAGTAGAGCCCTGGGGAGGGGCGACTGGACAACCAGAAATCTGGTTAAAAATTGGGGCCTAGGGACATGTCAAGCCCATTATGACATCTAATGGTCCAGACACTGAGAGGACGTACTAGAGGACAGGACTCACGCTGAGGGTCACAATGGGTGTTTATGACCTCGTCGCACTCAAAAATGGGCGGGGCCTCAGGGAGAAGGCAGATTTCTCCTACACTGAACGTTGGACAACATGCCAATCACAGGGTTTCTTGCCATGGGTAAGGAAGTGTTCTGATTTCTGCATCACAGTCACCCCTGGGCAGTGATTGGAGATAAGGTCTAGGTTCTGAAGCCTGAAAACTGAGGTAGGGAAGAGATGATGACCTAAGGCCATGGCGGGTCTGATGTGCTCAGTGTGTGGTCAGCTGTCTGGGTGTTGGTCACGAGGTCCGGGCTCAGGTTGTCAAACAGTGCATTAGTGCCCAGGTTAGACTATATATTTTGGGTGCATTCGATTGCCGTTTAGGTTCTTATCTGAAGAATTCTTCAGGATATGAAGAATGAGCGAGTCTGAGGCGCGTGCTCAGGCTTTTGTCTCTGGAGTTTGTATCAGCGATGGCCGTGGAATGTTGGGGAGGCCTCATGGGCCATGGACGAATCTTGCTCTCTGTGGATTTGGCCCGATACCAATTGTTTTTCGTCAATCTGTGGGATGGGAGGGCTCCTTTCAGGTTTGTTACCTCAGGTGTCCCACCAAAAGAGGAATTCGAAAGCAGATCCCTGGGAAGAGTGAAGGGACAACCCGAACTATGGTTAAAAATTGGGGCCTAGGGGCATGGCAAGCCCAATATGCTGTCTCTCCATCCAGCCACTGAGAGGCCTTACCTGAGGACTGGGCTCAGGCTGAGGGTCACAATGTGTGTTTGTGACCAATGTGGCCCGCAAGCATGGGCGGGGCCTCATGAGCCACACTGGTTTCAACTACACTGAACCTTGGACAACATGCCAACCACAAGGTTTCTTGCCATGGCGAAAGACTTCTGATATCTGCATCATTTTCAAACCCAGGCCGTGATTGGAGATAATGTCTAGGTTCTGAAGCCTGAAAACCGAGGTTGAGAAGAGATGACGACCTAAGGCCATGAGGGATCCGATGTGCTCAGAGTGTGGTCACCTGTCTGGGGGGAGCCAGGAGGTCCAGGCTCAGGGTGAGTCAGAAAGGGCATTAGTTCCCAGGTCAGCCTATATATTTGGGGTACAGCCGAATGGCGTGCCCCGTTGATCCTAATTTGGGGTTTCTGGGTAGCCCCAGAGGGCAATGTTTTTCTTCTGGAGGGCAGGCAGAGTGCTGCATTGTAGATCTGGATTGCCAAACTGGAGGGCTTGTGGGCCAGTAGTCCTAGGACGGAAGTCTGAGAACCCAAGCTTGGCCTAGGTATCTGGGTGAGGATATGGCAGGCACAATCTACAGACCTGAATCGAGATCTCGTGCATCTGAATTCAGGGCGAGGATCAGACGATTGCTCAGGTTGGACAGTCTGTCCCTGATGGCCCCTTCTTGAAGGGGGGGTGGATCACGAGGCCATGGGGGTTTTCCCACGATGGGAGTTGTGAGAAGCTCCCAACTGCAAAGATTCTTCTGCAGGACAATTGAGACCTGTTGGTTGGCTCCAGGACAACGATTCCGAGCACCGTTCTAAGGATGGATGGCTGGGAGGTCCACTTCGCATTCCAATTGTCTCCAAGCAACAAGACAGGTTAGATCTGCTGGATCTGGGGGAGCAACCGAGGAGGCTGAGTTGAAATGGACTCTCCCGTGGGTGTGTCCTAATAGGATTTCGTGTCTATGAGATACCTTGGAATGAAGCAGTGGCACTGGGGCCCTGAAGGTTTCTCCTACAGAGAGGCTTTCACACAGCTCCATCGTGCAAGTTTCCCATGTGTAGATGAGATTTGTTCTGATGGGTGAGTCAAGAAACAGCCATATGCTCTTATTGAAATCCAGGACTCTGAGGAGAGATGCCTGGAAACCAAAGCAATGGATCCGAGAGGTGCCTAGGGGCCTGTTCGTTCCTTTTTACCTCTGGGATCAGTCTGAGTGACCGTAGGTGCTCAGATGGACCCAGATTGCCCCTGTTTGTCCTGGGAAGCCACAAATATTGGGATGGCCTCAGGGACTTTGGAGGTTTATCCTCTTATTAGGATTGTGGCCACTGGAATAGGCACATATAATTCCCTTGTAGAGGGCAAGCACAGTCGTCAGCTTTGGCTCCAGGGGCCTGAGCCTGTAGGGTGTGTAGGCCAGGGCTGTTTGGACGGTTGTCTGAAAACACAAACTCGGTTTATGTTTCGTGTCATAGGTATGGCAAGACTGATCTACAGACCATGAGGAGAACACTTCGGGATATGAAAAAAGGGCGAGTGTGAGGCTCTTGCTCAAGTTTTTGTCTCTGGATATCGTGTCACTCATGGTCGTGAAATTTCCAGGTGACTTCATGGGAAATGGACGAGTCTTACTCTCTGGGGGTTTGGCCCCGTCCAAAGAGTTTGGGTTCATTCTCTGGGATGGAAGAAGTCCGTTGTTCTGTTGTTGTTCATTTGTTTTGTTTTGTTTTTCAACCTCGGGTGTCCCACCAAATGAGGGATTCCAGAGTAGAGCCCTGGGGAGGGGCGACTGGACAACCAGAAATCTGGTTAAAAATTGGGGCCTAGGGACATGTCAAGCCCATTATGACATCTAATGGTCCAGACACTGAGAGGACGTACTAGAGGACAGGACTCACGCTGAGGGTCACAATGGGTGTTTATGACCTCGTCGCACTCAAAAATGGGCGGGGCCTCAGGGAGAAGGCAGATTTCTCCTACACTGAACGTTGGACAACATGCTAACCACAAGGTTTCTTGCCATGGGTAAGGAAGAGTTCTGATTTCTGCATCACAGTCACCCCTGGGCAGTGATTGGAGATAAGGTCTAGGTTCTGAAGCCTGAAAACTGAGGTAGGGAAGAGATGATGACCTAAGGCCATGGCGGGTCTGATGTGCTCAGTGTGCGGTCAGCTGGCTGGGTGTTGGTCACGAGGTCCGGGCTCAGTTTGTCAGACAGTGCATTAGTGCCCAGGTTAGACTATATATTTTCGGTGCATTCGATTGCCGTTGAGGTTCTTATCTGAAGAATTCTTCAGGATATGAAGAATGAGCGAGTCTGAGGCGCGTGCTCAGGCTTTTGTCTCTGGAGTTTGTATCAGCGATGGCCGTGGAATGTTGGGGAGGCCTCATGGGCCATGGACGAATCTTGCTATCTGTGGATTTGGCCCGATCCCAATTGTTTTTCGTCAATCTGTGGGATGGGAGGGCTCCTTTCATGATTGTTACCTCAGGTTTCCCACCCAAAGAGGAATTCGAAAGCAGATCCCTGGGAAGAGTGAAGGGACAACCCGAACTATGGTTAAAAATTGGGGCCCAGGGGCATGGCGAGCCCAATATTCTGTCTCTCCATCCAGCCACTGAGAGGCCTTACCTGAGGACTGGGCTCAGGCTGAGGGTCACAATGTGTGTTTGTGACCAATGTGGCCCGCAAGCATGGGCGGGGCCTCATGGGCCACACTGGTTTCAACTACACTGAACCTTGGACAACATGCCAACCACAAGGTTTCTTGCCATGGCGAAAGACTTCTGATATCTGCATCATTTTCAAACCCGGGCCGTGATTGGAGATAATGTCTAGGTTCTGAAGCCTGAAAACCGAGGTTGAGAAGAGATGGCGACCTAAGGCCATGAGGGGTCCGATGTGCTCAGAGTGTGGTCACCTGTCTGGGGGGAGCCAGGAGGTCCAGGCTCAGGCTGTGTCAGAAAGGGCATTAGTGCCCAGGTCAGCCTATATATTTGGGGTACAGCCGAATGGCGTGCCCCGTTGATCCTCATTTGGGGTTTCTGGGTAGCCCCAGAGGGCAATGTTTTTCTTCTGGAGGGCAGGCAGAGTGCTGCATTGTAGATCTGGATTGCCAAACTGGAGGGCTTGTGGGCCAGTAGTCCTAGGACGGAAGTCTGAGAACCCAAGCTAGGCCTAGGTATCTGGGTGAGGATATGGCAGGCACAATCTACAGACCTGAATCGAGATCTCGTGCATCTGAATTCAGGGCGAGGATCAGACGATTGCTCAGGTTGGACAGTCTGTCCCTGATGGCCCCTTCTTGAAGGGGGGGTGGATCACGAGGCCATGGGGGTTTTCCCGCGATGGGAGTTGTGAGAAGCTCCCAACTGCAAAGATTCTTCTGCAGGACAATTGAGACCTGTTGGTTGGCTTCAGGACAACGATTCCGAGCACCGTTCTAAGGATGGATGGCTGGGGGGCCCACTTCGCATTCCAACTGTCTCCAAGCAACAAGACAGGTTAGATCTGCTGAAATGGACTCTCCCGTGGATGTGTCCCAATATGATTTCGTGTCTATGGAGACCATGGAATGAAGCAGTGGCACTGGGGCCCTGAAGGGTTCTCCTAAAGAGAGGCTTTCACACAGCTCCATCGTGCAAGTTTCCCATGTGTAGATGAGATTTCTTTTGATGGGTGAGTCAAGAAACAGCCATATGCTCTTATTGAAATCCAGGCCTCTGAGGAGAGATGCCTGGAAACCAAAGCAATGGATCCGAGAGGTGCCTAGGGGCCTGTTCGTTCCTTTTTACCTCTGGGATCAGTCTATGGGTCTGAGTGACCGTAGGTGCTCAGATGGACCCAGATTGCCCCTGTTAGACCTGGGAAGCCACAAATATTGGGATGGCCACAGGGACTTGGGAGGTTTATCCTCTTAGTAGGGTTGTGGCCACTGGAATAGGCACATACAATTCCCTTGTAGAGGGCAAGCACAGTCGTCAGGTTTGGCTCCAGGGGCCTGAGCCTGTAGGGTGTGTAGGCCAGGGCTGTTTGGACGGTTGTCTGAAAACACAAACTCGGTTTATGTTTCGGGTCATAGGTATGGCAGGACTGATCTACAGACCATGAGGAGAACACTTCGGGATATGAAAAAAGGGCGAGTGTGAGGCTCTTGCTCAAGTTTTTGTCTCTGGATATCGTGTCACTCATGGTCGTGAAATTTCCAGGTGACTTCATTGGAAATGGACGAGTCT
This sequence comes from Mustela lutreola, assembly GCF_030435805.1. Lineage (NCBI taxonomy): Eukaryota > Metazoa > Chordata > Mammalia > Carnivora > Mustelidae > Mustela > Mustela lutreola. Next base: position 118,635,402 of record NC_081299.1, on the reverse strand, counting down.
TACTCTCTGGGGGTTTGGCCCCGTCCAAAGAGTTTGGGGTCATTCTGTGGGATGGAAGAAGTCCGTTGTTCTGTTGTTGTTCATTTGTTTTGTTTTGTTTTTCAAACTCGGGTGTCCCACCAAATGAGGGATTCCAGAGTAGAGCCCTGGGGAGGGGCGACTGGACAACCAGAAATCTGGTTAAAAATTGGGGCCTAGGGACATGTCAAGCCCATTATGACATCTAATGGTCCAGCCACTGAGAGGACGTACTAGAGGACAGGACTCACGCTGAGGGTCACAATGGGTGTTTATGCCCTCGTCGCACTCTAAAATGGGCGGGGCCTCAGGGTGAAGGCAGATTTCTCCTACACTGAACGTTGGACAACATGCCAACCACAAGGTTTCTTGCCATGGGTAAGGAAGAGTTCTGATTTCTGCATCACAGTCACCCCTGGGCAGTGATTGGAGATAAGGTCTAGGTTCTGAAGCCTGAAAACTGAGGTAGGGAAGAGATGATGACCTAAGGCCATGGCGGGTCTGATGTGCTCAGTGTGCGGTCAGCTGTCTGGGTGTTGGTCACGAGGTCCGGGCTCAGGTTGTCAGACAGTGCATTAGTGCCCAGGTTAGACTATATATTTTGGGTGCATTCGATTGCCGTTGAGGTTCTTATCTGAAGAATTCTTCAGGATATGAAGAATGAGCGAGTCTGAGGCGCGTGCTCAGGCTTTTGTCTCTGGAGTTTGTATCAGCGATGGCCGTGGAATGTTGGGGAGGCCTCATGGGCCATGGACGAATCTTGCTGTCTGTGGATTTGGCCCGATCCCAATTGTTTTTCATCAATCTGTGGGATGGGAGGGCTCCTTTCAGGTTTGTTACCTGAGGTGTCCCACCAAAAGAGGAATTCGAAAGCAGATCCCTGGGAAGAGTGAAGGGACAACCCGAACTATGGTTAAAAATTGGTGCCTAGGGGCATGGCAAGCCCAATATGCTGTCTCTCCATCCAGCCACTGAGAGGCCTTACCTGAGGACTGGGCTCAGGCTGAGGGTCCCAATGTGTGTTTGTAACCAATGTGTCCCGCAGGCATGGGCGGGGCCTCATGGGCCACACTGGTTTCCACTACACTGAACCTTGGACAACATGCCAACCACAAGGTTTCTTGCCATGGCGAAAGACTTCTGATATCTGCATCATTTTCGAACCCGGGCCGTGATTGGAGATAATGTCTAGGTTCTGAAGCCTGAAAACCGAGGTTGAGAAGAGATGACGACCTAAGGCCATGAGGGATCCGATGTGCTCAGAGTGTGGTCACCTGTCTGGGGGGATCCAGGAGGTCCAGGCTCAGGCTGTGTCAGAAAGGGCATTAGTTCCCAGGTCAGCCTATATATTTGGGGTACAGCCGAATGGCATGCCCCGTTGATCCTCATTTGGGGTTTCTGGGTAGCCCCAGAGGGCAATGTTTTTCTTCTGGAGGGCAGGCAGAGTGCTGCATTGTAGATCTGGATTGCCAAACTGGAGGGCTTGTGGGCCAGTAGTCCTAGGACGGAAGTCTGAGAACCCAAGCTAGGCCTAGGTATCTGGGTGAGGATATGGCAGGCACAATCTACAGACCTGAATCGAGATCTCGTGCATCTGAATTCAGGGCGAGGATCAGACGATTGCTCAGGTTGGACAGTCTGTCCCTGATGGCCCCTTCTTGAAGGGGGGGTGGATCACGAGGACATGGGGGTTTTCCCGGGATGGGAGTTGTGAGAAGCTCCCAACTGCAAAGATTCTTCTGCAGGACAATTGAGACCTGTTGGTTGGCTCCAGGACAACGATTCCGAGCACCGTTCTAAGGATGGATGGCTGGGGGGCCCACTTCGCATTCCAACTGTCTCCAAGCAACAAGACAGGTTAGATCTGCTGAAATGGACTCTCCCGTGGATGTGTCCTAATATGATTTCGTGTCTATGGAGACCTTGGAATGAAGGAGTGGCACTGGGGCCCTGAAGGGTTCTCCTAAAGAGAGGCTTTCACACAGCTCCATCGTGCAAGTTTCCCATGTGTAGATGAGATTTGTTTTGATGGGTGAGTCAAGAAACAGCCATATGCTCTTATTGAAATCCAGGCCTCTGAGGAGAGATGCCTGGAAACCAAAGCAATGGATCCGAGAGGTGCCTAGGGGCCTGTTCGTTCCTTTTTACCTCTGGGATCAGTCTATGGGTCTGAGTGACCGTAGGTGCTCAGATGGACCCAGATTGCCCCTGTTTGTCCTGGGAAGCCACAAATATTGGGATGGCCTCAGGGACTTTGGAGGTTTATCCTCTTATTAGGATTGTGGCCACTGGAATAGGCACATATAATTCCCTTGTAGAGGGCAAGCACAGTCGTCAGCTTTGGCTCCAGGGGCCTGAGCCTGTAGGGTGTGTAGGCCAGGGCTGTTTGGACGGTTGTCTGAAAACACAAACTCGGTTTATGTTTCGTGTCATAGGTATGGCAAGACTGATCTACAGACCATGAGGAGAACACTTCGGGATATGAAAAAAGGGCGAGTGTGAGGCTCTTGCTCAAGTTTTTGTCTCTGGATATCGTGTCACTCATGGTCGTGAAATTTCCAGGTGACTTCATGGGAAATGGACGAGTCTTACTCTCTGGGGGTTTGGCCCCGTTCAAAGAGTTTGGGTTCATTCTCTGGGATGGAAGAAGTCCGTTGTTCTGTTGTTGTTCATTTGTTTTGTTTTGTTTTTCAAACTCGGGTGTCCCACCAAATGAGGGATTCCAGAGTAGAGCCCTGGGGAGGGGCGACTGGACAACCAGAAATCTGGTTAAAAATTGGGGCCTAGGGACATGTCAAGCCCATTATGACATCTAATGGTCCAGCCACTGAGAGGACGTACTAGAGGACAGGACTCACGCTGAGGGTCACAATGGGTGTTTATGCCCTCGTCGCACTCAAAAATGGGCGGGGCCTCAGGGTGAAGCAGATTTCTCCTACACTGAACGTTGGACAACATGCCAACCACAAGGTTTCTTGCCATGGGTAAGGAAGAGTTCTGATTTCTGCATCACAGTCACCCCTGGGCAGTGATTGGAGATAAGGTCTAGGTTCTGAAAACTGAAAACTGAGGTAGGGAAGAGATGATGACCTAAGGCCATGGCGGGTCTGATGTGCTCAGTGTGCGGTCAGCTGGCTGGGTGTTGGTCACGAGGTCCGGGCTCAGTTTGTCAGACAGTGCATTAGTGCCCAGGTTAGACTATATATTTTGGGTGCATTCGATTGCCGTTGAGGTTCTTATCTGAAGAATTCTTCAGGATATGAAGAATGAGCGAGTCTGAGGCGCGTGCTCAGGCTTTTGTCTCTGGAGTTTGTATCAGCGATGGCCGTGGAATGTTGGGGAGGCCTCATGGGCCATGGACGAATCTTGCTATCTGTGGATTTGGCCCGATCCCAATTGTTTTTCGTCAATCTGTGGGATGGGAGGGCTCCTTTCATGATTGTTACCTCAGGTGTCCCACCCAAAGAGGAATTCGAAAGCAGATCCCTGGGAAGAGTGAAGGGACAACCCGAACTATGGTTAAAAATTGGGGCCCAGGGGCATGGCGAGCCCAATATGCTGTCTCTCCATCCAGCCACTGAGAGGCCTTACCTGAGGACTGGGCTCAGGCTGAGGGTCACAATGTGTGTTTGTGACCAATGTGGCCCGCAAGCATGGGCGGGGCCTCATGGGCCACACTGGTTTCAACTACACTGAACCTTGGACAACATGCCAACCACAAGGTTTCTTGCCATGGCGAAAGACTTCTGATATCTGCATCATTTTCAAACCCGGGCCGTGATTGGAGATAATGTCTAGGTTCTGAAGCCTGAAAACCGAGGTTGAGAAGAGATGGCGACCTAAGGCCATGAGGGGTCCGATGTGCTCAGAGTGTGGTCACCTGTCTGGGGGGAGCCAGGAGGTCCAGGCTCAGGCTGTGTCAGAAAGGGCATTAGTGCCCAGGTCAGCCTATATATTTGGGGTACAGCCGAATGGCGTGCCCCGTTGATCCTCATTTGGGGTTTCTGGGTAGCCCCAGAGGGCAATGTTTTTCTTCTGGAGGGCAGGCAGAGTGCTGCATTGTAGATCTGGATTGCCAAACTGGAGGGCTTGTGGGCCAGTAGTCCTAGGACGGAAGTCTGAGAACCCAAGCTAGGCCTAGGTATCTGGGTGAGGATATGGCAGGCACAATCTACAGACCTGAATCGAGATCTCGTGCATCTGAATTCAGGGCGAGGATCAGACGATTGCTCAGGTTGGACAGTCTGTCCCTGATGGCCCCTTCTTGAAGGGGGGGTGGATCACGAGGCCATGGGGGTTTTCCCGCGATGGGAGTTGTGAGAAGCTCCCAACTGCAAAGATTCTTCTACAGGACAATTGAGACCTGTTGGTTGGCTCCAGGACAACGATTCCGAGCACCGTTCTAAGGATGGATGGCTGGGGGGCCCACTTCGCATTCCAACTGTCTCCAAGCAACAAGACAGGTTAGATCTGCTGAAATGGACTCTCCCGTGGATGTGTCCCAATATGACTTCGTGTCTATGGAGACCATGGAATGAAGCAGTGGCACTGGGGCCCTGAAGGGTTCTCCTAAAGAGAGGCTTTCACACAGCTCCATCGTGCAAGTTTCCCATGTGTAGATGAGATTTGTTTTGATGGGTGAGTCAAGAAACAGCCATATGCTCTTATTGAAATCCAGGCCTCTGAGGAGAGATGCCTGGAAACCAAAGCAATGGATCCGAGAGGTGCCTAGGGGCCTGTTCGTTCCTTTTTACCTCTGGGATCAGTCTATGGGTCTGAGTGACCGTAGGTGCTCAGATGGACCCAGATTGCCCCTGTTAGTCCTGGGAAGCCACAAATATTGGGATGGCCACAGGGACTTTGGAGGTTTATCCTCTTAGTAGGGTTGTGGCCACTGGAATAGGCACATACAATTCCCTTGTAGAGGGCAAGCACAGTCGTCAGGTTTGGCTCCAGGGGCCTGAGCCTGTAGGGTGTGTAGGCCAGGGCTGTTTGGACGGTTGTCTGAAAACACAAACTCGGTTTATGTTTCGGGTCATAGGTGTGGCAGGACTGATCTACAGACCATGAGGAGAACACTTCGGGATATGAAAAAAGGGCGAGTGTGAGGCTCTTGCTCAAGTTTTTGTCTCTGGATATCGTGTCACTCATGGTCGTGAAATTTCCAGGTGACTTCATTGGAAATGGACGAGTCTTACTCTCTGGGGGTTTGGCCCCGTCCAAAGAGTTTGGGTTCATTCTCTGGGATGGAAGAAGTCCGTTGTTCTGTTGTTGTTCATTTGTTTAGTTTTGTTTTTCATCCTCGGGTGTCCCACCAAATGACGGATTCCAGAGTAGAGCCCTGGTGAGGGGCGACTGGACAACCAGAAATCTGGTTAAAAATTGGGGCCTAGGGACATGTCAAGCCCATTATGACTTCTAATGGTCCAGCCACTGAGAGGACGTACTAGAGGACAGGACTCACGCTGAGAGTCACAATGGGTGTTTATGCCCTCGTCGCACTCAAAAATGGGCGGGGCCTCAGGGTGAAGGCAGATTTCTCCTACACTGAACGTTGGACAACATGCCAACCACAAGGTTTCTTGCCATGGGTAAGGAAGAGTTCTGATTTCTGCATCACAGTCACCCCTGGGCAGTGATTGGAGATAAGGTCTAGGTTCTGAAGCCTGAAAACTGAGGTAGGGAAGAGATGATGACCTAAGGCCATGGCGGGTCTGATGTGCTCAGTGTGCGGTCAGCTGTCTGGGTGTTGGTCACGAGGTCCGGCCTCAGGTTGTTAGACAGTGCATTAGTGCCCAGGTTAGACTATATATTTTGGGTGCATTCGATTGCCGTTTAGGTTCTTATGTGAAGAATTCTTCAGGATATGAAGAATGAGCGAGTCTGAGGCGCGTGCTCAGGCTTTTGTCTCAGGAGTTTGTATAAGCGATGGCCGTGGAATGTTGGGGAGGCCTCATGGGCCATGGACGAATCTTGCTATCTGTGGATTTGGCCCGATCCCAATTGTTTTTCGTCAATCTGTGGGATGGGAGGGCTCCTTTCAGGTTTGTTACCTGAGGTGTCCCACAAAAAGAGGAATTCGAAAGCAGATCCCTGGGAAGAGTGAAGGGACAACCCGAACTATGGTTAAAAATTGGGGCCTAGGGGCATGGCAAGCCCAATATGCTGTCTCTCCATCCAGCCACTGAGAGGCCTTACCTGAGGACTGGGCTCAGGCTGAGGGTCCCAATGTGTGTTTGTGACCAATGTGGCCCGCAGGCATGGGCGGGGCCTCATGGGCCACACTGGTTTCAACTACACTGAACCTTGGACACCATGCCAACCACAAGGTTTCTTGACATGGCGAAAGACTTCTGATATCTGCATCATTTTCAAACCCGGGCCGTGATTGGAGATAATGTCTAGGTTCTGAAGCCTGAAAACCGAGGTTGAGAAGAAATGACGACCTAAGGCCATGAGGGGTCCGATGTGCTCAGAGTGTGGTCACCTGTCTGGGGGGAGACAGGAGGTCCAGGCTCAGGCTGTGTCAGAAAGGGCATTAGTTCCCAGGTCAGCCTATATATTTGGGGTACAGCCGAATGGCATGCCCCGTTGATCCTCATTTGGGGTTTCTGGGTAGCCCCAGAGGGCAATGTTTTTCTTCTGGAGGGCAGGCAGAGTGCTGCATTGTAGATCTGGATTGCCAAACTGGAGGGCTTGTGGGCCAGTAGTCCTAGGACGGAAGTCTGAGAACCCAAGCTAGGCCTAGGTATCTGGGTGAGGATATGGCAGGCACAATCTACAGACCTGAATCGAGATCTTGTGCATCTGAATTCAGGGCGAGGATCAGACGATTGCTCAGGTTGGACAGTCTGTCCCTGATGGCCCCTTCTTGAAGGGGGGGTGGATCACGAGGCCATGGGGGTTTTCCCGGGATGGGAGTTGTGAGAAGCTCCCAACTGCAAAGATTCTTCTGCAGGACAATTGAGACCTGTTGGTTGGCTCCAGGACAACGATTCCGAGCACCGTTCTAAGGATGGATGGCTGGGGGGCCCACTTCGCATTCCAACTGTCTCCAAGCAACAAGACAGGTTAGATCTGCTGAAATGGACTCTCCCGTGGATGTGTCCTAATATGATTTCGTGTCTATGGAGACCTTGGAATGAAGGAGTGGCACTGGGGCCCTGAAGGGTTCTCCTAATGAGAGGCTTTCACACAGCTCCATCGTGCAAGTTTCCCATGTGTAGATGAGATTTGTTTTGATGGGTGAGTCAAGAAACAGCCATATGCTCTTATTGAAATCCAGGCCTCTGAAGAGAGATGCCTGGAAACCAAAGCAATGGATCCGAGAGGTGCCTAGGGGCCTGTTCGTTCCTTTTTACCTCTGGGATCAGTCTATGGGTCTGAGTGACCGTAGGTGCTCAGATGGACCCAGATTGCCCCTGTTTGTCCTGGGAAGCCACAAATATTGGGATGGCCTCAGGGATTTTGGAGGTTTATCCTCTTAGTAGGGTTGTGGCCACTGGAATAGGCACATACAATTCCCTTGTAGAGGGCAAGCACAGTCGTCATGTTTGGCTCCAGGGGCCTGAGCCTGTAGGGTGTGTAGGCCAGGGATGTTTGGACGGTTGTCTGAAAACACAAACTCGGTTTATGTTTCGGGTCATAGGTACGGCAGGACTGATCTACAGACCATGAGGAGAACACTTCGGGATATGAAAAAAGGGCGAGTGTGAGGCTCTTGCTCAAGTTTTTGTCTCTGGATATCGTGTCACTCATGGTCGTGAAATTTCCAGGTGACTTCATTGGAAATGGACGAGTCTTACTCTCTGGGGGTTTGGCCCCGTCCAAAGAGTTTGGGGTCATTCTGTGGGATGGAAGAAGTCCGTTGTTCTGTTGTTGTTCATTTGTTTTGTTTTGTTTTTCAAACTCGGGTGTCCCACCAAATGAGGGATTCCAGAGTAGAGCCCTGGGGAGGGGCGACTGGACAACCAGAAATCTGGTTAAAAATTGGGGCCTAGGGACATGTCAAGCCCATTATGACTTCTAATGGTCCAGCCACTGAGAGGACGTACTAGAGGACAGGACTCACGCTGAGGGTCACAATGGGTGTTTATGCCCTCGTCGCACTCAAAAATGGGCGGGGCCTCAGGGTGAAGGCAGATTTCTCCTACACTGAACGTTGGACAACATGCCAACCACAAGGTTTCTTGCCATGGGTAAGGAAGAGTTCTGATTTCTGCATCACAGTCACCCCTGGGCAGTGATTGGAGATAAGGTCTAGGTTCTGAAGCCTGAAAACTGAGGTAGGGAAGAGATGATGACCTAAGGCCATGGCGGGTCTGATGTGCTCAGTGTGCGGTGAGCAGTCTGGGTGTTGGTCACGAGGTCCCGGCTCAGGTTGTCAGACAGTGCATTAGTGCCCAGGTTAGACTATATATTTTGGGTGCATTCGATTGCCGTTTAGGTTCTTATCTGAAGAATTCTTCAGGATATGAAGAATGAGCGAGTCTGAGGCGCGTGCTCAGGCTTTTGTCTCTGGAGTTTGTATCAGCGATGGCCGTGGAATGTTGGGGAGGCCTCATGGGCCATGGACGAATCTTGCTATCTGTGGATTTGGCCCGATCCCAATTGTTTTTCATCAATCTGTGGGATGGGAGGGCTCCTTTCAGGTTTGTTACCTGAGGTGTCCCACCAAAAGAGGAATTCGAAAGCAGATCCCTGGGAAGAGTGAAGGGACAACCCGAACTATGGTTAAAAATTGGGGCCTAGGGGCATGGCAAGCCCAATATGCTGTCTCTCCATCCAGCCACTGAGAGGCCTTACCTGAGGACTGGGCTCAGGCTGAGGGTCCCAATGTGTGTTTGTAACCAATGTGGCCCGCAGGCATGGGCGGGGCCTCATGGGCCACACTGGTTTCCACTACACTGAACCTTGGACAACATGCCAACCACAAGGTTTCTTGACATGGCGAAAGACTTCTGATATCTGCATCATTTTCGAAACCGGGCCGTGATTGGAGATAATGTCTAGGTCCTGAAGCCTGAAAACCGAGGTTGAGAAGAGATGACGACCTAAGGCCATGAGGGATCCGATGTGCTCAGAGTGTGGTCACCTGTCTGGGGGGATCCAGGAGGTCCAGGCTCAGGCTGTGTCAGAAAGGGCATTAGTTCCCAGGTCAGCCTATATATTTGGGGTACAGCCGAATGGCGTGCCCCGTTGATCCTCATTTGGGGTTTCTGGGTAGCCCCAGAGGGCAATGTTTTTCTTCTGGAGGGCAGACAGAGTGCTGCATTGTAGATCTGGATTGCCAAACTGGAGTGCTTCTGGGCCAGAAGTCCTAGGACGGAAGTCTGATAACCCAAGCTAGGCCTAGGTATCTGGGTGAGGATATGGCAGGCACAATCTACAGACCTGAATCGAGATTCGTGCATCTGAATTCAGGGCGAGGATCAGACGATTGCTCAGTTTGGACAGTCTGTCCCTGATGGCCCCTTCTTGAAGGGGGGGTCGATTACGAGGCCATGGGGGTTTTCCCGCGATGGGAGTTGTGAGAAGCTCCCAACTGCAAAGATCCTTCTGCAGGACAATTGAGGCCTGTTGGTTGGCTCCAGGACAACGATTCCGAGCACCATTTAAGGATGGATGGCTGGGAGGCCCACTTCGCATTCCAATTGTCTCCAAGCAACAAGACAGGTTAGATCTGCTGGATATGGGGGAGCAACCGAGGAGGCTGAGTTGAAATGGACTCTCCCGTGGATGTGTCCTAATATGATTTCGTGTCTATGGAGACCTTGGAATGAAGCAGTGGCACTGGGGCCCTGAAGGGTTCTCCTAAAGAGAGGCTATCACAAAGCTCCATCGTGCAAGTTTCCCATGTGTAGATGAGATTTGTTCTGATGGGTGAGTCAAGAAACAGCCATATGCTCTTATTGAAATCCAGGCCTCTGAGGAGAGATGCCTGGAAACCAAAGCAATGGATCCGAGAGGTGCCTAGGGGCCTGTTCGTTCCTTTTTACCTCTGGGATCAGTCTATGGGTCTGAGTGACCGTAGGTGCTGAGATGGACCCAGATTGCCCCTGTTTGTCCTGGGAAGCCACAAATATTGGGATGGCCTCAGGGACTTTGGAGGTTTATCCTCTTAGTAGGGTTGTGGCCACTGGAATAGGCACATACAATTACCTTGTAGAGGGCAAGCACAGTCGTCATGTTTGGCTCCAGGGGCCTGAGCCTGTAGGGTGTGTAGGCCAGGGCTGTTTGGACTGTTGTCTGAAAACACAAACTCGGTTTATGTTTCGGGTCATAGGTATGGCAGGACTGATCTACAGACCATGAGGAGAACACTTCGGGATATGAAAGAAGGGCGAGTGTGAGGCTCTTGCTCAAGTTTTTGTCTCTGGATATCGTGTCTCTCATGGTCGTGATATTTCCAGGTGACTTCATGGGAAATGGACGAGTCTTACTCTCTGGGGGTTTGGCCCCGTCCAAAGAGTTTGGGTTCATTCTCTGGGATGGAAGAAGTCCGTTGTTCTGTTGTTGTTCATTTGTTTAATTTTGTTTTTCATCCTCGGGTGTCCCACCAAATGACGGATTCCAGAGTAGAGCCCTGGTGAGGGGCGACTGGACAACCAGAAATCTGGTTAAAAATTGGGGCCTAGGGACATGTCAAGCCCATTATGACTTCTAATGGTCCAGCCACTGAGAGGACGTACTAGAGGACAGGACTCACGCTGAGGGTCACAATGGGTGTTTATGCCCTCGTCGCACTCAAAAATGGGCGGGGCCTCAGGGTGAAGGCAGATTTCTCCTACACTGAACGTTGGACAACATGCCAACCACAAGGTTTCTTGCCATGGGTAAGGAAGAGTTCTGATTTCTGCATCACAGACACCCCTGGGCAGTGATTGGAGATAAGGTCTAGGTTCTGAAGCCTGAAAACTGAGGTAGGGAAGAGATGATGACCTAAGGCCATGGCGGGTCTGATGTGCTGAGTGTGCTGTCAGCTGTCTGGGTGTTGGTCACGAGGTCCGGGCTCAGGTTGTCAGACAGTGCATTAGTGCCCAGGTTAGACTATATATTTTGGGTGCATTCGATTGCCGTTTAGGTTCTTATCTGAAGAATTCTTCAGGATATGAAGAATGAGCGAGTCTGAGGCGCGTGCTCGGGCTTTTGTCTCTGGAGTTTGTATCAGCGATGGACGTGGAATGTTGGGGAGGCCTCATGGGCCATGGACGAATCTTGCTATCTGTGGATTTGGCCCGATCCCAATTGTTTTTCATCATTCTGTGGGATGGGACGCTCCTTTCAGTTTTGTTACCTCAGGTGTCCCACCAAAAGAGGAATTCGAAAGCAGATCCCTGGGAAGAGTGTAGGGACAACCCGAACTACGGTTAAAAATTGGGGCCTAGGGGCATGGCAGGCCCAATATGCTGTCTCTCCATCCAGCCACTGAGAGGCTTTACCTGAGGACTGGGCTCAGGCTGAGGGTCAAAATGTGTGTTTGTGACCAATGTGGCCCGCAAGCATGGGCGGGGCCTCATGGGCCACACTGGTTTCAACTACACTGAACCTTGGACAACATGCCAACCACAAGGTTTCTTGCCATGGCGAAAGACTTCTGATATCTGCATCATTTTCAAACCCGGGCCGTGATTGGAGATAATGTCTAGGTTCTGAAGCCTGAAAACCGAGGTTGAGAAGAGATGACGACCTAAGGCCATGAGGGATCCGATGTGCTCAGATTGTGGTCACCTGTCTGGGTGGAGCCAGGAGGTCCAGTCTCAGGCTGTGTCAGAAAGGGCATTAGTTCCCAGGTCAGCCTATATATTTGGGGTACAGCCGAATGGCGTGCCCCGTTGATCCTCATTTGGGGTTTCTGGGTAGCCCCAGATGGCAATGTTTTTCTTCTGGAGGGCAGGCAGAGTGCTGCATTGTAGATCTGGATTGCCAAACTGGAGGGCTTGTGGGCCATTAGTCCCAGGACGGAAGTCTGAGAACCCAAGCTAGGCCTAGGTATCTGGGTGAGGATATGGCAGGCACAATCTACAGACCTGAATCGAGATCTCGTGCATCTGAATTCAGGGCGAGGATCAGACGATTGCTCAGGTTGGACAGTCTGTCCCTGATGGACCCTTCTTGAAGCGGGGGTGGATCACGAGGCCATGGGGTTTTCCCACGATGGGAGTTGTGAGAAGCTCCCAACTGCAAAGATTCTTCTGCAGGACAATTGAGACCTGTTGGTTGGCTCCAGGACAACGATTACGAGCACCGTTCTAAGGATGGATGGCTGGGAGGCCCACTTCGCATTCCAATTGTCTCCAAGCAACAAGACAGGTTAGATTTGCTGGATCTGGGGGAGCAACCGAGGCGGCTGAGTTGAAATGGACTCTCCAGTGGATGTGTCCTAATAGGATTTCGTGTCTATGAGATACCTTGGAATGAAGCAGTGGCACTGGGTCCCTGAAGGTTTCTCCTAAAGAGATCCTTTCACACAGCTCCATCGTGAAAGTTTCCCATGTGTAGATGAGATTTGTTCTGATGGGTGAGTCAAGAAACAGCCATATGCTCTTATTGAAATCCCGGCCTCTGAGGAGAGATGCCTGGAAACCAAAGCAATGGATCCGAGAGGTGCCTAGGGGCCTGTTCGTTCCTTTTTACCTCTGGGATTAGTCTATAAGTCTGAGTGACCGTAGGTGCTGAGATGGACCCAGATAGCCCCGTTTGTCCTGGGAAGCCACAAATATTGGGATGGCCTCAGGGACTTTGGAGGTTTATCCTCTTAGTAGGGTTGTGGCCACTGGAATAGGCACATACAATTCCCTTGTAGAGGGCAAGCACAGTCGTCAGGTTTGGCTCTAGGGGCCTGAGCCTGTAGGGTGTATAGGCCAGGGCTGTTTGGACGGTTGTCTGAAAACACAAACTCGGTTTATGTTTCGGGTCATAGGTATGGCAGGACTGATCTACAGACCATGAGGAGAACACTTCGGGATATGAAAAAAGGGCGAGTGTGGGGCTCTTGCTCAAGTTTTTGTCTCTGGATATCGTGTCACTCATGGTCGTAAAATTTCCAGGTGACTTCATGGGAAATTGACGAGTCTTACTCTCTGGGGGTTTGGCCCCGTCCAAAGAGTATGGGGTCATTCTGTGGGATGGAAGAAGTCCGTTGTTCTGTTGTTGTTCATTTGTTTTGTTTTGTTTTTCAACCTCGGGTGTCCCACCAAATGAGGGATTCCAGAGTAGAGCCCTGGGGAGGGGCGACTGGACAACCAGAAATCTGGTTAAAAATTGGGGCCTAGGGACATGTCAAGCCCATTATGACATCTAATGGTCCAGCCACTGAGAGGACGTACTAGAGGACAGGACTCACGCTGAGGGTCACAATGGGTGTTTATGCCCTCGTCGCACTCAAAAATGGGCGGGGCCTCAGGGTGAAGGCAGATTTCTCCTACACTGAACGTTGGACAACATGCCAACCACAAGGTTTCTTGCCATGGGTAAGGAAGAGTTCTGATTTCTGCATCACAGTCACCCCTGGGCAGTGATTGGAGATAAGGTCTAGGTTCTGAAGCCTGAAAACTGAGGTAGGGAAGAGATGATGACCTAAGGCCATGGCGGGTCTGATGTGCTCAGTGTGCGGTCAGCTGTCTGGGTGTTGGTCACGAGGTCCGGGCTCAGGTTGTTAGACAGTGCATTAGTGCCCAGGTTAGACTATATATTTTGGGTGCATTCGATTGCCGTTTAGGTTCTTATGTGAAGAATTCTTCAGGATATGAAGAATGAGCGAGTCTGAGGCGCGTGCTCAGGCTTTTGTCTCAGGAGTTTGTATCAGCGATGGCCGTGGAATGTTGGGGAGGCCTCATGGGCCATGGACGAATCTTGCTATCTGTGGATTTGGCCCGATCCCAATTGTTTTTCGTCAATCTGTGGGATGGGAGGGCTCCTTTCAGGTTTGTTACCTCAGGTGTCCCACCAAAAGAGGAATTCGAAAGCAGATCCCTGGGAAGAGTGAAGGGACAACCCGAACTATGGTTAAAAATTGGGGCCTAGGGGCATGGCAAGCCCAATATGCTGTCTCTCCATCCAGCCACTGAGAGGCCTTACCTGAGGACTGGGCTCAGGCTGAGGGTCCCAATGTGTGTTTGTGACCAATGTGGCCCGCAGGCATGGGCGGGGCCTCATGGGCCACACTGGTTTCAACTACACTGAACCTTGGACAACATGCCAACCACAAGGTTTCTTGCCATGGCGAAAGACTTCTGATATCTGCATCATTTTCAAACCCGGGCCGTGATTGGAGATAATGTCTAGGTTCTGAAGCCTGAAAACCGAGGTTGAGAAGAAATGACGACCTAAGGCCATGAGGGGTCCGATGTGCTCAGAGTGTGGTCACCTGTCTGGGGGGAGACAGGAGGTCCAGGCTCAGGCTGTGTCAGAAAGGGCATTAGTTCCCAGGTCAGCCTATATATTTGGGGTACAGCCGAATGTCATGCCCCGTTGATCCTCATTTGGGGTTTCTGGGTAGCCCCAGAGGGCAATGTTTTTCTTCTGGATGGCAGGCAGAGTGCTGCATTGTAGATCTGGATTGCCAAACTGAAGGGCTTGTGGGCCAGTAGTCCTAGGACGGAAGTCTGAGAACCCAAGCTAGGCCAAGGTATCTGGGTGAGGATATGGCAGGCACAATCTACAGACCTGAATCGAGTTCTCGTGCATCTGAATTCAGGGCGAGGATCAGACGATTGCTCAGGTTGGACAGTCTGTCCCTGATGGCCCCTTCTTGAAGGGGGGGTGGATCACGAGTCCATGGGGGTTTTCCCACGATGGGAGTTGTGAGAAGCTCCCAACTGCAAAGATTCTTCTGCAGGACAATTCAGACCTGTTGGTTGGCTCCAGGACAACGATTCCGAGCACCGTTCTAAGGATGGATGCCTGGGAGGCCCACTTCGCATTCCAATTGTCTCCAAGCAACAAGACAGGTGGGATCTGCTGGATCTGGGGGAGCAACCGAGGAGGCTGAGTTGAAATGGACTCTCCCGTGGATGTGTCCTAATAGGATTTCGTGTCTATGAGATACCTTGGAATGAAGCAGTGGCACTGGCGCCCTGAAGGTTTCACCTCAAGAGAGGCTTTCAAACAGCTCCAACGTGCAAGTTTCCCATGTGTAGATGAGATTTGTTCTGATGGGTGAGTCAAGAAACAGCCATATGCTCTTATTGAAATCCAGGCCTCTGAGGAGAGATGCCTGGAAACCAAAGCAATGGAACCGAGAGGTGCCTACGGGCCTGTTCGTTTCTTTTTACCTCTGGGATCAGTCTATGGGTCTGAGTGACCGTAGGTGCTCAGATGGACCCAGATTGCCCCTGTTTGTCCTGGGAAGCCACAAATATTGGGATGGCCTCAGGGACTTTGGAGGTTTATCCTCTTAGTAGGATTGTGGCCACTGGAATAGGCACATATAATTCCCTTGTAGAGGGCAAGCACAGTCGTCATGTTTGGCTCCAGGGGCCTGAGCCTGTAGGGTGTGTAGGCCAGGGCTGTTTGGACGATTGTCTGAAAACAAAAACTCGGTTTATGTTTTGGGTCATAGGTATGGCAGGACTGATCTACAGACCATGAGGAGAACACTACGGGATATGAAAAAAGGGCGAGTGTGAGGCTGTTGCTCAAGTTTTTGTCTCTGGATATCGTGTCACTCATGGTCGTGAAATTTCCAGGTGACTTCATGGGAAATGGACGAGTCTTACTCTCTGGGGCTTTGGCCCCGTCCAAAGAGTTTGGGGTCATTCTGTGGGATGGAAGATGTCCGTTGTTCTGTTGTTGTTCATTTGTTTTGTTTTGTTTTTCAACCTCGGGTGTCCCACCAAATGAGGGATTCCAGAGTAGAGCCCTGGGGAGGGGCGACTGGACAACCAGAAATCTGGTTAAAAATTGGGGCCTAGGGACATGTCAAGCCCATTATGACATCTAATGGTCCAGACACTGAGAGGACGTAGTAGAGGACAGGACTCACGCTGAGAGTCACAATGGGTGTTTATGCCCTCGTCGCACTCAAAAATGGGCGGGGCCTCAGGGTGAAGGCAGATTTCTCCTACACTGAACGTTGGACAACATGCCAACCACAAGGTTTCTTGCCATGGGTAAGGAAGAGTTCTGATTTCTGCATCACAGTCACCCCTGGGCAGTGATTGGAGATAAGGTCTAGGTTCTGAAGCCTGAAAACTGAGGTAGGGAAGAGATGATGACCTAAGGCCATGGCGGGTCTGATGTGCTCAGTGTGCGGTCAGCTGTCTGGGTGTTGGTCACGAGGTCCGGGCTCAGGTTGTCAGACAGTGCATTAGTGCTCAGCTTAGACTATATATTTTGGGTGCATTCGATTGCCGTTTAGGTTCTTATCTGAAGAATTCTTCAGGATATGAAGAATGAGCGAGTCTGAGGCGCGTGCTCAGGCTTTTGTCTCTGGAGTTTGTATCAGCGATGGCCGTGGAATGTTGGGGAGGCCTCATGGGCCATGGACGAATCTTGCTATCTGTGGATTTGGCCCGATCCCAATTGTTTTTCATCAATCTGTGGGATGGGAGGGCTCCTTTCAGGTTTGTTACCTCAGGTGTCCCACCAAAAGAGGAATTCGAAAGCAGATCCCTGGGAAGAGTGAAGGGACAACCCGAAGTATGGTTAAAAATTGGGGCCTAGGGGCATGGCAAGCCCAATATGCTGTATCTCCATCCAGCCACTGAGAGGCCTTACCTGAGGACTGGGCTCAGGCTGAGGGTCACAATGTGTGTTTGTGACCAATGTGGCCCGCAAGCATGGGCGGGGCCTCATGGGCCACACTGGTTTCAACTACACTGAACCTTGGACAACATGCCAACCACAAGCTTTCTTGCCATGGCGAAAGACTTCTGATATCTGCATCATATTCAAACCCGGGCCGTGATTGGAGATAATGTCTAGGTTCTGAAGCCTGAAAACCGAGGTTGAGAAGAGATGACGACCTAAGGCCATGAGGGGTCCGGTGTGCTCAGAGTGTGGTCACCTGTCTGGGGGGAGCAAGGAGGTCCAGGCTCAGGCTGTGTCAGAAAGGACATTAGTGCCCAGGTCAGCTTATATATTTGGGGTACAGCCAAAAGGCGTGCCCCGTTGATCCTCATTTGGGGTTTCTGGGTAGCCCCAGAGGGAAATGTTTTTCTTCTGGAGGGCAGGCAGAGTGCTGCATTGTAGATCTGGATTGCCAAACTGGAGGGCTTGTGGGCCAGTAGTCCTAGGACGGAAGTCTGAGAACCCAAGCTAGGCCTAGGTATCTGGGTGAGGATATGGCAGGCACAATCTACAGACCTGAATCGAGATCTCGTGCATCTGAATTCAGGGCGAGCATCAGACGATTGCTCAGGTTGGACAGTCTGTCCCTGATGGACCCTTCTTGAAGGGGGGGTGGATCACGAGGCCATGGGGGTTTTACCGCGATGGGAGTAGTGAGAAGCTCCCAATTGCAAAGATTCTTCTGCAGGACAATTGAGACCTGTTGGTTGGCTCCAGGACAACGATTCCGAGCACCGTTCTAAGGATGGATGGCTGGGAGGCCCACTTCGCATTCCAATTGTCTCCAAGCAACAAGACAGGTTAGATCTGCTGGATCTGGGGGAGCAACCGAGGCTGCGGAGTTGAAATGGACTCTCCTGTGGATGTGTCCTAATATGATTTCGTGTCTATGGCGACCTTGGATTGAAGCAGTGGCACTGGGGCCCTGAAGGTTTCTCCTAAAGAGAGGCTTTCACACAGCTCCATCGTGCAAGTTTCCCATGTGTAGATGAGATTTGTTCTGATGGGTGAGTCAAGAAACAGCCATATGCTCTTATTGAAATCCAGGCCTCTGAGGAGAGATGCCTGGAAACCAAAGCAATGGATCCGAGAGGTGCCTATGGTCCTGTTCGTTCCTTATTACCTCTGGGATCAGTCTATGGGTCTGAGTGACCGTAGGTGCTCAGATGGACCCAGATTGCCCCTGTTTGTCCTGGGAAGCCACAAATATTGGGATGGCCTCAGGGACTTTGGAGGTTTTTCCTCTTAGTAGGATTGTGGCCACTGGAATAGGCACATATAATTCCCTTGTAGAGGGCAAGCACAGTCGTCATGTTTGGCTCTAGGGGCCTGAGCCTGTAGGGTGTATAGGCCAGGGCTGTTTGGACGGTTGTCTGAAAACACAAACTCGGTTTATGTTTCGGGTCATAGGTATGGCAGGACTGATCTACAGACCATGAGGAGAACACTTCGGGATATGAAAAAAGGGCGAGTGTGAGGCTCTTGCTCAAGTTTTTGTCTCTGGATATCATGTCACTCATGGTCATGAAATTTCCAGGTGACTTCATGGGAAATGGACGAGTCTTACTCTCTGGGGGTTTGGCCCCGTCCAAAGAGTATGGGGTCATTCTGTGAGATGGAAGAAGTCCGTTGTTCTGTTGTTGTTCATTTGTTTTGTTTTGTTTTTCGACCTCAGGTGTCCCACCAAATGAGGGATTCCCGAGTAGAGCCCTGGGGAGGAGCGACTGGACAACCAGAAATCTGGTTAAAAATTGGGGCCTAGGGACATGTCAAGCCCATTATGACATCTAATGGTCCAGCCACTGAGAGGACGTACTAGAGGACAGGACTCACGCTGAGGGTCACAATGGGTGTTTATGCCCTCGTCGCACTCTAAAATGGGCGGGGCCTCAGGGTGAAGGCAGATTTCTCCTACACTGAACGTTGGACAACATGCCAACCACAAGGTCTCTTGCCATGGGTAAGGAAGAGTTCTGATTTCTGCATCACAGTCACCCCTGGGCAGTGATTGGAGATAAGGTCTAGGTTCTGAAGCCTGAAAACTGAGGTAGGGAAGAGATGATGACCTAAGGCCATGGCGGGTCTTATGTGCTCAGTGTGCGGTCAGCTGTCTGGGTGTTGGTCACGAGGTCCGGGCTCAGGTTGTCAGACAGTGCATTAGTGCCCAGGTTAGACTATATATTTTGGGTGCATTCGATTGCCGTTTAGGTTCTTATGTGAAGAATTCTTCAGGATATGAAGAATGAGCGAGTCTGAGGCGCGTGCTCAGGCTTTTGTCTCTGGAGTTTGTATCAGCGATGGCCGCGGAATGTTGGGGAGGCCTCATGGGCCATGGACGAATCTTGCTATCTGTGGATTTGGCCCGATCCCAATTGTTTTTCGTCAATCTGTGGGATGGGAGGGCTCCTTTCAGGTTTGTTACCTCAGGTGTCCCACCAAAAGAGGAATTCGAAAGCAGATCCCTGGGAAGAGTGAAGGGACAACCCGAACTATGGTTAAAAATTGGGGCCTAGGGGCATGGCAAGCCCAATATGCTGTCTCTCCATCCAGCCACTGAGAGGCCTTACCTGAGGACTGGGCTCAGGCTGAGGGTCCCAATGTGTGTTTGTGACCAATGTGGCCCGCAGGCATGGGCGGGGCCTCATGGGCCACACTGGTTTCAACTACACTGAACCTTGGACAACATGCCAACCACAAGGTTTCTTGCCATGGCGAAAGACTTCTGATATCTGCATCATTTTCAAACCCGGGCCGTGATTGGAGATAATGTCTAGGTTCTGAAGCCTGAAAACCGAGGTTGAGAAGAAATGACGACCTAAGGCCATGAGGGGTCCGATGTGCTCAGAGTGTGGTCACCTGTCTGGGGGGAGACAGGAGGTCCAGGCTCAGGCTGTGTCAGAAAGGGCATTAGTTCCCAGGTCAGCCTATATATTTGGGGTACAGCCGAATGGCATGCCCCGTTGATCCTCATTTGGGGTTTCTGGGTAGCCCCAGAGGGCAATGTTTTTCTTCTGGATGGCAGGCAGAGTGCTGCATTGTAGATCTGGATTGCCAAACTGAAGGGCTTGTGGGCCAGTAGTCCTAGGACGGAAGTCTGAGAACCCAAGCTAGGCCAAGGTATCTGGGTGAGGATATGGCAGGCACAATCTACAGACCTGAATCGAGATCTCGTGCATCTGAATTCAGGGCGAGGATCAGACGATTGCTCAGGTTGGACAGTCTGTCCCTGATGGCCCCTTCTTGAAGGGGGGGTGGATAACGAGTCCATGGGGGTTTTCCCACGATGGGAGTTGTGAGAAGCTCCCAACTGCAAAGATTCTTCTGCAGGACAATTGAGACCTGTTGGTTGGCTCCAGGACAACGATTCCGAGCACCGTTCTAAGGATGGATGGCTGGGAGGCCCACTTCGCATTCCAATTGTCTCCAAGCAACAAGACAGGTTAGATCTGCTGGATCTGGGGGAGCAACCGAGGAGGCTGAGTTGAAATGGACTCTCCCGTGGATGTGTCCTAATAGGATTTCGTGTCTATGAGATACCTTGGAATGAAGCAGTGGCACTGGCGCCCTGAAGGTTTCACCTCAAGAGAGGCTTTCACACAGCTCCATCGTGCAAGTTTCCCATGTGTAGATGAGATTTGTTCTGATGGGTGAGTCAAGAAACAGCCATATGCTCTTATTGAAATCCAGGCCTCTGAGGAGAGATGCCTGGAAACCAAAGCAATGGAACCGAGAGGTGCCTACGGGCCTGTTCGTTTCTTTTTACCTCTGGGATCAGTCTATGGGTCTGAGTGACCGTAGGTGCTCAGATGGACCCAGATTGCCCCTGTTTGTCCTGGGAAGCCACAAATATTGGGATGGCCTCAGGGACTTTGGAGGTTTATCCTCTTAGTAGGATTGTGGCCACTGGAATAGGCACATATAATTCCCTTGTAGAGGGCAAGCACAGTCGTCATGTTTGGCTCCAGGGGCCTGAGCCTGTAGGGTGTGTAGGCCAGGGCTGTTTGGACGATTGTCTGAAAACAAAAACTCGGTTTATATTTTGGGTCATAGGTATGGCAGGACTGATCTACAGACCATGAGGAGAACACTTCGGGATATGAAAAAAGGGCGAGTGTGAGGCTCTTGCTCAAGTTTTTGTCTCTGGATATCGTGTCACTCATGGTCGTGAAATTTCCAGGTGACTTCATGGGAAATGGACGAGTCTTACTCTCTGGGGCTTTGGCCCCGTCCAAAGAGTTTGGGGTCATTCTGTGGGATGGAAGAAGTCCGTTGTTCTGTTGTTGTTCATTTGTTTTGTTTTGTTTTTCAACCTCGGGTGTCCCACCAAATGAGGGATTCCAGAGTAGAGCCCTGGGGAGGGGCGACTGGACAACCAGAAATCTGGTTAAAAATTGGGGCCTAGGGACATGTCAAGCCCATTATGACATCTAATGGTCCAGACACTGAGAGGACGTAGTAGAGGACAGGACTCACGCTGAGAGTCACAATGGGTGTTTATGCCCTCGTCGCACTCAAAAATGGGCTGGGCCTCAGGGTGAAGGCAGATTTCTCCTACACTGAACGTTGGACAACATAACAACCACAAGGTTTCTTGCCATGGGTAAGGAAGAGTTCTGATTTCTGCATCACAGTCACCCCTGGGCAGTGATTGGAGATAAGGTCTAGGTTCTGAAGCCTGAAAACTGAGGTAGGGAAGAGATGATGACCTAAGGCCATGGCGGGTCTGATGTGCTCAGTGTGCGGTCAGCTGTCTGGGTGTTGGTCACGAGGTCCGGGCTCAGGTTGTCAGACAGTGCATTAGTGCCCAGGGTAGATTATATATTTTGGGTGCATTCGATTGCCGTTTAGGTTCTTATCTGAAGAATTCTTCAGGATATGAAGAATGAGCGAGTCTGAGGCGCGTGCTCAGGCTTTTGTCTCTGGAGTTTGTATCAGCGATGGCCGTGGAATGTTGGGGAGGCCTCATGGGCCATGGACGAATCTTGCTATCTGTGGATTTGGCCCGATCCCAATTGTTTTTCATCAGTCTGTGGGATGGGAGGGCTCCTTTCAGGTTTGTTACCTCAGGTGTCCCACCAAAAGAGGAATTCGAAAGCAGATCCCTGGGAAGAGTGAAGGGACAACCCGAAGCATGGTTAAAAAGTGGGGCCTAGGGGCATGGCAAGCCCAATATGCTGTCTCTCCATCCAGCCACTGAGAGGCCTTACCTGAGGACTGGGCTCAGGCTGAGGGTCACAATGTGTGTTTGTGACCAATGTGGCCCGCAAGCATGGGCGGGGCCTCATGGGCCACACTGGTTTCAACTACACTGAACCTTGGACAACATGCCAACCACAAGCTTTCTTGCCATGGCGAAAGACTTCTGATATCTGCATCATATTCAAACCCGGGCCGTGATTGGAGATAATGTCTAGGTTCTGAAGCCTGAAATCCGAGGTTGAGAAGAGATGACGACCTAAGGCCATGAGGGGTCCGGTGTGCTCAGAGTGTGGTCACCTGTCTGGGGGGAGCAAGGAGGTCCAGGCTCAGGCTGTGTCAGAAAGGACATTAGTGCCCAGGTCAGCTTATATATTTGGCGTACAGCCAAAAGGCGTGCCCCGTTGATCCTCATTTGGGGTTTCTGGGTAGCCCCAGAGGGAAATGTTTTTCTTCTGGAGGGCAGGCAGAGTGCTGCATTGTAGATCTGGATTGCCAAACTGGAGGGCTTGTGGGCCAGTAGTCCTAGGACGGAAGTCTGAGAACCCAAGCTAGGCCTAGGTATCTGGGTGAGGATATGGCAGGCACAATCTACAGACCTGAATCGAGATCTCGTGCATCTGAATTCAGGGCGAGCATCAGACGATTGCTCAGGTTGGACAGTCTGTCCCTGATGGACCCTTCTTGAAGGGGGGGTGGATCACGAGGCCATGGGGGTTTTACCGTGATGGGAGTAGTGAGAAGCTCCCAATTGCAAAGATTCTTCTGCAGGACAATTGAGACCTGTTGGTTGGCTCCAGGACAACGATTCCGAGCACCGTTCTAAGGATGGATGGCTGGGAGGCCCACTTCGCATTCCAATTGTCTCCAAGCAACAAGACAGGTTAGATCTGCTGGATCTGGGGGAGCAACCGAGGCTGCGGAGTTGAAATGGACTCTCCTGTGGATGTGTCCTAATATGATTTCGTGTCTATGGCGACCTTGGATTGAAGCAGTGGCACTGGGGCCCTGAAGGTTTCTCCTAAAGAGAGGCTTTCACACAGCTCCATCGTGCAAGTTTCCCATGTGTAGATGAGATTTGTTCTGATGGGTGAGTCAAGAAACAGCCATATGCTCTTATTGAAATCCAGGCCTCTGAGGAGATATGCCTGGAAACCAAAGCAATGGATCCGAGAGGTGCCTAGGGGCCTGTTCGTTCCTTTTTACCTCTGGGATCAGTCTATGGGTCTGAGTGACCGTAGGTGCTCAGATGGACCCAGATTGCCCCTGTTTGTCCTGGGAAGCCACAAATATTGGGATGGCCTCAGGGACTTTGGAGGTTTTTCCTCTTAGTAGGATTGTGGCCACTGGAATAGGCACATATAATTCCCTTGTAGAGGGCAAGCACAGTCGTCATGTTTGGCTCTAGGGGCCTGAGCCTGTAGGGTGTATAGGCCAGGGCTGTTTGGACGGTTGTCTGAAAACACAAACTCGGTTTATGTTTCGGGTCATAGGTATGGCAGGACTGATCTACAGACCATGAGGAGAACACTTCGGGATATGAAAAAAGGGCGAGTGTGAGGCTCTTGCTCAAGTTTTTGTCTCTGGATATCATGTCACTCATGGTCGTGAAATTTCCAGGTGACTTCATGGGAAATGGACGAGTCTTACTCTCTGGGGGTTTGGCCCCGTCCAAAGAGTATGGGGTCATTCTGTGAGATGGAAGAAGTCCGTTGTTCTGTTGTTGTTCATTTGTTTTGTTTTGTTTTTCGACCTCAGGTGTCCCACCAAATGAGGGATTCCCGAGTAGAGCCCTGGGGAGGGGCGACTGGACAACCAGAAATCTGGTTAAAAATTGGGGCCTAGGGACATGTCAAGCCCATTATGACATCTAATGGTCCAGCCACTGAGAGGACGTACTAGAGGACAGGACTCACGCTGAGGGTCACAATGGGTGTTTATGCCCTCGTCGCACTCTAAAATGGGCGGGGCCTCAGGGTGAAGGCAGATTTCTCCTACACTGAACGTTGGACAACATGCCAACCACAAGGTCTCTTGCCATGGGTAAGGAAGAGTTCTGATTTCTGCATCACAGTCACCCCTGGGCAGTGATTGGAGATAAGGTCTAGGTTCTGAAGCCTGAAAACTGAGGTAGGGAAGAGATGATGACCTAAGGCCATGGCGGGTTTTATGTGCTCAGTGTGCGGTCAGCTGTCTGGGTGTTGGTCACGAGGTCCGGGCTCAGGTTGTCAGACAGTGCATTAGTGCCCAGGTTAGACTATATATTTTGGGTGCATTCGATTGCCGTTTAGGTTCTTATCTGAAGAATTCTTCAGGATATGAAGAATGAGCGAGTCTGAGGCGCGTGCTCAGGCTTTTGTCTCTGGAGTTTGTATCAGCGATGGCCGCGGAATGTTGGGGAGGCCTCATGGGCCATGGACGAATCTTGCTATCTGTGGATTTGGCCCGATCCCAATTGTTTTTCGTCAATCTGTGGGATGGGAGGGCTCCTTTCAGGTTTGTTACCTCAGGTGTCCCACCAAAAGAGGAATTCGAAAGCAGATCCCTGGGAAGAGTGAAGGGACAACCCGAACAATGGTTAAAAATTGGGGCCTAGGGGCATGGCAAGCCCAATATGCTGTCTCTCCATCCAGCCACTGAGAGGCCTTACCTGAGGACTGGGCTCAGGCTGAGGGTCCCAATGTGTGTTTGTGACCAATGTGGCCCGCAGGCATGGGCGGGGCCTCATGGGCCACACTGGTTTCAACTACACTGAACCTTGGACAACATGCCAACCACAAGGTTTCTTGCCATGGCGAAAGACTTCTGATATCTGCATCATTTTCAAACCCGGGCCGTGATTGGAGATAATGTCTAGGTTCTGAAGCCTGAAAACCGAGGTTGAGAAGAAATGACGACCTAAGGCCATGAGGGGTCCGATGTGCTCAGAGTGTGGTCACCTGTCTGGGGGGAGACAGGAGGTCCAGGCTCAGGCTGTGTCAGAAAGGGCATTAGTTCCCAGGTCAGCCTATATATTTGGGGTACAGCCGAATGGCATGCCCCGTTGATCCTCATTTGGGGTTTCTGGGTAGCCCCAGAGGGCAATGTTTTTCTTCTGGATGGCAGGCAGAGTGCTGCATTGTAGATCTGGATTGCCAAACTGAAGGGCTTGTGGGCCAGTAGTCCTAGGACGGAAGTCTGAGAACCCAAGCTAGGCCAAGGTATCTGGGTGAGGATATGGCAGGCACAATCTACAGACCTGAATCGAGATCTCGTGCATCTGAATTCAGGGCGAGGATCAGACGATTGCTCAGGTTGGACAGTCTGTCCCTGATGGCCCCTTCTTGAAGGGGGGGTGGATAACGAGTCCATGGGGGTTTTCCCACGATGGGAGTTGTGAGAAGCTCCCAACTGCAAAGATTCTTCTGCAGGACAATTGAGACCTGTTGGTTGGCTCCAGGACAACGATTCCGAGCACCGTTCTAAGGATGGATGGCTGGGAGGCCCACTTCGCATTCCAATTGTCTCCAAGCAACAAGACAGGTTAGATCTGCTGGATCTGGGGGAGCAACCGAGGAGGCTGAGTTGAAATGGACTCTCCCGTGGATGTGTCCTAATAGGATTTCGTGTCTATGAGATACCTTGGAATGAAGCAGTGGCACTGGCGCCCTGAAGGTTTCACCTCAAGAGAGGCTTTCACACAGCTCCATCGTGCAAGTTTCCCATGTGTAGATGAGATTTGTTCTGATGGGTGAGTCAAGAAACAGCCATATGCTCTTATTGAAATCCAGGCCTCTGAGGAGAGATGCCTGGAAACCAAAGCAATGGAACCGAGAGGTGCCTACGGGCCTGTTCGTTTCTTTTTACCTCTGGGATCAGTCTATGGGTCTGAGTGACCGTAGGTGCTCAGATGGACCCAGATTGCCCCTGTTTGTCCTGGGAAGCCACAAATATTGGGATGGCCTCAGGGACTTTGGAGGTTTATCCTCTTAGTAGGATTGTGGCCACTGGAATAGGCACATATAATTCCCTTGTAGAGGGCAAGCACAGTCGTCATGTTTGGCTCCAGGGGCCTGAGCCTGTAGGGTGTGTAGGCCAGGGCTGTTTGGACGATTGTCTGAAAACAAAAACTCGGTTTATATTTTGGGTCATAGGTATGGCAGGACTGATCTACAGACCATGAGGAGAACACTTCGGGATATGAAAAAAGGGCGAGTGTGAGGCTCTTGCTCAAGTTTTTGTCTCTGGATATCGTGTCACTCATGGTCGTGAAATTTCCAGGTGACTTCATGGGAAATGGACGAGTCTTACTCTCTGGGGCTTTGGCCCCGTCCAAAGAGTTTGGGGTCATTCTGTGGGATGGAAGAAGTCCGTTGTTCTGTTGTTGTTCATTTGTTTTGTTTTGTTTTTCAACCTCGGGTGTCCCACCAAATGAGGGATTCCAGAGTAGAGCCCTGGGGAGGGGCGACTGGACAACCAGAAATCTGGTTAAAAATTGGGGCCTAGGGACATGTCAAGCCCATTATGACATCTAATGGTCCAGACACTGAGAGGACGTAGTAGAGGACAGGACTCACGCTGAGAGTCACAATGGGTGTTTATGCCCTCGTCGCACTCAAAAATGGGCTGGGCCTCAGGGTGAAGGCAGATTTCTCCTACACTGAACGTTGGACAACATAACAACCACAAGGTTTCTTGCCATGGGTAAGGAAGAGTTCTGATTTCTGCATCACAGTCACCCCTGGGCAGTGATTGGAGATAAGGTCTAGGTTCTGAAGCCTGAAAACTGAGGTAGGGAAGAGATGATGACCTAAGGCCATGGCGGGTCTGATGTGCTCAGTGTGCGGTCAGCTGTCTGGGTGTTGGTCACGAGGTCCGGGCTCAGGTTGTCAGACAGTGCATTAGTGCCCAGGGTAGATTATATATTTTGGGTGCATTCGATTGCCGTTTAGGTTCTTATCTGAAGAATTCTTCAGGATATGAAGAATGAGCGAGTCTGAGGCGCGTGCTCAGGCTTTTGTCTCTGGAGTTTGTATCAGCGATGGCCGTGGAATGTTGGGGAGGCCTCATGGGCCATGGACGAATCTTGCTATCTGTGGATTTGGCCCGATCCCAATTGTTTTTCATCAGTCTGTGGGATGGGAGGGCTCCTTTCAGGTTTGTTACCTCAGGTGTCCCACCAAAAGAGGAATTCGAAAGCAGATCCCTGGGAAGAGTGAAGGGACAACCCGAAGCATGGTTAAAAAGTGGGGCCTAGGGGCATGGCAAGCCCAATATGCTGTCTCTCCATCCAGCCACTGAGAGGCCTTACCTGAGGACTGGGCTCAGGCTGAGGGTCACAATGTGTGTTTGTGACCAATGTGGCCCGCAAGCATGGGCGGGGCCTCATGGGCCACACTGGTTTCAACTACACTGAACCTTGGACAACATGCCAACCACAAGCTTTCTTGCCATGGCGAAAGACTTCTGATATCTGCATCATATTCAAACCCGGGCCGTGATTGGAGATAATGTCTAGGTTCTGAAGCCTGAAAACCGAGGTTGAGAAGAGATGACGACCTAAGGCCATGAGGGGTCCGGTGTGCTCAGAGTGTGGTCACCTGTCTGGGGGGAGCAAGGAGGTCCAGGCTCAGGCTGTGTCAGAAAGGACATTAGTGCCCAGGTCAGCTTATATATTTGGCGTACAGCCAAAAGGCGTGCCCCGTTGATCCTCATTTGGGGTTTCTGGGTAGCCCCAGAGGGAAATGTTTTTCTTCTGGAGGGCAGGCAGAGTGCTGCATTGTAGATCTGGATTGCCAAACTGGAGGGCTTGTGGGCCAGTAGTCCTAGGACGGAAGTCTGAGAACCCAAGCTAGGCCTAGGTATCTGGGTGAGGATATGGCAGGCACAATCTACAGACCTGAATCGAGATCTCGTGCATCTGAATTCAGGGCGAGCATCAGACGATTGCTCAGGTTGGACAGTCTGTCCCTGATGGACCCTTCTTGAAGGGGGGGTGGATCACGAGGCCATGGGGGTTTTACCGTGATGGGAGTAGTGAGAAGCTCCCAATTGCAAAGATTCTTCTGCAGGACAATTGAGACCTGTTGGTTGGCTCCAGGACAACGATTCCGAGCACCGTTCTAAGGATGGATGGCTGGGAGGCCCACTTCGCATTCCAATTGTCTCCAAGCAACAAGACAGGTTAGATCTGCTGGATCTGGGGGAGCAACCGAGGCTGCGGAGTTGAAATGGACTCTCCTGTGGATGTGTCCTAATATGATTTCGTGTCTATGGCGACCTTGGATTGAAGCAGTGGCACTGGGGCCCTGAAGGTTTCTCCTAAAGAGAGGCTTTCACACAGCTCCATCGTGCAAGTTTCCCATGTGTAGATGAGATTTGTTCTGATGGGTGAGTCAAGAAACAGCCATATGCTCTTATTGAAATCCAGGCCTCTGAGGAGATATGCCTGGAAACCAAAGCAATGGATCCGAGAGGTGCCTAGGGGCCTGTTCGTTCCTTTTTACCTCTGGGATCAGTCTATGGGTCTGAGTGACCGTAGGTGCTCAGATGGACCCAGATTGCCCCTGTTTGTCCTGGGAAGCCACAAATATTGGGATGGCCTCAGGGACTTTGGAGGTTTTTCCTCTTAGTAGGATTGTGGCCACTGGAATAGGCACATATAATTCCCTTGTAGAGGGCAAGCACAGTCGTCATGTTTGGCTCTAGGGGCCTGAGCCTGTAGGGTGTATAGGCCAGGGCTGTTTGGACGGTTGTCTGAAAACACAAACTCGGTTTATGTTTCGGGTCATAGGTATGGCAGGACTGATCTACAGACCATGAGGAGAACACTTCGGGATATGAAAAAAGGGCGAGTGTGAGGCTCTTGCTCAAGTTTTTGTCTCTGGATATCATGTCACTCATGGTCGTGAAATTTCCAGGTGACTTCATGGGAAATGGACGAGTCTTACTCTCTGGGGGTTTGGCCCCGTCCAAAGAGTATGGGGTCATTCTGTGAGATGGAAGAAGTCCGTTGTTCTGTTGTTGTTCATTTGTTTTGTTTTGTTTTTCGACCTCAGGTGTCCCACCAAATGAGGGATTCCCGAGTAGAGCCCTGGGGAGGGGCGACTGGACAACCAGAAATCTGGTTAAAAATTGGGGCCTAGGGACATGTCAAGCCCATTATGACATCTAATGGTCCAGCCACTGAGAGGACGTACTAGAGGACAGGACTCACGCTGAGGGTCACAATGGGTGTTTATGCCCTCGTCGCACTCTAAAATGGGCGGGGCCTCAGGGTGAAGGCAGATTTCTCCTACACTGAACGTTGGACAACATGCCAACCACAAGGTCTCTTGCCATGGGTAAGGAAGAGTTCTGATTTCTGCATCACAGTCACCCCTGGGCAGTGATTGGAGATAAGGTCTAGGTTCTGAAGCCTGAAAACTGAGGTAGGGAAGAGATGATGACCTAAGGCCATGGCGGGTTTTATGTGCTCAGTGTGCGGTCAGCTGTCTGGGTGTTGGTCACGAGGTCCGGGCTCAGGTTGTCAGACAGTGCATTAGTGCCCAGGTTAGACTATATATTTTGGGTGCATTCGATTGCCGTTTAGGTTCTTATCTGAAGAATTCTTCAGGATATGAAGAATGAGCGAGTCTGAGGCGCGTGCTCAGGCTTTTGTCTCTGGAGTTTGTATCAGCGATGGCCGCGGAATGTTGGGGAGGCCTCATGGGCCATGGACGAATCTTGCTATCTGTGGATTTGGCCCGATCCCAATTGTTTTTCGTCAATCTGTGGGATGGGAGGGCTCCTTTCAGGTTTGTTACCTCAGGTGTCCCACCAAAAGAGGAATTCGAAAGCAGATCCCTGGGAAGAGTGAAGGGACAACCCGAACTATGGTTAAAAATTGGGGCCTAGGGGCATGGCAAGCCCAATATGCTGTCTCTCCATCCAGCCACTGAGAGGCCTTACCTGAGGACTGGGCTCAGGCTGAGGGTCCCAATGTGTGTTTGTGACCAATGTGGCCCGCAGGCATGGGCGGGGCCTCATGGGCCACACTGGTTTCAACTACACTGAACCTTGGACAACATGCCAACCACAAGGTTTCTTGCCATGGCGAAAGACTTCTGATATCTGCATCATTTTCAAACCCGGGCCGTGATTGGAGATAATGTCTAGGTTCTGAAGCCTGAAAACCGAGGTTGAGAAGAAATGACGACCTAAGGCCATGAGGGGTCCGATGTGCTCAGAGTGTGGTCACCTGTCTGGGGGGAGACAGGAGGTCCAGGCTCAGGCTGTGTCAGAAAGGGCATTAGTTCCCAGGTCAGCCTATATATTTGGGGTACAGCCGAATGGCATGCCCCGTTGATCCTCATTTGGGGTTTCTGGGTAGCCCCAGAGGGCAATGTTTTTCTTCTGGATGGCAGGCAGAGTGCTGCATTGTAGATCTGGATTGCCAAACTGAAGGGCTTGTGGGCCAGTAGTCCTAGGACGGAAGTCTGAGAACCCAAGCTAGGCCAAGGTATCTGGGTGAGGATATGGCAGGCACAATCTACAGACCTGAATCGAGATCTCGTGCATCTGAATTCAGGGCGAGGATCAGACGATTGCTCAGGTTGGACAGTCTGTCCCTGATGGCCCCTTCTTGAAGGGGGGGTGGATAACGAGTCCATGGGGGTTTTCCCACGATGGGAGTTGTGAGAAGCTCCCAACTGCAAAGATTCCTCTGCAGGACAATTGAGACCTGTTGGTTGGCTCCAGGACAACGATTCCGAGCACCGTTCTAAGGATGGATGGCTGGGAGGCCCACTTCGCATTCCAATTGTCTCCAAGCAACAAGACAGGTTAGATCTGCTGGATCTGGGGGAGCAACCGAGGAGGCTGAGTTGAAATGGACTCTCCCGTGGATGTGTCCTAATAGGATTTCGTGTCTATGAGATACCTTGGAATGAAGCAGTGGCACTGGCGCCCTGAAGGTTTCACCTCAAGAGAGGCTTTCACACAGCTCCATCGTGCAAGTTTCCCATGTGTAGATGAGATTTGTTCTGATGGGTGAGTCAAGAAACAGCCATATGCTCTTATTGAAATCCAGGCCTCTGAGGAGAGATGCCTGGAAACCAAAGCAATGGAACCGAGAGGTGCCTACGGGCCTGTTCGTTTCTTTTTACCTCTGGGATCAGTCTATGGGTCTGAGTGACCGTAGGTGCTCAGATGGACCCAGATTGCCCCTGTTTGTCCTGGGAAGCCACAAATATTGGGATGGCCTCAGGGACTTTGGAGGTTTATCCTCTTAGTAGGATTGTGGCCACTGGAATAGGCACATATAATTCCCTTGTAGAGGGCAAGCACAGTCGTCATGTTTGGCTCCAGGGGCCTGAGCCTGTAGGGTGTGTAGGCCAGGGCTGTTTGGACGATTGTCTGAAAACAAAAACTCGGTTTATATTTTGGGTCATAGGTATGGCAGGACTGATCTACAGACCATGAGGAGAACACTTCGGGATATGAAAAAAGGGCGAGTGTGAGGCTCTTGCTCAAGTTTTTGTCTCTGGATATCGTGTCACTCATGGTCGTGAAATTTCCAGGTGACTTCATGGGAAATGGACGAGTCTTACTCTCTGGGGCTTTGGCCCCGTCCAAAGAGTTTGGGGTCATTCTGTGGGATGGAAGAAGTCCGTTGTTCTGTTGTTGTTCATTTGTTTTGTTTTGTTTTTCAACCTCGGGTGTCCCACCAAATGAGGGATTCCAGAGTAGAGCCCTGGGGAGGGGCGACTGGACAACCAGAAATCTGGTTAAAAATTGGGGCCTAGGGACATGTCAAGCCCATTATGACATCTAATGGTCCAGACACTGAGAGGACGTAGTAGAGGACAGGACTCACGCTGAGAGTCACAATGGGTGTTTATGCCCTCGTCGCACTCAAAAATGGGCGGGGCCTCAGGGTGAAGGCAGATTTCTCCTACACTGAACGTTGGACAACATAACAACCACAAGGTTTCTTGCCATGGGTAAGGAAGAGTTCTGATTTCTGCATCACAGTCACCCCTGGGCAGTGATTGGAGATAAGGTCTAGGTTCTGAAGCCTGAAAACTGAGGTAGGGAAGAGATGATGACCTAAGGCCATGGCGGGTCTGATGTGCTCAGTGTGCGGTCAGCTGTCTGGGTGTTGGTCACGAGGTCCGGGCTCAGGTTGTCAGACAGTGCATTAGTGCCCAGGGTAGATTATATATTTTGGGTGCATTCGATTGCCGTTTAGGTTCTTATCTGAAGAATTCTTCAGGATATGAAGAATGAGCGAGTCTGAGGCGCGTGCTCAGGCTTTTGTCTCTGGAGTTTGTATCAGCGATGGCCGTGGAATGTTGGGGAGGCCTCATGGGCCATGGACGAATCTTGCTATCTGTGGATTTGGCCCGATCCCAATTGTTTTTCATCAGTCTGTGGGATGGGAGGGCTCCTTTCAGGTTTGTTACCTCAGGTGTCCCACCAAAAGAGGAATTCGAAAGCAGATCCCTGGGAAGAGTGAAGGGACAACCCGAAGCATGGTTAAAAAGTGGGGCCTAGGGGCATGGCAAGCCCAATATGCTGTCTCTCCATCCAGCCACTGAGAGGCCTTACCTGAGGACTGGGCTCAGGCTGAGGGTCACAATGTGTGTTTGTGACCAATGTGGCCCGCAAGCATGGGCGGTGCCTCAAGGGCCACACTGGTTTCTACTACACTGAACCTTGGACAACATGCCAACCACAAGGTTTCTTGCCATGGCGAAAGACTTCTGATATCTGCATCATTTTCAAATCCGGGCCGTGATTGGATATAATGTCTAGGTTCTGAAGCCTGAAAACCGAGGTTGAGAAGAGATGACGACCTAAGGCCATGAGGGGTCCGGTGTGCTCTGAGTCTGGTCACCTGTCTGGGGGGAGCAAGGAGGTCCAGGCTCAGGCTGTGTCAGAAAGGGCATTAGTGCCCAGGTCAGCTTATATATTTGGGGTACAGCCAAAAGGCGTGCCCCGTTGATCCTCATTTGGGGTTTCTGGGTAGCCCCAGAGGGAAATGTTTTTCTTCTGGAGGGCAGGCAGAGTGCTGCATTGTAGATCTGGATTGCCAAACTGGAGGGCTTGTGGGCCAGTAGTCCTAGGACGGAAGTCTGAGAACCCAAGCTAGGCCTAGGTATCTGGGTGAGGATATGGCAGGCACAATCTACAGACCTGAATCGAGATCTCGTGCATCTGAATTCAGGGCGAGCATCAGATGATTGCTCAGGTTGGACAGTCTGTCCCTGATGGACCCTTCTTGAAGGGGGGGTGGATCACGAGGCCATGGGGGTTTTCCCGCGATGGGAGTTGTGAGAAGCTCCCAATTGCAAAGATTCTTCTGCAGGACAATTGAGACCTGTTGGTTGGCTCCAGGACAACGATTCCGAGCACCGTTCTAAGGATGGATGGCTGGGAGGCCCACTTCGCATTCCAATTGTCTCCAAGCAACAAGACAGGTTAGATCTGCTGGATCTGGGGGAGCAACCGAGGCTGCGGAGTTGAAATGGACTCTCCTGTGGATGTGTCCTAATATGATTTCGTGTCTATGGAGACCTTGGATTGAAGCAGTGGCACTGGGGCCCTGAAGGTTTCTCCTAAAGAGAGGCTTTCACACAGCTCCATCGTGCAAGTTTCCCATGTGTAGATGAGATTTGTTCTGATGGGTGAGTCAAGAAACAGCCATATGCTCTTATTGAAATCCAGGCCTCTGAGGAGATATGCCTGGAAACCAAAGCAATGGATCCGAGAGGTGCCTAGGGGCCTGTTCGTTCCTTTTTACCTCTGGGATCAGTCTATGGGTCTGAGTGACCGTAGGTGCTCAGATGGACCCAGATTGCCCCTGTTTGTCCTGGGAAGCCACAAATATTGGGATGGCCTCAGGGACTTTGGAGGTTTTTCCTCTTAGTAGGATTGTGGCCACTGGAATAGGCACATATAATTCCCTTGTAGAGGGCAAGCACAGTCGTCATGTTTGCCTCTAGGGGCCTGAGCCTGTAGGGTGTATAGGCCAGGGCTGTTTGGACGGTTGTCTGAAAACACAAACTCGGTTTATGTTTCGGGTCATAGGTATGGCAGGACTGATCTACAGACCATGAGGAGAACACTTCGGAATATGAAAAAGGGCGAGTGTGAGGCTCTTACTCAAGTTTTTGTCTCTGGATATCGTGTCACTCATGGTCGTGAAATTTCCAGGTGACTTCATGGGAAATGGACGAGTCTTACTCTCTGGGAGTTTGGCCCCGTCCAAAGAGTATGGGGTCATTCTGTGGGATGGAAGAAGTCCGTTGTTCTGTTGTTGTTCATTTGTTTTTTTTTTTTTGTTTTTCGACCTCAGGTGTCCCACCAAATGAGGGATTCCCGAGTAGAGCCCTGGGGAGGGGCGACTGGACAAGCAGAAATCTGGTTAAAAATTGGGGCCTACGGACATGTCAAGCCCATTATGACATCTAATGGTCCAGCCACTGAGAGGACGTACTAGAGGACAGGACTCACGCTGAGGGTCACAATGGGTGTTATGCCCTCGTCGCACTCAAAAATGGGCGGGGCCTCAGGGTGAAGGCAGATTTCTCCTACACTGAACGATGGACAACATGCCAACCACAAGGTTTCTTGCCATGGGTAAGGAAGAGTTCTGATTTCTGCATCACAGTCACCCCTGGGCAGTGATTGGAGATAAGGTCTAGGTTCTGAAGCCTGAAAACTGAGGTAGGGAAGAGATGATGACCTAAGGCCATGGCGGGTCTGATGTGCTCAGTGTGCGGTCAGCTGTCTGGGTGTTGGTCACGAGGTCCGGGCTCAGGTTGTCAGACAGTGCATTAGTGCCCAGGTTAGACTATATATTTTGGGTGCATTCTATTGCCGTTTAGGTTCTTATCTGAAGAATTCTTCAGGATATGAAGAATGAGCGAGTCTGAGGCGCGTGCTCAGGCTTTTGTCTCTGGAGTTTGTATCAGCGATGGCCGTGGAATGTTGGGGAGGCCTCTTGGGCCATGGACGAATCTTGCTATCTGTGGATTTGGCCGGATCCCAATTGTTTTTCGTCAATCTGTGGGATGGGAGGGCTCCTTTCAGGTTTGTTACCTCAGGTGTCCCACCAAAAGAGGAATTCGAAAGCAGATCCCTGGGAAGAGTGAAGGGACAACCCGATCTATGGTTAAAAATTGGGGCCTAGGGGCATGGCAAGCCCAATATGCTGTCTCTCCATCCAGCCACTGAGAGGACTTACCTGAGGACTGGGCTCAGGCTGAGGGTCACAATGTGTGTTTGTGACCAATGTGGCCCGCAGGCATGGGCGGGGCCTCATGGGCCACACTGGTTTCAACTACACTGAACCTTGGACAACATGCCAACCACAAGGTTTCTTGCCATGGCGAAAGACTTCTGATATCTGCATCATTTTCAAACCCGGGCCGTGATTGGAGATAATGTCTAGGTTCTGAAGCCTGAAAACCGAGGTTGAGAAGAGATGACGACCTAAGGCCATGAGGTATCCGATGTGCTCAGAGTGTGGTCACCTGTCTGGGGGGAGCCAGGAGGTCCAGGCTCAGGCTGTGTCAGAAAGGGCATTAGTTCCCAGGTCAGCCTATATATTTGGGGTACAGCCGAATGGCGTGCCCCGTTGATCCTCATTTGGGGTTTCTGGGTAGCCCCAGAGGGCAATGTTTTTCTTCTGGAGGGCAGGCAGAGTGCTGCATTGTAGATCTGGATTGCCAAACTGGAGGGCTTGTGGGCCAGTAGTCCTAGGACGGAAGTCTGAGCACCCAAGCTAGGCCTAGGTATCTGGGTGAGGATATGCAGGCACAATTTACAGACCTGAATCGAGATCTCGTGCATCTGAATTCAGGGCGAGGATCAGACGATTGCTCAGGTTGGACAGTCTGTCCCTGATGGACCCTTCTTGAAGGGGGGGTGGATCACGAGGCCATGGGTGTTTTCCCGCGATGGGAGTTGTGAGAAGCTCCCAACTGCAAAGATTCTTCTGCAGGACAATTGAGACCTGTTGGTTGGCTCCAGGACAACGATTCCGAGCACCGATCTAAGGATGGATGGCTTGGTGGCCCACTTCGCATTCCAATTGTCTCCAAGCAACAAGACAGGTTAGATCTGCTGTATCTGGGGGAGCAACCGAGGAGGCTGAGTTGAAATGGACTCTCCCGTGGATGTGTCCTAATAGGATTTCGTGTCTATGAGATACCTTGGAATGAAGCAGTGGCACTGGGGCCCTGAAGGGTTCTCCTAAAGAGAGGCTTTCACACAGCTCCATCGTGCAAGTTTCCCATGTGTAGATGAGATTTGTTCTGATGGGTGAGTCAAGAAACAGCCATATGCTCTTATTGGAATCCAGGCCTCTGAGGAGAGATGCCTGGAAATCAAAGCAATGGATCCGAGAGGTGCCTAGGGGCCTGTTCGTTCCTTTTTGCCTCTGGGATCAGTCTATGGGTCTGAGTGACCGTAGGTGCTCAGATGGACCCAGATTGCCCCTGTTTGTCCTGGGAAGCCACAAATATTGCGATGGCCTCAGGGACTTTGGAGGTTTATCCTCTTAGTAGGTTTGTGGCCACTGGTATAGGCACATACAATTCCCTTGTAGAGGGCAAGCACAGTCGTCAGGTTTGGCTCCAGGGGCCTGAGCCTGTAGGGTGTGTAGGCCAGGGCTGTTTGGACGGTTGTCTGAAAACACAAACTCGGTTTATGTTTCGGGTCATAGGTATGGCAGGACTGATCTACAGACCATGAGGACAACACTTCGGGATATGAAAAAAGGGCGAGTGTGAGGCTCTTGCTCAAGTTTTTCTCTCTGGATATCGTGTCACTCATGGCCGTGAAATTTCCAGGTGACTTCATGGGAAATGGACGAGTCTTACTCTCTGGCGGTTTGGCCCCGTCCAAAGAGTATGGGGTCATTCTGTGGGATGGAAGAAGTCCGTTGTTCTGTTGTTGTTCATTTGTTTTGTTTTGTTTTTCGATCTCAGGTGTCCCACCAAATGAGGGATTCCAGAGTAGAGCCCTGGGAGGGGCGACTGGACAACCAGTAATCTGGTTAAAAATTGAGGCCTAGGGACATGTCAAGCCCATTATGACATCTAATGGTCCAGACACTGAGAGGACGTACTAGAGGACAGGACTCACGCTGAGGGTCACAATGGGTGTTTATGCCCTCGTCGCACTCAAAAATGGGCGGGGCCTCAGGGTGAAGGCAGATTTCTCCTACACTGAACGTTGGACAACATGCCGACCACAAGGTTTCTTGCCATGGGTAAGGAAGAGTTCTGATTTCTGCATCACAGTCACCCCTGGGCAGTGATTGGAGATAAGGTCTAGGTTCTGAAGCCTGAAAACTGAGGTAGGGAAGAGATGATGACCTAAGGCCATGGCGGTTCTGATGTGCTCAGTGTGCGGTCAGCTGTCTGTGTGATGGTCACGAGGTCCGGGCTCAGGTTGTCAGACAGTGCATTAGTGCCCAGGTTAGACTATATATTTTGGGTGCATTCGATTGCCGTTTAGGTTCTTATCTGAAGAATTCTTCAGGATATGAAGAATGAGCGAGTCTGAGGAGCGTGCTCAGGCTTTTGTCTCTGGAATTTGTATCAGCGATGGCCGTGGAATGTTGGGGAGGCCTCATGGGCCATGGACGAATCTTGCTATCTGTGGATTTGGCCCGATCCCAATTGTTTTTCGTCAATCTGTGGGATGGGAGGGCTCCTTTCAGGTTTGTTACCTCAGGTGTCCCACCAAAAGAGGAAATCGAAAGCAGATCCCTGGGAAGAGTGAAGGGACAACCCGAAATATGGTTAAAAACTGGGGCCTAGGGGCATGGCAAGCCCAATATGCTGTCTCTCCATCCAGCCACTGAGAGGCCTTACCTGAGGACTGGGATCAGGCTGAGGGTCACAATGTGTGTTTGTGAACAATGTGGCCCGCAGGCATGGGTGGGGCCTCATGGGCCACACTGGTTTCAACTACACTGAACCTTGGACAACATGCCAACCACAAGGTTTCTTGCCATGGCGAAAGACTTCTGATATCTGCATCATTTTCAAACCCGGGCCGTGATTGGAGATAATGTCTAGGTTCTGAAGACTGAAAACCGAGGTTGAGAAGAGATGACGACCTTAGGCCATGAGGGATACGATGTGCTCAGAGTGTGGTCACCTGTCTGGCGGGAGCCAGGAGGTCCAGGCTCAGGCTGTGTCAGAAAGGGCATTAGTGCCCAGGTCAGCTTATATATTTGGGGTACAGCCGAATGGCGTGCCCCGTTGATCCTCATTTGGGGTTTCTGGGTAGCCCCAGAGGGCAATGTTTTTCTTCTGGAGGGCAGGCAGAGTGCTGCATTGTAGATCTGGATTGCCAAACTGAAGGGCTTGTGGGCCAGTAGTCCTAGGACGGAAGTCTGAGAACCCAAGCTAGGCCTAGGTATCTGGGTGAGGATATGGCAGGCACAATCTACAGACCTGAAACGAGATCTCGTGCATCTGAATTCAGGGCGAGGATCAGACGATTGCTCAGGTTGGACAGTCTGTCCCTGATGGCCCCTTCTTGAAGGGGGGGTGGATCACGAGGCCATGGGGGTTTTCCCGCGATGGGAGTTGTGAGAAGCTACCAACTGCAAAGATTCTTCTGCAGGACAATTGAGACCTGTTGGTTGGCTCCAGGACAACGATTCCGTGCACCGATCTAAGGATGGATGGCTGGGTGGCCCACTTCGCATTCCAATTGTCTCCAAGCAACAAGACAGGTTAGATCTACTGGATCTGGGGGAGCAACCGAGGCGGCTGAGTTGAAATGGACTCTCCTGTGGATGTGTCCTAATATGATTTCGTGTCTATGGAGACCTTGGATTGAAGCAGTGGCACTGGGGCCCTGAAGGTTTCTCCTAAAGAGAGGCTTTCACACAGCTCCATCGTGCAAGTTTCCCATGTGTAGATGAGATTTGTTCTGATGGGTGAGTCAAGAAACAGCCATATGCTCTTATTGAAATCCAGGCCTATGAAGAGAGATGCCTGGAAACCAAAGCAATGGATCCGAGAGGTGCCTAGGGGCCTGTTCGTTCCTTTTTACCTCTGGGATGAGTCTATGGGTCTGAGTGACCGTAGGTACTCAGATGGACCCAGATTGCCCCTGTTTGTCCTGGGAAGCCACAAATATTGGGATGGCCTCAGGGACTTTGGAGGTTTATCCTCTTTTTAGGGTTGTGGCCACTGGAATAAGCACATACAATTCCCTTGTAGAGGGCAAGCACAGTCGTCAGGTTTGGCTCCAGGGGCCTGAGCCTGTAGGGTGTGTAGGCCAGGGCTGTTTGGACGGTTGTCTGAAAACACAAACTCGGTTTATGTTTCGGGTCATAGGTATGGCAGGACTGATCTACAGACCATGAGGAGAACACTTCGGGATATGAAAAAAGGGCGAGTGTGAGGCTCTTGCTCAAGTTTTTGTCTCTGGATATCGTGTCACTCATGGTCATGAAATTTCCAGGTGACTTCATGGGAAATGGACGAGTCCTACTCTCTGGGGGTTTGGCCCCGTCCAAAGAGTATGGGGTCATTCTGTGGGTTGGATGAAGTCCGTTGTTCTGTTGTTGTTCATTTGTTTTGTTTTGTTTTTCAACCTCAGGTGTCCCACCAAATGAAGGATTCCAGAGTAGAGCCCTGGAGAGGGGCGACTGGACAACCAGAAATCTGGTTAAAAATTGGGGCCTAGGGACATGTCAAGCCCATTATGACATCTAATGGTCCAGCCACTGAGAGGACGTACTAGAGGACAGGACTCACGCTGAGGGTCACAATGGGTGTTTATGCCCTCGTCGCACTCAAAAATGGGCGGGGCCTCAGGGTGAAGGCAGATTTCTTTTACACTGAATGTTGGACAACATGCCGACCACAAGGTTTCTTGCCATGGGTAAGGAAGAGTTCTGATTTCTGCATCACAGTCACCCCGGGGCAGTGATTGGAGATAAGGTCTAGGTTCTGAAGCCTGAAAACTGAGGTAGGGAAGAGATGATGACCTAAGGCCATGGCGGGTCTGATGTGCTCAGTGTGCGGTCAGCTGTCTGGGTGTTGGTCACGAGGTCCGGGCTCAGGTTGTCAGACAGTGCATTAGTGTCCAGGTTAGACTATATATTTTGGGTGCATTCGATTGCCGTTTAGGTTCTTATCTGAAGAATTCTTCAGGATATGAAGAATGAGCGAGTCTGAGGCGCGTGCTCAGGCTTTTGTCTCTGGAGTTTGTATCAGCGATGGCCGTGGAATGTTGGGGAGGCCTCATGGGCCATGGACGAATCTTGCTATCTGTGGATTTGGCCGGATCCCAATTGTTTTTCGTCAATCTGTGGGATGGGAGGGCTCCTTTCAGGTTTGTTACCTCAGGTGTCCCACCAAAAGAGGAATTCGAAAGCAGATCCCTGGGAAGAGTGAAGGGACAACCCGAACTATGGTTAAAAATTGGGGCCTAGGGGCTTGGCAATCCCAATATGCTGTCTCTCCATCCAGCCACTGAGAGGCCTTACCTGAGGACTGGGCTCAGGCTGAGGGTCACAATGTGTGTTTGTGACCAATGTGGCCCGCAAGCATGGGCGGGGCCTCATGGGCCACACTGGTTTCAACTACACTGAACCTTGGACAACATGCCAACCACAAGGTTTCTTGCCATGGCAAAAGACTTCTGATATCTGCATCATTTTCAAACCCGGGCCGTGATTGGAGATAATGTCTAGGTTCTGAAGCCTGAAAACCGAGGTTGAGAAGAGATGACGACCTAAGGCCATGAGGGATCCGATGTGCTCAGAGTGTGGTCACCTGTCTGGGGGGAGCCAGGAGGTCCAGGCTCAGGCTGTGTCAGAAAGCGCATTAGTGCCCAGGTCAGCCTATGTATTTGGGGTACAGCCGAATGGCGTGCCCCGTTGATCCTCATTTGGGGTTTCTGGGTAGCCCCAGAGGGCAATGTTTTTCTTCTGGAGGGCAGGCAGTGTGCTGCATTGTAATTCTGGATTGCCAAACTGGAGGGCTTGTGGGCCAGTAGTCCTAGGACGGAAGTCTGAGAAACCAAGCTAGGCCTAGGTATCTGGGTGAGGATATGGCAGGCACAATTTACAGACCTGAATCGAGATCTCGTGCATCTTAAATCAGGGTGAGGATCAGACGATTGCTCAGGTTGGACAGTCTGTCCCTGATGGACCCTTCTTGAAGGGGGGGTGGATCACGAGGCCATGGGGGTTTTCCCGCGATGGGAGTTGTGAGAAGCTCCCAACTGCAAAGAATCTTCTGCAGGACAATTGAGACCTGTTGGTTGGCTCCAGGACAACGATTCCGAGCACCGTTCTAAGGATGGATGGCTGGGAGGCACACTTCGCATTCCAATTGTTACCAAGCAACAAGACAGGTTAGATCTACTGGATCTGGGGGAGCAACCGAAGCGGCTGAGTTGAAATGGACTCTCCTGTGGATGTGTCCTAATATGATTTCGTGTCTATGGAGACCTTGGATTGAAGCAGTGGCACTGGGGCCCTGAAGGTTTCTCCTAAAGAGAGGCTTTCACACAGCTCCATCGTGCAAGTTTCCCATGTGTAGATGAGATTTGTTCTGATGGGTGAGTCAAGAAACAGCCATATGCTCTTATTGAAATCCAGGCCTCTGAGGAGAGATGCCTGGAAACCAAAGCAATGGATCCGAGAGGTGCCTAGGGGCCTGTTCGTTCCTTTTTACCACTGGGATGAGTCTATGGGTCTGAGTGACCGTAGGTGCTCAGATGGACCCAGATTGCCCCTGTTTGTCCTGGGAAGCCACAAATATTGCGATGGCCTCAGGGATTTTGGAGGTTTATCCTCTTAGTAGGGTTGTGGCCACTGGAATAGGCACATACAATTCCCTTGTAGAGGGCAAGCATAGTCGTCATGTTTGGCTCCAGGGGCCTGAGCCTGTAGGGTGTGTAGGCCAGGGCTGTTTGGACGGTTGTCTGAAAACACAAACTCGGTTTATGTTTCGGGTCATAGGTATGGCAGGACTGATCTACAGACCATGAGGAGAACACTTCGGGATATGAAAAAAGGGCGAGTGTGAGGCTCTTGCTCAAGTTTTTGTCTCTGGATATCGTGTCACTCATGGTCGTGAAATTTCCAGGTGACTTCATGGGAAATGGACGAGTCTTACTCTCTGGGGGTTTGGCCCCGTCCAAAGAGTTTGGGGTCATTCTGTGGGATGGAAGAAGTCCGTTGTTCTGTTGTTGTTCATTTGTTTTGTTTTGTTTTTCAACCTCGGGTGTCCCACCAAATGAGGGATTCCAGAGTAGAGCCCTGGGGAGGGGCGACTGGACAACCAGAAATCTGGTTAAAAATTGGGGCCTACGGACATGTCAAGCCCATTATGACATCTAATGGTCCAGACACTGAGAGGACGTACTAGAGGACAGGACTCACGCTGAGGGTCACAATGGGTGTTTATGCCCTCGTCGCACTCAAAAATGGGCGGGGCCTCAGGGTGAAGGCAGATTTCTCCTACACTGAACGTTGGACAACATGCCGACCACAAGGTTTCTTGCCATGGGTAAGGAAGAGTTCTGATTTCTGCATCACAGTCACCCCGGGGCAGTGATTGGAGATAAGGTCTAGGTTCTGAAGCCTGAAAACTGAGGTAGGGAAGAGATGATGACCTAAGGCCATGGCGGGTCTGTTGAGCTCAGTGTGCGGTCAGCTGTCTGGGTGTTGGTCACGAGGTCCGGGCTCAGGTTGTCAGACAGTGCATTAGTGCCCAGGTTAGACTATATATTTTGGGTGCATTCGATTGCCGTTTAGGTTCTTATCTGAAGAATTCTTCAGGATATGAAGAATGAGCGAGTCTGAGGCGCGTGCTCAGGCTGTTGTCTCTGGAGTTTGTATCAGCGATGGCCGTGGAATGTTGGGGAGGCCTCATGGGCCATGGACGAATCTTGCTATCTGTGGATTTGGCCCGATCCCAATTGTTTTTCATCAATCTGTGGGATGGGAGGGCTCCTTTCAGGTTTGTTACCTCAGGTGTCCCACCCAAAGAGGAATTCGAAAGCAGATCCCTGGGAAGAGTGAAGGGACAACCCGAACTATGGTTAAAAATTGGGGCCTAGGGGCATGGCAAGCCCAATATGCTGTCTCTCCATCCAGCCACTGAGAGGCCTTACCTGAGGACTGGGCTCAGGCTGAGGGTCACAATGTGTGTTTGTGATCAATGTGGCCCACAAGCATGGGCGGGGCCTCATGGGCCACACTGGTTTCAACTACACTGAACCTTGGACAACATGCCAACCACAAGGTTTCTTGCCATGGCGAAAGACTTCTGATATCTGCATCATTTTCAAACCCGGGCCGTGATTGGAGATAATGTCTAGGTTCTGAAGCCTGAAAACCGAGGTTGAGAAGAGATGACGACCTAAGGCCATGAGGGGTCCGATGTGCTCAGAGTGTGGTCACCTGTCTGGGGGGAGCCAGGAGATCCAGGCTCAGGGTGTGTCAGAAAGGGCATTAGTGCCCAGGTCAGCCTATATATTTGGGGTACAGCCAAATGGCGTGCCCCGTTGATCCTCATTTGGGGTTTCTGTGTAGCCCCAGAGGGCAATGTTTTTCTTCTGGAGGGCAGGCAGAGTGCTGCATTGTAGATCTGGATTGCCAAACTGGAGGGCTTGTGGGCCAGTAGTCCTAGGACGGAAGTCTGAGAACCCAAGCTAGGCGTAGGTATCTGGGTGAGGATATAGCAGGCACAATCTACAGACCTGAATCTAGATCTCGTGCATCTGAATTCAGGGCGAGGATCAGACGATTGCTCAGGTTGGACAGTCTTTTCCTGATGGCCCCTTCTTAAAGGGGGGGTGGATCACGAGGCCATGGGGTTTTTCCCGCGATGGGAGTTGTGAGAAGCTCCCAACTGCAAAGATTCTTCTGCAGGACAATTGAGACCTGTTGGTTGGATCCAGGACAACGATTCCGAGCACCGTTGTAAGGATGGATGGCTGGGGGGCCCACTTCGCATTCCAACTGTCTCCAGCAACAAGACAGGTT
Source organism: Mustela lutreola (assembly GCF_030435805.1). NCBI lineage: Eukaryota > Metazoa > Chordata > Mammalia > Carnivora > Mustelidae > Mustela > Mustela lutreola. The sequence continues at coordinate 118,591,397 of NC_081299.1, read as the reverse complement.
AGATCTGCTGGATCTGGGGGAGCAACCGAGGAGGCTGAGTTGAAATGGACTCTCCCGTGGATGTGTCCTAATATGATTTCGTGTCTATGGAGACCTTGGAATGAAGCAGTGGCACTGGGGCCCTGAACGGTTCTCCTAAAGAGAGGCTTTTACACAGTTCCATTGTGCAAGTTTCCAATGTGTAGATGAGATTTGTTTTGATGGGTGAGTCAAGAAACAGCCATATGCTCTTATTGAAATCCAGGCCTCTGAGGAGAGATGCCTGGAAACCAAAGCAATGGATCCGAGAGGTGCCTAGGGGCCTGTTCGTTCCATTTTACCTCTGGGATCAGTCTATGGGTCTGAGTGACCGTAGGTGCTCAGATGGACCCAGATTGCCCCTGTTTGTCCTGGGAAGCCACAAATATTGGGATGGCCTCAGGGACTATGGAGGTTTATCCTCTTAGTAGGGTTGTGGCCACTGGAATAGGCACATACAATTCCCTTGTAGAGGGCAAGCACAGTCGTCAGGTTTGGCTCCAGGGGCCTGAGCCTGTAGGGTGTGTAGGCAAGGGCTGTTTGGACGGTTGTCTGAAAACACAAACTCGGTTTATGTTTCGGGTCATAGGTATGGCAGGACTGATCTACAGACCATGAAGAGAACCCTTCGGGATATGAAAAAAGGGCGAGTGTGAGGCTCTTGCTCAAGTTTTTGTCTCTGGATATCGTGTCACTCATGGTCGTGAAATTTCCAGGTGACTTCATAGGAAATGGACGAGTCTTACTCTCTGGGGGTTAGGCCCCGTCCAAAGAGTTTGGGGTCATTCTTTGGGATGGAAGAAGTCCGTTGTTCTGTTGTTGTTCATTTGTATTGTTTTGTTTTTCAACCTCTGGTGTACCACCAAATGAGTTATTCCAGAGTAGAGCCCTGGGGAGGGGCGACTGGACAACCAGAAATCTGGTTAAAAATTGGGGCCTAGGGACATGTCAAGCCCATTATGACATCTAATGGTCCAGCCACTGAGAGGACGTACTAGAGGACAGGACTCACGCTGAGGGTCACAATGGGTGTTTATGCCCTCGTCGCACTCAAAAATGGGCGGGGCCTCAGGGTGAAGGCGGATTTCTCCTACACTGAACGTTGGACAACATGCCAACCACAAGGTTTCTTGCCATGGGTAAGGAAGAGTTCTGATTTCTGCATCACAGTCACCCCTGGGCAGTGATTGGAGATAAGGTCTAGGTTCTGAAGCCTGAAAACTGAGGTAGGGAAGAGATGATGACCTAAGGCCATGGCGGGTCTGTTGAGCTCAGTGTGCGGTCAGCTGTCTGGGTGTTGGTCACGAGGTCCGGGCTCAGGTTGTCAGACAGTGCATTAGTGCCCAGGTTAGACTATATATTTTGGGTGCATTCGATTGCCGTTGAGGTTCTTATCTGAAGAATTCTTCAGGATATGAAGAATGAGCGAGTCTGAGGCGCGTGCTCAGGCTGTTGTCTCTGGAGTTTGTATCAGCGATGGCCGTGGAATGTTGGGGAGGCCTCATGGGCCATGGACGAATCTTGCTATCTGTGGATTTGGCCCGATCCCAATTGTTTTTCGTCAATCTGTGGGATGGGAGGGCTCCTTTCAGGTTTGTTACCTCAGGTGTCCCACCCAAAGAGGAATTCGAAAGCAGATCCCTGGGAAGAGTGAAGGGACAACCCGAACTATGGTTAAAAATTGGGGCCTAGGGGCATGGCAAGCCCAATATGCTGTCTCTCCATCCAGCCACTGAGAGGCCTTACCTGAGGACTGGGCTCAGGCTGAGGGTCACAATGTGTGTTTGTGACCAATGTGGCCCGCAAGCATGGGCGGGGCCTCATGGGCCACACTGGTTTCAACTACACTGAACCTTGGACAACTTGCCAACCACAAGGTTTATTGCCATGGCGAAAGACTTCTGATATCTGCATCATTTTCAAACCCGGGCCGTGATTGGAGATAATGTCTAGGTTCTGAAGCCTGAAAACCGAGGTTGAGAAGAGATGACGACCTAAGGCCATGAGGGGTCCGATGTGCTCAGAGTGTGGTCACCTGTCTGGGGGGAGCCAGGAGATCCAGGAACAGTGTGTGTCAGAAAGGGCATTAGTGCCCAGGTCAGCCTATATATTTGGGGTACAGCCAAATGGCGTGCCCCGTTGATCCTCATTTGGGGTTTCTGGGTAGCCCCAGAGGGCAATGTTTTTCTTCTGGAGGGCAGGCAGAGTGCTGCATTGTAGATCTGGATTGCCAAACTGGAGGGCTTGTGGGCCAGTAGTCCTAGGACGGAAGTCTGAGAACCCAAGCTAGGCCTAGGTATCTGGGTGAGGATATGGCAGGCACAATCTACAGACCTGAATCGAGATCTCGTGCATCTGAATTCAGGGCGAGGATCAGACGATTGCTCAGGCTGGACAGTCTGTCCCTGATGGCCCCTTCTTGAAGGGGGCGTGGATCACGAGGCCATGGGGGTTTTCCCGCGATGGGAGTTGTGAGAAGCTCCCAACTGCAAAGATTCTTCTGCAGGACAATTGAGACCTGTTGGTTGGCTCCAGGACAACGATTCTGAGCACCGTTCTAAGGATGGATGGCTGGGGTCCCACTTCGCATTCCAACTGTCTCCAAGCAACAAGACAGGTTAGATCTGCTGGATCTGGGGGAGCAACCGAGGAGGCTGAGTTGAAATGGACTCTCCCGTGGATGTGTCCTAATATGATTTCGTGTCTATGGAGACCTTGGAATGAAGCAGTGGCACTGGGGCCCTGAAGGGTTCTCCTAAAGAGAGGCTTTCACACAGCTCCATCGTGCAAGTTTCCCATGTGTAGATGAGATTTGTTCTGATGGGTGAGTCAAGAAACAGCCATATGCTCTTATTGAAATCCAGGCCTCTGAGGAGAGATGCCTGGAAACCAAAGCAATGGATCCGAGAGGTGCCTAGGGGCCTGTTCGTTCCTTTTTACCTCTGGGATCAGTCTATGGGTCTGAGTGACCGTAGGTGCTCAGATGGACCCAGATTGCCCCTGTTTGTCCTGGGAAGCCACAAATATTGGGATGGCCTCAGGGACTTTGGAGGTTTATCCTCTTAGTAGGGTTGTGGCCACTGGAATAGGCACATACAATTCCCTTGTAGAGGGCAAGCACAGTCGTCAGGTTTGGCTCCAGGGGCCTGAGCCTGTAGGGTGTGTAGGCCAGGGCTGTTTGGACGGTTGTCTGAAAACACAAACTCGGTTTATGTTTCGGGTCATAGGTATGGCAGGACTGATCTACAGACCATGAGGAGAACACTTCGGGATATGAAAAAAGGGCGAGTGTGAGGCTCTTGCTCAAGTTTTTGTCTCTGGATATCGTGTCACTCATGGTCGTGAAATTTCCAGGTGACTTCATGGGAAATGGACGAGTCTTACTCTCTGGGGGTTTGGCCCCGTCCAAAGAGTTTGGGGTCATTCTGTGGGATGGAAGAAGTCCGTTGTTCTGTTGTTGTTCATTTGTTTTGTTTTGTTTTTCAAACTCGGGTGTACGACCAAATGAGTTATTCCAGAGTAGAGCCCTGGGGAGGGGCGACTGGACAACCAGAAATCTGGTTAAAAATTGGGGCCTAGGGACATGTCAAGCCCATTATGACATCTAATGGTCCAGCCACTGAGAGGACGTACTAGAGGACAGGACTCACGCTGAGGGTCACAATGGGTGTTTATGCCCTCGTCGCACTCAAAAATGGGCGGGGCCTCAGGGTGAAGGCAGATTTCTCCTACACTGAACGTTGGACAACATGCCAACCACAAGGTTTCTTGCCATGGGTAAGGAAGAGTTCTGATTTCTGCATCACAGTCACCCCTGGGCAGTGATTGGAGATAAGGTCTAGGTTCTGAAGCCTGAAAACTGAGGTAGGGAAGAGATGATGACCTAAGGCCATGGCGGGTCTGATGTGCTCAGTGTGCGGTCAGCTGTCTGGGTGTTGGTCACGAGGTCCGGGCTCAGTTTGTCAGACAGTGCATTAGTGCCCAGGTTAGACTATATATTTTCGGTGCATTCGATTGCCGTTGAGGTTCTTATCTGAAGAATTCTTCAGGATATGAAGAATGAGCGAGTCTGAGGCGCGTGCTCAGGCTTTTGTCTCTGGAGTTTGTATCAGCGATGGCCGTGGAATGTTGGGGAGGCCTCATGGGCCATGGACGAATCTTGCTATCTGTGGATTTGGCCCGATCCCAATTGTTTTTCGTCAATCTGTGGGATGGGAGGGCTCCTTTCAGGTTTGTTACCTCAGGTGTCCCACCCAAAGAGGAATTCGAAAGCAGATCCCTGGGAAGAGTGAAGGGACAACCCGAACTATGGTTAAAAATTGGGGCCTAGGGGCATGGCAAGCCCAATATGCTGTCTCTCCATCCAGCCACTGAGAGGCCTTACCTGAGGACTGGGCTCAGGCTGAGGGTCACAATGTGTGTTTGTGACCAATGTGGCCCGCAAGCATGGGCGGGGCCTCATGGGCCACACTGGTTTCAACTACACTGAACCTTGGACAACATGCCAACCACAAGGTTTCTTGCCATGGCGAAAGACTTCTGATATCTGCATCATTTTCAAACCCGGGCCGTGATTGGAGATAATGTCTAGGTTCTGAAGCCTGAAAACCGAGGTTGAGAAGAGATGACGACCTAAGGCCATGAGGGGTCCGATGTGCTCAGAGTGTGGTCACCTGTCTGGGGGGAGCCAGGAGATCCAGGAACAGTGTGTGTCAGAAAGGGCATTAGTGCCCAGGTCAGCCTATATATTTGGGGTACAGCCGAATGGCGTGCCCCGTTTATCCTCATTTGGGTTTTCTGGGTAGCCCCAGAGGGCAATGTTATTCTTCTGGAGGGCAGGCAGAGTGCTGCATTGTAGATCTGGATTGCCAAACTGGAGGGCTTGTGGGCCAGTAGTCCTAGGACGGAAGTCTGAGAACCCAAGCTAGGCCTAGGTATCTGGGTGAGGATATGGCAGGCACAATCTACAGACCTGAATCGAGATCTCGTGCATCTGAATTCAGGGCGAGGATCAGACGATTGCTCAGGCTGGACAGTCTGTCCCTGATGGCCCCTTCTGGAAGGGGGGGTGGATCACGAGGCCATGGGGGTTTTCCCGCGATGGGAGTTGTGAGAAGCTCCCAACTGCAAAGATTCTTCTGCAGGACAATTGAGACCTGTTGGTTGGCTCCAGGACAACGATTCTGAGCACCGTTCTAAGGATGGATGGCTGGGGTCCCACTTCGCATTCCAACTGTCTCCAAGCAACAAGACAGGTTAGATCTGCTGGATCTGGGGGAGCATCCGAGGAGGCTGAGTTGAAATGGACTCTCCCGTGGATGTGTCCTAATATGATTTCGTGTCTATGGAGACCTTGGAATGAAGCAGTGGCACTGTGGCCCTGAAGGGTTCTCCTAAAGAGAGGCTTTCACACAGCTCCATCGTGCAAGTTTCCCATGTGTAGATGAGATTTGTTCTGATGGGTGAGTCAAGAAACAGCCATATGCTCTTATTGAAATCCAGGCCTCTGAGGAGAGATGCCTGGAAACCAAAGCAATGGATCCGAGAGGTGCCTAGGGGCCTGTTCGTTCCTTTTTACCTCTGGGATCAGTCTATGGGTCTGAGTGACCGTAGGTGCTCAGATGGACCCAGATTGCCCGTGTTTGTCCTGGGAAGCCACAAATATTGGGATGGCCTCAGGGACTTTAGGAGGTTTATCCTCTTAGTAGGGTTGTGGCCACTGGAATAGGCACATAAAATTCCCTTGTAGAGGGCAAGCACAGTCGTCAGGTTTGGCTCCAGGGGCCTGAGCCTGTAGGGTGTGTAGGCCAGGGCTGTTTGGACGGTTGTCTGAAAACACAAACTCGGTTTATGTTTCGGGTCATAGGTACGGCAGGACTGATCTACAGACCATGAGGAGAACACTTCGGGATATGAAAAAAGGGCGAGTGTGAGGCTCTTGCTCAAGTTTTTGTCTCTGGATATCGTGTCACTCATGGTCGTGAAATTTCCAGGTGACTTCATGGGAAATGGACGAGTCTTACTCTCTGGGGGTTTGGCCCCGTCCAAAGAGTTTGGGGTCATTCTGTGGGATGGAAGAAGTCCGTTGTTCTGTTGTTTATCATTTGTTTTGTTTTGTTTTTCAACCTCGGGTGTACCACCAAATGAGTTATTCCAGAGTAGAGCCCTGGGGAGGGGCGACTGGACAACCAGAAATCTGGTTAAAAATTGGGGCCAAGGGACATGTCAAGCCCATTATGACATCTAATGGTCCAGACACTGAGAGGACGTACTAGAGGACAGGAATCAAGCTGAGGGTCACAATGGGTGTTTATGCCCTCGTCGCACTCAAAAATGGGCGGGGCCTCAGGGTGAAGGCAGATTTCTCCTACACTGAACGTTGGACAACATGCCAACCACAAGGTTTCTTGCCATGGGTAAGGAAGAGTTCTGATTTCTGCATCACAGTCACCCCTGGGCAGTGATTGGAGATAAGGTCTAGGTTCTGAAGCCTGAAAACTGAGGTAGGGAAGAGATGATGACCTAAGGCCATGGCGGGTCTGATGTGCTCAGTGTGCGGTCAGCTGTCTGGGTGTTGGTCACGAGGTCCGGGCTCAGGTTGTCAGACAGTGCATTAGTGCCCAGGTTAGACTATATATTTTGGGTGCATTCGATTGCCGTTTAGGTTCTTATCTGAAGAATTCTTCAGGATATGAAGAATGAGCGAGTCTCAGGCGCGTGCTCAGGCTTTTGTCTCTGGAGTTTGTATCAGCGATGGCCGTGGAATGTTGGGGAGGCCTCATAGGCCTTGGACAAATCTTGCTATCTGTGGATTTGGCCCGATCCCAATTGTTTTTCGTCAATCTGTGGGATGGGAGGGCTCCTTTCAGGTTTGTTACCTCAGGTGTCCCACCCAAAGAGGAATTCGAAAGCAGATCCCTGGGAAGAGTGAAGGGACAACCCGAACTATGGTTAAAAATTGGGGCCTACGGTCATGGCAAGCCCAATATGCTGTCTCTCCATCCAGCCACTGAGAGGCCTTACCTGAGGACAGGGCTCAGGCTGAGGGTCACAATGTCTGTTTGTGACCAATGTGGCCCGCAAGCATGGGCGGGGCCTCATGGGCCACACTGGTTTCAACTACACTGAACGTTGGACAACATGCCAACCACAAGGTTTCTTGCCATGGCGAAAGACTTCTGATATCTGCATCATTTTCAAACCCGGGCCGTGATTGGAGATAATGTCTAGGTTCGGAAGCCTGAAAACCGAGGTTGAGAAGAGATGACGACCTAAGGCCATGAGGGGTCCGATGTGCTCAGAGTGTGGTCACCTGTCTGGGGGGAGCCAGGAGGTCCAGGCTCAGGATGTGTCAGAAAGGGCATTAGTGCCCAGGTCAGCCTATATATTTGGGGTACAGCCAAATGGCGTGCCCCGTTGATCCTCATTTGGGGTTTCTGGGTAGCCCCAGAGGGCAATGTTTTTCTTCTGGAGGGCAGGCAGAGTGCTGCATTGTAGATCTGGATTGCCAAACTGGAGGGCTTGTGGGCCAGTAGTCCTAGGACGGAAGTCTGAGAACCCAAGCTAGGCCTAGGTATCTGGGTGAGGATATGGCAGGCACAATCTACAGACCTGAATCGAGATCTCGTGCATCTGAATTCAGGGCGAGGATCAGACGATTGCTCAGGTTGGACAGTCTGTCCCTGATGGCCCCTTCTTGAAGGGGGGGTGGATCACGAGGCCATGGAGGTTTTCCCGCGATGGGAGTTGTGAGAAGCTCCCAACTGCAAAGATTCTTCTGCAGGACAATGGAGACCTGTTGGTTGGCTCCAGGACAACGATTCCGAGCACCGTTCTAAGGATGGATGGCTGGGGGGCCCACTTCGCATTCCAATTGTCTCCAAGCAACAAGACAGGTTAGATCTGCTGGATCTGGGGGAGCAACCGAGGAGGCTGAGTTGAAATGGACTCTCCCGTGGATGTGTCCTAATATGATTTCATGTCTATGGAGACCGTGGAATGAAGCAGTGGCACCGGGGCCCTGAAGGTTTCTCCTAAAGAGAGGCTTTCACACAGCTCCATCGTGCAAGTTTCCCATGTGTAGATGAGATTTGTTTTGATGGGTGAGTCAAGAAACTGCCATATGCTCTTATTGAAATCCAGGCCTCTGAGGAGAGATGCCTGGAAACCAAATCAATGGATCCGAGAGGTGCCTAGGGGCCTGTTCGTTCCTTTTTACCTCTGGGATCAGTCTATGGGTCTGAGTGACCGTAGGTGCTCAGATGGATCCAGATTGCCCCTGTTTGTCCTGGGAAGCCACAAATATTGGGATGGCCTCAGGGACTTTGGAGGTTTATCCTCTTAGTAGGGTTGTGGCCACTGGAATAGGCACATACAATTCCCTTGTAGAGGGCAAGCACAGTCGTCAGGTTTGGCTCCAGGGGCCTGAGCCTGTAGGGTGTGTAGGCCAGGGATGTTTGGACGGTTGTCTGAAAACACAAACTCGGTTTATGTTTCGGGTCATAGGTACGGCAGGACTGATCTACAGACCATGAGGAGAACAATTCGGGATATGAAAAAAGGGCGAGTGTGAGGCTCTTGCTCAAGTTTTTTCTCTGGATATCGTGTCACTCATGGTCGTGAAATTTCCAGGTGACTTCATGGGAAATGGACGAGTCTTACTCTCTGGCGGTTTGGCCCCGTCCAAAGAGTTTGGGGTCATTCTGTGGGATGGAAGAAGTCCGTTGTTCTGTTGTTGTTCATTTGTTTTGTTTTGTTTTTCAAACTCGGGTGTCCCACCAAATGAGGGATTCCAGAGTAGAGCCCTGGGGAGGGGCGACTGGACAACCAGAAATCTGGTTAAAAATTGGGGCCTAGGGATATGTCAAGCCCATTATGACATCTAATGGTCCAGCCACTGAGATGACGTACTAGAGGACAGGACTCACGCTGAGGGTCACAATGGGTGTTTATGCCCTCGTCGCACTCAAAAATGGGCGGGGCCTCAGGGTGAAGGCAGATTTCTCCTACACTGAACGTTGGACAACATGCCGACCACAAGGTTTCTTGCCATGGGTAAGGAAGAGTTCTGATTTCTGCATCACAGTCACCCTTGGGCAGTGATTTGAGATAAGGTCTAGGTTCTGAAGCCTGAAAACTGAGGTAGGGAAGAGATGATGACCTAAGGCCATGGCGGGTCTGTTGAGCTCAGTGTGCGGTCAGCTGTCTGGGTGTTGGTCACGAGGTCCGGGCTCAGGTTGTCAGACAGTGCATTAGTGCCCAGGTTAGACTATATATTTTGGGTGCATTCGATTGCCGTTTAGGTTCTTATCTGAAGAATTCTTCAGGATATGAAGAATGAGCGAGTCTGAGGCGCGTGCTCAGGCTGTTGTCTCTGGAGTTTGTATCAGCGATGGCCGTGGAATGTTGGGGAGGCCTCATGGGCCATGGACGAATCTTGCTATCTGTGGATTTGGCCCGATCCCAATTGTTTTTCGTCAATCTGTGGGATGGGAGGGCTCCTTTCAGGTTTGTTACCTCAGGTGTCCCACCCAAAGAGGAATTCGAAAGCAGATCCCTGGGAAGAGTGAAGGGACAACCCGAACTATGGTTAAAAATTGGGGCCTAGGGGCATGGCAAGCCCAATATGCTGTCTCTCCATCCAGCCACTGAGAGGCCTTACCTGAGGACTGGGCTCAGGCTGAGGGTCACAATGTGTGTTTGTGACCAATGTGGCCCGCAAGCATGGGCGGGGCCTCATGGGCCACACTGGTTTCAACTACACTGAACCTTGGACAACATGCCAACCACAAGGTTTATTGCCATGGCGAAAGACTTCTGATATCTGCATCATTTTCAAACCCGGGCCGTGATTGGAGATAATGTCTAGGTTCTGAAGCCTGAAAACCGAGGTTGAGAAGAGATGACGACCTAAGGCCATGAGGGGTCCGATGTGCTCAGAGTGTGGTCACCTGTCTGGGGGGAGCCAGGAGATCCAGGAACAGTGTGTGTCAGAAAGGGCATTAGTGCCCAGGTCAGCCTATATATTTGGGGTACAGCCAAATGGCGTGCCCCGTTGATCCTCATTTGGGGTTTCTGGGTAGCCCCAGAGGGCAATGTTTTTCTTCTGGAGGGCAGGCAGAGTGCTGCATTGTAGATCTGGATTGCCAAACTGGAGGGCTTGTGGGCCAGTAGTCCTAGGACGGAAGTCTGAGAACCCAAGCTAGGCCTAGGTATCTGGGTGAGGATATGGCAGGCACAATCTACAGACCTGAATCGAGATCTCGTGCATCTGAATTCAGGGCGATGATCAGACGATTGCACAGGCTGGACAGTCTGTCCCTGATGGCCCCTTCTTGAAGGGGGCGTGGATCACGAGGCCATGGGGGTTTTCCCGCGATGGGAGTTGTGAGAAGCTCCCAACTGCAAAGATTCTGCTGCAGGACAATTGAGACCTGTTGGTTGGCTCCAGGACAACGATTCTGAGCACCGTTCTAAGGATGGATGGCTGGGGTCCCACTTCGCATTCCAACTGTCTCCAAGCAACAAGACAGGTTAGATCTGCTGGATATGGGGGAGCAACCGAGGAGGCTGAGTTGAAATGGACTCTCCCGTGGATGTGTCCTAATATGATTTCATGTCTATGGAGACCTTGGAATGAAGCAGTGGCACTGGGGCCCTGAAGGGTTCTCCTAAAGAGAGGCTTTCACACAGCTCCATCGTGCAAGTTTCCGATGTGTAGATGAGATTTGTTCTGATGGGTGAGTCAAGAAACAGCCATATGCTCTTATTGAAATCCAGGCCTCTGAGGAGAGATGCCTGGAAACCAAAGCAATGGATCCGAGAGGTGCCTAGGGGCCTGTTCGTTCCTTTTTACCTCTGGGATCAGTCTATGGGTCTGAGTGACTGTAGGTGCTCAGATGGACCCAGATTGCCCCTGTTTGTCCTGGGAAGCCACAAATATTGGGATGGCCTCAGGGACTTTGGAGGTTTATCCTCTTAGTAGGGTTGTGGCCACTGGAATAGGCACATACAATTACCTTGTAGAGGGCAAGCACAGTCGTCAGGTTTGGCTCCAGGGGCCTGAGCCTGTAGGGTGTGTAGGCCAGGGCTGTTTGGACGGTTGTCTGAAAACACAAACTCGGTTTATGTTTCGGGTCATAGGTATGGCAGGACTGATCTACAGACCATGAGGAGAACACTTCGGGATATGAAAAAAGGGCGAGTGTGAGGCTCTTGCTCAAGTTTTTGTCTCTGGATATCGTGTCACTCATGGTCGTGAAATTTCCAGGTGACTTCATGGGAAATGGACGAGTCTTACTCTCTGGGGGTTTGGCCCCGTCCAAAGAGTTTGGGGTCATTCTGTGGGATGGAAGAAGTCCGTTGTTCTGTTGTTGTTCATTTGTTTTGTTTTGTTTTTCAAACTCGGGTGTACGACCAAATGAGTTATTCCAGAGTAGAGCCCTGGGGAGGGGCGATTGGACAACCAGAAATCTGGTTAAAAATTGGGGCCTAGGGACATGTCAAGCCCATTATGACATCTAATGGTCCAGCCACTGAGAGGACGTACTAGAGGACAGGACTCACGCTGAGGGTCACAATGGGTGTTTATGCCCTCGTCGCACTCAAAAATGGGCGGGGCCTCAGGGTGAAGGCAGATTTCTCCTACACTGAACGTTGGACAACATGCCAACCACAAGGTTTCTTGCCATGGGTAAGGAAGAGTTCTGATTTCTGCATCACAGTCACCCCTGGGCAGTGATTGGAGATAAGGTCTAGGTTCTGAAGCCTGAAAACTGAGGTAGGGAAGAGATGATGACCTAAGGCCATGGCGGGTCTGATGTGCTCAGTGTGCGGTCAGCTGTCTGGGTGTTGGTCACGAGGTCCGGGCTCAGTTTGTCAGACAGTGCATTAGTGCCCAGGTTAGACTATATATTTTCGGTGCATTCGATTGCCGTTGAGGTTCTTATCTGAAGAATTCTTCAGGATATGAAGAATGAGCGAGTCTGAGGCGCGTGCTCAGGCTTTTGTCTCTGGAGTTTGTATCAGCGATGGCCGTGGAATGTTGGGGAGGCCTCATGGGCCATGGACGAATCTTGCTATCTGTGGATTTGGCCCGATCCCAATTGTTTTTCGTCAATCTGTGGGATGGGAGGGCTCCTTTCAGGTTTGTTACCTCAGGTGTCCCACCCAAAGAGGAATTCGAAAGCAGATCCCTGGGAAGAGTGAAGGGACAACCCGAACTATGGTTAAAAATTGGGGCCTAGGGGCATGGCAAGCCCAATATGCTGTCTCTCCATCCAGCCACTGAGAGGCCTTACCTGAGGACTGGGCTCAGGCTGAGGGTCACAATGTGTGTTTGTGACCAATGTGGCCCGCAAGCATGGGCGGGGCCTCATGGGCCACACTGGTTTCAACTACACTGAACCTTGGACAACATGCCAACCACAAGGTTTCTTGCCATGGCGAAAGACTTCTGATATCTGCATCATTTTCAAACCCGGGCCGTGATTGGAGATAATGTCTAGGTTCTGAAGCCTGAAAACCGAGGTTGAGAAGAGATGACGACCTAAGGCCATGAGGGGTCCGATGTGCTCAGAGTGTGGTCACCTGTCTGGGGGGAGCCAGGAGATCCAGGAACAGTGTGTGTCAGAAAGGGCATTAGTGCCCAGGTCAGCCTATATATTTGGGGTACAGCCGAATGGCGTGCCCCGTTTATCCTCATTTGGGTTTTCTGGGTAGCCCCAGAGGGCAATGTTTTTCTTCTGGAGGGCAGGCAGAGTGCTGCATTGTAGATCTGGATTGCCAAACTGGAGGGCTTGTGGGCCAGTAGTCCTAGGACGGAAGTCTGAGAACCCAAGCTAGGCCTAGGTATCTGGGTGAGGATATGGCAGGCACAATCTACAGACCTGAATCGAGATCTCGTGCATCTGAATTCAGGGCGAGGATCAGACGATTGCTCAGGCTGGACAGTCTGTCCCTGATGGCCCCTTCTGGAAGGGGGGGTGGATCACGAGGCCATGGGGGTTTTCCCGCGATAGGGAGTTGTGAGAAGCTCCCAACTGCAAAGATTCTTCTGCAGGACAATTGAGACCTGTTGGTTGGCTCCAGGACAACGATTCTGAGCACCGTTCTAAGGATGGATGGCTGGGGTCCCACTTCGCATTCCAACTGTCTCCAAGCAACAAGACAGGTTAGATCTGCTGGATCTGGGGGAGCATCCGAGGAGGCTGAGTTGAAATGGACTCTCCCGTGGATGTGTCCTAATATGATTTCGTGTCTATGGAGACCTTGGAATGAAGCAGTGGCACTGGGGCCCTGAAGGGTTCTCCTAAAGAGAGGCTTTCACACAGCTCCATCGTGCAAGTTTCCCATGTGTAGATGAATTTGTTCTGATGGGTGAGTCAAGAAACAGCCATATGCTCTTATTGAAATCCAGGCTTCTGAGGAGAGATGCCTGGAAACCAAAGCAATGGATCCGAGAGGTGCCTAGGGGCCTGTTCGTTCCTTTTTACCTCTGGGATCAGTCTATGGGTCTGAGTGACCGTAGGTGCTCAGATGGACCCAGATTGCCCGTGTTTGTCCTGGGAAGCCACAAATATTGGGATGGCCTCAGGGACTTTAGGAGGTTTATCCTCTTAGTAGGGTTGTGGCCACTGGAATAGGCACATAAAATTCCCTTGTAGAGGGCAAGCACAGTCGTCAGGTTTGGCTCCAGGGGCCTGAGCCTGTAGGGTGTGTAGGCCAGGGCTGTTTGGACGGTTGTCTGAAAACACAAACTCGGTTTATGTTTCGGGTCATAAGTACGGCAGGACTGATCTACAGACCATGAGGAGAACACTTCGGGATATGAAAAAAGGGCGAGTGTGAGGCTCTTGCTCAAGTTTTTGTCTCTGGATATCGTGTCACTCATGGTCGTGAAATTTCCAGGTGACTTCATGGGAAATGGACGAGTCTTACTCTCTGGGGGTTTGGCCCCGTCCAAAGAGTTTGGGGTCATTCTGTGGGATGGAAGAAGTCCGTTGTTCTGTTGTTTATCATTTGTTTTGTTTTGTTTTTCAACCTCGGGTGTACCACCAAATGAGTTATTCCAGAGTAGAGCCCTGGGGAGGGGCGACTGGACAACCAGAAATCTGGTTAAAAATTGGGGCCAAGGGACATGTCAAGCCCATTATGACATCTAATGGTCCAGACACTGAGAGGACGTACTAGAGGACAGGAATCAAGCTGAGGGTCACAATGGGTGTTTATGCCCTCGTCGCACTCAAAAATGGGCGGGGCCTCAGGGTGAAGGCAGATTTCTCCTACACTGAACGTTGGACAACATGCCAACCACAAGGTTTCTTGCCATGGGTAAGGAAGAGTTCTGATTTCTGCATCACAGTCACCCCTGGGCAGTGATTGGAGATAAGGTCTAGGTTCTGAAGCCTGAAAACTGAGGTAGGGAAGAGATGATGACCTAAGGCCATGGCGGGTCTGATGTGCTCAGTGTGCGGTCAGCTGTCTGGGTGTTGGTCACGAGGTCCGGGCTCAGGTTGTCAGACAGTGCATTAGTGCCCAGGTTAGACTATATATTTTGGGTGCATTCTATTGCCGTTTAGGTTCTTATCTGAAGAATTCTTCAGGATATGAAGAATGAGCGAGTCTCAGGCGCGTGCTCAGGCTTTTGTCTCTGGAGTTTGTATCAGCGATGGCCGTGGAATGTTGGGGAGGCCTCATAGGCCTTGGACAAATCTTGCTATCTGTGGATTTGGCCCGATCCCAATTGTTTTTCGTCAATCTGTGGGATGGGAGGGCTCCTTTCAGGTTTGTTACCTCAGGTGTCCCACCCAAAGAGGAATTCGAAAGCAGATCCCTGGGAAGAGTGAAGGGACAACCCGAACTATGGTTAAAAATTGGGGCCTACGGTCATGGCAAGCCCAATATGCTGTCTCTCCATCCAGCCACTGAGAGGCCTTACCTGAGGACTGGGCTCAGGCTGAGGGTCACAATGTGTGTTTGTGACCAATGTGGCCCACAAGCATGGGCGGGGCCTCATGGGCCACACTGGTTTCAACTACACTGAACGTTGGACAACATGCCAACCACAAGGTTTCTTGCCATGGCGTAAGACTTCTGATATCTGCATCATTTTCAAACCCGGGCCGTGATTGGAGATAATGTCTAGGTTCGGAAGCCTGAAAACCGAGGTTGAGAAGAGATGACGACCTAAGGCCATGAGGGGTCCGATGTGCTCAGAGTGTGGTCACCTGTCTGGGGGGAGCCAGGAGGTCCAGGCTCAGGGTGTGTCAGAAAGGGCATTAGTGCCCAGGTCAGCCTATATATTTGGGGTACAGCCGAATGGCGTGCCCCGTTGATCCTCATTTGGGGTTTCTGGGTAGCCCCAGAGGGCAATGTTTTTCTTCTGGAGGGCAGGCAGAGTGCTGCATTGTAGATCTGGATTGCCAAACTGGAGGGCTTGTGGGCCAGTAGTCCTAGGACGGAAGTCTGAGAACCCAAGCTAGGCCTAGGTATCTGGGTGAGGATATGGCAGGCACAATCTACAGACCTGAATCGAGATCTCGTGCATCTGAATTCAGGGCGAGGATCAGACGATTGCTCAGGCTGGACAGTCTGTCCCTGATGGCCCCTTCTGGAAGGGGGGGTGGATCACGAGGCCATGGGGGTTTTCCCGCGATAGGGAGTTGTGAGAAGCTCCCAACTGCAAAGATTCTTCTGCAGGACAATTGAGACCTGTTGGTTGGCTCCAGGACAACGATTCTGAGCACCGTTCTAAGGATGGATGGCTGGGGTCCCACTTCGCATTCCAACTGTCTCCAAGCAACAAGACAGGTTAGATCTGCTGGATCTGGGGGAGCATCCGAGGAGGCTGAGTTGAAATGGACTCTCCCGTGGATGTGTCCTAATATGATTTCGTGTCTATGGAGACCTTGGAATGAAGCAGTGGCACTGGGGCCCTGAAGGGTTCTCCTAAAGAGAGGCTTTCACACAGCTCCATCGTGCAAGTTTCCCATGTGTAGATGAGATTTGTTCTGATGGGTGAGTCAAGAAACAGCCATATGCTCTTATTGAAATCCAGGCTTCTGAGGAGAGATGCCTGGAAACCAAAGCAATGGATCCGAGAGGTGCCTAGGGGCCTGTTCGTTCCTTTTTACCTCTGGGATCAGTCTATGGGTCTGAGTGACCGTAGGTGCTCAGATGGACCCAGATTGCCCGTGTTTGTCCTGGGAAGCCACAAATATTGGGATGGCCTCAGGGACTTTAGGAGGTTTATCCTCTTAGTAGGGTTGTGGCCACTGGAATAGGCACATAAAATTCCCTTGTAGAGGGCAAGCACAGTCGTCAGGTTTGGCTCCAGGGGCCTGAGCCTGTAGGGTGTGTAGGCCAGGGCTGTTTGGACGGTTGTCTGAAAACACAAACTCGGTTTATGTTTCGGGTCATAGGTACGGCAGGACTGATCTACAGACCATGAGGAGAACACTTCGGGATATGAAAAAAGGGCGAGTGTGAGGCTCTTGCTCAAGTTTTTGTCTCTGGATATCGTGTCACTCATGGTCGTGAAATTTCCAGGTGACTTCATGGGAAATGGACGAGTCTTACTCTCTGGGGGTTTGGCCCCGTCCAAAGAGTTTGGGGTCATTCTGTGGGATGGAAGAAGTCCGTTGTTCTGTTGTTTATCATTTGTTTTGTTTTGTTTTTCAACCTCGGGTGTACCACCAAATGAGTTATTCCAGAGTAGAGCCCTGGGGAGGGGCGACTGGACAACCAGAAATCTGGTTAAAAATTGGGGCCAAGGGACATGTCAAGCCCATTATGACATCTAATGGTCCAGACACTGAGAGGACGTACTAGAGGACAGGAATCAAGCTGAGGGTCACAATGGGTGTTTATGCCCTCGTCGCACTCAAAAATGGGCGGGGCCTCAGGGTGAAGGCAGATTTCTCCTACACTGAACGTTGGACAACATGCCAACCACAAGGTTTCTTGCCATGGGTAAGGAAGAGTTCTGATTTCTGCATCACAGTCACCCCTGGGCAGTGATTGGAGATAAGGTCTAGGTTCTGAAGCCTGAAAACTGAGGTAGGGAAGAGATGATGACCTAAGGCCATGTGGGTCTGATGTGCTCAGTGTGCGGTCAGCTGTCTGGGTGTTGGTCACGAGGTCCGGGCTCAGGTTGTCAGACAGTGCATTAGTGCCCAGGTTAGACTATATATTTTGGGTGCATTCGATTGCCGTTGAGGTTCTTATCTGAAGAATTCTTCAGGATATGAAGAATGAGCGAGTCTGAGGCGCGTGCTCAGGCTTTTGTCTCTGGAGTTTGTATCAGCGATGGCCGTGGAATGTTGGGGAGGCCTCATAGGCCTTGGACAAATCTTGCTATCTGTGGATTTGGCCCGATCCCAATTGTTTTTCGTCAATCTGTGGGATGGGAGGGCTCCTTTCAGGTTTGTTACCTCAGGTGTCCCACCCAAAGAGGAATTCGAAAGCAGATCCCTGGGAAGAGTGAAGGGACAACCCGAACTATGGTTAAAAATTGGGGCCTACGGTCATGGCAAGCCCAATATGCTGTCTCTCCATCCAGCCACTGAGAGGCCTTACCTGAGGACTGGGCTCAGGCTGAGGGTCACAATGTGTGTTTGTGACCAATGTGGCCCGCAAGCATGGGCGGGGCCTCATGGGCCACACTGGTTTCAACTACACTGAACGTTGGACAACATGCCAACCACAAGGTTTCTTGCCATGGCGAAAGACTTCTGATATCTGCATCATTTTCAAACCCGGGCCGTGATTGGAGATAATGTCTAGGTTCGGAAGCCTGAAAACCGAGGTTGAGAAGAGATTACGACCTAAGGCCATGAGGGGTCCGATGTGCTCAGAGTGTGGTCACCTGTCTGGGGGGAGCCAGGAGGTCCAGGCTCAGGGTGTGTCAGAAAGGGCATTAGTGCCCAGGTCAGCCTATATATTTGGGGTACAGCCGAATGGCGTGCCCCGTTGATCCTCATTTGGGGTTTCTGGGTAGCCCCAGAGGGCAATGTTTTTCTTCTGGAGGGCAGGCAGAGTGCTGCATTGTAGATCTGGATTGCCAAACTGGAGGGCTTGTGGGCCAGTAGTCCTAGGACGGAAGTCTGAGAACCCAAGCTAGGCCTAGGTATCTGGGTGAGGATATGGCAGGCACAATCTACAGACCTGAATCGAGATCTCGTGCATCTGAATTCAGGGCGAGGATCAGACGATTGCTCAGGTTGGACAGTCTGTCCCTGATGGCCCCTTCTTGAAGGGGGGGTGGATCACGAGGCCATGGAGGTTTTCCCGCGATGGGAGTTGTGAGAAGCTCCCAACTGCAAAGATTCTTCTGCAGGACAATGGAGACCTGTTGGTTGGCTCCAGGACAACGATTCCGAGCCCCGTTCTAAGGATGGATGGCTGGGGGGCCCACTTCGCATTCCAATTGTCTCCAAGCAACAAGACAGGTTAGATCTGCTGGATCAGGGGGAGCAACCGAGGAGGCTGAGTTGAAATGGACTCTCCCGTGGATGTGTCCTAATATGATTTCATGTCTATGGAGACCTTGGAATGAAGCAGTGGCACCGGGGCCCTGAAGGTTTCTCCTAAAGAGAGGCTTTCACACAGCTCCATCGTGCAAGTTTCCCATGTGTAGATGAGATTTGTTTTGATGGGTGAGTCAAGAAACAGCCATATGCTCTTATTGAAATCCAGGCCTCTGAGGAGAGATGCCTGGAAACCAAAGCAATGGATCCGAGAGGTGCCTAGGGGCCTGTTCGTTCCTTTTTACCTCTGGGATCAGTCTATGGGTCTGAGTGACCGTAGGTGCTCAGATGGATCCAGATTGCCCGTGTTTGTCCTGGGAAGCCACAAATATTGGGATGGCCTCAGGGACTTTGGAGGTTTATCCTCTTAGTAGGGTTGTGGCCACTGGAATAGGCACATACAATTCCCTTGTAGAGGGCAAGCACAGTCGTCAGGTTTGGCTCCAGGGGCCTGAGCCTGTAGGGTGTGTAGGCCAGGGATGTTTGGACGGTTGTCTGAAAACACAAACTCGGTTTATGTTTCGGGTCATAGGTACGGCAGGACTGATCTACAGACCATGAGGAGAACAATTCGGGATATGAAAAAAGGGCGAGTGTGAGGCTCTTGCTCAAGTTTTTTCTCTGGATATCGTGTCACTCATGGTCGTGAAATTTCCAGGTGACTTCATGGGAAATGGACGAGTCTTACTCTCTGGGGGTTTGGCCCCGTCCAAAGAGTTTGGGGTCATTCTGTGGAATGGAAGAAGTCCGTTGTTCTGTTGTTGTTCATTTGTTTTGTTTTGTTTTTCAAACTCGGGTGTCCCACCAAATGAGGGATTCCAGAGTAGAGCCCTGGGGAGGGGCGACTGGACAACCAGAAATCTGGTTAAAAATTGGGGCCTAGGGATATGTCAAGCCCATTATGACATCTAATGGTCCAGCCACTGAGATGACGTACTAGAGGACAGGACTCACGCTGAGGGTCACAATGGGTGTTTATGCCCTCGTCGCACTCAAAAATGGGCGGGGCCTCAGGGTGAAGGCAGATTTCTCCTACACTGAACGTTGGACAACATGCCGACCACAAGGTTTCTTGCCATGGGTAAGGAAGAGTTCTGATTTCTGCATCACAGTCACCCTTGGGCAGTGATTTGAGATAAGGTCTAGGTTCTGAAGCCTGAAAACTGAGGTAGGGAAGAGATGATGACCTAAGGCCATGGCGGGTCTGTTGAGCTCAGTGTGCGGTCAGCTGTCTGGGTGTTGGTCACGAGGTCCGGGCTCAGGTTGTCAGACAGTGCATTAGTGCCCAGGTTAGACTATATATTTTGGGTGCATTCGATTGCCGTTTAGGTTCTTATCTGAAGAATTCTTCAGGATATGAAGAATGAGCGAGTCTGAGGCGCGTGCTCAGGCTGTTGTCTCTGGAATTTGTATCAGCGATGGCCGTGGAATGTTGGGGAGGCCTCATGGGCCATGGACGAATCTTGCTATCTGTGGATTTGGCCCGATCCCAATTGTTTTTCGTCAATCTGTGGGATGGGAGGGCTCCTTTCAGGTTTGTTACCTCAGGTGTCCCACCCAAAGAGGAATTCGAAAGCAGATCCCTGGGAAGAGTGAAGGGACAACCCGAACTATGGTTAAAAATTGGGGCCTAGGGGCATGGCAAGCCCAATATGCTGTCTCTCCATCCAGCCACTGAGAGGCCTTACCTGAGGACTGGGCTCAGGCTGAGGGTCACAATGTGTGTTTGTGACCAATGTGGCCCGCAAGCATGGGCGGGGCCTCATGGGCCACACTGGTTTCAACTACACTGAACCTTGGACAACATGCCAACCACAAGGTTTCTTGCCATGGCGAAAGACTTCTGATATCTGCATCATTTTCAAACCCGGGCCGTGATTGGAGATAATGTCTAGGTTCTGAAGCCTGAAAACCGAGGTTGAGAAGAGATGACGACCTAAGGCCATGAGGGGTCCGATGTGCTCAGAGTGTGGTCACCTGTCTGGGGGGAGCCAGGAGATCCAGGAACAGTGTGTGTCAGAAAGGGCATTAGTGCCCAGGTCAGCCTATATATTTGGGGTACAGCCGAATGGCGTGCCCCGTTTATCCTCATTTGGGTTTTCTGGGTAGCCCCAGAGGGCAATGTTTTTCTTCTGGAGGGCAGGCAGAGTGCTGCATTGTAGATCTGGATTGCCAAACTGGAGGGCTTGTGGGCCAGTAGTCCTAGGACGGAAGTCTGAGAACCCAAGCTAGGCCTAGGTATCTGGGTGAGGATATGGCAGGCACAATCTACAGACCTGAATCGAGATCTCGTACATCTGAATTCAGGGCGAGGATCAGACGATTGCTCAGGCTGGACAGTCTGTCCCTGATGGCCCCTTCTGGAAGGGGGGGTGGATCACGAGGCCATGGGGGTTTTCCCGCGATGGGAGTTGTGAGAAGCTCCCAACTGCAAAGATTCTTCTGCAGGACAATTGAGACCTGTTGGTTGGCTCCAGGACAACGATTCTGAGCACCGTTCTAAGGATGGATGGCTGGGGTCCCACTTCGCATTCCAACTGTCTCCAAGCAACAAGACAGGTTAGATCTGCTGGATCTGGGGGAGCATCCGAGGAGGCTGAGTTGAAATGGACTCTCCCGTGGATGTGTCCTAATATGATTTCGTGTCTATGGAGACCTTGGAATGAAGCAGTGGCACTGGGGCCCTGAAGGGTTCTCCTAAAGAGAGGCTTTCACACAGCTCCATCGTGCAAGTTTCCCATGTGTAGATGCGATTTGTTCTGATGGGTGAGTCAAGAAACAGCCATATGCTCTTATTGAAATCCAGGCTTCGGAGGAGAGATGCCTGGAAACCAAAGCAATGGATCCGAGAGGTGCCTAGGGGCCTGTTCGTTCCTTTTTACCTCTGGGATCAGTCTATGGGTCTGAGTGACCGTAGGTGCTCAGATGGACCCAGATTGCCCGTGTTTGTCCTGGGAAGCCACAAATATTGGGATGGCCTCAGGGACTTTAGGAGGTTTATCCTCTTAGTAGGGTTGTGGCCACTGGAATAGGCACATAAAATTCCCTTGTAGAGGGCAAGCACAGTCGTCAGGTTTGGCTCCAGGGGCCTGAGCCTGTAGGGTGTGTAGGCCAGGGCTGTTTGGACGGTTGTCTGAAAACACAAACTCGGTTTATGTTTCGGGTCATAGGTACGGCAGGACTGATCTACAGACCATGAGGAGAACACTTCGGGATATGAAAAAAGGGCGAGTGTGAGGCTCTTGCTCAAGTTTTTGTCTCTGGATATCGTGTCACTCATGGTCGTGAAATTTCCAGGTGACTTCATGGGAAATGGACGAGTCTTACTCTCTGGGGGTTTGGCCCCGTCCAAAGAGTTTGGGGTCATTCTGTGGGATGGAAGAAGTCCGTTGTTCTGTTGTTGTTCATTTGTTTTGTTTTGTTTTTCAACCTCGGGTGTCCCACCAAATGAGGGATTCCAGAGTAGAGCCCTGGGGAGGGGCGACTGGACAACCAGAAATCTGGTTAAAAATTGGGGCCAAGGGACATGTCAAGCCCATTATGACATCTAATGGTCCAGACACTGAGAGGACGTACTAGAGGACAGGAATCAAGCTGAGGGTCACAATGGGTGTTTATGCCCTCGTCGCACTCAAAAATGGGCGGGGCCTCAGGGTGAAGGCAGATTTCTCCTACACTGAACGTTGGACAACATGCCAACCACAAGGTTTCTTGCCATGGGTAAGGAAGAGTTCTGATTTCTGCATCACAGTCACCCCTGGGCAGTGATTGGAGATAAGGTCTAGGTTCTGAAGCCTGAAAACTGAGGTAGGGAAGAGATGATGACCTAAGGCCATGGCGGGTCTGATGTGCTCAGTGTGCGGTCAGCTGTCTGGGTGTTGGTCACGAGGTCCGGGCTCAGGTTGTCAGACAGTGCATTAGTGCCCAGGTTAGACTATATATTTTGGGTGCATTCGATTGCCGTTTAGGTTCTTATCTGAAGAATTCTTCAGGATATGAAGAATGAGCGAGTCTCAGGCGCGTGCTCAGGCTTTTGTCTCTGGAGTTTGTATCAGCGATGGCCGTGGAATGTTGGGGAGGCCTCATAGGCCTTGGACAAATCTTGCTATCTGTGGATTTGGCCCGATCCCAATTGTTTTTCGTCAATCTGTGGGATGGGAGGGCTCCTTTCAGGTTTGTTACCTCAGGTGTCCCACCCAAAGAGGAATTCGAAAGCAGATCCCTGGGAAGAGTGAAGGGACAACCCGAACTATGGTTAAAAATTGGGGCCTACGGTCATGGCAAGCCCAATATGCTGTCTCTCCATCCAGCCACTGAGAGGCCTTACCTGAGGACAGGGCTCAGGCTGAGGGTCACAATGTGTGTTTGTGACCAATGTGGCCCGCAAGCATGGGCGGGGCCTCATGGGCCACACTGGTTTCAACTACACTGAACGTTGGACAACATGCCAACCACAAGGTTTCTTGCCATGGCGAAAGACTTCTGATATCTGCATCATTTACAAACCCGGGCCGTGATTGGAGATAATGTCTAGGTTCGGAAGCCTGAAAACCGAGGTTGAGAAGAGATGACGACCTAAGGCCATGAGGGGTCCGATGTGCTCAGAGTGTGGTCACCTGTCTGGGGGGAGCCAGGAGGTCCAGGCTCAGGGTGTGTCAGAAAGGGCATTAGTGCCCAGGTCAGCCTATATATTTGGGGTACAGCCGAATGGCGTGCCCCGTTGATCCTCATTTGGGGTTTCTGGGTAGCCCCAGAGGGCAATGTTTTTCTTCTGGAGGGCAGGCAGAGTGCTGCATTGTAGATCTGGATTGCCAAACTGGAGGGCTTGTGGGCCAGTAGTCCTAGGACGGAAGTCTGAGAACCCAAGCTAGGCCTAGGTATCTGGGTGAGGATATGGCAGGCACAATCTACAGACCTGAATCGAGATCTCGTGCATCTGAATTCAGGGCGAGGATCAGACGATTGCTCAGGTTGGACAGTCTGTCCCTGATGGCCCCTTCTTGAAGGGGGGGTGGATCACGAGGCCATGGAGGTTTTCCCGCGATGGGAGTTGTGAGAAGCTCCCAACTGCAAAGATTCTTCTGCAGGACAATGGAGACCTGTTGGTTGGCTCCAGGACAACGATTCCGAGCTCCGTTCTAAGGATGGATGGCTGGGGGGCCCACTTCGCATTCCAATTGTCTCCAAGCAACAAGACAGGTTAGATCTGCTGGATCTGGGGGAGCAACCGAGGAGGCTGAGTTGAAATGGACTCTCCCGTGGATGTGTCCTAATATGATTTCATGTCTATGGAGACCTTGGAATGAAGCAGTGGCACCGGGGCCCTGAAGGTTTCTCCTAAAGAGAGGCTTTCACACAGCTCCATCGTGCAAGTTTCCCATGTGTAGATGAGATTTGTTTTGATGGGTGAGTCAAGAAACAGCCATATGCTCTTATTGAAATCCAGGCCTCTGAGGAGAGATGCCTGGAAACCAAAGCAATGGATCCGAGAGGTGCCTAGGGGCCTGTTCGTTCATTTTTACCTCTGGGATCAGTCTATGGGTCTGAGTGACCGTAGGTGCTCAGATGGATCCAGATTGCCCCTGTTTGTCCTGGGAAGCCACAAATATTGGGATGGCCTCAGGGACTTTGGAGGTTTATCCTCTTAGTAGGGTTGTGGCCACTGGAATAGGCACATACAATTCCCTTGTAGAGGGCAAGCACAGTCGTCAGGTTTGGCTCCAGGGGCCTGAGCCTGTAGGGTGTGTAGGCCAGGGATGTTTGGACGGTTGTCTGAAAACACAAACTCGGTTTATGTTTCGGGTCATAGGTACGGCAGGACTGATCTACAGACCATGAGGAGAACAATTCGGGATATGAAAAAAGGGCGAGTGTGAGGCTCTTGCTCAAGTTTTTTCTCTGGATATCGTGTCACTCATGGTCGTGAAATTTCCAGGTGACTTCATGGGAAATGGACGAGTCTTACTCTCTGGGGGTTTGGCCCCGTCCAAAGAGTTTGGGGTCATTCTGTGGGATGGAAGAAGTCCGTTGTTCTGTTGTTGTTCATTTGTTTTGTTTTGTTTTTCAAACTCGGGTGTCCCACCAAATGAGGGATTCCAGAGTAGAGCCCTGGGGAGGGGCGACTGGACAACCAGAAATCTGGTTAAAAATTGGGGCCTAGGGACATGTCAAGCCCATTATGACATCTAATGGTCCAGCCACTGAGAGGACGTACTAGAGGACAGGACTCACGCTGAGGGTCACAATGGGTGTTTATGCCCTCGTCGCACACAAAAATGGGCGGGGCCTCAGGGTGAAGGCAGATTTCTCCTACACTGAACGTTGGACAACATGCCGACCACAAGGTTTCTTGCCATGGGTAAGGAAGAGTTCTGATTTCTGCATCACAGTTACCCTTGGGCAGTGATTTGAGATAAGGTCTAGGTTCTGAAGCCTGAAAACTGAGGTAGGGAAGAGATGATGACCTAAGGCCATGGCGGGTCTGTTGAGCTCAGTGTGCGGTCAGCTGTCTGGGTGTTGGTCACGAGGTCCGGGCTCAGGTTGTCAGACAGTGCATTAGTGCCCAGGTTAGACTATATATTTTGGGTGCATTCGATTGCCGTTGAGGTTCTTATCTGAAGAATTCTTCAGGATATGAAGAATGAGCGAGTCTGAGGCGCGTGCTCAGGCTTTTGTCTCTGGAGTTTGTATCAGCGATGGCCGTGGAATGTTGGGGAGGCCTCATGGGTCATGGACGAATCTTGCTATCTGTGGATTTGGCCCGATCCCAATTGTTTTTCGTCAATCTGTGGGATGGGAGGGCTCCTTTCAGGTTTGTTACCTCAGGTGTCCCACCCAAAGAGGAATTCGAAAGCAGATCCCTGGGAAGAGTGAAGGGACAACCCGAACTATGGTTAAAAATTGCGGCCTAGGGGCATGGCAAGCCCATTATGCTGTCTCTCCATCCAGCCACTGAGAGGCCTTACCTGAGGACTGGGCTAAGGCTGAGGGTCACAATGTGTGTTTGTGACCAATGTGGCCCGCAAGCATGGGCGGGGCCTCATGGGCCACACTGGTTTCAACTACACTGAACCTTGGACAACATGCCAACCACAAGGTTTCTTGCCATGGCGAAAGACTTCTGATATCTGCATCATTTACAAACCCGGGCCGTGATTGGAGATAATGTCTAGGTTCGGAAGCCTGAAAACCGAGGTTGAGAAGAGATGACGACCTAAGGCCATGAGGGGTCCGATGTGCTCAGAGTGTGGTCACCTGTCTGGGGGGAGCCAGGAGGTCCAGGCTCAGGCTGTGTCAGAAAGGGCATTAGTGCCCAGATCAGCCTATATATTTGGGGTACAGCCGAATGGCGTGCCCCGTTGATCCTCATTTGGGGTTTCTGGGTAGCCCCAGAGGGCAATGTTTTTCTTCTGGAGGGCAGGCAGAGTGCTGCATTGTAGATCTGGATTGCCAAACTGGAGGGCTTGTGGGCCAGTAGTCCTAGGACGGAAGTCTGAGAACCCAAGCTAGGCCTAGGTATCTGGGTGAGGATATGGCAGGCACAATCTACAGACCTGAATCGAGATCTCGTGCATCTGAATTCAGGGCGAGGATCAGACGATTGCTCAGGTTGGACAGTCTGTCCCTGATGGCCCCTTCTTGAAGGGGGGGTGGATCACGAGGCCATGGGGGTTTTCCCGCGATGGGAGTTGTGAGAAGCTCCCAACTGCAAAGATTCTTCTGCAGGACAATTGAGACCTGTTGGTTGGCTCCCGGACAACGATTCCGAGCACCGTTCTAAGGATGGATGGCTGGGGGGCCCACTTCGCATTCCAATTGTCTCCAAGCAACAAGACAGGTTAGATCTGCGGGATCTGGGGGAGCAACCGAGGAGGCTGAGTTGAAATGGACTCTCCCGTGGATGTGTCCTAATATGATTTCGTGTCTATGGAGACCTTGGAATGAAGCAGTGGCACCGGGGCCCTAAGGTTTCTCCTAAAGAGAGGCTTTCACACAGCTCCATCGTGCAAGTTTCCCATGTGTAGATGAGATTTGTTTTGATGGGTGAGTCAAGAAACAGCCATATGCTCTTATTGAAATCCAGGCCTCTGAGGAGAGATGCCTGGAAACCAAAGCAATGGATCCGAGAAGTGCCTAGGTGCCTGTTCGTTCCTTTTTACCTCTGGGATCAGTCTATGGGTCTGAGTGACCGTAGGTGCTCAGATGGACCCAGATTGCCCCTGTTTGTCCTGGTAAGCCACAAATATTGGGATGACCTCAGGGACTTTGGAGGTTTATCCTCTTAGTATGGTTGTGGCCACTGGAATAGACACATACAATTCCCTTGTAGAGGGCAAGCACAGTCGTCAGGTTTGGCTCCAGGGGCCTGAGCCTGTAGGGTGTGTAGGCCAGGGCTGTTTGGACGGTTGTCTGAAAACACAAACTCGGATTATGTTTCGGGTCATAGGTATGGCAGGACTGAAATACAGACCATGAGGATAACACTTCGGGATATGAAAAAAGGGCGAGTGTGAGGCTCTTGCTCAAGTTTTTGTCTCTGGATATCGTGTCACTCATGGTCGTGAAATTTCCAGGTGACTTCATGGGAAATGGACGAGTCTTACTCTCTGGGGGTTTGGCCCCGTCCAAAGAGTTTGGGGTCATTCTGTGGGATGGAAGAAGTCCGTTGTTCTGTTGTTGTTCATTTGTTTTGTTTTGTTTTTCAAACTCGGGTGTCCCACCAAATGAGGGATTCCAGAGTAGAGCCCTGGGGAGGGGCGACTGGACAACCAGAAATCTGGTTAAAAATTGGGGCCTAGGGACATGTCAAGCCCATTATGACATCTAATGGTCCAGCCACTGAGAGGACATACTAGAGGACAGGACTCACGCTGAGGGTCACAATGGGTGTTTATGCCCTCGTCGCACTCAAAAATGGGCGGGGCCTCAGGGTGAAGGCAGATTTCTCCTACACTGAACGTTGGACAACATGCCAACCACAAGGTTTCTTGCCATGGGTAAGGAAGAGTTCTGATTTCTGCATCACAGTCACCCCTGGGCAGTGATTGGAGATAAGGTCTAGGTTCTGAAGCCTGAAAACTGAGGTAGGGAAGAGATGATGACCTAAGGCCATGGCGGGTCTGTTGAGCTCAGTGTGCGGTCAGCTGTCTGGGTGTTGGTCACGAGGTCCGGGCTCAGGTTGTCAGACAGTGCATTAGTGCCCAGGTTAGACTATATATTTTGGGTGCATTCGATTGCCGTTGAGGTTCTTATCTGAAGAATTCTTCAGGATATGAAGAATGAGCGAGTCTGAGGCGCGTGCTCAGGCTTTTGTCTCTGGAGTTTGTATCAGCGATGGCCGTGGAATGTTGGGGAGGCCTCATGGGTCATGGACGAATCTTGCTATCTGTGGATTTGGCCCGATCCCAATTGTTTTTCGTCAATCTGTGGGATGGGAGGGCTCCTTTCAGGTTTGTTACCTCAGGTGTCCCACCCAAAGAGGAATTCGAAAGCAGATCCCTGGGAAGAGTGAAGGGACAACCCGAACTATGGTTAAAAATTGCGGCCTAGGGGCATGGCAAGCCCATTATGTTGTCTCTCCATCCAGCCACTGAGAGGCCTTACCTGAGGACTGGGCTCAGGCTGAGGGTCACAATGTGTGTTTGTGACCAATGTGGCCCGCAAGCATGGGCGGGGCCTCATGGGCCACACTGGTTTCAACTACACTGAACCTTGGACAACATGCCAACCACAAGGTTTCTTGCCATGGCGAAAGACTTCTGATATCTGCATCATTTTCAAACCCGGGCCGTGATTGGAGATAATGTCTAGGTTCTGAAGCCTGAAAACCGAGGTTGAGAAGAGATGACAACCTAAGGCCATGAGGGGTCCGATGTGCTCAGAGTGTGGTCACCTGTCTGGGGGGAGCCAGGAGGTCCAGGCTCAGGCTGTGTCAGAAAGGGCATTAGTGCCCAGGTCAGCCTATATATTTGGGGTACAGCCGAATGGCGTGCCCCGTTGATCCTCATTTGGGGTTTCTGGGTAGCCCCAGAGGGCAATGTTTTTCTTCTGGAGGGCAGGCAGAGTGCTGCATTGTAGATCTGGATTGCCAAACTGGAGGGCTTGTGGGCCAGTAGTCCTAGGACGGAAGTCTGAGAATCCAAGCTAGGCCTAGGTATCTGGGTGAGGATATGGCAGGCACAATCTACAGAATGAATCGAGATCACGTGCATCTGAATTCAGGGCGAGGATCAGACGATTGCTCAGGTTGGACAGTCTGTCCCTGATGGCCCCTTCTTGAAGGGGGGGTGGATCACGAGGCCATGGGGGTTTTCCCGCGATGGGAGTTGTGAGAAGCTCCCAACTGCAAAGATTCTTCTGCAGGACAATTGAGACCTGTTGGTTGGCTCCCGGACAACGATTCCGAGCACCGTTCTAAGGATGGATGGCTGGGGGGCCCACTTCGCATTCCAATTGTCTCCAAGCAACAAGACAGGTTAGATCTGCTGGATCTGGGGGAGCAACCGAGGAGGCTGAGTTGAAATGGACTCTCCCGTGGATGTGTCCTAATATGATTTCGTGTCTATGGAGACCTTGGAATGAAGCAGTGGCACCGGGGCCCTAAGGTTTCTCCTAAAGAGAGGCTTTCACACAGCTCCATCGTGCAAGTTTCCCATGTGTAGATGAGATTTGTTTTGATGGGTGAGTCAAGAAACAGCCATATGCTCTTATTGAAATCCAGGCCTCTGAGGAGAGATGCCTGGAAACCAAAGCAATGGATCCGAGAAGTGCCTAGGGGCCTGTTCGTTCCTTTTTACCTCTGGGATCAGTCTATGGGTCTGAGTGACCGTAGGTGCTCAGATGGACCCAGATTGCCCCTGTTTGTCCTGGTAAGCCACAAATATTGGGATGGCCTCAGGGACTTTGGAGGTTTATCCTCTTAGTAGGGTTGTGGCCACTGGAATAGGAACATACAATTCCCTTTTAGAGGGCAAGCACTGTCGTCAGGTTTGGCTCCAGGGGCCTGAGCCTGTAGGGTGTGTAGGCCAGGGCTGTTTGGACGGTTGTCTGAAAACACAAACTCGGATTATGTTTCGGGTCATAGGTATGGCAGGACTGATCTACAGACCATGAGGAGAACACTTCGGGATATGAAAAAAGGGCGACTGTGAGGCTCTTGCTCAAGTTTTTGTCTCTGGATATCGTGTCACTCATGGTCGTGAAATTTCCAGGTGACTTCATGGGAAATGGACGAGTCTTACTCTCTGGGGGTTTGGCCCCGTCCAAAGAGTTTGGGGTCATTCTGTGGGATGGAAGACTCCGTTGTTCTGTTGTTGTTCATTTGTTTTGTTTTGTTTTTCAAACTCGGGTGTCCACCAAATGAGGGATTCCAGAGTAGAGCCCTGGGGAGGGGCGACTGGACAACCAGAAATCTGGTTAAAAATTGGGGCCTAGGGACATGTCAAGCCCATTATGACATCTAATGGTCCAGCCACTGAGAGGACGTACTAGGGGACAGGACTCACGCTGAGGGTCACAATGGGTGTTTATGCCCTCGTCGCACTCAAAAATGGGCGGGACCTCAGGGTGAGGGCAAATTTCTCCTACACTGAACGTTGGACAACATGCCAACCACAAGGTTTCTTGCCATGGGTAAGGAAGAGTTCTGATTTCTGCATCACAGTCACCCCTGGGCAGTGATTGGAGATAAGGTCTAGGTTCTGAAGCCTGAAAACTGAGGTAGGGAAGAGATGATGACCTAAGGCCATGGCGGGTCTGTTGTGCTCAGTGTGCGGTCAGCTGTCTGGGTGTTGGTCACGAGGTCCGGGCTCAGGTTGTCAGACAGTGCATTAGTGCCCAGGTTAGACTATATATTTTGGGTGCATTCGATTGCCGTTTAGGTTCTTATCTGAAGAATTCTTCAGGATATGAAGAATGAGCGAGTCTGAGGCGCGTGCTCAGGCTTTTGTCACTGGAGTTTGTATCAGCGATGTCCGTGGAATGTTGGGGAGGCCTCATGGGCCATGGACGAATCTTGCTATCTGTGGATTTGGCCCGATCCCAATTGTTTTTCGTCAATCTGTGGGATGGGAGGGCTCCTTTCAGGTTTGTTACCTCAGGTGTCCCACCCAAAGAGGAATTCGAAAGCAGATCCCTGGGAAGAGTGAAGGGACAACCCGAACTATGGTTAAAAATTGTGGCCTAGGGGCATGGCAAGCCCATTATGCTGTCTCTCCATCCAGCCACTGAGAGGCCTTACCTGAGGACTGGGCTCAGGCTGAGGGTCACAATGTGTGTTTGTGACCAATGTGGCCCGCAAGCATGGGCGGGGCCTCATGGGCCACACTGGTTTCAACTACACTGAACCTTGGACAACATGCCAACCACAAGGTTTCTTGCCATGGCGAAAGACTTCTGATATCTGCATCATTTTCAAACCCGGGCCGTGATTGGAGATAATGTCTAGGTTCTGAAGCCTGAAAACCGAGGTTGAGAAGAGATGACGACCTAAGGCCATGAGGGGTCCGATGTGCTCAGAGTGTGGTCACCTGTCTGGGGGGAGCCAGGAGGTCCAGGCTCAGGCTGTGTCAGAAAGGGCATTAGTGCCCAGGTCAGCCTATATATTTGGGGTACAGCCGAATGGCGTGCCCCGTTGTTCCTCATTTGGGGTTTCTGGGTAGCCCCAGAGGGCAATGTTTTTCTTCTGGAGGGCAGGCAGAGTGCTGCATTGTAGGTCTGGATTGCCAACTGGAGGGCTTGTGGGCCAGTAGTCCTAGGACGGAAGTCTGAGAACCCAAGCTAGGCCTAGGTATCTGGGTGAGGATATGGCAGGCACAATCTACAGACCTGAATCGAGATCTCGTGCATCTAAATTCAGGGCGAGGATCAGACGATTGCTCAGGTTGGACAGTCTGTCCCTGATGGCCCCTTCTTGAATGGGGGGTGGATCACGAGGCCATGGGGGTTTTCCCGCGATGGGAGTTGTGAGAAGCTCCCAACTGCAAAGATTCTTCTGCAGGACAATTGAGACCTGTTGGTTGGCTCCCGGACAACGATTCCGAGCACCGTTCTAAGGATGGATGGCTGGGGGGCCCACTTCGCATTCCAATTGTCTCCAAGCAACAAGACAGGTTAGATCTGCTGGATCTGGGGGAGCAACCGAGGAGGCTGAGTTGAAATGGACTCTCCCGTGGATGTGTCCTAATATGATTTCGTGTCTATGGAGACCTTGGAATGAAGCAGTGGCACCGGGGCCCTAAGGTTTCTCCTAAAGAGAGGCTTTCACACAGCTCCATCGTGCAAGTTTCCCATGTGTAGATGAGATTTGTTTTGATGGGTGAGTCAAGAAACAGCCATATGCTCTTATTGAAATCCAGGCCTCTGAGGAGAGATGCCTGGAAACCAAAGCAATGGATCCGAGAAGTGCCTAGGGGCCTTTTTACCTCTGGGATCAGTCTATGGGTCTGAGTAACCGTAGGTGCTCAGATGGACCCAGATTGCCCCTGTTTGTCCTGGTAAGCCACAAATATTGGGATGGCCTCAGGGACGTTGGAGGTTTATCCTCTTAGTAGGGTTGTGGCCACTGGAATAGGCACATACAATTCCCTTGTAGAGGGCAAGCACAGTCGTCAGGTTTGGCTCCAGGGGCCTGAGCCTGTAGGGTGTGTAGGCCAGGGCTGTTTGGACGGTTGTCTGAAAACACAAACTCGGATTATGTTTCGGGTCATAGGTATGGCAGGACTGATCTACAGACCATGAGGAGAACACTTCGGGATATGAAAAAAGGGCGAGTGTGAGGCTCTTGCTCACGTTTTTGTCTCTGGATATCGTGTCACTCATGGTCGTGAAATTTCCAGGTGACTTCATGGGAAATGGACGAGTCTTACTCTCTGGGGGTTTGGCCCCGTCCAAAGAGTTTGGGGTCATTCTGTGGGATGGAAGAAGTCCGTTGTTCTGTTGTTGTTCATTTGTTTTGTTTTGTTTTTCAAACTCGGGTGTCCACCAAATGAGGGATTCCAGAGTAGAGCCCTGGGGAGGGGCGACTGGACAACCAGAAATCTGGTTAAAAATTGGGGCCTAGGGACATGTCAAGCCCATTATGACATCTAATGGTCCAGCCACTGAGAGGACATACTAGGGGACAGGACTCACGCTGAGGGTCACAATGGGTGTTTATGCCCTCGTCGCACTCAAAAATGGGCGGGACCTCAGGGTGAAGGCAAATTTCTCCTACACTGAAAGTTGGGCAACATGCCAACCACAAGGTTTCTTGCCATGGGAAAGGAAGAGTTCTGATTTCTGCATCACAGTCACCCCTGGGCAGTGATTGGAGATAAGGTCTAGGTTCTGAAGCCTGAAAACTGAGGTAGGGAAGAGATGATGACCTAAGGCCATGGCGGGTCTGATGTGCTCAGTGTGCGGTCAGCTGTCTGGGTGTTGGTCACGAGGTCCGGGCTCAGGTTGTCAGACAGTGCATTAGTGTCCAGGTTAGACTATATATTTTGGGTGCATTCGATTGCTGTTTAGGTTCTTATCTGAAGAATTCTTCAGGATATGAAGAATGAGCGAGTCTGAGGCGCGTGCTCAGGCTTTTGTCTCTGGAGTTTGTATCAGCGATGTCCGTGGAATGTTGGGGATGCCTCATGGGCCATGGACGAATCTTGCTATCTGTGGATTTGGCCCGATCCCAATTGTTTTTCGTCAATCTGTGGGATGGGAGGGCTCCTTTCAGGTTTGTTACCTCAGGTGTCCCACCCAAAGAGGAATTCGAAAGCAGATCCCTGGGAAGACTGAAGGGACAACCCGAACTTTGGTTAAAAATTGGGGCTTAGGGGCATGGCAAGCCCAATATGCTGTCTCTCCATCCAGCCACTGAGAGGCCTTACCTGAGGACTGGGCTCAGGCTGAGGGTCACAATGTGTGTTTGTGACCAATGTGGCCCGCAAGCATGGGCGGGGCCTCATGGGCCACACTGGTTTCAACTACACTGAACCTTGGACAACATGCCAACCACAAGGTTTCTTGCCATGGCGAAAGACTTCTGATATCTGCATCATTTTCAAACCCGGGCCGTGATTGGAGATAATGTCTAGGTTCTGAAGCCTGAAAACCGAGGTTGAGAAGAGATGACGACCTAAGGCCATGAGGGGTCCGATGTGCTCAGAGTGTGGTCACCTGTCTGGGGGGAGCCAGGAGGTCCAGGCTCAGGCTGTGTCAGAAAGGGCATTAGTGCCCAGGTTAGCCTATATATTTGGGGTACAGCCGAATGGCGTGCCCCGTTGATCCTCATTTGGGGTTTGTGGGTAGCCGCAGAGGTCAATGTTTTTCTTCTGGAGGGCAGGCAGAGTGCTGCATTGTAGATCTGGATTGCCAAACTGGAGGGCTTGTGGGCCAGTAGTCCTAGGACGGAAGTCTGAGGACCCTGGCTAGGCTTGGCAGGCACAATTTACAGACCTGAGTCGAGATCTCGTGCATCTGAATTCAGGGCGAGGATCAGACGATTGCTCATTGGACAGTCTGTCCCTGATGGCCCCTTCTTGAAGGGGGAGTGGATCACGAGGCCATGGGGGTTTTCCCGCGATGGGAGTTGTGAGAAGCTCCCAACTGCAAAGATCCTTCTGCAGGACAATTGAGACCTGTTGGTTGGCTCCAGGACAACGATTCCGAGCACCGTTCTAAGGATGGATGGCTGGGGGGCCCACTTCGCATTCCAATTGTCTCCAAGCAACAAGACAGGTTAGATCTGCGGGATCTGGGGGAGCAACCGAGGAGGCTGAGTTGAAATGGACTCTCCCGTGGATGTGTCCTAATATGATTTCGTGTCTATGGAGACCTTGGAATGAAGCAGTGGCACCGGGGCCCTGAAGGGTTCACCTAAAGAGAGGCTTTCACACAGCTCCATCGTGCAAGTTTCCCATGTGTAGATGAGATTTGTTCTGATGGGTGAGTCAAGAAACAGCCATATGCTCTTATTGAAATCCAGGCCTCTGAGGAGAGATGCCTGGAAACCAAAGCAATGGATCCGAGAGGTGCCTAGGGGCCTGTTCGTTCCTTTTTACCTCTGGGATCAGTCTATGGGTCTGAGTGACCGTAGGTGCTCATATGGACCCAGATTGCCCCTGTTTGTCCTGGGAAGCCACAAATATTGGGATGGCCTCATGGACTTTGGAGGTTTATCCTCTTAGTACGGTTGTGGCCACTGGAATAGGCACATAAAATTCCCTTGTAGAGGGCAAGCACAGTCGTCAGGTTTGGCTCCAGGGGCCTGAGCCTGTAGGGTGTGTAGGCCAGGGCTGTTTGGACGGTTGTCTGAAAACACAAACTCGGTTTATGTTTCGGGTCATAGGTATGGCAGGACTGATCTACAGACCATGAGGAGAACACTTCGGGATATGAAAAAAGGGCGAGTGTGAGGCTCTTGCTCACGTTTTTGTCTCTGGATATCGTGTCACTCATGGTCGTGAAATTTCCAGGTGACTTCATGGGAAATGGACGAGTCTTACTCTCTGGGGGTTGGGCCCCGTCCAAAGAGTTTGGGGTCATTCTGTGGGATGGAAGAAGTCCGTTGTTCTGTTGTTGTTCATTTGTTTTGTTTTGTTTTTCAAACTCGGGTGTCCACCAAATGAGGAATTCCAGAGTAGAGCCCTGGGGAGGGGCGACTGGACAACCAGAAATCTGGTTAAAAATTGGGGCCTAGGGACATGTCAAGCCCATTATGACATCTAATGGTCCAGCCACTGAGAGGACGTACTAGGGGACAGGACTCACGCTGAGGGTCACAATGGGTTTTTATGCCCTCGTCGCACTCAAAAATGGGCGGGGCCTCAGGGTGAAGGCAGATTTCTCCTACACTGAACGTTGGACAACATGCCAACCACAAGGTTTCTTGCCATGGGAAAGGAAGAGTTCTGATTTCTGCATCACAGTCACCCCTGGGCAGTGATTGGAGATAAGGTCTAGGTTCTGAAGCATGAAAACTGAGGTAGGGAAGAGATGATGACCTAAGGCCATGGCGGGTCTGATGTGCTCAGTGTGCGGTCAGCTGTCTGGGTGTTGGTCACGAGGTCCGGGCTCAGGTTGTCAGACAGTGCATTAGTGCCCACGTTAGACTATATATTTTGGGTGCATTCGATTGCCGTTTAGGTTCTTATCTGAAGAATTCTTCAGGATATGAAGAATGAGCGAGTCTGAGGCGCGTGCTCATGCTTTTGTCTCTGGAGTTTGTATCAGCGATGTCCGTGGAATGTTGGGGAGGCCTCATGGGCCATAGACGAATCTTGCTATCTGTGGATTTGGCCCGATAACAATTGTTTTTCGTCAATCTGTGGGATGGGAGGGCTCCTTTCAGGTTTGTTACCTCAGGTGTCCCACCTAAAGAGGAATTCGAAAGCAGATCCCTGGGAAGAGTGAAGGGACAACCCGAACTATGGTTAAAAATTGGGGCCTCGGGGCATGGCAAGCCCAATATGCTGTCTCTCCATCCAGCCACTGAGAGTCCTTACCTGAGGACTGGGCTCAGGCTGAGGGTCACAATATGTGTTTGTGACCAATGTGGCCCGCAAGCATGGGCGGGGCCTCATGGGCCACACTGGTTTCAACTACACTGAACCTTGGACAACATGCCAACCACAAGGTTTCTTGCCATGGCGAAAGACTTCTGATATCTGCATCATTTTCAAACCCAGGCTGTGATTGGAGATAATGTCTAGGTTCTGAAGCCTGAAAACCGAGGTTGAGAAGAGATGACGACCTAAGGCCATGAGGGGTCCGATGTGCTCAGAGTGTGGTCACCTGTCTGGGGGGAGCCAGGAGGTCCAGGCTCAGGCTGTGTCAGAAAGGGCATTAGTGCCCAGGTCAGCCTATATATTTGGGGTACAGCCGAATGGCGTGCCCCGTTGATCCTCATTTGGGGTTTGTGGGTAGCCCCAGAGGGCAATGTTTTTCTTCTGGAGGGCAGGCAGAGTGCTGCATTGTAGATCTGGATTGCCAAACTGGAGGGCTTGTGGGCCAGTAGTCCTAGGACGGAACTCTGAGAACCCAAGCTAGGCCTAGGTATCTGGGTGAGGATATGGTAGGCACAATCTACAGACCTGAATCGAGATCTCGTGCATCTGAATTCATGGCGAGGATCAGACGATTGCTCAGTTTGGACAGTCTGACCCTGATGGCCCCTTCTTGAAGGGGGGGTGGATCACGAGGCCATGGGGGTTTTCCCGCGATGGGAGTTGTGAGAAGCTCCCAACAGCAAAGATTCTTCTGCAGGACAATTGAGACCTGTTGGTTGGCTCCAGGACAACGATTCCGAGCACCGTTCTAAGGATGGATGGCTGGGGGGCCCACTTCGCATTCCAATTGTCTCCAAGCAACAATACAGATTAGATCTGCTGGATCTGGGGGAGCAACCGAGAAGGCTGAGTTGAAATGGACTCTCCCTGGATGTGTCCTAATATGATTTCGTGTCTATGGAGACCTTGGAATGAAGCAGTGGCACCGGGGCCCTGAAGGGTTCTCCTAAAGAGAGGCTTTCACACAGCTCCATCGTGCAAGTTTCCCATGTGTAGATGAGATTTGTTCTGATGGGTGAGTCAAGAAACAGCCATATGCTCTTATTGAAATCCAGGCCTCTGAGGAGAGATGCCTGGAAACCAAAGCAATGGATCCGAGAGGTGCCTAGGGGCCTGTTCGTTCCTTTTTACCTCTGGGATCAGTCTATGGGTCTGAGTGACCGTAGGTGCTCAGATGGACCCAGATTGCCCCTGTTTGTCCTGGGAAGCCACAAATATTGGGATGGCCTCAGGGACTTTGGAGGTTTATCCTCTTAGTAGGGTTGTGGTCACTGGAATAGGCACATACAATTCCCTTGTAGAGGGCAAGCACAGTCGTCAGGTTTGGCTCCAGGGGCCTGAGCCTGTAGGGTGTGTAGGCCAGGGCTGTTTGGACGGTTGTCTTAAAACACAAACTCGGTTTATGTTTCGGGTCATAGGTATGGCAGGACTGATCTACAGACCATGAGGAGAACACTTCGGGATATGAAAAAAGGGCGAGTGTGAGGCTCTTGCTCAAGTTTTTGTCTCTGGATATCGTGTCACTCATGGTCGTGAAATTTCCAGGTGACTTCATGGGAAATGGACGAGTCTTACTCTCTGGGGGTTTGGCCCCGTCCAAAGAGTTTGGGGTCATTCTGTGGGATGGAAGAAGTCCGTTGTTCTGTTGTTGTTCATTTGTTTTGTTTTGTTTTTCAACCTCGGGTGTCCCACCAAATGAGGGATTCCAGAGTAGAGCCCTGGGGAGGGGCGACTGGACAACCAGAAATCTGGTTAAAAATTGGGGCCTAGGGACATGTCAAGCCCATTAAGACATCTAATGGTCCAGCCACTGAGAGGACGTACTAGAGGACAGGACTCACGCTGAGGGTCACAATGGGTGTTTATGCCCTCGTCGCACTCAAAAATGGGCGGGGCCTCACGGTGAAGGCAGATTTCCCCTACACTGAACGTTGGACAACATGCCAACCACAAGGTTTCTTGCCATGGTAAGGAAGAGTTCTGATTTCTGCATCACAGTCACCCCTGGGCAGTGATTGGAGATAAGGTCTAGGTTCTGAAGCCTGAAAACTGAGGTAGGGAAGAGATGATGACCTAAGGCCATGGCGGGTCTGAT
Organism: Mustela lutreola; assembly: GCF_030435805.1. Taxonomy (NCBI): domain Eukaryota; kingdom Metazoa; phylum Chordata; class Mammalia; order Carnivora; family Mustelidae; genus Mustela; species Mustela lutreola. The sequence continues at coordinate 118,553,214 of NC_081299.1, read as the reverse complement.
GTGCTCAGTGTGCGGTCAGCTGTCTGGGTGTTGGTCACGAGGTCCGGGCTCAGGTTGTCAGACAGTGCATTAGTGCCCAGGTTAGACTATATATTTTCGGTGCATTCGATTGCCGTTTAGGTTCTTATCTGAAGAATTCTTCAGGATATGAAGAATGAGCGAGTCTGAGGCGCGTGCTCAGGCTTTTGTCTCTGGAGTTTGTATCAGCGATGTCCGTGGAATGTTGGGGATGCCTCATGGGCCATGGACGAATCTTGCTATCTGTGGATTTGGCGCGATCCCAATTGTTTTTCGTCAATCTGTGGGATGGGAGGGCTCCTTTCAGGTTTGTTACCTCAGGTGTCCCACCCAAAGAGGAATTCGAAAGCAGATCCCTGGGAAGAGTGAAGGGACAACCCGAACTATGGTTAAAAATTGGGGCCTAGGGGCATGGCAAGCCCAATATGCTGTCTCTCCATCCAGCCACTGAGAGGCCTTACCTGAGGACTGGGCTCAGGCTGAGGTTCACAATGTGTGTTTGTGACCAAATGGCCCGCAAGCATGGGCGGGGCCTCATGGGCCACACTGGTTTCAACTACACTGAACCTTGGACAACATGCCAACCACAAGGTTTCTTGCCATGGCGAAAGACTTCTGATATCTGCATCATTTTCAAACCCGGGCCGTGATTGGAGATAATGTCTAGGTTCTGAAGCCTGAAAATCGAGGTTGAGAAGAGATGACGACCTAAGGCCATGAGGGTTCCGATGTGCTCAGAGTGTGGTCACCTGTCTGGGGGGAGCCAGGAGGTCCAGGCTCAGGCTGTGTCAGAAAGGGCATTAGTGCCCAGGTCAGCCTATATATTTGGGGTACAGACGAATGGCGTGCCCCGTTGATCCTCATTTGGGGTTTGTGGGTAGCCCCAGAGGGCAATGTTTTTCTTCTGGAGGGCAGGCAGAGTGCTGCATTGTAGATCTGGATTGCCAAACTGGAGGGCTTGTGGGCCAGTAGTCCTAGGACGGAAGTCTGAGAACCCAAGCTAGGCCTAGGTATCTGGGTGAGGATATGGCAGGCACAATCTACAGACCTGAATCGAGATCTCGTGCATCTGAATTCAGGGCGAGGATCAGACGATTGCTCAGGTTGGACAGTCTGTCCCTGATGGCCCCTTCTTGAAGGGGGGGTGGATCACGAGGCCATGGGGGTTTTCCCACGATGGGAGTTGTGAGAAGCTCCCAACTGCAAAGATTCTTCTGCAGGACAATTGATACCTGTTGGTTGGCTCCAGGACAACGATTCCGAGCACCGTTCTAAGGATGGATGGCTGGGGGGCCCACTTCGCATTCCAATTGTCTCCAAGCAACAAGACAGGTTAGATCTGCTGGATCTGGGGGAGCAACCGAGGAGGCTGAGTTGAAATGGACTCTCCCGTGGATGTGTCCTAATATGCTTTCGTGTCTATGGAGACCTTGGAATGAAGCAGTGGCACCGGGGCCCTGAAGGGTTCTCCTAAAGAGAGGCTTTCACACAGCTCCATCGTGCAAGTTTCCCATGTGTAGATGAGATTTGTTCTGATGGGTGAGTCAAGAAACAGCCATATGCTCTTATTGAAATCCAGGCCTCTGAGGAGAGATGTCTGGAAACCAAAGCAATGGATCCGAGAGGTGCCTAGGGGCCTGTTCGTTCCTTTTTACCTCTGGGGACATCAGTCTATGGGTCTGAGTGACCGTAGGTACTCAGATGGACCCAGATTGCCCCTGTTTGTCCTGGGAAGCCACAAATATTGGGATGGCCTCAGGGTCTTTTAATGTTTATCCTCTTAGTAGGGTTGTGGCCACTGGAATAGGCACATACAATTCCCTTGTAGAGGGCAAGCACAGTCGTCAGGTTTGGCTCCAGGGGCCTGAGCCTGTAGGGTGTGTAGGCCAGGGCTGTTTGGACGGTTGTCTGAAAACACAAACTCGGTTTATGTTTCAGGTCATAGGTATGGCAGGACTGATCTACAGACCATGAGGAGAACACTTTGGGATATGAAAAAAGGGCGAGTGTGAGGCTCTTGCTCAAGTTTTTGTCTCTGGATATCGTGTCACTCATGGTCTTGAAATTTCCAGGTGACTTCATGGGAAATGGACGAGTCTTACTCTCTGGGGGTTTGGCCCCGTCCAAAGAGTTTGGGGTCATTCTGTGGGATGGAAGAAGTCCGTTGTTCTGTTGTTCATTTGTTTTGTTTTGTTTTTCAAACACGGGTGTCCCACCAAATGAGGGATTCCAGAGTAGAGCCCTGGGGAGGGGCGACTGGACAACCCGAAATCTGGTTAAAAATTGGGGCCTAGGGACATGTCAAGCCCATTAAGACATCTAATGGTCCAGCCACTGAGAGGACGTACTAGAGGACAGTACTCACGCTGAGGGTCACAATGGGTGTTTATGCCCTCGTCGCACTCAAAAATGGGCGGGGCCTCACGGTGAAGGCAGATTTCCCCTACACTGAACGTTGGACAACATGCCAACCACAAGGTTTCTTGCCAATGGTAAGGAAGAGTTCTGATTTCTGCATCACAGTCACCCCTGGGCAGTGATTGGAGATAAGGTCTAGGTTCTGATGCCTGAAAACTGAGGTAGGGAAGAGATGATGACCTAAGGCCATGGCGGGTCTGATGTGCTCAGTGTGCGGTCAGCTGTCTGGGTGTTGGTCACGAGGTCCGGGCTCAGGTTGTCAGACAGTGCATTAGTGCCCAGGTTAGACTATATATTTTGGGTGCATTCGATTGCCGTTTAGGTTCTTATCTGAAGAATTCTTCAGGATATGAAGAATGAGCGAGTCTGAGGCGCGTGCTCAGGCTTTTGTCTCTGGAGTTTGTATCAGCGATGGCCGTGGAATGTTGGGGAGGCCTCATGGGCCATGGACGAATCTTGCTCTCTGTGGATTTGGCCCGATCACAATTGTTTTTCGTCAGTCTGTGGGATGGGAGGACTCCTTTCAGGTTTGTTACCTCAGGTGTCCCACCAAAAGAGGAATTCGAAAGCAGATCCCTGGGAAGAGTGAAGGGACAACCCGAACTATGGTTAAAAATTGGGGCCTAGGGGCATGGCAAGCCCAATATGCTGTCTCTCCATCCAGCCACTGAGAGGCCTTACCTGAGGACTGGGCTCAGGCTGAGGGTCACAATGTGTGTTTGTGTCCAATGTGGCCCGCAAGCATTGGCGGGGCCTCATGGGCCACACTGGTTTCAAGCACACTGAACCTTGGACAACATGCCAACCACAAGGTTACTTGCCATGCGGAAAGAGTTGTGATTTCTGCATCATTTTCAAACCCGGGCCGTGATTGGAGAAAATGTCTAGGTTCTGAAGCCTGAAAACCGAGGTTGAGAAGAGATGACCACCTAAGGCCATGCGGGTCCGATGTGCTCAGTGTGCGGCCAGCTGTCTGGGTGTGGCCAGGAGGTCCAGGCACAGGCTGTGTCAGAAAGGGCATTAGTGCTCAGGTCAGCCTATATATTTGGGGTACAGCCGAATGGCGTACAGTTTGTAGCTCCAGAAGGCAATGTTTTTCTTCTGGAGGGAAGGCAGAGTGCTGCATTGTAGTTCTGGATTGCCAAAATGGAGGGCTTGTGTGCCAGTAGTCTGTGGACGGAGACTGAGAAGCCAAGCTAGGCCTAGGTTTCTTGGTGAGGATATGGCAGGCACAATCTACAAACCTGAATCGAGATTTAGTGCATCTGAAGTCAGCGCGAGGATCAGACGATCGCTCAGGTTGGACATTCTGTCCCTGATGGCCCCTTCTTGAAAGGGGGGTGGATCACGAGGTCATGGTTGTTTTCCCATGATGGGAGTTCTGAGAAGCTCCCAACTGCAAAGATTCTTCTGCAGGACAATTGGGACCTGTTGGTTGGTTCCAGGACAACGATTCCGAGCAGGGTTCTACGGATGGATGGCTGGGTAGCCCACCTCGCATTCCAAATGTTTTCCAAGCAACAAGACAGGTTAGATCTGCTGGATCTGGGGGAGCAACCGAGGAGGCTGAGTTGAAATGGACTCTCCCTTGGATGTATCCTAATATGATTTTGTGTCTATGGAGACCTTGGAAAGAAGCGGTGGCACTGCGGCCCTGAAGGGTTCTCCTAAAGAGAGGCTTTCACACAGCTCCATCGTGAAAGTTTCCCAAGTGTAGATGAGATTTGTTCTGATGGGTGAGTCAAGAAACAGCCATATGCTGTTATTGAAATCCAGGCCTCTGAGGAGAGATGCCTGGAAACCAAAGCAATGGATCCGAGAGGTGCCTAGGAGCCTGTTCGTTCCTTTTTACCTCTGGGGATATCAGTCTCCGGGCCTGAGTCCGGTAGGCGCTCAGGTGGGCCCAGATTGCCCCTGTTTGTCGTGGGAAGCCCCAATATTAGGATGGCCTCAGGGACTTTGGAGGTTTATCCTCTTACTAGGGTTGTGGCAATGGAATGGGCACATACAATTCCCTTGGAGAGGGCAAGCACAGTCGTCAGGTTTGGCTCCAGGGACCTGAGCCTGTAGGGTGTGTAGGCCAGGGCTGTTTGGACAGTTGTCTGAAAACACAAACTCGGTTTATGTTTCGGGTCATAGGTTGGCAGGACTGATCTCCAGACCATGAGGAGAACTTTTCGGGATATGAAAAAAAGGCGAGTGTGAGGCTCTTGCTTAAGTTTTTGTCTCTGGATATCGTGTCACTCATGGTCGTGAAATTTCCGGGTGATTTGATGGGAAAGGGACGAGTCTTCCTCTCTGGAGTTTTGGCCCCGTCCAAAGAGTTTGAGGTCCTTCTGTGGGATGGAAGAATTCCGATGGAAGAAGTCTGTTGTTCTGTTGTTTTGGATTTTTTTTGTTTTGATTTCAACCTCAGATGTCCCAACAAATGAGGGATTCCAGAGTGGATCACTAGGGAGGGGCGACTGGACAACCAGAAATCTGGTTAAAAATTGGGGCCTAGGGACATGTCAAGCCCATTATGACATCTAATGGTCCAGCCACAGAGAGGACGTACTAGAGGACAGGACTCACGCTGAGGGTCACAATGCGTGTAATGCCCTCGTCGCACTCAAGAATGGGCGGGGCCTCAGGGTGAATGCTGATTTCTCCTACACTGAACGTTGGACAACATGCCAACCACAAGGTTTCTTGCCATGGGTAAGGAAGAGTTCTGATTTCTGCATCACAGTCACCCCTGGGCAGTGATTGGAGATAAGGTCTAGGTTCTGAAGCCTGAAAACTGAGGTAGGGAAGAGCTGATGACCTAAGGCCATGGCGGGTCTGATGTGCTCAGTGTGCGGTCAGCTGTCTGGGTGTTGGTCACGAGGTCCGGGCTCAGGATGTCAGACAGTGCATTAGTTCCCAGGTTAGACTATATATTTTGGGTGCATTCGATTGCCGTGTAGGTTCTAATCTGAAGAACTCTTCAGGATATGAATAATGAGCATGTCTGAGGCACGTGCTCAGGCTTTTGTCTCTGGAGTTTGTATCAGCGATGGCTGTGGAATTTTGGGGAGGCCTCATGGGCCATGGACGAATCTTGCTCTCTGTGGATTTGGCCCGATCCCAATTGTTTCTCGTCAATCTGTGGGATGGTAGGACTCCTTTCAGGTTTGTTACCTCAGGTGTCCCACCAAAAGTGGAATTCCAAAGCAGAGCCCTGGGGAAGAGTGAAGGGACAAACCGAACTATGGTTAAATATTGGGGCCTAGGGGCATGGCACGCCCAATATGCTCTCTCTCCATCCAGCCACTGAGAGGCCTTACCTGAGGACTGGGCTCAGGCTGAGGGTCACAATGTGTGTTTGTGACCAATGTGGCCCGCAAGCATGGGCGGGGACTCATGGGCCACACTGTTTTCAACTACACTGAACCATGGACAACATGCCAACCACAAGGTTTCTTGCCATGGGGAAAGAGTACTGATTTCTGCATCATTTTTATACCCGGGCCGTGATTGGAGATAAGGTCTAGGTTCTGAAGCCTGAAAACCGAGATTGAGAAGAGATGACGATCGAAGGCCAAGGTGGGTCCGATGTGCTCAGTGTGCGGCCAGCTGTCTGGGTGGGGCCAGGAGGTCCAGGCACAGGCTGGGTCAGAAAGGGCATTAGCACTCAGGTCAGCCTATATATTTGGGGTACAGCCTTATGGCGTGCAGGTTGATCCTCATTTGGGGTTTCTCGGTTGCCCCAGAATGCAATGTTTTTCTTCTGGAGGGAAGGCAGAGTGCTGCATTGTAGTTCTGGATTGACTCTATGGGTGGCTTGTCAGCCAAGTCTGAGTACGGAGATCTGAGAACCCAAGCTAGGCCTCGGTTTCTGGGTGAGGATATGGCAGGCACAATCTACAAACCTGAATCGAGATTTCGTGCATCTGAAGTCAGGGCGAGGATCAGACGATCGTTCAGATTGGACATTCTGTCCCGGGTGGCGCCTTCTTGAACGGGGGGTGGATCACGAGGCCATGGGGGTTTTCCCACGATGGGAGTTCTGAGAAGCTCCCAACTGCAAAGAATCTTCTGCAGGACAATTGAGACCTGTTGGTTGGCTCCAGGACAACGATTCCGAAGAGGGTTCTAAGTATGGATGTCTGGGTAGCCCACCTCGTATTCCAATAGTCTCCAAGCAACAGGACAGGTTAGATCTGCTGTACCTGGGGGAGCAACCGAGGAGGCTGAGTTGAAATGGACTCTCCCGTGGATGTGTCCTAATATGATTTTGTGTCTATGGAGACCTTGAAATGAAGCGGTGGCACTGGGGCCCTGAAGGGTTCTCCTAAAGAGAGGCTTTCACACAGCTCCATCGTGCAAGTTTCCTATGTGTAGATGAGATTTGTTCTGATGGGTGAGTCAAGAAACAGCCATATGCTGTTATTGAAATCCAGGCCTCTGAGGAGAGATGCCTGGAAACCAAAGCAATGGATCCGATAGGTGCCTAGGGGCCTGTTGTTTCCTTTTTACCTCTGGGGACAATAGTCTACGGGTCTGAGTGCCGGTAGGTGCTCAGATGGGCCCATATTGCCCCTGTTTGTCCTGGGAAGCCACAAATATTGGGATGGCCTCAGGGACTTTGGAGGTTTATCCTCGTAGTAGGGTTGTGGCCATTGGAATGGAGACATACATTTCCCTTGTAGAGGGCATGCACAGTCGTCAGGTTTGGCTCCAGGGGTCTGAGCCAGTAGGGTGTGTATGCCAGGGCTGTTTGGACAGTTGTCTGAAAACACAAACTCGGCTTATGTTTCGGGTCATAGGTATGGCAGGACTGATCTACAGACCATGAGGAGAATTCTTCGGGATATGAAAAAAGGGCGAGTGTGAGGCTCTTGCTCAGTTTTTGTCTCTGGATATCGTGTCACTCATAGACGTGACATTTCCGGGTGACTTCATGGGAAATGGACGATCTTACTCTCTGGGGGTTTGGCCCCGTACAAAGAGTGGGGTCATTCTGTGGGATGGAAGAAGTCCGTTGTTCTGTTGTTGTTCATTTGTTTTGTTTTGTTTTTCATCCTCAGGTGTCCCACCAAATGGGGGATTCCAGAGTAGAGCGCTGGGGATGGGCGACTGGACAACCAGAAATCTGGTTAAAAATTGGGGCCTAGGGACATGTCAAGCCATTATGGTATCTAATGTTCTAGCCACTGAGAGGACGTACTAGAGGACAGGACTCACGCTGAGGGTCACAATGGGTGTTTATGCCCTCGTCGCACTCAAGAATGGGCTGGGCCTCAGGGTGAATGCTGGTTTCCCCTACACTGAACGTTGGACAACATGCCAACCACAAGGTTTCTTGCCATGGGTAAGGAAGAGTTCTGATTTCTGCATCACACTCACCCCTGGGCAGTGATTGGAGTTAAGGTCTAGGTTCTGAAGCCTGAAAACTGAGATAGGGAAGAGATGATGACCTAAGGCCACGGCGGTTCTTATGGTCTCAGGGTGCGGTCAGCTGTCTGGGTGTTGCTCAGGAGGTCCCGGCTCCGGGTGTGTCAGACAGTGCATTACTGCCCAGGTTAGACTATATAATTTGGGTACATTCGAGTGCCGTGTAGGTTTATTCTCATTTAATATGCCCGGGCAGCTCATTGGGCAATATTTTGTTTCTCGAGGGCAGGCAGAGTGCTGCAATGATGGTCCGGAATTGCCAAACTTGTACACTTCGGGGCCAGGTGTGTGAGGATTGAAGTCTGAGAACACAAGCTAGACTTGGGATTCAGGGCGAGGGCACGGCATGTACCTCCTGAAGATCTGAAGCAATATTTCATGTATCTGAAGTCAGAGCGAGGATCAGACGTTGGCTCAGCTTGGATTTTCTGTTCATGATGGCCCCTTCATGAAGGGAGCCATATCTCGAGGCCGTGGAGGTTTTCCCACGTTTGGAGTGGTGGGATGCCCCCTCCTAGGATTCCTTCTGCGGGACAATTGAGACCTGTTGGACAGCTCCAGGACATCCCATATGGATGAGTCCAGACCAACGTCGAGGATGGATGCCTGGGAAGCCTGCCTCGCATTCCAATTTTCTCCTAGTGACAAGACAGTTTAGATCTGATGGCTCTGCGCGAGCAACCGGGGTGGCTGTGTTGAAATGGACTTTCCTGAGGATGGGTCTAATGTGTGTTTGTGTCCATGAGGGCATTGGAATGGGGCGGTGGCACCGGGACCCTGAAGTATTCTCCTAAGCTTTTGACATAGCTCCCATGCACAAGTTTCCTTGTGGAGACGAGGTTTGTTCTGATGGGTGCCTCAGGAAAACCCCAATGCTGGTATTGGAATCCAGGGTTTTGAGGAGACATGCCTGTAAACCAAAGCAATGGATCCGATTTTGGCCTAGGGTCCTGTCTGGTTCGATCTTCTTCTCTGGGGACATCCTTCTAGGGTATGAGTGGAGTTAGATGCTCAGCTGGTGTCAGACTGCCCTTTTTTGTCCCGGGCGACCTATACTATTGGGATGGCCTCAGGGACATTGGAGGGTTCTCCTAATTTGTACGATTTTGGACAATGGAATGGGCAGAATTCCCATGGATTGGGTAGGCAGAGTCCTAATGTGTGGCTCCAGGGTCGCCAGCCTGGATGGTGTGTGGCCCAGGACTTTGAGGACAGAAGTCTGAAAACACAAACTCAGCTTATGTTTGGGGACGTAGGTATGGCAGGCCCGATCTACAAACCATGAGAAGACATCTTCAGGATATGAAGATAGTAGGAGTCTGAGGCGCTTGCTCAGGCTTTTGTCTCTGGATTTTGTTTCAGCGATGGCCGTGGAATGTCGAGGAGGCCTCATGGGCCAAGGACGAATCTTCCTCTCTGTGGATTTGGCCCAATCCCAATTAGTTTTCCTCAGTCTGTTGGATGGAGTACTCATTTCAGGCTTGTTACCTCAGGTGTCCCAGCAAAAGAGGAGTTCCAAAGCAGAGCCCTGGGGAAGAGTGAAGGGACAACCCGAACTATGGTTAAAAATTGGGGCCTAGGGGCATGGCAAGCCCAATATGCTGTCTCTTCATCCAGCCACTGAGAGGCCTTACCTGAGGACTGGGCTAAGGTGAGGGTCACAATGTGTGTTTGCTACCTATCTGGACTGCGAGCAATGGCGGGGCCTCATTGGACACACTGGTATCCACTACACTGAACATTATACAACAAGCCTACCTCAAGGTTTCTTGCCATCGGGAAAGAGTTCTGATTTCTGCATCATTTTCAAACATGGACAGTGATTGGAGATAAGGTCTAGGTTCTAAATCCTGAAAACCGAGGCTGGGAAGAGATAACGAACTAAGGCAATGGCTGGTCCGATGTGCTCAGTGAGCGGCCAGCTGTATGGGTGGGGCCAGGAGGTCCAGGATCAGCCTCTGTCAGAAAGGGCATTATTGCCCAGGTCAGCCTATATATTTTGGGTACAGCCAAGTGGCGTGCAGGTTGATCTTCATTTGGGGTTTCTGGGTAGCCCCAGAAGGCAATGTTTTTCTTCTGGAGGGCAGGCAGAGTGCTGCATTATAATTCTGGATTGCCAAACTAGAGGGCTTGTGGGCCATTAGTCTGAGGATAGAAGTCTGAGGACACAAGCTAGGCTTAGGTTTCTGGGTGAGGACATGGCAGGCACAATCTACAGACCTGAACCGAGATCACGTGCATCTGAAGTCAGGGTGAGGATCAGACGAAGGCTCAGGTTGGGCCTTATGTCCCTGAGGGCCACTTCATGAAGGGGGGGGGGATCACGAGGCCATGGGTGTTTTCTCACGATGGGAGTTGTGAGAAGCTCCCAACTTCAAAGATTCTTCTGCAGGACAATTGAGACCTGTTGGATGGCTCCAGGACAACGATCCGAGCCGGGTTCTAAGGATGGATGGCTGGGTAGCCCACCTCGCATTCCAATTGTCTCCTAGCAACAAGACAAGTTAGATCTGCTGGATCTCGCGGAGCAACTGAATACGCTGAGTTGAAATGGACTCTCCTGTGGATGGGTCCTAATGTGTTTTTGTGTCTATGGATACCGTGGAATGATGCGGTGGCACTGGGGCCATGAAGGGTTCTCCTAAACAGAGGCTTTGACATCACTCCCCCGTGCAAGTTTCCCATGTGTAGATGAGATTTTTTCTGGTGGATAAGTCAAGAAACAGCCATATGCTGGTACTGAAATTCAGGCCTCTGAAGAGAGATGCCTGGAAACCAAAGCAATGGATCCGATTAGGGCCTAGGGGCCTGTTCGTTCCTTTTTACCTCTGGGGATATCAGTCTACAAGTCTGAGTGCAGGTAGGTTCTCAGATGGGCTCAGATTGCTCCTGTTTGTCCAGGGAAACCACCACTATTGGGATGGCCTCAGGGACTTTGGACGTTTATCCTATTAGTAGCGTTGTGACCATTGGAATGGGCACACAGAATTCCCTTGGAGAGGGTAAGTACAGTCCTCAGCTTGGCTCCAGGGGCCTAAGCCTGTAGGCTGTGTAGGCCAGGGCTGTTTGGACAGTTGTCTGAAAACAGAAACTCGGCTTATGTTTCGGGTCATAGGTATGGCAGGACTGATCTACAGACCATGAGGAGAACTCTTTGGGATATGAAAAAAGGGCGAGTGTGAGGCTCTTGCTCACGTATTTGTCTCTGGATTTCATGCCATTCATGGTCATGAAATTTCGGGTGACTTCATTGGAAATGGACGAGTCTTACTCCCTGGGGGTTTGGCCCAATCCAAAGAGTTTGGGGTCATTCTGTGGGACGGAAGAAGTCCGTTTTTTGTTGTTGTTGTTTTTTTATGTTTTGTTTTTCAAACTCAGGGGTCCCACCAAATGAGGGATTCCAGAGTAGAGCCCTGGGGAGGGGCGATTAGACAACCAGAAATCTGGTTAAAATTGGGTCGTAGGGACAGCTATACTTGGGTTTCAGGGCGAGGGCACGGCATGTACCTCCTGAAGATCTGAAGCAATATCTCATGCATCTGAAGTCAGAGCGAGGATCAGACGTTGGCTCAGCTTGGATTTTCTGTTCATGACGGCCCCTTCATGAAGGGAGCCGAATCTCGAGGCCGTGGAGGTTTTCCCACGTTGGGAGTGGTGGGATGCCCCCTCCTTGGATTCCTTCTGCGGGACAATTGAGACCTGTTGGACAGCTCCAGGACATCCCATATGGATGAGTCCAGACCAACGTCGAGGATGGATGCCTGGGAAGCCCGCCTCGCATTCCAATTGTCTCCTAGCGACAAGACAGTTTAGATCTGATGGCTCTGCGCGAGCAACCGGGGTGGCTGAGTTGAAATGGACTTTCCTGAGGATGGGTCTAATGTGTGTTTGTGTCCATGAGGGCCTTGGAATGGGGCCGTGGCACCGGGACCCTGAAGTATTCTCCTAAGCTTTTGACATAGCTCCCATGCACAAGTTTCCTTGTGGAGACGAGGTTTGTTCTGATGGGTGCCTCAGGAAAACCCCAATGCTGGTATTGGAATCCAGGGTTTTGAGGAGACATGCCTGTAAACCAAAGCAATGGATCCGATTTTGGCCTAGGGTCCTGTCTGGTTCAATCTTCTTCTCTGGGGACATCCTTCTAGGGTATGAGTGCAGTTAGATGCTCAGCTGGTGTCAGACTGCCCTTTTTTGTCCCGGGCGACCTATACTATTGGGATGGCCTCAGGGACTTTGGAGGTTTCTCCTAATTTGTACGATTTTGGACAATGGAATGGGCAGAATTCCCATGGATTGGGTAGGCAGAGTCCTAATGTGTGGCTCCAGGGTCCCCAGCCTGGAGGGTATGTGGCCCAGGACTTTGTGGACATCAGTCTGAAAACACAAACTCAGCTTATGTTTGGGGACGTAGGTATGGCAGGCCCGATCTACAAACCATGAGAGACATCTTCAGGATATGAAGATAGTGCGAGACTGATGCGCTTGCTTAGGCTTTTGTCTCTGGATTTTGTATCAGCGATGGCCGTGGAATGTCGAGGAGGCCTCAAGGGCCATGGACGAATCGTGCTCTCTGTGGTTTTGGCCCGATCCCAATTGTTTTTCGTCAATCTGTTGGATGGAGGACTCCTTTCAGGGTTGTTACCTCAGGTGTCCCACCAAAAGAGGAATTCCAAAGCAGAGCCCTGGGGAAGAGTGAAGGGACAACCCGAACTATGGTTAAAAATTGGGGCCTAGGGGCATGGCAAGCCCAATATGCTGTCTCTTCATCCAGCCACTGAGAGGCCTTACCTGAGGACTGGGCTAAGGCTGAGGGTCACAATGTGTGTTTGCTACCTATCTGGACCACGAGCAATGGCGGGGCCTCAAGGGACACACTGGTTTCCACTACACTGAACGTTGGACAACAAGCCAACCACAAGTTTTCCTGCCATCGGGAAGGAGTTCTGATTTCTGCATCATTTTAAAACATGGGCAGTGTTTGGAGATAAGGTCTAGGTTCTGAAGCCTGAAAACTGAGGTTGGGAAGGGATAACGACCTAAGGCCATGGGGGGTCTGAAGTTCTCAGTTTGTAGCCAGCTGTCCTGGTGGGCCCAGGAGGTCCAGGCTCAGGCTGTGTCAGAAAGGGCATTGATGCCCAGGTCATCCTATATATTTTGCGTATAGCCAAGTGTCGTGCAGGTTGATCTTCATTTGGGGTTTCTAGGTATCCCCAGAGGGCAATGTATCTCTTCTGCAGGGCAGGTAGAGTGCTGCATTGTAGTTCTGGATTGCCAAACTGGAGGGCTTGTGAGCCAGTAGTCTGTGGACAGAAGTCTGAGGACACAAGCTAGGCTTGGGTTTCTGGGTGAGGACATGGCAGGCACAATCTACAGACCTGAACCGAGATCTCGTGCATCTGAAGTCAGGGTGAGGATCAGACGATCGCTCAGGTTGGACCTTATGAACCTCATGGCCCCTTTATGAAGGGGGGGGATCATGTGGCCATGGGGGTTCTCTCACGATGGGAGTTCTGAGAAGCTCCCAACTGCAAAGATTCTTCTGCAGGACAATTGAGACCTGTTGGTTGGATCCAGGCCAACGATTCTGAGCAGGGTTTTAAGGATGGATGGCGGGGTAGGCCACCTCACATTCCAATTGTCTCCTAGCTACAAGACAAGTTAGATCTGCTGGATCTCGCGGAGCAACCGAATACGCTCAGTTGAAATGGACTCTAATGTGGATGGGTCCTAATGTGTTTTTGTGTCTATGGAGACCTTGTAATGGGGCAGTGGCACACAGGCCCTGAAGGATTCTCCTAACTGGAGGTTTGAGATATCTTCAAAGGATAATTTTCCCATGTGGAGAAGAGATTTGTTCTGATTGCTGCCTCATGAAATCCCCATATGCTAATATTGGAAACCAGGCCTCTGAGGAGAGATACCTGTAACCGAAAGCAATGAATCTGATTCAGGCCTAGGGGCCTGTCTGATTCAATCTTCTTCTCTGGGGACATCTATCTACGCTGAGTAGAGGGAGATGCTCAGCTGGTTTCAGATGACCCTTGTTTGTCCTGGGCGGCCTACATTATTGGGATGTCCTTGGGGACTCTGGAGGTTTTTCCTAATTTGTACGATTGTGGACAATGGAATGGGCAGAATTCCCGTGGTATGGACAGGCACAGTCCTGATGTGTGGCTCCAGGGGCCCCAGCCTGAAGGGTCTGTGGGCCAGGAATGTGGGGACAGAAGTCTGAAAACACAAACTCGGCTTAGGTTTGGGAAGTAGGTATGGCAGGCCCGATCTACAGACCGTGAGGAGAACTCTTCGGGATACGACAAAAGAGCGAGTGTGAGGCGCTTGCTCAGACTTTTGTCTCTGGATTTGTTGTCAACGATGGCTGTGGAATCTCGGGGAGGCCTCATGGGCCATGGACGAGACTTCCTCTCTGTGAATTTGGTCCAATCCCAATTGTTTTGGGTCAATCTGAAGGATGGGAGGAGTCCTTTTAGTTTTGTTACCTCAGGTGTCCCACCAAAAGAGGGATTCCAAAGCAGAGCTCTGGAGAGGGATGAATGGACAACCCGAACAATCCAATTGGGGTGAGGTCGAGAACCGAGCAGGTTGATCCTCATTTGGGGTTTATGGAGATCCCCATAGAGCAACGTTTTTCTTCTGGAGGGCCAGCATAGGGCTGCATTTTGGTTCCAGAATTCCAAATCTTGAGGACATGTTTGCCAGGAGTGTGAGGAAGGAAGTCTGAAAACACAAGTTAGCACGAGGTTTGGGCCCACTGTGCAGAGGCTGAATCGAGATCTCCTGCATCTGAGGTCAGGGCGAGTATCAGATATTGCCTCAAGCTGGAGTTTGTGTCCATGACGGCCCCTTCCTGAAGGGGGTGGGGGCATCATGAGGCCAGGGAGGTTTCCCTACGCTGGGAGTTGTGAGCTGCTCCAAACTTCAAAGTTTCCTTCTTCAGGACAGTCGAGTACTATTGGATGGTTCCAGGATGCCCCATACAGAAAGACTCGAGAGCAGGGGCCTAAGCATGGATGCCGAGAAACGCCAACTCACCTTCCCATTGCCTGGTCGAGACAAGGCACGCTCAATCTGCGGGCTCTTGGGTGAGCTACCCAGAAGGCTGAGTTTAAATGGACTTTCCTGAGGATGAGTCATAATGTGGGTTGGTGGCCATGGAGACCTTGGAATGTGGCAGTAGCTAAGGGACTCTGCAGGATTCTCCAACCCGAAGGGTTTGACACAACTCCAACAAGGAAGCTTTCTATGTGGAGATGAGAGGTGTTCTGTCTGGTGCCTCAGGATAGCCCCATATGCTGGTCTTCGAACCCAGGCCTCTGAGGAGTGATACCTGGACACCAAAGCCAGAGTTCATAATAGGGCCTAGGGGCCTGTCTGGTTCAATCTTCTGTCTCTGCGGATATCAGTCTGTGTGTCTGCATGGAGGTAGTAGTTGCTCAGCTGGTGTCATAATGCCCCTGTTTGTCCAGTGCGGCTTGCGGTAGTGGGATGTCCTTGGGGACCTTGAGGTTTCTACTATTTTGTAGAGTTGTGGCCAATGGAACGGGCAGTTTCTTAGGAGAGAGCAGGCACAGTTCTGTGGTGTGGCTCCAGAGACCCCAGCCTGGAGGCGGTGTGGGCCACGGCTGTGCAGACAGACATCCAAAAACCCAAACTCAGCTCAGGTTTGGGGCCGAGGTTATGGCAGGCCTGATCTACAGTCCGTGAGGGGAGCTCCTCTGGATATGAAAGAAGGGTGAGAGGGAGGCAGTCGCTCAGCCTTTTGTCTCTGGATATTTTGTCCACAATGGCCGTTTAATGTAGGAGTTGCCTCATGGGTCGTAGAAGTCTCCCTCTCTAGTAGTTTGTCCAGCCCCCAAGAGTTTGGGGTCATTCTGTGGGAAGGGAAGAGTCCTGTTTTCTGCTTCATGTGTCCCCCCAGTAGAGGGATTCTGGAGCATAGCAGTGGGTACTGACAACTGGAATACTCGCTCTCTGGTTAAGCCTGGGGGCCTATGGATATGACAAGCCCCATATGCAGGATCTTGGTCCAGCCACTGAGAGGCGTTACTTTAATACGGGACTCACGCTACAGGTCACAATGCATGTCTGTGCCCTTGGAGGCCCTCAAGCACTGGCGTTGCCTTTCCGACAATGCAGGTTTTCCCACATTGAACATTGGACAACATGCCAACCACAAGGTTTCTGGCCATGGGGAAGGAGGAATTCTAATTTCTCCATCACGGTCACCCCTGGGCAGTGATTGGAGATAAGGTCTAGGTTTTGAAGCCTGAAAACCGAGGTTGGGAAGAGATGACGATCTACAGCCATAGCGGGTCCCTTGTGTCCAGGTTGGAGCCAGCTGTCTAGGTGTCGTTTGGGATGTCTTGTCTCAGGCTGTGCCAGACAGGGCATTAGTATTCAGGGTAGGCTGTATAATTGCTTTACAGTCGAGTGGCATGCATTAGATAATCATTTGGGGTTTCTTATTAGCAGCATAGGGCAAAGTTTTTCTTCTGGAGGGCAGGCAGAGTGCTGCATTGTGGCTTCGGAATTCCCAAACTGGAGGGCTTGTGGGCCAGGAGAGTGAGGACGGAAGTCTGAGAACACAAGCTAGGCTTAGGTTTCGGGGAATGGACATGGCAGGCACACTCTGCAGAGCTGAATTGAGATCTCATGAGTCTGAAGTCAGGTCGAGGATCAGACGTTGGCTCAGGTTGGAGTTTCTGTCCATGTTGGCCCCTTCATGAAGGGGGGGGGCATTATGAGGCCATGGGGGTTTTCCCACTATTAGAGTTGTGAGATGCTCCAAACCGCAAGGATTCCTTCTGTGGGACAATTAAGATTTGTTGGATGGCTCCAGGACGTCTCATAAGGTATTTTTCCAGAACAGGGTTCTAAGTATGGATGCCTGGGCAGACAGCCTCAATTCCAATTGTCTCCTAGCAACAAGAAACGTTTGATCTGCTGGCTTGGGGTAGCATCAGAGGGGGCTGAGTTGGAATGGACTTTCCTGAGGATGGTCTTAATGTTGGTTTGAGTCCATTGAGACCTTGGTATGGGGCAGTGGCACCAGGGCCCTGAAGGATTCTCCTAACCAGAGGTTATAACAAAGCTCCAATGAGCAAGTTTTCCATGGGGAGACGAGTTTTGTTCTTATTGGTGCCTCAGGAAACCACCATTTGCTGGTATTGGAAATGAGGCCTCTGAGGAGAGATGCCTGGAAACCAAAGCAATGGATCTGATTAGGGCCTAGGGGCCTGTCCGGTTCAATATTCTTCTCTGGGGACATCTTTTGTCTGAGTGGAGGTAGTTGCTCAGCTGGTTTGAGATCACACCTGTTTGTCCTGGGCGGCCTACACTATTGGGATGGCCTCGGTAACTTTGGAGGTTTTTCCTAATTTGCAAGGTTGTGGCCAATGGAATGGGAAGAATTCTCTTGAAAGGGAAGCACAGTCCTGAAGTGTGGCTCCAGGGACCCAAGTGTGGAGCGTGTGTGGTCCAGGGCTATTTGGACAAAAGTCTGAAAACACGAACTCCACTTAGGTTTGGGTCTGTAGGTATGGCCGGCCCGATATATAGACCGTGAGGAGAACTCTTCGGGATATGAACAAAGGGCGAAAGTGAGGTGCTTGCTCATGCTTATTTTTTTCTGGATATGTGTCACCGATTGCCATGGAATGTCCGGGTGTCCTCATGGGCCATCGATGAGGCTCCCTTTCTGGGGATTTGACCCAATCCCAAGAGTTTGGGGTCATTCTGTGGGAAGGGAGGAGGCCTTTCTGTTTTTTTTTTCTTTTTACCTCAGGTGGACCACCAAAAGAGGGATTCCACAGCAGATTCCTGGGGAGGGGCGACTGGACAACCAGAACTCAGGTTAACATTGGGACCTAAGAACATGGCAAGCCCCATATGTGGGCTCTTGGTCCAGACACTGAGAGGCCTTCCTTGAGCATAGGGCTCACATTGAGTTTCACAATGTGTTTTTGTGCCCAAGGAGCCCCTCAAGTCAGGGCGTGGCCTAATGTACCATGCTGGTTTCTCCTACACTGAACGTTGCACAATATGGCAACCACAAGTTTTCTGGCCATGGGGAAGAAGGAGTTCTAATTTCTGCAACACTTTCACTCCTGGACGGTGATTGGATTTAAGGTCTAGGTTCTGAAGCCTGAAAACTGAGGTTGGGAAGAGATGAAGACCTAAGGCCATGGTGTGACTGATGTGCTCAGTGTTCGGCCAGCTGTTGAGTGTGGGTTGGGAGGTGCAGGCTCAGGCTGTGGCAGACAGGGAATTAGAGCCCAGGCTAGACTGTATCATTGGGGTGCAGTCGAGTTTCGTGCAGGTTGGTACTCATTTGTGGTTACTGGGTAGCCCCAGAGGGCAACGTTTTTCTTCTGGAAGGAAGACACAGTGCCACATAGTGGCTCCAGAATTCCCAAACTGGAAGGCTTGTGGGCCAGGAGTGTGAGGAAAAAATTCTGAGAACACAAGCCAGACTTCGATTTCGGGGTGAGGGGACGGCAGGAACCCTCTGCAGAGATGATTCGAGATCCCGTGTACCTGAAGACAGAGCTAGGATCAGACGTTGGCTCAGGTTGGAGTTTCTGTCCATTATGGCCCCTTCATGAAGGGGAGGGTGTCACGAGGCCATGGAGGTTTTCCCACGATGAGAATTGTGAGATGCTCCAAACCGCAATGATTCCTTCCGTGGGACAGTCGAGACCTGCTGGATGGCTCCAGGACATCCCATAAGGAAGTTATCCAGAGGAGGGTTCTAAGGATGGATGCCTGGGCAGCCTGCCTCCCATTCCAGGTGTCTCATAGCGCCAAGGCAAGTTCGATCTGCTGGATCTAGGGGAGTAACCGAGGCGGGTGTGTTGAAATGGGTGAGTTGAGGATCGGTCATAATGTGCATTTGTGTCCATGGAGACCTTGGAATGGGCTGCTTGATCCGGGGCCTTGAGGGATGTTCATAACCGGAGGTTTTGATGGAGCTCTAAAGAGTACGTTTCCTATGTAGAGAAGAGAATTGTTTTGATGAGTGCCTAAGGAATCTCCCATATGCTGGTATTGGAAACCAGGCCTCTGAGGAGAGATGCCTGGAAACAAAGGCAATGGATATGATTAGGGCCAAGGTGCCTGTCCGGTTCAATCTCTTTCCTGGGGATACGTGTCTATGGATCTGAGGGGAGGTAGTTGCTCGGCTTGTGTCAGATCGCCCCTGTTTGTCCTGGGCAGCCTATAATATTGGGAATGGCCTCGGGATTTTGGAGTTTCTCCTAATCTATAGGGTTGTGGCCAATGGAATGGGCAGAAATCCCCTGGAGAGGGCAGGCACAGTTCTGAGTTTGGCTCTAGGGGCCCAGCCTTGAGGGTGTGTGGGCCAGGCCTGTGGGGACAGAAGACTGAAAACACAAATTCCGCTTAGGATTGGGGACATAGGTATGGCACGCCGAATCTAAAGACCGTGATAACACTTCGGGATATGAAAAAGGGTGAGTTTGAGGTGCTTGCTCAGGTTTTGTCTCTGGATTTGTGTCAACAATGTGGGTCGAATGCTGGCGTGGCCTCATGGGTTGTGGACGGCTTTCCTTCTCTGAGGATTTGACCCAATCCCAAGAGTTTGGGTACATTCTGTGGGATGGGAGGTGTCCTTTCTGTTTTTTTATTTTATTTTATGTACCTCAAGTGTGCCAATAAAAGAGGGATTCCAGAGCAGAGTCCTTGGTAGGGACAACTGGATAACCCCACCTCTGTTTAAGTTTGGGGGCCTAGGGGCATGGCAAGTCCAATATGTGGGCTCTTGATTCAGACACTGAGAGGTCTTCCTTGAGGACAGGGCTCATGCTGAGGGTCACAATGCCTATTTGTGCCCAACAAGGCCCTCAAGCATGGGAAGGGCCTCATGGGCCACGCCGGATTCTCCTACACGGAACGTTGGAGAATATGCCAACCACAAGGTTTCCGGCCATGGCGAAGGAAGAGTTGTGATTTCTGCATCACGTTCACCCCTGGACAGTGATTGGAGTTTAGGTCTAGGTTCTGAAACCCGAAAACCGAGGTTGGGAAGAGATGAAGACCTAAGGACCTGATGGGTACAATGAGCTCAGTGTGTGGCTAGCTGTTGAGCGTAGGTCTGGAGGTGTGGGCTCATGCTGTGTCAGACAGGGCATTAGACAGGGTAGACTGTATATTTGGGGTGCAGTCGAGTGGCGTTCAGTTGATCCTCATTCGGGTTTCTAGGTAGTTCCATAAGGCAACGTTTTTCTTCTGGAGGGCAGGCAGAGTGCTACATTGTGGCCCCAGTATTGCCAAATTGTAGGGCTTTTGGGCCAGGGGTTTGAGGACGGTAGTCTGAGAACACAAGCTAGGCTTAGTTTTTGGGGTGAGGGCACAGAAGGCACACTCTGCAGAGCTGAATCAAGATCTCATGCACCTGAAGCCAGGGCGAATATCAGACGTTTGCTCAGGTTGGAGTTTCTGTCCATGATGGCCCCTTTATAAAGTGGAGCGTCTCAAGAGGCCATGAAGATTTTCCCACAATGGGAGTTGTGAGATGCACCAGACTGCAAAGATTCCTTCTGTGGGACACTTGAGACCTGTTGGATGGCTCTAGGATGTCCCATATGGAACGACTCCAGAGTAGGGTTCTAAGGATGGATGCCTGGGCAGCCCGCCTCCCATTCTAGTTGTCTCCTAGCAACAAGGCAGGTTTGATCTGCAGGCCCTGGGGGAGAAACCAAGGGGGATGAGTTGACATGGACTCTACTGAGGATAGATCATAATGTGGGTTTAAGTCCATGGAGACCTTGGAATGGGGCGCTTGATCCGGGGCCCTGAAAGATTCTCCTAAACAGAGGTTTTTATAGAGCTCCAAAGAGTACATTTCCTATGTGGAGACGAGATTTTTCTATGAGTGCCTCAGTAATCCCCCATATGCTGGTATTGGTAACCAGGCCTCTGAGGAGAGATGCCTGGAAACAAAAGCAATGGATCTGATTAGGGCCTAAGTGCCTGTCCAGTTCAATCTTATTCTATGGGGATATCTGTCTCTGGGTCTGAGTGGAGGTAGTTTCCTAACTTGTGAAAGATCATCCCTGTTTGTCCTGGGCAGCCAACACTATTGGGATGGCCTCGGGGAGTTTGGAGGTTTCTCCTAATCTATAGGGTTGTGGCCAATGGAAATGGCAGAATTCCCCTGGAGAAGGAAGCCACAGTCTTCAGGTGTGGCTCCAGGGGCCCCAGCTTGGATGGTGTGTGGGCCAGGACTGTGGGGACAGAAGTCTGAAAACACAAACTCAGCTTAGGTTTGGGGATGTATGCATGAAGGCTCGATCTACAGACCGCGAGAATTTTCCGGGCTATGAACAAAGGGCGAGTATGTGGCGTTTGCTCAGGCTTTTGTCTCTGGATTTTGTGCCTACGGTGGCCGTGGAATGTCGGGGTGTCCTCAAGGGCCATGGACAAGTCTTTCTCTGGTGATTTGGCCTGATCCCAAGTGGTTGGGATCATTCTGTGGATGGGAAGAGTACTTTCTGTATTTTTTTTTTTTTACCTCAAGTGTCCCACCAAAGAGGGATTCCAGAGAAGTGCCCTGAGTAGGGGTGACTAAACATCTCTAACTCTGGTTGAGATTGGGGGACTAGGAGCATGGCAAGCCCCATATGTGGGCTGTTGTTCCAGTCACTAAGAGGCTTTACATGAGGATAGGGCTCACGCTGAGGGTCACAATGTGTGTTTGTGCAAATTGTAGCCCTCAGGGATAGGTGGGGCCTCATAGTCCATGCTGCTTTCTCCTACAATGAACGTTGGACAACATGCCAACCACAATGTTTCTTGCCATGGCGAAGGAGAAGTTCTGATTCTTGTATCACGTTCACTCCTGAGCAGTGAGTGGAGATAAGGTCTAGGTTCTGAAGGTGAAAACTGAGGTTGGGTAGAGATGATGGCCGAAAGCCATTGTGGGTTTGATATGCTCAGTGTACAGCCAGCTGTCTGGGTGTTGGACTGGAGGTCTGCCTTCAGGCTGTGTCAGACAGGGCTTTAGTGCACAGGCTAGATTGTATAATTGGGGTATGGTCGAGTGGCATGCAGGTTGTTACTCATTTGGCGTTTCTGGTTAGCCCTATAGGGCAACATTTTTCTTCTGGAGGGCAGGCAGAGTGCTGCATTGTGTCTCCAGAATTGCCAAACTGGAGGGGTGTGGCCAGGATTGTGAAGACGGAAGTGTGAGAACACAAGTTAGGCTTAGGTTTCGGGGCGAGGGCACAGCAGGCACACTCTCAAGTGCTGAATCGAGATCTCGTGCTTCTGAATTCAGGGCGCGGATCAGACTTTGGCTTAGGATGGAGTTTCTGTCCATGATGGCCCAGTTATGAAGGTGTGGGGCATCATGAGGAAATGGAGGTTTTCTCACAGTGGGATTGTGTGATGCTTCAAACCACAAGGATTCATTCTGCGAGACAGTCAAGACAGGTTGGTTGGATTCAAGACGTCCCATAAAGAAATTCTCCAGAGCAGGGTTCTAAGGATGGATGCCTGGGCAGCCCACCTCGCATTCCAACTGTCTCCTAGTGACAAGGCAGATTTGATCTGCTGGCTCTGGGTGAGCAGCCGAGGGGGCTGATTTGAAATGGACTCTCCTGAGGATGGATCATAATGTAAGTTTGTGTCCTTGGAGACCTTGGAATTGGGCCATGGTGCCAGCGCCCTGAAGGATCCTCCTAACCTGAGGTATTGACACAGCTCCAAAGAGCAAGTTTCTCATGTGGAGATGAGATCTGTTCTGATTGTTTCCTTAGGAAACCCCCATAATCTGATATTGGAAACCAGGCCTCTGAGGAGAGATACATAGAAACCAAAGCAATGGATCAGAAGTTGGCTCAGGTTGGAGTTTCTGTCCATGATGGCCCCTTTATAAAGGGGAGCATCTCATGAGGCCATGTAGGTTTTCCCACGATAGGAGTTGTGAGATGCTCCAATCTGCAAGGATTCCTTCTGCAGGACAGTCAAGACCTGTTGGAAGGCTCCCAGGACATCCCATATGGAACGGCGCCAGAGCAGGATTCCAACGATGGATGCCTAGAGAGTCTGCTTTGCATTCAAGTTGTCTCCTAGCGACAAGGCAGGTTTGATATTCTGGCTCTGGGGGAGTAATCAACGGGGCTGAGTTGAAATGTACTCTCCTGCCGAATGGTCATAATGCGGGTTTGTGTCCATGGAGATCTTGGAATAGGGCGGTGGCTCTGGTTACCTGAAGGTTTCTCCTAATTGGAGGTTTTTACAGAGCTCCAAAGGATAAGTTTCCCATGTGGAGACAAGATTTGTTCTGATTGGTATCTCTGGAATCCCCCATATGCTGGTATTGGAAAACAGGCCTCTGAGGAGAGATGCTTAGAAACAAAAGCAATGGAACCAATTACGTTCTAGGGGCCTGTCCAGTTTAATACCTTTCTCTTGGGATATCTGTCTACGGGTGAGTTGAGGTCGTTGCTCAGCTTGTGACAGATCACCCCTCTTTGTACTGGGCGGCCTACACTATTGGAATGGCCTCTGGGACTTTGGAGGTTTCTCCTAATCTGTAGGGTTGTGGCCAATGGAATGGGAAGAATTTCCTTGGAGAGGGCAGGCACAGTCCTGAGGTGTGGCTCCAGGGGCCTCAGCCTGGAGGATGTGTGGGACAGGGATGTCAGGATAGAAGTCTGAAAACACAAACTGGGCTTAGGTTTGGGGACGTAGGTATGGCAGGCCCGATCTACAGACTATGAGGAGAATTTTTTGGGCTATGACCTAAGGGTGAGGCTTATGTCTCTGGATTTTGTGTCAATAGTGGCCGTGGAATGTCGGGCTGGCCTCATGGGCCATGGACGAGTCGTTCTCTCTGGGGATGGCCTGATCCAAAGTGATTGGGGTCATTCTGTGGGTGGAAGGAATCCTTTCTGTGTTTACTTACCTCAAATGTCCCACCAAAGAGGGTTTCCAGAGAAGAGCCCTGAGTAGGGGTGACTAGATGTCTCTACCTCTGCTTAAGATTGGGTGACTTGGGGCATGGCAGGCCCCATATGCAGGCTCATGGTCCAGCCACTGAGAGGCTTTACTTGAGGACAGGGCTCAAACTGAGGGTCCCAATGTGTGTTTGTGCCCACCGCAGCTCTTAAGCATGGGCAGGGCCTCAGGCACCCTACACTAACCTCAGGGGCCCTACTACTACTATTACAGTAGGCCCTACAGGGGTCCTACACTGAACTTTGAATAAGATGCCAACCACAAGATTCTGGCGAGAGGGAAGGAGGAGTTATGATTTCTGCATCACGTTCACCCATGGGAAATGAGTAGAGATAAGGTCTAGGTTTCTGTCGCCTGAAAACCAGGTTGGAAAGAGATGGCAACCTAAGGCCATGGCGGTTCAGATGTTCTCAGTGTACGGCAAGCTGTCTGGGTGTCGGTTGGGAATTCAGGCCTCAGGTTGTGTAAGACAGGGCATTAGTGCACAGGCTAGACTATATAATTGGTGTACAGTTGAGTGGCATGCAGGTTTATCCTCATTTGAGGTTTCTGGGTAGACCCATAGGGCAACGTTTTTCTTCTAGAGGGCAGACAGAGTGCAGCACTGTGTCATCGGAAATCCCAAAATGGAGGGCGTGTGGTCCAGGAGAGTGAGGACGGAAGTCTGAGAACACTAGCTATGCTTAGGTTTTGGGGTGAGGGCACAGCAGGTACACTCTGAAGAGCTTAATCAAGATCTCGTGCATCTGAAGTCAAGGCGAAGATCAGCCGTTGGCTCAGGTTGGAGTTTGTTTCCATGATCCGCCTTCATGAAGATTGGGGGCATCATGTGACCTTAGAAGCTTTCCATGATATGAGTTGTGAAGTGGTCGAGGCCTACTGGATGGCTCAAGGATGTCCCATAAGGAACGATGCAAGAGCAGGGTTCTAAGGGTTCTAAGGATCTCTAAGGAGAGATGCCTGGAAACCAAAGCAATATATCCGATAGGTGCCAATGGGCCTGTTCGTTCCTTTTTACCTCTTGGGACATCAGTCTACGGGTCTGAGTGCCGGTAGGTGCTCAGAAGGGCCCAGATTGCCCCTGTTTGTCCTGGGAAGCCCCAAATATTGGGGTGGCCTCGGGGACTTTGGAGATTTATCCTCTTAGTAGGGTTGTGGCCTTTGGAAACGGCACATACAATTCCCTTGGAGAGGGCAAGCACGGTCGTCATGTTTGGCTCCAGGGGCGTGAGCCTGTAGGGTGTGTAGGCCAGGGCTGTTTGGACAGCTGTCTGAAAACACAAACTCGGCTTGTGTTTCGGGTCATAGGTATGGCAGGACTGATCTACAGACCATGAGGAGAACACTTCGGGATATGAAAAAAGGGCGAGAGTGAGGCTCTTGCTCAAGTTTTTGTCTCTGGATATCGTGTCACTCATGGTCGTGAAATTTCCAGGTGACTTCATGGGAAATGGACCAGTCTTAATCTCTGGGGGTTTGGCCACATCCAAAGAGTTTGGGGTCATTCAGTGGGAAGGAAGAAGTCCGTTGTTCTGATGTTGTTGATTTGTTTTGTTTTGCTTTTCAACCTCAGGTGTCCCACCAAATGAGGGATTCCAGAGTAGAGCCCTGGGGAGGGGCGCCTGGACAACCAGAAATCTGGTTAATAATTGGGGCCTAGGGACATGTCAAGCCCATTATGACATCTAATGGTCCAGCCACTGAAAGGACGTACTAGAGGACAGGACTCACGCTGAGGGTCACAATGCGTGTTTTTGCCCTCGTCGCACTCAAGAATGGATGGGGCCTCAGTGTGAATGCTGGTTTCTCCTACATTGAACGTTGGACAACATGCCAAACACAAGGTTTCTTGCCATGGGTAAGGAAGAGTTCTGATTTCTGCATCACAGTCACCCCTGGGCAGTGATTGGAGATAAGGTCTAGGTTCTGAAGCCTGAAAACTGAGGTAGGGAAGAGATGATGACCTAAGGCCATGGCGGGTCTGATGAGCTCAGTGTGCGGTCAGCTGTCTCGGTGTTGGTCACGAGGTCTGGGCTCAGGTTGTCAGACAGTGCATTAGTGCCCAGGTTAGACTATATATGTTGGGTGCATTCGAGTGCCGTGTAGCTTCTTAACTGAAGAACTCTTCAGAATATGAAGAATGAGCGAGTCTGAGGCGCTGCTCAGGCTTTTGTCTCTGGATTTTGGTTCAGCGATGGCCGTGGAATGTTGGGGAGGCCTCATGGGCCATGGACAAATCTTGCTCTCTGTGGATTTGGCCCAATCCCAATTGTTTTTCATCAGTCTGTGGGATGGGAGGCCTCCTTTCAGGTTTGTTACCTCAGGTGTCCCACCTAAAGAGGAATTCCAAAACAGAGCCCAGGGGAAGAGTGAAGGGACAACCCGAACTACGGTTGAAAATTGGGGCCTAGGGGCATGGCAAGCCCAATATGCTGTGTCTCCATCCAGCCACTGAGAGGCGTTACATGAGGACTGGGCTCAGGCTGAGGGTCACAATGTGTGTTTGTGACCAATGTGGCCCGCAAGCATGGGCGGGGCCTCATGGGCCTCACTGGTTTCAATAACACTGAACCTTGGACAACATGCCAACCACAAGGTTTCTTTCCATGGGGAAAGTGTTCTGATTTCTGCATCATTTTCAAACCCGGGCCGTGATTGGAGATAACGTCTAGGTTCTGAAGCCTGAAAACCGAGGTTGAAAAGAGATGACGACCTAAGGCCATGGCGGGTCCGATGTGCTCAGAGTGCGGCCAGCTGTCTGGGTGGGGCCAGGCGGTCCAGGATCATGCTGCGTCAGAAAGGGCATTATTGCCCAGGTCAGCCTATATATTTGGGGTACAGCCGAATGGCGTGCCCCGTTGCTCCTCATATGGGGTTTTTGGGAAGCCACAGAAGGCAATGTTTTCTTCTGGAGGGCAGGCAGAGTGCTACATTGTAGTTCTGGATTGGCAAACTGGAGGGCTTGAAGGCCAGTAGTCTGAGGACGGAAGTCTGAGAACACAAGCTAGGCCTAGGTATCTGGGTGAGGATATGGCAGGCACAATCTACAGACCTGAATTGAGAACTCGTGCATCTGAAACCAGGGCGAGGATCAGACGATCGCTCAGGTTGGAAATTCTGTCCCTGATGGCCCACCCTTGAAGGGGGGGTGGATCATGAGTCCATGTGGGTTTTCCCACGATGGGAGTTGTGAGAAGCTCCCAACTGCAAAGATTCTTCTGCTGGACAATTAAGACCGGTTGGTTGGCTCCAGGACAACGATTCTGAGCAGGGTTCTAAGGATGGATGGATGGGTAGGTCACCTCGCATTCAGATTGTCTCCAAGCAACAAGACAGCTTAGATCTGCTGGATCTGGGGGAGCAACCGAGGAGGCTGAGTTGAAATGGACTCTCCCGTGGATGTGCCCTAATATGATTTTGTGTCTATGGAGACATTGGAATGAAGCGGTGGCACTGGGGCCCTGAAGGGTTCTCCTAAAGAGAGGCTTTCACACAGCTCCATCGTGCAAGTTTCCCATGTTAGAATGGATTTGTTCTGATGGGTGAGTCAAGAAACAGCCATATGCTGTTATTGAAATCCAGGCCTTTGAGGAGAGATGCCTGGAAACCAAAGCAATGGATCCGATAGTTGCCTAGGGGCCTGTTCGTTCATTTTTACCTCTGGGGACATCAGTCTTCAGGTCTGAGTGCCGCTAGGTGCTCAGATGGGCCCAGATTGCCCCTGTTTGTCCTGGGAAGCCACAAATATTGGGATGGCCTCAGGGACTTTGGAGGTTTATCCTCTTAGTAGGGTTGTGGCCATTGGAAAGGGCACATACAATTCCCTTGGAGAGGTCAATCATAGTCGTCAGGTTTGGCTCCAGGGGCCTGAGCCTGTAGGGTGTGTAGGCCAGGGCTGTTTGGACAGTTGTCTGAAAACACAAACTCGGCTTATGTTTCGGGTCATAGGTATGGCAGGACTGATCTACAGACCATGAGGAAAACTCTTCGGGATATGAAAAAAGGGCGAGTGTGAGGCTCTGCTCAAGGTTTTGTCTCTGGATATCGTGTCACTCATGGTCGTGAAATTTCCGGGTGATCATGAGAAATGGACGAGTCTTACTCTCTGGAGGTTTAGCCTCGTCCAAAGAGTTTGGGGTCATTCTGTGGGATGGAAGAAGTGCGTTGTTCTGTTTTTGTTGATTTCATTTGTTTTGTTTTTCAACCTCAGGTGTCCCACCAAATGAGGGATTCCAGAGTAGAGCCCTGGGGAGGGGCGACTGGACAACCAGAAATCTGGTTAAAAATTGGGGCCTAGGGACATGTCAAGCCCATTATGACATCTAATGGTCCAGCCACTGAGAGGACGTACTAGAGGACAGGACTCACGCTGAGGGTCACAATGCGTGTTTATGCCCTCGTCGCACTCAAGAATGGGCGGGGCCTCAGGGTGAATGCTGGTTTCTCCTACACTGAACGTTGGACAACATGCCAACCACAAGGTTTCTTGCCATGGGTAAGGAAGAGTTCTGATTTCTGCATCACAGTCACCCCTGGGCAGTGATTGGAGCTATGGTCTAGGTTCTGAAGCCTGAGAACTGAGATAGGGAAGAGATGATGACCTAAGGCCATGGCGGGTCTGATGTGCTCAGTGTGCGGTCAGCTGTCTGGGTGTTGGTCACGAGGTCCGGGCTCAGGTTGTCAGACAGTGCATTAGTGCCCAGGTTAGACTAGATATTTTGGGTGCCTTCGAGTGCCGTATAGGTTCTTATATGAAGAACTCTTCAGGATATGAAGAATGAGCGAGTCTGAGGCACGTGCTCAGGCTTTTGTCTCTGGATTTTGTATCAGCGATGGCCGTGGAATGTTGGGGAGGCCTCATGGGCCATGGACGAATCTTGCTCTCTGTGGATTTGGCCCGATCCCAATTGTGTTTCGTCAATCTGTGGGATGGGAGGACTCCTTTCAGGTTTGTTACCTCAGGTATCCCACCAAAAGAGAAATTCCAAAGCAGAGCCCTGGGGAAGAGTGAAGGGACAACGTGAACTACGGTTAAAGATTGGGGCCTAGGGTCATGGCAAGCCCAATATGCTGTGTCTCCATCCAGCCACTGAGAGGCCTTACCTGAGGACTGGGCTCAGGCTGAGGGTCACAATGTGTGTTTGTGACCAATGTGGCCCGCAAGCATGGGCGGGGCCTCATGGGCCACACTGGTTTCAACTACACTGAACCTTGGACAACATACAACCACAAGGTTTCTTGCCATGGGGAAAGAGTTCTGATTTCTGCATCATTTTCAAACCCGGGCCGTGATTGGAGATAACGTCTAGGTTCTGAAGCCTGAAAACCGAGGTTGAGAACAGATGACATCCTAAGGCCATGACGGGTCTGATGTGATCAGTGTGCGGCCAGCTGTCTGGGTGGGGCCAAGAGGTCCAGGCTCAGGCTGTGTCAGAAAGGGCATTAGTTCCCAGGTCAGCCTATATATTTGGGGTACAGCCGAATGCCGTGCAGGTTGATCCTCATTGGGGGTTTCTGGGTAGCCCCAGAGGGCAATGTTTTTCTTCTGGAGGGCAGGCAGAGTGCTGCATTGTAGTTCTGGATTGCCAAACTGGAGGGATTGTGGGCCAGTAGTCTGAGGACCGAAGTCTGAGAACCCAAGCTAGGCCTAGGATTCTGGGTGAGTGTATGGCAGGCACAATCTACAGACCTGAATCGATATCTCGTGCATCTGAAACCAGGGCGAGGATCAGACGATCGATCAGGTTGGAAATTCTGTCCTGATGGCCCCTTCTTGAAAGGGGGGGTGGATCATGAGGCCATGGGTGTTTTCCCACGATTGGAGTTGTGAGAAGCTCCCAACTGCAAAGATTCTTCTGCAGGACAATTGAGACCTGTTGGTTGGCTCCAGGACAATGATTCCGAGCAGGGTTCTAAGGATGGATGGCTGTGTAGCCCACCTCGCATTCCAATTGTCTCCAAGCGACAAGACAGGTTAGATCTGATGGATCTGGGGGAGCAACCGAGGAGGCTGAGTTGAAATGGACTCACACGTGGATGTGTCCTAATATGATTTTGTGTCTATGGAGACCTTGGAATGAAGCGGTGGCACTGGGGCCCTGAAGGGTTCTCTTAAAGACGGGCTTTCACACAGCTCCATCGTGCAAGTTTCCCATGTGTAGATGAGATTTGTTCTGATGGGTGAGTCAAGAAACAGCCATATGCTGTTATTGAAATCCAGGCCTCTGAGGAGATTTGCCTGGAAGCCAAACCAATGGATCCGATAGTTGCCTAGGGGCCTGTTCCTTCCTTTTACCTCTGGGGACATCAGTCTATGGGTCTGAGTGACCGTAGGTGCTCAGATGGGCCCAGATTGCCCCTGTTTGTCCTGGGAAGCCACAAATATTGGGATGGCCTCAGGGACTTTGGAGGTTTATCCGCTTAGTAGGGTTGTGGCCATTGGAATGGGCACAACAATTCCCTTGGAGAGGGCAAGCACAGTAGTCAGGTTTGGCTCCAGTGGCCTGAACCTGTAGGGTGTGTATGCCAGGGTTGTTTGGACGGTTGTCTGAAAACACAAACGCGGCTTATGTTTTGAGTCATAGGTATGGCAGGACTGATCTACAGACCATGAGGAGAACTCTTCTGGATATGAAAAAAGGGCGAGTGTTAGGCTTTTGCTCAAGTTTTTGTCTCTGGATATCGTGTCACTCATGGTCGTGAAATTTCCGGGTGACTTCATGAGAAATAGACGAGTCTTACTCTCTGGGGCTTTGTCCCCGTCCAAACAGTTTGGGGTCATTCTGTGGGATGGAAAAAGTCCGTTGTTCTGTTGTGGTTGATTTGTTTTGTTTTGTTTTTCAACCTCAGGTTGTCCCACCAAATGAGGGATTCCAGAGTAGAGCCCTGGGGAGGGGTGACTGGACAACCAGAAATCTGGTTAAAAATTGGGGTCTAGGGACATGTCTAGCCCATTATGACATCTAATGGTCCAGCCACTGAGAGGACCTACTAGAGGACAGTACTCACGCTGAGGGTCACAATGGGTGTTTATGCCCTCGTCGCACTCAAAAGTGGGCGGGGCTTCAGGGTGAATGCGGTTTCTCCTACACTGAACGTTGGACAACATGCCAACCACAAGGTTTCTTGCCATGGTAAGGAAGAGTTCTGATTTCTGCATCACAGTCACCCCTGGGCAGTGATTGGAGTTAAGATCTAGGTTCTGAAGCCTGAAAACTGAGGTAGGGAAGAGATGATGACCTAAGGCCATGGCGGGTCTGATGTGCTCAGTGTGCGGTCAGCTGTCTGGGTGTTGGTCACGAGGTCCGGGCTCAGGTTGTCAGACAGTGCATTAGTGCCCAGGTTAGACTATATATTTTGGGTGCCTTCGAGTGCCGTGTAGGTTCTTATCTGAAGAACTCTTCAGGATATGAAGAATGAGCGAGTCTGAGGCACGTACTCAGGCTTTTGTCTCTGGATTTTGTATCAGCGATGGCCGTGGAATGTTGGGGAGGCCTCATGGGCCATGGACGAATCTTGCTCTCTGTGGATTTGGCCCGATCCCAATTGTTTTTCGTCAATCTGTGGGATGGGAGGACTCCTTTCAGGTTTGTTACCTAAGGTATCCCACCAAAAGAGGAATTCCAAAGCAGAGCCCTGGGGAAGAGTGAAGACACAACCCGAACTACGGTTAAAAATTGGGGCCTAGGGGCATGGCAAGCCCAATATGCTGTGTCTCCATCCAGCCACTGAGAGGCCTTACCTGAGGACTGGGCTCAGGCTGAGGGTCCCAATGTGTGTTTGTGACCAATGTGGCCCTCAAGCATGGGCGAAGCCTAATGGGCCTCACTGGTTTCAATAACACTGAACCTTGGACAACATGCCAACCACAAGGTTTCTTTACATGGGGAAAGTGTTCTGATTTCTGCATCATTTTCAAACCCGGGCCGTGATTGGAGATAACGTCTAGGTTCTGAAGCCTGAAAACCGAGGTTGAAAAGAGATGACGACCTAAGGCCATGGCGGGTCTGATGTGATCAGTGTGCGGCCAGCAGTCTGGGTGGGGCCAGGAGGTCCAGGCTGAGGCTGTGTCAGAAAGGGCATTAGTGCCCAGGTCAGCCTATATATTTGGGGTACAGCCGAATGCCGTGCAGGTTGATCCTCATTGGAGGTTTCTGGGTAGCCCCAGAGGGCAATGTTTTTCTTCTGGAGGGCAGGCAGAGTGCTGCATTGTAGTTCTGGATTGCCAAACTGGAGGGATTGTGGGCCAGTAGTCTGAGGACCGAAGTCTGAGAACCCAAGCTAGGCCTAGGATTCTGGGTGAGTGTATGGCAGGCACAATCTACAGACCTGAATCGATATTTCGTGCATCTGAAGTCAGGGCGAGGATCAGACGATCGCTCAGGTTGGACATTCTGTCCTGATAGCCCCTTCTTGAAAGGGGGGGTGGATCACGAGGCCATGGGTGTTTTCCCACGATGGGAGTTGTGAGGAGCTCCCAACTGCAAAGATTCTTCTGCAGGACAATTGAGACCTGTTGGTTGGCTCCAGGACAATGATTCCGAGCAGGGTTCTAAGGATGGATGGCTGGGTAGCCCACCTCGCATTCCAATTGTCTCCAAGCGACAAGACAGGTTAGATCTGATGGATCTGGGGGAGCAACCGAGGAGGCTGAGTTGAAATGGACTCGCCCGTGGATGTGTCCTAATATGATTTCGTGTCTATGGAGACCTTGGAATGAAGCGGTGGCACTGGGGCCCTGAAGGGTTCTCTTAAAGACGGGCTTTCACACAGCTCCATCGTGCAAGTTTCCCATGTGTAGATGAGATTTGTTCTGATGGGTGAGTCAAGAAACAGCCATATGCTGTTATTGAAATCCAGGCCTCTGAGGAGATTTGCCTGGAAGCCAAACCAATGGATCCGATAGATTCCTAGGGGCCTGTTCGTTCCTTTTTACCTCTGGGGACATCAGTCTACGGGTCTGAGTGCAGGTAGGTGCTCAGATAGGCCCGGATTGTCCCTGTTTGTCCTGGGAAGCCTAAATATTGGGATGGCCTCAGGGACTTTGGAGGTTTATCCTCTTAGTAGGGTTGTGGCCATTGGAATGGGCACATACAATTCCCTTGGAGAGGTCAAGAACAGTAGTCAGGTTTGGCTCCAGAGGCCTGAGCCTGTAGGGTGTGTATGCCAGGGCTCTTTGGACAGTTGTCTGAAAACACAAACTCGGCTTATGTTTTGGGTCATAGGTATGGCAGGACTGATCTACAGACCATGAGGAGAACTCTTCTGGATATGAAAAAAGGGCGAGTGTGAGGCTCTTGCTCAAGTTTTTGTCTCTAGATATCGTGTCACTCATGGTCGTGAAATTTCCAGGTGACTTCATGGGAAATGGACGAGTCTTACTCTCTGGGGGTTTGGCCCCGTCCAAAGAGTTTGGGGTCATTCTGTGGGATGGAAGAAGTCCGTTGTTCTGTTGTTGTTCATTTGTTTTGTTTTGTTTTTCAAACACGGGTGTCCCACCAAATGAGGGATTCCAGAGTAGAGCCCTGGGGAGGGGCGACTGGACAACCCGAAATCTGGTTAAAAATTGGGGCGTAGGGACATGTCAAGCCCATTAAGACATCTAATGGTCCAGCCACTGAGAGGACGTACTAGAGGACAGTACTCACGCTGAGGGTCACAATGGGTGTTTATGCCCTCGTCGCACTCAAAAATGGGCGGGGCCTCACGGTGAAGGCAGATTTCCCCTACACTGAACGTTGGACAACATGCCAACCACAAGGTTTCTTGCCATGGGTAAGGAAGAGTTCTGATTTCTGCATCACAGTCACCCCTGGGCAGTGATTGGAGATAAGGTCTAGGTTCTGAAGCCTGAAAACTGAGATAGGGAAGAGATGATGACCTAAGGCCATGGCGGGTCTGATATGCTCAGTGTGCGGTCAGCTGTCTGGGTGTTGGTCACGAGGTCCGGGCTCAGGTTGTCAGACAGTGCATTAGTGCCCAGGTTAGACTATATATTTTGGGTGCCTTCGTTTGCCGTGTAGGTTCTTATCTGAAGAACTCTTCAGGATATGAAGAATGAGCGAGTCTGAGGCACGTGCTCAGGCTTTTGTCTCTGGATTTTGTATCAGCGATGGCCGTGGAATGTTGGGGAGGCCTCATGGGCCATGGACAAATCTTGCTATCTGTGGATTTGGCCCGATCCCAATTGTTTTTCGTCAATCTGTGGGATGGGAGGACTCCTTTCAGGTTTGTTACCTCAGGTATCCCACCAAAAGAGGAATTCCAAAGCAGAGCCCTGGGGAAGAGTGAAGACACAACCCGAACTACGGTTAAAAATTGGGGCCTAGGGGCATGGCAAGCCCAATATGCTGTGTCTCCATCCAGCCACTGAGAGGCCTTACCTGAGGACTGGGCTCAGGCTGAGGGTCCCAATGTGTGTTTGTGACCAATGTGGCCCGCAAGCATGGACGGGGCCTAATGGGCCTCACTGGTTTCAATAACACTGAACCTTGGACAACATGCCAACCACAAGGTTTCTTTACATGGGGAAAGTGTTCTGATTTCTGCATCATTTTCAAACCCGGGCCGTGATTGGAGATAACGTCTAGGTTCTGAAGCCTGAAAACCAAGGTTGAAAAGAGATGACGACCTAAGGCCATGGCGGGTCTGATGTGCTCAGTGTGCGGCCAGCAGTCT
Organism: Mustela lutreola; assembly: GCF_030435805.1. Lineage (NCBI taxonomy): Eukaryota > Metazoa > Chordata > Mammalia > Carnivora > Mustelidae > Mustela > Mustela lutreola. The sequence goes on along the minus strand of NC_081299.1, from coordinate 118,518,684 downwards.
GGGTGGGGCCAGGAGGTCCAGGCTGAGGCTGTGTCAGAAAGGGCATTAGTGCCCAGGTCAGCCTATATATTTGGGGTACAGCCGAATGCCGTGCAGGTTGATCCTCATTGGAGGTTTCTGGGTAGCCCCAGAGGGCAATGTTTTTCTTCTGGAGGGCAGGCAGAGTGCTGCATTGTAGTCTGGATTGCCAAACTGGAGGGCTTGTGGGCCTGTAGTCTGAGGACGAGAGTCTGAGAACCCAAGCTAGGCCTAGGATTCTGGGTGAGTGTATGGCAGGCACAATCTACAGACTTGAATCGATATCTCGTGCATCTGAAGTCATGGCGAGGATCAGACGTTCGCTCAGGTTGGACATTCTGTCCTGATGGCCCCTTCTTGAAAGGTGGGGTGGATCACGAGGCCATGGGTGTTTTCCCACGATGGGAGTTGTGAGAAGCTCCCAACTGCAAAGATTCTTCTGCAGGACAATTGAGACCTGTTGGTTGGCTCCAGGACAATGATTCCGAGCAGGGTTCTAAGGATGGATGGCTGGGTAGCCCACCTCGCATTCCAATTGTCTCCAAGCGACAAGACAGGTTAGATCTGATGGATCTGGGGGAGCAACCGAGGAGGCTGAGTTGAAATGGACTCGCCCGTGGATGTGTCCTAATATGATTTTGTGTCTATGGAGACCTTGGAATGAAGCGGTGGCACTGGGGCCCTGAAGGGTTCTCTTAAGGCGGGATTTCACACAGCTCCATCGTGCAACTTTCCCATGTGTAGATGAGATTTGTTCTGATGGGTGAGTCAAGAAACAGCCATATGCTGTTATTGAAATCCAGGCCTCTGAGGAGATTTGCCTGGAACCCAAACCAAGGGATCCGATAGATTCCTAGGGGCCTGTTCGTTCCTTTTTACCTCTGGGGACATCAGTCTACGGGTCTGAGTGCAGGTAGGTGCTCAGATAGGCCCGGATTGCCCCTGTTTGTCCTGGGAAGCCTAAATATTGGGATGGCCTCAGGGACTTTGGAGGTTTATCCTCTTAGTAGGGTTGTGGCCATTGGAATGGGCACATACAATTCCCTTGGAGAGGTCAAGAACAGTAGTCAGGTTTGGCTCCAGAGGCCTGAGCCTGTAGGGTGTGTATGCCAGGGCTCTTTGGACAGTTGTCTGAAAACACAAACTCGGCTTATGTTTTGGGTCATAGGTATGGCAGGACTGATCTACAGACCATGAGGAGAACTCTTCTGGATATGAAAAAAGGGCGAGTGTGAGGCTCTTGCTCAAGTTTTTGTCTCTGGATATCGTGTCACTCATGGTCGTGAAATTTCTGGGTAACTTCATGGGAAATGGAAGAATCTTACTCTCTGGGGGTTTGGCCCCGTCCAAAGAGTTTGGGGTCATTCTGTGGGATGGAAAATTCCGTTGTTCTATTTTGGTTGATTTGTTTTGTTTTGTTATTCAACATCAGGTGTCCCACCAAATTAGGGGATTCCAGAGTAGAGCCCTGGGGAGGGGCGACTGGACAACCAGAAATCTGGATAAAAATTGGGGCGTAGGGACATGTCAAGCCCATTATGACATATAATGGTCCAGCCACTGAGAGGACGTACTAGAGTACAGAACTCACGCTGAGGGTCACAATGCGTGTTTATGCCCTCGTCGCACTCAAAAATGGGCGGGGCATCAGGGTGAATGCTGGTTTCTCCTACACTGAACTTTGGACAACATGCCAACCACAAGGTTTCTTGCCATGGGTAAGGAAGAGTTCTGATTTCTGCATCACAGTCACCCTTGGGCAGTGATTGGAGATAAGGTCTAGGTTCTGAAGCCTGAAAACTGAGGTAGGGAAGAGATGATGACCTAAGGCCATGGCGGGTCTGATGTGCTCAGTGTGCGGTCAGCTGTCTGGGTGTTGGTCACGAGGTCCGGGCTCAGGTTGTCAGACAGTGCATTAGTGCCCAGGTTAGACTATATATTTTGGGTGCCTTCGAGTGCCGTGTAGGTTCTTATCTGAAGAACTCTCAGGAAATGAAGAATGAGCGTGTCTGAGGCACGTTCTCAGGCTTTTGTCTCTGGATTTTGTATCAGCGATGGCCGTGGAATGTTGGGGATGCCTCATGGGCCATGGACGAATCTTGCTCTCTGTGGATTTGGCCCGATCCCAATTGTTTTTCGTCAATCTGTGGGATGGGAGGAGTCCTTTCAGGTTTGTTACCTCAGGTTACTCACCAAAAGAGGAATTCCAAAGCAGAGCCCTGGGGAAGAGTGAAGGGACAATGCGAACTATGGTTAAAAATTGGGGCCTAGGGGCATGGCAAGCCCAATATGCTGTCTCTCCATCCAGCCACTGAGAGGCCTTACCTGAGGACTGGGCTCAGGCTCAGGGTCGCAATGTGTGTTTGTGACCAATGTGGCCCGCAAGCATGGGCGGGGCCTCATGGGCCACACTGGTTTCAACTACACTGAACCTTGGACAACATGCCAACCACAAGGTTTCTTGCCATGGCGAAAGACTTCTGATATCTGCATCATTTTCAAACACGGGCAGTGATTGGAGATAAGGTCTAAGTTCTAAAGCCTGAAAACCGAGGATGAGAAGAGATGACGACCTAAACCAGGCGGGTCCATGTGCTCAGTTTGGCCAGCTGTCTGGGTGGGTCCAGGAGGTCCAGGCTCAGGCTGTGTCAGAAAGGGCATTGGTGCCCAGGTCAGCCTATATATTTGGGATACAGCCGAATGGCGTGCAGGTTGATCCTCATTTGGGGTTTCTGGGTAGCCCCAGAGGGCAATGTTTTTCTTCTGGAGGGCAGGCAGAGTGCTGCATTGTAGTCTGGATTGCCAAACTGGTGGGCTTGTGGGCCAGTAGTCTGAGGACGGAAGTCTGAGAACCCACGCTACGCTAGGATTCTGGGTGAGAGTATGGCAGGCACAATCTACAGACCTGAATCGAGATCTCGTGCATCTGAAGTAAGGGCGAGGATGAGACGTTTGCTCAGGTTGGACATTCTGTCCTTGATGGCCCCTTCTTGAATGGGGTTGGTTCACGAGTCCATGGGGGTTTTCCCATGATGGGAGTTGAGAGAAGCTCCCAACTGCAAAGATTCTGCTGCAGGACAATTGAGTCCTGTTGGTTGGGTCCAGGACTACGTTTCTGAGCAGGTTTCTAAGGATGGATGTCTGGGTATCCAACCTCGCATTCCAATTGTCTCCAAGCAACAAGACAGGTTAGATCTGCTGGATCTGGGGGAGCAACCGAGGAGGCTGAGTTGAAATGGAATCTCCTGTGGATGTGACCTAATATAATTTTGTGTCTATGGAAACCTTGGAATGAAGCGGTGGCACTGGGGCCCTGAAGGGTTCTCCTAAAGCGAGCCTTTCACAAAGCTCCATCGTGCAAGTTTCCCATGTGTAGATGAGATTTGTTCTGATGGGTGAGTGAAGAAACAGCCATATGCTCTTATTGAAATCCAGGCCTCTGAGGAGAGATGCCTGGAAACCAAAGCAATGGATCCGAGAGGTGCCTAGGGGCCTGTTCGTTCCTTTTTACCTCTGGGATCAGTCTATGGGTCTGAGTGACCGTAGGTGCTCAGATGGACCCAGATTGCCCCTGTTTGTCCTGGGAAGCCACAAATATTGGGATGGCCTCAGGGACTTTGGAGGTTTATCCTCTTAGTAGGGTTGTGCCCACTGGAATAGGCACATATAATTCCCTTGTAGAGGGCAAGCACAGTCGTCAGGTTTGGCTCTAGGGGCCTGAGCCTGTAGGGTGTGTATGCCAGGGTTGTTTGGACAGTTGTCTGAAAACACAAACTCGGCTTATGTTTTGGGTCATAGGTATGGCAGGACTGATCTACAGACCATGAGGAGAACTCTTCTGGATATGAAAAAAGGGCGAGTGTGAGGCTTTTGCTCAAGTTTTTGTCTCTGGATATCGTGTCACTCATGGTCGTGAAATTTCCGGGTGACTTCATGAGAAATGGACGAGTCTTACTCTCTGGGGCTTTGGCCCTGTCCAAAGAGTTTGGGGTCATTCTGTGGGATGGAAAAAGTCCGTTGTTCTGTTGTTGTTCATTTGTTTTGTTTTGTTTTTCAACCTCAGGTTGTCCCACCAAATGAGGGATTCCAGAGTAGAGCCCTGGGGAGGGGCGACTGGACAACCAGAAATCTGGTTAAAAATTGGGGCCTAGAGACATGTCATGCCCATTATGACATCTAATGGTCCAGCCACTGAGAGGACGTACTAGAGGACAGGACTCACGCTGAGGGTCACAATGCGTGTTTATGCCCTCGTCGCACTCAACAATGGGCGGGGCCTCAGGGTGAATGCTGGTTTCTCTTACACTGAAAGTTGGACAACATGCCAACCACAAGGTTTCTTGCCATGGGTAAGGAAGAGTTCTGATTTCTACATCACAGTCACCCCTGGGCAGTGATTGGAGATAAGGTCTAGGTTCTGAAGCCTGAAAACTGAGGTAAGGAAGAGATGATGACCAAAGGCCATGGCGGGTCTGATGTGCTCATTGTGCGGTCAGCTGTCTGGGTTTTGGTCACGAGGTCTGGGCTCAGGTTGTCAGACAGTGCATTAGTGCCCAGGTTAGACTATATATTTTGGGTGCCTTCGAGTGCCGTGTAGGTTCTTATCTGAAGAACTCACAGGAAATGAAGAATGAGCGAGTGTGAGGCGTATGCTCAGGCTTTTGTCTCTGGATTTTGTATCTGCGATGACCGTGGAATGTTGGGGAGGCCTCATGGGCCATGGACGAATCTAGCTCTCTGTGGATTTGGCCCGATCCCAATTGCTTTTCGTCAATCTGTGGGATGGTAGGACTCCTTTCAGGTTTGTTACCTCAGGTGTCCCACCAAAGGAGGAATTCCAAATCAGAGCCCTTGGGAAGAGTGAAGATTCAACCCGAACTATGGTTAAAAATTGGGGCCTAGGGGCATGGCAAGCCCAATATGCTGTCTCTCCATCCAGCCACTGAGAGGCCTTACCTGAGGACTGGGCTCAGGCTGAGGGTCACAATTTGTGTTTGTGACCAACGTGGCCCACAAGCATGGGCGAGGCCTCATGGGCCACACTGGTTTCAACGACACTGAACCTTGGACAACATGACAACCACAAGGTTTCTTGCCATGGGGAATGAGTTCTGATTTTTGCATCATTTTCAAACCTGAGCCGTGATTGGCGATAAGGTCTAGGTTCTGAAGCCTGTAAACCGAGGTTGAGAAGAGATGACAACCTAAGGCCATGGCAGGTCCAATGTGCTCAGTGTGTGGCCAGCTGTCTGGGTGGGACCAGGAGGTCCAGGCTCAGTCTGTGACAGAAAGGGCATTAGTGCCCAGGTCAGCCTATATATATATGGGGTCCAGCCGAATGCCGTGCAGGTTGATCCTCATTGGGGGTTTCTGGGTAGCCCCAGAGGGCAATGTTTTTCTTCTGGAAGGCAGGTAGAGTGCTACATTGTAGTCTGGATTGCCAAACTGGAGGGCTTGTGGGCCAGTAGTCTGAGGACAGAAGTCTGAGAACCCAAGCTAGGCTTAGGTTTCTGAGTGAGGATATGGCAGGCACAATCTACAGACCTGAATCGAGATCTCGTGCATCTGAAATCAGGGCGAGGATCAGACGATCGCTCAGGTTGGACATTCTGTCCCTGATGGCCACTTCTTGAAGGTGGTGTGGATCACGAGCCCATGGGGGTTTTCCCACGATGGGAGTTTTGAGAAGCTCCCAACTGCAAAGATTCTTCTGCAGGACAATTGAGACCTGTTGGTTGGCTCAAGGACATTTCCGAGCAGGGTTCTAAGGATGGTTGGCTGGGTAGCACACCTCGCATTCCAATTGTCTCCAAGCAACAAGACATTTTAGATCTGCTGGATCTGGGGGAGCAACCGAGGAGGCTGAGTTGAATTGGATTCTCCCCTGGATGTGTCCTAATATGATTTTGTGTCTACGGAGACCTTGGAATGAAGCGGTGGCACTGGGGCCCTGAAGGGTTCTCCTAAAGAGAGGCTTTCACACAGCTCCATCGTGCCAGTTTCCCATGTGTAGATGAGATTTGTTCTGATGGGTGAGTCAAGAAACAGCCATATGCTGTTATTGAAATCCAGGCCCCTGAGGAGAGATGCCTGGAAGCCAAACCAATGGATCCGATAGGTGCCTAGGGGCCTGTTCGTTCATTTTTACCTCTGCGGACATCAGTCTACGGGTCTGAGTGCAGTTAGGTGCTCAGATGTTCCCAGATTTCCCCTGTTTGTCCTGGGAATCCACACATATTGGGATGGCCTCAGGGACTTTGGAGGTTTGTCCTATTAGTAGGGTTGTGGCCATTGGAATGGGCACATACAATTCCCTTGGAGAGGGCAAGCACAGTCGTCCGGTTTGGCTCCAGGGGCCTGAGCCTGTAGGGTGTGTAGGCCAGGGCTCTTTGAACAGTTGTCTGAAAACACAAACTCAGCTTATGTTTCGGGTCATAGGTATGGCAGGACTGATCTACAGACCATGAGGAGAACTCTTCGGGATATGAAGAAAGGGCGAGTGTGAGGCTCTTGCTCAAGTTTTTGTCTCTGGATATCTTGTCACTCATGGTCGTGAAATTTCCGGGTGACTTCATGGGAAATGGACGAGTCTTACTCTCTGGGTGTTTGGCCCCGTCCAAAGAGTTTGGGGTCATTCTTTGGGATGGAAGAAGTCCGTTGTTCTGTTGTTGTTGATTTGTTTTGTTTTGTTTTTCAACCTCAGGTGTCCCACCAATGAGGGATTCCAGAGTAGAGCCCTGGGGAGGGGCGACTGGACAACCAGAAATCTTAGGGCAACAGAGCTAATAAGCAACAAGGGCAAATTCAGGCAGCGCAAACAGCAAGGCCCACACTCATCACCAAGGCACCGAGGGGGGGAGGCAAGGGTGCCAGACCGACGGAACAAAGTTGTCTGGGGACCCCACCTGCCCTAGAAGTCCAGATGAGCGAGTAGTTGAACTGTTTTTTACCTTCATTGTCATTCCTTTCTGAAATTACTGCCGGCCTTTAGTAAAGACATGAACCTGAGCTTGTGCAGCCTGTGGTACTAATCTTGGGGTTGCTGAAGAGAGTAGGTGCCAGCAAAGAATGAAAATCCCTGCTGCCTGTTCTCCTTCCTAGAGTCAGGAGGTGACAGTCAAGACCCCATACAGTTCACTGCCACATGGAGCCCTGGCTGTGGCAGTGGCATTGCCCACCAAAGCCAGGAGCAACAGGCAAGACCCGAGACCCCAAATGCTAATGGAACACCCTGAGGAGGACGAAGGAAAGGTAGAGAGTCAGCGGAAACCTTCCCAAAGGACATTTCCCTCAGTTTCATCTGGGAGCTGACATTCAGCTGGTACACACCCCGTCAGCCACACAAAGTTTGGTGACTAGCCTCTGGCCAGAATCTGCGGTGTGTCTCCCTACCCTGAACCCTTCCTAAGATCCCTACCATGGCCTCGCGATCCAGGCACTGGGTGTGTAACACTTGACTCTGCAGGGGTCCCCGGGCCAGCTTTTGGTTAGGTTGTCCACGCTGTTAAACATTTGACTACTGTTACATGTTTGACTCTCGTCTTTGGTGATGGTACCTATTTAATAGGAAATAGAAGCTGGAATCCAGGAAACCGGTTGGAAGATGAAATTAAAAAGTGGATACATAGCTTCTAATCAGAGCCAGACACAATCTGCGATCAGCTATATCCCAGTCTCTCCCCTCTTCTCTGATCTGTACTTTCCTTAATGAGGAATGAGACTTTAAGTTGACTTTTTTTATCTTCAAGTCTCTCTCCTCTCGATTCCCTAACTTCCCTCTCTTGCCTTCATTTCATCCTAGAACTTGTGCCCACGACTTCTTTTCTAAGTAAATATTAACCCCCTTTGACTCTGAATCTCTGGAAGATTCTCAGTTCCCTATTTTTGCTGGCACTGTGACAGGTCCTCATTTCTCCTTCCCACTCCTCTCTATTTATATTTTTCACATTTTTTTTTGGCAGGTTGACTACAGAACACTCAAAAATTGCAAAGAGAAATATTGTGTTCTGGAAATTCGCCCGAGCATTTTTTTTCCAATATCGTCCTTATGCTCTTCTGATCCTCTCTTGAACTGTTGGACTAAAGCAGCTGACGCTTCCACCAGCAACCAGAGTCATCCTGTCCACTACTGTGAGACCAGAGGGTTTCCATTTGGAACTGCAGACTGAGCCTAAAGTCTGGTGGCCCTTTGGTGACAGGATAGCAGGTATGGGACGGGTGGGACATGGAGGACAAGCATCATGGTAGAGGTCTCCATTTGACCAGGAAAGCTCACAATGAGCCAACAGGTCCATTTCAACATCTTCTGTATTTTCCTTATAACCTGTTTCATTCCAGAGTGGATTTGAGATCATTTAGTTTGATTCTTAAATGTTTCCCATTCCAACCGGAATCAGACTCATCCTACGGGCTCCCAAATTCTGCCTCATCTTCCTAATCAGTTAGTACCCCAAATTGGGTATGATAGTGCCAGAACATTCTTCCATGTGTATTTTATAACAGACTAGTATTTTATTAGTTTTTTTCAAACTAATAAGAATGATAAAGGTAACTTTTTTTTCTTTTAAAGCATAGGAAAAATCACAAAAGACATTGAAATGAACCTAAAAGATTATAGTGTCTTCCAAGGGAAAACAGGTGTTGTCTCATGTACCCTTCTGGGCTGACCAATTCTATGGGATATTCTGTGCCTTTCTTGTCTTTGAGCTATTTTGCAACTCTATAGATTGTACATAATTGATGTGGATGCAGATGATCTTGTCTAGCTATATGTAAATGAATTTTGTCCACTGGAAGTACAGTTGACCCCCTTTCCTTTGGTAGAAGGCAGTTTTGCATCCATTTGCATTCTATTTGCATATCTATTTGCATCTATCAAAGCAAATTCGTTTTAGTATTACTGATTGTATATGTGTCTGCCTGGAGATTCTTGCTTGAAGTGGTGGTAACATCTTAGTGGTTCCCGAGCTAATGAATGAATTAAACAAAATCCCTTCAGGCATTCATCTCATATTTGTAAAATGGTCCTTATTTAATCTTTTCGAGAAAATGATGCACTAGCAAACCATGACAAGATTCTGGTAAATGAAAAGTGCAATGAAATCAAATCGGAATGAATTTTGGAATTACCTTCAATGTGGCCCACGCTATGCCAGAGGCAGAGAATGAATGAATCTCAAACACATGGCTTCTGGCCCCCAGGAGTTACAGTAATCTGTGTCAACATTGGCATGCCTGAGAAATGCATGTGACATTCCCATCAGGATTTCCCCGGGGGTTCAGTTAACCTTTCTCTTCCAAGCTACCCTCTCTTGTAGTGATACCAACTGTGCCCTTGGTTTCAGCTCCCATTCCCTAGCCAACATCTCTCCCACTGGTACACGACCATCTGTTTCTTTCCTACCCACCAGGCCCGTGTAACTGACTACCTACTCATGCTATTTCACTGATGCCCCACCTGTGCCTCAAAACCCAGCATGTTCAAAACTTGATTCATCATCGTTTGTGAAAGAATGGCTTATCCTCTTTTGCTTTGTTTCTTTAGAAATGATTCTACCAATGCCAGCGGCATGCACCAGAAACCAGGAAAAAATCATACAGCTGAGCCAACCTGCTGTACTTTAAAACACTTGACCACAATTCTCCAGTGGATACTCAACCCTGGCTTCAAACTCCCTTGTCTCTCCGGTGAGTTTGCTTTCCCTCCTTCAAGACTTGCCTCAACAATCCCTACCCCCACCTCTTCTGAACTATGTCACCTCACTCCCAGCTCCTGTCCTAGGGATGAGGGAGCAGCAGGCAAGCTTAGGACAAAGCAGAAGCTGGCGCCCTACACCCTCTCCCCAAGCCATATGTGTAACATTCCTCATGCACTCCTGGCTGCCCTAAAGGAAAAACGATGCTTAACTGATAGAGATCCCAGTCCTGCAGGACAGGAGTATCCCTCCATCTATGAATGTCCTAGTGACTTACAAGGAAGGAAGAAGCTTTCTCATCAATAGCCTGACTTCCAGAGACCCATACCTCAGTTTCTGGAAGCCCTAACATCACCCTCCCCTCCATAAAATTGAGGGAGGCTAAGGGGGAGGGAAGTGTAATAAAACTGAATTTCTTCTAAGCCCAAAGGCCACTGACAAGGATGTGTGATAGGAGGAATGTAACATATCTCCAGGAAACTCCCGACTGTCTTCATGCTTTCCCTCATTAGAGGCAAAAACAGCCTTGACTTGACAATAACCAGGTCTCCCTTATCCTGAAATTCTTCTTTAGCATATGACAGTCCTTCTGGACACCCCCTTTGTCCTCACCTTCCTCAGCTCCCAGTCAACCATGCCTCTGTCTGAGCAGCTCTTTCTGCCCTTGGATCCTGTCCCTGTGTTTTAATAAAACCACCATTTGCACCTAAGATGTCTCAAGAATCCTTTCTTGGTCATCAGCTCTGGACCTCACCCCACCAAACCTCACCTGTGTTCCAAAACTTCATCACTAGTGTCACACTTCAAGAAAATAAAAGCCCTTTGTGCAGGAATTCCCTTATCTTACCACCACCCAATCAAATCTATACCTACATTTGTATCCATTTTTAATTTGTTTTTAGACATTTACTCAACAAATATTTAGTCAGTACCTACTGTGTGCTACACACTGCCCTGAGTGTTTGTAAATCTGTGGCGAACGACACAGAAAAGTCCCTGGCATCATCGAATTTACATGGTAATTGGAGAAATGTACAAGAAACACAGAAAGAGTTGAAGACAGAGCAGGTTTATTGAGAAGAGCAGACATCCCCAGCTAGGGTTTGTTCTTCCTTGTGCCTGGGATTTGTTCCTTCCAGCCCTCTCCAGGACTCCACTCCCAGGGTCAATATCAAGTTCTTGTTCCAATGGATCCTTCCAGTCAGAAGACAAATGACCTTTTTCTTAAAAACAAAAGGAAAAAACACAAAACAAAGACTTCCTTTAACCTTCTACCTTCCTATAACAACCTCCATATTTCTCTCCCCACCTCATTCCCAGCATAGCTTGTAAAATATTTGTCTACACCTGTGGGTGTAGGGTACCATATCCCCAAGGGTAGTTGAAAAATCTCTATAAAGAATCCTTATGTGCAGATCATTTTAAGGGAGTCCATTTCCAGATCCAAACTCCATGTGTGCTCTGTAGGATAGGTGATATGCCCATTCTTGGGTCTGATATCAGGATACTCCTCTCCTTCCTGGAAGATCAAGACACTCCTCTCAGATCTTATTAGAGTGTAGGACTTGGGCTGATACCAAAGTTGAAATACCAGTTTTGTTTCAAATAATGCCCTTCTGTGGGCAGTCCTGGGGCTCCACCTTTAGAGCTTCCTCTCCTTATTAAGGGTAAAGGTTAACATCGGAAAGGGGATTAGGGCAGATGTTGGAAGTGCTCAAAATATCAATCAGTTTTGGTTAGTAACACTCATTCCTTCATATTTAAATTAAACTACATATTTTTAGGGACATAATAGGGAAAAGCACAAGTAAGGATTTTAATGGTTTCATTCCATTCTAGTATGGTTTGGGAAATAAAATAACAGAAAATGAGACTGTTCTGCTTTAAAAAAAATCAACTTGTAGCAGGCAAATGTTATTCCAATGAAATCGATTTTTTTCTTTCTCATTTTCTTTTTAAAGATTTATTTATTTATTTGGTAGACACACACACACACACACACACAGAACACAAGTAGGGAGAGCGGGGGAGGGAGAAGCAGGCTTCCTGCTGATCAGGAATGTGGGCCTTCATCCCAGGCCCCTGGGATCATTACCTGAGCCAAAGGCAGCTGCTTAGTGACTGAGCCACCCAGGTGCCCTCTATCTCATTTTTTAAATGTTTAATATTTTCAACACCTAGTTAATAAAATATACATATATTGTGATGAGAAGTTTATGATTAAAAAGTTTCAGATGTCCACTTAAAAATGTGCAAGGTGTGTGAATTCTCATAGGCGGTCCATGCACCATACACGCCTATCACTAGCAAACGTGGATGTACTCGGTGTCTCTAGGTTCCCGCTTCCTTAGTGCCCTCTTAATCACATGGTTTCTCTTCCTACCATCCTGGACCTGTATTCTCAATTTGCTTCTCTATTTCATCTCCGCCCCTTTGAAGAGCTTGATTCTGGGTCTTCTGTAGCTATGCGTTCGCTCTCTCTCGCTCTCTCTCTCTCCCTCGATCAGGCTTTCGCAACCTAGCACTATTGATACCTGGTGGGTGATTCTCTGCTGTGGGGCTGTCCTGTGCCCTGCAGGACAGTTAGCAGCATCTCTGGTCTCTAGCCACTAGATGCCAGCAGCACCCCCCCAGTGGTGACCACCAAAAATGTCGCCAGATATTGTTCAATCGGCCCTGGGAGCAAAACTCCTTGCCTCCCAGCCCCAGTTTTAGAACCACTGCTTTGGCCGATTCCATTCAGCATCATTGATTTAAGTTCTTTGTAGAAGCTGAAGGCTCTGAAGTTAACGTCTTTAATCCTAATCCGGCCTTGGATCAGAGAATCACATGGCCAGCTGCCTGCAGCATATTTCTCCATGAATATGTAACAGGAGTCTTATTTTCACCATGATTTCTATCCTGCTCCCTCCTCACCTGCTCCTGTCCCAGTCTCCCCATCTTAGTAAATAGCATCCCCACCTCCTACTGGCTAAAGCCTCAGCCCCTGGGATAAATTCCCCCTTTCCCTTTTCTCGTATCTAATCCATCAGCAAAACCAACTGATTTGACCTCCAAAACAGAAGTCAGACTTGCTCACTGCTCTTTATATCCATTGCTCCCATTTGAATCCAAACCCTGAAATTTTTTTTGCACTTCAGACACTGTTAACAGTCATTGGTCCCAAGACTACACCTACACAGATATTTTACAAGATCGCTAATCACCACCAAGTTGCCAAATCCAATGATTAACTTTCAGATCCAAATGAATCAACCTGTCAGGCCTATAGACATAGAAGTCCCTCCACTTCTCTGGAAATATTCTATCTTTTTCATCGTGATGTTGGCTCTCCCTTCCTCTTCCACACTGGTCAGTGATGATGGCTCCTTTCCTGGCTGGGTTTTTTTGAGCTTCCTGACCTTTAGACATCAGTCCTGTGCTCTGGGACTCAGACCTTCTGCTTGAGTTTTCTGTTGTGTTAAAGAAAAAATTCAGCTGAGTACATTTTAAAGAACCTATTGGCTTTATTCAATGATTCACGAAATGGGCAGCAATCTGCTTGCATACTGAAAGGAGCTCGGAGGAGCAGTACAAAATGAAAGACTTTTATAGGCAGAAGAGAGGAGGAGCAAGGAAGTCACGTCAAGCAAACAAGGCAGGTTGGTTATGGCCAGGTGACTTGGCTTCTGGGGATGGCAGGGGTCCGAGGGAGTGGGGATCAGGTGGTGTCTGCTTGCCTGGGCTCAGATTCCATTTCTGGGACAGCTGAAATCATAATTAAGTCTGGTTTGGGGGACATGGGGTTTAGCATAAGCAACTCCATTTGGGGCCTCTTGTTTTGTTTTTAATAGTTACTTCATAACAAATAATAACAAGTTTAGTAACTTTAAACAGCTCAGTTTACTATCCTACCATCTCTAGCTGTCAGGAGGCCAGAAACAGCTTAACCAGGGTCCTCGGCTCTGGGTCTCACTCAAAGGAGGAGAGAAGGCGCCCACCAAGCTGTGTTCTCACCTGCAGGTTCCACTAGGGAAGGCTCTGCTTCCAAACTCACTCGGGTTGTTGGAAGAACTCATTTCCTTGTAGCTGTGTGATTTGGGGGGCAGCCCATGCTGGGGTGGTCCAGAGAGATTCTCCAGGCTATTAACTGGAAACCATTCTCAGCCCCCAGAGGCTGCTTGTGGTTTCCTGTCATATAACTCTCTCCACAGGTGATTCCGAATTTGGCTCTTTGCTTCTTCAAGTCTAGGACAGCCTCTCACTCCAATCAGTAAAACAGTCTGATTTAATATAATGAGATCATAATAGTGACATCTTCTTACCTTGCCAAATTCTACTGGTTAAAAGCAAGTCCTAAGTCCCATACACACTCCCATCCATACTCACAGGACAAATACCAGGGGACAGATATCATGAAGCTGCCTTATCATGTTGCCAAACACACCTCTGTCCATACTCACTGCATAGGTAAGCCCACTTCTTCTCAGGGCTTGAACCCTATGTCCTAACAGTGCTCATATTTGTGCCTCCAGCCTGGACCTCACCCATGAATGCCAGACTCGTGTGTTCAGCTGCTGGTTGAGCATCCCCATGTGGATTCAGCCACCATCTCCAGAATCAAACACCTGTTGCCCATCAAACTTGCTTCTCCCGTCGTCTTTCCCATCTTAGCAAGTGGTAACGTCACTGTTCCAGGGCCTCAGGCCCCCAAAATTGTAAAATCATCCCAACTCTTGTCTTTTCTGCACACTGCACACTTAATACATTTACAAATCCTGCGTGTTTTGTCTTCAATATACACCCATAATCTCCCCCCTTCTCCCCACCCCTGCATCTACTGCTCTGGTCTGGGACAATACCCCTTCTTCTCACCCAGATCAGTGGTCCTCAACCAGGAGAGTTTTGTGTATCTGCTCCTCCGCAGGGGATTTTGACAGGGTCTGGACACACTTTTCTTTGTCACAACTTGAGAGTAGGAAAGGGCGCTCCTGCGATCTAGTGGTCAGTGCACAGGACAGCTCCCCATAACAAAAATTAATGTGGCCCGAAATGTCAGCAGTATAGAAATCTCAGTCTACATTAATGCAAGAAGCATCCCCACCCCACAACCCCGCAAGTCCGTTCTGCACACAGTAGCCTGAGTGATTCTTTTCTTTTCTCTTTAAGATTTTATTTATTTATTTGACAGAGCGAGAGAGAGATCCATGTAGGCAGAGAGGCAGGCAGTGGGAAAGGGAGAATCAGGCTCCCTGATGAGCAGAGAGCCCAATGCGGGGCTGGATGCCAGGACCTCGAGACCATGACCTGAGCTGAAGGCAGAGGCTTAACCCACTGAGCCACCCAGGCGCCCTGATCCTTTTCTAATCTAAATCAAGTCAAGCCTCTTCAAAACCATCCAAGCTCTTCTCATCTGGCACAAAGTTAAAGGCATATCTTTACAATGGCCTTCAAGACTTTATGTGATCTGACCCCACTACCTTCCTTACCTACCTCCTACCACTTGCCGTCTTGCTCATTTTTTGCCCAGCATTATTGGTTGCTCTGTCATTCTTTAAACACACCAGATGTGCTCCCACCTTGGGCTTACTGTTTGTTTTGTGTGGGATGCTCTTCTCCAAACAGCACAACTGCTCGTTCCTTAATTTCCTCCAGGTCTTTCCTCAAATGAGGGAGACTTCCCTGACACAGTCCCATAGAAAATACCAACCTGCTCCCCTAAACCCCACACCCCATGTCCACTCACTCAGCTTAGTTTCCTTCCTACCCCTCATCAACCCCTGATATGTATGTGTATTTATTTGCTTCATTTCTCACTCAACAACTAAAATGAAAACTCCAAGAGGACATCAAATTTATTTTGTCTCTTGTTAACTATTCTGTCTTTAGGGTTTAGAACAGTACCTGACACATAGTAGATGTTCCGTAAATATTGGAGAATGATTTGTTACTATCTTTGCCTTTTCTCTATCCATTCTTTACACAGCAGCCAAAAATGACATTTTAAAAATGCAAAAGGAATCCCATGGCCACCCTCCACCCACCAGTGTAAAACCCTTCAACGGCTTTTCGTTGTGCTCAAGCCGCAGCTGACATTCTACAGCTCAGGCCAGATTAAGATTTCAGAGTTCTTAATCACTGGAAAGACGATGGTGTTGTCACCACCAGAGATATTTAAATATTTTTGAAGATTAGAACCCAAAGTAAGTGTGCTAAAAGCCTAGCAATATCCTATTTCACAAACTCAGATTTCATAAAGTCTCATTAGTCTTCTCACCTTGTGTAAGTTTAATCTTTCCTCGGCCCCCTTTTCTCTTCTGTTTTAGGCACTCACCATACTTTGCCAGAATGACCATAATGGCCTTCCAACCTGTCATCTCATCTTCAGGAATATGCCCCTTTCCCTCCCCTCCTCACACCAATTCATCCTCTAAACTTATTCTAAGATGATCACTCTAAAATGTGCATCTTACTGTGTCCTTCCCCTACAGGAACTTACTCAATAGCTCCTAAGGACGTGTGAATTTCCTTGGTGTGGTATTTTTACAAGACCCTTTGCTTGCAAGTGGCAGCAATCCAAAGAAAACTGGAGGAACCAAAAGGGAAAAGCAAGCAAACAAACAAAAAACAAAGGAATGTCCAGGTTCCTGTAGGGGTGGATACCACAGAAGTTCATAAAAATCCAAAAGAAGATGGGGTACCTGGGTGGCTCAGTGGATTAAGCCTCTGCCTTTGGCTTAGGTCATGATCCCAGGGTCCTGGGATCGAGCCCCACATCAGCCTCTCTGCTCTGCAGGGAGCCTGCTTCCTCCTCTCTCTCTGCTTGCCTCTCTGCCTACTTGTGATCTCTGTTAGATAAATAAAAAAAAATCTTTTTAAAAAATCAAAAGAAGAGCTGCAGAACTAAAATTTCAGAATCAAGAACTAGGGACTGGAAAACGGCAAAACACTTTTCTCTTTGTCCATGTCTCATGTTTACTCGTCTCCATATGGCTGCTTTCTTCTCTGGTCAGACTCTTCAAGTGTCCAGGAAGATGGCCATGGCCAGCTCCTCAATCCCATCCAGCAAGACCAGTCACTCACCTAAAGAGAGAACTTTGTCTTCCTGTCATTTACATATCAATCCCAGGGACACTCTGATTGGTCCTATTGGTCTCAAGTGGACCAATCACTATTTGGGTTTATATATGTGCCCATCCTCCCCCAGACTGCATAAAGCACAGGTAAAATTTTTTTAAATTAATATATAATGTATTATTTGCCCCAAGGGTGCAGGTCTGTGATTCATCTGTGTTACACATTTCACAGAACTCACCATATCACATACCCTCCCCAATGTTCATAACCCGGCCACCCTCTCCATCCCTGCAAACCTCAGTTTGTTTTGTGAGATTAAGTCTGTTATGATTTGTCTCTCTCCCCAAACCATCTTGTTTCATTTTTTCCCACCCTACCTCCCATGACCCGTTACCTTGCCTTTCAAATTCCTCATATCAGAGAGATCATATGATAATTGCCTTACTCTGATTGACTTACTTAACTTAGATAATACCCTCTAGTTCCATCCAAGTCATTGCAAATGGAAAGATTTCATTTTGATGGCTGCATAGTATACCTCTGTGTGTGTGTGTGTGTGTGTGTGTGTGTGTGTGTGTGTGTGTTTGTGTGTGTGCCTCTGGGTGTCTGTGTTTCTGTGTGTAAAGAGGACCTGGCCATGCCATCGTGGGTGGAGATGCCCCAAGCATGATCAGGCTGATGAGGTGTAAGACGTCTGGTGGGCAAATCATGTTCAAACACCAGTTTAAGGCTGGTTAAGTGGGATCGGGTGTAGGGTGTACACCCTTCAGCCCAAGGTTTATCCTAAGACCCTGAGGGGATGGGTCCATGACCCAGGAGCGGGGCTAACCCTAACAGTAACCACGAACCCTGACCCTGACACTGATGTGAGCCTGCCCCAAATGCTAACCCAAGCGCTGACCCGACCCTGACCCTGAACCTGACTGTGATCCTGACCTGAACCCTAAACCTAAACCTAAGCCTGACACTGACCCCGATGTGGACCGTGAACCTAAACCTAACGCTGACTTTACCATAACCATGATTCATACCTAACCATGACCCTGACCCTGATCCTAATCCTAACCCTGATGCTGACCTAACAATGACCCTAACCCTAACACTGACCGTGACTGTGAGACTGACCCTAACCCTAAACCTAAAGGTAATTCTAACCATGAACCTAATACGGACCCTGAAACTAAACCGAACGCTGGCCCTAAACCTAACACTAACCACTACCCTAAACCAAACCCTAACCCTGACCTTACGCTGTCTAACCCTAAACCTAACCATAACCCTACTTCTAACTCTAACACTAACCCCAATCCCAAACCCTACGGCCAAAACCTAACTGTGACACTGAACCAAACATTGACCCTAAACTAAAGCCTGACCATAAAACTAACCCTGGCCCTGACCTTCACGTGAACCTGACCCTGACCCTAAGCCTAACCATGACACTAACACTGACCACTACATAACCCTGTACGTGACCCGAATGTGGACTTTAATCCAATACCTGAACCTGACAGTAAACCTGACACTGGCGCTAAACTTCACCCTGACCCTGACCCAGACCATGACCATAAAACTACCCTGCCACTAACCCTGACCTGAATACTAAACCTGACCCTGACTGTGAGCCTGACCATAACTCTAACCCTAAATGTAGCCCTGACCCTGACACTAACACGGGCCCTCCCCCGAATCCTATTGCTGAAGCTAACCCTAACACTAACACATAACCCTACCACGGACCCTGATCCTAACAAGTTCTAACCCTAACGGTGAACCAAACGCTAACCTTAACACTAACCCTAAATTTTAACAATAACCCTGACGCTATACCTGACTATGATCATAACCCTAACCCTGAACTTTGCCTATACCAGACCCTGACTCTAAACCTGACCCTGGCCCTGACCCTAAACCTAACCATGACCCTAACAATGACCACTATATAACCCTGTCGCTGTCCCGAATGTGGACTTTAAATCAATATCTGATCCTGACCAGAAACCTGAAACTGGGCCTAGATTTCACCCTGACCCTGACCCAGGCAAAGACTATAACCTAACCCTGACTCTAACAGTGACCCTGACCCTGACCCTAACACTAAACCTGCTACTGAATGTGAGCCTGACCCTAACTCTAACCCTAAACGTAACCCTGACCCTGACACTAACAAGGTCCAAGAACCGAAACCTAATCCTGAACATAACCCTAAGAGTAAACCCTAACATTGTCCCTGACACTAAACGAACCCGGTCTAACCCTAAACCACCACCTACCTCTAACCCTAACCCTAATCCCACTTTAACAATAATCTTGACCCTCTCCCTGACCCTGATCATAACCCTAACTCTGAACGTTGCCTATGTCAAAACTTAACCTTAAACCTGACCCTGGCCTTGACCTTAACACTGACCCTAACCCTGACTGTAAACCTAATTCTGACCCAATCCGTGATTCTGAAAAGAATCATAACCCTAAAGCTAACCCTGATCCTGAACCTACTCATAAAATAGAACCTAAACATAAAGGTGACCTTACTATAACCATGAACCTAACCCTGACCCTGACCCTAACCCTGACACTAAACCTGTCCCAAACCTAACCCTGACCCTGACATGAACCTTGCCCCAAACCAAAACTTGAACCTGACCCTAAATCAAACCATGACCCTGAACCTGACCCTAAACCTAACTGTCTAACCTGGTCTAAACCGAGCTCTGTTCCCTCCAGCGGGGACAACAGCTGCACCCAGGCTTCCCACGGGCTGGGTGGAGGCTGTATGGGGGTCACTGGATGGGCCCTGCATGGAGTGGAGTGTGAGCCTTGAACAGTTTGGGGACAGACGGCTCAGGGAGCTATGGTGCAGCAGGAAGTTCGGTAAGGAGCCCCCAGGCAGTGGTGACCTCACTACCGTGATGACAGAGTCCAATGGAATTGGAACCCACGTATCCAGGCACCCCCATTACAGAGAAAACCCCCCTGCCCAGATCATTTCAAGGCACATCCTAAAGGAAGCGACATGTTCTTCTGCTGTACTGAAGCCCAGAGAATGCAGGGAGAAAAGAGCTTGCCATCCAGACATGTCCCCTCCCTGGCAGGTCATATCAGCTCTCCCCAACGCCTCAGGCCCTTTGGCTAATAAAATCAAAAGGTGACACGAGGGGGCTCAGAGTCAGAGAGACCCACACCTTCTGATCCACCGGTGTAGCCCTTGGTCTCCTCACCGTCTCTCCGGGTGTGTGTGTGTGTGTGTGTGTGTGTGTGTGTGTGTGCCTCTGGGTGTATGTGTGTCTGTGTGTAAAGAGGACCTGGACATGCCATCGTGGGTGGAGATGCTCCAAGCAGGATCAGGCTGATGAGGGGTGAGATGTCTGGTGGGCAAGTCATGTTCACACCCCAGTTTAAGGCTGGTTAAGTGGGATCGGGTGTAGGGTCTACACCCTTCTGCCCAGGGTTTATCCTGAGACCCTGAAGGGATGGGTCCATGAACCAGGAGCGGGGCTAAGCCTAACAGTAACCACTAACCCTTACCCTGACACTGACTGTGAGCCCGCCCCAAACCCTAACTCAAGCCATGACCCTGACCCTGACCCTGACCCTGGCTGTGATCCTGACCTGAACCCTAAACCCAAACCTAAGCCTGACACAGACCCTGATGTGGACCCTGAACCTAAACCTAACTCTGACATTACGGTAACCATGACTCATACCTAACCATGACCCTGACCATGACCCTAATCCTAACCCTGACGCTGACCTAATACTGACCCTAAACCTGACCATAACTGTGAACCTGACCCTAACCATAAACCTAAAGGTAACTCTAACCATGATCCTAATACAGACCTTGAACCTAAACCTAACGCTGACCCTGACCCTAACAATAACCCCTACCCTAACCCAAACCTTTACCCTGACTTTACGCTGTCTAACCCTAACCCTAACCATATCCCTACTTCTAACTCTAACCCTAACCCCAATCCCAAACCCTATCGGCAAAGCCTAACAGTGACACTGAACCGAACATTGACACTAAACCAAAGCCAGACCCTAAGCCTGACCTTGGCCATGACCTTCACCTAATCCTGACCCTGAGCCTAATCCTAACCATGGCACTAAACTGACCACTACATAAACCTGTCCCTGACCCGAATGGGCACTTTAAACCAATACCTGAACCTGACCATAAACCTGATAATGGCGCTAAACTTAACACTGACCCTGACCCAGACCATGACCATAAACCTAACCCTGAGCCTAACAGTGATCCCGACCGTGACCTGAACACTAAAACTGACCCTGACTGTGAGCCTGACCCTAACTCTAAACCTAACTGTAACCCAGACACTGACACTAACACGGGCCCTACACCAAATCCTATTGCTGAAACTCTAACACTAACCCCTAACCTACTATGGACCCTGACCCTAACACATTCAAACCCTAACCATCAACCTAACGCTAACTCTAACACTAACCCTAAATTTTAACAATAACCCTGACCCTATACCTGACTATGATCATAACCCTAACTCTGAACTTTGCTTCTACCAAACCTGACTCTAAACCTGACCCTGGCCTTGACCCTAAACATAACCATGACCCTAACAATGACAACTACATAACCCTGTCCCTGCCCCGAATGTGGACTTTAACCCAATACCTGAACATGACCGTAAACCTGACACTGGCCCTAGACTTCACCCTGACCCTGAACCAGGCAAAGACCATAAACCTAACCCTGACCCTAACAGTGACACTGACCCTGACTCTGACACTAACCCTGGCACTAAATGGGAGCTTGACCCTAACTCTAACCCTAAACGTAACCCTGACCCTGACACTAACACGGGGCCCCATCAGAAACCCAACGCTGAACCTAACCCTAAAACTAACCCCTAACATTATCCCTGACATTGACCCTAACCCGGTCTAACCCGAACCCTCAACCTACCTCTAACACTAACCCTAACCCCACTTTAACAATGATCCTGACACTCTCTCTGAGCCTGATCATAACCCTAACTCCGAAATTTGCCTATGTCAGATCTTAACCTTAAAGCTGAACCTGGCCTTGACCTTAACACTGACCCTAACCCTGACTGTAACCTAACTCTGACCCAATCCGTGATCCTGAACAGAATCGTCACCCTAAATGTCACCCTGATCCTGAACCTACTCATAAAACAGAACGTAAACATAAAGCTGACCTTACCATAACCATGAAACGAACCATGACCCTGAACCTAACCCTGACACTAAACCTGTCCCAAACCTAACCCTGACCCTGACATGAACCTTGCCCCCACACCGAAACTTGAACCTGACCCTAAATCTGACCATGACCCTGAACCTGACCCTAAACCTAACCGTGAGCCTAACACTTACCCTGTCCCTGACTGTGACCGTAACGCTAACCGTGACCCTACTGTGAGCCTGACCCTAAACCTAACCATGAACCTAACCCTAACCCTCACCCCTACCCTAAGCATTACACTAACCCTGACCTCAATGACGTCTAACCCTAACCCTGACCCTAAGTCTTTCTTAACCCTAACCCTAACACTAACCTGGTCTAAACCCAGCTCTGTTCCCTCCAGCGGGGACAACAGCTGCACCCAGGCCTCCCAGGGCTGAGGGGAGGCTGTATGGGGGTCGCTGGAGGGGCACTGCGTTGACTGGAGTGTGAGCCTTGAGCAGCTTGGGGACCAGCGGCTCAGGTAGTTCTGGTGGAGCAGGAAGTTCGGTAAGGGGCCCCCAGGCAGTGGTGACCTCACTTCCCTGACGACAGAGCCCAAGGTAATTGGAAACCACGTATCCAGGCACCCCATTACAGAGAAACCCCCCCATGCCAAGCTCATTTCTAGGCACATCCTAAAGGAAGCGACATGTTCTTCCACTGTAATGAAGCTGAGAGGATGCAGGGAGAAGAGAGCTCGCCCGCCAGACATGTCCCCTCCCTGGCAGGTCATATCAGGATTCCCCAATGCCTCAGGCCCTTTGGCTAATAAAATCAAAAGGTGACACCAGGGGGCTCAGATCAGAGAGTCCCACAACTTCTTATCGACCAGTGTAGCCCTAGGTCTCCTCCCCGTCTCTGTGTGTGTCTGTGTGTGTGTGTGTGTGCCACTGGGTTTCTGTGTCTGTGTGTAAAGAGGACCTGGCTATGCCATCGTGGGTGGAGATGCCTCAAGCAGGATCAGGCTGATGAGGGTTTAGATATCTGGTGGGCAAGTCATGTTCACACCCCAGTTTAAGGCTGGTTAAGTGGGATCTGTTGTAGGGTGTACACCCTTCTGTCCAGGGTTTATCCTGAGACCAAGAAGGGATGGGTCCATGACCCAAAAGAGGGGCTAACCCTAACAGAAACCACTAACCCTGACCCTGACACTGACTGTGAGAATGCCCCAAAACCTAACCCAATTCCTGACCCTGACCCTGACCCTGACTGTGATCCTGACCTGAAACCTAAACCCAACCTAAGCCTGACACTGACCCTGATGTGGACCCTGAACCTAAACCTAACTCTGACATTACCGTAACCATGACTCAAACCTAACCAGGACCCTGACCCTGACCCAAATCCTAACCCTGACGCTGACCTAAACCGGACCCTAACCCTAACCCTGACCGTGACTGTGAGATTGAACCTAACCCTAAACCTAATGGTAACTCTAACCAAGACCCTAATAAAAACCCTGACCTACCCCTCATGCTGAACCTGACCTTAACACTAACCCCTACCCTAAAACAAACCCTAACCCTGACCTTACGCTGTCTAACCCACCCTAAACATTACCCTACTTCTAACTCTAACCCAAACCCCAATGCCAAACCCTACCGCCAAAACCTAAATGGGACACTGAACCGAACATTGACCCTAAACCAAAGCCTCACCCTAAACCTGACCCTAACCCTAATCCAAACCATGACACTAACACTGACCACTACATAACCCTGTCCCTGACCCGAATGTGGACTTTAAACCAACCTGAACCTGACCCTCCACCTGACACTGGTGCTAAACTTCATCCTGACTCTAATCCAGATCATGAGCATAAACCTAACCTTGACCCTAAAGTGACCCCGACCCTGACCTGAACACTAAACCTGACCCTGACTGTGAGCCTGACCTTAACTCGAACCATAAATGTAACCCTGACCCTCACGCTGACACGGGCCCTCCCCGAATTCTATCGCTGATCCGAACCCTAACACTAACCCCTAAACCTACCACGGACACTGACCCTAACAAGTTCTAACCCTAACCGTCAACCTAACGCTAACCCTAACACTAACCCTAAACTTAAACAATAACCATGACCCTATACCTGAATATGATCATAACCCTAACCCAGAACTTATCCTATACCAGACCCTGACCCTAAATCACCCTCGCCCTGACCCTAAACCTAACCATGACCCTTACAATGACCACAACATAACCCTGTCCCTGACCCGAATGTGGACTTTAAACCAATCCCTGACCCTACCGTAAACCTGACACTGGCCCTAGACTTCACCCTGACCCCGACCCAGGCAAAGACCATAAAATTAACTCTGACCCAAACAGTGACCCTGACCCTGATCCGAACACTAAACCTGACACTGAATGGGAGCCTGACCCTAACTCTAACCCTAAACGTAACCCTGACCCTGACACTAACACGGGCCCTGACCCAAAACCTAACGCTGAACCTAACCCTATAACTAACCCCTAACATTATCCCTGAAACTGACCCTATCCCGGTCTAACCCTAACCCGCAACCTACCTCTAACCCTAAACCTAACCCCACTTTAACAATAATCCTGACCCTCTCCCTGACCCTGATCAGAACCCTAACTCTGAACTTTGCCTATGTCAGAACTTAACCTTAAACCTGACCCTGGCCTTGACCTTAATACTGACCCTAACCCTGACAGTAAACCTAACTCTGACCCAATCCATGATCCTGATCAGATTAGTAATCCTAAAGCTAACCCTGATCCTGAACCTACTCATAAAACAGAACATAAACATAAAGCTGACCTTACCATTACCATGAACCAACCCTGACCCAGACCCTAACCCTGACACTAAACCTGTCCCAAACCTACCCTGACCTGACATGACCTTCCTCCCAAACCAAAACTTGAACCTGACCCTAAAACTGACCATGACCCTTAACCTGACCCTAAACCTAACCATCAGCCTAACACTGACCCTGAGCCTGACTTTGACCGTAATGCTAACCCTGAAACTAAGGTGATCCTGACCCTAAACCTAACCATTAACCTAACCCTAACCCTCACCCCTACCCTAAAACTTACACTAACCCTGACCCCAAAGACGTCTAAACCTAAGCATGGCCCTACGTCTTTCTTAAACCTAAACCTAAAACTAACATGGTCTAAACCCAGCTCTGTTCCCTCCAGCGGGGAAAACAGCTGCACCCAGGCCTCCCAGGGGCTGAGGGGAGGCTGTATGGGGGTCACTGGATGGGCACTGCATTGAGTGGAGTGTGAGCCTTGAGCAGCTTGGGGACCAGCGGCTCAGGGAGCTCTGGTGCAGCAGGAAGTTCGGAAAGGAGCCCCCAGGCAGTGGTGACCTCACTTCGTTGACGACAGAGCCCAACGGAATTGAAACCCACGTATCCAGGCACCCCATTACAGAGAAAACTGCCATGCCCAGGTCATTTCTGGGCACATCCTAAAGGAAGCGACATGTTCTCTGCTGTACTAAAGCCGAGAGGATACAGGGAGAAGAGAGCTCGCCCTCCAGACACGTCCCCTCCCTGGCATGTCATATGAGGTTTCCCCAACGCCTCAGGCCATGTGGCTAATAAAATTAAAAGGTGACAGCAGGGGCCTCAGAGTCAGAGAGTCCCACACATCTTATCCCATTGTGTAGCCCTAAGTCTCCTCCCTGTCTGTGTGTGTGTGTGTGTGTGTGTGTGTGTGTGTGTGTGTGCGAGTGCCTCTGGGTGTCTGTGTGTCTGTGTGTAAAGAGGACCTGGCCATGCCATCGTGGGTGGAGATGGCCCAAGCAAGATCAGGCTGATGAGGGGTTAGATGTCTGGTGGGCAAGTCATGTTCACACCCCAGTTTAAGGCTGGTTAAGTGGGATCTGTTGTAGGGTGTACACCCTTCTGTCCAGGGTTTATCCTGAGACGCTGAGGGATGGGTTCATGACCAAGGAGCGGGGCTAAGCCTAACAGTAACCACTAACCCTGACCCTGACTCTGACTGTGAGCCTGCCCCAAACCCTCACCCAAGCCCTGACCATGACCCTGACGCAGAACATGAATGTGATCCTGAACTGAACCCTAAACCTAAACCTAAGCCTGAAACCGACCCTGATGTGGACCCTGAACCTAAACCTAACTCTGACATTACCGTAAACATGACTCATACCTAACCATGACCCTGACCCTTACCCTAATCCTAACCCTGACCCTGACCTAACCCTAACCCGACCGTGACTGTGAGCCTGACGCTAACTGTAAACCTAAAGGTAACTCTAACCATAACCCTCTACGGACCCTGAACCTAAACTTAACGCTGACCGTGACCCTAACACTAACCCCTACCCTAAACCAAACCCTAACCCTGACCTTACGCTGTCAATCCTAACCCTAACCATAATCCTATTTCTAACTCTAAACCTAACCCCAATCCCAAACCCTACCGCCAAAACCTAACTGTGACACTGAAACCAAAGCCTCACCCTAAACCCGACCCTGGCCCTGACCTTCACCTGACCCTGATCCTGACCGTCATCCTAAGCATGACACTAACACTGACCACTACATAACCCTGTCCCTGAACCCGAATGGGCACTTTAAACCAATACCTGAACCTGACCCTAAACCTGACACTGGGGCTAAACTTCACCCTGACCCTGACCCAGACCATGACCATAAACCTAACCCTGACCCTAACAGTGACCCCGACACTGACCTGAACATTAAACCTGACCCTGAATGTGAGCCTGACCCTAACTCTAACCCTAAATGTAACCCAGAACCTGACACTAACACGGGCCGTACCCCGAATCCTATCGCTTAACCTGACCCTAACACTAACCCCTAACATACCATGAACCCTGACCCTAACAAGTTCTAACCCTAAAAGTCAACCTAACGCTAACCCTAACACTAACTCTAAACTTTAACAATATCCCTGACCCTATACCTGACTATGATCATAAACCTACCGCTGAACGTTGCCTATACCAGACCTTGACCGTAACCCTGACCCTGGCCCTGACCCTAAACCTAACTATGACCCTAACAATGACGACTATATAACCCTGTCCCTGACCCGAATGTGGACTTTAAACCAATACCTGATCTTGACCGTAAACCTGACACTGGCCCTAGACTTCGCCCTGACCATGACCCAGGCAAAGACCATAAACCTAAGCCTGACCCTAACAGTGATGCTGACCCTGAACCTAACACTAACCCTGACACTGAATGGGAGCCTGACCCTAACTCTAACCCTAAACGTAACCCTGACCCTGACACGAACACGAGGCCTGACCCAAACCTAACGCAAAACCTAACCCTAAAACTAACCACTAACATTATCCCTGACACTGACCCTAACCCGGTCTAACCCTAACCCTCAACCTACCTCTAACCCTAACCCTAACCCCACTTTAAAAATAAACCTGACCCTCTCCCTGACCCTGATCATAACCCT
The DNA here is from genome assembly GCF_030435805.1 of Mustela lutreola. Taxonomy (NCBI): domain Eukaryota; kingdom Metazoa; phylum Chordata; class Mammalia; order Carnivora; family Mustelidae; genus Mustela; species Mustela lutreola. The sequence goes on along the minus strand of NC_081299.1, from coordinate 118,491,231 downwards.
AACTCTGAACTTTGCCTATGTCAGAAATTAAACTTAAACCTTACTCTGGCCTTGACCTTAACACTGACCCTAACCATGACTGTAAACGTAACTCTGACACAATCCATGATTCTGAACAGAATCGTAACTCTAAAGCTAACCCTGATCCTGAACCTACTCATAAAACAGAACCTAAACAGAAAGCTGACCTAACCCTAACCCTGACACTAAAACTGTCCCAAACCTAACCCTGACCCTGACATGAACCTTGCCCCCAAACTAAAACTTGAACCTGACCCTAAACCTGACCATGACCCTGAACCTGACCCTAAACCTAACCGTCAACCTAACACTGACCCTGACCCTGACTCTGAGCGGAACGCTAACCCTGACCCTACTGTGAGCCTGACCCTAAACCTAACCATGAACCTAACCCTAACCCTGACGCCTACCCTAAGCCTTAGGCTAACCCTGACCCCAACGACGTCTAACCTTAACCCTGACCCTAAGTCTTTCTTAACCCCAACCCTAACACTAACCTGGTCTAAACCCAGCTCTGTTCCCTCCAGCGGGGACAACAGCTGCACCCAGGCCTCCCAGGGACTGAGGGGAGGCTGTATGGGGGTCACTGGATGGGCACTGCATTGAGTGGAGTGTGAGCCTTGAGCAGCTTGGGGACCGGCGGCTCAGGGAGCTCTGGTGCAGCAGGAAGTTCGGTAAGGAGCCCCCAGGCTGTGGTGACCTCACTTCCCTGACGACAGAGCCCAACGGAATTGGAACCCACGTATCCAGGCACCCCATTACAGAGAAAACCGCCGTGCCCAGCTCATTTCTAGGCACATCCTAAAGGAAGCGACACATTCTTCTGCTGTACTGAAGCCAAGAGGAAGCAGGGAGAAGAGAGCTCGCCCGCCAGACACGTCCCCTCCTTGGCAGGTCATATGAGGTTTCCCCAACGCCTCAGGCCCTTTGGCTAATTAAATCAAAAGGTCACACCAGGGGGCTCAGAGTCAGACAGTCCCACACTTTTGGACCGACTGGTGTAGCCCTAGGTCTCCTCCCCGTCTCTGTGTGTGTGTGAGTTTGTGTGTGTCGCTGGGTGTCTGTGTGTCTGTGTGTAAAGAGGACCTGGCCATGCCATCGTGGGTGGAGATGCCCCAAGCAAGATCAGGCTGATGAGGGGTTAGATGTCTGGTGGGCAAGTCATGTTCACACCCCAGTTTAAGGCTGGTTAAGTGGGATCTGTTGTAGGGTGTACACCCTTCTGTCCAGGGTTTATCCTGAGACGCTGAGGGATGGGGCCATGACCAAGGAGCGGGGCTAAGCCTAACAGTAACCACTAACCCTGACCCTGACTCTGACTGTGAGCCTGCCCCAAACCCTCACCCTAACCCTGACCATGACCCTGACGCAGAACATGAATGTGATCCTGAACTGAACCCTAAACCTAAACCTAAGCCTGAAACCCGCCCTGATGTGGACCCTGAACCTAAACCTAACTCTGACATTACCAAAAACATGACTCATACCTAACCATGACCCTGACCCTTACCCTAATCCTAACCCTGACGCTGACCTAACCCTGGCCCTAACCCTACCCCTGACCGTGACTGTGAGCCTGACGCTAACTCTAAACCTAAAGGTAACTCTAACCATAACCCTCTACGGACCCTGAACCTAAACCTAACGCTGACCGTGACCCTAACACTAACCGCTACCCTAAAGCAAACCCTAAACCAGGACCTTACGCTGTCAATCCTAACCCGAACCATAATCCTATTTCTAACTCTAACCCTAACCCCAATCCCAAACACTACCGCCAAAACCTAACTGTGACACTGAAACGAACATTGACCCTAAACCAAAGCCTCACCCTAAACCTGACCCTGGCCCTGACCTTCACCTGACCCTGACCCTGACCCTCATCCTAAGCATGACACTAACACTGACCATTACATAACCCTGTCCCTGACCCGAATGGGCACTTTAAACCAATACCTGAACCTGACCCTAAACCTGACACTGGCGCTAAACTTCACCCTGACCCTGACCCAGACCATGACCATAAACCTAACCCTGACCCTAACAGTGACCCCGACACTGACCTGAACATTAAACCTGACCCTGAATGTGAGCCTGACCCTAACTCTAACCCTAAATGTAACCCAGACCCTGACACTAACACGGGCCGTACCCCGAATCCTATCGCTTAACCTAACCCTAACACTAACCCCTAACGCTACCACGGACCCTGACCCTAACAAGTTCTAACCCTAAAAGTCAACCTAACGCTAACCCTAACACTAACTCTAAACTTTAACAATATCCCTGACCCTATACCTGACTATGATCATAACCCTACCCCTGAACGTTGCCTATACCAGACCTTGACCCTAAACCTAACCATGACCCTAACAATGACCACTATATAACCCTGTCCCTGAACCGAATGTGGACTTTAAACCAATACTTGATCTTGACCGAAAACCTGACACTGGCCCTAGAATTCACCCTGACCCTGACCCAGGCAAAGACCATAAACCTAAGCCTGACCCTAACAGTGACGCTGACCCTGACCCTAACACTAACCCTGACAGGGAATGGGAGCCTGACCCTAACTCTAACCCTAAACGTAACCCTGACCCTGACACTAACACGGGGCCCCATCAGAAACCCAACGCTGAACCTAACCCTAAAACTAACCCCTAACATTCTCCCTGACATTGACCCTAACCCGGTCTAACTCTAACCCTCAACCTACCTCTAACCCTAACCCTAACCCCACTTTAACAATAAACCTGACCCTCTCCCTGACCCTGATCATAACCCTAACTCTGAACTTTGCCTATGTCAGATCTTAACCTTAAACCTGACCCTGGCCTTGACCTTAACACTGACCCGAACCCTGACTGTAAACGTAATTCTGACCCAATCCGTGATTCTGAACAGAATCGTAACCCTAAAGCTAACCCTGATCCTGAACCTACTCATAAAACAGAACCTAAACAGAAGGCTGACCTAACTCTAACCCTGACACTAAAACTGTCCCAAACCTAACCCTGACCCTGACATGAACCTTGCCGCCAATCCAAAACTTGAACCTGACCCTAAACCTGACCATGACCCTGAACCTGACCCTAAACCTAACCGTCAACCTAACACTGACCCTGACCCTGACTCTGAGCGGAACGCTAACCCTGACCCTACTGTGAGCCTGACCCTAAACCTAACCATGAACCTAACCCTAACCCTGACGCCTACCCTAAGCCTTAGGCTAACCCTGACCCCAACGACGTCTAACCTTAACCCTGACCCTAAGTCTTTCTTAACCCCAACCCTAACACTAACCTGGTCTAAACCCAGCTCTGTTCCCTCCAGCGGGGACAACAGCTGCACCCAGGCCTCCCAGGGGCTGAGGGGAGGCTCTATGGGGGTCACTGGATGGGCACTGCATTGAGTGGAGTGTGAGCCTTGAGCAGCTTGGGGACCGGCGGCTCAGGGAGCTCTGGTGCAGCAGGAAGTTCGGTAAGGAGCCCCCAGGCTGTGGTGACCTCACTTCCCTGACGACAGACCCCAACGGAATTGGAACCCACGTATCCAGGCACCCCATTACAGAGAAAACCGCCGTGCCCAGCTCATTTCTAGGCACATCCTAAAGGAAGCGACACGTTCTTCTGCTGTACTGAAGCCAAGAGGAAGCAGGGAGAAGAGAGCTCGCCCGCCAGACACGTCCCCTCCTTTGCAGGTCAAATCAGGTTTCCCCAACGCCTCAGGCCCTATGGCTAATTAAATCAAAAGGTCACACCAGGGGGCTCAGAGTCAGACAGTCCCACACTTTTGGACCGACTGGTGTAGCCCTAGGTCTCCTCCCCGTCTCTGTGTGTGTGTGAGTTTGTGTGTGTCGCTGGGGGTCTGTGTGTCTGTGTGTAAAGAGGACCTGGCCATGCCATCGTGGGTGGAGATGCCCCAAGCAAGATCAGGCTGATGAGGGGTTAGATGTCTGGTGGGCAAGTCATGTTCACACCCGAGTTTAAGGCTGGTTAAGTGGGATCTGTTGTAGGGTGTACACCCTTCTGTCCAGGGTTTATCCTGAGACCCTGAGGGATGGGTCCATGACCAAGGAGCGGGGCTAAGCCTAACAGTAACCACTAACCCTGACCCTGACTCTGACTGTGAGCCTGCCCCAAACCCTCACCCAAGCCCTGACCATGACCCTGACGCAGAACATGAATGTGATCCTGAACTGAACCCTAAACCTAAACCTAAGCCTGAAACCAACCCTGATGTGGACCCTGAACTTAAACCTAACTCTGACATTACCAAAAACATGACTCATACCTAACCATGACCCTGACCCTTACCCTAATCCTAACCCTGACGCTGACCTAACCCTGGCCCTAACCCTACCCCTAACCGTGACTGTGAGCCTGACGCTAACTCTAAACCTAAAGGTAACTCTAACCATAACCCTCTACAGACCCTGAACCTAAACCTAACGCTGACCGTGACCCTAACACTAACCCCTACCCTAAAGCAAACCCTAAACCTGACCTTACGCTGTCAATCCTAACCCTAACCATAATCCTATTTCTAACTCTAACCCTAACCCCAATCCCAAACACTACCGCCAAAACCTAACTGTGACACTGAACCGAACATTGACCCTAAACCAAAGCCTCAAACTAAACCTGACCCTGGCCCTGACCTTCACCTGACCCTGACCCTGACCCTCATCCTAAGCATGACACTAACGCTGACCACTACATAACCCTGTCCCTGACCCGAATGGGCACTTTAAACCAATACCTGAACCTGACCCTAAACCTGACACTGGCGCTAAACTTCACCCTGACCCTGACCCAGACCATGACCATAAACCTAACCCTGACCCTAACAGTGACCCCAACACTGACCTGAACATTAAACCTGACCCTGAATGTGAGCCTGAACCTAACTCTAACCCTAAATGTAACCCAGACACTGACACTAACACGGGCCGTACCCCGAACCCTATCGCTTAACCTAACCCTAACACTAACCCCTAACGCTACCACGGACCCTGACCCTAACAAGTTCTAACCCTAAAAGTCAACCTAACGCTAACCCTAACACTAACTCTAAACTTTAACAAATTCCCTGACCCTATATCTGACTATGATCATAACCCTACCCCTGAACGTTGCCTATACCAGACCTTGACCCTAAACCTGACCCTGGCCCAGACCCTAAACCTAACCATGACCCTAACAATGACCACTATATAACCATGTCCCTGACCCGAATATGGACTTTAAACCAATACCTGATCTTGACCGTAAACCTGACACTGGCCCTAGACTTCACCCTGACCCTGACCCAGGCAAAGACCATAAACCTAAGCCTGACCCTAAAAGAGATGACGACCCTAAACCTAAAACTAACTCTGACACTGAATGGGAGCTTGACCCTAACTCTAACCCTAAACGTAACCCTGACCCTGACACTAACACGGGGCCCCATCAGAAACCCAACGCTGAATCTAACCCTAAAACTAACCCATAACATTATCCCTGACATTGACCCTAACCCGGTCTAACCCTAACACTCAACCTACCTCTAACCCTAACCCTAACCCCACTTTAACAATAAACCTGACCCTCTCCCTGACCCTGATCATAACCCTAACTCTGAACTTTGCCTATGTCAGATCTTAAACTTAAACCTGACCCTGGCCTTGACCTTAACACTGACCCGAACCCTGACTGTAAACGTAACTCTGACCCAATCCGTGATTCTGAACAGAATCGTAACCCTAAAGCTAACCCTGATTCTGAACCTACTCATAAAACAGAACCTAAACAGAAATCTGACCTAACCCTAACCCTGACACTAAAACTGTCCCAAACCTAACCCTGACCCTGACATGAACCTTGCCCCCAAACCAAAACTTGAACCTGACCCTAAACCTGACCATGACCCTGAACCTGACCCTAAACCTAACCGTCAACCTAACACTGACCCTGACCCTGACTCTGAGCGGAACGCTAACCCTGACCCTACTGTGAGCCTGACCCTAAACCTAACCATGAACCTAACCCTAACCCTGACGCCTACCCTAAGCCTTAGGCTAACCCTGACCCCAACGACGTCTAACCTTAACCCTGACCCTAAGTCTTTCTTAACCCCAACCCTAACACTAACCTGGTCTAAACCCAGCTCTGTTCCCTCCAGCGGGGACAACAGCTGCACCCAGGCCTCCCAGGGGCTGAGGGGAGGCTGTATGGGGGTCACTGGATGGGCACTGCATTGAGTGGAGTGTGAGCCTTGAGCAGCTTGGGGACCGGCGGCTCAGGGAGCTCTGGTGCAGCAGGAAGTTCGGTAAGGAGCCCCCAGGCTGTGGTGACCTCACTTCCCTGACGACAGACCCCAACGGAATTGGAACCCACGTATCCAGGCACCCCATTACAGAGAAAACCGCCGTGCCCAGCTCATTTCTAGGCACATCCTAAAGGAAGCGACACGTTCTTCTGCTGTACTGAAGCCAAGAGGAAGCAGGGTGACGAGCGCTCGCCCGCCAGACACGTCCCCTCCTTGGCAGGTCATATGAGGTTTCCCCAACGCCTCAGGCCCTATGGCTAATTAAATCAAAAGGTCACACCAGGGGGCTCAGAGTCAGACAGTCCCACACTTTTGGACCGACTGGTGTAGCCCTAGGTCTCCTCCCCGTCTCTGTGTGTGTGTGAGTTTGTGTGTGTCGCTGGGGGTCTGTGTGTCTGTGTGTAAAGAGGACCTGGCCATGCCATCGTGGGTGGAGATGCCCCAAGCAAGATCAGGCTGATGAGGGGTTAGATGTCTGGTGGGCAAGTCATGTTCACACCCCAGTTTAAGGCTGGTTAAGTGGGATCTGTTGTAGGGTGTACACCCTTCTGTCCAGGGTTTATCCTGAGACACTGAGGGATGGGTCCATGACCAAGGAGCGGGGCTAAGCCTAACAGTAACCACTAACCCTGACGCTGACTCTGACTGTGAGCCTGCCCCAAACCCTCACCCAAGCCCTGACCATGACCCTGACGCAGAACATGAATGTGATCCTGAACTGAACCCTATACCTAAACCTAAGCCTGAAACCGACCCTGATGTGGACCCTGAACCTAAACCTAACTCTGACATTACCAAAAACATGACTCATACCTAACCATGACCCTGACCCTTACCCTAATACTAACCCTGACGCTGACCTAACCCTGGCCCTAACCCTACCCCTGACCGTGACTGTGAGCCTGACGCTAACTCTAAACCTAAAGGTAACTCTAACCATAACCCTCTACGGACCCTGAACCTAAACCTAACGCTGACCGTGACCCTAACACTAACCCCTACCCTAAAGCAAACCCTAAACCTGACCTTACGCTGTCAATCCTAACCCTAACCATAATCCTATTTCTAACTCTAACCCTAACCCCAATCCCAAACCCTACCGCCAAAACCTAACTGTGACACTGAACCGAACATTGACCCTAAACCAAAGCCTCACCCTAAACCTGACCCTGGCCCTGACCTTCACCTGACCCTGACCCTGACCCTCATCCTAAGCATGACACTAACACTGACCACTACATAACCCCGTCCCTGACCCGAATGGGCACTTTAAACCAATACCTGAACCTGACCCTAAATCTGACACTGGCGCTAAACTTCACCCTGCCCCTGACCCAGACCATGACCATAAACCTAACCCTGACCCTAACAGTGACCCCAACACTGACCTGAACATTAAACCTGACCCTGAATGTGAGCCTGAACCTAACTCTAACCCTAAATGTAACCCAGACCCTGACACTAACACGGGCCGTACCCCGAATCCTATCGCTTAACCTAACCCTAACACTAACCCCTAACGCTACCACGGACCCTGACCCTAACAAGTTCTAACCCTAAAAGTCAACCTAACGCTAACCCTAACACTAACTCTAAACTTTAACAATATCCCTGACCCTATACCTGACTATGATCATAACCCTACCCCTGAACGTTGCCTATACCAGACCTTGACCCTAAACCTGACCCTGGCCCTGACCCTAAACCTAACCATGACCCTAACAATGACCACTATATAACCCTGTCCCTGACCCGAATGTGGACTTTAAACCAATACCTGATCTTGACCGTAAACCTGACACTGGCCCTAGACTTCACCCTGACCCTGACCCAGGCAAAGACCATAAACCTAAGCCTGACCCTAACAGTGATGCTGACCCTGAACCTAACACTAACCCTGACACTGAATGGGAGCCTGACCCTAACTCTAACCCTAAACGTAACCCTGACCCTGACACTAACACGGGGCCTGACCCGAAACCTAACGCTAAACCTAACCCTAAAACTAACCCCTAACATTATCCCTGACATTGACCCTAACCCGGTCTAACCCTAACCCTCAACCTACCTCTAACCCTAACCCTAACCCCACTTTAACAATAAACCTGACCCTCTCCCTGACCCTGATCATAACCCTAACTCTGAACTTTGCCTATGTCAGAAATTAAACTTAAACCTGACCCTGGCCTTGATGTTAACACTGACCCTAACCATGACTGTGAACGTAACTCTGACACAATCCATGATTCTGAACAGAATCGTAACTCTAAAGCTAAACCTGATCCTGAACCTACTCATAAAACAGAACCTAAACAGAAAGCTAACCTAACCCTAACCCTGACACTAAAACTGTCCCAAACCTAACCCTGACCCTGACATGAACCTTGCCCCCAAACCAAAACTTGAACCTGACCCTAAAACTGACCATGACCCTGAACCTGACCCTTACCCTAACTGTCCACCTAACACTGACCCTGACCCTGACTCTGAGCGGAACGCTAACCCTGACCCTACTGTGAGCCTGACCCTAAACCTAACCATGAACCTAACCCTAACCCTGACGCCTACCCTAAGCCTTAGGCTAACCCTGACCCCAACGACGTCTAACCTTAACCCTGACCCTAAGTCTTTCTTAACCCCAACCCTAACACTAACCTGGTCTAAACCCAGCTCTGTTCCCTCCAGCGGGGACAACAGCTGCACCCAGGCCTCCCAGGGGCTGAGGGGAGGCTGTATGGGGGTCACTGGATGGGCACTGCATTGAGTGGAGTGTGAGCCTTGAGCAGCTTGGGGACCGGCGGCTCAGGGAGCTCTGGTGCAGCAGGAAGTTCGGTAAGGAGCCCCCAGGCTGTGGTGACCTCACTTCCCTGACGACAGACCCCAACGGAATTGGAACCCACGTATCCAGGCACCCCATTACAGAGAAAACCGCCGTGCCCAGCTCATTTCTAGGCACATCCTAAAGGAAGCGACACGTTCTTCTGCTGTACTGAAGCCAAGAGGAAGCAGGGAGAAGAGAGCTCGCCCGCCAGACACGTCCCCTCCTTGGCAGGTCAAATCAGGTTTCCCCAACGCCTCAGGCCCTATGGCTAATTAAATCAAAAGGTCACACCAGGGGGCTCAGAGTCAGACAGTCCCACACTTTTGGACCGACTGGTGTAGCCCTAGGTCTCCTCCCCGTCTCTGTGTGTGTGTGAGTTTGTGTGTGTCGCTGGGGGTCTGTGTGTCTGTGTGTAAAGAGGACCTGGCCATGCCATCGTGGGTGGAGATGCCCCAAGAAAGATCAGGCTGATGAGGGGTTAGATGTCTGGTGGGCAAGTCATGTTCACACCCCAGTTTAAGGCTGGTTAAGTGGGATCTGTTGTAGGGTGTACACCCTTCTGTCCAGGGTTTATCCTGAGACGCTGAGGGATGGGTCCATGACCAAGGAGCGGGGCTAAGCCTAACAGTAACCACTAACCCTGACCCTGACTCTGACTGTGAGCCTGCCCCAAACCCTCACCCAAACCCTGACCATGACCCTGACGCAGAACATGAATGTGATCCTGAACTGAACCCTATACCTAAACCTAAGCCTGAAACCGACCCTGATGTGGACCCTGAACCTAAACCTATCTCTGACATTACCAAAAACATGACTCATACCTAACCATGACCCTGACCCTTACCCTAATCCTAACCCTGACGTTGACCTAACCCTGGCCCTAACCCTACCCCTGACCGTGACTGTGAGCCTGACGCTAACTCTAAACCTAAAGGTAACTCTAACCATAACCCTCTACGGACCCTGAACCTAAACCTAACGCTGACCGTGACCCTAACACTAACCCCTACCCTAAAGCAAACCCTAAACCTTACCTTTCGCTGTCAATCCTAACCCGAACCATAATCCTATTTCTAACTCTAACCCTAACCCCAATCCCAAACCCTACCGCCAAAACCTAACTGTGACACTGAACCGAACATTGACCGAAAACCTAAGCCTCACCCTAAACCTGACCCTGGCCCTGACCTTCACCTGACCCTGACCCTGACCCTCATCCTAAGCATGACACTAACACTGACCACTACATAACTCTGTCCCTGACCCGAATGGGCACTTTAAACCAATACCTGAACCTGACCCTAAACCTGACACTGGCGCTAAACTTCACCCTGACCCTGAATCAGGCCATGACCATAAACCTAACCCTGACCCTAACAGTGAACCCGACACTGAACTGAACATTAAACCTGACCCTGAATGTGAGCCTGAACCTCACTCTAACCCTAAATGTAACCCAGACCCTGACACTAACACGGGCCGTACCCCGAATCCTATCGCTTAATCTAACCCTAACACTAACCCCTAGCGCTACCATGGACCCTGACCCTAACAAGTTCTAACCCTAAAAGTCAACCTAACGCTAACCCTAACACTAACTCTAAACTTTAACAATATCCCTGACCCTATACCTGACTATGATCATAACCCTACCCCTGAACGTTGCCTATACCAGACCTTGACCGTAAACCTGACCCTGGCCCTGACCCTAATACTAACCATGACCCTAACAATGACCACTATATAACCCTGTCCCTGACCCGAATGTGGACTTTAAACCAATACCTGATCTTGACCGTAAACCTGAGACTGGCCCTAGACTTCACCCTGACCCTGACCCAGGCAAAGACCATAAACCTAAGCCTGACCCTAACAGTGATGCTGACCCTGAACCTAACACTGACCCTGACACTGAATGGGAGCCTGACCCTAACTCTAACCTAAACGTAACCCTGACCCTGACACTAACACGGGGCCTGACCCGAAACCCATCGCTGAACCTAACCCTAAAACTAACCCCTAACATTATCCCTGACATTGACCCTAACCCGGTCTAACCCTAACACTCAACCTACCTCTAACCCTAACCCTAACCCCACTTTAACAATAAACCTGACCCTCTCCCTGACCCTGATCATAACCCTAACTCTGAACTTTGCCTATGTCAGATCTTAAACTTAAACCTGACCCTGGCCTTGACCTTAACACTGACCCGAACCCTGACTGTAAACGTAACTCTGACCCAATCCGTGATTCTGAACAGAATCGTAACCCTAAAGCTAACCCTGATTCTGAACCTACTCATAAAACAGAACCTAAACAGAAATCTGACCTAACCCTAACCCTGACACTAAAACTGTCCCAAACCTAACCCTGACCCTGACATGAACCTTGCCCCCAAACCAAAACTTGAACCTGACCCTAAACCTGACCATGACCCTGAACCTGACCCTAAACCTAACCGTCAACCTAACACTGACCCTGACCCTGACTCTGAGCGGAACGCTAACCCTGACCCTACTGTGAGCCTGACCCTAAACCTAACCATGAACCTAACCCTAACCCTGACGCCTACCCTAAGCCTTAGGCTAACCCTGACCCCAACGACGTCTAACCTTAACCCTGACCCTAAGTCTTTCTTAACCCCAACCCTAACACTAACCTGGTCTAAACCCAGCTCTGTTCCCTCCAGCGGGGACAACAGCTGCACCCAGGCCTCCCAGGGGCGGAGGGGAGGCTGTATGGGGGTCACTGGAGCGCACTGCTTTGAGTGGAGTGTGAGCCTTGAGCAGCTTGGGGACCGGCGGCTCAGGGAGCTCTGGTGCAGCAGGAAGTTCGGTAAGGAGCCCCCAGGCTGTGGTGACCTCACTTCCCTGACGACAGAGCCCAACGGAATTGGAACCCACGTATCCAGGCACCCCATTACAGAGAAAACCGCCGTGCCCAGCTCATTTCTAGTCACATCCTAAAGGATGCGACACATTCTTCTGCAGTACTGAAGCCAGGAGGATGCTGGGAGAAGAGAGCTCGCCCGCCAGACAGGTCCCCTCACTGGCAGGTCATATCAGTTTTCCCCAACGCCTCAGGCCCTTTGGCTAATTAAATCAAAAGGTCACACCAGGGGGCTCAGAGTCAGACAGTCCCACACGTTTGGATCGACTGGTGTAGCCCTAGGTCTCCTCCCTGTCTCTCTTTCTGTGTGAGTTTGTGTGTGTCGCTGGGTGTCTGTGTGTCTGTGTGTAAAGAGGACCTGGCCATGCCATCGTGGGTGGAGATGCCCCAAGTAGGATCAGGCTGATGAGGGGTTAGATGTCGGGTGTGCAAGTCATGTTCACACCCCAGTTTAAGGCTGGTTAAGTGGAATCTGGTGTAGGGTGTACACCCTTCTGTCCAGGGTTTATCCTGAGACCCTGAAGGGATGGGTCCATGATCCAGGAGTGGTGCTAACACTAACAGTAACCACTAACCCTGACTCTGACACTGACTGTGAGCCTGCCCCAAACCCTCACCCTAACCCTGACCATGACCCTGACCCAGAAGCTGAATGTGATCCTGACCTGAACCCTGAACCTAAACCTAAGCCTGAAACCGACCCTGATGTGGACCCTGAACCTAAACCAAACTCTGACATTACCGTAACCATGACTCATACCTAACCATGACCCTGACCCTGACCCTAATCGTAACCCTGACGCTGAACTAACCCTGGCCCTAACCCTATCCCTAACCGTGACTGTGAGCCTGACGCTAACTGTAAACCTAAAGGTTACTCTAACCATAACCCTCTACAGACCCTGAACATAAACCTAACGCTGACCGTGACCCTAACACTAACCCTACCGTAAACCAAACCCTAACCCTGACCTTACGCTGTCAATCCTAACCCTAACCGTAACCATATTTCTAAATCTGACCCTAAGCCCCATCCCAAACCCTACCGCCAAAACCTAACGGTGACACTGAACCGAACATTGACCCTAAACCAAAGCCTCACTCTAAACCTGACCCTGGCCCTGACCTTAACCTGACCCTGACCCTGACCCTCATCCTAACCATGACACTAACACTGACCACTACATAACCCTGTCCCTGACCCGAATGTGCACTTTAATCCAACACCTGAACCTGACCCTAAACCTGACACTGGCGCTAAAATTCACCCTGACCCTGACGCAGACCATGACCATAAACCTAACCCTGACCCTAACAGTGACCCCGACCCTGACCTGAACACTAAACCAGACCCTGACTGTGAGCCTGACCCTAACTCTAACCCTAAATATAACCCAGACCCTGACACTAACACGGGCCATACCCCAAATCCTATCGCTTAAGCTAACCCTAACACTAACCCCTAACGCTACCACGGACCCTGACCCTAACAAGTTCTAACCCTAACAGTCAACCTAACGCTAACCCTAACACTAACTCTAAACTTTAACAATATCCCTGACCCTATACCTGACTATGATCATAACCCTACCCCTGAACGTTGCCTATACCAGACCCTGACACTAAACCTGACCCTGGCCCTGACACTAAACCTAACCATGACCCTAACAATGACCACTATATAACCCTGTCCCTGACCCGAATGTGGACTTTAAACCAATACCTGATCTTGACCGTAAACCTGACACTGGCCCTAGACTTCACCCTGACCCTGACCCAGGCAAAGACCATAAACCTAAGCCTGACCCTAACAGTGACGCTGACCCTGACCCTAACACTGACCCTGACACTGAATGGGAGCCTGACCCTAACTCTAACCCTAAACGTAACCCTGACCCTGACACTAACACGGGGACCCATCAGAAACCCAACGCTGAACCTAACCCTAAAACTAACCCCTAACATTATCCCTGACATTGACCCTAACCCGGTCTAACCCTAATCCTCAACCTACATCTAACCCTAACCCTAACCCAACTTTAACAATAAACCTGACCCTCTCCCTGACCCTGATCATAATCCTAACTCTGAACTTTGCCTCTGTCAGACCTTAACCTTAAACCTGACCCTGGCCTTGACCTTAACACTGACCCTAACCCTGACTGTAAACATAATTCTGACCCAATCCGTGATTCTGAACAGAATCGTAACCCTAAAGCTAACCCTGATCCTGAACCTACTCATAAAACAGAACCTAAACAGAAAGCTGACCTAACCCTAACCCTGACACTAAAACTGTCCCAAACCTAACCCTGACCCTGACATGAACCTTGCCCCGAAACCAAAACTTAAACCTGACCCTAAACCTGACCATGACCCTGAACCTGACCCTAAACCTAACCGTCAACCTAACACTGACCCTGACCCTGACTCTGAGCGGAACGCTAACCCTGACCCTACTGTGAGCCTGACCCTAAACCTAACCATGAACCTAACCCTAACCCTGACGCCTACCCTAAGCCTTAGGCTAACCCTGACCCCAACGGTGTCTAACCTTAACCCTGACCCTAAGTCTTTCTTAACCCCAACCCTAACACTAACCTGGTCTAAACCCAGCTCTGTTCCCTCCAGCGGGGACAACAGCTGCACCCAGGCCTCCCAGGGGCAGAGGGGAGGCTGTATGGGGGTCACTGGAGGGCACTGCTTTGAGTGGAGTGTGAGCCTTGAGCAGCTTGGGGACCGGCGGCTCAGGGAGCTCTGGTGCAGCAGGAAGTTCGGTAAGGAGCCCCCAGGCTGTGGTGACCTCACTTCCCTGACGACAGAGCCCAACGGAATTGGAACCCACGTATCCAGGCACCCCATTACAGAGAAAACCGCCGTGCCCAGCTCATTTCTAGTCACATCCTAAAGGATGCGACACATTCTTCTGCAGTACTGAAGCCAGGAGGATGCAGGGAGAAGAGAGCTCGCCCGCCAGACAGGTCCCCTCACTGGCAGGTCATATCAGTTTTCCCCAACGCCTCAGGCCCTTTGGCTAATTAAATCAAAAGGTCACACCAGGGGGCTCAGAGTCAGACAGTCCCACACGTTTGGATCGACTGGTGTAGCCCTAGGTCTCCTCCCTGTCTCTCTTTCTGTGTGAGTTTGTGTGTGTCGCTGGGTGTCTGGGTGTCTTTGTGTAAAGAGGACCTGGCCATGCCATCGTGGGTGGAGATGCCCCAAGTAGGATCAGGCTGATGAGGGGTTAGATGTCGGGTGTGCAAGTCATGTTCACACCCCAGTTTAAGCCTGGTTAAGTGGGATCTGGTGTAGGGTGTATACCCTTCTGCCCAGGGTTTATCCTGAGACCCTGAAGGGATGGGTCCATGATCCAGGAGTGGGGCTAACACTAACAGTAACCACTAACCCTGACTCTGACACTGACTGTGAGCCTGCCCCAAACCCTCACCCTAGCCCTGACCATGACCCTGACCCAGAAGCTGAATGTGATCCTGACCTGAACCCTGAACCTAAACCTAAGCCTGAAACCGACCCTGATGTGGACCCTGAACCTAAACCAAACTCTGACATTACCGTAACCATGACTCGTACCTAACCATGACCCTGACCCTGACCCTAATCGTAACCCTGACGCTGAACTAACCCTGGCCCTAACTCTACCCCTAACCGTGACTGTGAGCCTGACACTAACTGTAAACCTAAAGGTAACTCTAACCATAACCCTCTACAGACCCTGACCATAAACCTAACGCTGACCGTGACCCTAACACTAACCCTACCGTAAACCAAACCCTAACCCTGACCTTACGCTGTCAATCCTAACCCTAACCGTAACCATATATCTAAATCTGACCCTAACCCCAATCCCAAACCCTACCGCCAAAACCTAACGGTGACACTGAACCGTACATTGACCCTAAACCAAAGCCTCACCCTAAACCTGACCCTGGCCCTGACCTTCACCTGACCCTGACCCTGACCCTCATCCTAAGCATGACACTAACACTGACCACTACATAACCCTGTCCCTGACCCGAATGGGCACGTTAAACCAATACCTGAACCTGACCCTAAACCTGACACTGGCGCTAAAATTCACCCTGACCCTGACCCAGACCATGACCATAAACCTAACCCTGACCCTAACAGTGTCCCCGACCCTGACCTGAACACTAAACCAGACCCTGACTGTGAGCCTGACCCTAACTCTAACCCTAAATATAACCAAGACCCTGACACTAACACGGGCCTTACCCCGAATTCCATCGCTTTACCTAACCCTATCACTAACCCTTAATGCTACCACGGACCCTGACCCTAACAAGTTCTAACCCTAACAGTCAACCTAACCCTAACCCTAACACTAACTCTAAACTTTAACAATAACCCTGACCCTATACCTGACTATGATCATAACCCTACCCCTGAATGTTGCCTATACCATATCCTGACCCTAAACCTGACCCTGGCCCTGACCCTAAACCTAACCATGACCCTAACAATGACCACTATATAACCATGTCCCTTACCGGAATGTGGACGGGGAAGAGCCCATCTCCTGCTAGAAGAGCTAGAGAAGGCCCCTTCTGGAGAGACCACCAGGAGAGGAGAGCAGTAGGTGCTGATGATGAAGAATATTGTAATCAGCAGAGTAGGTCAAAATGACAAAGTTCCAGATTCAGAGTAAACATATGGGATTAAAAAATAAAAAATAAAAAATAAAAGATTTTTTGAAAGGACTTTTTTTTGAAAGGACTTTAAACAAAAGTCCTTTTTAAGAGACAGTTGGCTGCTTAAACCAAAAGTACAACTCACGGAGAGAATCGCCGCATTATTTATTGGGGTAGAAAGGACCTGGAATATAGAAAGACCCATTCTGCAGAGGAAACAAGAGAATCACTAACAGGCCTCATGCCTTGCGCAGCCAGTGGCTAGAATCCCTGCCTCATGAGACCCTGTGTTAGAAGGCCGCTAGAACCATCTCAACTATGTTAGTCTATCTTGGAAGCCAACAAGTGTTTGCCCAGTTAAGAGCACGGTAACAATCAGTCACGTTATGTTATAATGATTGTCGATATCTGTAAAAGCCTTGTCAAGTTCCTTTTTGAGTAACCCTCACCCCACCCTTAGAGAAATTTACCTGTGGTTCACCTCTTTGAAATAACTCATTGTTGTTCCACATTTACTGTACCCCCCCCCAAAAAAAAAAGCTTTTTATAAACAAAGTGTTCAGAAGGGGGCGCCAATGTAAACAATGAGAGTTTGCCCTGCTGGGCAACTTTGTTGCAGAAACAGCTGAAAGCAATCAGGTCAGACAGAGCCAAGGGCTGGAGGGATCTTTAACATTACAAAAACCGAACCAAATCAAACCAAAACAAAAATCAAAACCAATGGCCAAGATTTCAAGTTTGCTACTAAAGGTATGACATTCTCCTAAGACATGCGTGTGACTTGATGAATATATTTATATATTTATATTTGAAGAATAAGGAAGTATTTGATGCAGCAAAGCCACGTTGATTAAAAATTACCAGATATGGGGCTCCTGGGTGGCTCAGTGGTTTAGGCCTCTGACTTCGGCTCAGGTCATGATTTCAGGGTCCTGGGATGGAGCCCCACATCAGGCTCTCTGCTCAGCGGGGAGCCTGCTTCCCCCTCTCTCTCTGCCTGCCTCTCTAACTACTTGTGATCTGTCAAATGGGTAAATAAGATCTTTAAAAAAAGAATTACTAGGTGTGAAATACATCGAGGATATGGGAAGGAAAATGATTTCACCTGATCTGACTAGGAAGTGGTTGAAGCCTGAATTAAAGTGCTATAAAAAGAGTAAAGACCTGGGAAATATATGGGGAAAAAGTCCCTAGAAAAACAGCAACAATAACTGGCTGCTCTTTATTGATCCAGATCCTGCGGTAGGTAAAGAAGAGCTGGTTTTAGCCAGAGGATGATCTCCGTTTGTCTTCATGATCTGGCATTTCTTGCAAGCCAGGCGTGGGGCTCTGCACTAGAGCTGCAAATGCTGGGGGGCCCTCGCACTCCTGTGCTCCCGCCCAGCCCCTGTGGCCTCACTGTCCTGCTTCTGTGGCCCGCTGCCGCCCCCCCCTCCCGCCCCATGGCTTCTCCGGAGGACCGTCTGCAAGCAGGTAAAGTGACACCACGCTGAGCCCTCACCTGGAGCAGAAAGCGCGTGCCGCTAGCTCGCGGGGGTGTCGGGACCCAGCCTCCCGCGAACCCCGGGGCAGCGGAACCACCCTGGAACACGCCGCACCCGGGACCCCACGTGGTCGGGCCGGGGATGGAGCCTGGCAAGGTGCCCCCCCGCACAGAGCATAATAGCACCCATCGATTGGCACCCCCACGCGCGGGTGCCGAGGAACCCCTTCCCTCATCCTGAGCCTTGGACCCGCCACTTTTGTTCTGGACTTGGGATCCCAGGTGGAAACTAGTCCCTCAGGCCTCCCTGCAGCAAGGAGCGCAGGGAGGGATTCTCGGGTTTTCCACCCCGTCCTGGCTCTTCCTCTCTCCACATTCACATGCCTTCTGGCCTCCCTTTCCTCACCTCATTGTCACTTTTATTAAATGGTTTTGTTCTGCATGTTGACCCGCAGAGCGATTTCATGAATGAATATACAGGAAACTGAGTCAGAGACCACCTGTGAGAGCCCACCTGTGGAGGCCTTTCATTAGAATGGTCTCTGGTGCTAGCCTCAGTTCAGAATACTGCGTGTACCTGAGGACCGAGTCCAGATGTTTCTTTCATCTCTGACTTGAATTTGAAATCCTAACGTCACTATGACCTGGGAAGCAGAGGTCCACAGCATCTTCATCTGAAATTCCACTAGAGCTCCCATTTACCTAGTGCCCAGCCTGAGTCTGTTTTCCACTACTGTCAGGGTTCTAGAAGTTCATGCACTGCCCACAACTGACAGTAGGGGCATCTCTCTGTCCAGATTTTCCCTTTAATAAGGAGGTCAGTTACAGGAGATTAGGGCTCACTCTAAGGACCTCACTGTAATGTGATTGCATCTGTAAGGACTCTAGTTCCAAATAAGGTCACGTTCTGTGGTACCAGAGATAAGGACAGCAGCAAGGTTTCTGGGGGAAATGCAGGTCAGCTCTTAACAGTCCACTCTCTGGCTCCCCAAATTCGTGTCCTTCCCGTGTGCAAAATACCTTCACCCAATGCCCTCCAAAGCACTAATCATCCCAGAATCAACTCAAAATCTGAAATCTCATCTGCCCACCTCCACTGAAAGACCCTGATCTCACGCAGACCATGGGACCTGAGGACTGCATCCAGAAGCCACAGTCTCCTGGTAAAGCTGCCATCAGGTCCTGATATCACCCTCATTCGTCCCAGCAGCCGAGGGCCTACAGTTCCCAGAGACAGTTTCTCAGAGGAAGTTTGAAGACCACCTCAGAGGATGTTCTTTGGGAGTGGATGAAGAGGGAAGGGGGTCAGAGCCTCCTGCCATTCCCAGGGCACGCAGAACCCAGATAGTGAGGCATTGGGTGCTTTCTAGTGACAGATTCAAGGCAATTTTTTGACTTTGGGACTTCAGAGCTAACTTAGTTTTCATTTGTGATTATTATTTTGTGTGGGGGCCATAGCTTTTCTTTTGACCTATGGCTGTTTTCACTCCCGGTTCTGAAGAAGCCCCTAAATCCTAACCCTGTTGAGGACTCCGAAAGCTCTCAGAGCAGCAGTACTGGGGGACAGTGTGGACACATGGTTTGGTTTCTCCTCTGGCCTGATTCTGCGGCAGCCCCGCTCTGTCCTCCTCAGACTTCAGAGCAATAGCTGAATAAGTGGAGAAAGGACCAGGGGGTCAGGAAGGTGGCCACCGAAGAGTGACTTCTCTGGAGGGTGGCTGAGCTAGCGAGTGAGCATGTTAGTCCAGCTCTGCCTGCAGTCTGTATGGAGCTGAACAAGGGCCAGGGAAGGGGAGGAGGAGCAGAGAGCAGGGACAAAGGGACCAAAGAGGAGATTCAGACGAAGGGAAGTAATTGGGAGGAGAGAAGAAACTCTAGAAGACAGGCATGTAAGAAAGGAAAAGGGATGAAGTGGGCATCGGGAAAGGGCACCACCAGGGAAGGAGAGAGGGGAAGGGAAGAGGGAGGGAGGGAGGAAAGGGGAAAGGGAGAAGGGAGGAGTCAGCACGCCAGCGCTTCCCCTGCATCTGACGAAGAGGTGGCTGGTCCAGCTCTTCAAACAGGGTGCTCACTCTTTGGTCCCAGTTTCTGCTCCCAGTGCTACTGGGTTTTCAAGGAAGGCAGGCTGTCCCCTGGGACCCACTGGAGCCCACTGGAGCCCACTGGAGCCCACTGGAGCCCACAGGAGGGTGGGAGAGTTAAGATGCCACCTGGTCCTGTCCTGAGCTGGTGCAAGAGGGACCCCAGAACAAAGGAAGGACACAGGCCTGCGTATCTGCCAGTGGCCCTGGGCACTTAGCTCATCGCAGTGAACCACACCACCTCCTCAACCCAGGCTTTCAAAGCCTGCTTCTTCGTTCCTGGCTTTCATGTCTGTACGAACATGAGCCAGATCTAACTCATCTCTGACAAACAATTCTGACTCACCCCGTGTCAGATTTTTATTAGTGGCTGTGATAGAGTAAGATAGCAATGCTCCAACAAACGGACTATTTCCTCCCACGTGACCTCAACAGTCTTATACATTTTCTTAGCGAAAAAATCTTGTCTCCTTCCATTAAGCTCATAACGTGGTCTAATAGTATACATGTGCCTTCGTTAGATGCGAAGCGATACAGAGGTCCTTTTTTTTTTTTTAATTTTACAAGGTAAAGTCAGTGAACACATCTAACTTGACGAATACGTCTCTAAAATGTCAATCCAGGCAAAGCTTTTTCTGCCTACAGTTTGGAGCCTACGTGGTGACATTTTTAAAACGCTTTCAGTCCCTCAGTGAGGCTCTTAGAAGCTAGCCAGGGCTTACTACATGCCAGGCACTGTGTCAGGTGTTGGAGCTAAACGGACGGAGAGCTTGGAGGCAGGCTGGGGAGGGACATCCGTGTCACAACCACAGCTAGAAACGGAGGCCAGTGCTAGAAAAGAGAGAGCAGGCTGCATGGAGAGTGTGTACCATGGGGCTTGTGAGCTCACGAATAAGTGGGAGTAACTGGAGTGGGGAGACGGGGGAGAGGAAGAGGGTCTTCCCATCAATGGGAATCACCTGTGCTTGGAGGCAGGCACCATGAGGGGTCTCCACAGGAAGAGGAAGGCAGCGTGGTTGAAGGGCAGAAAGACAGGGCAGAACAGGCATCAGTCAGTTGGAAGGGTAGGAAGAGATGGATGGGAGGATTATGGATGCCTTTGGAGGACTGAGAATTTGTTAGAAGATCAGTGCAGATTTCTATGGAGACAAAGGCCAGGAACTGATAGGTCTTTGAAAGGTCACTCTGGCTGCCTTTTGGCAAAGGGTTTGGTAAAAGGCACGTGCAGGTGTGAACACACCAGGTGGGAGGTGAGTGCAGGAAATCAGGTGAGGGAGCATGGGAACTTGGTCCGGGGGTATATAAGGGAAAATAGCCTTTAATGAGTTCCACAAATTGGCACCAGCTGTAGCTTCATTACAGCGCTGGAAGGGGTAGGTGGGTGTGTCCTGGAGGTTACAGAAGTTACATGAGAAAGGGAAGTCTTTTTAGATCTTTTTTCCAACTAGAGGAACTGTCACCTTATTGATAGAATTCCAGAGTGGGAACGGATGGACATGAGGACATCTTTGAAATGTCTGAATATGTTCTTTGACATCTTTTAAAATGACGAGGAGACCTTGACCTTAGAAGGCCTCGGCCCTCTTTGTAGCCAAGAAGATTTCACCTACAGATTTGGGTTCTCCCTTTTAAAGTCAAGAAGACAGTCCTTCCAAAGGACACCTCCTATCATTTTACGCTCTCATCATACCACACTTGCTGGGATCTCCAAGACCCTCTGTTGCAGGTTGTGAGGATCCACTTTGGCCGGGCTGGTCTTGCCAAGAACACCACCACAGGAAATCTAGAGCCTGTAGTGCTATTAATCACATCATCTAAGACTGTCTTTGCTGCCCTCATGGCCTCTTCCCACCATGACTCACTGAAGCTTTTTACACGTTGTATCCATTAAGCTATACTTCCCAAAGCTCATCTTCTCTAGTGCCATTAATTTTTAGGGGACCAGGCAAAACTTAAACTTGTCCCCCTTAATTGGATCCCTGTGCCCCCACAATCTCTTTGATTGACTTTCACCATGATCCTTGAATGAGCTCTGAGACCACTGCTGGTACCTAACACTTCTTGGCACCTTGTCTGTTAGTTCTTGGAAGAGGAGGTGGCTATGGAGGTGAGTGGGGATGGGAGTGGGAGGATTTCTCCCTTCACTTCCTTTTTTGTTTTTTCAAATAATGGGTTTTGAAGGGGAGGGAAAGGTTAACCAGACAATTTATTTTCCATCTCCCATTGATAAAATGTTTACCACTCCCCATTGGAAGAATTTAGATCTTTCTTTAGAATCTCCAGGAAAATCTCCCAAACCCAGCCCACCACCATGTGGATTCAGCCATCTTCTGATTCACCTCCAGATTGTCTCCTCCTAACTGCTCAAGCCACAGGTTAAGGGCGAAATGTTCAATGCCCAAGCAATTAAGTGGGGAACACGTTTATCTAAGCAATTGCATGCAGCTCTGTATCTGCATACAGGGGGTCTCTCCCAAGCCTTTCCAACCTCAGCAAAACAAGAAAAAGCCCCAGCGACCTGGGGGTATATATCATTCATTCATTCCTGTGTTCAACACTCATGGCGGATTCCCACCGAGACAGTGGGAGAGCAAGGACGGGAGCAATCCTGGAAGCTGAAGTCTGAGGAGGATTTCAAATTCAAGTCAGAGAGGAAAGAAACATCTGGACTTGGTCCTCAGGTACACGCAGTATTCTGAACTGAGGCTAGCACCAGAGACCATTCTAATGAAAGGCCTCCACAGGTGGGCTCTCACAGGTGGTCTCCGACTTAGTTTCCTGTATATTCATTCATGAAATCGCTCTGCGGGTCAACATGCAGAACAAAACCATTTAATAAAAGTGACAATGAGGAGAGGAAAGGACACAAGAAGGCATGTGAATGTGGAGAGAGGAAGAGCCAAGGTGGAAAAACCGAGAATCCCTCCCTGCGCTCCTTGCTGCCAGGGAGGTCTGAGGGACTAGTTTCCACCTAGGATCCCAAGTCCAGAACAAAAGCAGTGGGGCCATGGCGGGAGACGAGGGAAGGGGGACCTTGGCACACAGGCATGGGGGTGCCGAACAATGGGGGCTAGCGAGCCCACTGGCGGGGGGAACCTCGGGCGGCGCCATCCCTGGCCTGACCCCGTGCGGACCCGGGTGTGGCGTGGCATCCGGGGTGGTCCCAGTGCCCCGGGGGTCGCGGGAGGCTGGGTCCCCACACCCCCGCGAGCTCGCGGCCTGCGCTTTCTGCTCCAGGTGAGGGCGCGGCGCGATTTCAATTTACCTGACCGCAGAGGGTAGTCTGGAGAAACCTTGGGGCTGGGAGGGGCAGCGCAGACTCCAAGGCTGGGCTGGAGCGGAGGAGCGCATGTGCGGCGAGTCCTGTGGGTCCTCCAGTCCCGACTGGGCTGCAGCACAGCACCGGGGCACTGCACGCCCCTCCTCCGCCAGCCCCTCCACCTCCTCCCAGACTCTCCGCCATGTCCTCTGCGAGCTCACATCCCGCTTTGGCAATTAGCAAAGCCCCTTCTCCGGGCTGCCCCCGCCCCCGCCCCCCTCCTTCCTGAGGCGGAGGCCCGGGCCTGGGCACCGGGTGAAGCCCCGGGGGCCTGCGAGCGTGGCCAGCGCCGGCGCTCAGCGGCCTCCTAGCCTGGCTCCCCGAGCGGGTGTCCGGGTGCAGCCTGGCTGGAAAAAGATCATCAGCCCTAAACCCGGCTGCACTCTCGGGTCACTTCGCTGGCTTCTGATTGCGCCAGAAGCCCGAAACCAACTTCCCCAGCACAGGCCTGGGCTGAGATGCCTGCCTGCTATTTGAGCAGTCCCCTGGTCTCCAGGCAGGGTCTGCCTTTGCATGATGGCAGGCGCGAATAACTTCGACCTGGATGTTTGGGTTTTTTGTTTGTTTTTTGGTCATTGGTTATTACATGACCTCCATGGTAGGTGCTCCACAAAGGGAGTGAAAAGAGGACACCTGATACATAGGCATATGGCCATTCTAGAAAAAGAGCTTGGGGTTCTCACGGAAGCGCGGCATTGGTCCTTGCACTATGGTTTAATAGAAAAGGGATTATGCACCAACTTACTTAAATGAGCATAGTTTGAAATCGTTTACTGAGAATAAATATTTAAAACACTTATATTTTAACTAAATCTATCATCAATCATAAATCTATTGCACGAAGGTTACAGGCAATTTAAATGCAATAGCACTCTCTTCAGGCTTTTAAATAATCTGTGTCTGTCTTGGCACATGAGAATGCAAAGATAGGAAATGGTTTGTAAAAGATCATATAATGGCTTTTACTATACGGTATCAGCAATTTATCATAAAGGAACGGCCTCCAGCTCAAAACTCAGCTTTGAAAAATGCAGAAAAGCAGCAAACGTTTACATACCCTCTTGGTGACCAGAGGCGTGCTTTGTGCCTCTCATCATCTCTTTCGTGGTTCTGAGGCCCAGCTCAGTAGTTTAGTGTCTTATTCTCTGGAATAGGCCATTGAAGAAATACCAGGCCCAGAGAAGAAGGTCCTGCTGGGTGACTGAGGAAAGTACAACCTTTTAGATGAAGCTTTCTGGGGAATTTGTTAGTGGTTTGGTCGGCTTCTGATAGGAAGGGAAATTTTTTTTAAAGATTTTATTTATTTATTTGACAGACATAGATCACCAATAGGCAGAGAGCAGGCAGAGAGAAGTGGACGCAGGCTCCCCGCTGAGCAGAGAGCCAGACATTGGGCTCAATCCCAGGACCCTAGATTCATGACCTGAGCTGAATGCAGAGGCTTTAACTCACTGAGCCACTCGGGTGCCCCAGGAAGGGAAATTTTTTTAAGAGTATTTTCTCTTTGAATCTATTTTGAGGTTTGGTTTGTGGTTCTTTCTGACTTCTCATGAAGATGGAATTACTTCTGAGGTTGGTTGTCAGGAACCGCATATCCAATTGAGCTATCTTGTTAGCAATAAATAAATAAATAAATAGATAAATAAATAAAAGCTCAAGTGTTGGTATAAAGCTATTATGTTTTTCAAAACCCCGAACTATAATTCATGTATCGTGGTCATTCTTTATCAGATCAAACAGGAGAGTGTGGCAGAAACGCACTTTCAGATTAATTTTTTTTACAAGGAAGATGGACTTATGAACCTACTTTGTTATTCCCTTTCATTCAAATTCCCTGTACCTCCTTTTCTATGAATTGTAACGGTAACCCATCATTATTTTTATTGTTGGCACGTGCTTTGTGAACCATAAAGTGTACGCTATAAATGGGAGTGCTTTTCTTTTTTGGCAGTTTACAAAAAACTAATTTTTTAAATTTATTTTTTATTTATTTTCAGCATAACCATATTCATTCTTTTTGCACCACACCCAGTGCTCCATGCAAGCAGTGCCCTCTATAATACCAACCATCTGGTACCCCAACCTCCCAACCCCCCGCCCCTTCAAAACCCTCAGATTGTTTTTCAGAGTCCATAGTCTCTCATGGTTCAGCTCCCCTTCCAATTTCTCCCACCTCCCTTCTCCTCTCTAACTCCTCTTGTCCACAAAAAACTAATTTAAAAACATTCATCCACCAGAGTACCCAAAGGGCTCCCACATAAACTATCTGTTGTTACATTATGTCATTCTGCTTTCGCTTCTATTGCTGTCCAAACAATGTTTTAAAACATTCTTTAATATGGGCCTTTTTAACAAGATTTTTACAAAATATTTAATTTATTCATTTGTCAGAGAGATAGCACAAGCAGAGGGAGAGGCAGGCAGAGTGGGAAGCAGGCTCCTGGTAAGCAAGAAGCCTGATGGGGGACTCGATCCCAGGATGCTGGGATTATGACCTGAGCTGGAGGTAGACAATTAACCAACTGAGCCATCAATGTTTCCCTGAAATGGGCATTTTTGACATTTCCTGATAGCACCTACACACTCATGAATCTCAGATTCATGATATATGGGGCTAGTGGACTTGACAATCATGGAGTCAAGCATGCTGGATTTGACTCACGGGCCTGTCACTGTGAATTTGGGTGGCTTGCTAAACTTGCTACATAGAAACCCAAGCATGTAAGAATTTGCAGGATTGTGACAGTTCAGTGGTATAATGTATACATAAAAATACCTAAACCAGTGTCTCTCACAAAGTAGGTCCAAATAGACCAGCTCCCTTCCTGCCTTCATTCTGTCCTTGGAATTCCGTCCCTTGGGAGAAGTTCCTACTGCCTTTGTTACAAGAAATGAATGATATTTACTACACTGTTGGTGCATAGCATGGATCAATACATTGAGTGATAATATTAACATACTTCTTGAACTGCACATTGCCCCCCAAGCACCAAATAAAATGTCATGCTTTGGGGAAACCAAAGTGAGAGGTCCCCAACTTTTAGGAGTTATGGACAAGAGAGAGATACAAATACTGTGTCAGTGTAGAACCAGGGTAACTAATGTTTAAACCAGGAAGAGAATGTGTGTGGAAGAAAGGCACTGATGATGTTTAAAGCCATTTGGCTGCATGGTGACTACCCTCAGACTGAAAATTTGCCATGAAAGCTTCCAGGCAAATTTGAGATCTTTATTAGTGACAATATGGCTATAGCCTTAAGGGGAAGAAAAAAACCAAAAACCAAAAACCAAAACACATATACACACAAACTGTTGGTCTTGTGTCTTTTCACAAATATTGACAGTTATCAGAAATTTTATCTTTAAATGGGGAAAACAGCAACTGAAAATGTATTTCATTTGATTCATCACAGAATATGGTGTTTTTGTTCATTTCACACCATTTTTGTTAAGTTTTATTTAAATTAATGCAATCTGACATAAAATGTTAATATTCCTGAGGGTATGGACATTGTATACAAATGAACCCAGCTAAGTGGGCTCCTGGACAGGGTCTGATCTATTTATAAAAGTAGCTGGAGCTAAGTGGTTTGTTTCAGAAGAAGATAACAACTTCCTCCGTTGCATTTGCCTTCTACAGCCTAAGTGGGAGTTAATACGTTCACTTGTCTCCTTAAATTTTGTCCAGAGTGTGTTAAAGCAGTCATAGGGGACCTGGGTGGTTTTGCCATCTGCCTTCTCATAACAATGCCTCAGTTTTCTCCTGGAGAATCAACGTTCTCACTTTCAGTCCATGAACTTAGGCAGCGGCAACTTCACACTGGCTCCTGACTCTAGCAGTGGCATGTCACCCACTAATGGCCTTTGAGAACATCACTGAGTGAGCCGAGAGTTTAGTAGATGCACGAGACCTTTGCTGGGTCGGTGAGGAGGTGGGTCTCTGAATAACTAGCCCGAGATCCACTTGTGTGTGGTGGAACAAACGAGCAGTGATGTGTTGGCCAGAATGCCCATCCTAGAGAGCCCTGAATGCCAGAGAAAAGCATTAGAGACTATTTTTTCAGGCAACAGGAAGCTAGTTTTGAAAAGCAGCACATGAAACTGTGTGTTTTTGGAAGATTAGTCGGGCAGCTGTGTGTACGATAGGATGGAGGGAGGAGAGAACGCAATCCCAAGTGCATTTAATCTTTATGATGCAGTGTAATTTATTATGAATTTGAATTTGCATCCTTATCCAAACGTAAGGGAAACTCCTTTCCAAAACTGTAAATGTTTTTTGGTTGCCTTTTTTTTTAAAGATTGTATTTATTTATATGACACAGAGAGAGATCACAAGCAGGCAGAGAGGCAGGCAGAAAGAGAGAGAGATGCAGGCTCCCGGCTGAGCCTAGAGAATGATGCAAGGCTCGATCCCAGGACCCTGAAATTATGACCTGAGCCAAAGGCAGAGGCTTAACCCACTGAGCCACCCCGGTGCCCCTGGTTGCCTTTTTAAGCATTCCTTGTCTCACATGAAGTGATTACAAATTTGCAGATGTGCATTAAAATGATGTATTCCAAAATGTTAACAGAGGAATTAAAAAACTTATTAAGTAAAATATTATCATTTCTGTTGATTTGAAGCCTATCTGACAAGGGACATAGCATTCTGGTGCATATATGTAAACATGAATAATTATCTTTTTAAAAAAATATTTATTTATTTATTTGACAGAGATCACAAGTAGGCAGACACAGGCAGAAAGTGGGAGGGGGGATAAAGGTTCCCCGCTGAGCAGAGAACCTGATGTGGGGCTTGATCCCAGGACCCTGAGATCATCACCTGAGCTAAAGGCAGAGGCGTAACCCGCTGAGCCACCCAGGTGCCCCTAAACATGAATAATTCTTTTATTTTTTAAGATTTTATTTATTCCACTGACAGAGACAGATCAGAAGTAAGCAGAGAGGAAGGTAGAGAGAGGAGGAAGCAGGCTCCCTGCCAAGCAGAGAGCCAAATGCAGGACTTGATCCCAGGACTCTGAGGTCATGACCTGAGCTAAAGGCAGAGGCGTAACCCGCTGAGCCACCCAGGTGCCCCTAAACATGAATAATTCTTTTATTTTTTAAGATTTTATTTATTCCTCTGACAGAGACAGATCAGAAGTAAGCAGAGAGGAAGGTAGAGAGAGGAGGAAGCAGGCTCCCTGCCAAGCAGAGAGCCAAATGCAGGACTTGATCCCAGGACTCTGAGGTCATGTCCTGAGCTAAAGGCAGAGGCTTAACCCGCTGAGCCACCCAGGTGCCCCTAAACATTAATAATTGTTAAAGGTTCCTCTACTCTTATATAGAAGCCCTTTTCCAAACAGAAGATTAAATCTCTCTTGGCTACTCCTATCAGCTTATTCTGAATTATTTTCAATCCAGAAGCATGAACTAGAAAACCACAGTTTTTACACAGTGTTTGGTTTTCCACCAAGAGAATCACATAATTTGTGGTGATTCAGTGTGGTGTGTTGCTAAAAGCATTTCCAATGCTGTGGATACAAGAGGGTAGTGCAGAGAGGTAAGGAAACAGGAGAAAAGGTATGGCTCTCTAATGAACACTTTATTCTAGAATTTTCCTCCAGCCTTGGGAGCTCACCACTCACAAGTGTGTGCTGGTGCCTTGATCTCATGGGCCACAGTGCTCAGCATCTTCCAGCTGCATTTTTAGTGAATACATATGTAACAATTGATTTCTTGCCCCGGACTTTGAGAGAAAAATCTGTTCAGAGGGATGGACACTCTGAACCAACACCAGAAAACACTCTCTGTAGTCTTCTTGTTAAATGAAAAAATATGGTTAAACCACTTTTGACAGTCTACTACATACAGCAAAATATAAATCTTAATTGAAATATGTCCTCTCAGCTGTGCTTAAGCAACTGAGTCCTGAGCTTTTCAGGTTTTCAGTCTGAAAGAGTACACCTCTGGTGCTCTGAAAGGGAAGAGAAAGGACACCCTGATCTCCATATAAATTAAAGAAGAGAAATCTGTGCATTTAAGTGGGCCATATAAAATTTATCAAGCAATTACCTCCTAACTCCTTCCTATCCTATCCTGATATGCTCTCCCTACTCCTTTATTCCACATTACTGCCTTTTCCAGGATTCTGTCTCACATCACAACATGTCTTCTGTTATTTCCTTCTTGCAAGCTAGTTTTGTGTTCTCCATCTAAAAAAATCAACAATCATTGTGTATTTCAATTCCCATTTTCCTCAAATGCATTGATTCTTCTTATCTATTACTCTTTTCTCATACTCAGTGTCTTTGTCTTTATGGGGTTTGTACTTTGCTTTTCCCCATCGTTTACTGCCATTTTATAATCAAATCTAATAACTTCTTAGAGAAAGTTAAAAATTCCTGCATAGCCACATGTGAACACAAAGTCACTGATTTTTAGCAAACCTATAAGATAGTCAGACATCCATTCAATTTCTTTTTTTGTTAAGATTTTATTTATTTATTTGACAGAGAGAGTTGACAAGCAGGCAGAGAGGCAGGCAGAGGGAGAGGAGGAAGCAGGCTCCCTGCTGAGCAGAGAGCCCGATTTGGGGCTCGGTCCCAGGATCCTGGGATCATGACCTGAGCCAAAGACAGTGGCTTAACCCACTGAGCCACCCAGGCATCCCTCCATTCAATTTCTTAACTGAGTCTCAAATGCATCCTGAGTTCTAACCTAAACCTAAGTTCTACTTCTTACACGTTGCTATATGACCAAATTCTTTCAGTTCAGTATTTTGTAACATTTAAATATTAATCAATTGATGCTTTGTCTGTGTATTTCTATGAAAATAATTGGAATACTGTAGATTTATTGTTATATTTATAGATTTATAATCAAAGTTTCATCAGTTGAAGTTTTTGGAAATTTCAGATATAATGATTAACCTAAAATGATACTGCCTCAAATCCCTCTGATATCAAGGCCCAACACCTGATTATAGCCAAACCTGTGGTGGATAGTTTCATGGGAAATTGCAGTTACTTAACACTGATAGCATCTCATGTTCTCTCTCTCATTTTAGAATGTCTCCAACACAACCCAAAAGTGTAGGAGAGTTAATTATCCTCTGAGGACAGCTCTCAGTGAAGTGGAAATAAGAACCATAGATAAAATTGTCAGTTTTCAGGTCTTCATGAGGACAACTTAAAGAAGTTTCTCAGGACCTTTCAGTAAAAGCAAGCCTTCATTTTCTTTCAACAACAATTATATCAACAATGTACCTCTTTGACAAAGTTGCTTCTTCACTGTCTCACTTTCCCATTCTTTTCTACCTTGGATAATCTCCCAGATAAACTAACAGTACTCAAATCCTTTGTCCTACTCTTTGCTCTCAGGATAAATGGAGCCAAAAGACTTAGATTAATATCAAGTTCTGAATGGGATCTTAGAGCTATTTCTGTGCAGATTTTCATAAACATAGGGACCTTTGAATTATCAGGCTATAAATAACTTCTAAATGGAGGGGGCAAAAGCAAAAAGTAGAAATTTTTATGTTTGATTTTTAATCATGATTAATTGACTTTATTGATTATTAAAAATACTAACATTATAAAAGTATGGATCTTTGTAAAACAATGTCATAATGTAAGAAATAAGTTGCATAGTCCTTTGGAGAATATTAAACCAAGTGTTCAGGTGCCATCTAATTTCTTGTTTAATCCAGAACTTTGGTGTGCATTATCTTGAGGAATAGGATTTTGAAGTCCAGACAGACTAACAGAAAACTGATCCAAATGTGTGTGTTTATATTTCTGCTTTTGTTGTAAAAACCAAAGTGTGATTGCTGGCTTAAAATGGTAAAACTAATAGTGTTCATGGACTCTATTATAAATTTTCTAATTGTATGGGAAGAATCCAATAAACATAGAATTAATTGATTTGCAAATCCTCAAAGAGCTACAGGATCAGGTAGTGGTATGTTCTGATTCAACAGCATCATAATGCAGCATTTTATATGTGTGGCTACCAGATATTTTCATCAATGTTTGCTAACTAGTCAGCCAATACAGAGAAATATTAGGTAGGGTAATTACTCACAGTTGTGTTTAATAAAATGAGAGAAAATTATCAAATGACACTAATAATAATAATCCTATAGCAGGCTAAATAATTCAATGATAATTACAAGTATTAATCTAGCTTTCTTCCCTGATTATGACTCTTTTCTCCTTTATCAAAATGTGAGTAGCAGATTGTCTGCAATGAATTGTGAAAACCAAGCAGTGACTTTGGCAGTGAAGGCCTCCCATCAATTTTGATAGGTTAAAATGATTCTGGTTGGTCTTGAGAAAATGTGTCAATTTTTTTTTTCTGTGTGTGTGTCATAAAAGAAAGAAGCAATAGTAAATTATTGCTGTTATTCCATGGAGCCAATAAATTCATACTGCCAACAAGAGGCTGTTGACACTGTAAGTGTAGTTAACTGTCTTGAAATACTAGGCCTGGAAATAAAATTCCAGTATTTCACATAACCTCTTTTTATTTAAAGAAAACAAAACAAAACAACTATACTGCTTACATTTAGGGCCCTGCTGTTGTGTAACTATTTTTGAACATGTCTACTGTAAGTGTATATATATATTTTTTTTCTGTGCAATAAATTCATTTAGAGATAAATTTGGATTGCAAATTATTTTGGAGGAGGCAAGGTATTTGTGGCTAGTCTTACAAGTAAAAAGGACTAAAATAAAGAAGAAAAACATTTTTTATTACAGCATATTTACATCTGTCCAAAGTACTTATTTACTATAATACTGACTAATGTATAATACTGTACACAAAGAAAGAAGTTAAATGAGTTATAATTCAGTCGAAGTATAGCTGGCCATTTTAAAACTTACCACTGAATCTTTCTGGTATGAAATGTGATATCTGGCAATCTGGTCCAGTTCATTACATCAGGTCATTTGTATGTTCTTATTACCATTTTGATAGCATAGCACATTTTATAACCCAGACATTTTACAATGGAACTATGATGCATGTATTTTCAAAAGTATAGACATACATGAAGCTATGAGGTCAAAAAAGATGAATGTCCGTAGCACCATATAGACTCAACAAATAAAAGTGTCCAAGGCTCTGAGTGAGATTTATGAATATTGTGTAAGATTAGGCCAACATATGGTTTTGATATAAATAATCTGTTCTTACATTAGAATTACAGTCGTTGAGTACAGTGTTGAAAATGGCAGATAGATTTTAGCTATCTCTGCTCACTAGGGAAAATGGAAAAATGTTTAGTTTGGTCAGATTTTCACTTAACTTTTGAAAAATCTTACGTTTGAGAGAACCCTTCTGAAATAAGAATCCTTAAAGACATAACCCCTTTGGCACAAGTTTTCAAGAAACTTGTTTGATGTTGTAGACAATTATAGGGCACACGTACTGTTCTAGATGTTTCATGCCAATAATATGTAAGCCATACCAAGGATACATATACATATAGAGATGTTCCACAGCTTACAAGGGGGATATGTACAGAGAAACACATAAAAAATTGAAAATGCATTTAATACCCCTAAACTATCAAATATCATAGCTTACCTTAAGCTTATTTAAACATACTCAGAACACTTACATTTGCCTGCATTTGGGCAAAATCATCTTAAGCAAAGCCTATTTTATAACAAAGTATCAAGTATCACATGCAATTTATTAAATATTACACTAAAAAAAGAAGTATCATTATATATAGAATGGTTGTAAGAATATCAGGTGTTCACCCCTGTAATCTTCTAACTGACTGGGAGCTGTGGCTCACTGCCCCTGCCCAGCATCACAAGACGGCACCATACCACATGTCACTGGCCCTTTTTATAAAGACCCAAATTCAAAATTCAAAGTACAGTTTCTACTGAATCACTTTCACTTTCACATCATTGCCAAATATATCATAAGTTGAATCATTGTAAATCAGGAGCCATCTGATTTGAAAGTTAAATCACAGTCACCCATATACACACAAAAAAAGGCCTTCATGTAAGGCCATCTATGTATCTCTAAACAACATAGCATGACATATCAACGGCAAAAAATGGATGTGAGGGGGACAATTGCTTTGCGTCAGTACTCTGAGCAGTAACATACATGGCCTTACTCACCTAGCAGAACTCCAGAGCTAGCTGAGGGCAAGGAATTTTGCAAATGTTTGCTGAACAGCTTAAGCGCTATTATTTTTAACTTAGTGTGCATATCTGTTTTCTCAAGATATGTTAATTTATTTTATTGAC
Source organism: Mustela lutreola (assembly GCF_030435805.1). Taxonomy (NCBI): domain Eukaryota; kingdom Metazoa; phylum Chordata; class Mammalia; order Carnivora; family Mustelidae; genus Mustela; species Mustela lutreola. Next base: position 118,457,367 of record NC_081299.1, on the reverse strand, counting down.
TTATTACAAAACCAAATAATTTCCTCTTATTTAAGTGGAAGGTAAATAGAATTCTTTTTAATTTAAATCAAATGGCTTTTTAGGGAAAATATACTAAAAATTCTGAAACTTGTATTGCTTATGAATCTTTTATTGGAATCCTTATCAAGTTGTATTTTTCAAGTTTTTCCTAAATAATTTTCAATGAATTGAAAATATTTTTTGGATTTTATTCAAGGCTATTATCACACAATTTCACTTTGTTAAATATAGTGCTAAACGTTCAACCAAAACGTTGTGTCATTTTTTTTCCACTACCACATCCTCCATCTACTGACTGGATTCTCTCCCCAACTAGCACATATATACCATTGTCTATCTTTAGGATAAGTAAGGGTCATCTTTTGTCTTTATTCTATTCCTCGTATGCTTCTGAACTTGTTGAATTTTAATATAGTCACACCATAAGCATCACATATTTGATTCCCCTTTCAAGAGTAAACAGTGCACAACCAGAGCATACCTTCAAAGCTATCAATATACTTACTCTGATATATTATTTTTGTATTTTTGTAAATTAAAATAATTAAATTATAGAACGAGAGTTTCAGGTGGTAGGTGTTGTAAGTTTTACCCAAACTGACTTTTGTCAAACTCGTTTTTGTCATCATATATGTCAAGTAGTTTTCTCAGGTTTATTTTTAGAATATCCTTGTATAATGAATATTTACACTGATATCTAGTATAAAAATCTTGCAATTTATTTTAGAAACATTAACATATTGAAAATCAATCTATTTCTTTAATTCATTAAAGACATTTTTGGCTTGTTTCCAGTACGTTCTTACTGGTTAAAAAATGAATTTGAAGTAGTCTGAATTTCATTATTATATGGCACTTTCCCTTTGATGAATACAAAGACGATATTCTATATTAGCTATCTGAGAAGAATTTATTTTTTTTAATTTTATTTATTTGTAAGAGATAGAGTGAGAGAGAGCACAAGCAGGGGGAGCAGCAGGGGGAGGGAGAAGCAAACTCCCGGCTAAGCAGGGAATATGTTGCAGAACTGAGTCCCAGGACCCTAAGATCATAACCTGAGCTAAAGGCTCAGGCGTTTAACTGACTGAGCCACCCAGGTGTCCCAATCTGAGAAGAGATCTGTATGTTATTCCTATTCATATGAAGTTTAAAGTCTAGGTAATTAACTTAATATTTTAGTGGCTATTACATAGATAGCACTATGTTCCAGGCAGAGAGTAAGAAAGAAATATTAAATTAACCATATTCTATGCATTCTAAATGAAAATAATTAATCAATCATAATAAATCCTTCTAGTTATGGAATATCAACTTATAAGCTTTCCTCCATATGAACAATGCCAAATACCAGAATAAAGGGTCATCTAATACAAATAAAGGATAGAATTAAAGAATTCTGGTAAGCCATTTAATTTTGAAAAATGGTGCTATATTGTTGCTGAGTTGTGGTTTTCAGTTACATAATATCTGATAAGTGTAGAAGTAACATGAGTGTTACATGAGATGAGAAATGGTATATAATTAAGATATTTTTTAAAGTACAGATAAATACAAATTTGTAAACATAGCATTATGGAGGAATAAAAATAAATGATAGCTACACACTCTAAAGTGAATATATCTTGGAAAGTTAATAGAGAAGTAAAACAAGGACAGTGCAAAAAGTATGGTACATTTTTATGAAGTTCAAACAAATTCTGTGAAACCGTATATGGACTTAAAGATACTATTATGTATCAAATATTGTAAAAATTAAGAAAGGAAATAGCAAACATAAAATAACCAAAGCATACAAACTTGATAGATACAATAGGTGTGATCATGTTCTACTTCTTAAAGAGATGAGTTAATAGATAAATAGAAGTAACTAGACTTTTTAGAAGTTACTAAAACTTTGCCTGTTATTTCTTAGTAATATAAAATATATGGTTTTCTAACAAAAACGTTTATCTTAAAAATATTTAAAAATAAATTTCAGGCTACTCATAAGGTTATATTTACTTTACCACTGAAGGTAAAGCTGGTTGTTGTAGTTGTAGTTGTTTGTTTGTATTAGTCTCCTCCTAGTTTTTATTATTATAATGTGGAATGAGGAATGTTAGATTGAAAAGTGAATTATTTTATAGACAAAAATCATTACTTGATTCACCTCCTGGTACAGCAAATGGAACTTCTGAAAACATACCCTTTTGCCTTACAGAAGAGTAACAGTTATGCTTACTTCTAAAACATGCTTGGTGTTGGCCCTAAATAGTGACACCAGAGTAAACATTTTGAATATTTGCATTTAATTTTTATAGTCATAGGGCTCCAAAAGGCACTGCTGGTATCTTAGCAGGTGTTTCAATAAAGCTAAAAGTTGCCTGACTGTTTAAAAATATTAACAAGGCACAAAACATGGCAGAAGTATTGTCCTTAGATATTATTTTTTTCCATATGCTCCTGATTCCAGACATGACAAATTATTTTTTTAAATTTTTTATAAGAGATTTTATTTATTTATTTGACAGAGATCACAAGTAGGCAGGGTCAGGCAGATAGAGACGGGAAGCAGGCTCCCTGCTGAGCTGAGAGCCCGATGTGAGACTCGATCCAAGGATCCTGGGATCATGACCTGAGCCGAAGGCAGAGGCTTTAACCCACTGAGCAACAAAGGTGCCCCCATGACAAGTTATTTTTTTAAAGATTTTATTTATTTATTTGACAGAGAGAGATTACAAGTAGGCAGAGAGGCAGGCAAAGATAGAGAGGAGGTAGCAGAGGGCCCGAAGTGGGGCTCCATCCCCGGACTCTGAGATCATGACCTGAGCTGAAGGCAGCGGCTTAACCCACTGAGCCACCCAGGAGCCCGACAAGTTATTTTTGATAGATATATATACAATGTATTTTCCAGTTATAAGAAAAATGGTTCTGCTATTTTTAAGCTTTTTTAAAAATTACATAATTTTTTTAAATTAAAATTTTATTTTTTAATGTTTTACTTTTCTTTTCTTTTTTTAAAAAGATTTTATTTATTTATTTGACAGACAGAGATCACAAGTAGGCAGAGTGGCAGGCAGAGAGAGAGAGAAGCAGGCTTCCTGCTGAGCAGAGAGCCCGATGCAGGGCTCGATCCCAGAACCCTGAGATCATGACCCGAGCCGAAGGCAGCAGCCCAAAACACTAAGCCACCCAGGCGCCCCAATGTTTTACTTTTCAATATACTACTTAGAATATAAAACCTAATCCATTTTGTAAGAAGTTTACCATTTAAAAAATGGTAATTTTCTCATTGTGTCTTCCCCTCTCATTGGTTTATTTTGAATAAAAAATTTCACTATAAACATATCGGAAGCTTTCCTTTTGATGGTCCCTCTGTTGGTCATATTGTATATGAGCCATGACAATTAGTTTTACAAAATTTATTGATGTTTGTTGATATGTTTTATCATAACTTATTTTCCCTCCCTAATTTAGATTCCCCAGCTTTCAGACAGGTGGACACTTCAATAAACCATACCCAAGGGATGTATCAAGTACTTCTTAGACATTCTCTCAGATCCTTGAGGTCTCATTTTGCCTAGGGATTTGCAATAGGTTCTGCCAGAGGCACCACTGTGACAACTGATGTCCATGGTCTATCTCCTGCTAAGCTCAAGAGGTCACTGGTTTCCAAGTTTATCTATACAATTAATGCATTCCAGCAAGTCCTTTTTTTTTAATATTAACAAACTTATTTTAAAGTTTATATGGAGAGGCAAAGACTCACAATATTCAACATAGTGTTGAAGGAGAACAAAGACTGAGGACTGACTTCAAAGTTTACCATAACGATGGGGTGCCTGGGTGGCTCAGTGGGTTAAGCCTCTGCCTTCGGCTCAGGTCATGATCCCAGGGGCTTGGGATCGAGTCCTGCATTGGGCTCTCTGCTCAGCAGGGAGCCTGCTTCACCTCATCTCTCTCTCTGTCTGTCTCTCTGCCTATTTCTGATCTCTCTCTCTGTCAAATAAATAAATAAAATCTTTAAAAAATATACCATAACGATAATTGTAAGCAAGATATTGTAATACCACAGAAAGACTAGATTAAAGGAATGGAATATATATTATCAATTATATTTTATATTTAATATAAAAGCAAAAGCAATACAAGAGAGCAAAATACAATCTTTTAAACAAATGGTTCTGGAGTAATGGTGAAGCTAAATGTAAAAATATAAAATAAAAATAAAATAAAATAATAAAATAAAATAAATCCAGGCAGATATACACTCTTCACAAAAATTAACACAGGTTGGATTATAAACCTAAACATGAAAAATGTAGAAGGTAGTATAGAAGAAAATTTAAATGACCTTGGTTTTGGCAATAACTTTAGCTACAAAAGCAGAAGCACTGAATTTAAAAATGTCTACTCTGTGAAACGCAATGCCAAGAAAATGAAAAGGCAAAGCACAGACTATGAGAAAAAATTTGCACAATACACATCTGGCAAAGGACTGTTAATCAAAAATACACAAAGAGCCCTTAAAACTCAACAATGGGGGAAAAACCTGATTAAAAATGAGCCAAAGTCCTTAGCCGATACCTCACAAAAGAAAATATTACAGATGGCAAATAAGCATATAAAAAGATGCTTCATATCATATGTCATCCGGAAAATGCAAATTAAAACAAAAAAGAGACACCAGTTCATACTCAGAATCCAGAACACTGACAACAGAACACGAAATGCTGGTAAGGATGTGGAGCAACAGGAATGTTCTTCCATGTCTATTGAGAATAAAGAATGGAATACAACTTGGCAGTTTCTTACAAAACAAAACATATTCTTGCCAGATGATTCAGCAGTAGCAGTTCTTGGTATTTATCCAAAGAAGATGAAATCTATACCCACAAAGTTGTCTATAGTAGTTTTATTCATAACTGACAAAAGCTTGGAAGCAACCAAGATATCCTTCCATAGGTGAAAGGTCAAATAAAGTGTAGTACATGCAAACAATGGAATATTATTTAATGCTAGAGAAATGAATTACCACGCCATGAAAAGATATGGATTAAATATTTAATAAATATTTGATTTTAGGCTTCTACCAGTCTATCAATAGTATTAGTATATTTTAACAGTGAATGCTCAGCATTCACGAATTTACCTAATAAAATGTTTTGGGTTCAATATTTTAAATACTTCAACCTCTATGATTATATTCCTAATAATTTTGAATTGGGGTAAATAAACCTTAATTTTTTGTAACTTGTTTCTTATTGCAAAAGAGCTCAATGAAATTTTAGAAAATAAAAATTTACAAAAAAAAGTTTAGTTTGCTATTGCCAAATAATTTAAAACTTTACCTTATATTCAAATACATATATTTTTCTAAATTGATTTATATGCTACTAAAACCAATAACTTTTAGTTATATTAGATTTCATATCATGCAATCAATGCCAGAAAGCCATCTGGCGATGACTTTTCTTTTTTTTTTTTTTTTTTTTTTTTTTGCGATGACTTTTCTTAAATAGAGTTAAGATGAGTGTTATTACAATGCAAGATGGAAACAATGATAGTATAACAATTTAGTGTTACATAACTTTTCTTTTCTTTTTTTTTCTTTTTTTTTTTTTTAAAGATTTTATTTATTTATTTGCCAGAGAGAGAGAGAGAAAGGGAGAGAGAGAGCACGAGCAGGCGAGCACACAGGCAGAGAGAGTGGCAGCAGAGGCAGAGAGAGAAGCAGGCTCCCTGCGGAGCAAGGAGCCCGATGTGGGACTCGATCCCAGGACGCTGAGATCATGACCTGAGCCGAAGGAGCTGCTTAACCAACTGAGCCACCCAGGTCTCCCAGTGTTACATAACTTTTCTGTTTTGTACAAGGTACTAATCTACAAAAGGCTTTTATCGGTGACAGACTTGGGAATTTAACAAAACTTTTAAACTAGCATGTGCGACTCATTCCTAGAAAACAACACAATCAATAACACTTTATTTAGATTAAATCATGACTATTTCTCCATTTGAATAAAAAAGGTAGCAACCCCAATAAGTTTATTGAACAGGAAAAGTTGAAATGCTATAATGCTCCTAAGGAATTAAATGATCCAGTCATGAATTACAAAAAAAAGGATATAAATTACCAAAGTGTTTGTATAATTGGAATGTACAACTGCCCATTATCGTTCAATAGTGTAGGCTTGTACAAGAACTCTATAAAAGAACTCCACTTCTAAACCGTGAAAAATATGTTCCCTTTCCCCCTATATACAACTATTAAGCCATTCATTTAGCTTTTAAAATATCCACTTAATACAGGCTTTTTACTCATTGGAACAGGCAGCAGGGCTCTATTCTTATTGCTTACATCTGAAGGATAGACGTCTAGCGTAAGAAGTAAAGCCCACAAAGGAGCCCAATAATAACAACAAAATACAGTTTAGTGAGCCCTTACAATCTGCCAGCTACCTTTCTGAGAATACTTCAATTAATAAAACATATAAAATACCTGACCACAAAGAGCTTACATTCTTTTGAAATACAATAGTGAAATAAGCCAATAATAGAGGGGCACCTCAGTGACTCAGTCCATTGAGTGACTGTCTTTGGCTTGGGTCATGATCTCAGGGTCCTGGGATGTAACTCCCCAGCAGGCTTTCTAGGCAGTGGGGTGTTTTCTTCTTCCTCTGCGCCCCCTCCCAATTCTCTCTCTCTCTGTCTCCAATAACAAAATAAACCAGTAATAGAATAATGATTGATGGTTGATGGTGATAAGTGTTACAAAGAAATACAAGAAAGGTAAAAGCCATTGGAGAATGCTGGGAGGAAAGTTAATTTTATTTTGTGTTGGGTGGTTATATCTCATTTATGAGATGTTATTTGCACAAAGACCCAGGAAGTGAAGGAGGGTGTTATACACATATTAAAGGAAAAGATTGCTCTAGGCAGAGCAAGTAAGTATATAGACTTTGTGTGAACAGCTGGTCTGTTACTTTTGAGGAAAAGCAAGGAGGCCAATGAGGAGTTCATAGTGGTGTAGAGAGGTAAGAACGTATTGATGCGTGACCTTCTAGTACATTGAAACGCCTTCAGTTTTTATTTAATATGAAAGGGGAAGATACCAAAAGACGTTCGACAGCAGAATAAAATCATCTGACTTGATTTTTAGGTTAAGTTGCTGTACCAAAATAAATTTGCAGGGAGAAAGGAGTGCAGTATGTGTGGAAGTGGGGCTATCAATCTAGTCAATAATTCAGGAACATATGATGGTGTTTATAGCATGCTGGGTGGTAATAGAAGTGGTGAGGTATGGTTTTTATTTTGTATATATTTTTATGGTGAATATTCTGGTGAACAGGATGGAGTATGTGCAGGACAGACAATATCAACATTTATTTTACCTGCACAAACAGAAGGGTGGAGTCTTCATTCCCTGATATGGAGAGAACTCTGAGTTCAAATGTTCTTTCTGATTAAATGGCATAGTGATGATGAGGATTTAGTCAGACAGTGAAAGAGAGCAGTAAGCATAGTGTTAAGCGGTAAGACGTTATAATACATTTGAACATCAAAAAACGTTGGGTTGGATCATCTGTTTATGTGAGTAAATAAATAAATAAAGCTTCCTGGGGTTCTGATAGAGGTAAAGAAGACTACTATATGATCCAAAGGGGCACATGCACCAAATGTTTATAGCAGCAATATCCACAATAGCGAAACTATGGAAAGAACCTAGATGTCCATCAACAAATGAATTATATATATATATGCAGCCATCAAAAGAAATGAAATCTTGCCATTTGCGATGACATGGATGGAACTAGAGGGTATTATGCTTAGCAAAATAAATCAACCAGAGAAAGACACTATCATATGATCTCCCTGATATGAGGAAATGGAGGTGCAATATGGGGGACAGGAAAAGAGTAAATGAAACAAGATGGGATCAGGAGGAAGACAAACCATAAGAGACTCTTAATCTCACAAAACAAACTGAGAGTTGCCGGGGGGGGTGGGGAGGGTAGGGAGAGGGTGGTGGGGTTATGAACATTGGGGAGGGTATGTGCTGTGGTGAGTGCTGTGAAGTGTGTAAACCTGGCGATTCACAGACCTGTACTCCTGGGGCTAATAATACATTATATGTTAATTAAAAAAAAAGAAGAAGAAGAAGACTACTATAAATCAAATGCTATGGTTTTCAGCAAAGAGTGTGTAATCAGGCACATTTTATTAAAGTAACCAAGTAAAATGATGGTCGAAAATTGGAATAACAGAAAACATAAATATCAGAGACTTTAAAAAGAGATATGGGACAGTGTAGAGAATATAGTCAATGATATTATAATAGTGTTATATGGTGACAGATGGTGGCTATATTTGTAGTGATCATAGAATAATGTATGGAGATATTGAAAACCTGAAACCAATGTAACACTGAATATCAAATATACTCAAATAAAAGAAAAGTAAAAATAAAACATTTTAATTTAAAAAGATAAAAAGAGGTACAAGAATTTGAAAAGTGAATTTCAAAAAGAGTAAAGATGAGGGTAAGACATACTCTGAACCTTGAGGAAAACACCATTTTGAAAATTCTTCCCATTTTGAGAAAACTCAAATGAATCAATACCATAAAAGAACCCATTTTAACTGAGAGATGTAAAGAATGCTCAAGAAATAATTTTATGACAGGATAATTCTTCCCTATGAAACAGCATACAGAAACCAGGGGAAACACCTGGAAGCAAAATAAACTATACTGAAAATAAGAATTAGGAAAAAGATAAATGATGAAAGATAAGAAAATTAGACCTGCGACAGAGACCTAGTGAAGAGAACTTTTAGCTCGTGGTTTAAGGTTTTTGAGGATAATCTAGAGTTCATAACTGCCTTGAGGCAGGCTGGTTGTAGGCAGTTTAGGCAAACCCCTAAGACAGGCCTACTTTGGGCAGGTGGTGTTGGAGGAGGCCATTGGGCTGGACAAAGACAAATCCAACCATTTGACTAAAGTGTCTGTGAAGATGTTGAAGTCAGATGCAACAGAGAAAGGCCTGTCAAACCTAATCTCAGATATGGAGATGATGAAGATGATTGGACAGCACAAGGACACCATCAACCTGCTGGGTCCTGCACACAGGACGGTCCTTTGTACACTCTCATGGAATATGCCTCCAAAGACAACATACAGGAGTACCTGCAGGCCCAGAGGCCTCCTGACCTGGAGTACTGTTACAATATCAGCCACAATGCAGCAGAGCAACTCTCCTCCAAGGACCTGGTATCCTGTGCCTATCAGGTAGCCTGAGGCATGGAGTACCTTGCCTCCAAGAAGTTCATACACCAAGACCTGGCCACCAGGGAAGTGCTGGTGACAAAGGACAGCATGATGAAGATCTCAGACTTCAGCCTTGCCAGAGATATCACCACATCAGTTACTATAAAAAGACAACCAACAGTGGACTGCCTGTGAAGTGGATGGTCCCTAAGGCCATGTTTGACCAGATCTACATCCACCAGAGTGACTTCTGGTCTTTTGGGGTGATCCTGTGCAAAATCTTCACTCTGGAAGCCTCCCATATCCTTGAGTGCCTGTGGAGGTGGTTTTCAAGCTGCTGAAGGAGTCATTTGATGGATAAGCCAATAAGTGCACCAGGGAGTTATGCACAATAATGAGGGGTGGCTGGCATGTGGTACCTTCAAGCTCCTGGTAGAAGACCGGGATCATACTGTGGCCTTGACCTCCAAACAGGAGTACCTGGACCTGTCCTTGGCCCTGGAACAATACTCTCTATGCTTTACCAACACCCAAAGCTCCACCTGCTCCTCAGAGAAGAATTCCACCTCTCTCATGTGCCGTTGCCCAGGGAGTCCTATCTGCCCTGACACCCAGCCCAGCTTGCCAATGGTGGACTCAAATGACTAGTATCCCTATTACTCCTGTCCAGATTCCGTCATAAGCTGTAACCCTTACACCCCACCCTCCCTGCAAGACTCACTGCCTTCTCCTTTGTCCCTTTCCTACTGGCAGGAGCCAGCTGCCTACCTGAGGCCTTCACCCCTTGAAGTTCACCTCTCTTCCCCTTCCTCTTCCTCCTCCTTACAACCTGCTCATGAAAGAAAGGCACAGAGAGGCAGGTACTTGCTCGTGGCTACTTCCTTCCCTCCCATATGTTGGACCAAGACCCCTCCCTGGCATCTGGTACTGCCTGGACTTCGAGGGATTGGGAGATGAGGCATGCCAGTGAAAGCTGTCGGAGCTTTCCTGTTTTGGTTTTGTCTGCTTAGCATAACATGTAAGACTGAGTTCTGGTGGCAGGGACCTAGTCCTTGGGGCTATAGCACTAGCGAGGGGAGGTCAACTGCTGTGGGCCTTGGCTAAGAGCAACCCCTGCTCCAGAGATATGGTGCCAAGGGCTTATTAATTTTGATACTAATTTGCTTTGCTGACCAAATACCTGGTATCAAAAGATGGGAAGGCAAAGACTGGAAGCAGTGTTGTGACCATGGGGTCCAGCCCCAAACTATGAAGAAAACACAAAGTGTATAAATCTGAGTAAGTATATATTTACACACCTTTGTAAATAGGTTGTTATCAAAGATTTAATCAATGGGTAATATGCTCCTCGTGGCTGGGAAACATCAGTTGCCATATATTAAAAACAAAGAAAAGAGGTGTCTGGGTGGCTTACTCCATAAGTGTCCCTTCTTTTCAGGTCATGATCCCAGGGTCCTGGGATGGAGCCCCACATCAGGCTCTCTGCTCAGTGGGAAACCTGCTTCTCCTTTTCCCTCTGCCCTGCTTATAGTTCCTCTTCCTGTCTCTCTGTCTGTCAAATAAATAAAATATTAAAATAACAAACAAACAAAATGTTTTTAAAAGGTCTTTCTTTTTTTTAATTTTCTAGGGGTGCCTGGATGACTCAGTTGTTTAAGCAGATGTTTGCCTTTGGCTGAGGTCATGATTCCAGTGTACAAGGTTCCAGCCCTGCATGGGACTACTTGCACCCCCAAGGAGCTTGCTTCTTCCTCTCCCTCTGCACGTGATTTACCCCGCTTGTGTGCTTCCTCTCTCTCTCTCTCTCTCTCGCTGTCAATAAACAAAATAAAATCTTTTACTAAATACATAAATAAATAAATAAAGTTCTAAACCTACTTTCAGTTTAGGTCCCTTAACAAAAATTGCTACTGATTCATTAAAAAAAAAGAAAAGATAATTTAGAAAGATGCTTCCAGAGCTAAAAAGCTGGGTTTTTTTCAGGATTAAATATAGAAGTGCTTTATAAAGTAAAGGAAAAAATGTGCTATATTAACACTAATCACACTATAACTTTGGTGGTTATATCAAGATAATGAAAAGTGATTTTAAAGCAAATTTCATTATCAGACATAAAGATCAAGTCAAAATTACAGAAGAGTAAAAGGATGAATTCATCAGGGAGTATAATAATTCTTGACTTTTAATACTTAATAACAGATTTGGGGATATATAGGGAAAAACTAAGAACAAAAATCATAACTTCTACCTTAGAAGAGAAATGGAAAAAAATTGCAACACCTTTATTTTAAGATTATATAGACAAATGGTCATCAAATTGGTAAGATATGTAAGACTTGAACAAAATTATCAACTAACTAGATATGCTTGATATTACAGAACACTCCCAACAGCTGCAGACCACATATATCTTAAGCCATGATTTTCTTTGCAAAGGTCAACTTTGATAATGTTCTAGTCATACCTCCGTGTACCAGGAAAGTATTAGCATATTTCTTGGAAGACACAGCTATCAAAGCTCCATTGAGAAACCGTAAAGATGGAGAAGGGATTTGCAAATTATATATCTGATAATGGACATCTACTCTGATTATTAAAAAATGAATAAAAATAAAAAACCTTACTAATAACCAAACAGAGTATCCAATTTACATGTGAAGAATAGTATTGAAGAGACATGTCACCAAAAGCATATAAGCACATGACAAATTTCTCAATATTTAGACATTAAAGAAATACAAATTAAAATCATGAGACATGCTTACATATCTATTAGAATGGCTAAAATTATAAAGGCTAATTGTACTTTGTCTGAGCTAGATTGAGAAGCAACAAAAAATCTAAACTGTTGTTGACATATATCATGATACCACCACTTTGGAAAATAGTTTGAAATTTTTTTAAATGCAAAATATGTTGCAGTTACACAAATAGCCATTTTACTTCTAGGCATTTAACCAAGAGAAACAAACCCTATGTTCATTCAAGGACTCGTTTATGAATTTCATAGCAGCTTTATTTTTAAGAATTGATAACAGTGGTAATGTTCATCAATGTCCATCCATAGAGCAAAGACAAATTAGGATCTATTCATTAAAGAGATTACTATTCAACATCAAAATGAACTATTTACAACTGGAGATTCTCAAAGTAATGGTGCTGAAAAAAGAAAAGCCAGGCAATGAATAGTATATACTGTGTGAGTCCATGACTATAAAAAAATCTAGAAAATACAAATTTATATATAGTCACAGTCATCAAATATATTGGTGTGATTTTAGTGCCTTCTTCTGTTGCCCATAGATTCCTACACTTGGATCTCTGAGCATTTGTTACACCATTTGAAAATATGAACTCTTTTTCTTTATTCTGTCTTACAAGAAAAAGAATCCTTGAAATTTTATGGACATTTGAACTCTCAGTTATTAGCAGAAATTCTATCATACAGTAAATTTCCAAATATAAAAGCCAGAGTTTTACAATGACTTCTAAGCTTTTACATGATCTAGCCACTCATTTATCCTCTGTGACCTCTTTCCCTGCTACTCTTCAGTCACTCACAGTGGCCTCCTTGCTATTCCTCAGATATGCCAGGCACGATCCAACCTTATGTCCTTCAAGATAGCCAATTCCTTTGTCTGGAGTGACCTTATTGCTGATAGTTCTGGGCAAATTCATCACCATTCCATACCTTTGTTCAATTGTCAGCTTCATTGTAACTACCCTGATCTTCCTATTAAAATTCTTAACTCCCCATCCCCTGCCTAGCAACCTTGATTTTTCTCACCCTGATCTAATTTTTCTTTTTCCCCATTGTACTCATCATTTTTGAATGCACTATGCAATTTCTGTTAAGGTTTATAGCTTTTAATTGTCTCCCCCTTTAAACAAAAGTTCTACAAAGCCAAGTATTTCATTTACCAGTGTAGTCTGAAGTAGTATCTGCCATATAATAGGTTCAGTAAACAATTGGTAAATTTCAGAATAAATTAATGTTGAGAGTATACTGAATTTCGTAAGTCATTTCAATATTTTTTTCCAAAAAATAAACTATGTAAAACATACCTTAAATTTAATTTCAAAATATTTTATAGCATATAATGGACAATATACATAAGCCTTAAAGAAACAATCATATAAATAACCATTTCATACCTACTTAAAAATTCCTAGATCCTCTCTGAATGCTCTAAAATAAACCTTCAAAGGAAATACATTTTTAAAATAACAGATTTTTTGGCAAATAATTTAATAAAGTAAAAGTTTCATTCATCTATGTAGATCATAATAAATGTTTTTAATAAGCATGAAATTATAACTCTGAAGTGTGCTAAAATGAAACCACCTGCTAAGGGTGAGAGAACAAAAATAAACATCATTTTTCCAAATAAGAGGAATTTATTACCTTTGAAACAAAGCATGTGGATTTGTTCAAACTGGCAATAAAGGAATATGGAAACACAAACCATAGAATGTCATATTTTAGATTTCTAAAAGACTTCAAAGTGAAGAGTATACATTTTTTAAATGCTATATAATGCTACATAATGACAAGATGACAGGTTTTGACAAATAGCATTTTAAAAGCTCTACTCATAATGGAACGGAAGGTGTCATTTCCCTATAATTTTATAAATGTCATTAATTTACTGTATCTGGATACAACATATTACCAAACTGATGTTCATCAAAGACTAAATCATTTTTAATGGAACATAATATTTTGATCCTCATCTATCAATCATTTTTTCGACCTAACATTTATAGTCTCGCTAAACAATTTATCAGTTGTTGACAAAATTCAAAAAAAATAGGATAAAAAGTCTGTTTGGAAAAGTAGATTTTCTTTGAAATTTGCATTTAAATGAAAATATTTGCTGATAGTTTTAAAATTTTTAATTGTAATTTTATATATATCTGACCTATCAGATGATATAAAAATTTTGGAGAAAATATGACTTATTTTTTTGATCTGGGTTGAAGGTATTAATAAAGAGGAACTGTTTGTATTATTTGTATTGTGATATCTTAGTTAATAAACATGAATAACTGGTATAAAATATGTTTTTTCTTAAATTTTATTTATTTACTTGACAGAGATCACAGGAAGGCAGAGAGGCAGGCAGAGAGAGAGGAATGGAAGCAGGCTCCCTGCTGAGAAGAGAGCCCACTGTGGGACTCAATCCCAGGAACCTGGAATCATAACCTGAGCTGAAGGCAGAGATTTTAACCCATTGAGCCACCCAGGTGCCCTAAAATATGTTCTTTTTTATATAGAATTATACTTCTTGCCAAAATATGGAACTAGCTGGAACTGAATGCCTCCTTCAAAGTCAGCTCTGGAGAAATTATGCAAGTGTAATATAGAACTATTTCGGATATGTACCAAAAACAAAGAAATGATGATAAATTCCTTAAAAGACTCAAAGTTGCTCTTGACTGGTATGTTTCAAGCTCTATTCCTGGTTTGAGGACAGGTTTTAACAGGCCTGTCACTGTAGAAATCAGCTGGATATTTAGAAGCTATCAGAACTGTGCAAAAACCTTGAAGGGGTGAAGACTTGAAAATTCTTTAGAAAAAAATTTAGAGAGATTAGAGAGATTAGCTCCCTAAGGCATTATTCATACACACATTTTCCTCCAAACAATTAAGACTGATGGATGAGGGGCACCTGAGGGGCTCTCTCATAACGTGGGTGGTGGGTTAAGCCTCTGCCTTCATCTCAAGTCATGGTCTTTGGGTCCTGGGGTCCAGCCCCACATCGGGCTCTGCTCAAAAGGAAGCCTGCTTCCCTCCCTGCTTGCTTGCCTCTCTGCTTACTTGTGATCTCTCTCTCTCTCTCTCTGTGTCCAATAAATAAATAAAATCTTTTAAAAAAGGCTGATGGATGATAAATTATGAAAACTGCTCCCTCCAAATGATGCTTCTTCATAAGGATTTAAGAATTTAAAATTGTAAGAATTTAAAATTGAAACTTGATCGTAGGATTTATGTTACAGAATAACATCAAGTGCAGGCAGTTATTATTAGATCTGAAGTATTTGTGATTCTGAATTCTTGGCCTCATTAGTAAATTTATTTTTAAATTCTCCCATGGAGTGGTGATTGGCCTTCAGTCTTTCATTGATGTACATCATTGGGTCAAATGAGATGTGTGTGCCCAGAACTATATATAATCTTCTTTGTATTTCACTGGAGATGGCATTTCTGAGTTTTGTTCAATTGAATTTGGACAGATGTTTTAATAGTCACTTCTAGAGTTGGCCCTGGAGAATATCTTCCTTTTTTTTTTCTCTTCCCGATTCTCTGAAAAATCCTGACTAATTCACATTATCACAGTGATATCACAATTCAAGTTTTTCCAAACACTATAGCTGCAAAATAGAAGGAAGCTACTCAGAATGTAATGCTATTGTGAATGATTGAGAAAGAAAACATTATTATAATTAAGCTACCAGGTTTCAATGTATTTTATTGTTGCTTAGAAAATCCTAGCATGCCCAGACTTTACAGAGATTTGATGATCCTAAGAGGAGCTGAACTCATGGACCAAAATAACTATGCACATAAAAAGTACAATTACTTAACTAAAAAAGATGATGTGGTTAACTTTATATGGCAATCCAAGTGTTATTGGAACAGGAATTTAAAAAATAGCTTAGGGGTGCCTAGGTGGCTCAGTGGATTAAGCCACTGCCTTCAGCTCAGGTCATGATCTCAGGGTCCTGGGATCAAATCCTGCATCAGGCTCTTTGCTCAGCAGAGAGTTTGCTTCTCTCTCTCTCTCTCTCTCTCACTCTCTCTGCCTGCCCTCCGTGTACTTGTGATCTCTCTCTGTCAAATAAATAAATAAATAAAATATTAAAAAAAAGAGAATGACTGTACTTTTAAAAAATAGCTTAAAAGGGGCACCTGGGTGGCTCAGTGGGTTAAGCCACTGCCTTTGGTTCAAGTCATGATCTCAGGGTCCTGGGATCAAGCCCCACATCAGGCTTTCTGCTCAGCAGGTAGCCTGCTTCCCTTCCTCTCTGCCCGCCTCTCTGCCTACTTGTGATTTCTCACTGTCAAATATATAAATAAAATATTTTTAAAAATAGCTTAAAATATATGATAAAATAATGATATACATATACAAAGAAAAGAAAGATACTATACTATGAATATAAATTAAGTGAAAATTGTTGAAATAAAGAATACAATAAATGGAGACTAAGATGAATATAGCTGTAAAATGAATAAGTGAGTTGGGAAAAACAAACAAACAAACAAATTAATGACTTCTGCCCAAATGCAGCAGAAGAGAAAAAAAAAAAGAAAATATTTAAATAAGTACTGAGATAAATTTTGGAGAATTAAAGAAAGATAAAAGATACCAGACTTAAAATGATGCCAAACATCAGAAATCAGAAACAAAACAAAACAAAAACCACACACAAAAAAAACCACTCATATAGGGCGCCTGGGTGGCTCAGTGGGTTAAGCCGCTGCATTCGGCTCAGGTCATGATCTCAGGGTCCTGGGATCGAGTCCCGCATGGGGCTCTCTGCTCGGCGGGGAGCCTGCTTCCTCCTCTCTCTCTCTCTGCCTGCCTCTCCAACTACTTGTGATTTTTCTCTGTCAAATAAATAAATAAAATCTTTAAAAAAAAACACTCATATATATTATGGTGAGCTTTAAGAATATCAAAAACAGAGAAGAGCATAAATGATGCCCAAGAGAAGAACAGATCACCTAAAATGTACAAGAATAATACTGACAGCAGAATTCTCAATAGTAATAGCATATAAAGGAGACAGCTGGGTGTTTGTATAGATGCAAAAGATATTTGAAACTAGATATTATACATCAAGCCAAATTATTGATTAAATTTGAGAGCACAGTAAAAATACAATGAAGCATGTTAGGTCTTAGAACATTTATCACACAGAGACACACATTTTAGAAAACTTCCTTGGAGGACAGCTCAATTTAGATAGAGAAAACAGAATTATGTACTCAAAGGCACATTTTGAAGGAAGGATTGAATATAGTCTGCACTGCAAATATTCTTTAATCGTATGTTCTGAATTTCCTAAATTTAAGAAGTATTTGTTCAAATATTTATCTTTAAATAAACCCTAGGAGACTTTTTCTTGGATTCTGGAAAATCAGTCCATTTGGATACAAATCTTTTTGTCACTGATGGAAATTTTGATAGCCCTTAACTGTGGAATGTCTAATGTATTGTTACAGCAATTGTGATTTGCCACTACATGGGTGATGTGTGTGTGTTGTGCGTGTTTATTTTTATTTTTGATGGTTTTACTCTTCTATGAGATTTTTAAATAGACATAATTTTAATAAATTATGATTTGTTGAAATCTATCGGAGGTTATATATAATAAAATGAAATTTGTGTGAACTGAAGAAGTGCGTCTCCATTTTTTTTTTTTTTAGAGTAGACTGGTCTTTAAAACTTGTCAAAAGAAGTACATTATATTCATTATTAAATTTGATAATATACAATAAAGTATTTATGGTCATATGGAACCATATCAAATTCTACCATTAATTCATATTAATAATTACCATAAGAGGAAAAAGGGATATTTTTCAAAATGAAAATTAGTGTATTTTTCAAAATATGATATAGTGTTATTCACTGAACTGAGGGAAAAAATGTCAAAGTTTAACACAGTTTACAGAATGTTTTAACATAAATTGAAATTTAAATCTGACTAAAATTCACAGTTTTAAGTAAAATGATATCACTTTAAATCCTTGAAAAGTGGTAAGTGACCCAAAACATTGCTTATAAAAACAAATTTAACACTACACTAGTCTGAGATGGTTAAGTTATGGTACAACTTGCCATTGTGTATCATCAAATGGTATATTATTTTCTTTTGGTCTTGTCATTATATTTTATTTTAGCCATTCTGATAAGTGTGTAGTGATATCCCAGTGTCATTTTAATTGCATTTCCTTGAAGTCTAATTATGTCAAATTATATTATTTTGATGTTTAATATTCTGAGCTTTCTCAGTTCAAGACCATGAAGCCACTTAGGAAAAATACAGTTGCAGATGCACTCATAGACCAAATCTTATTTAGAAATAAGAACAAACATTACTACCCATTCCAACAAAAAATAGTAGGGATTTTATAAATTACCTGACACAACTTATATAGTAAGATGAAATGGGACAGGTGGCTTCTTGCAGCTATATACAACATCATTTTAATTTCAATTTGCAGTATAATTTTTCCAAGGTATACACAGAATATATATTTAATGTAAATAGTGAACATTTTAAACACTGTATATGGAAATTAATCAATTTTAAGTTTATAACAATCAAAATTAACGGAAGTTTATTTTAAATTAGTTAGCTTTCTCTGCATTGCAAGACAGAATAATCAAGAATTGGTAAGAAAAAAATAATCTCTGTAAAATTACTGGGGGTGCATTATAAAGTGTTCGGTAACCGATCAAACTCACAATTTGGATTGAATGGCAAGTGACTTTTAAAATCTGGGACTCATTGTCAATTTTATTTCTTCATTGTGTCTTAAATGTGGAAAAACAATTAGGTATTTCAAAGAGGTGAACCACAGATAAATTTCTCTAAGGGTGGGGTGAGGGTTACTCAAAAAGGAACTTGACAAGGCTTTTAAAGATATAGACAATCATTATAACATAACGTGACTGATTGTTACCGTGCTCTTAACCTGGCAAACACTTGTTGGCTTCCAAAATAGACTAACATAGTTGAGATGGTTCTAGCGGCCTTCTAGCAAAGGGTCTCATGAGGCAGGGATTCTAGCCACTGGCTGCGCAAGGCATGAGGCCTGTTAGTGATTCTATTTTTTCCTCTGCAGAATAGGTCTTTCTACATTCCAGGTCCTTTCTACCCCAATAAATAATGCGGCGAATCTCTCATTGAGTTGTACTTTTGGTTTAAACAGCGAACTGTCTCTTAAAAAGGACTTTTGTTTAAATTCCTTTAAAAAAAAAGTTCTTTCAAAAAAATATTTATTTTTATTTTTTATTTTTTAATCCCATATGTTTATTCTGATCCTGGAACTTTGTCATTTTGACCTTCTCTGCTGATTAAAATATTCTTCATCATCAGCACCTACTGCTCTCCTCTCCTGGTGGTCTCTCCGGAAGGGGTCTTTTCTAGCTCTTCTAGCAGGAGATGGGCACTTCCCCTCTACCCCTGTTGCCAGACCAACCTAACCTATCCTGCAGGGTCAGGTCGTCCTGGCCTTTTATCTGTTGTTCTCTTCTGAGTGGTTAGTTTTTCATAGATATTGTGCTTTGCTTTTGGCAGGATTTACCCTGGACTGTCAAAACCCTTTTCTTGTGCCAGTGAAGCCTAAGAAACAGTCCTGATGAGAGAAGAGGAACTCGAACAGATCATATTTATCCTGAATGTTCCGTCCAAAATGAAAAATACATTTCTGAGGAGCCTCAAGGTCTCTGAGAAGGGAAGTTTCACCAACTCTGTCATGTAGGGGCATCAATTCCGATTCTGTGTCAATTTTCCTACTTTCCCAGCTAGTAATTCTCTACCTCAGAAGGCCCACTCTCAACCGTTTCCTCTCTCAAAGGCAGTTGCTCTTAGAGTCTGCACATGGCACTTGGGGCCTGCTGGTCGTTGGCTACTGCCCTCTGTACCTTGGGTCTAACAGCTGCGGGGCATCAAGATGAGAACGTCTCTTGTTCTAAGACTTAATATAGTTTGGGGCACATGGTAAGCAATAATCACTTTTTAAGTTGATCCAAGTGTTCGAACTTTCTTAATTATTCTAGTTCCACTGTTTACTTGTTCTTAGATTTCTCTCCCCCCCCCCATTTTAATATCTCTTAAGGTGGCACTCGCCTTGCACTTGAGGACATATCCTAGTTTAACTGACAGCATTTCTCTTTCTTAGTCGAACATAAACTTTAGTGCATCTTACCCTTGATGAAAGCTAGGATGCAATTAAATACTCTATTATGGTTACGATTCTGATATTTGAAATCCTCCGGTAGCTCCCTGTGCCCCCACAGTGTAGTACCTCACCTCCTCGGCATAGTATACAAACCATCTCACACCAGTGTTAACCCCGGGGCTCAGCCTCCATCCCCAGGTGATGCTGCCAGATCAGCTGTCGGTTATCATGAACTTGCTGTAGTTTCCCGAATGCACTGTGCTGCCTCCTGGCACTTTGAAACTTGACACACTCATCCTCATTCTTCTCTTTGCCCTTGTCTATCACCTCCCCTGAAAATCTGTTTCTAAGTGGCTTTTTCCAGCTCCAACCTACCCTTGGCAGTCTTTTATCTCCCTGTTGTAAAGCCTGTCACACTGCACCATGGACATGCCCGTTGTCCCGCTGAGAAGAGAAAAGGGACAGTGAGGGCCCCCCAGCATTTGCCGCTCTAGTGCAGAGCCCCATGCCTGGCTTGCAGGAATGCCAGATCATGAAGACAAACGGTGATCATCCTCTGGCTAAAACCAGCTCTTCTTTGCCTACCGCAGGATCTGGATCAATAAAGAGCAGCCAGTTATTATTGCTGTTTTTCTAGGGATTTTTTCCCCATATATTTCCCAGGTCTTTACTCTTTTTATAGCACTTTAGTTCAGGCTTCAACCACTTCCTAGTCAGATCAGGTGAAATCATTTTCCTTCCCATACCCCCGATGTATTTCACACCTAGTAATTTTTTTTTTTTTAAGGATTTTATTTATTTATTTGACAGAGAGAGATCACAAATAGGGAGAGGCAGGCAGAGAGAGAGAGAAAAGGAAGCAGGCTCCCTGCTGAGCAGAGATCCCGATGCGGGACTCGATCCCAGGACACTGAGATCATGACCTGAGCCGAAGGCAGAGGCCTAATCTACTGAGCCCCCCAGGAGCCCCCATATCTGGTAATTTTTAATCAACGTGGATTTGCTCCATCAAATAGTTCCTTCTTCTTCAAATATAGATATATAAATATATTGATCAAGTCACGTGCATGTCTTAGGAGAATGTCATACCTTTAGTAGCAAACTTAAAATCTTGGCCTTTGTTTTTGATTTTTGTTTTGGTTTGATTTGGTTCGTTTTTTGTAATTGTAAAAATCCCTCCAGCCCTTGGCTCTGTCTGACTTGATTGCTTTCAGCTGTTTCTGCAACAAAGTTGTCCCAGCAGCAATAACTCTCATCGTTTACAGTGGTGCCCCTTTCTGAACAATTTGTTAATAAAAAGCTTTTTTTTTTTTTTTTTGGCTATGGTAAATGTGGAACAACAACGAGGTATTTCAAGGAGGTGAACCACAGATAAATTTCTCTAAGGGTGGGGTGAGGGTTACTCAAAAAGGAACTTGACAAGGCTTTTAAAGATATCGACAATCATTATAACATAACGTGACTGATTGTTACCGTGCTCTTAACTGGGCAAACACTTGTTGGCTTCCAAGATAGACTAACATAGTTGAGATGGTTCTAGCGGCCTTCTAGCACAGGGTCTCATGAGGCAGGGATTCTAGCCACTGGCTGTGCAAGGCATGAGGCCTGTTAGTGATTCTAATTTTTCCTCTGCAGAATGGGTCTTTCTACATTCCAGGTCCTTTCTACCCCAATAAATAATGCAGCGATGCTCTCAGTGAGTTGTACTTTTGGTTTAAACAGCCAACTGTCTCTTAAAAAGGACTTTTGTTTGAAGTCCTTTAAAAAAAAGTCCTTTCAAAAAAATCTTTTTTTAAATTTTTTATTTTTTAATCCCATATGTTTATTCTGATCCTGGAACTTTGTCATTTTGACCTTCTCTGCTGATTAAAATATTCTCTCCAAAATGTCAGTTATTTGCAGGTACTTGCACTGTAGACATTCTTTACATATTTTTAAAAAAATCCATTCACGATTCTTAGTGAAAATCCCGGGAATCTGAAATACTACCATTTGCTATTCATCAAACAGTTACTGTCTCCATCAAGTGACAGGGTTTCAGAGAACGTGAGCTCACAAGAGATGTAACCTTTTTTCCACTTTCTGCTACCATGTTCATTTCTATGTTACTCAGAGGAGCCTTCTTTGTAGAAACATATTATCCAATCTTTTATAAAGCTGAATTTAAATTCTGTCCCTTCATTCCCCACAAAGCTTAAAAAGCCAAGCAAATTTTGTTCCATTTTTTAAAAGCTCATAGATGGCATTTTTTTAATATTGCATTTTTGAGTTTTCATCACTCTTTATGTTACTTCTACTTCACAGATAAACAATTGCTAATGACAATGTGAACTTCCTATACAAATGTGCAATCAACATCCCTAGGTACACATTACTGAAGTTCTTCGTTCCCTTTAAACATTATTTCTCTCTTGATATGCATTCTTGTTTTGTATTATATTGCATTATAAAGTTTTTTTTTAACAGACTGCATTTTTTAGAGTAGTTTGGGGATCAAAGTAAAATTCCCTTTCCCCACATACACACAGCCTTCCCCATTATCCACATCCTGTACCACGGTGATAATTTTTCACGCTCACTGACCCTACACTGACACCTCATTATCACCCCAAAGTCCACAGTTTACATTAGAGTTCACTCTTGGTGGGTCACCAGGGTGGCTCAGTGGGTTAAGGCTTCTGCCTTCGGCTCAGGTCATAATCTCGCGGTCCTGGGATGAGCCCCAGACCAGACTCTCTGCTTGGCAGGGAGCCTGCTTTCCCCCAACCCCTGCTTTCCCCGCCTGCCTCTCTGCCTGCTTTGATGCCTGTTAAATAAATAAATAAAATCTTAAAAAAACCTTTTCTCATAGAGTTCACTCTTGGTATAGTATCTTATGCATTTTGACAACTGTGTAGCGATATATATCTAAAATATCATACATGTCATACAGAACATTTTCACTGGCCTAAAAATCCTCTGTGCTCTGCCTGTTCATCCTGCTCTTCTCCTAACTGCTACAAACCGCTGACCTTTATACCATTTGCATAGTTCTGCCTTTTCTAGAAGGTCATATAGTTGGAACCTTGCAACATGAAGCTTTTTCAAATTGACTTCTTTCACTGATTATGACGGATTTTAAGTTTGTTCCATGTCTTTTCATTGCTTGATAGCCATTTCTCTTTATCGCTGAATCATATCCCATTGTTTCAATGGACCACAGTCTATTTATCCATTCTCCTCCTGAAGGACATCTTGGTTACTTCCAACTCTTGACACGTATGGGTAAAGCTGTTACAAACACAGGTTTATATGCAGGATTCTGTGTACACAAAGTTTTCGCTCTTTTGGGTGAGTACCAAGGAGCACGATTGCTGGATCATATGGTAAGAATATGTTTAGTTTTGTAAGAAACTGCCCAATTGTCTTCCAAAGTGGTAGCACCATTTTGGTGTTCTCACCAGAATGAATGAGAGTTTCTCTTGTTCCTCATCGTCAAAAGCATTTTATGTTGTCAGTATTTTGGATTTTAGCCATTCTAATAGATGTGTAGTGATATATCATTGTTTTATTTATTTATTTTTTTTAAAAAAGATTTTATTTATTTATTTGACAGAGAGCGATCACAAGAAGACGGAGAGGCAGTCAGAGGGAGAGAGAAAGGGAAGCAGGCTTCTGCTGAGCAGAGAGCCCAACGTGGAACTCGATCCCAGGACCCTGAGATCATGACCTGAGCCAAAGGCAGCGGCTTAACCCACTGAGCCATCCAGGCACCCCTCTTTGTTCTTTTAATTTACAATTCCTTAATTAGACATGCTGTGGATCATCACAGCATCTTTTCATATCATTATTGCCATCTCAATATCTTCTTCAGTGAGGTGTCTGTTCCAGTCCTTGCCAATTTTTCAATCAGGTCATTCATTTTCTTGTGTTTGAGTTAATAAATAAATACATAATAATAATAAATAAATAAATAATAAATGAATGAATGAATTTACTATATATATATTATATATGTTATATATGTTACATATAGTATATTATATATATTATTATATATTAAATAATAATTTCTAAAAAATAAATTTACTAATGAGGCCAAGAATTCAGAATCACAAATACTTCAGAACTAATAATAACTGCCTTCACTTGATGTTATTCTATAAGATAAATCCTACGATCAAGTTTCAATTTTAAATTCTTAAATCCTTATGAAGAAGCATCATTTGGAGGGAGCAGTTTTCATAATTTAGCATCCATCAGCCTTTTTGTTAAAGATTTTATTTATTTATTGGACACAGAGAGAGAGAGAGAGAGAGAGATCACAAGTAAGCAGAGAGGCAGGCAAGCAGGGAGGGAAGCAGTCTTCCTTTTGAGCAGAGCCCAATGTGGGGCTGGATCCCAGGACCCAGAGACCATGACTTGAGATGAAGGCAGAGGCTTAACCCACCACCCACGTGATGAGAGAGCCCCTCAGGTGCCCCTCATCCATCAGTCTTAATTGTTTGGAGGAAAATGTATGGATGAATAATGCCTTAGGGAGCTAATCTCTCTAAAGAATTTTCAAGTCTTTACCCCTTCAAGGTTTTTGTACAGTTCTGATCGCCTCTAAACATCCAGCTGATTTCTACAGTGACAGGCCTGTTAAAACCTGTCCTCAAACCAGGAATAGAGCTTGAAACATACCAGTCAAGAGCAACTTTGAGTCTTTTAAGGAATTTATCATCATTTCTTTGTTTTTGGTTAATATCTAAAATAGTTCCCTATTACACTTGCATAATTTCTCCAGAGCTGACTTTGAAGGAGGCATTCAGTTCCAGCTAGTTCCATATTTTGGCAAGAACTATAATTCTATATTTAAAAAAAAAACCTATTTTAGGGCACCTGGGTGGCTCAATGGGTTAAAATCTCTGCCTTCAGCTCAGGTTATGATTCCAGGTTCCTGGGATTGAGTCCCACAGTGGGCTCTCTTCTCAGCAGGGAGCCTGTTTCCATTCCTCTCTCTCTGCCTGCCTCTCTGCCTTCCTGTGATCTCTGTCAAGTAAATAAATAAAATTTAAAAAAAAAACATATTTTATACCAGTTATTCGTGTTTATTAACTAAGATATCACAATACAAATAATACAAACAGTTGCTCTTTATTAATACCTTCAACCAAGATCAAAAAAATAAGTCATATTTTCTCCAAAAATTTTATATCATCTGATAGGTCAGATATATATAAAATTACATTTAAAGTTTTAAAAATATCAGCAAATATTTTCATTTAAACGCAAATTTCAAAGAAAATCTACTTTTCCAAACACGACTTTTTATCCTATGTTTTTTTGAATTTTGTCGACAACTGATAAAATGTTTAGTGACACTATAAATGTTAGATCGAAAAAAATGATTAATAAATGTAGGTTCAAATTATTATGTTCCATTAAAAATGATTTAGTCTTTGATGAACATCTGTTTGGTAATGTGTTGTATCCATATATAGTAAATTAATGACATATATAAAATTATAGGGAAATGACACCTTCCGTTCCATTATGAGTAGAGCTTTTAAAATGCTATTTGTCACAACCTGTCATCTTGTCATTATGTATCATTATGTAGCATTTAAAAAATGTATACTCTTCACTTTGAAGTCTTTTAGAAATCTAAAATATGACTTTCTGTGGTTTATGTTTCCATATTCCTTTATTGCCAGTTTGAACAAATCCACATGCTTTGATTCAAAAGTAATAAATTCCTCTTATTTAGAAAAATGATGTTTATTTTTGTTCTCTCACCCTTAGCAGGTGGTTTCATTTTAGCACACTTCAGAGTTATAATTTCATGCTTATTAAAAACATTTATTATGATCTACATAGATGAATGAAACTTTTATTTTATTAAATTATTTGCCAAAAAATCTGTTATTTTAAAAATGTATTTCCTTTGAAGGGTTATTTTAGAGCATTCAGAGAGGATCTAGGAGTGTGGTATTATGCAATTTTTAAGTAGGTTTGAAATGGTTATTTATATGATTGTTTCTTTAAGGCTTTTGTCTTATTTTTTTTTGTCTTATTTTGTCCATTATATGCTATAAAATATTTTGAAAGTAAATTTAAGGTATGTTTTACATAGTTTATTTTTTGGAAAAAAAATATTGAAATGACTTATGAAATTCAGTATACTCTCAACATTAATTTTTTCTGAAATTTATCAATTGTGTATTGAACCTATTATATGGCAGATATTACTTCAGACTACACTGGTAAATGAAATACTTGGCTTTGTAGAACGTTTATTTTAATGGGTGAGACAATTAAAAGCTATAAACCTTAATAAAAATTGCATAGTGCATTCAAAAATGATGAGTACAATGGGGAAAAAGAAAAATTAGATCAGGGTGAGAAAAATCAAGGTTGCTAGGCAGGGGATGGGGAGTTAAGAATTTTAATAGGAAGATCAGGGTAGTTACAATGAAGCTGACAATTGAACAAAGGTATGGAATGGTGATGAATTTGCCCAGAACTATCAGCAATAAGGTCACTCCAGACAAAGGAATTGGCTATCTTGAAGGCCATAAGGTTGGATCATGCCTGGCATATCTGAGGAATAGCAAGGAGGCCACTGTGAGTGACTGAAGAGTAGCAGGGAAAGAGGTCACAGAGGTTAAATGAGTGGCTAGATCATGTAAAAGCTTAGAAGTCATTGTAAAACTCTGGCTTTTATATTTGGAAATTTACTGTGTGATAGAATTTCTGCTAATAACTGAGAGTTCAAATGTCCATAAAATTTCAAGGATTCTTATTGTAGTAATACAGAATAAAGAAAAAGAGTTCATATTTTCACGTGGTGTAACAAATGCTCGGAGATCCAAGTGTAGGAAGCTATGGGAGCACAGAAGAAGGCACTAAAATCACACCAATATATTTGATGACTGTGACTATATATAAATTTGTATTTTCTAGATTTTTTTATAGTCATGGAATCACACAGTATATACTATTCATTGCCTGGCATTTCTTTTCTCAGCACCATTACTTTGAGAATCTCCAGTTGTAAATAGTTCATTTTGATGTTGAATAGTAATCTCTTTAATGAATAGATCATAATTTGTCTTTGCTCTATTGATGGACATTGATGAACATTTCCACTGTTTTCAATTCTTAAAAATAAAGCTGCTATGAAATTCATATACAAGTCCTTGAATGAACATAGGGTTATTTTCTCTTGGTTAAATGCCTAGAAGTAAAATGGCTATTCGTGTAACTGCAACATATTTTGCATTTAAAAAAATTTCCAAACAATTTTCCAAAGTGGTGGTATCATGATATATGCCAAAACAGTTTAGATTTTTTCTTGCTTCTCAATCTAGGTAGGACGAAGTACAATTAGCCTTTATAATTTTAGCCATTCTAATAGATATATAAGCTTGTCTCATTATGATTTTAATTTGTATTTCTTTAATGTCTAAATGTTGAGAAATTTGTCATATGCTTATAAGCCATCCATATCCTTTTGGTGACATTTCTCTTCAATAATTTTCTTCACATGTAAAATTGGATACTCTGTTTGGTTATTAGTAAGGTTTTTTATTTTTATTCATTTTTTAATAATCAGAGTAGATGTCCATTATCAGATATATAATTTGCAAATCCCTTCTCCATCTTTACGGTTTCTCAATGGAGCTTTGATAGCTGTGTCTTCCAAGAAATATGCTAATACTTTCCTGGTACACGGAGGTATGACTAGAACATTATCAAAGTTGACCTTTGCAAAGAAAATCATGGCTTAAGATATATGTGGTCTGCAGCTGTTGGGAGTGTTCTGTAATATCAAGCATATCTAGTTAGTTGATAATTTTGTTCAAGTCTTACATATCTTACCAATTTGATGACCATTTGTCTATATAATCTTAAAATAAAGGTGTTGCAATTTTTTTCCATTTCTCTTCTAAGGTAGAAGTTATGATTTTTGTTCTTAGTTTTCCCCTATATATCCCCAAATCTGTTATTAAGTATTAAAAGTCAAGAATTATTATACTCCCTGATGAATTCATCCTTTTACTCTTCTGTAATTTTGACTTGATCTTTATGTCTGATAATGAAATTTGCTTTAAAATCACTTTTCATTATCTTGATATAACCACCAAAGTTATAGTGTGATTAGTGTTAATATAGCACATTTTTTCCTTTACTTTATAAAGCACTTCTATATTTAATCCTGAAAAAAACCCAGCTTTTTAGCTCTGGAAGCATCTTTCTAAATTATCTTTTCTTTTTTTTTAATGAATCAGTAGCAATTTTTGTTAAGGGACCTAAACTGAAAGTAGGTTTAGAACTTTATTTATTTATTTATGTATTTAGTAAAAGATTTTATTTTGTTTATTGACAGCGAGAGAGAGAGAGAGAGAGGAAGCACACAAGCGGGGTAAATCACGTGCAGAGGGAGAGGAAGAAGCAAGCTCCTTGGGGGTGCAAGTAGTCCCATGCAGGGCTGGAACCTTGTACACTGGAATCATGACCTCAGCCAAAGGCAAACATCTGCTTAAACAACTGAGTCATCCAGGCACCCCTAGAAAATTAAAAAAAAGAAAGACCTTTTAAAAACATTTTGTTTGTTTGTTATTTTAATATTTTATTTATTTGACAGACAGAGAGACAGGAAGAGGAACTATAAGCAGGGCAGAGGGAAAAGGAGAAGCAGGTTTCCCACTGAGCAGAGAGCCTGATGTGGGGCTCCATCCCAGGACCCTGGGATCATGACCTGAAAAGAAGGGACACTTATGGAGTAAGCCACCCAGACACCTCTTTTCTTTGTTTTTAATATATGGCAACTGATGTTTCCCAGCCACGAGGAGCATATTACCCATTGATTAAATCTTTGATAACAACCTATTTACAAAGGTGTGTAAATATATACTTACTCAGATTTATACACTTTGTGTTTTCTTCATAGTTTGGGGCTGGACCCCATGGTCACAACACTGCTTCCAGTCTTTGCCTTCCCATCTTT
The DNA here is from genome assembly GCF_030435805.1 of Mustela lutreola. NCBI lineage: Eukaryota > Metazoa > Chordata > Mammalia > Carnivora > Mustelidae > Mustela > Mustela lutreola. The sequence goes on along the minus strand of NC_081299.1, from coordinate 118,428,207 downwards.
TGATACCAGGTATTTGGTCAGCAAAGCAAATTAGTATCAAAATTAATAAGCCCTTGGCACCATATCTCTGGAGCAGGGGTTGCTCTTAGCCAAGGCCCACAGCAGTTGACCTCCCCTCGCTAGTGCTATAGCCCCAAGGACTAGGTCCCTGCCACCAGAACTCAGTCTTACATGTTATGCTAAGCAGACAAAACCAAAACAGGAAAGCTCCGACAGCTTTCACTGGCATGCCTCATCTCCCAATCCCTCGAAGTCCAGGCAGTACCAGATGCCAGGGAGGGGTCTTGGTCCAACATATGGGAGGGAAGGAAGTAGCCACGAGCAAGTACCTGCCTCTCTGTGCCTTTCTTTCATGAGCAGGTTGTAAGGAGGAGGAAGAGGAAGGGGAAGAGAGGTGAACTTCAAGGGGTGAAGGCCTCAGGTAGGCAGCTGGCTCCTGCCAGTAGGAAAGGGACAAAGGAGAAGGCAGTGAGTCTTGCAGGGAGGGTGGGGTGTAAGGGTTACAGCTTATGACGGAATCTGGACAGGAGTAATAGGGATACTAGTCATTTGAGTCCACCATTGGCAAGCTGGGCTGGGTGTCAGGGCAGATAGGACTCCCTGGGCAACGGCACATGAGAGAGGTGGAATTCTTCTCTGAGGAGCAGGTGGAGCTTTGGGTGTTGGTAAAGCATAGAGAGTATTGTTCCAGGGCCAAGGACAGGTCCAGGTACTCCTGTTTGGAGGTCAAGGCCACAGTATGATCCCGGTCTTCTACCAGGAGCTTGAAGGTACCACATGCCAGCCACCCCTCATTATTGTGCATAACTCCCTGGTGCACTTATTGGCTTATCCATCAAATGACTCCTTCAGCAGCTTGAAAACCACCTCCACAGGCACTCAAGGATATGGGAGGCTTCCAGAGTGAAGATTTTGCACAGGATCACCCCAAAAGACCAGAAGTCACTCTGGTGGATGTAGATCTGGTCAAACATGGCCTTAGGGACCATCCACTTCACAGGCAGTCCACTGTTGGTTGTCTTTTTATAGTAACTGATGTGGTGATATCTCTGGCAAGGCTGAAGTCTGAGATCTTCATCATGCTGTCCTTTGTCACCAGCACTTCCCTGGTGGCCAGGTCTTGGTGTATGAACTTCTTGGAGGCAAGGTACTCCATGCCTCAGGCTACCTGATAGGCACAGGATACCAGGTCCTTGGAGGAGAGTTGCTCTGCTGCATTGTGGCTGATATTGTAACAGTACTCCAGGTCAGGAGGCCTCTGGGCCTGCAGGTACTCCTGTATGTTGTCTTTGGAGGCATATTCCATGAGAGTGTACAAAGGACCGTCCTGTGTGCAGGACCCAGCAGGTTGATGGTGTCCTTGTGCTGTCCAATCATCTTCATCATCTCCATATCTGAGATTAGGTTTGACAGGCCTTTCTCTGTTGCATCTGACTTCAACATCTTCACAGACACTTTAGTCAAATGGTTGGATTTGTCTTTGTCCAGCCCAATGGCCTCCTCCAACACCACCTGCCCAAAGTAGGCCTGTCTTAGGGGTTTGCCTAAACTGCCTACAACCAGCCTGCCTCAAGGCAGTTATGAACTCTAGATTATCCTCAAAAACCTTAAACCACGAGCTAAAAGTTCTCTTCACTAGGTCTCTGTCGCAGGTCTAATTTTCTTATCTTTCATCATTTATCTTTTTCCTAATTCTTATTTTCAGTATAGTTTATTTTGCTTCCAGGTGTTTCCCCTGGTTTCTGTATGCTGTTTCATAGGGAAGAATTATCCTGTCATAAAATTATTTCTTGAGCATTCTTTACATCTCTCAGTTAAAATGGGTTCTTTTATGGTATTGATTCATTTGAGTTTTCTCAAAATGGGAAGAATTTTCAAAATGGTGTTTTCCTCAAGGTTCAGAGTATGTCTTACCCTCATCTTTACTCTTTTTGAAATTCACTTTTCAAATTCTTGTACCTCTTTTTATCTTTTTAAATTAAAATGTTTTATTTTTACTTTTCTTTTATTTGAGTATATTTGATATTCAGTGTTACATTGGTTTCAGGTTTTCAATATCTCCATACATTATTCTATGATCACTACAAATATAGCCACCATCTGTCACCATATAACACTATTATAATATCATTGACTATATTCTCTACACTGTCCCATATCTCTTTTTAAAGTCTCTGATATTTATGTTTTCTGTTATTCCAATTTTCGACCATCATTTTACTTGGTTACTTTAATAAAATGTGCCTGATTACACACTCTTTGCTGAAAACCATAGCATTTGATTTATAGTAGTCTTCTTCTTCTTCTTTTTTTTTAATTAACATATAATGTATTATTAGCCCCAGGAGTACAGGTCTGTGAATCGCCAGGTTTACACACTTCACAGCACTCACCACAGCACATACCCTCCCCAATGTTCATAACCCCACCACCCTCTCCCTACCCTCCCCACCCCCCCGGCAACTCTCAGTTTGTTTTGTGAGATTAAGAGTCTCTTATGGTTTGTCTTCCTCCTGATCCCATCTTGTTTCATTTACTCTTTTCCTGTCCCCCATATTGCACCTCCATTTCCTCATATCAGCGAGATCATATGATAGTGTCTTTTTCTGGTTGACTTATTTTGCTAAGCATAATACCCTCTAGTTCCATCCATGTCATTGCAAATGGCAAGATTTCATTTCTTTTGATGGCTGCATAGTATTCCATCATATATATATACCATTCATTTGTTGATGGACATCTAGGTTCTTTCCATAGTTTGGCTATTGTGGATATTTCTGCTATAAACATTTGGTGCACGTGCCCCTTTGGATCATATAGTAGTCTTCTTTACCTCTATCAGAACCCCAGGAAGCTTTATTTATTTATTTACTCACATAAACAGATGATCCAACCCAACGTTTTTTGATGTTCAAATGTATTATAACGTCTTACCGCTTAACACTATGCTTACTGCTCTCTTTCACTGTCTGACTAAATCCTCATCATCACTATGCCATTTAGTCAGAAAGAACATTTGAACTCAGAGTTCTCTCCATATCAGGGAATGAAGACTCCACCCTTCTGTTTGTGCAGGTAAAATAAATGTTGATATTGTCTGTCCTGCACATACTCCATCCTGTTCACCAGAATATTCACCATAAAAATATATACAAAATAAAAACCATACCTCACCACTTCTATTATCACCCAGCATGCTAAAATCACCATCATATGTTCCTGAATTATTGACTTGATTGATAACCCCACTTCCACACATACTGCACTCCTTTCTCCCAGCAAATTTATTTTGGTACAGCAACTTAACCTAAAAATCAAGTCAGATGATTTTATTCTGCTGTTGAAAGTCTTTTGGTATCTTCCCCTTTCATATTGAATAAAAACTGAAGGCGTTTCAATGTACTAGAAGGTCACGCATCAATACGTTCTTACCTCTCTACACCACTATGAACTCCTCATTGGCCTCCTTGCTTTTCCTCAAAAGTAACAGACCAGCTCTTCACACAAAGTCTATATACTTACTTGCTCTGCCTAGAGCAATCTTTTCCTTTAATATGTGTATAACACCCTCCTTCACTTCCTGGGTCTTTGTGCAAATAACATCTCATAAATGAGATATAACCACCCAACACAAAATAAAATTAACTTTCCTCCCAGCATTCTCCAATGGCTTTTACCTTTCTTGTATTTCTTTGTAACACTTATCACCATCAACCATCAATCATTATTCTATTACTGGTTTATTTTGTTATTGGAGACAGAGAGAGAGAGAATTGGGAGGGGGCGCAGAGGAAGAAGAAAACACCCCACTGCCTAGAAAGCCTGCTGGGGAGTTACATCCCAGGACCCTGAGATCATGACCCAAGCCAAAGGCAGTCACTCAATGGACTGAGCCACCGAGGTGCCCCTCTATTATTGGCTTATTTCACTATTGTATTTCAAAAGAATGTAAGCTCTTTGTGGTCAGGTATTTTATATGTTTTATTAATTGAAGTATTCTCAGAAAGGTAGCTGGCAGATTGTAAGGGCTCACTAAACTGTATTTTGTTGTTATTATTGGGCTCCTTTGTGGGCTTTACTTCTTACGCTAGACGTCTATCCTTCAGATGTAAGCAATAAGAATAGAGCCCTGCTGCCTGTTCCAATGAGTAAAAAGCCTGTATTAAGTGGATATTTTAAAAGCTAAATGAATGGCTTAACAGTTGTATATAGGGGGAAAGGGAACATATTTTTCACGGTTTAGAAGTGGAGTTCTTTTATAGAGTTCTTGTACAAGCCTACACTATTGAACGATAATGGGCAGTTGTACATTCCAATTATACAAACACTTTGGTAATTTATATCCTTTTTTTGTAATTCATGACTGGATCATTTAATTCCTTAGGAGCATTATAGCATTTCAACTTTTCCTGTTCAATAAACTTATTGGGGTTGCTACCTTTTTTATTCAAATGGAGAAATAGTCATGATTTAATCTAAATAAAGTGTTATTGATTGTGTTGTTTTCTAGGAATGAGTCGCACATGCTAGTTTAAAAGTTTTGTTAAATTCCCAAGTCTGTCACCGATAAAAGCCTTTTGTAGATTAATAACTTGATCAAAACAGAAAAGTTATGTAACACTAAATTGTTATACTATCTTTGTTTCCATCTTGCATTGTAATAACACCCATCTTAACTCTATTTAAGAAAAGTCATCGCCAGATGGCTTTCTGGCATTGATTGCATGATATGAAATCTAATATAACTAAAAGATTTTGGTTTTAGTAGCATATAAATCAATTTAGAAAAATATATGTATTTGAATATAAGATAAAGTTTTAAATTATTTGGCAATAGTAAACTAAACTTTTTTTTTAATTTTTATTTTCTAAAATTTCATTGAGCTCTTTTGCAATAAGAAACAAGTTACAAAAAATTAAGGTTTATTTACCCCAATTCAAAATTATTAGGAATATAATCATAGAGGTTGAAGTATTTAAAATATTGAACCCAAAACATTTTATTAGGTAAATTCGTGAATGCTGAGCATTCACTGTTAAAATATACTAATACTATTGATAGACTGGTAGAAGCCTAAAATCAAATATTTATTAAATATTTATATCCATATCTTTTCATGGCGTGGTAATTCATTTCTCTAGCATTAAATAATATTCCATTGTTTGCATGTACTACACTTTATTTGGCCTTTCACCTATGGAAGGACATCTTGGTTGCTTCCAAGCTTATGTCAGTTATGAATAAAACTACTATAGACATCTTTGTGGGTATAGATTTCATCTTCTTTGGATAAATACCAAGAACTGCTACTGCTGAATCATCTGGCAAGAATATGTTTTGTTTTGTAAGAAACTGCCAAGTTGTTTTCCATTATTTATTCTCAATAGACATGGAAGAACATTCCTGTTGCTCCACATCCTCATCAGCATTTCGTGTTCTGTTGTCAGTGTTCTGGATTCTGGGTATGTACTGGTGTCTCTTTTTTGTTTTAATTTGCATTTTCCTGATGACATATGATGTGAAGCATCTTTTTATATGCTTATTTGCCATCTGTAATATTTTCTTTTGTGAGGTATCGGCTAAGGACTTTGGCTCATTTTTAATCAGGTTTTTCCCCCATTGTTGAGTTTTAAGGGCTCTTTGTGTATTTTTGATTAACAGTCCTTTGCCAGATGTGTATTTTGCAAATTTTTTCTCATAGTCTGTGCTTTGCCTTTTCATTCTCTTGGCATTGTGTTTCACAGAGTAAACATTTTTAAATTCAGTGCTTCTGCTTTTGTAGCTAAAGTTATTTCCAAAACCAAGGTCATTTAAATTTTCTTCTATACTACCTTCTACATTTTTCATGTTTAGGTTTATAATCCAACCTGTGTTAATTTTTGTGAAGAGTGTATATCTGCCTGGATTTATTTTATTTTATTATTTTATTTTATTTTTATTTTATATTTTTACATTTAGCTTCACCATTACTCCAGAACCATTTGTTTAAAAGATTGTATTTTGCTCTCTTGTATTGCTTTTGCTTTTATATTAAATATAAAATATAATTGATAATATATATTCCATTCCTTTAATCTAGTCTTTCTGTGGTATTACAATATCTTGCTTACAATTATCGTTATGGTATATATTTTTTTAAGATTTTATTTATTTATTTGACAGAGAGAGAGATCACAAATAGGCAGAGAGACAGACAGAGAGAGAGATGAGGAGAAGCAGGCTCCCTGCTGAGCAGGGAGCCCAATGCAGGACTCGATCCCAGGCCCCTGGGATCATTACCTGAGCCAAAGGCAGAGGCTTAACCCACTGAGCCACCCAGGCACCCCATCGTTATGGTCAACTTTGAAGTCAGTCCTCAGTCTTTGTTCTCCTTCAACACTATGTTGAATATTGTGAGTCTTTGCCTCTCCATATAAACTTTAAAATAAGTTTGTTAATATTAAAAAAAAAGAACTTGCTGGAATGCATTAATTGTATAGATAAACTTGGAAACCAGTGACCTCTTGAGCTTAGCAGGAGATAGACCATGGACATCAGTTGTCACAGTGGTGCCTCTGGCAGAACCTATTGCAAATCCCTAGGCAAAATGAGACCTCAAGGATCTGAGAGAATGTCTAAGAAGTACTTGATACATCTCTTGGGTATGGTTTATTGAAGTGTCCACCTGTCTGAAAGCTGGGGAATCTAGATTAGGGAGGGTAAATTAGTTATGATAAAACATATCAACTAACATCAATAAATTTTGGTAAAACTAATTGTCATGGCTCATATACAATATGACCAACAGAGGGACCATCATAAGCTTCCGTTATGTTTATAGTGAAATTTTTTATTCCAAATAAAGCAATGAGAGGGGAAGACACAATGAGAAAATTACCATTTTTTAAATGGTAAACTTCTTACAAAATGGATTAGGTTTTATATTCTAAGTAGTATATTGAAAAGTAAAACATTGGGGCGCCTGGGTGGCTTAGTGTTTTGGGCTGCTGCCTTTGGCTCGGGTCATGATCTCAGGGTCCTGGGATCGAGCCCTGCATTGGGCTCTCTGCTCAGCAGGAAGCCTGCTTCTCTCTCTCTCTCTGCCTGCCACTCTGCCTACTTGTGATCTCTGTCTGTCAAATAAATAAATAAAATCTTTTTTAAAAAAAGAAAAGAAAAGTAAAACATTAAAAAATAAAATTTTAATTTAAAAAATTATGTAATTTTTAAAAAAGCTTAAAAATAGCAGAACCATTTTTCTTATAACTGGAAAATACATTGTATATATATCTATCAAAAATAAATTGTCGGGCTCCTGGGTGGCTCAGTGGGTTTAGCCGCTGCCTTCAGCTCAGGTCATGATCTCAGGGTCCTGGGATGGAGCCCCACTTCGGGCTCTCTGCTACCTCCTCTCTATCTTTGCCTGCCTCTCTGCCTACTTGTAATCTCTCTCTGTCAAATAAATAAATAAAATCTTTAAAAAAAATAACTTGTCATGTGGGCACCTGGGTGGCTCAGTGGGTTAAAGCCTCTGCCTTCGGCTCAGGTCATGATCCCAGGATCCTGGATCCAGTCTCACATCGGGCTCTCAGCTCAGCAGGGAGCCTGCTTCCCCCTCTCTCTCTGCCTGACGCTGCCTACTTGTGATCTCTGTCAAATAAATAAATAAAATCTCTTATAAAAAATTTAAAAAAATAACTTGTCATGTCTGGAATCAGGAGCATATGGAAAAAAATAATATCTAAGGACAATACTTCTGCCATGTTTTGTGCCTTGTTAATATTTTTAAACAGTCAGGCAACTTTTAGCTTTATTGAAATACCTGCTAAGATACCAGCAGTGCCTTTTGGAGCCCTATGACTATAAAAATTAATTGCAAATATTCAAAATGTTTACTATGGTGTCACTATTTAGGGCCACCATCAAGCATGTTTCAGAAGTAAGCATAACTGTTACTCTTCTGTAAGGCAAAAGGGCATGTTTTCAGGAGTTCCATCTGCTGTACCAGGAGGTGAATCAAGTAATGATTTTTGTCTATAAAATAATTCACTTTTCAATCTAACATTCCTCATTCCACATTATAATAATAAAAACTAGGAGGAGACTAAAACAAACAAACAACTACAACTACAACAACCAGCTTTTCCTTCAGTGCAAAAGTAAATAGAACCTTATGAGTAGCCTGAAATTTATTTTTAAATATTTTTAAGATAAGCATTTTTGTTAGAAAACCATATATTTTATATTACTAAGAAATAACAGGCAAAGTTTTAGTAACTTCTAAAAAGTCCAGTTACTTCTATTTATCTATTAACTCATCTCTTTATGAAGTAGAACATGATCACAACTATTGTATCTACCCAAGTTTGTATGCTTTGTTTATTTTATGTTTGCTATTTCCTTTCGTAATTTTTACAATATTTGATACATAATAGTATCTTTAAGTCCATCTATGGTTTCACAGAATTTGTTTGAACTTCATAAAAATGTACCATACTTTCGCACTGTCCTTGTATTACTTCTCTATTAACTTTCCAAGATTTATTCACTTTAGAGTGTGTAGCTATCATTTATTTTTAATCCTCCATAATGCTATGTTTACAAATTTGTACTTATCTGTACTTTTAAAAATACCTTAATTATAAACCATTTCTCATCTCACGTAACACTCATGTTACTTCTACACTTATCAGATATTATGTAAATGAAAACCACAACTCAGCAACAATATAGCACCATTTTTCAAAATTAAATGGCTTACCAGAATTCTTTAATTCTATCCTTTATTTGTATTAGATGACCCTTTACTCTGGTATTTGGCATTGTTCATATGGAGGAAAGCTTATAAGTTGATATTCCATAAATAGAAGGATTTATTATGATTAATTATTTCATTTAGAATGCATAGAATATGGTTGATTTAATATTTCTTTCTTACTCTCTGCCTGGAACATAGTGCTATCTATGTAATAGCCACTAAAATATTAAGTTAATTACCTAGATTTTAAACTTCATATGAATAGGAATAACATACAGAACTCTTCTCAGATTGGGACACCTGGGTGGCTCAGTCAGTTAAACGCCTGAGCCTTTAGCTCAGGTCATGATCTTAGGGTCCTGGGACTCAGTTCTGCAACAGATTCCATGCTTAGCCGGGAGTTTGCTTTTCCCTCACCCTGCTGCTCCCCCTGCTTGTGCTCTCTCTCACTCTCTCTCTTACAAATAAATAAAATTAAAAAAAATAAATTCTTCTCAGATAGCTAATATAGAATATCGTCTTTGTATTCATCAAAGGGAAAGTGCCATATAATAATGAAATTCAGACTACATCAAATTCATTTTTTAACCAGTAAGAAAGTACTGGAAACAAGCCAAAAATGTCTTTAATGAATTAAAGAAATAGATTGATTTTCAATATCTTAATGTTTCTAAAATAAATTGCAAGATTTTTATACTAGATATCAGTGTAAATATTCATTATACAAGGATATTCTAAAAATAAACCTGAGAAAACTACTTGACATATATGATGACGAAAACGAGTTTGACAAAAGTCAGTTTGGGTAAAACTTACAACACCTACCACCTGAAACTCTCGTTCTATAATTTAATTATTTTAATTTATAAAAATACAAAAATAATATATCAGAGTAAGTCTATTGATAGCTTTGAAGGTATGATCTGGTTGTGCACTGTTTACTATTGAAAGGGGAATCAAATATGTGATGCTTATGGTGTGACTATATTAAAATTCAACAAGTTCAGAAGCATACGAGGAATAGAATAAAGACAAAAGATGACCCTTACTTATCCTAAAGATAGACAATGGTATATATGTGCTAGTTGGGGAGAGAATCCAGTCAGTAGATGGAGGATGTGGTAGTGGAAAAAAAAAGACACAACGTTTTGGTTGAACGTTTAGCACTATATTTAACAAAGTGAAATTGTGTGTTAATAGCCTTGAATAAAATCCAAAAAATATTTTCAATTCATTGAAGATTATTTAGGAAAAACTTGAAAAATACAACTTGATAAGGATTCCAATAAAAGATTCATAAGCAATACAAGTTTCAGAATTTTTAGTATATTTTCCCTAAAAAGCCATTTGATTTAAATTAAAAAGAATTCTATTTACCTGCCACTTAAATAAGAGGAAATTATTTGGTTTTGTAATAAGTCAATAAAATAAATTAACATATCTTGAGAAAACAGATATGCACACTAAGTTAAAAATAATAGTGCTTAAGCTGTTCAGCAAACATTTGCAAAATTCCTTGCCATCAGCTAGCTCTGAAGTTCTGCTAGGTGAGTAAGGCCATGTATGTTACTGCTCAGAGTACTGACGCAAAGCAATTGTCCCCTTCACATCCATTTTTTGCCGTTGATATGTCATGCTATGTTGTTTAGAGATACATAGATGGCCCTACATGAAGGACTTTTTTGTGTGTGTATATGGGTGACTGTGATTTAACTTTCAAATCAGATGGCTCCTGATTTACAATGATTCAACTTATGATATATTTGGCAATGATGTGAAAGTGAATGTGATTCAGTAGAAACTGTACTTTGAATTTTGAATTTGGGTCTTTATAAAAAGGGCCAGTGACATGTGGTATGGTGCCGTCTTGTGATGCTGGGCAGGGGCAGTGAGCCACAGCTCCCATTCAGCTAGAAGATTACAGGGGTGAACACCTGATATTCTTACAACCACTCTATATATAACCATTCTTCTTTTTTTCAGTGTAATATTTAATAAATTGCATGTGATATTTGATACTTTGTTATAAAATAGGCTTTGCTTAAGATGATTTTGCCCAAATGCAGGCAAATGTAAGTGTTCTGAGTATGTTTAAATAAGCTTAAGGTAAGCTATGATATTTGATAGTTTAGGGGTATTAAATGCATTTTCAATTTTTTATGTGTTTCTCTGTACATAGCCCCGTTGTAAGTTGAGGAACATCTCTATATGTATATGTAGCCTTGGTATGGCTTACATATTATTGGCATGAAACATCTAGAACAGTACGTGTGCCATATGATTGTCTACAACATCAAACAAGTTTCTTGAAAACTTGTGCGAAAGGGGTTATGTCTTTAAGGATACTTATTTCAGAAGGGTTCTCTCAAACGTAAGATTTTTCAGAAGATAAGTGAAAATCTGACCAAACTAAACATTTTTCCATTTTCCCTAGTGAGCAAAGATAGCTAAAATCTATCTGCCATTTTCAACACTGTACTCAACGACTGAAATTCTAATTTAAGAACAGATTATTTATATCAAAACCACATGTTGGTCTAAACTTACACAATATTCATAAATCTCACTTAGAGCCTTGGACACTTTTATTTGTTGAGTCTATATGGTACTACGGACATTCATCTTTTTTGACCTCATAGCTTCATGTATGTCTATACTTTTGAAAATACATGCATCATAGTTCCATTGTAAAATGTCTGGGTTATAAAATTTGCTATGCTATCAAAATGGTAATAAGAACATACAAATGACCTGATGTAATGAACTGGACCAGATTGCCAGATATCACATTTCATACCAGAAAGATTCAGTGGTAAGTTTTAAAATGGCCAGCTATACTTCGACTGAAATAACTCATTTAAATTCTTTCTTTGTGTACAGTATTATACATTAGTCAGTATTATAGTAAATAAGTACTTTGGACACATGTAAATATGCTGTAATAAAAAATGTTTTTCTTCTTTATTTTAGTCCTTTTTACTTGTAAGACTAGCCACAAATACCATGCCTCCCCCAAAATAATTTGCAATCCAAATTTATTTCTAAATGAATTTATTGCACAGAAAAATATATATATATATATGTATACACATACAGTAGACATGTTCAAAAATAGTTACTCAACAGCAGGGCCCTAAATGTAAGCAGTATAGTTGTTTTCTTTTGTTTTGTTTTTTTCTTTTAAAAAAAAGAGGTTATGTGAAATATTGGAATTTTATTTCCAGGCCTAGTATTTCAAGACAGTTAACTACACTTACAGTGTCAACAGCCTCTTGTTGGCAGTATGATTTTATTGGCTCCATGGAATAACAGCAAGAATTTACTATTGCTTCTTTCTTTTATGACACACACAGAAAAAAAAATGGACACATTTGCTCAAGACCAACCAGAATTATTTTAACCAATCAAAATTGACGGGAGGCCTTCACTGCCAAAGTCACTGCTGGGTTTTCACAATTCATTGCAGACAATCTGCTACTCCCATTATGATAAAGGAGAGAAGAGTCATAATCAGGGAAGAAAGCTAGATTAATACTTGTAATTATCATTGAATTATTTAGCCTGCTATAGGATTATTATTATTAGTGTCATTTGATAATTTTCTCTCATTTTATTAAACACAACTGTAATTACCCTACCTAATATTTCTCTGTATTGGTTGACTAGCTAGCAAAGATTGATGAAAATATCCATTAGCCACACATATAAAATGCTGCATTATGATGCTGTTGAATCAGAACATACCACTACCTGATCCTGTAGCTCTTTGAGGATTTGCAAATCAATTAATTCTATGTTTATTGGATTCTTCCCATACAATTAGAAAATTTATACTAGAGTCCATGAACATTATTAGTTTTACCATTTTAAACCAGCAATCACACTTTGATTTTTACAACAAATGCAGAAATATAAATACACACATATGGGTCACTTTTCTGTTAGTCTGTCTGGACTTCAAAATCCTATTCCTCAAGATAATGCACACCAAAGTTCTGGATTAAACAAGAAATTAGATGGCACCTGAACACTTGGTTTAATATTCTCCAAAGGACTATGCAACCTATTTCTTACATTATGACATTGTTTTACAAAGATCCACACTTTTATAATGTTAGTATTTTTAATAATCAATAAAGTCAATTAATCATGATTAAAAATCAAACATAAAAATTTCAACGTTTTGCTTTTGCCCCCTCTATTTAGAACTTATTTATAGCCTGATAATTCAAAGGTCTCTATGTTTATGAAAATCTGGACAGAAATAGCTCTAAGATCCCATTCAGAACTTGATATTAATCTAAGTCTTTTGGCTCCAGGATAACCTGAGAGCAAAGAGTAGGACAAAGGATTTGAGTACTGTTAGTTTATCTGGGAGATTATCCAAGGTAGAAAAGAATGGGTAAGTGATAACAGTGAAGAAGCAACTTTGTCAAAGAGGTACATTGTTGATATAATTGTTGTTGAAAGAAAATGAAGGCTTGCTTTTACTGAAAGATCCTGAGAAACTTCTTTAAGTTGTCCTCATGAAGACCTGAAAACTGACAATTTTATCTATGGTTCTTATTTCCACTTCACAGAGAGCTGTCCTCAGAGGACATTAACTCTCCTCCTACACTTTTGGGTTGTGTTGGACACATTCTAAAATGAGAGAGAGAACATGAGATGCTATCAGTGTTAAGTAACTGCAATTTCCCATGGAACTATCCACCACAGGTTTGGCTATAATCAGGTGTTGGGCCTTGATATCAGAGGGATTTGAGGCAGTATCATTTTAGGTTAATCATTATATCTGAAATTTCCAAAAACTTCAACTGATGAAACTTTGATTATAAATCTATAAATATAACAATAAATCTACAGTATTCCAATTATTTTCATAGAAATACACAGACAAAGCATCAATTGATTAATATTTAAATGTTACAAAATACTGAACTGAAAGAATTTGGTCATATAGCAACGTGTAAGAAGTAGAACTTAGGTTTAGGTTAGAACTCAGGATGCATTTGAGACTCAGTTAAGAAATTGAATGGAGGGACGCCTGGGTGGCTCAGTGGGTTAAGCCACTGTCTTCGGCTCAGGTCATGATCCCAGGATCCTGGGACCGAGCCCCAAATCGGGCTCTCTGCTCAGCAGGGAGCCTGCTTCCTCCTCTCCCTCTGCCCGCCTCTCTGCCTGCTTGTCAACACTCTCTGTCAAATAAATTAAAAAATCTTAACAAAAAAAAATTGAATGGATGTCTATCTTATAGGTTTGCTAAAAATCAGTGACTTTGTGTTCACGTGTGGCTATGCAGGAATTTTTAACTTTCTCTAAGAAGTTATTAGATTTGATTATATAATGGCAGTAAAGGATGGGGAAAAGCAAAGTACAAACCCCATAAAGACAAAGACACTGAGTATGAGACAAGAGTAATAGATAAGAGGAATCAATGCATTTGAGGAAAATGGGAATTGAAATACACAATGATTGTTGATTTTTTTAGATGGAGAACACAAAACTAGCTTGCAAGAAGGAAATAACAGAAGACATGTTGTGATGTGAGACAGAATCCTGGAAAAGGCAGTAACGTGGAATAAAGGAGTAGGGAGAGCATATCAGGTAATTTGGATAGGAAGGAGTTAGGAGGTAATTACTTGATAAATTTTATATGGCCCACTTAAATGCACAGATTTCTCTTCTTTGATTTATATGGAGAACAGAGTGTCCTTTGTCTTCCCTTTCAGAGCACCAGAGGTGTACTCTTTCAGACTGAAAACCTGAAAAGCTCAGGACTCAGTTGCTTAAGCACAGCTGAGAGGACATATTTCAATTAAGATTTACATTTTGCTGTATGTAGTAGACTGTCAAAAGTGGTTTAACCATATTTTTTCATTTAACAAGAAGACTACAGAGAGTGTTTTCTGGTGTTGGTTCAGAGTCTTAAGAAAGTCAAGTGAGGGCGCCTGGGTGGCTCAGTGGGTTAAGCCGCTGCCTTCGGCTCGGGTCATGATCTCAGGGTCCTGGGATCTAGTCCCGCATCAGGCTCTCTTCTCAGCAGGGAGCCTGCTTCCTCCTCTCTCTCTGCATGCCTCTCTGCCTACTTGTAACCCCTCTCTGTCAAATAAATAAATGAAAATCTTTAAAAAAAATAAAAATAAAAATAAAAATAAGAAAGTTAAGTGAACTATCTTAGAGGTTTTCATGGCTTTTTATTCACAGTTGCAAAAATTGCTGTTGGAGTTCTCACTATTAAGCCCACATTTCTGGCAGAGAGATAGAGGTAAAAGAGAATGATAGCTTGTACAACTGATACTTTGTCATATGGTTACAATATAACTAGAAAAGAGACAATAAAATATTTGATGTTGTTTTAAGTTTCCTTGTTGTCAATCCCTCAGTGCTTTCTGATATTAAAGGAAAAAGTAGATGCATATTGACCTGGCTACTATCAACACCTTTCGGTCTCTTTTGGATAACCAATATCTCTAATCTCTTCTTCCCAGTAAAAAAAAAATAAAATATATTCATAACTCATACTTTGCCATCTCAAGTTACTGCACCAAGATAAAAATACAATGATTTTCATTTGTCCCAAATGGACAGAATACCTTCCTTATGATATCATGTCTTATAGATAATTGGCTTGCTACCAATATACCCAGATGTGACTGTGGAAGAGACAGGAAAAAATTAATAATATTTATTTATTCCTTGGGTTGACCCTGTTTACACAGATGCATTACTATTAGAAAAGGTTGGTTTGGGACATTGGAATGAATTTACTTAATGGGTATCTATGTAATTGGGTTGGAGAAAATTTTTAATTTCTACAAAAATTATTAGAATTCTATCTTATTCTCTTTTGTTAATTTTCACATGTTAACAAAGACAACGTTTTTGTCTAGCAGACAAGATCTTAAATCCTAACAAAACTCAATTTTTTCCTTTTTTTTTTAAGTTTGAGAGCCCCATCTTCTCTCATGCTGCTTTAAATACAACTCAAAAAAAAAAAAAAAAGAAGCTAAATGGGGCAGTAAGACCAGACTTTTTATATTATTTTATTTATCTTATTTTAATTAAAAAATTAAAGATTGTATTTATTTTTTGAGAGAGAGAGCATGAGTGGGGCAGGGGGAGGTAAATGCAGAGGGAGACTGAGAAGTATACTTCCTAATGAGCAGGAAGCCCGATATGGAGCTCAAACCCAGGATCCTGACTGAGATCATGACCAGAGACAAAGGCAGATACATGTGCAAAATCCCTTTTTTTCTGGGAAACAATACTTTACAAGAGATGTTTGAAAAAGTACTGGGGAATCAACTTTAATTGGAGATACAAAAATTTAATTGACTTTTGTAAAGCTACAGGAATCCAAATGATGGGAATCCCAGCCCGTTTAGGTTGTGGACCACAGAGTATTCTTCTCTGTAATATTTTATTTTCTTCCATGTCTACTAACTCTAGTCCAAGTTCACTGATCTCTTTTTAGATAGTGCACTCGTTTCTCCAAGGGTTGTTTCTGCGAGTTCTGGGTATGGCACATGGTGGCAAGCCCAAGTCTGCCCTTAAGACAGGTGGCCAAGGAGATGCTGTCCCCTTGGGACCAGAGGCACAGGACAGGCCTGCCTTCTGTCCAGACTCCTTCCTCAGAGGGGAGCACGGGACCCTGCCCTAGTCGTCCCCTCATGTCTCCTTAGCAGCCAGGCTTCCATCTGTCCGCACAGGGAGCGGGTGACAGTTGTCTTATCAGCGGCCTGCTGTTCGAGCCACGGCAGGCTATCCTGCTTCCCGAGCATTTCCCGACCCCAAGGCCAACGGCTCCTTCTCTTCCCCGGGGGCGGCATGCTGCGCCTTCCCCACACGTGGCTTCTCTCTCAGGCAGAGGGGATGCTAGGGAAAAGGGTATTTCGCTCCGTGCGGGAATATTCCACAGAGCTGCAGAGACTAGCCCAGGCAAGCAGCAGCAGCATCCCCAAACCCAACTCTGATTTCCCAAGGAACACTGTGCTTTCCCAGGGGAGATGCCCAGGCAAAGAGGCTTTCGCTGTATGCGGGTTTCTCCCACTGCGCGACTGGGTTCAGGCATGCAGCAGCAGCCCGCAGAACGTTTCTCAGCGAATGCTGTGCTTTCGCAGAGGATTTGGCTTGGAGCAAACAGCACTTCACTGCTGCTTCCTAAGCAAGGCTTCAGCCACGTCAGGGAAGAAGAGCTTTGGGAGAGCTGGTGCCTCTTGGGCCTTGCTTTCCCTGGCTCATTGTTCGCGTCCTGGGTTCACTCTGCCTGGCCGAACTAAGCAGACACAGCTAGAACCCTCGAGTAGCATGCGTAGCCTAGGATTGCACTCAATGCACATTACCATCTCCCAGTGTGGACATCACTTGGCCTTTTACTCCGGCTCCAGGAGAACTCGCGGACTACGCCAGTGCTTTCCCCACAGGAAAGGAGAGGTGTCATTATCCCTGCACACCGCCCGTGCACTGAATAGGGAGCTTTGGGGGACTGTCCCCACTCCTTCCCCTTAAACCCCGTGCCTCCTCCAAGCTTCCACATCCTGCAGGAAGATGGCATCTGACTCCCCGTTATTTCAGGGAGCTGTTTTTGCGACTTCAGGGTAGGCGCAGTGGCTAGCGCATCTCTGCGCCAGGGACAGGTGGCCAAGGAGCTGCTATCTCTTTGGGCCCAGAGGCTCAGGACAGGCATGCTTTCTACCCAGACTCCTAACTAAGACGGAGCACGCGCCCTGCCCTACTCATCACCTCCTCTCTCCTTAGCAGCCAGGCTTCCATCTCTCTGCACAGGGAGCGGGAGACACTTGTATTGCCACCGGCCGCTGTGCCTGCCTGGGCTGGCTCTCCTCCTTCGCAACCGTTTCCAGACCAGAAGGCCAACGGCTCCTGCACTTCTCCCTGGGCAGCGTGCTGCACCTTCCACAGATGCTCCTGGGGAGCCCAGTGAAAGACGTGTCCCTTTCCTTAAGGCTCTTTCCACAGGCGCAACCGCGCTTCTCTCTCAGGCAGAGGGGATGCCCAGGAAAAGAGGATTTCGCTCCATGCAGGTTTATTACACCGTGCTGTGGAGACCAGCTCAGGCAAACAGGAGCATCCCTCAGACTGGACTCTGATTTCCCAAAGAATGCTGTGCTTTCCCAGAGGGGATGCCGGACAAAGAGGCTTTCGCTCTATGCGGGTTTCTCCCATCCTGCTATGAATACTAGGCTAAGGCAAGCAGCAACAGCAGCACACAGAACCGACTCAGATTTCCCAGCGACTGCTATGCTTTCGCAGAGGTTTTCAGCTTGGCATGAACCGCACTTCACTGCTGCTTCCTCAGCAAGAATTTGGGTTTTCGCTCAGTCGCGGCAGGGAAGAAGAGCTGCGGGAGAGCTGGTGCCTCTTGGGACTTGCTTTCCTGGGCTCCAAGTTCACGCCCGGGGTTCACCTTGCTAAAACGAACTAAGCAGACACAGTCACAACCCTGCAGCTGCGTGCGTGGCCTAGCATGGCACTCTATGCCTATTACCATCTCCTGGGGTAGGTAAGGCTTTGCCTTTTCTCCGGTGCTCAGGCAGACTCGGGGTCTAGGCCAGTCCTTCAGCACAGGGGAGAGGAGGCGACAGGATCACTGCACACGACCCGTGCACTGGGATGGGGAACTGTGGGGGACTGTCTCCACTCCTTCCCTGGCACACGCCCTGCCACCCAATTCCCTGCCATATCTTGGTGGAAGACGGCATCTGACTGCCCGTTTCTCCATGGGGCTGTTTCTGCGAGTTCCGGGAATGGCACCTGGTGGCAAGCCCAAGTCTGCCCTTGGGACAGGTGGCCAAGGAGATGCTGTCCCCTTGGGACCAGAGGCACAGGACAGGCGTGCCTTCTGACCAGACTCCTGCCTTAGTGTGGAGCACGGGACCCTGCCCTAGTCGTCCCCTCATGTCTCCTTAGCAGCCAGGCTTCCATCTCTCGGCACAGGGAGCGGGTGACACTTGTCTTGCCAGCGGCCAGCTGTTCGTGCCACGGCAGGCTATCCTGCGTCCCGAGTGTTTCCCGACCCCAAGGCCAACGGCTCCTTCTCTTCTCCGGGGGCGGCGTGCTGCACCCTCCCCACACTTGATTCCCTCTCAGGCAGAGGGGATGCTAGGGCAAAGGATATTTCTCTCCATGCGGGTATCTTCCACCGACCTGCAGAGACTAGGCCAGGCAAGCAGCAGCAGCCCCAAACCCAACGCTGATTTCCCAAGGAACGTTGTGCTTTCCCAGGGGAGATGCCCAGGCAAAGAGGCTTTCGCTGTATGCGGGTTTCTCCCACCGCTACACAGGGCTCAGGCAAGCAGCAGCAGCCCGCAGAACATTTCTCAGCGAATGCAGTGCTTTCGCAGAGGCTTTGGCTTGGAGCCAGAAGCACTTCGCTGCTGCTTCCTCAGCAAGGCTTCAGTCGCGTCAGGTAAGAAGAGCTGTGGGAGAGCTGGTGCCTCTTGGGCCTTGCTTTCCCTGGCTCATTGTTCGCGTCCTGGGTTCACCCTGCCAGGCGGAACCAAGCAGACACAGCCACAACCCTACAGTAGCATGCGTAGCCTAGGAGGCACTCTATGCACACAACCATCTCCCAGTGTAGGCATCGCTTGGCCTTTTACTCTGGCACTCAGGCGAACTCGCGGACTAGGCCAGTGCTTTCCCATTGGAAAGGAGAGGTGACATTATCCCTGCACACCGCCCGTATACTGAATAGGGAGCTTTGGGGGACTGTACCCACTCCTTCCCCTTAAACCCCGTGCCTCCGCCAAGCTTCCACATCCTGTAGGAAGACGGCGTCTGACTCCCCGTTATTTCAGGGAGCTGTTTCTGCGAGTTCAGGGTAGGCGCCTCGTGGCTACAGCATGTCTGCCCCAGGGACAGGTGGCCAAGGAGCTGCTGTCTCCTTGGCCCACAGGCTCAGGACAGGCATGCTTTCTACCCAGACTCCTTCCTAAGAGTGGAGCACCTGCCCTGCCCTACTCATCCCCTCCTATCTCCTTAGCAGCCAGGCTTCCGTCTCTCTGCACAGGGAGCGGGTGACACTTGTATTGCCACCGGCCGCTGTGCCTGCCAGGGCCGGCTCTCCTGCTTCGCAACCGTTTCCAGACCGGAAGGCCAACGGCTCCTGCACTTCTCCCTGGGCAGCGTGCTGCACCTTCCACATACATGCTACTGGGGAGCGCATGAAAGACGTGACCCTTTCCTTAAGGCTCTTTCCACAGATGCAAGCGCTTTTCTCGCTCAGGCAGAGGGGTGCTAGGGCAAAGAGGATTTCGCTCCATGCAGGTATCTTCCACCATGCTGCGGAGACTAGCTCAGGCATTCAGCTGCAGCATCACACACATCCGATTCTGATTTCCCAACGAATGCTGTGCCTTCCCAGAGGAGATGCCCGGCAAAGAGGCTTTCGCTGTATGCGGGTATCTCCCACCGCGAGACTGGGCTCAGGCAAGCAGCAGAAGAGACCGCAGAACCGACTCTGATTTCCCACCCACTGCTATGCTTTCCCAGAGGTTTTCAGCTTGGCGCAAACCGCACCTCGCTGCTGCTTCCTCAGCAAGGCTTTGGTCGTTCGCTCTGTCCCGGAAGGGAAGAAGAGCCACGGGAGAGCTGGTGCCTCTTGGGCCTTGCTTTCCGGGCTCCAAGTTTGCGCCCGGGGTTCACCTTGCTGAGCCAATCTAAGCAGACACAGTCACAACCCTGCAGCTGCGTGCGTGGCCTAGCATGGCACTCTATGCCTATTACCATCTCCTGGGGTAGGTAAGGCTTTGCCTTTTGTCCGGTGCTCAGGCAGACTCGGGGTCTAGGCCAGTCCTTCAGCACAGGGGAGAGGAGGCGACAGGATCACTGCACACGACCCGTGCACTGGGATGGGGAACTGTGGGGAACTGTCTCCACTCCTTCCCTGGCACACGCCCTGCCACCCAATTCCCTGCCATATCTTGGTGGAAGACGGCATCTGACTGCCCGTTTCTCCATGGGGCTGTTTCTGCGAGTTCCGGGAATGGCACCTGGTGGCAAGCCCAAGTCTGCCCTTGGGACAGGTGGCCAAGGAGATGCTGTCCCCTTGGGACCAGAGGCACAGGACAGGCGTGCCTTCTGACCAGACTCCTGCCTTAGTGTGGAGCACGGGACCCTGCCCTAGTCGTCCCCTCATGTCTCCTTAGCAGCCAGGCTTCCATCTCTCGGCACAGGGAGCGGGTGACTCTTGTCTTGCCAGCGGCCAGCTGTTCGTGCCACGGCAGGCTATCCTGCGTCCCGAGTGTTTCCCGACCCCAAGGCCAACGGCTCCTTCTCTTCTCCGGGGGCGGCGTGCTGCACCCTCCCCACACTTGATTCCCTCTCAGGCAGAGGGGATGCTAGGGCAAAGGATATTTCTCTCCATGCGGGTATCTTCCACCGACCTGCAGAGACTAGGCCAGGCAAGCAGCAGCAGCCCCAAACCCAACGCTGATTTCCCAAGGAACGTTGTGCTTTCCCAGGGGAGATGCCCAGGCAAAGAGGCTTTCGCTGTATGCGGGTTTCTCCCACCGCTACACAGGGCTCAGGCAAGCAGCAGCAGCCCGCAGAACATTTCTCAGCGAATGCAGTGCTTTCGCAGAGGCTTTGGCTTGGAGCCAGAAGCACTTCGCTGCTGCTTCCTCAGCAAGGCTTCAGTCGCGTCAGGTAAGAAGAGCTGTGGGAGAGCTGGTGCCTCTTGGGCCTTGCTTTCCCTGGCTCATTGTTCGCGTCCTGGGTTCACCCTGCCAGGCGGAACCAAGCAGACACAGCCACAACCCTACAGTAGCATGCGTAGCCTAGGAGGCACTCTATGCACACAACCATCTCCCAGTGTAGGCATCGCTTGGCCTTTTACTCTGGCACTCAGGCGAACTCGCGGACTAGGCCAGTGCTTTCCCATTGGAAAGGAGAGGTGACATTATCCCTGCACACCGCCCGTATACTGAATAGGGAGCTTTGGGGGACTGTACCCACTCCTTCCCCTTAAACCCCGTGCCTCCGCCAAGCTTCCACATCCTGTAGGAAGACGGCGTCTGACTCCCCGTTATTTCAGGGAGCTGTTTCTGCGAGTTCAGGGTAGGCGCCTCGTGGCTACAGCATGTCTGCCCCAGGGACAGGTGGCCAAGGAGCTGCTGTCTCCTTGGCCCACAGGCTCAGGACAGGCATGCTTTCTACCCAGACTCCTTCCTAAGAGTGGAGCACCTGCCCTGCCCTACTCATCCCCTCCTATCTCCTTAGCAGCCAGGCTTCCGTCTCTCTGCACAGGGAGCGGGTGACACTTGTATTGCCACCGGCCGCTGTGCCTGCCAGGGCCGGCTCTCCTGCTTCGCAACCGTTTCCAGACCAGAAGGCCAACGGCTCCTGCACTTCTCCCTGGGCAGCGTGCTGCACCTTCCACATACATGCTACTGGGGAGCGCATGAAAGACGTGACCCTTTCCTTAAGGCTCTTTCCACAGATGCAAGCGCTTTTCTCGCTCAGGCAGAGGGGTGCTAGGGCAAAGAGGATTTCGCTCCATGCAGGTATCTTCCACCATGCTGCGGAGACTAGCTCAGGCATTCAGCTGCAGCATCACACACATCCGATTCTGATTTCCCAACGAATGCTGTGCCTTCCCAGAGGAGATGCCCGGCAAAGAGGCTTTCGCTGTATGCGGGTATCTCCCACCGCGAGACTGGGCTCAGGCAAGCAGCAGAAGAGACCGCAGAACCGACTCTGATTTCCCACCCACTGCTATGCTTTCCCAGAGGTTTTCAGCTTGGCGCAAACCGCACCTCGCTGCTGCTTCCTCAGCAAGGCTTTGGTCGTTCGCTCTGTCCCGGCAGGGAAGAAGAGCCACGGGAGAGCTGGTGCCTCTTGGGCCTTGCTTTCCGGGCTCCAAGTTTGCGCCCGGGGTTCACCTTGCTGAGCCAATCTAAGCAGACACAGTCACAACCCTGCAGCAGCGTGCGTGGCCTAGCATGGCACTCTATGCCTATTACCATCTCCTGGGGTAGGTAAGGCTTTGCCTTTTGTCCGGTGCTCAGGCAGACTCGGGGTCTAGGCCAGTCCTTCAGCACAGGGGAGAGGAGGCGACAGGATCACTGCACACGACCCGTGCACTGGGATGGGGAACTGTGGGGAACTGTCTCCACTCCTTCCCTGGCACACGCCCTGCCACCCAATTCCCTGCCACATCTTGGTGGAAGACGGCATCTGACTGCCCGTTTCTCCATGGGGCTGTTTCTGCGAGTTCCGGGAATGGCACCTGGTGGCAAGCCCAAGTCTGCCCTTGGGACAGGTGGCCAAGGAGATGCTGTCCCCTTGGGACCAGAGGCACAGGACAGGCGTGCCTTCTGACCAGACTCCTGCCTTAGTGTGGAGCACGGGACCCTGCCCTAGTCGTCCCCTCATGTCTCCTTAGCAGCCAGGCTTCCATCTCTCGGCACAGGGAGCGGGTGACACTTGTCTTGCCATCGGCCAGCTGTTCGTGCCACGGCAGGCTATCCTGCGTCCCGAGTGTTTCCCGACCCCAAGGCCAACGGCTCCTTCTCTTCTCCGGGGGCGGCGTGCTGCACCTTCCCCACACTTGATTCCCTCTCAGGCAGAGGGGATGCTAGGGCAAAGGATATTTCTCTCCATGCGGGTATCTTCCACCGACCTGCAGAGACTAGGCCAGGCAAGCAGCAGCATCCCCAAACCCAACTCTGATTTCCCAAGGAATGTTGTGCTTTCCCAGGGGAGATGCCCAGGCAAAGAGGCTTTCGCTGTATGCGGGTTTCTCCCACCGCTACACAGGGCTCAGGCAAGCAGCAGAAGCCCGCAGAACATTTTTCAGCGAATGCAGTGCTTTCGCAGAGGCTTTGGCTTGGAGCCAGAAGCACTTCGCTGCTGCTTCCTCAGCAAGGCTTCAGTCCCGTCAGGTAAGAAGAGCTTTGGGAGAGCTGGTGCCTCTTGGGCCTTGCTTTCCCTGGCTCATTGTTCGCGTCCTGGGTTCACCCTGCCAGGCGGAACCAAGCAGACACAGCCACAACCGTACAGTAGCATGCGTAGCCTAGGAGGCACTCTATGCACACAACCATCTCCCAGTGTAGGCATCGCTTGGCCTTTTACTCTGGCACTCAGGCGAACTCGCGGACTAGGCCAGTGCTTTCCCACAGGAATGGAGAGGTGACATTATCCCTGCACACCGCCCGTATACTGAATAGGGAGCTTTGGGGGACTGTACCCACTCCTTCCCCTTAAACCCCGTGCCTCCGCCAAGCTTCCACATCCTGGAGCAAGAAGGCCTCTGAATCCCCGTTATTTCAGGGAGCTGTTTCTGCGAGTTCAGGGTAGGCGCCTCGTGGCTACAGCATGTCTGCCCCAGGGACAGGTGGCCAAGGAGCTGCTGTCTCCTTGGCCCACAGGCTCAGGACAGGCATGCTTTCTACCCAGACTCCTTCCTAAGAGTGGAGCACCTGCCCTGTCCTACTCATCCCCTCCTATCTCCTTAGCAGCCAGGCTTCCGTATCTCAGCACAGGGAGCGGGTGACACTTGTATTGCCACCGGCCGCTGTGCCTGCCAGGGCCGGCTCTCCTGCTTCGCAACCGTTTCCAGACCAGAAGGCCAACGGCTCCTGCACTTCTCCCTGGGCAGCGTGCTGCACCTTCCACATACATGCTACTGGGGAGCGCATGAAAGACGTGACCCTTTCCTTAAGGCTCTTTCCACAGATGCAAGCGCTTTTCTCGCTCAGGCAGAGGGGTGCTAGGGCAAAGAGGATTTCGCTCCATGCAGGTATCTTCCACCATGCTGCGGAGACTAGCTCAGGCATTCAGCTGCAGCATCACACACATCCGATTCTGATTTCCCAACGAATGCTGTGCCTTCCCAGAGGAGATGCCCGGCAAAGAGGCTTTCGCTGTATGCGGGTATCTCCCACCGCGAGACTGGGCTCAGGCAAGCAGCAGAAGAGACCGCAGAACCGACTCTGATTTCCCACCCACTGCTATGCTTTCCCAGAGGTTTTCAGCTTGGCGCAAACCGCACCTCGCTGCTCCTTCCTCAGCAAGGCTTTGGTCGTTCGCTCTGTCCCGGCAGGGAAGAAGAGCCACGGGAGAGCTGGTGCCTCTTGGGCCTTGCTTTCCGGGCTCCAAGTTTGCGCCCGGGGTTCACCTTGCTGAGCCAATCTAAGCAGACACAGTCACAACCCTGCAGCTGCGTGCGTGGCCTAGCATGGCACTCTATGCCTATTACCATCTCCTGGGGTAGGTAAGGCTTTGCCTTTTGTCCGGTGCTCAGGCAGACTCGGGGTCTAGGCCAGTCCTTCAGCACAGGGGAGAGGAGGCGACAGGATCACTGCACACGACCCGTGCACTGGGATGGGGAACTGTGGGGGACTGTCTCCACTCCTTCCCTGGCACACGCCCTGCCACCCAATTCCCTGCCACATCTTGGTGGAAGACGGCATCTGACTGCCCGTTTCTCCATGGGGCTGTTTCTGCGAGTTCCGGGAATGGCACCTGGTGGCAAGCCCAAGTCTGCCCTTGGGACAGGTGGCCAAGGAGATGCTGTCCCCTTGGGACCAGAGGCACAGGACAGGCGTGCCTTCTGACCAGACTCCTGCCTTAGTGTGGAGCACGGGACCCTGCCCTAGTCGTCCCCTCATGTCTCCTTAGCAGCCAGGCTTCCATCTCTCGGCACAGGGAGCGGGTGACACTTGTCTTGCCAGCGGCCAGCTGTTCGTGCCACGGCAGGCTATCCTGCGTCCCGAGTGTTTCCCGACCCCAAGGCCAACGGCTCCTTCTCTTCTCCGGGGGCGGCGTGCTGCACCTTCCCCACACTTGATTCCCTCTCAGGCAGAGGGGATGCTAGGGCAAAGGATATTTCTCTCCATGCGGGTATCTTCCACCGACCTGCAGAGACTAGGCCAGGCAAGCAGCAGCAGCCCCAAACCCAACGCTGATTTCCCAAGGAACGTTGTGCTTTCCCAGGGGAGATGCCCAGGCAAAGAGGCTTTCGCTGTATGCGGGTTTCTCCCACCGCTACACAGGGCTCAGGCAAGCAGCAGCAGCCCGCAGAACATTTCTCAGCGAATGCAGTGCTTTCGCAGAGGCTTTGGCTTGGAGCCAGAAGCACTTCGCTGCTGCTTCCTCAGCAAGGCTTCCGTCGCGTCAGGTAAGAAGAGCTGTGGGAGAGCTGGTGCCTCTTGGGCCTTGCTTTCCCTGGCTCATTGTTCGCGTCCTGGGTTCACCCTGCCAGGCGGAACCAAGCAGACACAGCCACAACCCTACAGTAGCATGCGTAGCCTAGGAGGCACTCTATGCACACAACCATCTCCCAGTGTAGGCATCGCTTGGCCTTTTACTCTGGCACTCAGGCGAACTCGCGGACTAGGCCAGTGCTTTCCCATTGGAAAGGAGAGGTGACATTATCCCTGCACACCGCCCGTATACTGAATAGGGAGCTTTGGGGGACTGTACCCACTCCTTCCCCTTAAACCCCGTGCCTCCGCCAAGCTTCCACATCCTGTAGGAAGACGGCGTCTGACTCCCCGTTATTTCAGGGAGCTGTTTCTGCGAGTTCAGGGTAGGCGCCTCGTGGCTACAGCATGTCTGCCCCAGGGACAGGTGGCCAAGGAGCTGCTGTCTCCTTGGCCCACAGGCTCAGGACAGGCATGCTTTCTACCCAGACTCCTTCCTAAGAGTGGAGCACCTGCCCTGCCCTACTCATCCCCTCCTATCTCCTTAGCAGCCAGGCTTCCGTCTCTCTGCACAGGGAGCGGGTGACACTTGTATTGCCACCGGCCGCTGTGCCTGCCAGGGCCGGCTCTCCTGCTTCGCAACCGTTTCCAGACCAGAAGGCCAACGGCTCCTGCACTTCTACCTCGGCAGCGTGCTGCACCTTCCACATACATGCTACTGGGGAGCGCATGAAAGACGTGACCCTTTCCTTAAGGCTCTTTCCACAGATGCAAGCGCTTTTCTCGCTCAGGCAGAGGGGTGCTAGGGCAAAGAGGATTTCGCTCCATGCAGGTATCTTCCACCATGCTGCGGAGACTAGCTCAGGCATTCAGCTGCAGCATCACACACATCCGATTCTGATTTCCCAACGAATGCTGTGCCTTCCCAGAGGAGATGCCCGGCAAAGAGGCTTTCGCTGTATGCGGGTATCTCCCACCGCGAG
This sequence comes from Mustela lutreola, assembly GCF_030435805.1. Lineage (NCBI taxonomy): Eukaryota > Metazoa > Chordata > Mammalia > Carnivora > Mustelidae > Mustela > Mustela lutreola. The sequence continues at coordinate 118,401,324 of NC_081299.1, read as the reverse complement.
ACTGGGCTCAGGCAAGCAGCAGAAGAGACCGCAGAACCGACTCTGATTTCCCACCCACTGCTATGCTTTCCCAGAGGTTTTCAGCTTGGCGCAAACCGCACCTCGCTGCTGCTTCCTCAGCAAGGCTTTGGTCGTTCGCTCTGTCCCGGCAGGGAAGAAGAGCCACGGGAGAGCTGGTGCCTCTTGGGCCTTGCTTTCCGGGCTCCAAGTTTGCGCCCGGGGTTCACCTTGCTGAGCCAATCTAAGCAGACACAGTCACAACCCTGCAGCAGCGTGCGTGGCCTAGCATGGCACTCTATGCCTATTACCATCTCCTGGGGTAGGTAAGGCTTTGCTCTTTGTGCCGGCGCTCAGTCAGACTCGGGGTCTAGGCCAGTGCCTTCACCACAGGAGAGAGGAGGCGACAGGATCCCTGTACACAGCCCGTGCACTGGGATGGGGAACTGTGGGGGACAGTCTCCACTCCATCCTCTGCACACTCCCTGCCACCCAAAAGCTGCAACATCTTGGTGGAAGACGGCATCTGACTGCCCGTTTCTCCATGGAGTTGTTTCTGCGAGTTGCGGGTATGGCACCTGGTGGCAAGCCCAAGTCTGCCCTTGGGACAGGTGGCCCAGGAGATGCTGTCCCCTTGGGACCAGAGGCACAGGACAGGCCTGCCTTCTGCCCAGACTCCTTCATCAGAGTGGAGCACACGCCCCTGCCCTAGTCGTCCCCTCATGTCTCCTTAGCAACCAGGCTTCCATCTCTCTGGACAGGGAGCGGGGGACACTTGTCTTGCCACTGGCCTGCGGCTCGAGCCACGGAAGGCTATCCTGCTTCCCGAGCGTTTCACGACGCCAAGGCCAACGGCTGCTTCACTTCTCTGTGGACGGCGTGCCGTGCCTTCCCCACACTTGCTCCTGGGGAGCGCGGTGACAGACGTGTGCAACCACGCTTCTCTTCCAGGCAGAGGGGATGCTAGGGCAAAGAGTATTTCGCTCCATGCGGTTATCTTCCACCCTGCTGCGGAGACTAGCTCAGGCAAGCAGCAGCAGCATCCCCAAACGCAATTCAGAATTCCCAACGAATGATGTGCTTTCCAAGGGCAGATGACAATGCAAAGAGGCTTTCGCTGTATGCGGGTTTCTCCCACCGCGAGACAGAGCTCAGGCAAGGAGCAGCAGCACGCAGAACATTCCTCAGCGAATGCTGTGCTTTCGCAGAGGCTTTGGCTTGGAGCGAACAGCACTTCGCTGCTGCTTCCTCAGCAAGGCTTCAGTCGCGTCAGGGCAGAAGAGCTTCGGGAGAGCTGGTGCCTCTTGGGCCATGCTATCCCTGGCTCATTGTTCGCGTCCTGGGTTCACCCTGCCAGGGGGAACCAAGCAGACACAGCCACAACCCTACAGTGGCATGCGTAGCCTAGGATAGCACTCTATGCACACAACCATCTCCCAGTGTAGGCATTGCTTGGCCTTTTACTCTGGCACTCAGGCGAACTTGCGGACTAGGCCAGTGCTTTACCACAGGAATGGAGAGGTGACATTATCCCTGCACACCGCCCGAACACTGAATAGGGAGCTTTGGGAGACTGTCCCCACTCCTTCCCCTTAAACCCCGTGCCTCCTCCAAGCTTCCACATCCTGGAGGAAGACGGCATCTGCCTCCTCGTTATTTCAGGGAGCTGTTTCTGCGAGAAGGGTAGGCGCCCCGTGGCTAGAGCATGTCTGCCCCAGGGACAGGTGGCCAAGGAGCTGCTCTCTCCTTGGCCCAAAGGCTCAGGACAGGCATGCTTTCTACCCAGACTCTTTCCTAAGAGTGGAGCACGCGCCCTGCCATTCTCATCTCTTCCTGTCTCCTTAGCAGCCAGGCTTCCGTCTCTCTGCACAGGGAGCGGGAGACACTTGTATTGCCACCGGCCGCTGAGCATGCCAGGGCTGGCTCTCCTGCTTCGCAACCGTTTCCAGACCAGAAGGCCAACGGCTCCTGCTCTTCTCCCTGGGCAGCGTGCTGCACCTTCCACAGATGCTCCTGGGGAGCCCAGTGAAAGACGTGTCCCTTTCCTTAAGGCTCTTTCCACAGGCGCAACCGCGCTTCTCTCCCAGGCAGAGGGGATGCTACGGCAAAGAGTACTTCGCTACATGCGGTTATCTTCCACCCTGCTGCGGAGACTAGCTCAGGCAAGCAGCAGCAGCATCCCCAAACGCAATTCAGAATTCCCAACGAATGATGTGCTTTCCAAGGGCAGATGACAATGCAAAGAGGCTTTCGCTGTATGCGGGTTTCTCCCACCGCGAGACAGAGCTCAGGCAAGGAGCAGCAGCACGCAGAACATTCCTCAGCGAATGCTGTGCTTTCGCAGAGGATTTGGCTTGGAGCGAACAGCACTTCGCTGCTGCTTCCTCAGCAAGGCTTCAGTGGCGTCAGGGCAGAAGAGCTTCGGGAGAGCTGGTGCCTCTTGGGCCATGCTATCCCTGGCTCATTGTTCGCGTCCTGGGTTCACCCTGCCAGGGGGAACCAAGCAGACACAGCCACAACCCTACAGTAGCATGCGTAGCCTAGGATGGCACTCTATGCACACAACCATCTCCCAGTGTAGGCATTGCTTGGCCTTTTACTCTGGCACTCAGGCGAACTTGCGGACTAGGCCAGTGCTTTCCCACAGGAATGGAGAGGTGACATAATCCCTGCACACCGCCCGAACACTGAATAGGGAGCTTTGGGAGACTGTCCCCACTCCTTCCCCTTAAACCCCGTGCCTCCTCCAAGCTTCCACATCCTGGAGGAAGACGGCATCTGCCTCCCCGTTATTTCAGGGAGCTGTTTCTGCGAGAAGGGTAGGCGCCCCGTGGCTAGAGCATGTCTGCCCCAGGGACAGGTGGCCAAGGAGCTGCTCTCTCCTTGGCCCAAAGGCTCAGGACAGGCATGCTTTCTACCCAGGCTCTTTCCTAAGAGTGGAGCACGCGCCCTGCCATTCTCATCTCTTCCTGTCTCCTTAGCAGACAGGCTTCCGTCTCCCTGCACAGGGAGCGGGAGACACTTGTATTGCCACCGGCCGCTGAGCCTGCCAGGGATGGCTCTCCTGCTTCGCAACCGTTTCCAGACCAGAGGGCCAACGGCTCCTGCTCTTCTCCCTGGGCAGCGTGCTGCACCTTCCACAGATGCTCCTGGGGAGCCCAGTGAAAGACGTGTCCCTTTCCTTAAGGCTCTTTCCACAGGCGCAACCGCGCTTCTCTCTCAGGCAGAGGGGATGCCCAGGCAAAGAGGATTTCGCTCCATGCGGGTTTATTACACCGTGCTGTGGAGACCAGCTCAGGCAAATAGGAACATCCCTCATTCTGGACTCTGATTTCCCAAAGAATGCTGTGCTTTCCCAGAGGGGTTGCCGGACAAAGAGGCTTTCGCTCTATGCGGGTTTCTCCCATCCTGCTACGAATACTAGGCTAAGGCAAGCAGCAACAGCAGCCCACAGAACCGACTCTGATTTCCCAGTGACTGCTATTCTTTCGCAGAGGTTTTCAGCTTGGCATGAACCGTACTTCACTGCTGCTTCCTCAGCAAGAATTTGGGTTTTCGCTCAGTCGCGGCAGGGAAGAAGAGCTGCGGGAGAGCTGGTGCCTCTTGGGACTTGCTTTCCCGGGCTCCAAGTTCACGCCCGGGGTTCACCTTGCTAAGCCGAACTAAGCAGACACAGTCACAACCCTGCAGCTGCGTGCGTGTCCTAGCATGGCACTCTATGCCTATTACCATCTCCTGGGGTAGGTAAGGCTTTGCCTTTTGTCCGGTGCTCAGGCAGACTCGGGGTCTAGGCCAGTCCTTCAGCACAGGGGAGAGGAGGCGACAGGATCACTGCACACGACCCGTGCACTGGGATGGGGAACTGTGGGGGACTGTCTCCACTCCTTCCCTGGCACACGCCGTGCCACCCAATTCCCTGCCACATCTTGGTGGAAGACGGCATCTGACTGCCCGTTTCTCCATGGGGCTGTTTCTGCGAGTTCCGGGAATTGCACCTGGTGGCAAGCCCAAGTCTGCCCTTGGGACAGGTGGCCAAGGAGATGCTGTCCCCTTGGGACCAGAGACACAGGACAGACGTGCCTTCTGACCAGACTCCTGCCTTAGTGTGGAGCACGGGACCCTGCCCTAGTCGTCACCTCATGTCTCCTTAGCAGCCAGGCTTCCATCTCTCGGCACAGGGAGCGGGTGACACTTGTCTTGCCATCGGCCAGCTGTTCGTGCCACGGCAGGCTATCCTGCGTCCCGAGTGTTTCCCGACCCCAAGGCCAACGGCTCCTTCTCTTCTCCGGGGGCGGCGTGCTGCACCTTCCCCACACTTGATTCCCTCTCAGGCAGAGGGGATGCTAGGGCAAAGGATATTTCTCTCCATGCGGGTATCTTCCACCGACCTGCAGAGACTAGGCCAGGCAAGCAGCAGCAGCCCCAAACCCAACGCTGATTTCCCAAGGAACGTTGTGCTTTCCCAGGGGAGATGCCCAGGCAAAGAGGCTTTCGCTGTATGCGGGTTTCTCCCACCGCTACACAGGGCTCAGGCAAGCAGCAGCAGCCCGCAGAACATTTCTCAGCGAATGCAGTGCTTTCGCAGAGGCTTTGGCTTGGAGCCAGAAGCACTTCGCTGCTGCTTCCTCAGCAAGGCTTCCGTCGCGTCAGGTAAGAAGAGCTGTGGGAGAGCTGGTGCCTCTTGGGCCTTGCTTTCCCTGGCTCATTGTTCGCGTCCTGGGTTCACCCTGCCAGGCGGAACCAAGCAGACACAGCCACAACCCTACAGTAGCATGCGTAGCCTAGGAGGCACTCTATGCACACAACCATCTCCCAGTGTAGGCATCGCTTGGCCTTTTACTCTGGCACTCAGGCGAACTCGCGGACTAGGCCAGTGCTTTCCCATTGGAAAGGAGAGGTGACATTATCCCTGCACACCGCCCGTATACTGAATAGGGAGCTTTGGGGGACTGTACCCACTCCTTCCCCTTAAACCCCGTGCCTCCGCCAAGCTTCCACATCCTGTAGGAAGACGGCGTCTGACTCCCCGTTATTTCAGGGAGCTGTTTCTGCGAGTTCAGGGTAGGCGCCTCGTGGCTACAGCATGTCTGCCCCAGGGACAGGTGGCCAAGGAGCTGCTGTCTCCTTGGCCCACAGGCTCAGGACAGGCATGCTTTCTACCCAGACTCCTTCCTAAGAGTGGAGCACCTGCCCTGCCCTACTCATCCCCTCCTATCTCCTTAGCAGCCAGGCTTCCGTCTCTCTGCACAGGGAGCGGGTGACACTTGTATTGCCACCGGCCGCTGTGCCTGCCAGGGCCGGCTCTCCTGCTTCGCAACCGTTTCCAGACCAGAAGGCCAACGGCTCCTGCACTTCTACCTCGGCAGCGTGCTGCACCTTCCACATACATGCTACTGGGGAGCGCATGAAAGACGTGACCCTTTCCTTAAGGCTCTTTCCACAGATGCAAGCGCTTTTCTCGCTCAGGCAGAGGGGTGCTAGGGCAAAGAGGATTTCGCTCCATGCAGGTATCTTCCACCATGCTGCGGAGACTAGCTCAGGCATTCAGCTGCAGCATCACACACATCCGATTCTGATTTCCCAACGAATGCTGTGCCTTCCCAGAGGAGATGCCCGGCAAAGAGGCTTTCGCTGTATGCGGGTATCTCCCACCGCGAGACTGGGCTCAGGCAAGCAGCAGAAGAGACCGCAGAACCGACTCTGATTTCCCACCCACTGCTATGCTTTCCCAGAGGTTTTCAGCTTGGCGCAAACCGCACCTCGCTGCTGCTTCCTCAGCAAGGCTTTGGTCGTTCGCTCTGTCCCGGCAGGGAAGAAGAGCCACGGGAGAGCTGGTGCCTCTTGGGCCTTGCTTTCCGGGCTCCAAGTTTGCGCCCGGGGTTCACCTTGCTGAGCCAATCTAAGCAGACACAGTCACAACCCTGCAGCAGCGTGCGTGGCCTAGCATGGCACTCTATGCCTATTACCATCTCCTGGGGTAGGTAAGGCTTTGCTCTTTGTGCCGGCGCTCAGTCAGACTCGGGGTCTAGGCCAGTGCCTTCACCACAGGAGAGAGGAGGCGACAGGATCCCTGTACACAGCCCGTGCACTGGGATGGGGAACTGTGGGGGACAGTCTCCACTCCATCCTCTGCACACTCCCTGCCACCCAAAAGCTGCAACATCTTGGTGGAAGACGGCATCTGACTGCCCGTTTCTCCATGGAGTTGTTTCTGCGAGTTGCGGGTATGGCACCTGGTGGCAAGCCCAAGTCTGCCCTTGGGACAGGTGGCCCAGGAGATGCTGTCCCCTTGGGACCAGAGGCACAGGACAGGCCTGCCTTCTGCCCAGACTCCTTCATCAGAGTGGAGCACACGCCCCTGCCCTAGTCGTCCCCTCATGTCTCCTTAGCAACCAGGCTTCCATCTCTCTGGACAGGGAGCGGGGGACACTTGTCTTGCCACTGGCCTGCGGCTCGAGCCACGGAAGGCTATCCTGCTTCCCGAGCGTTTCACGACGCCAAGGCCAACGGCTGCTTCACTTCTCTGTGGACGGCGTGCCGTGCCTTCCCCACACTTGCTCCTGGGGAGCGCGGTGACAGACGTGTGCAACCACGCTTCTCTTCCAGGCAGAGGGGATGCTAGGGCAAAGAGTATTTCGCTCCATGCGGTTATCTTCCACCCTGCTGCGGAGACTAGCTCAGGCAAGCAGCAGCAGCATCCCCAAACGCAATTCAGAATTCCCAACGAATGATGTGCTTTCCAAGGGCAGATGACAATGCAAAGAGGCTTTCGCTGTATGCGGGTTTCTCCCACCGCGAGACAGAGCTCAGGCAAGGAGCAGCAGCACGCAGAACATTCCTCAGCGAATGCTGTGCTTTCGCAGAGGCTTTGGCTTGGAGCGAACAGCACTTCGCTGCTGCTTCCTCAGCAAGGCTTCAGTCGCGTCAGGGCAGAAGAGCTTCGGGAGAGCTGGTGCCTCTTGGGCCATGCTATCCCTGGCTCATTGTTCGCGTCCTGGGTTCACCCTGCCAGGGGGAACCAAGCAGACACAGCCACAACCCTACAGTGGCATGCGTAGCCTAGGATAGCACTCTATGCACACAACCATCTCCCAGTGTAGGCATTGCTTGGCCTTTTACTCTGGCACTCAGGCGAACTTGCGGACTAGGCCAGTGCTTTACCACAGGAATGGAGAGGTGACATTATCCCTGCACACCGCCCGAACACTGAATAGGGAGCTTTGGGAGACTGTCCCCACTCCTTCCCCTTAAACCCCGTGCCTCCTCCAAGCTTCCACATCCTGGAGGAAGACGGCATCTGCCTCCTCGTTATTTCAGGGAGCTGTTTCTGCGAGAAGGGTAGGCGCCCCGTGGCTAGAGCATGTCTGCCCCAGGGACAGGTGGCCAAGGAGCTGCTCTCTCCTTGGCCCAAAGGCTCAGGACAGGCATGCTTTCTACCCAGACTCTTTCCTAAGAGTGGAGCACGCGCCCTGCCATTCTCATCTCTTCCTGTCTCCTTAGCAGCCAGGCTTCCGTCTCTCTGCACAGGGAGCGGGAGACACTTGTATTGCCACCGGCCGCTGAGCATGCCAGGGCTGGCTCTCCTGCTTCGCAACCGTTTCCAGACCAGAAGGCCAACGGCTCCTGCTCTTCTCCCTGGGCAGCGTGCTGCACCTTCCACAGATGCTCCTGGGGAGCCCAGTGAAAGACGTGTCCCTTTCCTTAAGGCTCTTTCCACAGGCGCAACCGCGCTTCTCTCCCAGGCAGAGGGGATGCTACGGCAAAGAGTACTTCGCTACATGCGGTTATCTTCCACCCTGCTGCGGAGACTAGCTCAGGCAAGCAGCAGCAGCATCCCCAAACGCAATTCAGAATTCCCAACGAATGATGTGCTTTCCAAGGGCAGATGACAATGCAAAGAGGCTTTCGCTGTATGCGGGTTTCTCCCACCGCGAGACAGAGCTCAGGCAAGGAGCAGCAGCACGCAGAACATTCCTCAGCGAATGCTGTGCTTTCGCAGAGGATTTGGCTTGGAGCGAACAGCACTTCGCTGCTGCTTCCTCAGCAAGGCTTCAGTGGCGTCAGGGCAGAAGAGCTTCGGGAGAGCTGGTGCCTCTTGGGCCATGCTATCCCTGGCTCATTGTTCGCGTCCTGGGTTCACCCTGCCAGGGGGAACCAAGCAGACACAGCCACAACCCTACAGTAGCATGCGTAGCCTAGGATGGCACTCTATGCACACAACCATCTCCCAGTGTAGGCATTGCTTGGCCTTTTACTCTGGCACTCAGGCGAACTTGCGGACTAGGCCAGTGCTTTCCCACAGGAATGGAGAGGTGACATAATCCCTGCACACCGCCCGAACACTGAATAGGGAGCTTTGGGAGACTGTCCCCACTCCTTCCCCTTAAACCCCGTGCCTCCTCCAAGCTTCCACATCCTGGAGGAAGACGGCATCTGCCTCCCCGTTATTTCAGGGAGCTGTTTCTGCGAGAAGGGTAGGCGCCCCGTGGCTAGAGCATGTCTGCCCCAGGGACAGGTGGCCAAGGAGCTGCTCTCTCCTTGGCCCAAAGGCTCAGGACAGGCATGCTTTCTACCCAGGCTCTTTCCTAAGAGTGGAGCACGCGCCCTGCCATTCTCATCTCTTCCTGTCTCCTTAGCAGACAGGCTTCCGTCTCCCTGCACAGGGAGCGGGAGACACTTGTATTGCCACCGGCCGCTGAGCCTGCCAGGGATGGCTCTCCTGCTTCGCAACCGTTTCCAGACCAGAGGGCCAACGGCTCCTGCTCTTCTCCCTGGGCAGCGTGCTGCACCTTCCACAGATGCTCCTGGGGAGCCCAGTGAAAGACGTGTCCCTTTCCTTAAGGCTCTTTCCACAGGCGCAACCGCGCTTCTCTCTCAGGCAGAGGGGATGCCCAGGCAAAGAGGATTTCGCTCCATGCGGGTTTATTACACCGTGCTGTGGAGACCAGCTCAGGCAAATAGGAACATCCCTCATTCTGGACTCTGATTTCCCAAAGAATGCTGTGCTTTCCCAGAGGGGTTGCCGGACAAAGAGGCTTTCGCTCTATGCGGGTTTCTCCCATCCTGCTACGAATACTAGGCTAAGGCAAGCAGCAACAGCAGCCCACAGAACCGACTCTGATTTCCCAGTGACTGCTATTCTTTCGCAGAGGTTTTCAGCTTGGCATGAACCGTACTTCACTGCTGCTTCCTCAGCAAGAATTTGGGTTTTCGCTCAGTCGCGGCAGGGAAGAAGAGCTGCGGGAGAGCTGGTGCCTCTTGGGACTTGCTTTCCCGGGCTCCAAGTTCACGCCCGGGGTTCACCTTGCTAAGCCGAACTAAGCAGACACAGTCACAACCCTGCAGCTGCGTGCGTGTCCTAGCATGGCACTCTATGCCTATTACCATCTCCTGGGGTAGGTAAGGCTTTGCCTTTTGTCCGGTGCTCAGGCAGACTCGGGGTCTAGGCCAGTCCTTCAGCACAGGGGAGAGGAGGCGACAGGATCACTGCACACGACCCGTGCACTGGGATGGGGAACTGTGGGGGACTGTCTCCACTCCTTCCCTGGCACACGCCGTGCCACCCAATTCCCTGCCACATCTTGGTGGAAGACGGCATCTGACTGCCCGTTTCTCCATGGGGCTGTTTCTGCGAGTTCCGGGAATTGCACCTGGTGGCAAGCCCAAGTCTGCCCTTGGGACAGGTGGCCAAGGAGATGCTGTCCCCTTGGGACCAGAGACACAGGACAGACGTGCCTTCTGACCAGACTCCTGCCTTAGTGTGGAGCACGGGACCCTGCCCTAGTCGTCACCTCATGTCTCCTTAGCAGCCAGGCTTCCATCTCTCGGCACAGGGAGCGGGTGACACTTGTCTTGCCATCGGCCAGCTGTTCGTGCCACGGCAGGCTATCCTGCGTCCCGAGTGTTTCCCGACCCCAAGGCCAACGGCTCCTTCTCTTCTCCGGGGGCGGCGTGCTGCACCTTCCCCACACTTGATTCCCTCTCAGGCAGAGGGGATGCTAGGGCAAAGGATATTTCTCTCCATGCGGGTATCTTCCACCGACCTGCAGAGACTAGGCCAGGCAAGCAGCAGCAGCCCCAAACCCAACGCTGATTTCCCAAGGAACGTTGTGCTTTCCCAGGGGAGATGCCCAGGCAAAGAGGCTTTCGCTGTATGCGGGTTTCTCCCACCGCTACACAGGGCTCAGGCAAGCAGCAGAAGCCCGCAGAACATTTTTCAGCGAATGCAGTGCTTTCGCAGAGGCTTTGTCTTGGAGCCAGAAGCACTTCGCTGCTGCTTCCTCAGCAAGGCTTCCGTCCCGTCAGGTAAGAAGAGCTTTGGGAGAGCTGGTGCCTCTTGGGCCTTGCTTTCCCTGGCTCATTGTTCGCGTCCTGGGTTCACCCTGCCAGGCGGAACGAAGCAGACACAGCCACAACCCTACAGTAGCATGCGTAGCCTAGGAGGCACTCTATGCACACAACCATCTCCCAGTGTAGGCATCGCTTGGCCTTTTACTCTGGCACTCAGGCGAACTCGCGGACTAGGCCAGTGCTTTCCCACAGGAATGGAGAGGTGACATTATCCCTGCACACCGCCCGTATACTGAATAGGGAGCTTTGGGGGACTGTACCCACTCCTTCCCCTTAAACCCCGTGCCTCCGCCAAGCTTCCACATCCTGGAGGAAGAAGGCATCTGAATCCCCGTTATTTCAGGGAGCTGTTTCTGCGAGTTCAGGGTAGGCGCCTCGTGGCTAGAGCATGTCTGCCCCAGGGACAGGTGGCCAAGGAGCTGCTGTCTCCTTGGCCCACAGGCCCAGGACAGGCATGCTTTCTACCCAGACTCCTTCCTAAGAGTGGAGCACCTGCCCTGCCCTACTCATCCCCTCCTATCTCCTTAGCAGCCAGGCTTCCGTCTCTCAGCACAGGGAGCGGGTGACACTTGTATTGCCACCGGCCGCTGTGCCTGCCAGGGCCGGCTCTCCTGCTTCGCAACCGTTTCCAGACCAGAAGGCCAACGGCTCCTGCACTTCTCCCTGGGCAGCGTGCTGCACCTTCCACATACATGCTACTGGGGAGCGCATGAAAGACGTGACCCTTTCCTTAAGGCTCTTTCCACAGATGCAAGCGCTTTTCTCGCTCAGGCAGAGGGGTGCTAGGGCAAAGAGGATTTCGCTCCATGCAGGTATCTTCCACCATGCTGCGGAGACTAGCTCAGGCATTCAGCTGCAGCATCACACACATCCGATTCTGATTTCCCAACGAATGCTGTGCCTTCCCAGAGGAGATGCCCGGCAAAGAGGCTTTCGCTGTATGCGGGTATCTCCCACCGCGAGACTGGGCTCAGGCAAGCAGTAGAAGAGACCGCAGAACCGACTCTGATTTCCCACCCACTGCTATGCTTTCCCAGAGGTATTCAGCTTGGCGCAAACCGCACCTCGCTGCTGATTCCTCAGCAAGGCTTTGGTCGTTCGCTCTGTCCCGGCAGGGAAGAAGAGCCACGGGAGAGCTGGTGCCTCTTGGGCCTTGCTTTCCGGGCTCCAAGTTTGCGCCCGGGGTTCACCTTGCTGAGCCAATCTAAGCAGACACAGTCACAACCCTGCAGCAGCGTGCGTGGCCTAGCATGGCACTCTATGCCTATTACCATCTCCTGGGATAGGTAAGGCTTTGCTCTTTGTGCCGGCGCTCAGTCAGACTCGGGGTCTAGGCCAGTGCCTTCACCACAGGAGAGAGGAGGCGACAGGATCCCTGTACACAGCCCGTGCACTGGGATGGGGAACTGTGGGGGACAGTCTCCACTCCATCCTCGGCACACTCCCTGCCACCCACAAGCTGCAACATCTTGGTGGAAGACGGCATCTGACTGCCCGTTTCTCCATGGAGTTGTTTCTGTGAGTTGCGGGTATGGCACCTGGTGGCAAGCCCAAGTTTGCCCTTGGGACAGGTGGCCCAGGAGATGCTGTCCCCTTCGGACCAGAGGCACAGGACAGGCCTGCCTTCTGCCCAGACTCCTTCATCAGAGTGCAGCACACGCCACTGCCCTAGTCGTCCCCTCATGTCTCCTTAGCAACCAGGCTTCCATCTCTCTGGACAGGGAGCGGGGGACACTTGTCTTGCCACTGGCCTGCTGCTCGAGCCACGGAAGGCTATCCTGCTTCCCGAGCGTTTCACGACGCCAAGGCCAACGGCTGCTTCTCTTCTCTGTGGACGGCGTGCCGTGCCTTCCCCACACTTGCTCCTGGGGAGCGCGGTGACAGACGTGTGCAACCACGCTTCACTCCCAGGCAGAGGGGATGCTAGGGCAAAGAGTATTTCGATCCATGCGGTTATCTTCCACCCTGCTGCGGAGACTAGCTCAGGCAAGCAGCAGCAGCATCCCCAAAAGCAATTCAGAATTCCCAACGAATGATGTGCTTTCCAAGGGCAGATGACAATGCAAAGAGGCTTTCGCTGTATGCGGGTTTCTCCCACCGCGAGACAGAGCTCAGGCAAGGAGCAGCAGCACGCAGAACATTCCTCAGCGAATGCTGTGCTTTCGCAGAGGCTTTGGCTTGGAGCGAACAGCACTTCGCTGCTGCTTCCTCAGCAAGGCTTCAGTCGCGTCAGGGCAGAAGAGCTTCGGGAGAGCTGGTGCCTCTTGGGCCATGCTATCCCTGGCTCATTGTTCGCGTCCTGGGTTCACCCTGCCAGGCGGAACCAAGCAGACACAGCCACAACCCTACAGTAGCATGCGTAGCCTAGGATGGCACTCTATGCACACAACCATCTCCCAGTGTAGGCATTGCTTGGCCTTTTACTCTGGCACTCAGGCGAACTTGCGGACTAGGCCATGCTTTCCCACAGGAATGGAGAGGTGACATTATCCCTGCACACCGCCCGAACACTGAATAGGGAGCTTTGGGAGACTGTCCCCACTCCTTCCCCTTAAACCCCGTGCCTCCTCCAAGCTTCCACATCCTGGAGGAAGACGGCATCTGCCTCCTCGTTATTTCAGGGAGCTGTTTCTGCGAGAAGGGTAGGCGCCCCGTGGCTAGAGCATGTCTGCCCCAGGGACAGGTGGCCAAGGAGCTGCTCTCTCCTTGGCCCAAAGGCTCAGGACAGGCATGCTTTCTACCCAGACTCTTTCCTAAGAGTGGAGCACGCGCCCTGCCATTCTCATCTCTTCCTGTCTCCTTAGCAGCCAGGCTTCCGTCTCTCTGCACAGGGAGCGGGAGACACTTGTATTGCCACCGGCCGCTGAGCCTGCCAGGGCTGGCTCTCTTGCTTCGCAACCGTTTCCAGACCAGAAGGCCAACGGCTCCTGCTCTTCTCCCTGGGCAGCGTGCTGCACCTTCCACAGATGCTCCTGGGGAGCCCAGTGAAAGACGTGTCCCTTTCCTTAAGGCTCTTTCCACAGGCGCAACCGCGCTTCTCTCTCAGGCAGAGGGGATGCCCAGGCAAAGAGGATTTCGCTCCATGCGGGTTTATTACACCGTGCTGTGGAGACCAGCTCAGGCAAATAGGAACATCCCTCAGTCTGGACTCTGATTTCGCAAAGAATGCTGTGCTTTCCCAGAGGGGTTGCCGGACAAAGAGGCTTTCGCTCTATGCGGGTTTCTCCCATCCTGCTACGAATACTAGGCTAAGGCAAGCAGCAACAGCAGCCCACAGAACCGACTCGGATTTCCCAGTGACTGCTATGCTTTCGCAGAGGTTTTCAGCTTGGCATGAACCGTACTTCACTGCTGCTTCCTCAGCAAGAATTTGGGTTTTCGCTCAGTCGCGGCAGGGAAGAAGAGCTGCGGGAGAGCTGGTGCCTCTTGGGACTTGCTTTCCCGGGCTCCAAGTTCACGCCCGGGGTTCACCTTGCTAAGCCGAACTAAGCAGACACAGTCACAACCCTGCAGCTGCGTGCGTGTCCTAGCATGGCACTCTATGCCTATTACCATCTCCTGGGGTAGGTAAGGCTTTGCCTTTTGTCCGGTGCTCAGGCAGACTCGGGGTCTAGGCCAGTCCTTCAGCACAGGGGAGAGGAGGCGACAGGATCACTGCACACGACCCGTGCCCTGGGATGGGGAACTGTGGGGGACTGTCTCCACTCCTTCCCTGGCACACGACCTGCCACCCAATTCCCTGCCACATCTTGGTGGAAGACGGCATCTGACTGCCCGTTTCTCCATGGGGCTGTTTCTGCGAGTTCCGGGAATTGCACCTGGTGGCAAGCCCAAGTCTGCCCTTGGGACAGGTGGCCAAGGAGATGCTGTCCCCTTGGGACCAGAGGCACAGGACAGGCGTGCCTTCTGACCAGACTCCTGCCTTAGTGTGGAGCACGGGACCCTGCCCTAGTCGTCCCCTCATGTCTCCTTAGCAGCCAGGCTTCCATCTCTCGGCACAGGGAGCAGGTGACACTTGTCTTGCCAGCGGCCAGCTGTTCGTGCCACGGCAGGCTATCCTGCGTCCCGAGTGTTTCCCGACCCCAAGGCCAACGGCTCCTTCTCGGGGGGCGGCGTGCTGCACCTTCCCCACACTTGACTCCCTCTAGGGCAGAGGGGATGCTAGGGCAAAGGGTATTTCTCTCCATGCGGGTATCTTCCACCGACCTGCAGAGACTAGGCCAGGCAAGCAGCAGCAGCATCCCCAAACCCAACTCTGATTTCCCAAGGAACGTTGTGCTTTCCCAGGGGAGATGCACAGGCAAAGAGGCTTTCGCTGTATGCGGGTTTCTCCCACCGCGAGACAGGGCTCAGGCAAGCAGCAGCAGCCCGCAGAACATTTCTCAGCGAATGCAGTGCTTTCGCAGAGGCTTTGGCTTGGAGCGCACAGCACTTCACTGCTGCTTCCTAAGCAAGGCTTTAGTCACGTCAGGGAAGAAGAGCTTTGGGAGAGCTGGTGCCTCTTGGGCCTTGCTTTCCCTGGCTCATTGTTCGCGTCCTGGGTTCACCCTGCCAGGCGGAACTAAGCAGACACAGCCACAACCCTACAGTAGCATACGTAGCCTAGGAGGCACTCTATGCACACTACCATCTTCCAGTGTAGGCATCGCTTGGCCTTTTACTCTGGCACTCAGGCGAACTCGCGGACTAGGCCAGTGCTTTCCCATTGGAAAGGAGAGGTGACATTATCCCTGCACACCGCCCGTATACTGAATAGGGAGCTTTGGGGGACTGTACCCACTCCTTCCCCTTAAACCCTGTGCCTCCTCCAAGCTTCCACATCCTGGAGGAAGACGGCTTCTGACTCCCCGTTATTTCAGGGAGCTGTTTCTGCGAGTTCAGGGTAGGTGCCTCGTCGCTAGAGCATGTCTGCCCCAGGGACAGGTGGCCAAGGAGCTGCTGTGTCCTTGGCCCTTAGGCTCAGGACAGGCATGCTTTCTACCCAGACTCTTTCCTAAGAGTGGAGGACGCGCCCTGCCATTCTCATCTCTTCCTGTCTCCTTAGCAGCCAGGCTTCGGTCTCTCTGCACAGGGAGCGGGAGACACTTGTACTGCCACCGGCCGCTGAGCCTGCCAGGGATGGCTCTCCTGCTTCGCAACCGTTTCCAGACCAGAAGGCCAACGGCTCCTGCTCTTCTCCCTGGGCAGCGTGCTGCACCTTCCACAGATGCTCCTGGGGAGCCCAGTGAAAGACGTGTCCCTTTCCTTAAGGCTCTTTCCACAGGCGCAACCGCGCTTCTCTCTCAGGCAGAGGGGATGCCCAGGCAAAGAGGATTTCGCTCCATGCGGGTTTATTACACCGTGCTGTGGAGACCAGCTCAGGCAAATAGGAACATCCCTCAGTCTGGACTCTGATTTCGCAAAGAATGCTGTGCTTTCCCAGAGGGGTTGCCGGACAAAGAGGCTTTCGCTCTATGCGGGTTTCTCCCATCCTGCTACGAATACTAGGCTAAGGCAAGCAGCAACAGCAGCCCACAGAACCGACTCGGATTTCCCAGTGACTGCTATGCTTTCGCAGAGGTTTTCAGCTTGGCATGAACCGTACTTCACTGCTGCTTCCTCAGCAAGAATTTGGGTTTTCGCTCAGTCGCGGCAGGGAAGAAGAGCCGCAGGAGAGCTAGTGCCTCTTGGGACTTGCTTTCCCGGGCTCCAAGTTCACGCCCGGGGTTCACCTTGCTAAGCCGAACTAAGCAGACACAGTCACAACCCTGCAGCTGCGTGCGTGTCCTAGCATGGCACTCTATGCCTATTACCATCTCCTGGGGTAGGTAAGGCTTTGCCTTTTGTCCGGTGCTCAGGCAGACTCGGGGTCTAGGCCAGTCCTTCAGCACAGGGGAGAGGAGGCGACAGGATCACTGCACACGACCCGTGCACTGGGATGGGGAACTGTGGGGGACTGTCTCCACTCCTTCCCTGGCACACGCCCTGCCACCCAATTCCCTGCCACATCTTGGTGGAAGACGGCATCTGACTGCCCGTTTCTCCATGGGGCTGTTTCTGCGAGTTCCGGGAATTGCACCTGGTGGCAAGCCCAAGTCTGCCCTTGGGACAGGTGGCCAAGGAGATGCTGTCCCCTTGGGACCAGAGGCACAGGACAGGCGTGCCTTCTGACCAGACTCCTGCCTTAGTGTGGAGCACGGGACCCTGCCCTAGTCGTCCCCTCATGTCTCCTTAGCAGCCAGGCTTCCATCTCTCGGCACAGGGAGCAGGTGACACTTGTCTTGCCAGCGGCCAGCTGTTCGTGCCACGGCAGGCTATCCTGCGTCCCGAGTGTTTCCCGACCCCAAGGCCAACGGCTCCTTCTCTTCTCCGGGGGCGGCGTGCTGCGCCTTCCCCACACATGATTCCCTCTCAGGCAGAGGGGATGCTAGGGCAAAGGGTATTTCTCTCCATGCGGGTATCTTCCACCGACCTGCAGAGACTAGGCCAGGCAAGCAGCAGCAGCATCCCCAAACCCAACTCTGATTTCCCAAGGAACGTTGTGCTTTCCCAGGAGAGATGCCCAGGCAAAGAGGCTTTCGCTGTATGCGGGTTTCTCCCACTGCGAGACAGGGCTCAGGCAAGCAGCAGCAGCCCGCAGAACATTTCTCAGCGAATGCTGTGCTTTCGCAGAGGCTTTGGCTTGGAGCGCACAGCACTTCACTGCTGCTTCCTAAGCAAGGCGTTAGTCACGTCAGGGAAGAAGAGCTTTGGGAGAGCTGGTGCCTCTTGGGCCTTGCTTTCCCTGGCTCATTGTTCGCGTCCTGGGTTCACCCTGCCAGGCGGAACTAAGCAGACACAGCCACAACCCTACAGTAGCATACGTAGCCTAGGAGGCACTCTATGCACACTACCATCTTCCAGTGTAGGCATCGCTTGGCCTTTTACTCTGGCACTCAGGCGAACTCGCGGACTAGGCCAGTGCTTTCCCATTGGAAAGGAGAGGTGACATTATCCCTGCACACCGCCCGTATACTGAATAGGGAGCTTTGGGGGACTGTACCCACTCCTTCCCCTTAAACCCCGTGCCTCGTCCAAGCTTCCACATCCTGTAGGAAGACGGCGTCTGACTCCCCGTTATTTCAGGGAGCTGTTTCTGCGAGTTCAGGGTAGGCGCCTCGTGGCTACAGCATGTCTGCCCCAGGGACAGGTGGCCAAGGAGCTGCTGTCTCCTTGGCCCACAGGCTCAGGACAGGCATGCTTTCTACCCAGACTCCTTCCTAAGAGTGGAGCACCTGCCCTGCCCTACTCATCCCCTCCTATCTCCTTAGCAGCCAGGCTTCCGTCTCTCTGCACAGGGAGCGGGTGACACTTGTATTGCCACCGGCCGCTGTGCCTGCCAGAGCCGGCTCTCCTGCTTCGCAACCGTTTCCAGACCAGAAGGCCAACGGCTCCTGCACTTCTCCCTGGGCAGCGTGCTGCACCTTCCACATACATGCTACTGGGGAGCGCATGAAAGACGTGACCCTTTCCTTAAGGCTCTTTCCACAGATGCAAGCGCTTTTCTCGCTCAGGCAGAGGGGTGCTAGGGCAAAGAGGATTTCGCTCCATGCAGGTATCTTCCACCATGCTGCGGAGACTAGCTCAGGCATTCAGCTGCAGCATCACACACATCCGATTCTGATTTCCCAACGAATGCTGTGCCTTCCCAGAGGAGATGCCCGGCAAAGAGGCTTTCGCTGTATGCGGGTATCTCCCACCGCGAGACTGGGCTCAGGCAAGCAGCAGAAGAGACCGCAGAACCGACTCTGATTTCCCACCCACTGCTATGCTTTCCCAGAGGTTTTCAGCTTGGCGCAAACCGCACCTCGCTGCTGCTTCCTCAGCAAGGCTTTGGTCGTTCGCTCTGTCCCGGCAGGGCAGAAGAGCTTCGGGAGAGCTGGTGCCTCTTGGGCCATGCTATCCCTGGCTCATTGTTCGCGTCCTGGGTTCACCCTGCCAGGCGGAACCAAGCAGACACAGCCACAACCCTACAGTAGGATGCGTAGCCTAGGATGGCACTCTATGCACACAACCATCTCCCAGTGTAGGCATTGCTTGGCCTTTTACTCTGGCACTCAGGCGAACTTGCGGACTAGGCCAGTGCTTTCCCACAGGAATGGAGAGGTGACATTATCCCTGCACACCGCCCGAACACTGAATAGGGAGCTTTGGGAGACTGTCCCCACTCCTTCCCCTTAAACCCCGTGCCTCCTCCAAGCTTCCACATCCTGGAGGAAGACGGCATCTGCCTCCCCGTTATTTCAGGGAGCTGTTTCTGCGAGAAGGGTAGGCGCCCCGTGGCTAGAGCATGTCTGCCCCAGGGACAGGTGGCCAAGGAGCTGCTCTCTCCTTGACCCAAAGGCTCAGGACAGGCATGCTTTCTACCCAGACTCTTTCCTAAGAGTGGAGCACGCGCCCTGCCATTCTCATCTCTTCCTGTCTCCTTAGCAGCCAGGCTTCCGTCTCTCTGCACAGGGAGCGGGAGACACTTGTACTGCCACCGGCCGCTGAGCCTGCCAGGGATGGCTCTCCTGCTTCGCAACCGTTTCCAGACCAGAAGGCCAACGGCTCCTGCTCTTCTCCCTGGGCAGCGTGCTGCACCTTCCACAGATGCTCCTGGGGAGCCCAGTGAAAGACGTGTCCCTTTCCTTAAGGCTCTTTCCACAGGCGCAACCGCGCTTCTCTCTCAGGCAGAGGGGATGCCCAGGCAAAGAGGATTTCGCTCCATGCGGGTTTATTACACCGTGCTGTGGAGACCAGCTCAGGCAAATAGGAACATCCCTCAGTCTGGACTCTGATTTCGCAAAGAATGCTGTGCTTTCCCAGAGGGGTTGCCGGACAAAGAGGCTTTCGCTCTATGCGGGTTTCTCCCATCCTGCTACGAATACTAGGCTAAGGCAAGCAGCAACAGCAGCCCACAGAACCGACTCGGATTTCCCAGTGACTGCTATGCTTTCGCAGAGGTTTTCAGCTTGGCATGAACCGTACTTCACTGCTGCTTCCTCAGCAAGAATTTGGGTTTTCGCTCAGTCGCGGCAGGGAAGAAGAGCCGCGGGAGAGCTAGTGCCTCTTGGGACTTGCTTTCCCGGGCTCCAAGTTCACGCCCGGGGTTCACCTTGCTAAGCCGAACTAAGCAGACACAGTCACAACCCTGCAGCTGCGTGCGTGTCCTAGCATGGCACTCTATGCCTATTACCATCTCCTGGGGTAGGTAAGGCTTTGCCTTTTGTCCGGTGCTCAGGCAGACTCGGGGTCTAGGCCAGGCCTTCAGCACAGGGGAGAGGAGGCGACAGGATCACTGCACACGACCCGTGCACTGGGATGGGGAACTGTGGGGGACTGTCTCCACTCCTTCCCTGGCACACGCCCTGCCACCCAATTCCCTGCCACATCTTGGTGGAAGACGGCATCTGACTGCCCGTTTCTCCATGGGGCTGTTTCTGCGAGTTCCGGGAATTGCACCTGGTGGCAAGCCCAAGTCTGCCCTTGGGACAGGTGGCCAAGGAGATGCTGTCCCCTTGGGACCAGAGGCACAGGACAGGCGTGCCTTCTGACCAGACTCCTGCCTTAGTGTGGAGCACGGGACCCTGCCCTAGTCGTCCCCTCATGTCTCCTTAGCAGCCAGGCTTCCATCTCTCGGCACAGGGAGCAGGTGACACTTGTCTTGCCAGCGGCCAGCTGTTCGTGCCACGGCAGGCTATCCTGCGTCCCGAGTGTTTCCCGACCCCAAGGCCAACGGCTCCTTCTCTTCTCCGGGGGCGGCGTGCTGCGCCTTCCCGACACATGATTCCCTCGCAGGAAGAGGGGATGCTAGGGCAAAGGGTATTTCTCTCCATGCGGGTATCTTCCACCGACCTGCAGAGACTAGGCCAGGCAAGCAGCAGCAGCATCCCCAAACCCAACTCTGATTTCCCAAGGAACGTTGTGCTTTCCCAGGAGAGATGCCCAGGCAAAGAGGCTTTCGCTGTATGCGGGTTTCTCCCACTGCGAGACAGGGCTCAGGCAAGCAGCAGCAGCCCGCAGAACATTTCTCAGCGAATGCTGTGCTTTCGCAGAGGCTTTGGCTTGGAGCGCACAGCACTTCACTGCTGCTTCCTAAGCAAGGCGTTAGTCACGTCAGGGAAGAAGAGCTTTGGGAGAGCTGGTGCCTCTTGGGCCTTGCTTTCCCTGGCTCATTGTTCGCGTCCTGGGTTCACCCTGCCAGGCGGAACTAAGCAGACACAGCCACAACCCTACAGTAGCATACGTAGCCTAGGAGGCACTCTATGCACACTACCATCTTCCAGTGTAGGCATCGCTTGGCCTTTTACTCTGGCACTCAGGCGAACTCGCGGACTAGGCCAGTGCTTTCCCATTGGAAAGGAGAGGTGACATTATCCCTGCACACCGCCCGTATACTGAATAGGGAGCTTTGGGGGACTGTACCCACTCCTTCCCCTTAAACCCCGTGCCTCGTCCAAGCTTCCACATCCTGTAGGAAGACGGCGTCTGACTCCCCGTTATTTCAGGGAGCTGTTTCTGCGAGTTCAGGGTAGGCGCCTCGTGGCTACAGCATGTCTGCCCCAGGGACAGGTGGCCAAGGAGCTGCTGTCTCCTTGGCCCACAGGCTCAGGACAGGCATGCTTTCTACCCAGACTCCTTCCTAAGAGTGGAGCACCTGCCCTGCCCTACTCATCCCCTCCTATCTCCTTAGCAGCCAGGCTTCCGTCTCTCTGCACAGGGAGCGGGTGACAATTGTATTGCCACCGGCCGCTGTGCCTGCCAGAGCCGGTTCTCCTGCTTCGCAACCGTTTCCAGACCAGAAGGCCAACGGCTCCTGCACTTCTCCCTGGGCAGCGTGCTGCACCTTCCACATACATGCTACTGGGGAGCGCATGAAAGACGTGACCCTTTCCTTAAGGCTCTTTCCACAGATGCAAGCGCTTTTCTCGCTCAGGCAGAGGGGTGCTAGGGCAAAGAGGATTTCGCTCCATGCAGGTATCTTCCACCATGCTGCGGAGACTAGCTCAGGCATTCAGCTGCAGCATCACACACATCCGATTCTGATTTCCCAACGAATGCTGTGCCTTCCCAGAGGAGATGCCCGGCAAAGAGGCTTTCGCTGTATGCGGGTATCTCCCACCGCGAGACTGGGCTCAGGCAAGCAGCAGAAGAGACCGCAGAACCGACTCTGATTTCCCACCCACTGCTATGCTTTCCCAGAGGTTTTCAGCTTGGCGCAAACCGCACCTCGCTGCTGCTTCCTCAGCAAGGCTTTGGTCGTTCGCTCTGTCCCGGCAGGGCAGAAGAGCTTCGGGAGAGCTGGTGCCTCTTGGGCCATGCTATCCCTGGCTCATTGTTCGCGTCCTGGGTTCACCCTGCCAGGCGGAACCAAGCAGACACAGCCACAACCCTACAGTAGGATGCGTAGCCTAGGATGGCACTCTATGCACACAACCATCTCCCAGTGTAGGCATTGCTTGGCCTTTTACTCTGGCACTCAGGCGAACTTGCGGACTAGGCCAGTGCTTTCCCACAGGAATGGAGAGGTGACATTATCCCTGCACACCGCCCGAACACTGAATAGGGAGCTTTGGGAGACTGTCCCCACTCCTTCCCCTTAAACCCCGTGCCTCCTCCAAGCTTCCACATCCTGGAGGAAGACGGCATCTGCCTCCCCGTTATTTCAGGGAGCTGTTTCTGCGAGAAGGGTAGGCGCCCCGTGGCTAGAGCATGTCTGCCCCAGGGACAGGTGGCCAAGGAGCTGCTCTCTCCTTGGCCCAAAGGCTCAGGACAGGCATGCTTTCTACCCAGACTCTTTCCTAAGAGTGGAGCACGCGCCCTGCCATTCTCATCTCTTCCTGTCTCCTTAGCAGCCAGGCTTCCGTCTCTCTGCACAGGGAGCGGGAGACACTTGTATTGCCACCGGCCGCTGAGCCTGCCAGGGATGGCTCTCCTGCTTCGCAACCGTTTCCAGACCAGAAGGCCAACGGCTCCTGCTCTTCTCCCTGGGCAGCGTGCTGCACCTTCCACAGATGCTCCTGGGGAGCCCAGTGAAAGACGTGTCCCTTTCCTTAAGGCTCTTTCCACAGGCGCAACCGCGCTTCTCTCTCAGGCAGAGGGGATGCCCAGGCAAAGAG
The DNA here is from genome assembly GCF_030435805.1 of Mustela lutreola. Lineage (NCBI taxonomy): Eukaryota > Metazoa > Chordata > Mammalia > Carnivora > Mustelidae > Mustela > Mustela lutreola. The sequence goes on along the minus strand of NC_081299.1, from coordinate 118,378,858 downwards.
GATTTCGCTCCATGCGGGTTTATTACACCGTGCTGTGGAGACCAGCTCAGGCAAATAGGAACATCCCTCAGTCTGGACTCTGATTTCCCAAAGAATGCTGTGCTTTCCCAGAGGGGTTGCCGGACAAAGAGGCTTTCGCTCTATGCGGGTTTCTCCCATCCTGCTACGAATACTAGGCTAAGGCAAGCAGCAACAGCAGCCCACAGAACCGACTCGGATTTCCCAGTGACTGCTATGCTTTCGCAGAGGTTTTCAGCTTGGCATGAACCGTACTTCACTGCTGCTTCCTCAGCAAGAATTTGGGTTTTCGCTCAGTCGCGGCAGGGAAGAAGAGCCGCGGGAGAGCTAGTGCCTCTTGGGACTTGCTTTCCCGGGCTCCAAGTTCACGCCCGCGGTTCACCTTGCTAAGCCGAACTAAGCAGACACAGTCACAACCCTGCAGCTGCGTGCGTGTCCTAGCATGGCACTCTATGCCTATTACCATCTCCTGGGGTAGGTAAGGCTTTGCCTTTTGTCCGGTGCTCAGGCAGACTCGGGGTCTAGGCCAGTCCTTCAGCACAGGGGAGAGGAGGCGACAGGATCACTGCACACGACCCGTGCACTGGGATGGGGAACTGTGGGGGACTGTCTCCACTCCTTCCCTGGCACACGCCCTGCCACCCAATTCCCTGCCACATCTTGGTGGAAGACGGCATCTGACTGCCCGTTTCTCCATGGGGCTGTTTCTGCGAGTTCCGGGAATTGCACCTGGTGGCAAGCCCAAGTCTGCCCTTGGGACAGGTGGCCAAGGAGATGCTGTCCCCTTGGGACCAGAGGCACAGGACAGGCGTGCCTTCTGACCAGACTCCTGCCTTAGTGTGGAGCACGGGACCCTGCCCTAGTCGTCCCCTCATGTCTCCTTAGCAGCCAGGCTTCCATCTCTCGGCACAGGGAGCAGGTGACACTTGTCTTGCCAGCGGCCAGCTGTTCGTGCCACGGCAGGCTATCCTGCGTCCCGAGTGTTTCCCGACCCCAAGGCCAACGGCTCCTTCTCTTCTCCGGGGGCGGCGTGCTGTGCCTTCCCCACACATGATTCCCTCGCAGGAAGAGGGGATGCTAGGGCAAAGGGTATTTCTCTCCATGCGGGTATCTTCCACCGACCTGCAGAGACTAGGCCAGGCAAGCAGCAGCAGCATCCCCAAACCCAACTCTGATTTCCCAAGGAACGTTGTGCTTTCCCAGGGGAGATGCACAGGCAAAGAGGCTTTCGCTGTATGCGGGTTTCTCCCACCGCGAGACAGGGCTCAGGCAAGCAGCAGCAGCCCGCAGAACATTTCTCAGCGAATGCTGTGCTTTCGCAGAGGCTTTGGCTTGGAGCGCACAGCACTTCACTGCTGCTTCCTAAGCAAGGCGTTAGTCACGTCAGGGAAGAAGAGCTTTGGGAGAGCTGGTGCCTCTTGGGCCTTGCTTTCCCTGGCTCATTGTTCGCGTCCTGGGTTCACCCTGCCAGGCGGAACTAAGCAGACACAGCCACAACCCTACAGTAGCATACGTAGCCTAGGAGGCACTCTATGAACACTACCATCTTCCAGTGTAGGCATCGCTTGGCCTTTTTCTCTGGCACTCAGGCGAACTCGCGGACTAGGCCAGTGCTTTCCCATTGGAAAGGAGAGGTGACATTATCCCTGCACACCGCCCGTATACTGAATAGGGAGCTTTGGGGGACTGTACCCACTCCTTCCCCTTAAACCCCGTGCCTCCTCCAAGCATCCACATCCTGTAGGAAGACGGCGTCTGACTCCCCGTTATTTCAGGGAGCTGTTTCTGCGAGTTCAGGGTAGGCGCCTCGTGGCTACAGCATGTCTGCCCCAGGGACAGGTGGCCAAGGAGCTGCTGTCTCCTTGGCCCACAGGCTCAGGACAGGCATGCTTTCTACCCAGACTCCTTCCTAAGAGTGGAGCACCTGCCCTGCCCTACTCATCCCCTCCTATCTCCTTAGCAGCCAGGCTTCCGTCTCTCTGCACAGGGAGCGGGTGACAATTGTATTGCCACCGGCCGCTGTGCCTGCCAGAGCCGGCTCTCCTGCTTCGCAACCGTTTCCAGACCAGAAGGCCAACGGCTCCTGCACTTCTCCCTGGGCAGCGTGCTGCACCTTCCACATACATGCTACTGGGGAGCGCATGAAAGACGTGACCCTTTCCTTAAGGCTCTTTCCACAGATGCAAGCGCTTTTCTCGCTCAGGCAGAGGGGTGCTAGGGCAAAGAGGATTTCGCTCCATGCAGGTATCTTCCACCATGCTGCGGAGACTAGCTCAGGCATTCAGCTGCAGCATCACACACATCCGATTCTGATTTCCCAACGAATGCTGTGCCTTCCCAGAGGAGATGCCCGGCAAAGAGGCTTTCGCTGTATGCGGGTATCTCCCACCGCGAGACTGGGCTCAGGCAAGCAGCAGAAGAGACCGCAGAACCGACTCTGATTTCCCACCCACTGCTATGCTTTCCCAGAGGTTTTCAGCTTGGCGCAAACCGCACCTCGCTGCTGCTTCCTCAGCAAGGCTTTGGTCGTTCGCTCTGTCCCGGCAGGGCAGAAGAGCTTCGGGAGAGCTGGTGCCTCTTGGGCCATGCTATCCCTGGCTCATTGTTCGCGTCCTGGGTTCACCCTGCCAGGCGGAACCAAGCAGACAGAGCCACAACCCTACAGTAGGATGCGTAGCCTAGGATGGCACTCTATGCACACAACCATCTCCCAGTGTAGGCATTGCTTGGCCTTTTACTCTGGCACTCAGGCGAACTTGCGGACTAGGCCAGTGCTTTCCCACAGGAATGGAGAGGTGACATTATCCCTGCACACCGCCCGAACACTGAATAGGGAGCTTTGGGAGACTGTCCCCACTCCTTCCCCTTAAACCCCGTGCCTCCTCCAAGCTTCCACATCCTGGAGGAAGACGGCATCTGCCTCCCCGTTATTTCAGGGAGCTGTTTCTGCGAGAAGGGTAGGCGCCCCGTGGCTAGAGCATGTCTGCCCCAGGGACAGGTGGCCAAGGAGCTGCTCTCTCCTTGGCCCAAAGGCTCAGGACAGGCATGCTTTCTACCCAGACTCTTTCCTAAGAGTGGAGCACGCGCCCTGCCATTCTCATCTCTTCCTGTCTCCTTAGCAGCCAGGCTTCCGTCTCTCTGCACAGGGAGCGGGAGACACTTGTATTGCCACCGGCCGCTGAGCCTGCCAGGGATGGCTCTCCTGCTTCGCAACCGTTTCCAGACCAGAAGGCCAACGGCTCCTGCTCTTCTCCCTGGGCAGCGTGCTGCACCTTCCACAGATGCTCCTGGGGAGCCCAGTGAAAGACGTGTCCCTTTCCTTAAGGCTCTTTCCACAGGCGCAACCGCGCTTCTCTCTCAGGCAGAGGGGATGCCCAGGCAAAGAGGATTTCGCTCCATGCGGGTTTATTACACCGTGCTGTGGAGACCAGCTCAGGCAAATAGGAACATCCCTCAGTCTGGACTCTGATTTCCCAAAGAATGCTGTGCTTTCCCAGAGGGGTTGCCGGACAAAGAGGCTTTCGCTCTATGCGGGTTTCTCCCATCCTGCTACGAATACTAGGCTAAGGCAAGCAGCAACAGCAGCCCACAGAACCGACTCGGATTTCCCAGTGACTGCTATGCTTTCGCAGAGGTTTTCAGCTTGGCATGAACCGTACTTCACTGCTGCTTCCTCAGCAAGAATTTGGGTTTTCGCTCAGTCGCGGCAGGGAAGAAGAGCCGCGGGAGAGCTAGTGCCTCTTGGGACTTGCTTTCCCGGGCTCCAAGTTCACGCCCGGGGTTCACCTTGCTAAGCCGAACTAAGCAGACACAGTCACAACCCTGCAGCTGCGTGCGTGTCCTAGCATGGCACTCTATGCCTATTACCATCTCCTGGGGTAGGTAAGGCTTTGCCTTTTGTCCGGTGCTCAGGCAGACTCGGGGTCTAGGCCAGTCCTTCAGCACAGGGGAGAGGAGGCGACAGGATCACTGCACACGACCCGTGCACTGGGATGGGGAACTGTGGGGGACTGTCTCCACTCCTTCCCTGGCACACGCCCTGCCACCCAATTTCCTGCCACATCTTGGTGGAAGACGGCATCTGACTGCCCGTTTCTCCATGGGGCTGTTTCTGCGAGTTCCGGGAATTGCACCTGGTGGCAAGCCCAAGTCTGCCCTTGGGACAGGTGGCCAAGGAGATGCTGTCCCCTTGGGACCAGAGGCACAGGACAGGCGTGCCTTCTGACCAGACTCCTGCCTTAGTGTGGAGCACGGGACCCTGCCCTAGTCGTCCCCTCATGTCTCCTTAGCAGCCAGGCTTCCATCTCTCGGCACAGGGAGCAGGTGACACTTGTCTTGCCAGCGGCCAGCTGTTCGTGCCACGGCAGGCTATCCTGCGTCCCGAGTGTTTCCCGACCCCAAGGCCAACGGCTCCTTCTCTTCTCCGGGGGCGGCGTGCTGCGCCTTCCCCACACATGATTCCCTCGCAGGAAGAGGGGATGCTAGGGCAAAGGGTATTTCTCTCCATGCGGGTATCTTCCACCGACCTGCAGAGACTAGGCCAGGCAAGCAGCAGCAGCATCCCCAAACCCAACTCTGATTTCCCAAGGAACGTTGTGCTTTCCCAGGAGAGATGCCCAGGCAAAGAGGCTTTCGCTGTATGCGGGTTTCTCCCACCGCGAGACAGGGCTCAGGCAAGCAGCAGCAGCCCGCAGAACATTTCTCAGCGAATGCTGTGCTTTCGCAGAGGCTTTGGCTTGGAGCGCACAGCACTTCACTGCTGCTTCCTAAGCAAGGCGTTAGTCACGTCAGGGAAGAAGAGCTTTGGGAGAGCTGGTGCCTCTTGGGCCTTGCTTTCCCTGGCTCATTGTTCGCGTCCTGGGTTCACCCTGCCAGGCGGAACTAAGCAGACACAGCCACAACCCTACAGTAGCATACGTAGCCTAGGAGGCACTCTATGAACACTACCATCTTCCAGTGTAGGCATCGCTTGGCCTTTTTCTCTGGCACTCAGGCGAACTCGCGGACTAGGCCAGTGCTTTCCCATTGGAAAGGAGAGGTGACATTATCCCTGCACACCGCCCGTATACTGAATAGGGAGCTTTGGGGGACTGTACCCACTCCTTCCCCTTAAACCCCGTGCCTCCTCCAAGCTTCCACATCCTGTAGGAAGACGGCGTCTGACTCCCCGTTATTTCAGGGAGCTGTTTCTGCGAGTTCAGGGTAGGCGCCTCGTGGCTACAGCATGTCTGCCCCAGGGACAGGTGGCCGAGGAGCTGCTGTCTCCTTGGCCCACAGGCTCAGGACAGGCATGCTTTCTACCCAGACTCCTTCCTAAGAGTGGAGCACCTGCCCTGCCCTACTCATCCCCTCCTATCTCCTTAGCAGCCAGGCTTCCGTCTCTCTGCACAGGGAGCGGGTGACACTTGTATTGCCACGGGCCGCTGTGCCTGCCAGGGCCGGCTCTCCTGCTTCGCAACCGTTTCCAGACCAGAAGGCCAACGGCTCCTGCACTTCTACCTGGGCAGCGTGCTGCACCTTCCACATACATGCTACTGGGGAGCGCATGAAAGACGTGACCCTTTCCTTAAGGCTCTTTCCACAGATGCAAGCGCTTTTCTCGCTCAGGCAGAGGGGTGCTAGGGCAAAGAGGATTTCGCTCCATGCAGGTATCTTCCACCATGCTGCGGAGACTAGCTCAGGCATTCAGCTGCAGCATCACACACATCCGATTCTGATTTCCCAACGAATGCTGTGCCTTCCCAGAGGAGATGCCCGGCAAAGAGGCTTTCGCTGTATGCGGGTATCTCCCACCGCGAGACTGGGCTCAGGCAAGCAGCAGAAGAGACCGCAGAACCGACTCTGATTTCCCACCCACTGCTATGCTTTCCCAGAGGTTTTCAGCTTGGCGCAAACCGCACCTCGCTGCTGCTTCCTCAGCAAGGCTTTGGTCGTTCGCTCTGTCCCGGCAGGGCAGAAGAGCTTCGGGAGAGCTGGTGCCTCTTGGGCCATGCTATCCCTGGCTCATTGTTCGCGTCCTGGGTTCACCCTGCCAGGCGGAACCAAGCAGACACAGCCACAACCCTACAGTAGGATGCGTAGCCTAGGATGGCACTCTATGCACACAACCATCTCCCAGTGTAGGCATTGCTTGGCCTTTTACTCTGGCACTCAGGCGAACTTGCGGACTAGGCCAGTGCTTTCCCACAGGAATGGAGAGGTGACATTATCCCTGCACACCGCCCGAACACTGAATAGGGAGCTTTGGGAGACTGTCCCCACTCCTTCCCCTTAAACCCCGTGCCTCCTCCAAGCTTCCACATCCTGGAGGAAGACGGCATCTGCCTCCCCGTTATTTCAGGGAGCTGTTTCTGCGAGAAGGGTAGGCGCCCCGTGGCTAGAGCATGTCTGCCCCAGGGACAGGTGGCCAAGGAGCTGCTCTCTCCTTGGCCCAAAGGCTCAGGACAGGCATGCTTTCTACCCAGACTCTTTCCTAAGAGTGGAGCACGCGCCCTGCCATTCTCATCTCTTCCTGTCTCCTTAGCAGCCAGGCTTCCGTCTCTCTGCACAGGGAGCGGGAGACACTTGTATTGCCACCGGCCGCTGAGCCTGCCAGGGATGGCTCTCCTGCTTCGCAACCGTTTCCAGACCAGAAGGCCAACGGCTCCTGCTCTTCTCCCTGGGCAGCGTGCTGCACCTTCCACAGATGCTCCTGGGGAGCCCAGTGAAAGACGTGTCCCTTTCCTTAAGGCTCTTTCCACAGGCGCAACCGCGCTTCTCTCTCAGGCAGAGGGGATGCCCAGGCAAAGAGGATTTCGCTCCATGCGGGTCTATTACACCGTGCTGTGGAGACCAGCTCAGGCAAATAGGAACATCCCTCAGTCTGGACTCTGATTTTCCAAAGAATGCTGTGCTTTCCCAGAGGGGTTGCCGGACAAAGAGGCTTTCGCTCTATGCGGGTTTCTCCCATCCTGCTACGAATACTAGGCTAAGGCAAGCAGCAACAGCTGCCCACAGAACCGACTCTGATTTCCCAGTGACTGCTATTCTTTCGCAGAGGTTTTCAGCTTGGCATGAACCGTACTTCACTGCTGCTTCCTCAGCAAGAATTTGGGTTTTCGCTCAGTCGCGGCAGGGAAGAAGAGCCGCGGGAGAGCTGGTGCCTCTTGGGACTTGCTTTCCCGGGCTCCAAGTTCACGCCCGGGGTTCACCTTGCTAAGCCGAACTAAGCAGACACAGTCACAACCCTGCAGCTGCGTGCGTGTCCTAGCATGGCACTCTATGCCTATTACCATCTCCTGGGGTAGGTAAGGCTTTGCCTTTTGTCCGGTGCTCAGGCAGACTCGGGGTCTAGGCCAGTCCTTCAGCACAGGGGAGAGGAGGCGACAGGATCACTGCACACGACCCGTGCACTGGGATGGGGAACTGTGGGGGACTGTCTCCACTCCTTCCCTGGCACACGCCCTGCCACCCAATTCCCTGCCACATCTTGGTGGAAGACGGCATCTGACTGCCCGTTTCTCCATGGGGCTGTTTCTGCGAGTTCCGGGAATTGCACCTGGTGGCAAGCCCAAGTCTGCCCTTGGGACAGGTGGCCAAGGAGATGCTGTCCCCTTGGGACCAGAGGCACAGGACAGGCGTGCCTTCTGACCAGACTCCTGCCTTAGTGTGGAGCACGGGACCCTGCCCTAGTCGTCCCCTCATGTCTCCTTAGCAGCCAGGCTTCCATCTCTCGGCACAGGGAGCAGGTGACACTTGTCTTGCCAGCGGCCAGCTGTTCGTGCCACGGCAGGCTATCCTGCGTCCCGAGTGTTTCCCGACCCCAAGGCCAACGGCTCCTTCTCTTCTCCGGGGGCGGCGTGCTGCGCCTTCCCCACACATGATTCCCTCGCAGGAAGAGGGGATGCTAGGGCAAAGGGTATTTCTCTCCATGCGGGTATCTTCCACCGACCTGCAGAGACTAGGCCAGGCAAGCAGCAGCAGCATCCCCAAACCCAACTCTGATTTCCCAAGGAACGTTGTGCTTTCCCAGGAGAGATGCCCAGGCAAAGAGGCTTTCGCTGTATGCGGGTTTCTCCCACCGCGAGACAGGGCTCAGGCAAGCAGCAGCAGCCCGCAGAACATTTCTCAGCGAATGCTGTGCTTTCGCAGAGGCTTTGGCTTGGAGCGCACAGCACTTCACTGCTGCTTCCTAAGCAAGGCGTTAGTCACGTCAGGGAAGAAGAGCTTTGGGAGAGCTGGTGCCTCTTGGGCCTTGCTTTCCCTGGCTCATTGTTCGCGTCCTGGGTTCACCCTGCCAGGCGGAACTAAGCAGACACAGCCACAACCCTACAGTAGCATACGTAGCCTAGGAGGCACTCTATGAACACTACCATCTTCCAGTGTAGGCATCGCTTGGCCTTTTTCTCTGGCACTCAGGCGAACTCGCGGACTAGGCCAGTGCTTTCCCATTGGAAAGGAGAGGTGACATTATCCCTGCACACCGCCCGTATACTGAATAGGGAGCTTTGGGGGACTGTACCCACTCCTTCCCCTTAAACCCCGTGCCTCCTCCAAGCTTCCACATCCTGTAGGAAGACGGCGTCTGACTCCCCGTTATTTCAGGGAGCTGTTTCTGCGAGTTCAGGGTAGGCGCCTCGTGGCTACAGCATGTCTGCCCCAGGGACAGGTGGCCGAGGAGCTGCTGTCTCCTTGGCCCACAGGCTCAGGACAGGCATGCTTTCTACCCAGACTCCTTCCTAAGAGTGGAGCACCTGCCCTGCCCTACTCATCCCCTCCTATCTCCTTAGCAGCCAGGCTTCCGTCTCTCTGCACAGGGAGCGGGTGACACTTGTATTGCCACGGGCCGCTGTGCCTGCCAGGGCCGGCTCTCCTGCTTCGCAACCGTTTCCAGACCAGAAGGCCAACGGCTCCTGCACTTCTACCTGGGCAGCGTGCTGCACCTTCCACATACATGCTACTGGGGAGCGCATGAAAGACGTGACCCTTTCCTTAAGGCTCTTTCCACAGATGCAAGCGCTTTTCTCGCTCAGGCAGAGGGGTGCTAGGGCAAAGAGGATTTCGCTCCATGCAGGTATCTTCCACCATGCTGCGGAGACTAGCTCAGGCATTCAGCTGCAGCATCACACACATCCGATTCTGATTTCCCAACGAATGCTGTGCCTTCCCAGAGGAGATGCCCGGCAAAGAGGCTTTCGCTGTATGCGGGTATCTCCCACCGCGAGACTGGGCTCAGGCAAGCAGCAGAAGAGACCGCAGAACCGACTCTGATTTCCCACCCACTGCTATGCTTTCCCAGAGGTTTTCAGCTTGGCGCAAACCGCACCTCGCTGCTGCTTCCTCAGCAAGGCTTTGGTCGTTCGCTCTGTCCCGGCAGGGCAGAAGAGCTTCGGGAGAGCTGGTGCCTCTTGGGCCATGCTATCCCTGGCTCATTGTTCGCGTCCTGGGTTCACCCTGCCAGGCGGAACCAAGCAGACACAGCCACAACCCTACAGTAGGATGCGTAGCCTAGGATGGCACTCTATGCACACAACCATCTCCCAGTGTAGGCATTGCTTGGCCTTTTACTCTGGCACTCAGGCGAACTTGCGGACTAGGCCAGTGCTTTCCCACAGGAATGGAGAGGTGACATTATCCCTGCACACCGCCCGAACACTGAATAGGGAGCTTTGGGAGACTGTCCCCACTCCTTCCCCTTAAACCCCGTGCCTCCTCCAAGCTTCCACATCCTGGAGGAAGACGGCATCTGCCTCCCCGTTATTTCAGGGAGCTGTTTCTGCGAGAAGGGTAGGCGCCCCGTGGCTAGAGCATGTCTGCCCCAGGGACAGGTGGCCAAGGAGCTGCTCTCTCCTTGGCCCAAAGGCTCAGGACAGGCATGCTTTCTACCCAGACTCTTTCCTAAGAGTGGAGCACGCGCCCTGCCATTCTCATCTCTTCCTGTCTCCTTAGCAGCCAGGCTTCCGTCTCTCTGCACAGGGAGCGGGAGACACTTGTATTGCCACCGGCCGCTGAGCCTGCCAGGGATGGCTCTCCTGCTTCGCAACCGTTTCCAGACCAGAAGGCCAACGGCTCCTGCTCTTCTCCCTGGGCAGCGTGCTGCACCTTCCACAGATGCTCCTGGGGAGCCCAGTGAAAGACGTGTCCCTTTCCTTAAGGCTCTTTCCACAGGCGCAACCGCGCTTCTCTCTCAGGCAGAGGGGATGCCCAGGCAAAGAGGATTTCGCTCCATGCGGGTCTATTACACCGTGCTGTGGAGACCAGCTCAGGCAAATAGGAACATCCCTCAGTCTGGACTCTGATTTTCCAAAGAATGCTGTGCTTTCCCAGAGGGGTTGCCGGACAAAGAGGCTTTCGCTCTATGCGGGTTTCTCCCATCCTGCTACGAATACTAGGCTAAGGCAAGCAGCAACAGCTGCCCACAGAACCGACTCTGATTTCCCAGTGACTGCTATTCTTTCGCAGAGGTTTTCAGCTTGGCATGAACCGTACTTCACTGCTGCTTCCTCAGCAAGAATTTGGGTTTTCGCTCAGTCGCGGCAGGGAAGAAGAGCCGCGGGAGAGCTGGTGCCTCTTGGGACTTGCTTTCCCGGGCTCCAAGTTCACGCCCGGGGTTCACCTTGCTAAGCCGAACTAAGCAGACACAGTCACAACCCTGCAGCTGCGTGCGTGTCCTAGCATGGCACTCTATGCCTATTACCATCTCCTGGGGTAGGTAAGGCTTTGCCTTTTGTCCGGTGCTCAGGCAGACTCGGGGTCTAGGCCAGTCCTTCAGCACAGGGGAGAGGAGGCGACAGGATCACTGCACACGACCCGTGCACTGGGATGGGGAACTGTGGGGGACTGTCTCCACTCCTTCCCTGGCACACGCCCTGCCACCCAATTCCCTGCCACATCTTGGTGGAAGACGGCATCTGACTGCCCGTTTCTCCATGGGGCTGTTTCTGCGAGTTCCGGGAATTGCACCTGGTGGCAAGCCCAAGTCTGCCCTTGGGACAGGTGGCCAAGGAGATGCTGTCCCCTTGGGACCAGAGGCACAGGACAGGCGTGCCTTCTGACCAGACTCCTGCCTTAGTGTGGAGCACGGGACCCTGCCCTAGTCGTCCCCTCATGTCTCCTTAGCAGCCAGGCTTCCATCTCTCGGCACAGGGAGCAGGTGACACTTGTCTTGCCAGCGGCCAGCTGTTCGTGCCACGGCAGGCTATCCTGCGTCCCGAGTGTTTCCCGACCCCAAGGCCAACGGCTCCTTCTCTTCTCCGGGGGCGGCGTGCTGCGCCTTCCCCACACATGATTCCCTCGCAGGAAGAGGGGATGCTAGGGCAAAGGGTATTTCTCTCCATGCGGGTATCTTCCACCGACCTGCAGAGACTAGGCCAGGCAAGCAGCAGCAGCATCCCCAAACCCAACTCTGATTTCCCAAGGAACGTTGTGCTTTCCCAGGAGAGATGCCCAGGCAAAGAGGCTTTCGCTGTATGCGGGTTTCTCCCACCGTGAGACAGGGCTCAGGCAAGCAGCAGCAGCCCGCAGAACATTTCTCAGCGAATGCTGTGCTTTCGCAGAGGCTTTGGCTTGGAGCGCACAGCACTTCACTGCTGCTTCCTAAGCAAGGCGTTAGTCACGTCAGGGAAGAAGAGCTTTGGGAGAGCTGGTGCCTCTTGGGCCTTGCTTTCCCTGGCTCATTGTTCGCGTCCTGGGTTCACCCTGCCAGGCGGAACTAAGCAGACACAGCCACAACCCTACAGTAGAATACGTAGCCTAGGAGGCACTCTATGAACACTACCATCTTCCAGTGTAGGCATCGCTTGGCCTTTTTCTCTGGCACTCAGGCGAACTCGCGGACTAGGCCAGTGCTTTCCCATTGGAAAGGAGAGGTGACATTATCCCTGCACACCGCCCGTATACTGAATAGGGAGCTTTGGGGGACTGTACCCACTCCTTCCCCTTAAACCCCGTGCCTCCTCCAAGCTTCCACATCCTGTAGGAAGACGGCGTCTGACTCCCCGTTATTTCAGGGAGCTGTTTCTGCGAGTTCAGGGTAGGCGCCTCGTGGCTACAGCATGTCTGCCCCAGGGACAGGTGGCCGAGGAGCTGCTGTCTCCTTGGCCCACAGGCTCAGGACAGGCATGCTTTCTACCCAGACTCCTTCCTAAGAGTGGAGCACCTGCCCTGCCCTACTCATCCCCTCCTATCTCCTTAGCAGCCAGGCTTCCGTCTCTCTGCACAGGGAGCGGGTGACACTTGTATTGCCACGGGCCGCTGTGCCTGCCAGGGCCGGCTCTCCTGCTTCGCAACCGTTTCCAGACCAGAAGGCCAACGGCTCCTGCACTTCTACCTGGGCAGCGTGCTGCACCTTCCACATACATGCTACTGGGGAGCGCATGAAAGACGTGACCCTTTCCTTAAGGCTCTTTCCACAGATGCAAGCGCTTTTCTCGCTCAGGCAGAGGGGTGCTAGGGCAAAGAGGATTTCGCTCCATGCAGGTATCTTCCACCATGCTGCGGAGACTAGCTCAGGCATTCAGCTGCAGCATCACACACATCCGATTCTGATTTCCCAACGAATGCTGTGCCTTCCCAGAGGAGATGCCCGGCAAAGAGGCTTTCGCTGTATGCGGGTATCTCCCACCGCGAGACTGGGCTCAGGCAAGCAGCAGAAGAGACCGCAGAACCGACTCTGATTTCCCACCCACTGCTATGCTTTCCCAGAGGTTTTCAGCTTGGCGCAAACCGCACCTCGCTGCTGCTTCCTCAGCAAGGCTTTGGTCGTTCGCTCTGTCCCGGCAGGGCAGAAGAGCTTCGGGAGAGCTGGTGCCTCTTGGGCCATGCTATCCCTGGCTCATTGTTCGCGTCCTGGGTTCACCCTGCCAGGCGGAACCAAGCAGACACAGCCACAACCCTACAGTAGGATGCGTAGCCTAGGATGGCACTCTATGCACACAACCATCTCCCAGTGTAGGCATTGCTTGGCCTTTTACTCTGGCACTCAGGCGAACTTGCGGACTAGGCCAGTGCTTTCCCACAGGAATGGAGAGGTGACATTATCCCTGCACACCGCCCGAACACTGAATAGGGAGCTTTGGGAGACTGTCCCCACTCCTTCCCCTTAAACCCCGTGCCTCCTCCAAGCTTCCACATCCTGGAGGAAGACGGCATCTGCCTCCCCGTTATTTCAGGGAGCTGTTTCTGCGAGAAGGGTAGGCGCCCCGTGGCTAGAGCATGTCTGCCCCAGGGACAGGTGGCCAAGGAGCTGCTCTCTCCTTGGCCCAAAGGCTCAGGACAGGCATGCTTTCTACCCAGACTCTTTCCTAAGAGTGGAGCACGCGCCCTGCCATTCTCATCTCTTCCTGTCTCCTTAGCAGCCAGGCTTCCGTCTCTCTGCACAGGGAGCGGGAGACACTTGTATTGCCACCGGCTGCTGAGCCTGCCAGGGATGGCTCTCCTGCTTCGCAACCGTTTCCAGACCAGAAGGCCAACGGCTCCTGCTCTTCTCCCTGGGCAGCGTGCTGCACCTTCCACAGATGCTCCTGGGGAGCCCAGTGAAAGACGTGTCCCTTTCCTTAAGGCTCTTTCAACAGGCGCAACCGCGCTTCTCTCTCAGGCAGAGGGGATGCCCAGGCAAAGAGGATTTCGCTCCATGCGGGTCTATTACACCGTGCTGTGGAGACCAGCTCAGGCAAATAGGAACATCCCTCAGTCTGGACTCTGATTTTCCAAAGAATGCTGTGCTTTCCCAGAGGGGTTGCCGGACAAAGAGGCTTTCGCTCTATGCGGGTTTCTCCCATCCTGCTACGAATACTAGGCTAAGGCAAGCAGCAACAGCTGCCCACAGAACCGACTCTGATTTCCCAGTGACTGCTATTCTTTCGCAGAGGTTTTCAGCTTGGCATGAACCGTACTTCACTGCTGCTTCCTCAGCAAGAATTTGGGTTTTCGCTCAGTCGCGGCAGGGAAGAAGAGCCGCGGGAGAGCTGGTGCCTCTTGGGACTTGCTTTCCCGGGCTCCAAGTTCACGCCCGGGGTTCACCTTGCTAAGCCGAACTAAGCAGACACAGTCACAACCCTGCAGCTGCGTGCGTGTCCTAGCATGGCACTCTATGCCTATTACCATCTCCTGGGGTAGGTAAGGCTTTGCCTTTTGTCCGGTGCTCAGGCAGACTCGGGGTCTAGGCCAGTCCTTCAGCACAGGGGAGAGGAGGCGACAGGATCACTGCACACGACCCGTGCACTGGGATGGGGAACTGTGGGGGACTGTCTCCACTCCTTCCCTGGCACACGCCCTGCCACCCAATTCCCTGCCACATCTTGGTGGAAGACGGCATCTGACTGCCCGTTTCTCCATGGGGCTGTTTCTGCGAGTTCCGGGAATTGCACCTGGTGGCAAGCCCAAGTCTGCCCTTGGGACAGGTGGCCAAGGAGATGCTGTCCCCTTGGGACCAGAGGCACAGGACAGGCGTGCCTTCTGACCAGACTCCTGCCTTAGTGTGGAGCACGGGACCCTGCCCTAGTCGTCCCCTCATGTCTCCTTAGCAGCCAGGCTTCCATCTCTCGGCACAGGGAGCAGGTGACACTTGTCTTGCCAGCGGCCAGCTGTTCGTGCCACGGCAGGCTATCCTGCGTCCCGAGTGTTTCCCGACCCCAAGGCCAACGGCTCCTTCTCTTCTCCGGGGGCGGCGTGCTGCGCCTTCCCCACACATGATTCCCTCGCAGGAAGAGGGGATGCTAGGGCAAAGGGTATTTCTCTCCATGCGGGTATCTTCCACCGACCTGCAGAGACTAGGCCAGGCAAGCAGCAGCAGCATCCCCAAACCCAACTCTGATTTCCCAAGGAACGTTGTGCTTTCCCAGGAGAGATGCCCAGGCAAAGAGGCTTTCGCTGTATGCGGGTTTCTCCCACCGTGAGACAGGGCTCAGGCAAGCAGCAGCAGCCCGCAGAACATTTCTCAGCGAATGCTGTGCTTTCGCAGAGGCTTTGGCTTGGAGCGCACAGCACTTCACTGCTGCTTCCTAAGCAAGGCGTTAGTCACGTCAGGGAAGAAGAGCTTTGGGAGAGCTGGTGCCTCTTGGGCCTTGCTTTCCCTGGCTCATTGTTCGCGTCCTGGGTTCACCCTGCCAGGCGGAACTAAGCAGACACAGCCACAACCCTACAGTAGAATACGTAGCCTAGGAGGCACTCTATGAACACTACCATCTTCCAGTGTAGGCATCGCTTGGCCTTTTTCTCTGGCACTCAGGCGAACTCGCGGACTAGGCCAGTGCTTTCCCATTGGAAAGGAGAGGTGACATTATCCCTGCACACCGCCCGTATACTGAATAGGGAGCTTTGGGGGACTGTACCCACTCCTTCCCCTTAAACCCCGTGCCTCCTCCAAGCTTCCACATCCTGTAGGAAGACGGCGTCTGACTCCCCGTTATTTCAGGGAGCTGTTTCTGCGAGTTCAGGGTAGGCGCCTCGTGGCTACAGCATGTCTGCCCCAGGGACAGGTGGCCGAGGAGCTGCTGTCTCCTTGGCCCACAGGCTCAGGACAGGCATGCTTTCTACCCAGACTCCTTCCTAAGAGTGGAGCACCTGCCCTGCCCTACTCATCCCCTCCTATCTCCTTAGCAGCCAGGCTTCCGTCTCTCTGCACAGGGAGCGGGTGACACTTGTATTGCCACGGGCCGCTGTGCCTGCCAGGGCCGGCTCTCCTGCTTCGCAACCGTTTCCAGACCAGAAGGCCAACGGCTCCTGCACTTCTACCTGGGCAGCGTGCTGCACCTTCCACATACATGCTACTGGGGAGCGCATGAAAGACGTGACCCTTTCCTTAAGGCTCTTTCCACAGATGCAAGCGCTTTTCTCGCTCAGGCAGAGGGGTGCTAGGGCAAAGAGGATTTCGCTCCATGCAGGTATCTTCCACCATGCTGCGGAGACTAGCTCAGGCATTCAGCTGCAGCATCACACACATCCGATTCTGATTTCCCAACGAATGCTGTGCCTTCCCAGAGGAGATGCCCGGCAAAGAGGCTTTCGCTGTATGCGGGTATCTCCCACCGCGAGACTGGGCTCAGGCAAGCAGCAGAAGAGACCGCAGAACCGACTCTGATTTCCCACCCACTGCTATGCTTTCCCAGAGGTTTTCAGCTTGGCGCAAACCGCACCTCGCTGCTGCTTCCTCAGCAAGGCTTTGGTCGTTCGCTCTGTCCCGGCAGGGCAGAAGAGCTTCGGGAGAGCTGGTGCCTCTTGGGCCATGCTATCCCTGGCTCATTGTTCGCGTCCTGGGTTCACCCTGCCAGGCGGAACCAAGCAGACACAGCCACAACCCTACAGTAGGATGCGTAGCCTAGGATGGCACTCTATGCACACAACCATCTCCCAGTGTAGGCATTGCTTGGCCTTTTACTCTGGCACTCAGGCGAACTTGCGGACTAGGCCAGTGCTTTCCCACAGGAATGGAGAGGTGACATTATCCCTGCACACCGCCCGAACACTGAATAGGGAGCTTTGGGAGACTGTCCCCACTCCTTCCCCTTAAACCCCGTGCCTCCTCCAAGCTTCCACATCCTGGAGGAAGACGGCATCTGCCTCCCCGTTATTTCAGGGAGCTGTTTCTGCGAGAAGGGTAGGCGCCCCGTGGCTAGAGCATGTCTGCCCCAGGGACAGGTGGCCAAGGAGCTGCTCTCTCCTTGGCCCAAAGGCTCAGGACAGGCATGCTTTCTACCCAGACTCTTTCCTAAGAGTGGAGCACGCGCCCTGCCATTCTCATCTCTTCCTGTCTCCTTAGCAGCCAGGCTTCCGTCTCTCTGCACAGGGAGCGGGAGACACTTGTATTGCCACCGGCTGCTGAGCCTGCCAGGGATGGCTCTCCTGCTTCGCAACCGTTTCCAGACCAGAAGGCCAACGGCTCCTGCTCTTCTCCCTGGGCAGCGTGCTGCACCTTCCACAGATGCTCCTGGGGAGCCCAGTGAAAGACGTGTCCCTTTCCTTAAGGCTCTTTCAACAGGCGCAACCGCGCTTCTCTCTCAGGCAGAGGGGATGCCCAGGCAAAGAGGATTTCGCTCCATGCGGGTCTATTACACCGTGCTGTGGAGACCAGCTCAGGCAAATAGGAACATCCCTCAGTCTGGACTCTGATTTTCCAAAGAATGCTGTGCTTTCCCAGAGGGGTTGCCGGACAAAGAGGCTTTCGCTCTATGCGGGTTTCTCCCATCCTGCTACGAATACTAGGCTAAGGCAAGCAGCAACAGCTGCCCACAGAACCGACTCTGATTTCCCAGTGACTGCTATTCTTTCGCAGAGGTTTTCAGCTTGGCATGAACCGTACTTCACTGCTGCTTCCTCAGCAAGAATTTGGGTTTTCGCTCAGTCGCGGCAGGGAAGAAGAGCCGCGGGAGAGCTGGTGCCTCTTGGGACTTGCTTTCCCGGGCTCCAAGTTCACGCCCGGGGTTCACCTTGCTAAGCCGAACTAAGCAGACACAGTCACAACCCTGCAGCTGCGTGCGTGTCCTAGCATGGCACTCTATGCCTATTACCATCTCCTGGGGTAGGTAAGGCTTTGCCTTTTGTCCGGTGCTCAGGCAGACTCGGGGTCTAGGCCAGTCCTTCAGCACAGGGGAGAGGAGGCGACAGGATCACTGCACACGACCCGTGCACTGGGATGGGGAACTGTGGGGGACTGTCTCCACTCCTTCCCTGGCACACGCCCTGCCACCCAATTCCCTGCCACATCTTGGTGGAAGACGGCATCTGACTGCCCGTTTCTCCATGGGGCTGTTTCTGCGAGTTCCGGGAATTGCACCTGGTGGCAAGCCCAAGTCTGCCCTTGGGACAGGTGGCCAAGGAGATGCTGTCCCCTTGGGACCAGAGGCACAGGACAGGCGTGCCTTCTGACCAGACTCCTGCCTTAGTGTGGAGCACGGGACCCTGCCCTAGTCGTCCCCTCATGTCTCCTTAGCAGCCAGGCTTCCATCTCTCGGCACAGGGAGCAGGTGACACTTGTCTTGCCAGCGGCCAGCTGTTCGTGCCACGGCAGGCTATCCTGCGTCCCGAGTGTTTCCCGACCCCAAGGCCAACAGCTCCTTCTCCGGGGGCGGCTTGCTGCACCTTCCCCACACTTGATTCCCTCTCAGGCAGAGGGGATGCTAGGGCAAAGGGTATTTCTCTCCATGCGGGTATCTTCCAACGACCTGCAGAGACTAGGCCAGGCAAGCAGCAGCAGAATCCCCAAACCCAACTCTGATTTCCCAAGGAACGTTGTGCTTTCCCAGGGGAGATACCCAGGCAAAGAGGCTTTCGCTGTATGCGGGTTTCTCCCACCGCGAGACAGGGCTCAGGCAAGCAGCAGCAGCCCGCAGAACATTTCTCAGCGAATGCTGTGCTTTCGCAGAGGCTTTGGCTTGGAGCGCACAGCACTTCACTGCTGCTTCCTAAGCAAGGCTTTAGTCACGTCAGGGAAGAAGAGCTTTGGGAGAGCTGGTGCCTCTTGGGCCTTGCTTTCCCTGACTCATTGTTCGCGTCCTGGGTTCACCCTGCCAGGCGGAACTAAGCAGACACAGCCACAACCCTACAGTAGCATACGTAGCCTAGGAGGCACTCTATGCACACTACCATCTTCCAGTGTAGGCATCGCTTGGCCTTTTACTCTGGCACTCAGGCGAACTCGCGGACTAGGCCAGTGCTTTCCCATTGGAAAGGAGAGGTGACATTTACCCTGCACACCGCCCGTATACTGAATAGGGAGCTTTGGGGGACTGTACCCACTCCTTCCCCTTAAACCCTGTGCCTCCTCCAAGCTTCCACATCCTGGAGGAAGACGGCTTCTGACTCCCCGTTATTTCAGGGAGCTGTTTCTGCGAGTTCAGGGTAGGTGCCTCGTCGCTAGAGCATGTCTGCCCCAGGGACAGGTGGCCAAGGAGCTGCTCTCTCCTTGGCCCAAAGGCTCAGGACAGGCATGCTTTCTACCCAGACACTTTCCTAAGAGTGGAGCACGCGCCCTGCCATTCTCACCTCTTCCTGTCTCCTTAGCAGCCAGGCTTCGGTCTCTCTGCACAGGGAACGGGAGACACTTGTATTGCCACCGGCCGCTGAGCCTGCCAGGGATGGCTCTCCTGCTTCGCAACCGTTTCCAGACCAGAAGGCCAACGGCTCCTGCTCTTCTCCCTGGGCAGCGTGCTGCACCTTCCACAGATGCTCCTGGGGAGCCCAGTGAAAGACGTGTCCCTTTCCTTAAGGCTCTTTCCACAGGCGCAACCGCGCTTCTCTCTCAGGCAGAGGGGATGCCCAGGCAAAGAGGATTTCACTCCATGCGGGTTTATTGCACCGTGCTGTGGAGACCAGCTCAGGCAAATAGGAACATCCCTCAGTCTGGACTCTGATTTCCCAAAGAATGCTGTGCTTTCCCAGAGGGGTTGCCGGACAAAGAGGCTTTCGCTCTAGGCGGGTTTCTCCCATCCTGCTACGAATACTAGGCTAAGGCAAGCAGCAACAGCAGCCCACAGAACCGACTCTGATTTCCCAGTGACTGCTATGCTTTCGCAGAGGTTTTCAGCTTGGCATGAACCGTACTTCACTGCTGCTTCCTCAGCAAGAATTTGGGTTTTCGCTCAGTCGCGGCAGGGAAGAAGAGCTGCGGGAGAGCTGGTGCCTCTTGGGACTTGCTTTCCCGGGCTCCAAGTTCACGCCCGGGGTTCACCTTGCTAAGCCGAACTAAGCAGACACAGTCACAACCCTGCAGCTGCGTGCGTGTCCTAGCATGGCACTCTATGCCTATTACCATCTCCTGGGGTAGGTAAGGCTTTGCCTTTTGTCCGGTGCTCAGGCAGACTCGGGGTCTAGGCCAGTCCTTCAGCACAGGGGAGAGGAGGCGACAGGATCACTGCACACGACCCGTGCACTGGGATGGGGAACTGTGGGGGACTGTCTCCACTCCTTCCCTGGCACACGCCCTGCCACCCAATTCCCTGCCACATCTTGGTGGAAGACGGCATCTGACTGCCCGTTTCTCCATGGGGCTGTTTCTGCGAGTTCCGGGAATTGCACCTGGTGGCAAGCCCAAGTCTGCCCTTGGGACAGGTGGCCAAGGAGATGCTGTCCCCTTGGGACCAGAGGCACAGGACAGGCGTACCTTCTGACCAGACTCCTGCCTTAGTGTGGAGCACGGGACCCTGCCCTAGTCGTCCCCTCATGTCTCCTTAGCAGCCAGGCTTCCATCTCTCGGCACAGGGAGCAGGTGACACTTGTCTTGCCAGCGGCCAGCTGTTCGTGCCACGGCAGGCTATCCTGCGTCCCGAGTGTTTCCCGACCCCAAGGCCAACAGCTCCTTCTCCGGGGGCGGCGTGCTGCGCCTTCCCCACACTTGATTCCCTCTCAGGCAGAGGGGATGCTAGGGCAAATGGTATTTCTCACCATGCGGTTATCTTCCACCGACCTGCAGAGACTAGGCCAGGCAAGCAGCAGCAGCATCCCCAAACCCAACTCTGATTTCCCAAGGAACGTTGTGCTTTCCCAGGGGAGATGCCCAGGCAAAGAGGCTTTCGCTGTATGCGGGTTTCTCCCACCGCTACACAGGGCTCAGGCAAGCAGCAGCAGCCCCCAGAACATTTCTCAGCGAATGCAGTGCTTTCGCAGAGGCTTTGGCTTGGAGCGAGAAGCACTTCGCTGCTGCTTCCTCAGCAAGGCTTCAGTCGCGTCAGGTAAGAAGAGCTTTGGGAGAGCTGGTGCCTCTTGGGCCTTGCTTTCCCTGGCTCATTGTTCGCGTCCTGGGTTCACCCTGCCAGGCGGAACCAAGCAGACACAGCCACAACCCTACAGTAGCATGCGTAGCCTAGGAGGCACTCTATGCACACAACCATCTCCCAGTGTAGGCATCGCTTGGCCTTTTACTCTGGCACTCAGGCTAACTCGCGGACTAGGCCAGTGCTTTCCCATTGAAAAGGAGAGGTGACATTATCCCTGCACACCGCCCGTATACTGAATAGGGAGCTTTGGGGGACTGTACCCACTCCTTCCCCTTAAACCCCGTGCCTCCTCCAAGCTTCCACATCCTGTAGGAAGACGGCGTCTGACTCCCCGTTATTTCAGGGAGCTGTTTCTGCGAGTTCAGGGTAGGCGCCTCGTGGCTACAGCATGTCTGCCCCAGGGACAGGTGGCCAAGGAGCTGCTGTCTCCTTGGCCCACAGGCTCAGGACAGGCATGCTTTCTACCCAGACTCCTTCCTAAGAGTGGAGCACCTGCCCTGCCCTACTCATCCCCTCCTATCTCCTTAGCAGCCAGGCTTCCGTCTCTCTGCACAGGGAGCGGGTGACACTTGTATTGCCACCGGCCGCTGTGCCTGCCAGGGCCGGCTCTCCTGCTTCGCAACCGTTTCCAGACCAGAAGGCCAACGGTTCCTGCACTTCTCCCTGGGCAGCGTGCTGCACCTTCCACATACATGCTATTGGGGAGCGCATGAAAGACGTGACCCTTTCCTTAAGGCTCTTTCCACAGATGCAAGCGCTTTTCTCGCTCAGGCAGAGGGGTGCTAGGGCAAAGAGGATTTCTCTCCATGCAGGTATCTTCCACCATGCTGCGGAGACTAGCTCAGGCATTCAGCTGCAGCATCACACACATCCGATTCTGATTTCCCAACGAATGCTGTGCCTTCCCAGAGGAGATGCCCGGCAAAGAGGTTTTCGTTGTATGCGGGTATCTCCCACCGCGAGACTGGGCTCAGGCAAGCAGCAGAAGAGACCGCAGAACCGACTCTGATTTCCCACCCACTGCTATGCTTTCCCAGAGGTTTTCAGCTTGGCGCAAACCGCACCTCGCTGCTGCTTCCTCAGCAAGGCTTTGGTCGTTCGCTCTGTCCTGGCAGGGAAGAAGAGCTGCGGGAGAGCTGGTGCCTCTTGGGCCTTGCTGTAAGGGCTCCAAGTTTGCGCCCGGGGTTCACCTTGCTGAGCCAATCTAAGCAGACACAGTCACAACCCTGCAGCAGCGTGCGTGGCCTAGCATGGCACTCTATGCCTATTACCATCTCCTGGGGTAGGTAAGGCTTTGCCTTTTGTCCGGTGCTCAGGCAGACTCGGGGTCTAGGCCAGTCCTTCAGCACAGGGGAGAGGAGGCGACAGGATCACTGCACACGACCCGTGCACTGGGATGGGGAACTGTGGGGGACTGTCTCCACTCCTTCCCTGGCACACGCCCTGCCACCCAATTCCCTGCCACATCTTGGTGGAAGACGGCATCTGACTGCCCGTTTCTCCATGGGGCTGTTTCTGCGAGTTCCGGGAATTGCACCTGGTGGCAAGCCCAAGTCTGCCCTTGGGACAGGTGGCCAAGGAGATGCTGTCCCCTTGGGACCAGAGGCACAGGACAGGCGTGCCTTCTGACCAGACTCCTGCCTTAGTGTGGAGCACGGGACCCTGCCCTAGTCGTCCCCTCATGTCTCCTTAGCAGCCAGGCTTCCATCTCTCGGCACATGGAGCGGGTGACACTTGTCTTGCCAGCGGCCAGCTGTTCGTGCCACGGCAGGCTATCCTGCGTCCCGAGTGTTTCCCGACCCCAAGGCCAACGGCTCCTTCTCTTCTCCGGGGGCGGCGTGCTGCACCTTCCCCACACTTGATTCCCTCTCAGGCAGAGGGGATGCTAGGGCAAAGGATATTTCTCTCCATGCGGGTATCTTCCACCGACCTGCAGAGACTAGGCCAGGCAAACAGCAGCAGCCCCAACCCAACGCTGATTTCCCAAGGAACGTTGTGCTTTCCCAGGGGAGATGCCCAGGCAAAGAGGCTTTCGCTGTATGCGGGTTTCTCCCACCGCTACACAGGGCTCAGGCAAGCAGCAGCAGCCCCCAGAACATTTCTCAGCGAATGCAGTGCTTTCGCAGAGGCTTTGGCTTGGAGCGAGAAGCACTTCGCTGCTGCTTCCTCAGCAAGGCTTCAGTCGCGTCAGGTAAGAAGAGCTTTGGGAGAGCTGGTGCCTCTTGGGCCTTGCTTTCCCTGGCTCATTGTTCGCGTCCTGGGTTCACCCTGCCAGGCGGAACCAAGCAGACACAGCCACAACCCTACAGTAGCATGCGTAGCCTAGGAGGCACTCTATGCACACAACCATCTCCCAGTGTAGGCATCGCTTGGCCTTTTACTCTGGCACTCAGGCTAACTCGCGGACTAGGCCAGTGCTTTCCCATTGGAAAGGAGAGGTGACATTATCCCTGCACACCGCCCGTATACTGAATAGGGAGCTTTGGGGGACTGTACCCACTCCTTCCCCTTAAACCCCGTGCCTCCTCCAAGCTTCCACATCCTGTAGGAAGACGGCGTCTGACTCCCCGTTATTTCAGGGAGCTGTTTCTGCGAGTTCAGGGTAGGCGCCTCGTGGCTACAGCATGTCTGCCCCAGGGACAGGTGGCCAAGGAGCTGCTGTCTCCTTGGCCCACAGGCTCAGGACAGGCATGCTTTCTACCCAGACTCCTTCCTAAGAGTGGAGCACCTGCCCTGCCCTACTCATCCCCTCCTATCTCCTTAGCAGCCAGGCTTCCGTCTCTCTGCACAGGGAGCGGGTGACACTTGTATTGCCACCGGCCGCTGTGCCTCCCAGGGCCGGCTCTCCTGCTTCACAACCATTTCCAGACCAGAAGGCCAACGGCTCCTGCACTTCCTCCTGGGCAGCGTGCTGCAACTTCCACAGACATGCTCCTGGGGAGTGCAGTGAAAGACGTGACCCTTTTCTTAAGGCTCTTTCCACAGATGCAAGCGCTCTTCTCTCTCAGGCAGAGGGGTGCTAGGGCAAAGAAGTTTTCGCTCCATGGAGGTATCTTCCACCATGCTGCGGAGACGACCTCAGGCATTTAGCTGCAGCATCACAAACATCCGATTCTGATTTCCCAACGAATGCTGTGCCTTTCCAGAGGAGATGCCCGGGCAAGGAGGCTTTCGCTGTATGCGGGTATCTCCCACCGCGAGTCTGGGTTCACGCAAGCAGCAGAAGAGACCGCAGAACCGACTCTGATTCCCCAGCGACTGCTATGCTTTCCCAGAGGTTTTCAGCTTGGCGCAAACCGCACCTCGCTGCTGTTTCCTCGGCAAGGCTTTGGTCGTTCGCTCTTTCCCGGAGGGAAGAAAAGCCTCGAGAGAGCTGGTGCCTCTTGGGCCTTGCTTTCCCAGGCTCCAAGTTTTCGCCCGGGATTCACCTTGCTGAGCCGATCTAAGCAGACACAGTAACAACCCTGCAGCAGCGTGCGTGGCCTAGCATGGCACTCTATGCCTATTACCATCTCCTGGGTTAGGTAAGGCTTTGCTTTTTGTTCCGTCGCTCAGGCAGACTCGGGGTCTAGGCCAGTGCCTTCACCACAGGAGAGAGGAGGCGACAGGATCCCTGTACACAGCCCGTGCACTGGGATGGGGAACTGTGGGGGACAGTCTCCACTCCCTCCTCGGCACACTCCCTGCCACCCACAAGCTGCAACATCTTGGTGGAAGACGGCATCTGACTGCCCGTTTCTCCATGGAGTTGTTTCTGCGAGTTGCGGGTATGGCACCTGGTGGCAAGCCCAAGTCTGCCCTTGGGACAGGTGGCTAAGGAGATGCTGTTCCCTTGGGACCAGAGGCACAGCACAGGCCTGCCTTCTGCCCAGACTCCTTCCTCAGAGTGGAGCACACGCCCCTGCCCTAGTCGTCCCCTCATGTCTCCTTAGCAACCAGGCTTCCATCTCTCTGGACAGGGAGCGGGGGACACTTGTCTTGCCACTGGCCTGCTGCTCGAGCCACGGCAGGCTATCCTGCTTCCCGAGCGTTTCACGACCCCAAGGCCAACGGCTCCTTCTCTTCACTGTGGACGGCGTGCCGTGACTTCCCCACACTTGCTCCTGGGGATCGCGGTGACAGACGTGTGCAACCACGCTTCTCTCTCAGGTAGAGGGGATGCTAGGGCAAAGAGTATTTCGCTCCATGCGGTTATCTTCCACCCTGCTGCGGAGACTAGCTCAGGCAAGCAGCAGCAGCATCCCCAAACCCAACTCAGATTTCCCAATGAATGCTGTGATTTCCAAGGGCAGATGACAAGGCAAAGAGGCTTTCGCTGTATGCGGGATCCAAAACCTACCTGTGACACTGAACCGAACATTGACCCTATACCAAAGCCTGACCCTCAACCTGACCCTGGCCCTGACCTTTACCTGACCCTGACTCTGAACCTAATCCCAACCTTGACACTAACTGACCACTACATAGCCCTGTCCCTGACCCGAATGTGGACTTTAAACCAATACCTGAACCTGACCCTAAAAAGGACACTGGTGCTAAACTTCACCCTGACCCTGAACCAGACCATGATGATAACCTAACCCTGACCCTTACAGTGACGCCGACAGTCAACGGAACACCTAACCTGACCTGACTGTGAGACTGAACCTAACTCTGACCCTAAATGTAACCCTGACTCTGACACTAACATGGGCCCTCCCCCGAATCCTATCTCTGAACCTAACCCTAACACTAACCCCTAACCCTACCACGGACCCTGACCCTAACAAGTTCTAACCCTAACCGTCAACCTAACGCTAAACGTAGAACTAACCCTAAACATTAAAAATAACCCTGACCCTATACCTGACTCTGATCATAACCCTAACCCTGAAATTTGCCTATACGAGACCCTGACCCTAAACCTGACCCTGGCCCTGACCCTAAACCTAACCATGACCCTAACAGTGACCACTACATAAACTTGTCCCTGACCCGAATGGGGACTTTAAACCTATACCTGATCCTGACCGTAAACTTGACACTGGCCCTAGACTTCACCCTGAACCCTACCAAGGCAAAGACCAGAAACGTAACCCTGATCCTAACAGTGACCCTGACCCTGAACCTAATACTAACCCTGACATGAATGGGAGCCTGAACCTATCTCTAACCCTAAACGTAACCCTGACCCTGACACAAACATGGGCCCTGACCCGAAACCTAATGCTGAACCTAACCCTAAATCTACCCCCTAACATTATCCCTGACACTGACCCTACCCCGGTCTAACCCTAACCCGCAACCTACCTCTAACCCTAAACCTAACCCCACTTTAACAATAATCCTGACCCTCTCCCTGACCCTGATCATAACCCTAACTCTGAACTTTGCCTAAGTCAGAACTTAATCTTAAAACTGACCCTGGCCTTGACCTTAACCCTGACCCTAACCATGACTGTAAACCTAACACTGACCCAATCCGTTATCCTGAACAGAGTAGTAACCCTAAAGCTAACCCTGATCCTGAACCTACTCATAAAACAGAACCTAAACATAAAGCTGACCTTACCATAACCATGAACCTAACCCTGACCTTGACCATAACCCTGACACTAAACCTGTCCCAAACCTAACCCTGACCTGACATGACCTTTCGCCCAAACAAAAACTTGAACCTGAACCTAAAACTGACCATGACCCTGAACCTGACCCTAAACCTAACCATCAGCCTAAGACTGATCCTGAGCCTGACTCTGACCGTAACGCTAACCCTGGACCTACTGAGATCCTGACCCTAAACCTAACCATGAACCTAACCCTAACCCTGACCCAACCCTAAACCTTATGCTAACCCTGACCCCAAAGACGTCTAACCCTAACCCTGACCCTAAGTCATACTTAACACTAACCCTAACACTAAGGTGGTCTAAACCCGGCTCTGTTCCCTCCAGCCGGGACAGAAGCTGCACCCAGGCCTCCAAGGGGCTGGGGGGAGGCTGTCTGGGGGTCTCTGGATGGGCACTACATTGAGTGGAGTGTGAGCCTTGAGCAGCTTGGGGACCGGCGGCTCAGGGAGCTCTGGTGGAGCAGGAAGTTCAGTATGGAGCCCCCAGCAGTGGTGACCTCACTTCCTTGACGACAGAGCCCAACTGAATTGGAACCCACGTATCCAGGCACCCCATTACAGAGAAAACCGCCATGCCCAGCTCATTTCTAGGCACATCCTAAAGGAAGCGACATGTTCTTCTGCTGTACTAAAGCCGAGAGGATGCAGGGAAAAGAGAGCTCGCCCGCCAGACACGTCCCCTCCCTGGCAAGCCATATCAGGTTTCCCCAACGCCGCAGGCCCTTTGGCTAATAAAATTAAAAGGTGACACCAGGGGGCTCAGAGTCAGAGAGTCCCACACATCTTATCCAATTGTGTAGCCCTAGGTCTCCTCCCCGTCTCTGTGTGTGTGTGTGTGTGTGTGTGTGTGTGTGCGAGTGCCTCTGGGTGTCTGAGTGTCTGTGTGTAAAGAGGACCTTGCCATGCCATCGTGGGTGGAGATGCCCCAAGCAGGATCAGGCTGATGAGGGTGTAGATATCTGGTGGGCAAGTCATGTTCACAGCCCAGTTTAAGGCTGGTTAAGTGGGATCGGGTGTAGGGTCTACACCCTTCTGCGCAGGGTTTATCCTGAGACCCTGAAGGGATGGGTCCATGACCCAGGAGCGGGGCTAACCCTAACAGTAACCACTAACCCTGACCCTGACCCTGACACTGACTGTGAGCCTGCCCCAAAACCTGACCGAAGCCCTGACCCTGACCCCGAACCTGACCCTGACTGTGATCCTGACCTGAACCCTAAACCTAAACCGAAGCCTGACACTGACCCTGATGTGGACCCTGAACCTAAACCTAACTCTGACATTACCATAACCGTGACTCAAACCTAACCAGGAACCTGACCTGACCCTAATCCTAACCCTGCCGCTGACCTAACCCGGACCCTAACCCTATCCCTGACCGTGACAGTGTGCTTGACCCTAACCCTAAACCTAATGGTAACTCTAACCATGACCCTAATAAGGACCCTGAACCTACACCTCATGCTGACCCTGAACCTAACACTAACCCCTACCATAACCCAAACCTAACCCTGACCTCACGCTGTCTAACCCTAACCCTAACACTAACCATAACCCTACTTCTAACTCTAACCCAAACCCCAATCCCAAACCCTACCGCCAAAACCTAAGTGTGACACTGAACCGAACATTGACCCTATACCATAGCCTGACCCTCAACCTGAACCTGGCCCTGACCTTTACCTGACCCTGACTCTGAACCTAATCCTAACCTTGACACTAACTCTGACCACTACATAGCCCTGTCCGTGACCCGAATGTGGACTTTAAACCAATACCTGAACCTGACCCTAAAAAGGACACTGGTGCTAAACTTCACCCTGACCCTGACCCAGACTTTGACAATAACCTAACACTGACCCTTACAGTGACGCCGACAGTCAACGGAACACTAAACCTGACCCTGACTGTGACTTGAACCTAACTCTGACCCTAAATGTAACCCTGACCCTGACACTAACATGGGCCCTCCCCGGAATCCTATCTCTGAACCTAACCCTAACACTAACCCCTAACCCTACCACAGACCCTGACCCTAACAAGTTCTAACCCTAACCGTCAACCTAACGCTAAGCGTAGAACTAACCCTAAACATTAACAATAACCCTGACCCTATACCTTACTCTGATCATAACCCTAACCCTGAACTTTGCCTATACCAGACCCTGACCCTAATCATGACCCTGGCCCTGACCCTAAACCTAAACATGACCCTAACAATGACCACTACATAATCTTGTCCCTGACCCGAATGGGGACTTTAAAGCTATACCTGATCCTGAACGTTAACCTGACACTGGCCCTAGACTTCACCCTGACCCCGACCAAGGCAAAGACCAGAAACGTAACCCTGACCCTAACAGTGACCCTGACCCTGAACCTAACACTAACCCGGACACTGAATGGGAGCCTGAACCTATCTCTAACCCTAAACGTAACCCTGACCCTGACACTAACATGGGCCCTGACCCGAAACCTAATGCTGAACCTAACCCTAAATCTAACCCCTAACACTATCCCTGACACTGACCCTACCCCGGTCTAACCCGAACCCGCAACCTACCTCTAACCCTAAACCTAACCCCACTTTAACAATAATCCTGACCCTCTCCCTGACCCTGATCATAACCCTAACTCTGAACTTTGCCTACGTCAGAACTTAAACTTAAAACTGACCCTGGCCTTGACCTTAACCCTGACCCTAACCATGACTGTAAACCTAACACTGACCCAATCCGTTATCCTGAACAGAGTAGTAACCCTAAAGCTAACCCTGATCCTGAACCTACTCATAAAACAGAACCTAAACATAAAGCTGACCTTACCATAACCATGAACCTAACCCTGACCCTGACCATAACCCTGACACTAAACCTGTCCCAAACCTAACCCTGACCTGACATGACCTTTCGCCCAAACAAAAACTTGAACCTGAACCTAAAACTGACCATGACCCTGAACCTGACCCTAAACCTAACCATCAGCCTAAGACTGATCCTGAGCCTGACTCTGACCGTAATGCTAACCCTGGACCTACTGAGATCCTGACCCTAAACCTAACCATGAACCTAACACTAACCCTGACCCAACCCTAAACCTTACGCTAACCCTGACCCCAAAGACGTCTAACCCTAACCCTGACCCTAAGTCATTCTTCGCCCTAACCCTAACACTAAGGTGGTCTAAACCCGGCTCTGTTCCCTCCAGCCGGGACAGAAGCTGCACCCAGGCCTCCCAGGGGCTGGGGGGAGGCTGTCTGGGGGTCTCTGGATGGGCACTACATTGAGTGGAGTGTGAGCCTTGAGCAGCTTGGGGACCGGCGGCTCAGGGAGCTCTGGTGGAGCAGGAAGTTCAGTATGGAGCCCCCAGCAGTGGTGACCTCACTTCCTTGACGACAGAGCCCAACTGAATTGGAACCCACGTATCCAGGCACCCCATTACAGAGAAAACCGCCATGCCCAGCTCATTTCTAGGCACATCCTAAAGGAAGCGACATGTTCTTCTGCTGTACTAAAGCCGAGAGGATGCAGGGAAAAGAGAGCTCGCCCGCCAGACACGTCCCCTCCCTGGCAAGCCATATCAGGTTTCCCCAACGCCGCAGGCCCTTTGGCTAATAAATTTAAAAGGTGACACCAGGGTCTCAGAGTCAGAGAGTCCCACACATCTTATCCAATTGTGTAGCCCTAGGTCTCCTCCCCGTCTCTGTGTGTGTGTGTGTGTGTGTGTGTGTGTGTGTGTGTGTGCGAGTGCCTCTGGGTGTCTGAGTGTCTGTGTGTAAAGAGGACCTTGCCATGCCATCGTGGGTGGAGATGCCCCAAGCAGGATCAGGCTGATGAGGGTGTAGATATCTGGTGGGCAAGTCATGTTCACAGCCCAGTTTAAGGCTGGTTAAGTGGGATCGGGTGTAGGGTCTACACCCTTCTGCGCAGGGTTTATCCTGAGACCCTGAAGGGATGGGTCCATGACCCAGGAGCGGGGCTAACCCTAACAGTAACCACTAACCCTGACCCTGACCCTGACACTGACTGTGAGCCTGCCCCAAAACCTGACCGAAGCCCTGACCCTGACCCCGAACCTGACCCTGACTGTGATCCTGACCTGAACCCTAAACCTAAACCGAAGCCTGACACTGACCCTGATGTGGACCCTGAACCTAAACCTAACTCTGACATTACCATAACCGTGACTCAAACCTAACCAGGAACCTGACCTGACCCTAATCCTAACCCTGCCGCTGACCTAACCCGGACCCTAACCCTATCCCTGACCGTGACAGTGTGCTTGACCCTAACCCTAAACCTAATGGTAACTCTAACCATGACCCTAATAAGGACCCTGAACCTACACCTCATGCTGACCCTGAACCTAACACTAACCCCTACCATAACCCAAACCTAACCCTGACCTCACGCTGTCTAACCCTAACCCTAACACTAACCATAACCCTACTTCTAACTCTAACCCAAACCCCAATCCCAAACCCTACCGCCAAAACCTAAGTGTGACACTGAACCGAACATTGACCCTATACCATAGCCTGACCCTCAACCTGAACCTGGCCCTGACCTTTACCTGACCCTGACTCTGAACCTAATCCTAACCTTGACACTAACTCTGACCACTACATAGCCCTGTCCGTGACCCGAATGTGGACTTTAAACCAATACCTGAACCTGACTCTAAAAAGGACACTGGTGCTAAACTTCACCCTGACCCTGACCCAGACTTTGACAATAACCTAACACTGACCCTTACAGTGACGCCGACAGTCAACGGAACACTAAACCTGACCCTGACTGTGACTTGAACCTAACTCTGACCCTAAATGTAACCCTGACCCTGACACTAACATGGGCCCTCCCCGGAATCCTATCTCTGAACCTAACCCTAACACTAACCCCTAACCCTACCACAGACCCTGACCCTAACAAGTTCTAACCCTAACCGTCAACCTAACGCTAAGCGTAGAACTAACCCTAAACATTAACAATAACCCTGACCCTATACCTTACTCTGATCATAACCCTAACCCTGAACTTTGCCTATACCAGACCCTGACCCTAATCATGACCCTGGCCCTGACCCTAAACCTAAACATGACCCTAACAATGACCACTACATAATCTTGTCCCTGACCCGAATGGGGACTTTAAACCTATACCTGATCCTGAACGTTAACCTGACACTGGCCCTAGACTTCACCCTGACCCCGACCAAGGCAAAGACCAGAAACGTAACCCTGACCCTAACAGTGACCCTGACCCTGAACCTAACACTAACCCGGACACTGAATGGGAGCCTGAACCTATCTCTAACCCTAAACGTAACCCTGACCCTGACACTAACATGGGCCCTGACCCGAAACCTAATGCTGAACCTAACCCTAAATCTAACCCCTAACACTATCCCTGACACTGACCCTACCCCGGTCTAACCCGAACCCGCAACCTACCTCTAACCCTAAACCTAACCCCACTTTAACAATAATCCTGACCCTCTCCCTGACCCTGATCATAACCCTAACTCTGAACTTTGCCTACGTCAGAACTTAAACTTAAAACTGACCCTGGCCTTGACCTTAACCCTGACCCTAACCATGACTGTAAACCTAACACTGACCCAATCCGTTATCCTGAACAGAGTAGTAACCCTAAAGCTAACCCTGATCCTGAACCTACTCATAAAACAGAACCTAAACATAAAGCTGACCTTACCATAACCATGAACCTAACCCTGACCCTGACCATAACCCTGACACTAAACCTGTCCCAAACCTAACCCTGACCTGACATGACCTTTCGCCCAAACAAAAACTTGAACCTGAACCTAAAACTGACGATGACCCTGAACCTGACCCTAAACCTAACCATCAGCCTAAGACTGATCCTGAGCCTGACTCTGACCGTAACGCTAACCCTGGACCTACTGAGATCCTGACCCTAAACCTAACCATGAACCTAACACTAACCCTGACCCAACACTAAACCTTACGCTAACCCTGACCCCAAAGACGTCTAACCCTAACCCTGACCCTAAGTCATTCTTCGCCCTAACCCTAACACTAAGGTGGTCTAAACCCGGCTCTGTTCCCTCCAGCCGGGACAGAAGCTGCACCCAGGCCTCCCAGGGGCTGGGGGGAGGCTGTCTGGGGGTCTCTGGATGGGCACTACATTGAGTGGAGTGTGAGCCTTGAGCAGCTTGGGGACCGGCGGCTCAGGGAGCTCTGGTGGAGCAGGAAGTTCAGTATGGAGCCCCCAGCAGTGGTGACCTCACTTCCTTGACGACAGAGCCCAACTGAATTGGAACCCACGTATCCAGGCACCCCATTACAGAGAAAACCGCCATGCCCAGCTCATTTCTAGGCACATCCTAAAGGAAGCGACATGTTCTTCTGCTGTACTAAAGCCGAGAGGATGCAGGGAAAAGAGAGCTCGCCCGCCAGACACGTCCCCTCCCTGGCAAGCCATATCAGGTTTCCCCAACGCCGCAGGCCCTTTGGCTAATAAATTTAAAAGGTGACACCAGGGTCTCAGAGTCAGAGAGTCCCACACATCTTATCCAATTGTGTAGCCCTAGGTCTCCTCCCCGTCTCTGTGTGTGTGTGTGTGTGTGTGTGTGTGTGTGTGCGAGTGCCTCTGGGTGTCTGAGTGTCTGTGTGTAAAGAGGACCTTGCCATGCCATCGTGGGTGGAGATGCCCCAAGCAGGATCAGGCTGATGAGGGTGTAGATATCTGGTGGGCAAGTCATGTTCACAGCCCAGTTTAAGGCTGGTTAAGTGGGATCGGGTGTAGGGTCTACACCCTTCTGCGCAGGGTTTATCCTGAGACCCTGAAGGGATGGGTCCATGACCCAGGAGCGGGGCTAACCCTAACAGTAACCACTAACCCTGACCCTGACCCTGACACTGACTGTGAGCCTGCCCCAAAACCTGACCGAAGCCCTGACCCTGACCCCGAACCTGACCCTGACTGTGATCCTGACCTGAACCCTAAACCTAAACCGAAGCCTGACACTGACCCTGATGTGGACCCTGAACCTAAACCTAACTCTGACATTACCATAACCGTGACTCAAACCTAACCAGGAACCTGACCTGACCCTAATCCTAACCCTGCCGCTGACCTAACCCGGACCCTAACCCTATCCCTGACCGTGACAGTGTGCTTGACCCTAACCCTAAACCTAATGGTAACTCTAACCATGACCCTAATAAGGACCCTGAACCTACACCTCATGCTGACCCTGAACCTAACACTAACCCCTACCATAACCCAAACCTAACCCTGACCTCACGCTGTCTAACCCTAACCCTAACACTAACCATAACCCTACTTCTAACTCTAACCCAAACCCCAATCCCAAACCCTACCGCCAAAACCTAAGTGTGACACTGAACCGAACATTGACCCTATACCATAGCCTGACCCTCAACCTGAACCTGGCCCTGACCTTTACCTGACCCTGACTCTGAACCTAATCCTAACCTTGACACTAACTCTGACCACTACATAGCCCTGTCCGTGACCCGAATGTGGACTTTAAACCAATACCTGAACCTGACCCTAAAAAGGACACTGGTGCTAAACTTCACCCTGACCCTGACCCAGACTTTGACAATAACCTAACACTGACCCTTACAGTGACGCCGACAGTCAACGGAACACTAAACCTGACCCTGACTGTGACTTGAACCTAACTCTGACCCTAAATGTAACCCTGACCCTGACACTAACATGGGCCCTCCCCGGAATCCTATCTCTGAACCTAACCCTAACACTAACCCCTAACCCTACCACAGACCCTGACCCTAACAAGTTCTAACCCTAACCGTCAACCTAACGCTAAGCGTAGAACTAACCCTAAACATTAACAATAACCCTGACCCTATACCTTACTCTGATCATAACCCTAACCCTGAACTTTGCCTATACCAGACCCTGACCCTAATCATGACCCTGGCCCTGACCCTAAACCTAAACATGACCCTAACAATGACCACTACATAATCTTGTCCCTGACCCGAATGGGGACTTTAAAGCTATACCTGATCCTGAACGTTAACCTGACACTGGCCCTAGACTTCACCCTGACCCCGACCAAGGCAAAGACCAGAAACGTAACCCTGACCCTAACAGTGACCCTGACCCTGAACCTAACACTAACCCGGACACTGAATGGGAGCCTGAACCTATCTCTAACCCTAAACGTAACCCTGACCCTGACACTAACATGGGCCCTGACCCGAAACCTAATGCTGAACCTAACCCTAAATCTAACCCCTAACACTATCCCTGACACTGACCCTACCCCGGTCTAACCCGAACCCGCAACCTACCTCTAACCCTAAACCTAACCCCACTTTAACAATAATCCTGACCCTCTCCCTGACCCTGATCATAACCCTAACTCTGAACTTTGCCTACGTCAGAACTTAAACTTAAAACTGACCCTGGCCTTGACCTTAACCCTGACCCTAACCATGACTGTAAACCTAACACTGACCCAATCCGTTATCCTGAACAGAGTAGTAACCCTAAAGCTAACCCTGATCCTGAACCTACTCATAAAACAGAACCTAAACATAAAGCTGACCTTACCATAACCATGAACCTAACCCTGACCCTGACCATAACCCTGACACTAAACCTGTCCCAAACCTAACCCTGACCTGACATGACCTTTCGCCCAAACAAAAACTTGAACCTGAACCTAAAACTGACCATGACCCTGAACCTGACCCTAAACCTAACCATCAGCCTAAGACTGATCCTGAGCCTGACTCTGACCGTAACGCTAACCCTGGACCTACTGAGATCCTGACCCTAAACCTAACCATGAACCTAACACTAACCCTGACCCAACCCTAAACCTTACGCTAACCCTGACCCCAAAGACGTCTAACCCTAACCCTGACCCTAAGTCATTCTTCGCTCTAACCCTAACACTAAGGTGGTCTAAACCCGGCTCTGTTCCCTCCAGCCGGGACAGAAGCTGCACCCAGGCCTCCCAGGGGCTGGGGGGAGGCTGTCTGGGGGTCTCTGGATGGGCACTACATTGAGTGGAGTGTGAGCCTTGAGCAGCTTGGGGACCGGCGGCTCAGGGAGCTCTGGTGGAGCAGGAAGTTCAGTATGGAGCCCCCAGCAGTGGTGACCTCACTTCCTTGACGACAGAGCCCAACTGAATTGGAACCCACGTATCCAGGCACCCCATTACAGAGAAAACCGCCATGCCCAGCTCATTTCTAGGCACATCCTAAAGGAAGCGACATGTTCTTCTGCTGTACTAAAGCCGAGAGGATGCAGGGAAAAGAGAGCTCGCCCGCCAGACACGTCCCCTCCCTGGCAAGCCATATCAGGTTTCCCCAACGCCGCAGGCCCTTTGGCTAATAAATTTAAAAGGTGACACCAGGGGGCTCAGAGTCAGAGAGTCCCACACATCTTATCCAATTGTGTAGCCCTAGGTCTCCTCCCCGTCTCTGTGTGTGTGTGTGTGTGTGTGTGTGCGAGTGCCTCTGGGTGTCTTTGTGTCTGTGTGTAAAGAGGACCTTGACATGCCATCGTGGATGGAGATGCCCCAGGCAGGATCAGGCTGATGAGGGTGTAGATATCTGGTGGGCAAGTCATGTTCACAGCCCAGTTTAAGGCTGGTTAAGTGGGATCGGGTGTAGGGTCTACTCCCTTCTGCGCAGGGTTTATCCTGAGACCCTGAAGGGATGGGTCCATGACCCAGGAGCGGGGCTAACGCTAAGAGTAACCAATAACACTGACCCTGATACTGACTGCGAGCCTGCCCCAAACACTCACCCAAGCCCTGACCATGACCCTGACCCTGAACCTGACTGTGACCCTGCCCTGAACCCTAATCCTAAAACTAAGCCTGACACTAACCCTGATGTGGACCCTGAACCTAAACCTAACACTGATATTACCATAACTATGACTCATACCGAACCATGACCATGACCCTGACCCTAATCCTAACCCTGTCGCTGACCTAAACCTGACCCTAACCCTATCCCTACCGTGACTGTGAGCCTGACGCTAATCCTAAACCTAAAGGTAACTCTAACCATGACCCTCTATGGACCCTGAACCTAAACCTAACGCTGAACCTGACCCTAACACTATCCCCTACCCTAAACCAAACCCTAACCCTGACCTTACGCTATCCCAAACCCTAACCATAACCCTACTACTATCTCTAACCCTACCCGAATCCCAAACCCTACCGCCAAAACGTAACTGTGACACTGAACCAAACATTGACCCTAAACCAAAGCCTGACCCTAAAAGTGACCCTGGCCCTGACCTTCACCAGAACCTGACCCTGACCCTGACCCTAATCCTAACCATGACACTAACACTGACCTCTACATAACCCTGTCCCTGACGCGAATGTGGACTTTAAACCAATACCTGAACCAAACGCTTAAAAGACACTGGCGCTAAACTTCACCCTGACCCTGACCCTGACCATACCATAAACGTAACCCTGAACCTAACAGTGACCCCGACCCTGACCTGAACTCTAAACCTGACGCTGACTGTGAGCCTGACCCTAACTTTAACCCTAAATGTAACCCAGACCCTGACACTAACACAGGCCGTACCCCGAATCCTATCACTGAACCTAACCCTAACACTAACCCCTAACCCTACCACGGACCCTGACCTTAACAAGTTCTAACCCTTACAGTCAACCTAACGCTAACGCTAACACTAATTCTAAACTTTAACAATAACCCAGACCTTATACTGACTATGATCATGACCCTACCCCTGAACTTTGCCTATACCAGACCCTGACCATAAACCTGACTCTGGCCCTGACCCTAAACCTAACCATGATTTTAACACTTACCACTACATAACCCTGTCCCTGACCCGAATGTGGACTTTAAACCAATACCTGATCTTGACCGTAATCCTGACACTGGCCCTAGACTTCACCCTGACCCTGACCCAGGTAAAGACCATAAACCTAACGCTGACCCTAACAGAGACGCTGACCATGACCCTAACAATAAACCTGACACTGAATGGGAGCCTGACCCTAACTCTAACCCTAACCGTAACCCTGACCCTGATACTAACACGGGCCCTGACCCGAAACCTAACGCTGAACCTAACCCTAAAACTAACCCCTAACACTATCCCTGACACTGACTCTAACCCGGTCTAACCCTAACCCTCAAACTACCTCTAACCCTAAGCCTAACCCCACTTTAACAATAATCCTGACCCTCTCCTTGACCCTGTTCATAACCCTAACTGTGAACTTTGCCTATGTCAGACCTTAACCTTAAACCTGACCCTGGCCTTGACCTTAACACTGACCCTAACCCTGACTGTAAACCTAACTCTGACCCAATCCGTGATTCTGAACAGAATCGTAACCCTAAAGCTAACCCTGATCCTGAACCTACTCATAAAACAGAACCTAAACAAAAAGCTGACCTAACCCTAACCCTGACACTAAACTTGTCCAAAACCTAACCCTGACCCTGACATGAACCTCGCTCCAAATCCAAAAGTTGAAACTGACCCTAAACATGACCATGACCCTGAACCTGACCCTAAACCTAACCGTCACCCAAACACTGACCCTGACCCTGACTCTGAGCGTAACGCTAACCCTGTACCTACTGTGATCCTGACCCTAAACCTAACCATGAACCTAACCCTAACCCTGACTCCTACACTAAGCCTTATGCTAACCCTGACCCCAACGACGTCTAACGCTAACCCTGACCCTAAGTCTTTCTTAACACTAACCCTAACACTAACCTGGTCTAAACCCAGTTCTGTTCACTCAGCGGGGACAACAGCTGCACCCAGCCCTCCAGGGGCATGGGGAGGCTGTATGGGGGTCACTGGATTGGCAATGCATTGAGTGGTGTGTGAGCCTTGAGCAGCTTGGGGACCGGCGGATCAGGGAGCTCTGGTGAAGCAGAAAGTACGGTAAGGAACCCCCAGGCAGTGGTGACCTAACTTCCCTGAAGACAGAGCCCAACGGAATTGGAACCCACGTATCCAGGCAACCCATTACAGAGAAAACCGCCGTGTCCCGCTCATTTCTAGGCACATCCTAAAGGAAGCGACATTTTCTTCTGCTGTACTGAAGCCCAGAGGATGCAGGGAAAAGAGAGCTCTCCGCCAGACAAGTCCCCTCCCTGGCAGTTCATATCAGGTTTCCCCAACGCCTCAGGCCCTTTGGCTAATAATATCAAAGGGGACACCAGGGGGCTCAGAGTCTGAGAGTCCACACCTTCTGATCAACCGGTTTAGCCCTAGGTCTCCTCCCCGTCTCTCTCTCTGTGAATGTGTGTGTGTGTGTGCATGTGTGTTCCTCTGGGTGTCTGTGTGTCGGTGTGTAAAGAGGACCTGGCCATGATATCGTGGGTAGAGATGCCCCGAGCAGGATCAGGCTGATGAGGGGTTAGATGTCTGTTGGGCAAGTCATGTTCACACCCCAGTTTAAGGCTGGTTAAGTGGGATCGGGTGTAGGGTCTACACCCTTCTGCCCAGGGTTTATCCTGAGACCCTGAAGGGATGGGTCCATGACCCAGGAGCGGGGCTAACACTAAGAGTAAGCAATAACACTGACCCTGACACTGACTGTGAGCCTGCCCCAAACCCTCACCCAAGCCCTGACCATGACCGTGACCCTGAACCTGACTGTGATGCTGCCCTGAACCCTAATCCTAAACCTAAGCCTGACACTGACCCTGATGTGAACCCTGAACCTAAACCTAACTCTGACATTATCGTAACTATGACTCATACCGAACCATGACCATGACCCCGACCCTAATTCTTACCCTGACGCTGACCTAAACCTGACCCTAACCCTATACCTGACCGTGACTGTGAGCCTGACGCTAATCCTAAACCTAAAGGTAACTCTAACCATGACCCTCTACGGACCCTGATCCTAAACCTAACGCTGAACCTGACCCTAACACTATCCCCTACCCTAAACCAAACCCTAACCCTGACCTTACGATATCCCTAACCCTAACCATAACCCTACTACTATCTCTAACCCTACCCGAATCCCAAACCCTACCGCCAAAACCTAACTGTGACACTGAACCAAACATTGACCCTAAACCAAAGCCTGACCCTAAAAGTGACCCTGGCCCTGACCTTCACCAGAACCTGACACTGACCCTGACCCTAATCCTAACCATGACACTAACACTGACCTCTACATAACTCTGTCCCTGACCCGAATGTGGACTTTAAACCAATACCTGAACCAAACGCTTAAAAGACACTGGCGCTAAACTTCACCCTGACCCTGACCCTGACCATGACCATAAACGTAACCCTGAACCTAACAGTGACCCCGACCCTGACCTGAACTCTAAACCTGACGCTGACTGTGAGCCTGACCCTAACTTTAACCCTAAATGTAACCCAGACCCTGACACTAACACAGGCCGTACCCCGAATCCTATCACTGAACCTAACCCTAACACTAACCCCTAACCCCACCACGGACCCTGACCCTAACAAGTTCTAACCCTAACAGTCAACCTAACGCTAACCCTAACACTAACTCTAAACTTTAACAATAACCCTGACCCTATACCTGACTATGATCATGATCCTACCCCTGAAGTTTGCCTATACCAGACCCTGACCATAAACCTGACTCTGGCCCTGACCCTAAACCTAACCATGATTCTAACACTTACCACTACATAACCCTGTCCCTGACCCGAATGTGGACTTTAAACCAATACCTGCTCTTGACCGTGATCCTGACACTGGCCCTAGATTTCACCCTGACCCTGACCCAGGTAAAGACCATAAACTTAATGCTGACCCTAACAGAGACGCTGACCATGACCCTAACAATAACCCTGACACTGAATGGGAGCCTGACCCTAACTCTAACCCTAACCGTAACCCTGACCCTGACACTAACACGGGCCCTGACCCGAAACCTAACGCTGAACCTAACCCTAAAACTAACCCCTAACATTATCCCTGACACTGACCCTAAACCGGTCTAACCCTAACCCTCAAACTACCTCTAACCCTAAGCCTAACCCCACTTTAACAATAATCCTGACCCTCTCCTTAACCCTGTTCATAACCCTAACTGTGAACTTTGCCTATGTCAGACCTTAACCTTAAACCTGACCCTGGCCTTGACCTTAACACTGACCCTAACCCTGACTGTAAACCTAACTCTGACCCAATCCGTGATTCTGAACAGAATCGTAACCCTAAAGCTAACCCTGATCCTGAACCTACTCATAAAACAGAACCTAAACAAAAAGCTGACCTAACCCTAACATTGACACTAAACTTGTCCCAAACCTAACGCTGACCCTGACATGAACCTCGCTCCAAAACCAAAAGTTGAAACTGACCCTAAACATGACCATGACCCTGAACCTGACCCTAAACCTAACCGTCACCCAAACACTGACCCTGACCCTGACTCTGAGCGTAACGCTAACCCTGTACCTACTGTGATCCTGACCCTAAACCTAACCATGAACCTAACCCTGACCCTAACTCCTACACTAAGCCTTATGCTAACCCTGACCCCAACGACGTCTAACTCTAACCCTGACCCTAAGTCTTTCTTAACACTAACCCTAACACTAACCTGGTCTAAACCCAGTTCTGTTCACTCAGCGGGGACAACAGCTGCACCCAGCCCTCCAGGGGCATGGGGAGGCTGTATGGGGGTCACTGGATTGGCAATGCATTGAGTGGTGTGTGAGCCTTGAGCAGCTTGGGGACCGGCGGATCAGGGAGCTCTGGTGAAGCAGAAAGTACGGTAAGGAAACCACAGGCAGTGGTGACCTAACTTCCCTGAAGACAGAGCCCAACGGAATTGGAACCCACGTATCCAGGCAACCCATTACAGAGAAAACCGCCGTGCCCCACTCATTTCTAGGCACATCCTAAAGGAAGCGACATTTTCTTCTGCTGTACTGAAGCCCAGAGGATGCAGGGAAAAGAGAGCTCACCTGCCAGACAAGTCCCCTCCCTGGCAGTTCATATCAGGTTTCCCCAACGCCTCAGGCCCTTTGGCTAATAATATCAAAGGGGACACCAGGGGGCTCAGAGTCTGAGAGTCCACACCTTCTGATCAACCGGTTTAGCCCTAGGTCTCCTCCCCGTCTCTCTCTCTCTGTGAGTGTGTGTGTGTGTGTGCATGTGTGTGCCTCTGGGTGTCTGTGTGTCTGTGTGAAAAGAGGACCTGGCCATGCTATCGTGGGTGGAGATGACCCAAGCAGGATTAGGCAGATGAGGGGTTAGATGACTGGTGAGCAAGTCATGTTCACACCCCAGTTTAAGGCTGGTTAAGTGGGATCGGGTGTAGGGTCTACACCCTTCTGCCCAGGGTTTATCCTGAGACCCTGAAGGGATGGGTCCATGACCCAGGAGCGGGGCTAACACTAAGAGTAACCAATAACACTGACCCTGACACTGACTGTGAGCCTGCCCCAAACCCTCACCCAAGCCCTGACCATGACCCTGACCCTGAACCTGACTGTGATGCAGCCCTGAACCCTAATCCTAAACCTAAGCCTGACACTGACCCTGATGTAGACCCTGAACCTAAACCTAACTCTGACATTACCGTAACTATGACTCATACCGAACCATGACCATGACCCTGACCCTAATCCTAACCCTGACGCTGACCTAAACCTGACCCTAACCCTATCCCTACCGTGACTGTGAGCCTGACGCTAATCCTAAACCTAAAGGTAACTCTAACCATGACCCTCTACGGACCCTGAACCTAAATCTAACGCTGAACCTGACCCTAACACTATCCCCTACCCTAAACCAAACCCTAACCCTGACCTTACGCTATCCCTAACACTAACCATAACCCTACTACTATCTCTAACCCTACCCGAATCCCAAACCCTACCGCCAAAACCTAACTGTGACACTGAACCAAACATTGACCCTAAACCAAAGCCTGACCCTAAAAGTGACCCTGGCCCTGACCTTCACCAGAACCTGACACTGACCCTGACCTTAATCCTAACCATGACACTAACACTGACCTCTACATAACCCTGTCCCTGACGCGAATGTGGACTTTAAACCAATACCTGACCCAAACCCTTAAAAGACACTGGCGTTAAACTTCACCCTGACCCTGACCCTGACCATGACCATAAACGTAACCCTGAACCTAACAGTGACCCCGACCCTGACCTGAACACTAAACCTGACCCTGACTGTGAGCCTGACCCTAACTCTAATCCGAAATGTAAATCAGACCCTGACACTAACACGGGCCGTACCACGAATCCTATCGCTGAACCTAACCCTAACACTAACCCCTAACCCTACCACGGACCCTGACCTTAACAAGTTCTAACCCTAACAGTCAACCTAACGCTAACCCTAACACTAACTCTAAACTTTAACAATAACCCTGACCCTATACCTGACTATGATCATGATCCTACCCCTGAAGTTTGCCTATACCAGACCCTGACCATAAACCTGACTCTGGCCCTGACCCTAAACCTAACCATGATTCTAACACTTACCACTACATAACCCTGTCCCTGACCCGAATGTGGACTTTAAACCAATACCTGCTCTTGACCGTGATCCTGACACTGGCCCTAGATTTCACCCTGACCCTGACCCAGGTAAAGACCATAAACCTAACACTGAACCTAACAGAGACGCTGACCATGACCCTAACAATAACCCTGACACTGAATGGGAGCCTGACCCTAACTCTAACCCTAACCGTAACCCTGACCCTGACACTAACACGGGCCCTGACCCGAAACCTAACGCTGAACCTAACCCTAAAACTAACCCCTAACATTATCCCTGACACTGACTCTAACCCGGTCTATCCCTAACCCTCAAACTACCTCTAACCCTAAGCCTAACCCCATTTAACAATAATCCTGACCCTCTCCCTGACCCTGTTCATAACCCTAACTGTGAACTTTGCCTATGTCAGACCTTAACCTTAAACCTGACCCTGGCCTTGACCTTAACACTGACCCTAACCCTGACTGTAAACCTAACTCTGACCCAATCCGTGATTCTGAACAGAATCGTAACCCTAAAGCTAACCCTGATCCTGAACCTACTCATAAAACAGAACCTAAACATAA
The DNA here is from genome assembly GCF_030435805.1 of Mustela lutreola. NCBI lineage: Eukaryota > Metazoa > Chordata > Mammalia > Carnivora > Mustelidae > Mustela > Mustela lutreola. The sequence goes on along the minus strand of NC_081299.1, from coordinate 118,335,411 downwards.
AGCTGACCTTACCATAACCATGAACCTAACCCTGACCCTGACCCTAACCCTGACACTAAAACGGTCCCAAACCTAACCCTGACCCTGACATGAACCTTGCCCCCAAACCAAAACTTGAACCTGACCCTAAATCTGACCATAACCCTTAACCTGACCGTGAACCTAACCGTCACCTAACACTGACCCTGACCTTGACTCTGACCATAACACTAAACCTTATCCTACTGTGAGCCTGTCCCTAATCCTAACCATGAACGTAACCCTAACCGTGAACCCTACTCTAAGCCATCCGCTAACCGTGACGCCAACAACGTCTAACCCTAACCCTGACCCTAAATATTTCGAAACCCTAACCCTAACACTAACCTAGTCTAATCCCAGCTCCGTTCCCTCAGCGGGGACAACAGCTACACCCAGGCCTCCCAGGGGCTGGGGGGAGGCTGTATGGGGGTCATTGGATGGGCACTGCATTGAGTGGATTGTGAGCCCTGAGCAGCTTGGGGACCGGCGGCTCACGGAGCTCTGGTGCAGCAGGAAGTTTGGTAAGGAGGCCCCAGGCAGTGGTGACCTCACTTCCCTGACAACAGAGGCCAATGGAATTGGAACCCACGTATCCAGGCACCCCATTATAGAGAAAACCCCCCTTCCCAGCTTATTTCTAGGCACATCCTAAAGGAAGCGACATGTTTTTCTGCTGTACTGAAGCCTAGAGGATGCAGGGGGAAGAGAGCTGGCCCTCCAGACACGTGCCCTACGTGGCAGGTCATATCAAGTTTCCCCATCGCCTCAGGCCCTTTGGCTAATAAAACCAAAAGGTCACACCAGGGGGCTCAGAGTCAGAGAGTCCCACACCTTATGAAATACCAATGTAGCCCTAGGTCTCCTCCCCGTCTGTGTGTGTGTGTGTGTGTGTGTGTGTGTGTGTGTGTGTGAGTGAGTGTGTGCCTCTGGGTGTCTGTGTGTCTGTGTGTAAAGAGGACCTGGCCATGCCATCATGGGTGGAGATGCCCCAAGCAGGATCAGGATGATGAGGGCTTAGATGTCAGGTGGGCAAGTCATGTTCACACCCCAGTTTAAGGCTGGTTAAGTGGGATCGGATATAGGGTCTACACCCTTCTGCCCAGGGTTTATCCTGAGACCCTGAAGGGATGGGTCCATGACCCAGGAGAGGGGCTAACACTAACAGTAAGCACTAAACCTGACCCTGACACTGACTGTGAGCCTGCCCCAAAACCTCACCCAAGCCCTGAACATGACCATGACCCTGAACCTGACTGTGATCCTGACCTGAACCCTAAACCTAAACCTAAGCCTGACACTGACCCTGATGTGGACCCTGAACCTAAACCTAACTCTGACATTACCGTAACCATGACTCATACCTAACCATGACCCTGACCCTGACCCTAATCCTAACCGTAACGCTGACCTAACCCTGACCCTAACCCTAACCCTACCCCTGACCGTGACTGTGAGCCTGACGCTAACCCTAAACCTAAAGATAACTCTAACCATGACCCTCTACGGACCCTGAACCTAATCCTAACGATGACCCTGACCCTAACACTAACCCCTACCCAAACCAAACCCTAACCCTGACCTTCTGCTGTCTATCCCTAACCCTAAACATAACCCTACTTCTAACTCTCACTCAAACCCCAATCCCAATACCTACTGCCAAAACCTACCTGTGACACTGAACCGAACCTTAACCCTAAACCAAAGCCTGACCCTAAACCTGACCGTGGCCCTGACCTTCACCTGAACCTGACCCTGACCCTAATCCTAACCATGACACTAACACTGACCACTACATAACCCTGTACCTCACCCGGATGTGGACTTTAAACAAATACCTGAACCTGACCCTAAACCGGACACTAGCGCTAAACTTCACCCTGACCCTGACCCAGACCATGACCATAAACCTAACCCTGACATTAACAGTGACCCCGACCCTGACCTGAATACTAAACCTGACGCTGACTGTGAGCCTGACCCTAACTCTAACCCTAAATGTAACCCAGACCCTGACACTAACAAGGGCTGTACCCCGAATCCTATCGCTGAACCTAACCCTAACACTAACCCCTAACCCTACCAAGGACCCTGACCCTAACAATTTCTAACCCTAACAGTCAACCTAACGCTAACCCTAACACTAACTCTAAACTTTAACAATAACTCTGACCCTATACCTGACTATGATCATGACCCTACCCCTGAACTTTGCCTATGCCAGACCCTGACCCTAAACCTGACTCTGGCCCTGACCCTAAACCTAACCATGATTCTAACACTTACCACTACATAACCCTGTCCCTGACCCGAATGTGGACTTTAAACCAATATTTGATCTTGACCGTAAAGCTGTCAGTGGCCCTAGTCTTGACCCTGACTCTGACCCAGTAAAAGACCATAAACCTAACGCTGACCCTAACAATGACGCTGACCCTGACCCTAACACTAACCCTGACACTGAATGGGAGCCTGACCCTAACTCTAACCCTAACCGTAACCCTGACCCTGACACTAACACGGGCCCTGACCCGAAACCTAACGCTGAACATAACCCTAAAACTAACCCCTAACATTATCCCTGGCACTGACCCTAACCCGGTCTAACCCTAACCCTCAACCTACCTCTAACCCTAACCATAACCCCACTTTAACAATAAACCTGACCCTGTCCCTGACACTGATCATAAACCTAACGCTGAACTTTGCCTATGTCAGACTTTAACCTTAAACCTGACCCTGGCCTTGACCTTAACACTGACCCTAACCCTGACTGTAAACCTAACTCTGACCCAATTCGTGATTCTGAACAGAATCCTAACCCTAAATCTAACCCTGATCTTGAACCTACTCATAAAACAGAACCTAAACATAAAGCTGACCTAACCCTAACCCTGACACTAAACCTGTCCCAAACCTAACCCTGACCCTGACATGAACCTTGCCCCCAAACCAAAACTTGAACCTGACCCTAAATCTGACCATGACCCTGAACCTGACCCTAAACCCTACCATCACCCTAACACTGACCCTGGCCCTGACTCTGAGAGTAACGCTAACCGTTGACCTACTGTGAGCCTGACCCTAAACCTAACCATGAACCTAACCCTAACCCTGACCCCTACCCTAAGCCTTACGCTAACCCTGACCCCAACAACGTCTAACCCTAACCCTCTGCCTGTCCTCCATCCACTTGTGATCCCTCTCTGTCAAATAAATAATAAATAAAATCTTAAAAAAAAAGAATGACTCTACTTTTAAATAATAGCTTAAAAGGGGCACCTGGGTGGCTCAGTGGGTTAAAAAGACTTGTAGACCAGTGGATTAGAGTGCCCAGATATGGACCATCAACTCTATGGTCAAAAAATCTTTGACAAAGCAGAGAAAATTACACAGTGGAAAAAAGACAGCCTCTTCAATCAATGGTGCTGGAAAAATTGGACAGCTATGTATGGAAGAATGACACTCAAACATTCTCTTATACCATACATAAAGATAAATTCGAAATGGACAAACGACCTCAACGTGAGGCAGGAATCTATCAAAATCCTATAGGAGAACATAGGCAGGAACCTCTTGGACACTGGCCACAGCAAATTCTTTCAAGACATGTCCCCAAAGACAAAGGAAACAGAAGCAAAAATGAACTTTTGGGACTTCATCAAGATCAAAAGTTTCTGCCCAGCAAAGGAAACCGTCAACAAAATGAAGAGACAACCCACGGAATGGGAGAAGATTTTCACAAATGACATTACAGATAAAGGGCTGATATTCAAGATCTATAAAGAACTCCTCAAACTCAACACACACAAAACAGATAATCATGTCAAAAAATGGGCAGAAGACATGAACAGACACTTCTCCAAAGAAGACATACAAAGGGCAAACAGATGCATGAGAAAATGTTCATCATCATTAGCCATCAGGGAGATTCAAATCAAAAGCACATTGGGATACCACCTTACACAGTTAGAATGGCCAAAATTAAGAAGGCAATAAACAACAAGTGTTGGAGAGAATGTGGAGAATGGGGAACCCTCTTACACTATTGGTGAGAATGCCAGTTGGTGCAGCTACTTTGGGATACAGTGTGGAGACTCCTTAAGAAATTAAAATTGACCCTGCAATTGCACTACTGAGTATTTACCCCTAAGATACAGATGCAGTGAAAAGAAGGGACATCTGTACCCTAATGTTTATAGCAGCAATGGCCACAGTCATTAAACATTGGAAAGAACCAAGATGACCTTCAATGGATGAACGGATAAAGAAGATATGATCCATTTTTACAATGGAGTATTATGCTTCCTTCTGAAAGGAAGGATACCCAACTTTTGTATCAACATGGACGGGACAGGAGGAGATAATCCTGAGTGGAATAATTCAAGCAGAGATTGTCAATTTCCATATGGTTTCACTTAATTGTGGAGCATAAAGAATAACACAGAAGACACTGGGTGATCAAGAGGAGAAGTGAGTGGGGGGAAATTGGAGGGGGAGACAAACCATGAGAGACTCTGAGAAACAAACTGAGAGTTTTTAGGGGAGGGGGCAAAGGGTTGGGTAAGCCTGTTAATGGGAGTTATGGAGGGCACATATTGCATGGAGCACTGGGTGTGGTGCATAAACAGTGAATTTTGGAACCCTGAAAAAAATAAAATAAAAATGACAACAACTCCTTTTCCCAACATGTGGTAGGAGTCCCCCAAATGATTGGAAGCAGCCTCCATTAGAGATCAATCCACTGCATGTTGAAGGTCCTCCCACTTCAAAAAGACCAGGAAATATCCAATCCCAAAACAAAGTAAGGGCCAGCTCCACCTCATGGAATACCACCTGCTCTCCCTTAGATAGTGTGCTGTTGCTTTAATAAACCTGCCTTCTGCTTTCTCTTGGGCATTGATCTCTAATTCTCACAGGCCAACAATAAAAATAATGATGGTTTACCATTACAATTCATAGAAAAGGAGGTACAGGGAAATTGAATGAAAGGGAATAACAAAGTAGGTTCATAAGTCAATCTTTCTGTAAAAAAATTAACCTGAAATTGCGTTTCTGCCACCTCTCTCCTGTTTGATATGATAAAGAATGACCACGATACATGAATTATAGTTCGGGATTTTGAAAAGCATAATAGCTTTATACCAACACTTGAGCTTTTATTTATTTATTTATTTATTTATTTATTTATTTATTTATTGCTAACAAGATAGGTCGATTTGATGTGCGGTTCCTGACAACCAACCTCAGAAGAAATTCCATCTTCATGAGAAGTCAGAAAGAACCACAAACCAAACCTCAAAATAGATTCAAAGAGAAAATACTCTTAAAAAAATTTCCCTTCCTGGGGCACCCGAGTGGCTCAGTGTGTTTGGCTCACTGGGCCTTTGCGTTCGGCTCAGGTCATGATCCTAGGGTCCTGGGATTGAGCCCTATGTCTGGCTCTCTGCTCAGCAGGGAGCCTGCTTCCACTTCTCTCTCTGCCTGCTCTCTGACTACTTGTGATCTCTGTCTGTCAAATAAATAAATAAAATCTTTAAAAAAAAATTTACCTTGGGCACCTGGGTGGCAGAGTGAGTAAAAGCCTCTACCTTCGGCTCAGGTCATGATTCCAGGGTCCTGGGATCGAGCCCCACATCAGGCTCACTCCTCAGCAGGGAGCCTGTTTCTTCCTCTCTCTCTGCCTGCCTCTCTTCCTACTTGTGATCTCTATCAAATAAATAAATAAAATCTTTAAAAATAAAATTTCCCTTCCCATTAGAAGCAGACCAAACCACTAACAAATTCCCCAGAAAGCTTCATCTAAAAGGTTGTACTTTCTTCAGACACCCAGCAGGACCTTCTTCTCTGGGCCTGGTATTTCTTCAATGGCCTATTCCAGAGAATAAGACACTAAACTACTGAGCGCCAAGGGCCTCAGAACCACGAAAGAGATGATGAGGGGCACAAAGTATGCCTCTGGTCACCAAGAGGGTATGTTAACGTTTGCTGCTTTTCTGCATTTTTCAAAGCTGAGTTTTTAGCTGGTGGCAGCTCTTTTAGGATAAATTGCTGATACCGTATAGTAAAAGCTATTATATGATCTTTTACAAACCATTTCCTATCTTTGCAATCTCATGTGCCAAGACAGACACGGATTATTTAAAACCCTGAAGAGAGTGCTATTGCATTTAAATTGCCTGTAACCTTCGTGCAATAGATTTATGATTGATGATAGATTTAGTTAAAATATAACTGTTTTAAATATTTATTCTTAGTAAACGATTTCAAACTATGCTCATTTAAGTAAGTTGGTGCATAATCCCATTTCTATTAAAACATAGTGCAAGGACCAATGCCACGCTTCCGCGAGAACGCCAAGCTCTTTTTCTAGAATGGCCATATGCGTATGTATCAGGCGTCCTCTTTTCACTCCCTTTGTGGAGCACCTACCATGGAGGTCATGTAATAACCAATAACCAGAAAACAAACAAAAAACCCAAACATCCAGGTCGAAGTGATTCGCGCGTGCCATCATGCAATGGCGGACCCTGCCTGGAGACTAGGAGACTGCTCAAAGATATCGCAGGCAGGCATCTCAGCCCAGGCCTGTGCTGGGGAAGCTGGTTCCCGGCTTTGGGCACAATCAGGAAGCCAGTGAAGTGACCCGAGAGTGCAGCCGGGTTTAGGGCTGATGATCTTTTCGCAGCCAGGCAGCACTCGGACACCCGCTCGGGGAGCCAGGCTAGGAGGCTGCCCAGTGCTGGCGCTGGCCACGATCGCAGGCCCCCGGGGCTTCGCCGGCGCCTCAGGGCGGAGGGGGAGGGGGGCGGGGGCGGCTCGGAGAAGGGGCTTTGCTAATTGCGGAAGCGGGAAGTGAGCTCGCAGAGGACGCGGCGGAGAGTCTGAGAGGAGGTGGAGGGGCTGGCAGAGGAGGGGCTCTCAGCGCCATGGTGCTGTTCTGCGGCCTAGTCAGGACTCAGGACCCCCTTCCTCGCCGCCCCTGCACTCCCGCGCTCCAGCCCAGCCCCTGAGGCCGCGCTGTCCCGCTCTCCTGGCCCGCTGCCCCGCCCCGCCCCATGGTTTCTCCGGACGACCCTCTGCGAGCAGATAAAGTGACACCACGCCGCGCCCTCATCTGGAGCAGAAAGCGCGGGCCGCGAGCTCGCGGGGGTGTTGGGACCCAGCCTCCCTCGACCCCGGGGCAGCAGGACCACCCCAGACGACACACCGCACCCGGGACCCCACGGGGTCGGGCCGGGGACGGAGCCATGCGAGGTGCCCCCCCGCCAGCGAGCGCAATAGCCCCCATCATTTGGCACCCCCACGCTGGGTGCCGAGGACCCCCTTCCCTCATCCCGAGCCTTGGACCCGCCACTTTTGTTCTGGACTTGGGATCCCAGGTGGAAACTAGTCCCTCAGACCTACCTGGCAGCAAGGAGCGCAGGGAGGGATTCTCGGGTTTTCCACCCTGGCTCTTCGTCTCTCCACATTCACATGCCTTCTGGCCTCCCTTTCCTCTCCTCATTGTCACTTTTATTAAATGGTTTTGTTCTGCATGTTGACCCGCAGAGCGATTCCATGAATGAATATACTGGAAACTAAGTCGGAGCCCACCTGTGAGAGCCCACCTGTGGAGGCCTTTCATTAGAATGGTCTCTGGTTATAGCCTCAGTTCAGAATACTGTGTGTACCTGAGGACCGAGTCCAGATGTTTCTTTCATCTCTGACTTGAATTTGAATCCTAACGTCACTGTGACCTGGGAAGCCGAGGTCCACAGCATCTTCATCTGAAATTCCACTAGAGCTCCCATTTACCTAGTTCCCAGCCTGAGTCTGTTTTCCACTACTGTCAGGGTTCCAGAAGTTCATGCACTGCCCACCACTGACAGTAGGGGCATCTCTCTGTCCAGAATTTCCCTTTACATAAGGAGGTCAGTTACAGGAGATTAGGGCCCACTCTAACGACCTCACTGTAATGTGATTGCATCTGTAAGGACTCTAGTTCCAAATAAGGTCACGTTCTGTGGTACCAGAGATAAGGACAGCAGCAAGGTTTCTGGGGGTAATGCAAGGTCAGCTCTTAACAGTCCACTCACTGGCTCCCCAAATTCGTGTCCTTCCCGTGTGCAAAATACCTTCACCCAATGCCCTCCAAAGCACTAATCATCCCAGAATCAACTCAAAATATGAAATCTCATCTGCCCGCCTCCACTGAAAGACCTAGATCTCACCCAGACCATGGGACCTGAGGACTGCATCCAGAAGCCACAGTCTCCTGGTAAAGCTGCCATCAGGTCCTGACATCACCCTCATTCGTCCCAGCAGCCGAGGGCCTACAGTTCCCAGAGACAGTTTCTCAGAGGAAGTTTGAAGACCACCTCAGAGGACGTTCTTTGGGAGTGAATGAAGAGGGAAGGGGGTCAGAGACTCCTGCCATTCCCAGGGCACCCAGAACCCAGAGAGTGAGGCCTTGGGTGCTTTCTAGTGACAGATTCAAGGCAATTCTTTGACTTTGGGACTTCAGAGCTAACTTAGTTTTCATTTGTGATTATTATTTTTGTGTGGGGTTCATAGCTTTTCTTTTGACCTATGGCTGTTTTCACTCCCGGTTCTGAAGAAGCCCCTAAATCCTAACCCTGTTGAGGACTCCGAAAGCTCTCAGAGCAGCAGTACTGGGGGACAGTGTGGACACATGGTTTGGTTTCTCCTCTGGCCTGATTCTGCGGCAGCCCCACTCTGTCCTCCTCAGACTTCAGAGCAATAGCTGAATAAGTGGAGAAAGGACCAGGGGGTCAGGAAGGTGGCCACCGAAGAGTGACTTCTCTGGAGGGTGGCTGAGCTAGTGAGTGAGCGTGTTAGTCCAGCTCTGCCTGCAGTCTGGATGGAGCTGAACAGGGGCCAGGGAAGGGGAGGAGGAGCAGAGAGCAGGGACAAAGGGACCAAAGAGGAGATTCAGACGAAGGGAAGTAATTGGGAGGAGAGAAGAAACTCTAGAAGACAGGCATGTAATAAAAGAAAAGGGATGAAGTGGGCATCGGGAAAGGGCACCACCAGGGAAGGAGAGAGGGGAAGGGAAGAGGGAGGGAGGGAGGAAAGGGGAAAGGAAGAAGGGAGGAGTCAGCACGCCAGCGCTCCCCCTGCATCTGAAGAAGAGGTGCCTGGTCCAGCTTGTCAAACAGGGTGCTCACTCTTTGGTCCCAATTTCTGCTCCCAGTGCTACTGGGCTTTGCAAGGAAGGCAGGCTGTCCCCTGGGACCCACTGGAGCCCACTGGAGCCCACAGGAGGGTGGGAGAGGTACGATGCCACTGGGTCCTGTCCTGAGCAGCTCCCAGCTGCTAGCCTTACCACATGGTGCAAGAGGGACCCCAGAACAAAGGAAGGACACAGGCCCGCGTGTCTGCCAGTGGCCCTGGGCACTTAGCTCATCACAGTGAACCACACCGCCTCCTCAACCCAGGCTTTCAAAGGCTGCTTCTTCGTTCCTGGCTTTCATGTCTGTACGAACATGAGCCAGATCTAACTCATCTCCGACAGACAATTCTGACTCACCCCGTGTCAGATTTTTATTAGTGGCTGTGATAGAGTAAGATAGCAATGCTCTAACAAACGGACTATTTCCTCCCACGTGACCTCAACATTCTTATACATTTTCTTAGCGAAAAAATCTTGTCTCCTTCCATTAAGCTCATAACGTGCTCTAATAGTATACATGTGCCTTCGTTAGATGTGAAGCGATACAGAGGTCCTTTTTTTTTTTTAATTTTACAAGGTAAAGTCAGTGAACACATCTAACTTGACAAATACGTCTCTAAAATGTCAATCCAAGCTTTTTCTGCCTACAGTTTGGAGCCTACGTGGTGACATTTTTAAAACGCTTTCAGTCCCTCAGTGAGGCTCTTAGAAGCTAGCCAGGGCTTACTACGTGCCAGGCACTGTGTCAGGTGTTGGAGCTAAACGGATGGAGAGCTTGGAGGCAGGCTGGGGAGGGACATCCGTGACACAACCACAGCTAGAAACGGAGGCCAGTGCTAGAAAAGAGAGAGCAGGCTGCATGGAGAGTGTGTACCATGGGGCTTGTGAGCTCACGAATAAGTGGGAGTAACTGGAGTGGGGAGACGGGGGAGAGGAAGAGGGTCTTCCCATCAATGGGAATCACCTGTGCTTGGAGGCAGGCACCATGTGGGGTCTCCACAGGAAGAGGGAGGCAGCGTGGTTGAAGGGCAGAAAGACAGGGCAGAACAGGCATCAGTCAGTTGGAAGGGTAGGAAGAGATGGATGGTAGGATTATGGATGCCTTTGGAGGACTGAGAATTTGTTAGAAGATCAGTGCAGATTTCTATGGAGACAAAGGCCAGGAACTGATAGGTCTTTGAAAGGTCACTCTGGCTGCCTTTTGGCAAAGGGTTTGGTAAAAGGCACGTGCAGGTGTGAACACACCAGGTGGGAGGTGAGTGCAGGAAATCAGGTGAGGGAGCATGGGAACTTGGTCCGGGGGTATATAAGGGAAAATAGCCTTTAATGAGTTCCACAAATTGGCACCAGCTGTAGCTTCATTACAGCGCTGGAAGGGGTAGGTGGGTGTGTCCTGGAGGTTACAGAAATTACATGAGAAAGGGAAGTCTTTTTAGATCTTTTTTCCAACTAGAGGAACTGTCACCTTATTGATAGAATTCCAGAGTGGGAACGGATGGACATGAGGATATCTTTGAAATGTCTGAATATGTTCTTTGACATCTTTTAAAATGACGAGGAGACCTTGACCTTAGAAGGCCTCGGCCTTCTTTGTAGCCAAGAAGATTTCACCTACAGATTTGGGTTCTCCCTTTTAAAGTCAAGAAGACAGTCCTTCCAAAGGACACCTCCTATCATTTTACGCTCTCATCATACCACACTTGCTGGGATCTCCAAGACCCTCTGTTCCAGGTTGTGAGTATCCACTTTGGCCGGGCTGGTCTCGCCAAGAACACCACTACAGGAAATCTAGAGCCTGTAGTGCTATTAATAACATCATCTAAGACTGTCTTTGCTGCCCTCATGGCCTCTTCCCACCATGACTCACTGAAGCTTTTTACACGTTGTATCCATTAAGCTATACTTCCCAAAGCTCATCTTCTCTAGTGCCATTAATTTTTAGGGGACCAGGAAAACCTTAAACTTGTCCCCCTTAATTGGATCCCTGTGCCCCCACAATCTCTTTGATTGACTTTCACCATGATCCTTGAATGAGCTCTGAGACCACTGCTGGTACCTAACACTTCTTGGCACCTTGTCTGTTAGTTCTTGGAAGAGGAGGTGGCTATGGAGGTGAGTGGGGATGGGAGTGGGAGGATTTCTCCCTTCACTTCCTTTTTTGTTTTTTCAAATAATGGGTTTTGAAGGGGAGGGAAAGGTTAACCAGACAATTTATTTTCCATCTCCCATTGATAAAATGTTTACCACTCCCCATTGGAAGAATTTAGATCTTTCTTTAGAATCTCCAGGAAAATCTCCCAAACCCAGCCCACCACCATGTGGATTCAGCCATCTTCTGATTCACCTCCAGATTGTCTCCTCCTAACTGCTCAAGCCACAGGTTAAGGGCAAAATGTTCAATGCCCAAGCAATTAAGTGGGGAACACGTTTATCTAAGCAATTGCATGCAGCTCTGTATCTGCATACAGGGGGTCTCTCCCAAGCCTTTCCAACCTCAGCAAAACAAGAAAAAGCCCCAGCGACCTGGGGGTATATATCATTCATTCATTCCTGTGTTCAACACTCATGGCGGATTCCCACCGAGACAGTGGGAGAGCAAGGACGGGAGCAATCCTGGAAGCTGAAGTCTGAGGAGGATTTCAAATTCAAGTCAGAGAGGAAAGAAACATCTGGACTTGGTCCTCAGGTACACGCAGTATTCTGAACTGAGGCTAGCACCAGAGACCATTCTAATGAAAGGCCTCCACAGGTGGGCTCTCACAGGTGGCCTCCGACTTAGTTTCCTATATATTCATTCATGAAATCGCTCTGCGGGTCAACATGCAGAACAAAACCATTTAATAAAAGTGACAAAGAGGAGAGGAAAGGACACAAGAAGGCATGTGAATGTGGAGAGAGGAAGAGCCAGGGTGGAAAAACCGAGAATCCCTCCCTGCGCTCCTTGCTGCCAGGGAGGTCTGAGGGACTAGTTTCCACCTGGGATCCCAAGTCCAGAACAAAAGCGGTGGGGCCATGGCAGGAGACGAGGGAAGGGGGACCTTGCATGCAGGCATGGGTGTGCCGAACAATGGGGGATAGCGCGCCCACTGGCGGGGGGAACCTCGGGTGGCGACATCCCTGGCCCGACCCCATGCGGACCCGGGTGCGGCGTGGCATCCGGGGTGGTTCCGGTGCCCCGGGGGTCGCGGGAGGCTGGGTCCCCACACCACCGCGAGCTCGCAGCCTGCGCTTTCTGCTCCAGGTGAAGGCGCAGCGCGGATTCAATTTACCTGACCGCAGAGGGTAGTCTGGAGAAACCTTGGGGCTGGGAGGGGCAGCGCGGACTCCAGGGCTGGGCTGGAGCGGAGGAGCGCATGGGCGGCGAGTCCTGTGGGTCCTCCAGTCCCGACTGGGCCGCAGCACAGCACTGGGGCGCTGCATGCCCCTCCTCCGCCAGCCCCTCGACCTCCTCCCAGACTCTCCGCCATGTCCTCTGCGTGCTCACTTCCCGCTTCGGCAATTAGCAAAGCCCCTTCTCCGGGCTGCCCCTGCCCCCGCCCCCCTCCTTCCTGAGGCGGAGGCCGGGGCCTGGGCACTGGGTGAAGCCCCGGGGGCCTGCAAACGTGGCCAACGCCGGCGCTAAGTGGCCTCCTAGCCTGGCTCCCCGAGCGGGTGTCCGGGTGCAGCCTGGCTGGAAAAAGATCATCAGCCCTAAACCCGGCTGCACTCTCAGGTCACTTCGCTGGCTTCTGATTGTGCCAGAAGCCCGAAACCAACTTCCCCAGCACAGGCTTGGGCTGAGATGCCTGCCTCCTATTTGAGCAGTCCCCTGGTCTCCAGGCAGGGTCTGCCTTTGCATGATGGCAGGCGCGAATAACTTCGACCTGGATGTTTGGGTTTTTTGTTTGTTTTTTGGTCACTGGTTATTACATGACCTCCATGGTAGGTGCTCCACAAAGGGATTGAAAAGAGGACACCTGATACATACGCATATGGCCATTCTAGAAAAAGAGCTTGGGGTTCTTGCGGAAGCGCGGAATTAGTCCTTGCACTATGGTTTAATAGAAAAGGGATTATGCACCCACTTACTTAAATGAGCATAGTTTGAAATCGTTTACTGAGAATAAATATTTAAAACAGTTATATTTTAACTAAATCTATCATCAATCATAAATCTATTGCACGAAGGTTATAGGCAATTTAAATGCAATAGCACTCTCTTCAGGGTTTTAAATAATCCGTGTCTGTCTTGGCACATGAGAATGCAAAGATAGGAAATGGTTTGTAAAAGATCATATAATGGCTATTACTATATGGTATCAGCAATTTATCATAAAGTAACGGCCTCCAGCTAAAAACTCAGCTTTGAAAAATGCAGAAAAGCAGCAAACGTTTACGTATCCTCTTGGTGACCAGAGGCGTGCTTTGTGCCCCTCATCATCTCTTTAGTGGTTCCGAGGCCCTTGGCGCTCAGTAGTTTAGTGTCTTATTCTCTGGAATAGGCCATTGAAGAAATACCAGGCCCAGAGAAGAAGGTCCTGCTGGGTGACTGAGGAAAGTACAACCTTTTAGATGAAGCTTTCTGGGGAATTTGTTAGTGGTTTGGTCTGCTTCTGATAGGAAGGGAAATTTTTTTTAAAGATTTTATTTATTTATTTGACAGACATAGATCAGCAATAGGCAGAGAGTAGGCAGAGAGAAGTGGATGCAGGCTCCCCGGTGAGCAGAGAGCCAGATATTGGGCTCAATCCCAGGACCCTAGATTCATGACCTGAGCTGAATGCAGAGGCTTTAACTCACTGAGCCACTCGGGTGCCCCAGGGAGGGAAATTTTTTTAAGAGTATTTTCTCTTTGAATCTATTTTGAGGTTTGGTTTGTGGTTCTTTCTGACTTCCCATGAATGATGGAAGTACTTCTGAGGTTGGTTGTCAGGAACCACATATCAAATCGAGCTATCTTGTTAGCAATAAATAAATAAATAAATAAATAAATAAATAAAAGCTCAAGTGTTGGTATAAAGCTATTATGCTTTTCAAAACCCCGAACTATAATTCATGTATCGTGGTCATTCTTTATCATATCAAACAGGAGAGAGGTGGCAGAAACGCACTTTCAGGTTAATTTTTTTTACAGGAAGATTGACTTATGAACCTACTTTGTTATTCCCTTTCATTCAATTTCCCTGTACCTCCTTTTCTATGAATTGTAACGGTAACCCATCATTATTTTTATTGTTGGCACGTGCTTTGTGAACCATAAAGTGTACGCTATAAATGGGAGTGCTTTTCTTTTTTGGCAGTTTACAAAAAACTAATTTTTTAAATTTATTTTTTATTTATTTTCAGCATAACCGTATTCATTCTTTTTGCACCACACCCAGTGCTCCATGCAAGCAGTGCCCTCTATAATACCCACCATCTGGTACCCCAACCTCCCAACCCCCCGCCCCTTCAAAACCCTCAGATTGTTTTTCAGAGTCCATAGTCTCTCATGGTTCAGCTCCCCTTCCAATTTCTCCCACCTCCCTTCTCCTCTCTAACTCCCCATGTCCACGAAAAACTAATTTAAAAACATTCATCCACCAGAGTACCCAAAGGGCTCCCACATACACTATCTGTCGTTACATTATGTCATTCTGCTTTCGCTTCTATTGCTGTCCAAACAATGTTTTAAAACATTCTTTAAAATGGGCCTTTTTAACAAGATTTTTACAAAAGATTTAATTTATTCATTTGTCAGAGAGATAGCACAAGCAGAGGGAGAGGCAGGCAGAGTGGGAAGCAGGCTCCTGGTAAGCAAGAAGCCTGATGGGGGACTCGATCTCAGGATGCTGGGATTATGACCTGAGCTGGAGGTAGACAATTAACCAACTGAGCCATCCATGTATCCCTGAAATGGGCATTTTTGACATTTCCTGATAGCACCTACACACTCATGAATCTCAGATTCATGATATATGGGGCTAGTGGACTTGACAATCATGGAGTCAAGCATGCTGGATTTGACTCACGGGCCTGTCACTGTGAATTTGGGTGGCTTGCTAAACTTGCTACATAGAAACCCAAGCATGTAAGAATTTGCAGGATTGTGACAGTTCAGTGGTATAATGTATACATAAAAATACCTAAACCAGTGTCTCTCACAAAGTAGGTCCAAATAGACCAGCTCCCTTCCTGCCTTCATTCTGTCCTTGGAATTCCGTCCCTTGGGAGAAGTTCCTACTGCCTTTGTTACAAGAAATGAATGATATTTACTACACTGTTGGTGCATAGCATGGATCAATACATTGAGTGACAATATTAACATACTTCTTGAACTGCGCATTGCCCCCCAAGCACCAAATAAAATGTCATGCTTTGGGGAAACCAAAGTGAGAGGTCCCCAACTTTTAGGAGTTATGGACAGGAGAGAGATGCAAATACTGTGTCAGTGTAGAACCAGGGTAACTAATGTTTAAACCAGGAAGAGAATGTGTGTGGAAGAAAGGCACTGATGATGTTTAAAGCCATTTGGCTGCATGGTGACTACCCTCAGACTGAAAATTTGCCATGAAAGCTTCCAGGCAAATTTGAGATCTTTATTAGTGACAATATGGCTATAGCCTTAAGGGGAAGAAAAAAACCAAAAACCAAAAACCAAAACACATATACACACAAACTGTTGGTCTTGTGTCTTTTCACAAATAATGACAGTTATCAGAAATTTTATCTTTAAATGGGGAAAACAGCAACTGAAAATGTATTTCATTTGATTCATCACAGAATATGGTGTTTTTGTTCATTTCACACCATTTTTGTTAAGTTTTATTTAAATTAATGCAATCTGAGATAAAATGTTAATATTCCTGAGTGTATGGACATTGTATACAAATGAACCCAGCTAAGTGGTCTCCTGGACAGGGTCTGATCTATTTATAAAAGTAGCTGGACCTAAGTGGTTTGTTTCAGAAGAAGATAACGCCTTCCTCCATTGCATTTGCCTTCTACAGCCTAAGTGGGAGTTAATACGTTCACTTGTCTCCTTAAATTTTGTCCAGAGTGTGTTAAAGCAGTCATAGAGGACCTGGGTGGTTTTGCCGTCTGCCTTCTCATAACAATGCCCCAGTTTTCTCCTGGAGAATCAACGTTCTCGCTTTCAGTCCATGCACTTAGGCAGCGGCAACTTCACACTGGCTCCTGACTCTAGCAGTGGCATGTCACCCACTAATGGCCTTTGAGAACATCACTAAGTGAGCCGAGAGTTTAGTAGATGCATGAGACCTTTGCTGGGTCGGTGAGGAGGTGGGTCTCTGAATAACTAGCCCGAGATCCACTTGTGTGTGGTGGAACAAATGAGCAGTGATGTGTTGGCCAGAGTGCCCATCCTAGAGAGCCCTGAATGCCAGACAAAAGCATTAGAGACTATTTTTTCAGGCAACAGGAAGCTAGTTTTGAAAAGCAGCACATGAAACTGTGTGTTTTTGGAAGATTAGTCGGGCAGCTGTGTGTATGATAGGATGGAGGGAGGAGAGAACGCAATCCCAAGTGCATTTAATCTTTATGATGCAGTGTAATTTATTATGAAGTTGAATTTGCATTCTTATCCAAACGTAAGGGAAACTCCTGTCCAAAACTGTAAATGTTTTTTGGTTGCCTTTTTTTTTAAAGATTGTATTTATTTATATGACACAGAGAGAGATCACAATCAGGCAGAGAGGCAGGCAGAAAGATAGAGAGAGAAGCAGGCTCCCGGCTGAGCCTAGAGAATGATGAGGCTCGATCCCAGGACCCTGAATTTATGACCTGAGCCAAAGGCAGAGGCTTAACCCACTGAGCCACCCCAGTGCCCCTGGTTGCCTTTTTAAGCATTCCTTGTCTCACATGAAGTGATTACAAATTTGCAGATGTGCATTAAAATGATGTATTCCAAAATGTTAACAGAGGAATTAAAAAACTTATTAAGTAAAATATTATCATTTCTGTTGATTTGAAGCCTATCTGACAAGGGACATAGCATTCTGGTGCATATATGTAAACATGAATAATTATCTTTTTAAAAAATATTTATTTATTTATTTGACAGAGATCACAAGTAGGCAGACACAGGCAGAAAGTGGGAGGGGGGAAAAAGGTTCCCCGCTGAGCAGAGAACCTGATGTGGGGCTTGATCCCAGGACCCTGAGATCATGACCTGAGCTAAAGGCAGAGGCGTAACCCGCTGAGCCACCCAGGTGCCCCTAAACATGAATAATTCTTTTTTTTTTTAAGATTTTATTTATTCCTCTGACAGAGACAGATCAGAAGTAGGCAGAGAGGAAGGCAGAGAGAGGAGGAAGCAGGCTCCCTGCCAACCAGAGAGCCAAATGCAGGACTCGATCCCAGGACCCTCAGATCATGTCCTGAGCTAAAGGCAGAGGCTTAACCCGCTGAGCCACCCAGGTGCCCCTAAACATGAATAATTCTTAAAGGTTCCTCTACTCACTTATATAGAAGCCCTTTTCCAAACAGAAGATTAAATCTCTCTTGGCTACTCCTATCAGCTTATTCTGAATTATTTTCAATCCAGAAGCATGAACTAGAAAACCACAGTTTTTACACAGTGTTTGGTTTTCCACCAAGAGAATCTCATAATTTGTGGTGATTCAGTGTGGTGTGTTGCTAAAAGTATTTCCAATGCTGTGGATACAAGAGGGTAGTGCAGAGAGGTAAGGAATCAGGAGAAAAGGTATGGCTCTCTAATGAGCACTTTATTCTAGAATTTTCCTCCAGCCTTGGGAGCACACCACTCACAAGTGTGTGCTGGTGCCTTGATCTCATGGGCCACAGTGCTCAGCATCTTCCTGTTGCTTTTTTAGTGAATACATATGTAACAATTGATTTCTTGCCCCGGACTTTGAGAGAAAAATCTGTTCAGAGGGATGGACACTCTGAACCAACACCAGAAAACACTCTCTGTAGTCTTCTTGTTAAATGAAAAAATATGGTTAAACCACTTTTGACAGTCTACTACATACAGCAAAATGTAAATCTTAATTAAAATATGTCCTCTCAGCTGTGCTTAAGCAACTGAGTCCTGAGCTTTTCAGGTTTTCAGTCTGAAAGAGTACACCTCTGGTGCTCTGAAAGGGAAGACAAAGGACACCCTGTTCTCCATATAAATCAAAGAAGAGAAATCTGTGCATTTAAGTGGGCCATATAAAATTTATCAAGCAATTACCTCCTAACTCCTTCCTATCCAAATTACCTGATATGCTCTCCCTACTCTTTTATTCCACGTTACTACCTTTTCCAGGATTCTGTCTCACATCACAACATGTCTTCTGTTATTTCCTTCTTGCAAGCTAGTTTTGTGTTCTCCATCTAAAAAAATCAACAATCATTGTGTATTTCAATTCCCATTTTACTCAAATGCATTGATTCTTCTTATCTATTACTCTTTTCTCATACTCAGTGTCTTTGTCTTTATGGGGTTTGTACTTTGCTTTTCCCCATCCTTTACTGCCATTATATAATCAAATCTAATAACTTCTTAGAGAAAGTTAAAAATTCCTGCATAGCCACACGTGAACACAAAGTCACTGATTATTAGCAAACCTATAAGATAGTCAGATATCCATTCAATTTCTTTTTTTTAAGATTTTTTTATTTATTTGACAGAGAGAGTTGACAAGCAGGCAGAGAGGCGGGCAGAGGGAGAGGAGGAAGCAGGCTCCCTGCTGAGCAGAGAGCCCGATTTGGGGCTCGGTCCCAGGATCCTGGGATCATGACCTGAGCCGAAGACAGTGGCTTAACCCACTGAGCCACCCAGGCGTCCCTCCATTCAATTTCTTAACTGAGTCTCAAATGCATCCTGAGTTCTAACCTAAACCTAAGTTCTACTTCTTACACGTTGCTATATGACCAAATTCTTTCAGTTCAGTATTTTGTAACATTTAAATATTAATCAATTGATGCTTTGTCTGTGTATTTCTATGAAAATAATTGGAATACTGTAGATTTATTGTTATATTTATAGATTTATAATCAAAGTTTCATCAGTTGAAGTTTTTGGAAATTTCAGATATAATGATTAACCTAAAATGATACTGCCTCAAATCCCTCTGATATCAAGGCCCAACACCTGATTATAGCCAAACCTGTGGTGGATAGTTCCATGGGAAATTGCAGTTACTTAACACTGATAGCATCTCATGTTCTCTCTCTCATTTTAGAATGTGTCCAACACAACCCAAAAGTGTAGGAGGAGAGTTAATGTCCTCTGAGGACAGCTCTCTGTGAAGTGGAAATAAGAACCATAGATAAAATTGTCAGTTTTCAGGTCTTCATGAGGACAACTGAAAGAAGTTTCTCAGGATCTTTCAGTAAAAGCAAGCCTTCATTTTCTTTCAACAACAATTATATCAACAATGTACCTCTTTGACAAAGTTGCTTCTTCACTGTTATCACTTTCCCATTCTTTTCTACCTTGGATAATCTCCCAGATAAACTAACAGTACTCAAATCCTTTGTCCTACTCTTTGCTCTCAGGTTATCCTGGAGCCAAAAGACTTAGATTAATATCAAGTTCTGAATGGGATCTTAGAGCTATTTCTGTCCAGATTTTCATAAACATAGAGACCTTTGAATTATCAGGCTATAAATAAGTTCTAAATAGAGGGGGCAAAAGCAAAACGTTGAAATTTTTATGTTTGATTTTTAATCATGATTAATTGACTTTATTGATTATTAAAAATACTAACATTATAAAAGTGTGGATCTTTGTAAAACAATGTCATAATGTAAGAAATAGGTTGCATAGTCCTTTGGAGAATATTAAACCAAGTGTTCAGGTGCCATCTAATTTCTTGTTTAATCCAGAACTTTGGTGTGCATTATCTTGAGGAATAGGATTTTGAAGTCCAGACAGTCTAACAGAAAAACTGACCCATATGTGTGTGTTTATATTTCTGCATTTGTTGTAAAAATCAAAGTGTGATTGCCGGTTTAAAATGGTAAAACTAATAATGTTCATGGACTCTAGTATAAATTTTCTAATTGTATGGGAAGAATCCAATAAACATAGAATTAATTGATTTGCAAATCCTCCAAGAGCTACAGGATCAGGTAGTGGTATGTTCTGATTCAACAGCATCATAATGCAGCATTTTATATGTGTGGCTACCGGATATTTTCATGAATGTTTGCTAGCTAGTCAGCCAATACAGAGAAATATTAGGTAGGGTAATTACACACAGTTGTGTTTAATAAAATGAAAGAAAATTATCAAATGACACTAATAATAATAATCCTATAGCAGGCTAAATAATTCAATGATAATTACAAGTATTAATCTAGCTTTCTTCCCTGATTATGACTCTTCTCTCCTTTATCATAATGAGAGTAGCAGATTGTCTGCAATGAATTGTGAAAACCCAGCAGTGACTTTGGCAGTGAAGGCCTCCCATCAATTTTGATAGGTTAAAATAATTCTGGTTGGTCTTGAGCAAATGTGTCGATTTTTTTTTTTCTGTGTGTGTCATAAAAGAAAGAAGCAATAGTAAATTCTTGCTGTTATTCCATGGAGCCAATAAAATCATACTGCCAACAAGAGGCTGTTGACACTGTAAGTGTAGTTAACTGTCTTGAAATACTAGGCCTGGAAATCAAATTCCAATATTTCACATAACCTCTTTTTTTTTTTAAAGAAAATAAAAAAACAAAACAAAACAACTATACTGCTTACATTTAGGGCCCAGCTGTTGAGTAACTATTTTTGAACATGTCTATTGTAATTGTATATATATATATATATTTTTTCTGTGCAATAAATTCATTTAGAAATAAATTTGGATTGCAAATTATTTTGGGGGAGGCATGGTATTTGTGGCTAGTCTTTATTTTTTTTTTTTTTGATTTTTTATTTATTCGACAGAGATCACAGGTAGGCAGAGAGGCAGGCAGAGAGAGAGGAGGAAGCAGGCTCCCCACCGAGCAGAGAGCCCGATGCGGGGCTCGATCCCAGGACCCTGGGATCATGACCCGAGCCGAAAGCAGAGGCTTTAACCCACTGAGCCACCCAGGCGCCCCTGTGGCTAGTCTTAAAAGTAAAAAGGACTAAAAGAAAGAAGAAAAACATTTTTTATTACAGCATTTTACATCTGTCCAAAGTACTTATTTACTATAATACTGACTAATGTATAATACTGTACACAAAGAAAGAAGTTAAATGAGTTATTTCAGTCGAAGTATAGCTGGCCATTTTAAAACTTACCACTGAATCTTTCTGGTATGAAATGTGATATCTGGCAATCTGGTCCAGTTCATTACATCAGGTCATTTGTATGTTCTTATTACCATTTTGATAGCATAGCACATTTTATAACCCAGACATTTTACAATGGAACTATGATGCATGTATTTTCAAAAGTATAGACATACATGAAGCTATGAGGTCAAAAAAGATGAATGTCCGTAGTACCATATAGACTCAACAAATAAAAGTGTCCAAGGCTCTAAGTGAGATTTATGAATATTGTGTAAGTTTAGACCAACATGTGGTTTTGATATACATAATCTGTTCTTAAATTAGAATTACAGTCGTTGAGTACAGTGTTGAAAATGGCAGATAGATTTTAGCTATCTTTGCTCACTAGGGAAAATGGAAAAATGTTTAGTTTGGTCAGATTTTCACTTAACTTCTGAAAAATCTTACGTTTGAGAGAACCCTTCTGAAATAAGTATCCTTAAAGACATAACCCCTTTGGCACAAGTTTTCAAGAAACTTGTTTGATGTTGTAGACAATCATAATATGGCACATGTACTGTTCTAGATGTTTCATGCCAATAATATGTAAGGCATACCAAGGCTACATATACATATAGAGATGTTCCTCTGCTTACAACGGGGCTATGTACAGAGAAACACATAAAAAATTGAAAATGCATTTAATACCCCTAAACTATCAAATATCATAGCTTACCTTAAGCTTATTTAAACATACTCAGAACACTTACATTTGCCTGCATTTGGGCAAAATCATCTTAAGCAAAGCCTATTTTATAACAAAGTATCAAATATCACCTGCAATTTATTAAATATTACACAAAAAAAGAAGAATGGTTATATATAGAATGGTTGTAAGAATATCAGGTGTTCACCCCTGTAATCTTCTAGCTGACTGGGAGCTGTGGCTCACTGCCCCTGCCAGCATCACAAGACGGCACCATACCACATGTCACTGGCCCTTTTTATAAAGACCCAAATACAAGATTCAAAGTACAGTTTCTACTGAATCACTTTCACTTTCACATCATTGCCAAATATATCGTAAGTTGAATCATTGTAAATCAGCAGCCATCTGATTTGAAAGTTAAATCACAGTCACCCATATACACACAAAAAAAAGGCCTTCATGTAGGGCCATCTATGTATCTCTAAACAACATAGCATGACATATCAACGGCAAAAAATGGATGTGAAGGGGACAATTGCTTTGCGTCAGTACTCTGAGCAGTAACATACATGGCCTTACTCACCCAGCAGAACTCCAGAGCTAGCTGATGGCAAGGAATTTTGCAAATTTTTGCTGAACAGCTTAAGCACTATTATTTTTAACTTAGTGTGCATATCTGTTTTCTCAAGATATGTTAATGTATTTTATTGACTTATTACAAAACCAAATAATTTCCTCTTATTTAAGTGGCAGGTAAATAGAATTCTTTTTAATTTAAATCAAATGGCTTTTTAGGGAAAATATACTAAAAATTCTGAAACTTGTATTGCTTATGAATCTTTTATTGGAATCCTTATCAAGTTGTATTTTTCAAGTTTTTCCTAAATAATATTCAATGAATTGAAAATATTTTTTGGATTTTACTCAAGGCTATTAACACACAATTTCACTTTGTTAAATATAGTGCTAAACGTTCAACCAAAACGTTGTGTCTTTTTTTTTCCACTACCACATCCTCCATCTACTGACTGGATTCTCTCCCCAACTAGCACATATATACCCTTGTCTATCTTTAGGATAAGTAAGGGTCATCTTTTGTCTTTATTCTATTCCTCGTATGCTTCTGAACTTGTTGAATTTTAATATAGTCACACCATAAGCATCACATATTTGATTCCCCTTTCAATAGTAAACAGTGCACAACCAGAGCATACCTTCAAAGCTATCAATAGACTTACTCTGATATATTATTTTTGTATTTTTGTAAATTAAAATAATTAAATTATAGAACAAGAGTTTCAGGTGGTAGGTGTTGTAAGTTTTACCCAAACTGACTTTTGTCAAACTCGTTTTTGTCATCATATATGTCAAGTAGTTTTCTCAGGTTTATTTTTAGAATATCCTTGTATAATGAATATTTACACTGATATCTAGTATAAAAATCTTGCAATTTATTTTAGAAACATTAAGATATTGAAAATCAATCTATTTCTTTAATTCATTAAAGACATTTTTGGCTTGTTTCCAGTACTTTCTTACTGGTTAAAAAATGAATTTGAAGTAGTCTGAATTTCATTATTATATGGCACTTTCCCTTTGATGAATGCAAAGACGATATTCTATATTAGCTATCTGAGAAGAATTTATTTTTTTTAATTTTATTTATTTGTAAGAGAGAGAGTGAGAGAGAGCACAAGCATGGGGAGCAGCAGGGTGAGGGAGAAGCAAACTCCCGGCTAAGCAGGGAATCTGTTGCAGAACTGAGTCCCAGGACCCTAAGATCAAGACCTGAGCTAAAGGCTCAGGCTTTTAACTGACTGAGCCACCCAGGTGTCCCAATCTGAGAAGAGTTCTGTATGTTATTCCTATTCATATGAAGTTTAAAGTCTAGGTAATTAACTTAATATTTTAGTGGCTATTACATAGATAGCACTATGTTCCAGGCAGAGAGTAAGAAAGAAATATTAAATCAACCATATTCTATGCCTTCTAAATGAAAATAATTAATCAATCATAATAAATCCTTCTATTTATGGAATATCAACTTATAAGCTTTCCTCCATATGAACAATGCCAACTACCAGAATAAAGGGTCATCTAATACAAATAAAGGATAGAATTAAAGAATTCTGGTAAGCCATTTAATTTTGAAAAATGGTGCTATATTGTTGCTGAGTTGTGGTTTTCAGTTACATAATATCTGATAAGTGTAGAAGTAACATGAGTGTTACGTGAGATGAGAAATGGTTTATAATTAAAATATTTTTAAAAGTACAGATAAGTACAAATTTGTAAACATAGCATTATGGAGGAATAAAAAAAATGATTGCTACGCACTCTAAAGTGAATAAATCTTGGAAAGTTAATAGAGAAGTAAAACAAGGACAGTGCGAAAGTATGGTACATTTTTATGAAGTTCAAACAAATTCTGTGAAACCATAGATGGATTTAAAGATACTATTATGTATCAAATATTGTAAAAATTAAGAAAGGAAATAGCAAACATAAAATAACCAAAGCATACAAACTTGGGTAGATACAATAGTTGTGATCATGTTCTACTTCATAAAGAGATGAGTTAATAGATAAATAGAAGTAACTAGACTTTTTAGAAGTTACTAAAACTTTGCCTGTTATTTCTTAGTAATATAAAATATATGGTTTTCTAACAAAAACGCTTATCTTAAAAATATTTAAAAATAAATTTCAGGCTACTCATAAGGTTCTATTTACTTTTCCACTGAAGGAAAAGCTGGTTGTTGTAGTTGTAGTTGTTTGTTTGTTTTAGTCTCCTCCTACTTTTTATTATTATAATGTGGAATGAGGAATGTTAGATTGAAAAGTGAATTATTTTATAGACAAAAATCATTACTTGATTCACCTCCTGGTACAGCAGATGGAACTCCTGAAAACATGCCCTTTTGCCTTACAGAAGAGTAACAGTTATGCTTACTTCTGAAACATGCTTGGGGTGGCCCTAAATAGTGACACCATAGTAAACATTTTGAATATTTGCAATTAATTTTTATAGTCATAGGGCTCCAAAAGGCACTGCTGGTATCATAGCAGGTATTTCAATAGAGCTAAAAGTTGCCTGGTTGTTTAAAAATATTAACAAGGCACAAGACATGGCAGAAGTATTGTCCTCAGATATTATTTTTTTCCATATGCTCCTGATTCCAGACATGACAAGTTATTTTTTTAAAATTTTTTATACGAGATTTTATTTATTTATTTGACAGAGATCACAAGTAGGCAGGGTCAGGCAGAGAGAGAGGAGGAAGCACGCTCCCTGCTGAGCTGAGAGCCCGATGTGGGACTGAATCCAAGGATCCTGGGATCATGACCTGAGCCGAAGGCAGAGGCTTTAACCCACTGAGCCACCCAGGCGCCCCCATGACAAGTTATTTTTTTTTAAAGATTTGACAGAGAGAGATTACAAGTAGGCAGAGAGGCAGGCAGAGATAGAGAGGAGGTATCAGGCTCCCCGATGAGCAGAGAGCCCGATGTGGGGCTCCATCCCAGGACCCTGAGATCATGACCTGAGCTGAAGGCAGCGGCTTAACCCACTGAGCCACCCAGGCGCCCGACAAGTTATTTTTGATAGATATATATACAATGTATTTTCCAGTTATAAGAAAAATGGTTCTGCTATTTTTAAGGTTTTTTAAAAATTACATAATTTTTTTAAATTAAAATTTTATTTTTTAATGTTTTACTTTTCTTTTCTTTTTTTTAAAGATTTTATTTATTTATTTGACAGACAGAGATCACAAGTAGGCAGAGAGGCAGGCAGAGAGAGAGAGAGAGAGAGAGAGAGAGAAGCAGGCTTCCTGCGGAGCAGAGAGCCCGATGCAGGGCTCGATCCCAGGACCCTGAGATCATGACCCGAGCCAAAGGCAGCAGCCCAAACCACTGAGCCACCCAGGCGCCCCAATGTTTTACTTTTCAATATACTACTTAGAATATAAAACCTAATCCATTTTGTAAGAAGTTTACCATTTAAAAAATGGTAATTTTCTCATTGTGTCTTCCCCTCTCATTGCTTTATTTTGAATAAAAAATTTCACAATAAACATAACTGATGCTTTCCTTTTGATGGTCCCTCTGTTGGTCATATTGTATATGAGCCATGACAATTAGTTTTACAAAATTTATTGATGTTTGTTGATATGTTTTATCATAACTAATTTTCCCTCCCTTATCTAGATTCCCCAGCTTTCAGACAGGTGGAAAATTCAATAAAACATACCCAAGGGATGTATCAAGTACTTCTTAGCCATTCTCTCAGATCCTTGAGGTCTCATTTTGCCTAGGGATTTGCAATAGGTTCTGCCAGAGGCACCACTGTAACAACTGATGCCCATGGACTATCTCCTTCTAAGCTCAAGAGATCACTGGTTTCCAAGTTTATCTATACAATTAATGCATTCCAGCAAGTTCTTTTTTTTTTTTTTTTACTATTAACAAACTTATTTTAAAGTTTATATGGAGAGGCAAAGACTCACAATAGTCAACATAGTGTTGAAAAAGAACGAAGACTGAGGACTGACTTCAAAGATTACCATAACGATGGGGTGCCTGGGTGGCTCAGTGGGTTAAGCCTCTGCCTTCGGCTCAGGTCATGATCCCAGGGGCCTGGGATTGAGTCCTGCATTGGGCTCTCTGCTCAGCAGGGAGCCTGCTTCTCCTCATCTCTCTCTCTCTGTCTGTCTCTCTGCCTATTTGTGATCTCTCTCTCTATCAAATAAATAAATAAAATCTTAAGAAAAGTATACCATAACGATAATTGTAAGCAAGATATTGTAATACCACAGAAAGACTAGATTAAAGGAACGGAATATATATTATCAATTATATTTTATATTTAATATAAAAGCAAAAGCAATACAAGAGAGCAAAATACAATCTTTTAAACAAATGGTTCTGGAGTAATGGTGAAGCTAAATGTAAAAATATAAAATAAAAATAAAATAAAATAATAAAATAAAATAAAATAAATCCAGGCAGATATACACTCTTCACAAGAATTAACTCAGATTGGATTATAAACCTAAACATGAAAAATGTAGAAGGTAATATAGAAGAAAATTTAAATGACCTTGGTTTTGGAAATAACTTTAGCTACAAAAGCACAAGCACTGAATTTAAAAATGTCTACTCTGTGAAACACAATGCCAAGAGAATGAAAAGGCAAAGCACAGACTATGAGAAAAAATTTGCAAAATACACATCTGGCAAAGGACTGTTAATCAAAAATACACAAAGACCCCTTAAAACTCAACAATGGGGGAAAAACCTGATTAAAAATGAGCCAAAGTCCTTAGCCGATACCTCACAAAAGAAAATATTACAGATGGCATATAAGCATATAAAAAGATGCTTCACATCATATGTCATCCGGAAAATGCAAATTAAAACAAAAAAGAGACACCAGTACATACCCAGAATCCAGAACACTGACAACAGAACACGAAATGTTGGTGAGGATGTGGAGCAACAGGAATGTTCTTCCATGTCTATTGAGAATAAAGAATGGAAAACAACTTGGCAGTTTCTTACAAAACTAAACAGATTCTTGCCAGATGATTCAGCAGTAGCAGTTCTTGGTATTTATCCAAAGAAGATGAAATCTATACCCACAAAGATGTCTATAGTAGTTTTATTCATAACTGACAAAAGCTTGGAAGCAACCAAGATATCCTTCTATAGGTGAAAGGTCAAATAAAGTGTAGTACATGCAAACAATGGAATATTATTTAATGCTACAGAAATGAATTACCACGCCATGAAAAGATATGGATATAAATATTTAATAAATATTTGATTTTAGGCTTCTACCAGTCTATCAATAGTATTAGTATATTTTAACAGTGAATGCTCAGCATTCACGAATTTACCTAATAAAATGTTTGGGGTTCAATATTTTAAATACTTCAACCTCTATGATTATATTCCTAATAATTTTGAATTAGGGTAAATAAACCTTAATTTTTTGTAACTTGTTTCTTATTGCAAAAGAGCTCAATGAAATTTTAGAAAATAAAAATTTACAAAAAAAGTTTAGTTTACTATTGCCAAATAATTTAAAACTTTACCTTATATTCAAATACATATATTTTAATAAATTGATATATATGCTACTAAAACCAAAAACTTTTAGTTATATTAGATTTCATATCATGCAATCAATGCCAGAAAGCCATCTGGCGATGACTTGTCTTAAATAGAGTTAAGATGGGTGTTATTACAATGCAAGATGGAAACAAAGATAGTATAACAATTTAGTGTTACATAACTTTTCTGTTTTGATCAAGTTACTAATCTACAAAAGGCTTTTATCGGTGACAGACTTGGGAATTTAACAAAACTTTTAAACTAGCATGTGCGACTCATTCCTAGAAAACAACACAATCAATAACACATTATTAAATTAAATCATGACTGCTTCTCCATTTGAATAAAAAAGGTAGCAACCCCAATAAGTTTATTGAACAGGAAAAGTTGAAATGCTATAATGCTCCTAAATGATCCAGTCATGAATTACAAAAAAAGGATATAAATTACCAAAGTGTTTGTATAATTGGAATGTAAAACTGCCCATTATCGTTCAATAGTGTAGGCTTGTATAAGAACTCTATAAAAGAACTCCACTTCTAAACCGTGGAAAATATGTTCCCTTTCCCCCTATATACAACTATTAAGCCATTCATTTAGCTTTTAAAATATCCACTTAATACAGGCTTTTTACTCATTGGAACAGGCAGCAGGGTTCTATTCTTATTGCTTACATCTGAAGGATAGACTTCTAGCGTAAGAGGTAAAGCCCACAAAGGAGCCCAATAATAACAACAAAATACAGTTTAGTGAGCCCTTACAATCTGCCAGCTACCTTTCTGAGAATACTTCAATTAATAAAACATATAAAATACCTGACCACAAAGAGCTTACATTCTTTTTTTTTTTTATACTTTTTTTATTTTTTATAAACATATATTTTTATCCCCAGGGGTACAGGTCTGTGAATCACCAGGTTTACACACTTCACAGCACTCACCAAATCACATGCCCTCCCCAATGTCCATAATCCCAACCCCTTCTCCCAAACCCCCTCCCCTCGGCAACCCTCAGTTTGTTTTTTGAGATTAAGAGTCACTTATGGTTTGTCTCCCTCCCAATCCCATCTTGTTTCATTTATTCTTCTTCTACCCACTTAAGCCTCCATGTTGCATCACCACTTCCTCATATCAGGGAGATCATATGATAGTTGTCTTTCTCTGCTTGACTTATTTCGCTAAGCATGATACGCTCTAGTTCCATCCATGTTGTTGCAAATGGCAAGATTTCATTTCTTTTGATGGCTGCATAGTATTCCATTGTGTATATATACCACATCTTCTTGATCCATTCATCTGTTGATGGACATCTAGGTTCTTTCCATAGTTTGGCTATTGTGGACATTGCTGCTATAAACATTCGGGTGCATGTGCTCCTTTGGATCACTACATTTGTATCTTTAGGGTAAATACCCAATAGTGCAATTGCTGGGTCATAGGGCAGTTCTATTTTCAACATTTTGAGGAACCTCCATGCTGTTTTCCAGAGTGGCTGCACCAGCTTGCATTCCCACCAACAGTGTAGGAGGGTTCCCCTTTCTCCGCATCCTCGCCAGCATCTGTCATTTCCTGACTTGTTGATTTTAGCCATTCTGACTGGTGTGAGGTGATATCTCATTGTGGTTTTGATTTGTATTTCCCTGATGCCGAGTGATATGGAGCACTTTTTCATGTGTCTGTTCGCCATCTGGATGTCTTCTTTGCAGAAATGTCTGTTCATGTCCTCTGCCCATTTCTTGATTGGATTATTTGTTCTTTGGGTGTTGAGTTTGCTAAGTTCTTTAAAGATTCTGGACACTAGTCCTTTCTCTGATATGTCGTTTGCAAATATCTTCTCCCATTCTGTCAGTTGTCTTTTGATTTTGTGAACTGTTTCCTTTGCTGTGCAAAAGCTTTTGATCTTGATGAAATCCCAGTAGTTCATTTTTTCCCTTGCTTCCCTTGCCTTTTGCGTTGTTCCTAGGAAGATGTTGCTGCGGCAGAGGTCGAAGAGGTTGCTGCCCGTGTTCTCCTCAAGGATTTTGATGGATTCCTTTCGTACATTGAGGTCCTTCATCCATTTTGAGTCTATTTTTGTGTGTGGTGTAAGGAAATGGTCCAATTTCATTTTTCTGCATGTGGCTGTCCAATTTTCCCAGCACCATTTATTGAAAAGGCTGTCTTTTTTCCATTGGACATTCTTTCCTGCTTTGTCGAAGATTAGTTGACCATAGATTTGAGGGTCTATTTCTGGGCTCTCTATTCTGTTCCATTGATCTATGTGTCTGTTTTTGTGCCAGTACCATGCTGTCTTGATGATGACAGCTTTGTAATAGAGCCTGAAGTCCGGAATTGTGATGCCACCAACGTTGGCTTTCTTTTTCAATATCCCTTTGGCTATTCGAGGTCTTTTCTGGTTCCATATAAATTTTAGCATTATTTTTTCCATTTCTTTGAAAAAGATGGATGGTACTTTGATAGGAATTGCATTAAATGTGTAAATTGCTTTAGGTAGCATAGACATTTTCACAATATTTATTCTTCCAATCCAGGAGCATGGAACATTTTTCCATTTCTTTGTGTCTTCCTCAATTTCTTTCATGAGTACTTTATAGTTTTCTGAGTATAGATTCTGTGTCTCTTTGGTTAGGTTTATTCCTAGGTATCTTATGGTTTTGGATGCAATTGTAAATGGGATTGACTCCTTAATATCTCTTTCTTCTGTCTTGCTGTTGGTGTAGAGAAATGCAACTGATTTCTGTGCATTGATTTTATATCCTGACACTTTACTGAATTCCTGTATAAGTTCTAGCAGTTTTGGAGTGGAGTCTTTTGGGTTTTCCACATATAGTATCATATCATCTGCGAAGAGTGATAATTTGACTTCTTCTTTGCCGATTTGGATGCCTTTAATTTCCTTTTGTTGTCTGATTGCTGAGGCTAGGACCTCTAGTACAATGTTGAATAGCAGTGGTGATAATGGACATCCCTGCCGTGTTCCTGACCTTAGTGGAAAAGCTTTCAGTTTTTCTCCATTGAGAATGATATTTGCGGTGGGTTTTTCATTGATGGCTTTGATGATATTGAGGTATGCGCCCTCTATCCCTACACTTTGAAGAGTTTTGATCAGGAAGGGATGTTGTACTTTGTCAAATGCTTTTTCAGCATCTATTGAGAGTATCATATGGTTCTTGTTCTTTCTTTTATTGATGTGTTGTATCACATTGACTGATTTGCGGATGTTGAACCAACCTTGCAGCCCAGGAATAAATCCCACTTGGTCGTGGTGAATAATCCTTTTAATGTACTGTTGAATCCTATTGGCTAGTATTTTGTTGAGTATTTTCGCATCTGTGTTCATCAAGGATATCGGTCTATAGCTCTCTTTTTTGGTGGGATCCTTGTCTGGTTTTGGGATCAAGGTGATGCTGGCCTCATAAAATGAGTTTGGAAGTTTTCCTTCCATTTCTATTTTTTGGAACAGTTTCAGGAGAATAGGAATTAGTTCTTCTTTAAATGTTTGGTAGAATTCCCCCGGGAAGCCGTCTGGCCCTGGGCTTTTGTTTGTTTGGAGATTTTTAATGACTGTTTCAATCTCTTTACTGGTTATGGGTCTGTTCAGGCTATTTCTTCCTGGCTCAGTTGTGGTAGTTTATATGTTTCTAGGAATGCATCCATTTCTTCCAGATTGTCAAATTTATTGCCGTAGAGTTGCTCATAGTATGTTCTTATAATAGTTTGTATTTCTTTGGTGTTAGTTGTGATCTCTCCTCTTTCATTCATGATTTTATTTATTTGGGTACTTTCTCTTTTCTTTTTGATAAGTCGGGCCAGGGGTTTATCAATTTTATTAATTCTTTCAAAGAACCAGCTCCTAGTTTCGTTGATTTGTTCTATTGTTTTTTTGGTTTCTATTTCATTGATTTCTGCTCTGATCTTTATGATTTCTCTTCTCCTGCTGGGCTTAGGGTTTCCTTCTTGTTCTTTCTCCAGCTCCTTTAGGTGTAGGGTTTGGTTGTGTACCTGAGACCTTTCTTGTTTCTTGAGAAAGGCTTGTACCGCTATATATTTTCCTCTCAGGACTGCCTTTGTTGTGTCCCACAGATTTTGAACCGTTGTATTTTCATTATCATTTGTTTCCATGATTTTTTTCAATTCTTCTTTAATTTCCCGGTTGACCCATTCATTCTTTAGAAGGATACTGTTTAGTCTCCATGTATTTGGGTTCTTTCCAAACTTCCTTTTGTGGTTGAGTTCTAGCTTTAGAGCATTGTGGTCTGAAAATATGCAGGGAATGATCCCAATCTTTTGATACCGGTTGAGTCCTGATTTAGGACCGAGGATGTGATCTATTCTGGAGAATGTTCCATGTGCACTAGAGAAGAATGTGTATTCTGTTGCTTTGGGATGAAATGTTCTGAATATATCTGTGATGTCCATCTGGTCCAGTGTGTCGTTTAAGGCCTTTATTTCCTTGCTGATCTTTTGCTTGGATGACCTGTCCATTTCAGTGAGGGGAGTGTTAAAGTCCCCTACTATTATTGTATTATTGTTGATGTGTTTCTTTGATTTTGTTATTAATTGGTTTATATAGTTGGCTGCTCCCACATTGGGGGCATAGATATTTAAAATTGTTAAATCTTCTTGTTGGACAGACCCTTTAAGTATGATATAGTGTCCTTCCTCATCTCTTATTATAGTCTTTGGCTTAAAATCTAATTGATCTGATATAAGGATTGCCACTCCTGCTTTCTTCTGATGTCCATTAGCATGGTAAATTCTTTTCCACCCCCTCACTTTAAATCTGGAGGTGTCTTCGGGCTTAAAATGTGTTTCTTGGAGGCAACATATAGATGGGCTTTGTTTTTTTATCCATTCTGATACCCTGTGTCTTTTGACAGGGGCATTTAGCCCATTCACATTCAGGGTAACTATTGAGAGATATGAATTTAGTGCCATTGTATTGCCTGTAAGGTGACTGTTACTGTATATGGTCTCTGTTCCTTTCTGATCTACCACTTGTAGGCTCTCTCTTTGCTTAGAGGACCCCTTTCAAGATTTCCTGTAGAGCTGGTTTGGTGTTTGCAAATTCTTTCAGTTGTTGTTTGTCCTGAAAGCTTTTAATCTCTCCTTCTATTTTCAATGATAGCCTAGCTGGATATAGTATTCTTGGCTGCATGTTTTTCTCGTTTAGTGCTCTGAAAATATCATGCCAGTTCTTTCTGGCCTTCCAGGTCTCTGTGGATAAGTCAGCTGCCAATCTAATATTTTTTCCATTGTATGTTACAGACTTCTTTTCCCGGGCTGCTTTCAGGATTTTCTCTTTGTCATTGAGACTTGTAAATTTTACTATTAGGTGACGGGGTGTGGGCCTATTCTTATTGATTTTGAGGGGCGTTCTCTGAACCTCCTGAATTTTGATGCTCGTTCCCTTTGCCATATTGGGGAAATTCTCCCCAATAATTCTCTCCAGTA
Source organism: Mustela lutreola (assembly GCF_030435805.1). Taxonomy (NCBI): domain Eukaryota; kingdom Metazoa; phylum Chordata; class Mammalia; order Carnivora; family Mustelidae; genus Mustela; species Mustela lutreola. The sequence continues at coordinate 118,301,758 of NC_081299.1, read as the reverse complement.
TACCTTCTGCTCCCCTCTCACTTTCTTCTTCTTCTGGAATCCCAATTATTCTAATGTTGTTTCGTCTTATGGTGTCACTTATCTCTCGAATTCTCCCCTCGTGGTCCAGTAGCTGTTTGTCCCTCTTTTGCTCAGCTTCTTTATTCTCTGTCATTTGGTCTTCTATATCACTAATTCTTTCTTCTGCCTCATTTATCCTAGCAGTTAGAGCCTCCATTTTTGATTGCACCTCATTAATAGCTTTTTTGATTTCACCTTGGTTAGATTTTAGTTCTTTTATTTCTCCAGAAAGGGCTTTTATATCTCTCGAGAGGGTTTCTCTAATATCTTCCATGCCTTTTTCGAGCCCGGCTAGAACCTTGAGAATTGTCATTCTGAACTCTAGATCTGACATATTACCGATGTCTGTATTGATTAGGTCCCTAGCCTTCGGTACTGCCTCTTGTTCTTTTTTTTGTGTTGAATTTTTATGTCTTGTCATTTTGTCCAGATAAGAGTAAATGAAGGGGCAAGTAAAATACTAAAAGGGTGGCAACAACCCCAGGAAAATATGCTTTAACCAAATTAGAAGAGATTCAAAATCGTGAGTGGGGAGAAAGGGGATAAAAAGAGGTTCAAAAAGAAAGAAAGAAAAAAAAAAACAAAAAAAAAAGAAAGAAAAAAAAAAGAAAAGAAAAGAAAAGAATTTTTAAAAAAAGAAAACACCTAAGAAAAATGTAAAAAAGAAAAAAATATATATTAGATAAACTAGTAAAAAATCGTTAAAAAAGAAAAAGGTAACAGTTAAAAAAAAAAATTTTACCCGAAGGCAAGAAAAAAAAAAATGAAAAAGAAAAAATCAAATTAACTGCAAGACTAAAAAAAATCCCAGGAAAAAAGCCATGAGTTCCGTGTTTGGCTTTCTCCTCCTCTGGAATTCTGCTGCTCTCCTTGGTATTGAAACCGCACTCCTTGGTAGGTGAACTTGGTCTCGGCTGGATTTCTTGTTGATCTTCTGGGGGAGGGGCCTGGTGTAGTGATTCTCAAGTGTCTTTGCCCCAGGCGGAATTACACCGCCCTTACCCGGGGCCGGGGTGAGTAATCCGCTCGGGTTTGCTTTCAGGAGCTTTTGTTACCTGAGCGCTTTCCGTAGAGTTCCGGAGGACGGGAATACAAATGGCGGCCTCCTGGTCTCCGGCCCGGAGGAGCCGAGAGCCCAGGGCCCCACTCCTCAGTGCGCCCTCAGAGAACAGCGCCCAGTTACTCCCGTCTGCCTGACCTCCGGCCGCGCTCCGAGCTCACCGAGCCTGCGACCGGTTCAAGGTAACACCGAGCTGCGAGCTTACTGTCGGCTCTGTCTCTGTAGCCGGCTTTCCCGTTCCAATACCCGCAAGCTCTGCGACACTCAAACACCCCCGATCCTTCTGTGACCCTGCGGGACCTGAGGCCACGCTGACCCCGCGTGGGTTTCGCCCCGGTTTAGCCTCTGGAGCGATGTCCCTCAGCGGAACAGACTTTTAAAAGTCCTGATTTTGTGCACGGTTGCTCCGCTGCTTGCCGGGAGCCGGCCCCTCCCCCCGGGGTCTATCTTTGGATTCACTTCTCCGCCGGTCCTACCTTTCAGAAAGTGGTTGTTTTTCTGTTTCCAGAATTGCTGTTCTTCTTCTCTTCGATCTGCCGATGGATTTTCAGGTGTTTGCAATCTTTAGATAAGCTATCTAGCTGATCTCCGGCTAGCTGAAGCAGTCTCAGCTTGCTACTTCTCCGCCATCTTGACTCCTCCCTCGAGAGCTTACATTCTTTTGAAATACAATAGTGAAATAAGCCAATAATAGAGGGGCACCTCGGTGGCTCAGTCCATTGAGTGACTGCCTTTGGCTTGGGTCATGATCTCAGGGTCCTGGGATGTAACTCCCCAGCAAGCTTTCTAGGCAGTGGGGTGTTTTCTTCTTCCTCTGCGCCCCCTCCCAATTCTCTCTCTCTCTGTCTCCAATAAGAAAATAAACCAGTAATAGAATAATGATTGATGGTTGATGGTGATAAGTGTTACAAAGAAATACAAGAAAGGAAAAAGCCATTGGAGAATGCTGGGAGGAAAGTTAATTTTATTTTGTGTTGGGTGGTTATATCTCATTTATGAGATGTTATTTGCACAAAGACCCAGGAAATGAAGGAGGGTGTTTATACACATATTAAAGGAAAAGATTGCTCTAGGCAGAGCAAGTAAGTATATAGACTTTGTGTGAACAGCTGGTCTGTTACTTTTGAGGAAAAGCAAGGACGCCAATGAGGAGTTCATAGTGGTGGAGAGAGGTAAGAACGTATTGATGCGTGACCTTCTAGTACATTGAAACGCCTTCAGTTTTTATTCAATATGAAAGGGGAAGATACCAAAAGACTTTCAACAGCAGAATAAAATCATCTGACTTGATTTTTAGGTTAAGTTGCTGTACCAAAATAAATTTGCAGGGAGAAAGGAGTGCAGTATGTGTGGAAGTGGTGTTATCAATCAAGTCAATAATTCAGGAACATATGATGGTGATTTTAGCATGCTGGGTGATAATAGAAGTGGTGAGGTATGGTTTTTATTTTGTATATATTTTGATGGTGAATATTCTGGTGAACAGGATGGAGTATGTGCAGGACAGACAATATCAACATTTATTTTACCTGCACAAACAGAAGGGTGGAGTCTTCATTCCCTGATATGGAGAGAACTCTGAGTTCAAATGTTCTTTCTGACTAAATGGCATAGTGATGATGAGGATTTAGTCAGACAGTGAAAGAGAGCAGTAAGCATAGTGTTAAGCGGTAAGACATTATAATACATTTGAACATCAAAAAACGTTGGGTTGGATCATCTGTTTATGTGAGTAAATAAATAAATAAAGCTTCCTGGGGTTCTGATAGAGGTAAAGAAGACTACTATATGATCCAAAGGGGCACGTGCACCAAATGTTTATAGCAGAAATATCCACAATAGCCAAACTATGGAAAGAACCTAGATGTCCATCAACAAATGAATGGTATATATATATGATGGAATACTATGCAGCCATCAAAAGAAATGAAATCTTGCCATTTGCAATGACATGGATGGAACTAGAGGGTATTATGCTTAGCAAAATAAGTCAACCAGAAAAAGACACTATCATATGATCTCGCTGATATGAGGAAATGGAAGTGCAATATGGGGGACAGGAAAAGAGTAAATGAAACAAGTTGGGATCGGGAGGGAGACAAACCATAAGAGACTCTTAATCTCACAAAACAAACTGAGATGCCGGGGGGGTGGGGAGGGTAGGGAGAGGGTGGTGGGGTTATGAACATTGGGGAGGGTATGTGCTGTGGTGAGTGCTGTGAAGTGTGTAAACCTGGCGGTTCACAGACCTGTACCCCTGGGGCTAATAATACATTATATGTTAATTAAAAAAGAAGAAGAAGAAGAAGACTACTATAAATCAAATGCTATGGTTTTCAGCAAAGAGTGTGTAATCAGGCATATTTTATTAAAGTAACCAAGTAAAATGATGGTCGAAAATTGGAATAACAGAAAACATAAATATCAGAGATTTTAAAAAGAGATATGGGATAGTGTAGAGAATATAGTCAATGATATTATAATAGTGTTATATGGTGACAGATTGTGGCTATATTTGTAGTGATCATAGAATAATGTATGAAGATATTGAAAGCCTGAAACCAATGTAACACTGAATATCAACTATACTCAAATAAAAGAATAGTAAAAATAAAACATTTTAATTTAAAAAGATAAAAAGAGGGACAAGAATTTGAAAAGTGAACTTCAAAAAGAGTAAAGATGAGGCTAAGACATACTCTGAACCTTGAGGAAAACACCATTTTGAAAATTCTTCCCATTTTGAGAAAATTCAAATGAATCAATACCATAAAAGAACCCATTTTAACTGAGAGATGTAATGAATGCTCAAGAAATAATTTTATGACAGGATAACTCTTCCCTATGAAACAGCATACAGAAACCAGGGGAAACACCTGGAAGCAAAATAAACTATCCTGAAAATAAGAATTAGGAAAAAGATAAATGATGAAAGATAAGAAAATTAGACCTGAGACAGAGACCTAGTGAAGAGAACTTTTAGCTTGTGGTTTAATGTTTTTGAGAATAATCTAGAGTTCATAACTGCCTTGAGGCAGGCTGGTTGTAGGCAGTTTAGGCAGAACCCTAAGACAGGCCTACTTTGGGCAGGTGGTGTTGGAGGAGGCCATTGGGCTGGACAAAAACAAATCCAACCATTTGACTAAAGTGTCTGTGAAGATGTTGAAGTCAGATGCAACAGAGAAAGGCCTGTCAAACCTAATCTCAGAAATGGAGATGATGAAGATGATTGGACAGCACAAGGACACCATCAACCTGCTGGGTCCTGCACACAGGACGGTCCTTTGTACACTCTCATGGAATATGCCTCCAAAGACAACATACAGGAGTACCTGCAGGCCCAGAGGCCTCCTGACCTGGAGTACTGTTACAATATCAGCCACAATGCAGCAGAGCAACTCTCCTCCAAGGACCTGGTATCCTGTGCCTATCAGGTAGCCTGAGGCATGGAGTACCTTGCCTCCAAGAAGTGCATACACCAAGACCTGGCCACCAGGGAAGTGGTGGTGACAAAGGACAGCATGATGAAGATCTCAGACTTCAGCCTTGCCAGAGATATCACCACATCAGTTACTATAAAAAGACAACCAACAGTGGACTGCCTGTGAAGTGGATGGTCCCTAAGGCCATGTTTGACCAGATCTACATCCAACAGAGTGACTTCTGGTCTTTTGGGGTGATCCTGTGCAAAATTTTCACTCTGGAAGCCTCCCATATCCTGGAGTGCCTGTGGAGGTGGTTTTCAAGCTGCTGAAGGAGTCATTTGATGGATAAGCCAATAAGTGCACCAGGGAGTTATACACAGTAATGAGGGGTGGCTGGCATGTGGTTCCTTCAAGCTGCTGGTAGAAGACCTGGATCATACTGTGGCCTTGACCTCCAACCAGGAGTACCCGGACCTGTCCTTGGCCCTGGAACAATACTGTCTATGCTTTCCCAACACCCAAAGCTCCACCTGCTCCTCAGAGAAGAATTCCACCTTCTCTCATGTGCCGTTGCTCAGGGAGGCCTATCTGCCATGACACCCAGCCCAGCTTGCCAATGGTGGACTCAAATGACTAGTATCCCTATTATTCCTGTCCAGATTCCGTCATAAGCTGTAACCCTTACCCCCCACGCTCCCTGCAAGCCTCACTGCCTTCTCCTTTGTCCCTTTCCTACTGGCAGGAGCCAGCTGCCTACCTGAGGCCTTCACCCCTTGAAGTTCACCTCTCTTCCCCTTCCTCTTCCTCCTCCTTACAACCTGCTCATGAAAGAAAGGCACAGAGAAGCAGGTACTTGCTCGTGGCTACTTCCTTCCCTCCCATATGTTGGACCAAGACCCCTCCCTGGCATCTGGTACTGCCTGGACATCGAGGGAGTGAGTGGGAGATGAGGCATGCCAGTGAAAGCTGTCGGAGCTTTCCTGTTTTGGTTTTGTCTGCTTAGCATAACATGTAAGACTGAGTTCTGGTGGCAGGGACCTAGTCCTTGGGGCTATAGCACTAGCGAGGGGAGGTCAACTGCTGTGGGCCTTGGCTAATAGCAACCCCTGCTCCAGAGATATGGTGCCAAGGGCTTATTAATTTTGATACTAATTTGCTTTGCTGACCAAATACCTGGTATCAAAAGATGGGAAGGCAAAGACTGGAAGCAGTGTTGTGACCATGGGGTCCAGCCCCAAACTATGAAGAAAACACGAAGTGTATAAATCTGAGTAAGTATATATTTACACACTTTTGTAAATAGGTTGTTTTCAAAGATTTAATCAATGGGTATTATGCTCCTCGTGGCTGGGAAGCATCAGTTGCCATATATTAAAAACAAAGAAAAGAGGTGTCTGGGTGGCTTCCTCCATAAGTGTCCCTTCTTTTCAGGTCATGATCCCAGGGTCCTGGGATGGAGCACCACATCAGGCTCTCTGCTCAGTGGGAAACCTGCTTCTCCTTTGCCCTCTGCCCTGCTTATAGTTCCTCTTCCTGTCTCTCTGTCTGTCAAATAAATTAAATATTAAAAAAAAAACAAACAAAATGTTTTTAAAAGGTCTTTTTTTTTTTTTAATTTTCTAGGGGTGCCAGGATGACTCAGTTGTTTAAGCAGATGTTTGCCTTTGGCTGAGGTCATGATTCCAGTGTACAAGGATCCAGCCCTGCATGGGACTACTTGCACCCCCAAGGAGCTTGCTTCTTCCTCTCCCTCTGCACGTGATTTACCCTGCTTGTGCGCTTCCTCTCTCTCTCTCTCTCTCTCTCACTGTCAATAAACAAAATAAAATCTTTTACTAAATACATAAATAAATAAATAAATTTCTAAACCTACTTTTAGTTTAGGTCCCTTAACAAAAATTGCTACTGATTCATTAAAAAAAAAAAAAAGAAAAGATAATTTAGAAAGATGCTTCCAGAGCTAAAAAGCTGGGTTTTTTTCTGGATTAAATATAGAAGTGCTTTATAAAGTAAAGGAAAAAATATGCTATATTAACACTAATCACACTATAACTTTGGTGGTTATATCAAGATAATGAAAAGTGATTTTAAAGCAAATTTCATTATCAGACATAAAGATCAAGTCAAAATTACAGAAGAGTAAACGGATGAATTCATCAGAGAGTATAATAATTCTTGACTTTTAATACACATAACAGATTTGGGGATATATAGGGAAAAACTAAGAACAAAAATCATAACTTCTACCTTAGAAGAGAAATGGAAAAAAATTGCAACACCTTTATCTTAAGATTATATAGACAAATGTTCATCAAATTGGTAAGATATGTAAGATTTGAACAAAATTATCAACTAACTAGATATCCTTGATATTACAGAACACTCCCAACAACCGAAGACTACATATATCTTAAGCCATGATTTTCTTTGCAAAGGTCAACATTGATAATGTTCTAGTCATACCTCCGTGTACCAGGAAAGAAGTAGTATATTTCTTGAAAGACACAGCTATCAAAGCTCCATTGAGAAACTGTAAAGATGGAGAAGGGATTTGCAAATTATATATCTGATAATGGACATCTACTCTGATTATTAAAAAATGAATAAAAATAAAAAACCTTAGTAATAACCAAGCAGAGTATCCAATTTTACATGTGAAGAAAATTATTGAAGAGACATGTCACCAAAAGGATATGGATAGCTTTTAAGCACATGACAAATTTCTCAACATTTAGACATTAAAGAAATACAAATTAAAATCATAATGAGACATGCTTACATATCTATTAGAATGGCTAAAATTATAAAGGCTAATTGTACTTCGTCTGAGCTAGATTGAGAAGCAACAAAAAATCTAAACTGTTCTTGGCATATATCATGATACCACCACTTTGGAAAATAGTTTGGAAATTTTTTTAAATGCAAAATATGTTGCAGTTACACGAATAGCCATTTTAATTCTAGGCATTTAACCAAGAGAAACAAACCCTATGTTCATACAAGGACTTGTTTATGAATTACATAGCAGCTTTATTTTTAAGAATTGAAAACAGTGGAAATGTTCATCAATGTCCATCAATAGAGCAAAGACAAATTATGATCTATTCATTAAAGAGATTACTATTCAACATCAAAATGAACTATTTACAACTGGAGATTCTCAAAGTAATGGTGCTGAGAAAAGAAATGCCAGGCAATGAATAGTATATACTGTGTGATTCCATGACTATAAAAAAATCTAGAAAATACAAATTTATATATAGTCACAGTCATCAAATATATTGGTGTGATTTTAGTGCCTTCTTCTGTGCTCCCATAGCTTCCTACACTTGGATCTCCGAGCATTTGTTAAACCATGTGAAAATATGAACTCTTTTTCTTTATTCTGTCTTACTAGAATAAGAATCCTTGAAATTTTATGGACATTTGAACTCTCAGTTATTAGCAGAAATTCTATCACACAGTAAGTTTCCAAATATAAAAGCCAGAATTTTACAATGACTTCTAAGCTTTTACATGATCTAGCCACTCATTTAACCTCTGTGACCTCATTCCCTGCTACTCTTCAGTGACTCACAGTGGCCTCCTTGCTATTCCTCAGATATGCCAGGCATGATCCAACCTTATGGCCTTCAAGATAGCCAATTCCTTTGTCTGGAGTGACCTTATTGCTGATAGTTCTTGGCAAATTCATCACCTTTCCATACCTTTGTTCAATTGTCAGCTTCATTGTAACTACCCTGATCTTCCTATTAAAATTCTTAACTCCCCATCCCCTGCCTAGCAACCTTGATTTTTCTCACCCTGATCGAATTTTTCTTTTTCCCCATTGTACTCATCATTTTTGAATGCACTATGCAATTTTTATTAAGATTTATAGCTTTTAATTGTCTCACCCATTAAAATAAACGTTCTACAAAGCCAAGTATTTCATTTACCAGTGTAGTCTGAAGTAATAACTGCCATATAATAGGTTCAGTAAACAATTGGTAAATTTCAGAAAAAATTAATGTTGAGGGTATACTGAATTTTATAAGTCATTTCAATATTTTTTTTCCAAAAAATAAACTATGTAAAACATACCTTAAATTTACTTTCAAAATATTTTATAGCATATAATGGACAAAATAAGACAAAAAAAAAAGACAAAAGCCTTAAAGAAACAATCATATAAATAACCATTTCAAACCTACTTAAAAATTGCATAATACCACACTCCTAGATCCTCTCTGAATGCTCTAAAATAACCCTTCAAAGGAAATACATTTTTAAAATAACAGATTTTTTGACAAATAATTTAATAAAATAAAAGTTTCATTCATCTATGTAGATCATAATAAATGTTTTTAATAAGCATGAAATTATAACTCTGAAGTGTGCTAAAATGAAACCACCTGCTAAGGGTGAGAGAACAAAAATAAACATCATTTTTCCAAATAAGAGGAATTTATTACCTTTGAATCAAAGCATGTGGATTTGTTCAAACTGGCAATAAAGGAATATGGAAACACAAATCATAGAAAGTCATATTTTAGATTTCTAAAAGACTTCAAAGTGAAGAGTATACATTTTTTAAATGCTACATAATGCTACATAATGACAAGATGACAGGGTGTGACAAATAGCATTTTAAAGCTCTACTCATAATGGAACGGAAGGTGTCATTTCCCTATAATTTTATATATGTCATTAATTTACTATATCTGGATACAACACATTACCAAACAGATGTTCATCAAAGACTAAATCATTTTTAATGGAACATAATAATTTGAACCTACATTTATTAATCATTTTTTTCGATCTAACATTTATAGTGTCACTAAACATTTTATCAGTTGTCGACAAAATTTAAAAAAAACAGGATAAAAAGTCGTGTTTCGAAAAGTAGATTTTCTTTGAAATTTGCGTTTAAATGAAAATATTTGCTGATATTTTTAAAACTTTAAATGTAATTTTATATATATCTGACCTATCAGATGATATAAAATTTTTGGAGAAAATATGACTTATTTTTTTGATCTGGGTTGAAGGTATTAATAAAGAGCAACTGTTTGTATTATTTGTATTGTGATATCTTAGTTAATAAACACGAATAACTGGTATGAAATATGTTTTTTAAAAAATTTTATTTATTTACTTGACAGAGATCACAGGAAGGCAGAGAGGCAGGCAGAGAGAGAGGAATGGAAGCAGGCTCCCTGCTGAGAAGAGAGCCCACTGTGGGACTCAATCCCAGGAACCTGGAATCATAACCTGAGCCGAAGGCAGAGATTTTAACCCATTGAGCCACCCTGGTGCCCTAAAATAGATTTTTTTTTATATAGAATTATAGTTCTTGCCAAAATATGGAACTAGCTGGAACTGAATGCCTCCTTCAAAGTCAGCTCTGGAGAAATTATGCAAGTGTAATAGGAAACTATTTTAGATATTAACCAAAAACAAAGAAATGATGATAAATTCCTTAAAAGACTCAAAGTTGCTCTTGACTGGTATGTTTCAAGCTCTATTCCTGGTTTGAGGACAGTTTTTAACAGGCCTGTCACTGTAGAAATCAGCTGGATGTTTAGAGGTGATCAGAACTGTACAAAAACCTTGAAGGGGTAAAGACTCGAAAATTCTTCAGAGAGATTAGCTCCCTAAGGCATTATTCATCCATACATTTTCCTCCAAACAATTAAGACTGATGGATGAGGGGCACCTGAGGGGCTCTCTCATCACGTGGGTCGTGGGTTAAGCCTCTGCCTTCATCTCAAGTCATGGTCTCTGGGTCCTGGGATCCAGCCCCACATCGGGCTCTGCTCAAAAGGAAGCCTGCTTCCCTCCCTGCTTGCCTGCCTCTCTGCTTACTTGTGATCTCTCTCTCTCTCTCTCTCTCTCTGTGTCCAATAAATAAATAAAATCTTTAAAAAAAGGCTGATGGATGCTAAATTATGAAAACTCCTCCCTCCAAATGATGCTTCTTCATAAGGATTTAAGAATTTAAAATTGAAACTTGTTCGTAGGATTTATCTTATAGAATAACATCAAGTGAAGGCAGTTATTATTAGTTCTGAAGTATTTGTGATTCTGAATTCTTGGCCTCATTAGTAAATTTATTTTTTAGAAATTATTATTTAATATATAATAATATATATAATATACTATATGTAACATATATAACATATATAATATATATAGTAAATTCATTCATTCATTTATTATTTATTTATTTATTATTATTATGTATTTATTTATTAACTCAAACACAAGAAAATGAATGACCTGATTGAAAAATTGGCAAGGACTGGAACAGACACCTCACTGAAGAAGATATTGAGATGGCAATAATGATATGAAAAGATGCTGTGATGATCCACAGCATGTCTAATTAAGGAATTGTAAATTAAAAGAACAAAGAGGGGCGCCTGGATGGCTCAGTGGGTTAAGCCGCTGCCTTTGGCTCAGGTCATGATCTCAGGGTCCTGGGATCGAATTCCACGTTGGGCTCTCTGCTCAGCAGAAGCCTGCTTCCCTTTCTCTCTCCCTCTGACTGCCTCTCCGTCTTCTTGTGATCTCTCTCTGTCAAATAAATAAATAAAATCTTTTTTAAAAATAAATAAATAAATAAAACAATGATATATCACTACACATCTATTAGAATGGCTAAAATCCAAAATACTGACAACATAAAATGCTTTTGATGATGAGGAACAAGAGAAACTCTCATTCATTCTGGTGAGAACACCAAAATGGTGCTACCACTTTGGAAGACAGTTGGGCAGTTTCTTACAAAACTAAACATATTCTTACCATATGATCCAGCAATCGTGCTCCTTGGTACTCACCCAAAAGAGCGAAAACTTTGTGTACACAGAATCCTGCATATAAACCTGTGTTTGTAACAGCTTTACCCATACGTGTCAAGAGTTGGAAGTAACCAAGATGTCCTTCAGGAGGAGAATGGATAGATAAACTGTGGTCCATTGAAACAATGGGATGTGATTCAGCGATAAAGAGAAATGGCTATCAAGCAATGAAAAGACATGGAACAAACTTAAAATCCGTCATAATAAGTGAAAGAAGTCAATTTGAAAAAGCTTCATGTTGCAAGGTTCCAACTATATGACCTTCTAGAAAAGGCAGAACTATGCAAATGGTATAAAGGTCAGCGGTTTGTAGCAGTTAGGAGAGGAGCAGGATGAACAGGCAGAGCACAGAGGATTTTTAGGCCAGTGAAAATGTTCTGTATGACATGCATGATATTTTAGATATATATCGCTACACAGTTGTCAAAATGCATAAGATACTATACCAAGAGTGAACTCTATGAGAAAAGGTTTTTTTAAGATTTTATTTATTTGACAGGCAACAAAGCAGGCAGAGAGGCAGGCGGGGAAAGCAGGGGTTGGGGGAAAGCAGGCTCCCTGCCAAGCAGAGAGTCTGGTCTGGGGCTCGATGCCAGGACCATGAGATTATGACCTGAGCCGAAGGCAGAAGCCTTAACCCACTGAGCCACCCTGGTGACCCACCAAGAGTGAACTCTAATGTAAACTGTGGACTTTGGGGTGATAATGATGTGTCAGTGTAGGGTCAGTGAGCATGAAAAATTATCACCGTGGTACAGGATGTGGATAATGGGGAAGGCTGTGTGTATGTGGGGAAAGGGAATTTTACTTTGATCCCCAAACTACTCTAAAAAATGCAGTCTGTTAAAAAAACTTTATAATGCAATATAATACAAAACAAGAATGCATATCAAGAGAGAAATAATGTTTAAAGGGAACGAAGAACTTCAGTAATGTGTACCTAGGGATTTTGATTGCACATTTGTAGGAAGTTCACATTGTCATTAGCAATTGTTTATCTGTGAAGTAGAAGTAACATAAAGAGTGATGAAAACTCAAAAATGCAACATTAAAAAAATGCCATCTATGGGCTTTTAAAAAATGGAACAAAATTTGCTTGGCTTTTTAAGCTTTGTGGGGAATGAAGGGACAGAATTTAAATTCAGCTTTATAAAAGATTGGATAATATGTTTCTACAAAGAAGGCTCCTCTGAGTAACATAGAAATGAACATGGTAGCAGAAAGTGGAAAAAAGGTTACATCTCTTGTGAGCTCACGTTCTCTGAAACCCTGTCACTTGATGGAGACAATAACTGTTTGATGAATAGCAAATGGTAGTATTTCAGATTCCCGGGATTTTCACTAAGAATCGTGAATGGATTTTTTAAAAATATGTAAAGAATGTCTACAGTGCAAGTACCTGCAAGTAACTGACATTTTGGAGAGAATATTTTAATCAGCAGAGAAGGTCAAAATGACAAAGTTCCAGGATCAGAGTAAACATATGGAATTAAAAAATAAAAAATTTTAAAAAAGAATTTTTGAAAGGACTTTTTTTTAAAAGGACTTTAAACAAAAGTCCTTTTTAAGAGACAGTTGGCTGTTTAAACCAAAAGTAAAACTCAATGAAAGAATCGCTGCATTATTTATTGGGGTAGAAAGGACCTGGAATGTAGAAAGACCCATTCTGCAGAGGCAAAAATAGAATCACTAACAGGCCTCATGCCTTGCACAGCCAGTGGCTAGAATCCCTGCCTCATGAGACCCTGTGCTAGAAGGCCGCTAGAACCATCTCAACTATGTTAGTCTATCTTGGAAGCCAACAAGTGTTTGCCCAGTTAAGAGCACGGTAACAATCAGTCACGTTATGTTATAATGATTGTCGATATCTTTAAAAGCCTTGTCAAGTTCCTTTTTGAGTAAACCTCACCCCAACCTTAGAGAAATTTATCTGTGGTTCACCTCTTTGAAATACCTCATGGTTGTTCCACATTTACCATAGCCAAAAAAAAAAAAAAAAAAAAGCTTTTTATAAACAAAGTGTTCAGAAGGGGGCGCCACTGTAAACAATGAGAGTTTTCGCTGCCCGGACACCTTTGTTGCAGAAACAGCTGAAAGCAATCAGGTCAGACAGAACCAAGGGCTGGAGAGATTTTTAAAATTACAAAAAACGAACCAAATCAAACCAAAACAAAAATCAAAACCAATGGCCAAGATTTCAAGTTTGCTACTAAAGGTATGACATTCTCCTAAGACATGCGCGTGACTTGATCAATATATTTATATATTTATATTTGAAGAAGAAGGAACGATTTGATGCAGCAAATCCACGTTGATTAAAAATTACCAGATATGGGGGCTCCTGGGGGGCTCAGTGGATTAGGCCTCTGCCTTCGGCTCAGGTCATGATCTCAGTGTCCTGGGATCGAGTCCCGCATCGGGCTCTCTGCAGAGCAGGGAGCCTGCTTCCTCTTCTCTCTCTCTTTGCCTGCCTCTCCATAATTGTGATCTCTCTCTGTCAAATAAATAAATAAAATCCTTAAAAAAAAACAATTACTAGGTGTGAAATACATCGGGGGTATGGGAAGGAAAATGATTTCACCTGATCTGACTAGGAAGTGGTTGAAGCCTGAATTAAAGTGCTATAAAAAGAGTAAAGACCTGGGAAATATATGGGGAAAAAATCCCTAGAAAAACAGCAATAATAACTGGCTGCTCTTTATTGAACCAGATCCTGCAGTAGGCAAAGAAGAGCTGGTTTTAGCCAGAGGATGATCACCGTTTGTCTTCATGATCTGGCATTCCTGCAAGCCAGGCATGGGGCACTGTACTAGAGCTGCAAATGCTGGGGGGCCATCACTGTCCCTTTTCTCTTCTCAGGGGGACAACGGGCATGTCCATGGTGCAGTGTGACAGGTTTTACCACAGGGAGATAAAAGACTGCCAAGTGTAGGTTGGAGCTGGAAAAAGCCACTTAGGAACAGATTTTCAGGGGAGGTGATAGACAAGGGCAATGCGAAGAATGAGGATGAGTGTGTCAAGTTTCAAAGTGCCAGGTGGCAGCACAGTGCATTCGGGAAACTATAGCAAGTTCATGTCAACCGACAGCTGATATGGCAGCATCACCTGGGGATGGAGGCTGAGCCCCGGGGTTAACACTGGGGCTGAGATGGTTTGTATACTATGCCGAGGAGGTGAGGTACTACACAGTGGGGGCACAGGGAGCTACCGGAGGATTTCAAATATCAGAATCGTAACCATAATAGAGTATTTCATTGCATCCTAGCTTTCATCAAGGGTAAGATGCACTATAGTTTATGTTCAACTAAGAAAGAGAAATGCTGCCAGTTAAACTAGGATATGTCCTCAAGTGCAAGGCGAGTGCCACCTTAAGAGATATTAAAATGGGTGGGGGAGACAAATCTTAGAACAAGTAAACTGTGGTACTAGAATAATTAAGAAAGTTCGAACACTTGGATCAACAAAAAAAAAAGTGATTATTGCTTACCATGTGCCCCAAACTATATTAAGTCTTAGAACAAGAGACGTTCTCATCTTGATGCCCCGCAGCTGTTAGACTCAAGGTACAGAGGGCAGTAGCCAACAACCAGCAGGCCCCAAGTGCCATGTGCAGACTCTAAGAGCAACTGCCTTTGAGAGAGGAAACGGTTGAGAGTGGGCCTTCTGAGGTAGAGAATTACTAGCTGGGAAAGTAGGAAAATTGACACAGAATTGGAATTGATGCCTCTCCATGACAGAGTTGGTGAAACTTCCCTTCTCAGAAATCTTGAGGCTCCTCAGAAATGTATTTTTCATTTTGGATGGAACATTCAGGATAAATATGATCTGTTCGAGTTCCTCTTCTCTCATCAGGACTGTTTCTTAGGCTTCACTGGCACAAGAAAAGGGTTTTGATAGTCCAGGGTCAATCCTGCCAAAAGCAAAGCACAGTATCTATGAAAAACTAACCACTCAGAAGAGAACAACAGATAAAAGGCCAGGACGACCTGACCCTGCAGGTTAGGTTAGGTTGGTCTGGAAACAGGGGTAGAGGGGAAGTACCCATCTCCTGCTAGAAGAGCTAGAGAAGACCCCTTCCGGAGAGACCACCAGGAGAGGAGAGCAGTAGGTGCTGATGATGAAGAATATATTAATCAGCAGGGAAGGTCAAAATGACAAAGTCCTTTTTAAGAGACAGTTGGCTGTTCAAACCAAAAGTACAACTCACTGAGAGATTCGCCGCATTATTTATTGGGGTAGAAAGGACCTGGAATGTAGAAAGACCCATTCTGCAGAGGAAAAAATAGAATCACTAACAGGCCTCATGCCTTGCACAGCCAGTGGCTAGAATCCCTGCCTCATGAGACCCTGTGCTAGAAGGCCGCTAGAACCATCTCAACTATGTTAGTCTATCTTGGAAGCCAACAAGTGTTTGCCCAGTTAAGAGCACGGTAACAATCAGTCACGTTATGTTATAATGATTGTCGATATCTTTAAAAGCCTTGAAATACCTCATTGTTGTTCCACATTTAAGACACAATGAAGAAATAAAATTGACAATGAGTTCCAGATTTTAAAAGTCACTTGCCATTCAATCCAAATTGTGAGTTTTATCGGTTACCGAACACTTTATAATGCACCCCCAGTAATTTTACAGAGATTATTTTTTTCTTACCAATTCTTGATTATTCTGTCTTGCAATGCAGAGAAAGCTAACTAATTTAAAATAAACTCCGTTAATTTTGATTGTTATAAACTTAAAATTGATTAATTTCCATATACAGTGTTTAAAATATTCACAATTTACATTAAATATATATTCTGTGTATACCTTGGAAAAATTATACTGCAAATTGAAATTAAAATGATGTTGTATATAGCTGCAAGAAGCCACCTGTCCCATTTCATCTTACTATATAAGTTGTGTCAGGTAATTTATAAAATCCCTACTGCATAACAAATCTATTTTTTGTTGGAATGGGTAGTAATGTTTGTTCTTATTTCTAAATAATATTTGGTCTATGAGTGCATCTGCAATTGTATTTTTCCTAAGTGGCTTCATGGTCTTGAACTGAGAAAGCTCAGATCATTAAACATCAAAATAATATAATTTGACATAATTAGACATCAAGGAAATGCAATTAAAATGACACTGAGATATCACTACACACTTATCAGAATGGCTAAAATAAAATATAATGACAAGACCAAAAGAAAAATATATACCATTTGATGATACACAATGGCAAGTTGTACCATAACTTAACCATCTCAGACTAGTGTAGTGTTAAATTTGTTTTTCTAAGCAATGTTTTGGGTCATTTACCACTTTTCAAGGATTTAAAGTGCTATCATTTTACTTAAAACTGTGAAATTTGGTCAGATTTAAATTTCAATTTATGTTAAAACATTCTGTAAACTGTGTTAAACTTTGACATTTGTTCCCTCAGTTCAGTGAATAACACTATATCATATTTTGAAAAATACACTAATTTTCATTTTGAAAAATATCCCTTTTTCCTCTTATGGTAATTATTAATATGAATTAATAGTAGAATTTGATATGGTTCCATATGACCATAAATACTTTATTGTATATTATCAAATTTAATAATGAATATAATGTACTTCTTTTGACAAGTTTTAAAGACCAGTCTACTCTAAAAAAAAAAAAAATGGAGACGCACTTCTTCAGTTCACACAAATTTCATTTTATTATATATAACCTCCGATAGATTTCAACAAATCATAATTTATTAAAATTATGTCTATTTAAAAATCTCATAGAAGAGTAAAACCATCAAAAATAAAAATAAACACGCACAACACACACACATCACCCATGTAGTGGCAAATCACAATTGCTGTAACAATACATTAGACATTCCACAGTTAAGGGCTATCAAAATTTCCATCAGTGACAAAAAGATTTGTATCCAAATGGACTGATTTTCCAGAATCCAAGAAAAAGTCTCCTAGGGTTTATTTAAAGATAAATATTTGAACAAATACTTCTTAAATTTAGGAAATTCAGAACATACGATTAAAGAATATTTGCAGTGCAGACTATATTCAATCCTTCCTTCAAAATGTGCCTTTGAGTACATAATTCTGTTTTCTCTATCTAAATTGAGCTGTCCTCCAAGGAAGTTTTCTAAAATGTGTGTCTCTGTGTGATAAATGTTCTAAGACCTAACATGCTTCATTGTATTTTTACTGTGCTCTCAAATTTAATCAATAATTTGGCTTGATGTATAATATCTAGTTTCAAATATCTTTTGCATCTATACAAACACCCAGCTGTCTCCTTTATATGCTATTACTATTGAGAATTCTGCTGTCAGTATTATTCTTGTACATTTTAGGTGATCTGTTCTTCTCTTGGGCATCATTTATGCTCTTCTCTGTTTTTGATATTCTTAAAGCTCACCATAATATATATGAGTGGTTTTTTAAAGATTTTATTTATTTATTTGACAGAGAGAAATCACAAGTAGTTGGAAAGGCAGGCAGAGAGAGAGAGAGGAGGAAGCAGGCTCCCTGCTGAGCAGAGAGCCCCATGCGGGACTGGATCCCAGTACCCTGAGATCATGACCTGAGCCGAAGGCAGCGGCTTAACCCACTAAGCCACCCAGGCGCCCTATATGAATGGTTTTTTGTGTGTGTGGTTTTTGTTTTGTTTTGTTTCTGATTTCTCATGTTTGGCATCATTTTAAGTCTGGTATCTTTTATCTTTCTTTAATTCTCCAAAATTTATCTCAGTACTTATTTAAATATTTTCTTTATTTTTTTCTCTTCTGCTGCATTTGGGCAGAAGTCATTAATTTGTTTGTTTGTTTGTTTTTCCCAACTCACTTATTCATTTTACAGCTATATTCATCTTAGTCTCCATTTATTGTATTCTTTATTTCAACAATTTTCACTTAATTTATATTCACAGTATAGTATCTTTCTTTTCTTTGTATATGTATATCATTATTTTATCATATACTTTTAAGCTATTTCAAAAAATATTTTATTTATATATTTGACAGTGAGAAATCACAAGTAGGCAGAGAGGTGGGCAGAGAGAGAGGAAGGGAAGCAGGCTACCTGCTGAGCAGAAAGCCTGATGTGGGGCTTGATCCCAGGACCCTGAGATCATGACTTGAACCGAAGGCAGCGGCTTAACCCACTGAGCCACCCAGGTGACCCTTTTAAGCTATTTTTTAAAAGTACAGTCATTCTCTTTTTTTTTAAAATATTTTATTTATTTATTTAATTGACAGTGAGAGATCACAAGTAGACGGAGGGAAGGCAGAGAGAGAGAGAGAGAGAGAGAGAAAGAGAAGCAGACTCTCTGCTGAGCAAAGAGCCTGATGCAGGATTTGATCCCAGGACCCTGAGATCATGACCTGAGCTGAAGGCAGTGGCTTAATCCACTGAGCCACCTAGGCGCCCCTAAGCTATTTTTTAAATTCCTGTTCCAATAACACTTGGATTGCCATATAAAGTTAACCACATCATCTTTTTTAGGTAAGTAATTGTACTTTTAATGTGCATAGTTATTTTGGTCCATGAGTTCAGCTCCTCTTAGGATCATCAAATCTCTGTAAAGTCTGGGTATGCTAGGATTTTCTAAGCAACAATAAAATACATTGAAACCTGGTAGCTTAATTATAATAATGTTTTCTTTCTCAATCATTCACAATAGCATTACATTCTGAGTAGCTTCCTTCTATTTTGCAGCTATAGTGTTTGGAAAAACTTGAATTGTGATATCACTGTGATAATGTGAATTAGTCAGGGTTTTTCAGAGAATAGGGAAGAGAAAAAAAAAGGAAGATATTCTCCAGGGCCAACTCTAGAAGTGACTATTAAAACATCTGTCCAAATTCAATTGAAAAAAACTCAGAAATGCCATCTCCAGTGAAATACAAAGAAGAGTATATATAGTTCTGGGCACACACATCTCATTTGACGCAATGATGTACATCAATGAAAGACTGAAGGTCAATAACCACTCCATGGGAGAATTTAAAAATAAATTTACTAATGAGGCCAAGAATTCAGAATCACAAATGCTTCAGATCTATTAATAACTGCCTGCACTTGATGTTATTCTGTAACATAAATCCTACGATCAAGTTTCAATTTTAAATTCTTACAATTTTAAATTCTTAAATCCTTATGAAGAAGCATCATTTGGAGGGAGCAGTTTTCATAATTTATCATCCATCAGCCTTTTTTATAAAGATTTTATTTATTTATTGGACACAGAGAGAGAGAGAGAGAGAGAGAGAGATCACAAGTAAGCAGAGAGGCAAGCAAGCAGGGAGGGAAGCAGGCTTCCTTTTGAGCAGAGCCCGATGTGGGGCTGGACCCCAGGACCCAAAGACCATGACTTGAGATGAAGGCAGAGGCTTAACCCACGACCCACGTGATGAGAGAGCCCCTCAGGTGCCCCTCATCCATCAGTCTTAATTGTTTGTAGGAAAATGTGTGGATGAATAATGCCTTAGGGAGCTAATCTCTCTAATCTCTCTAAATTTTTTTCTAAAGAATTTTCAAGTCTTTACCCCTTCAAGGTTTTTGCACAGTTCTGATAGCCTCTAAATATCCAGCTGATTTCTACAGTGACAGGCCTGTTAAAAACTGTCCTCAAACCAGGAATAGAGCTTGAAACATACCAGTCAAGAGCAACTTTGAGTCTTTTAAGGAATTTATCATCATTTCCTTGTTTTTGGAAATAGTTCTATATTACACTTGCATAATTTCTCCAGAGCTGACTTTGAAGGAGGCATTCAGTTCCAGCTAGTTCCATATTTTGGCAAGAACTATAATTCTATATAAAAAAAGAACATATTTTAGGGTGCCTGGGTGGCTCAGTGGGTTAAAATCTCTGCCTTCGGCTCAGGTTATGATTCCAGGTTCCTGGGATTGAGTCCCACAGTGGGCTATCTTCTCAGCAGGGAGCCTGCTTCCATTCCTCTCTCTCTGCCTGCCTCTCTGCCTTCCTGTGATCTCTGTCAAATAAATAAATAAAATTAAAAAAAAACATATTTTATACCAGTTATTCATGTTTATTAACTAAGATATCACAATACAAATAATACAAACAGTTGCTCTTTATTAATACCTTCAACCCAGATCAAAAAAATAAGTCATATTTTCTCCAAAAATTTTATATCATCTGATAGGTCAGATATATATAAAATTACATTTAAAGTTTTAAAACTATCAGCAAATATTTTCATTTAAATGCAAATTTCAAAGAAAATCTACTTTTCCAAACACGACTTTTTATCCTATTTTTTTTGTAATTTTGTTGACAACTGCTAAATTGTTTAGCGAGACTATAAATGTTAGGTCGAAAAAATGATTGATAGATGTAGGATCAAAATATTATGTTCCATTAAAAATGATTTAGTCTTTGATGAACATCTGTTTGGTAATATGTTGTATCCAGATACAGTAAATTAATGACATTTATAAAATTATAGGGAAATGACACCTTCCGTTCCATTATGAGTAGAGCTTTTAAAATGCTATTTGTCACAACCTGTCATCTTGTTATTATGTAGCATAATATAGCATTTAAAAAATGTATACTCTTCACTTTGAAGTCTTTTAGAAATCTAAAATATGACTTTCTATGATTTGTGTTTCCATATTCCTTTATTGCCAGTTTGAACAAATCCACATGCTTTGATTCAAAGGTAATAAATTCCTCTTATTTGGAAAAATGATGTTTATTTTTGTTCTATCACCCTTAGCAGGTGGTTTCATTTTAGCACACTTCAGAGTTATAATTTCATGCTTATTAAAAACATTTATTATGATCTACATAGATGAATGAAACTTTTACTTTATTAAATTATTTGCCAAAAATCTGTTATTTTAAAAATGTATTTCCTTTGAAGGGTTATTTTAGAGCATTCAGAGAGGATCTAGGAATTTTTAAGTAGGTATGAAATGGTTATTTATATGATTGTTTCTTTAAGGCTTAAGTATATTGTCCATTATATGCTATAAAATATTTTGAAATTAAATTTAAGGTATGTTTTACATAGTTTATTTTTTGGAAAAAAATATTGAAATGACTTATGAAATTCAGTATACTCTCAACATTAATTTATTCTGAAATTTACCAATTGTTTACTGAACCTATTATATGGCAGTTATTACTTCAGACTACACTGGTAAATGAAATACTTGGCTTTGTAGAACTTTTGTTTAAAGTGGGAGACAATTAAAAGCTATAAACCTTAATAAAAATTGCATAGTGCATTCAAAAATGATGAGTACAATGGGGAAAAAGAAAAATTCGATCAGGGTGAGAAAAATCAAGGTTGCTAGGCAGGGGATGGGGAGTTAAGAATTTTAATAGGAAGATCAGGGTAGTTACAATGAAGCTGACAATTGAACAAAGGTATGGAAAGGTGATGAATTTGCCAAGAACTATCAGCAATAAGGTCACTCCAGACAAAGGAATTGGCTATCTTGAAGTCCATAAGGTTGGATCATGCCTGGCATATCTGAGGAATAGCAAGGAGGCCACTGTGAGTCACTGAAGAGTAGCAGGGAAAGAGGTCACAGAGGTTAAATGAGTGGCTAGATCATGTAAAAGCTTAGAAGTCATTGTAAAACTCTGGATTTTATATTTGGAAATTTACTGTGTGATAGAATTTCTGCTAATAACTGAGAGTTCAAATGTCCATAAAATTTCAAGGATTCTTTTTCTTGTAAGACAGAATAAAGAAAAAGAGTTCATATTTTCACATGGTGTAACAAATGCTCGGAGATCCAAGTGTAGGAAGCTATGAGAGCACAGAAGAAGGCACTAAAATCACACCAATATATTTGATGACTGTGACTATATATAAATTTGTATTTTCTAGATTTTTTTATAGTCATGGAATCACACAGTATATACTATTCATTGCCTGGCATTTCTTTTCTCAGCAGCATTACTTTGAGAATCTCCAGTTGTAAATAGTTCATTTTGATGTTGAATAGTAATCTCTTTAATGAATAGATCATAATTTGTCTTTGCTCTATTGATGGACATTGATGAACATTTCCACTGTTTTCAATTCTTAAAAATAAAGCTGCTATGTAATTCATAAACAAGTCCTTGTATGAACATAGGGTTTGTTTCTCTTGGTTAAATGCCTAGAATTAAAATGGCTATTTGTGTAACTGCAACATATTTTGCATTAAAAAAAAAATTCAAACTATTTTCCAAGTGGTGGTATCATGATATATGTCAACAACAGTTTAGATTTTTTGTTGCTTCTCAATCTAGCTCAGATGAAGTACAATTAGCCTTTATAATTTTAGCCATTCTAATAGATATGTAAGCATGTCTCATGATTTTAATTTGTATTTCTTTAATGTCTAAATATTGAGAAATTTGTCATGTGCTTATATCCTTTGGGTGACATGTCTCTTCAATACTATTCTTCACATGTAAAATTGGATACTCTGTTTGGTTATTAGTAAGGTTTTTTATTTTTATTCATTTTTTAATAATCAGAGTAGATGTCCATTATCAGATATATAATTTGCAAATCCCTTCTCCATCTTTACGGTTTCTCAATGGAGCTTTGATAGCTGTGTCTTCCAAGAAATATGCTAATACTTTCCTGGTACACGGAGGTATGACTAGAACAATATCAATGTTGACCTTTGCAAAGAAAATAATGGCTTAAGATATATGTCGTCTGCAGCTGTTGGGAGTGTTCTGTAATATCAAGGATATCTAGTTAGTTGATAATTTTGTTCAAATCTTACATATCTTACCAATTTGATGAACATTTGTCTATATAATCTTAAGATAAAGGTGTTGCAATTTTTTTCCATTTCTCTTCTAAGGTAGAAGTTATGATTTTTGTTCTTAGTTTTTCCCTATATATCCCCAAATCTGTTATGTGTATTAAAAGTCAAGAATTATTATACTCTCTGATGAATTCATCCGTTTACTCTTCTGTAATTTTGACTTGATCTTTATGTCTGATAATGAAATTTGCTTTAAAATCACTTTTCATTATCTTGATATAACCACCAAAGTTATAGTGTGATTACTGTTAATATAGCATATTTTTTCTTTTACTTTTTAAAGCACTTCTATATTTAATCCTGAAAAAAATAAACAGCTTTTTAGCTCTGGAAGCATCTTTCTAAATTATCTTTTCTTTTTTTTTTTAATGAATCAGTAGCAATTTTTGTTAAGGGACCTAAACTGAAAGTAGGTTTAGAACTTTATTTATTTATGTATGTATTTAGTAAAAAATACATATTTATGTATGTATTTATTGACAGCGAGAGAGAGAGAGAGAGAGAGAGAGAGGAAGCGCACAAGCAGGGTAAATCACGTGCAGAGGGAGAGGAAGAAGCAAGCTCCTTGGGGGTGCAAGTAGTCCCATGCAGGGCTGGATCCTTGTACACTGGAATCATGACCTCAGCCAAAGGCAAACATCTGCTTAAACAACTGAGTCATTCAGGCACCCCTAGAAAATTTAAAAAAAAGAAGACCTTTTAAAAACATTTTGTTTGTTTTTTTTTAATATTTAACTTATTTGACAGACAGAGAGACAGGAAGAGGAACTATCAGCAGGGCAGAGGGCAAAGGAGAAGCAGGTTTCCCACTGAGCAGAGAGCCTGATGTGGGGCTCCATCCCGGGACCCTGGGATCATGACCTGAAAAGAAGGGACACTTATGGAGGAAGCCACCCAGACACCTCTTTTCTTTGTTTTTAATATATGGCAACTGATGCTTCCCAGCCACGAGGAGCATATTACCCATTGATTAAATCTTTGATAACAACCTATTTACAAAGGTGTGTAAATATATACTTACTCAGATTTATACACTTCGTGTTTTCTTCATAGTTTGGGGCTGGACCCCATGGTCACAACACTGCTTCCAGTCTTTGCCTTCCCATCTTTTGATACCAGGTATTTGGTCAGCAAAGCAAATTAGTATCAAAATTAATAAGCCCTTGGCACCATATCTCTGGAGCAGGGGTTGCTATTAGCCAAGGCCCACAGCAGTTGACCTCCCCTCGCTAGTGCTATAGCCCCAAGGACAAGGTCCCTGCCACCAGAACTCAGTCTTACATGTTATGCTAAGCAGACAAAACCAAAACAGGAAAGCTCCGACAGCTTTCACTGGCATGCCTCATCTCCCACTCACTCCTTCGATGTCCAGGCAGTACCAGATGCCATGGAGGGGTCTTGGTCCAACATATGGGAGGGAAGGAAGTAGCCACGAGCAAGTACCTGCCTCTCTGTGCCTTTCTTTAATGAGCAGGTTGTAAGGAGGAGGAAGAGGAAGGGGAAGAGAGGTGAACTTCAAGGGGTGAAGGCCTCAGGTAGGCAGCTGGCTCCTGCCAGTAGGAAAGGGACAAAGGAGAAGGCAGTGAGGCTTGCAGGGAGCGTGGGGGGTAAGGGTTACAGCTTATGACGGAATCTGGACAGGAATAATAGGGATACTAGTCATTTGAGTCCACCATTGGCAAGCTGGGCTGGGTGTCATGGCAGATAGGCCTCCCTGAGCAACGGCACATGAGAGAAGGTGGAATTCTTCTCTGAGGAGCAGGTGGAGCTTTGGGTGTTGGGAAAGCATAGACAGTATTGTTCCAGGGCCAAGGACAGGTCCGGGTACTCCTGGTTGGAGGTCAAGGCCACAGTATGATCCAGGTCTTCTACCAGCAGCTTGAAGGAACCACATGCCAGCCACCCCTCATTACTGTGTATAACTCCCTGGTGCACTTATTGGCTTATCCATCAAATGACTCCTTCAGCAGCTTGAAAACCACCTCCACAGGCACTCCAGGATATGGGAGGCTTCCAGAGTGAAAATTTTGCACAGGATCACCCCAAAAGACCAGAAGTCACTCTGTTGGATGTAGATCTGGTCAAACATGGCCTTAGGGACCATCCACTTCACAGGCAGTCCACTGTTGGTTGTCTTTTTATAGTAACTGATGTGGTGATATCTCTGGCAAGGCTGAAGTCTGAGATCTTCATCATGCTGTCCTTTGTCACCACCACTTCCCTGGTGGCCAGGTCTTGGTGTATGCACTTCTTGGAGGCAAGGTACTCCATGCCTCAGGCTACCTGATAGGCACAGGATACCAGGTCCTTGGAGGAGAGTTGCTCTGCTGCATTGTGGCTGATATTGTAACAGTACTCCAGGTCAGGAGGCCTCTGGGCCTGCAGGTACTCCTGTATGTTGTCTTTGGAGGCATATTCCATGAGAGTGTACAAAGGACCGTCCTGTGTGCAGGACCCAGCAGGTTGATGCTGTCCTTGTGCTGTCCAATCATCTTCATCATCTCCATTTCTGAGATTAGGTTTGACAGGCCTTTCTCTGTTGCATCTGACTTCAACATCTTCACAGACACTTTAGTCAAATGGTTGGATTTGTTTTTGTCCAGCCCAATGGCCTCCTCCAACACCACCTGCCCAAAGTAGGCCTGTCTTAGGGTTCTGCCTAAACTGCCTACAACCAGCCTGCCTCAAGGCAGTTATGAACTCTAGATTATTCTCAAAAACATTAAACCACAAGCTAAAAGTTCTCTTCACTAGGTCTCTGTCGCAGGTCTAATTTTCTTATCTTTCATCATTTATCTTTTTCCTAATTCTTATTTTCAGGATAGTTTATTTTGCTTCCAGGTGTTTCCCCTGGTTTCTGTATGCTGTTTCATAGGGAAGAGTTATCCTGTCATAAAATTATTTCTTGAGCATTCATTACATCTCTCAGTTAAAATGGGTTCTTTTATGGTATTGATTCATTTGAATTTTCTCAAAATGGGAAGAATTTTCAAAATGGTGTTTTCCTCAAGGTTCAGAGTATGTCTTAGCCTCATCTTTACTCTTTTTGAAGTTCACTTTTCAAATTCTTGTCCCTCTTTTTATCTTTTTAAATTAAAATGTTTTATTTTTACTATTCTTTTATTTGAGTATAGTTGATATTCAGTGTTACATTGGTTTCAGGCTTTCAATATCTTCATACATTATTCTATGATCACTACAAATATAGCCACAATCTGTCACCATATAACACTATTATAATATCATTGACTATATTCTCTACACTATCCCATATCTCTTTTTAAAATCTCTGATATTTATGTTTTCTGTTATTCCAATTTTCGACCATCATTTTACTTGGTTACTTTAATAAAATATGCCTGATTACACACTCTTTGCTGAAAACCATAGCATTTGATTTATAGTAGTCTTCTTCTTCTTCTTCTTTTTTAATTAACATATAATGTATTATTAGCCCCAGGGGTACAGGTCTGTGAACCGCCAGGTTTACACACTTCACAGCACTCACCACAGCACATACCCTCCCCAATGTTCATAACCCCACCACCCTCTCCCTACCCTCCCCACCCCCCCGGCATCTCAGTTTGTTTTGTGAGATTAAGAGTCTCTTATGGTTTGTCTCCCTCCCGATCCCAACTTGTTTCATTTACTCTTTTCCTGTCCCCCATATTGCACTTCCATTTCCTCATATCAGCGAGATCATATGATAGTATCTTTTTCTGGTTGACTTATTTTGCTAAGCATAATACCCTCTAGTTCCATCCATGTCATTGCAAATGGCAAGATTTCATTTCTTTTGATGGCTGCATAGTATTCCATCATATATATATACCATTCATTTGTTGATGGACATCTAGGTTCTTTCCATAGTTTGGCTATTGTGGATATTTCTGCTATAAACATTTGGTGCACGTGCCCCTTTGGATCATATAGTAGTCTTCTTTACCTCTATCAGAACCCCAGGAAGCTTTATTTATTTATTTACTCACATAAACAGATGATCCAACCCAACGTTTTTTGATGTTCAAATGTATTATAATGTCTTACCGCTTAACACTATGCTTACTGCTCTCTTTCACTGTCTGACTAAATCCTCATCATCACTATGCCATTTAGTCAGAAAGAACATTTGAACTCAGAGTTCTCTCCATATCAGGGAATGAAGACTCCACCCTTCTGTTTGTGCAGGTAAAATAAATGTTGATATTGTCTGTCCTGCACATACTCCATCCTGTTCACCAGAATATTCACCATCAAAATATATACAAAATAAAAACCATACCTCACCACTTCTATTATCACCCAGCATGCTAAAATCACCATCATATGTTCCTGAATTATTGACTTGATTGATAACACCACTTCCACACATACTGCACTCCTTTCTCCCTGCAAATTTATTTTGGTACAGCAACTTAACCTAAAAATCAAGTCAGATGATTTTATTCTGCTGTTGAAAGTCTTTTGGTATCTTCCCCTTTCATATTGAATAAAAACTGAAGGCGTTTCAATGTACTAGAAGGTCACGCATCAATACGTTCTTACCTCTCTCCACCACTATGAACTCCTCATTGGCGTCCTTGCTTTTCCTCAAAAGTAACAGACCAGCTGTTCACACAAAGTCTATATACTTACTTGCTCTGCCTAGAGCAATCTTTTCCTTTAATATGTGTATAAACACCCTCCTTCATTTCCTGGGTCTTTGTGCAAATAACATCTCATAAATGAGATATAACCACCCAACACAAAATAAAATTAACTTTCCTCCCAGCATTCTCCAATGGCTTTTTCCTTTCTTGTATTTCTTTGTAACACTTATCACCATCAACCATCAATCATTATTCTATTACTGGTTTATTTTCTTATTGGAGACAGAGAGAGAGAGAATTGGGAGGGGGCGCAGAGGAAGAAGAAAACACCCCACTGCCTAGAAAGCTTGCTGGGGAGTTATATCCCAGGACCCTGAGATCATGACCCAAGCCAAAGGCAGTCACTCAATGGACTGAGCCACCGAGGTGCCCCTCTATTATTGGCTTATTTCACTATTGTATTTCAAAAGAATGTAAGCTCTTTGTGGTCAGGTATTTTATATGTTTTATTAATTGAAGTATTCTCAGAAAGGTAGCTGGCAGATTGTAAGGGCTCACTAAACTGTATTTTGTTGTTATTATTGGGCTCCTTTGTGGGCTTTACCTCTTACGCTAGAAGTCTATCCTTCAGATGTAAGCAATAAGAATAGAACCCTGCTGCCTGTTCCAATGAGTAAAAAGCCTGTATTAAGTGGATATTTTAAAAGCTAAATGAATGGCTTAATAGTTGTATATAGGGGGAAAGGGAACATATTTTCCACGGTTTAGAAGTGGAGTTCTTTTATAGAGTTCTTGTACAAGCCTACACTATTGAACGATAATGGGCAGTTTTACATTCCAATTATACAAACACTTTGGTAATTTATATCCTTTTTTTGTAATTCATGACTGGATCATTTAGGAGCATTATAGCATTTCAACTTTTCCTGTTCAATAAACTTATTGGGGTTGCTACCTTTTTTATTCAAATGGAGAAGCAGTCATGATTTAATTTAATAATGTGTTATTGATTGTGTTGTTTTCTAGGAATGAGTCGCACATGCTAGTTTAAAAGTTTTGTTAAATTCCCAAGTCTGTCACCGATAAAAGCCTTTTGTAGATTAGTAACTTGATCAAAACAGAAAAGTTATGTAACACTAAATTGTTATACTATCTTTGTTTCCATCTTGCATTGTAATAACACCCATCTTAACTCTATTTAAGACAAGTCATCGCCAGATGGCTTTCTGGCATTGATTGCATGATATGAAATCTAATATAACTAAAAGTTTTTGGTTTTAGTAGCATATATATCAATTTATTAAAATATATGTATTTGAATATAAGGTAAAGTTTTAAATTATTTGGCAATAGTAAACTAAACTTTTTTTGGTAAATTTTTATTTTCTAAAATTTCATTGAGCTCTTTTGCAATAAGAAACAAGTTACAAAAAATTAAGGTTTATTTACCCTAATTCAAAATTATTAGGAATATAATCATAGAGGTTGAAGTATTTAAAATATTGAACCCCAAACATTTTATTAGGTAAATTCGTGAATGCTGAGCATTCACTGTTAAAATATACTAATACTATTGATAGACTGGTAGAAGCCTAAAATCAAATATTTATTAAATATTTATATCCATATCTTTTCATGGCGTGGTAATTCATTTCTGTAGCATTAAATAATATTCCATTGTTTGCATGTACTACACTTTATTTGACCTTTCACCTATAGAAGGATATCTTGGTTGCTTCCAAGCTTTTGTCAGTTATGAATAAAACTACTATAGACATCTTTGTGGGTATAGATTTCATCTTCTTTGGATAAATACCAAGAACTGCTACTGCTGAATCATCTGGCAAGAATCTGTTTAGTTTTGTAAGAAACTGCCAAGTTGTTTTCCATTCTTTATTCTCAATAGACATGGAAGAACATTCCTGTTGCTCCACATCCTCACCAACATTTCGTGTTCTGTTGTCAGTGTTCTGGATTCTGGGTATGTACTGGTGTCTCTTTTTTGTTTTAATTTGCATTTTCCAGATGACATATGATGTGAAGCATCTTTTTATATGCTTATATGCCATCTGTAATATTTTCTTTTGTGAGGTATCGGCTAAGGACTTTGGCTCATTTTTAATCAGGTTTTTCCCCCATT
The DNA here is from genome assembly GCF_030435805.1 of Mustela lutreola. Lineage (NCBI taxonomy): Eukaryota > Metazoa > Chordata > Mammalia > Carnivora > Mustelidae > Mustela > Mustela lutreola. The sequence goes on along the minus strand of NC_081299.1, from coordinate 118,271,837 downwards.
GTTGAGTTTTAAGGGGTCTTTGTGTATTTTTGATTAACAGTCCTTTGCCAGATGTGTATTTTGCAAATTTTTTCTCATAGTCTGTGCTTTGCCTTTTCATTCTCTTGGCATTGTGTTTCACAGAGTAGACATTTTTAAATTCAGTGCTTGTGCTTTTGTAGCTAAAGTTATTTCCAAAACCAAGGTCATTTAAATTTTCTTCTATATTACCTTCTACATTTTTCATGTTTAGGTTTATAATCCAATCTGAGTTAATTCTTGTGAAGAGTGTATATCTGCCTGGATTTATTTTATTTTATTTTATTATTTTATTTTATTTTTATTTTATATTTTTACATTTAGCTTCACCATTACTCCAGAACCATTTGTTTAAAAGATTGTATTTTGCTCTCTTGTATTGCTTTTGCTTTTATATTAAATATAAAATATAATTGATAATATATATTCCGTTCCTTTAATCTAGTCTTTCTGTGGTATTACAATATCTTGCTTACAATTATCGTTATGGTATACTTTTCTTAAGATTTTATTTATTTATTTGATAGAGAGAGAGATCACAAATAGGCAGAGAGACAGACAGAGAGAGAGAGATGAGGAGAAGCAGGCTCCCTGCTGAGCAGAGAGCCCAATGCAGGACTCAATCCCAGGCCCCTGGGATCATGACCTGAGCCGAAGGCAGAGGCTTAACCCACTGAGCCACCCAGGCACCCCATCGTTATGGTAATCTTTGAAGTCAGTCCTCAGTCTTCGTTCTTTTTCAACACTATGTTGACTATTGTGAGTCTTTGCCTCTCCATATAAACTTTAAAATAAGTTTGTTAATAGTAAAAAAAAAAAAAAAAGAACTTGCTGGAATGCATTAATTGTATAGATAAACTTGGAAACCAGTGATCTCTTGAGCTTAGAAGGAGATAGTCCATGGGCATCAGTTGTTACAGTGGTGCCTCTGGCAGAACCTATTGCAAATCCCTAGGCAAAATGAGACCTCAAGGATCTGAGAGAATGGCTAAGAAGTACTTGATACATCCCTTGGGTATGTTTTATTGAATTTTCCACCTGTCTGAAAGCTGGGGAATCTAGATAAGGGAGGGAAAATTAGTTATGATAAAACATATCAACAAACATCAATAAATTTTGTAAAACTAATTGTCATGGCTCATATACAATATGACCAACAGAGGGACCATCAAAAGGAAAGCATCAGTTATGTTTATTGTGAAATTTTTTATTCAAAATAAAGCGATGAGAGGGGAAGACACAATGAGAAAATTACCATTTTTTAAATGGTAAACTTCTTACAAAATGGATTAGGTTTTATATTCTAAGTAGTATATTGAAAAGTAAAACATTGGGGCGCCTGGGTGGCTCAGTGGTTTGGGCTGCTGCCTTTGGCTCGGGTCATGATCTCAGGGTCCTGGGATCGAGCCCTGCATCGGGCTCTCTGCTCCGCAGGAAGCCTGCTTCTCTCTCTCTCTCTCTCTCTCTCTCTGCCTGCCTCTCTGCCTACTTGTGATCTCTGTCTGTCAAATAAATAAATAAAATCTTTAAAAAAAAGAAAAGAAAAGTAAAACATTAAAAAATAAAATTTTAATTTAAAAAAATTATGTAATTTTTAAAAAACCTTAAAAATAGCAGAACCATTTTTCTTATAACTGGAAAATACATTGTATATATATCTATCAAAAATAACTTGTCGGGCGCCTGGGTGGCTCAGTGGGTTAAGCCGCTGCCTTCAGCTCAGGTCATGATCTCAGGGTCCTGGGATGGAGCCCCACATCGGGCTCTCTGCTCATCGGGGAGCCTGATACCTCCTCTCTATCTCTGCCTGCCTCTCTGCCTACTTGTAATCTCTCTCTGTCAAATCTTTAAAAAAAAATAACTTGTCATGGGGGCGCCTGGGTGGCTCAGTGGGTTAAAGCCTCTGCCTTCGGCTCAGGTCATGATCCCAGGATCCTTGGATTCAGTCCCACATCGGGCTCTCAGCTCAGCAGGGAGCATGCTTCCTCCTCTCTCTCTGCCTGACCCTGCCTACTTGTGATCTCTGTCAAATAAATAAATAAAATCTCGTATAAAAAATTTTAAAAAAATAACTTGTCATGTCTGGAATCAGGAGCATATGGAAAAAAATAATATCTGAGGACAATACTTCTGCCATGTCTTGTGCCTTGTTAATATTTTTAAACAGCCAGGCAACTTTTAGCTCTATTGAAATACCTGCTATGATACCAGCAGTGCCTTTTGGAGCCCTATGACTATAAAAATTAATTGCAAATATTCAAAATGTTTACTATGGTGTCACTATTTAGGGCCACCCCAAGCATGTTTCAGAAGTAAGCATAACTGTTACTCTTCTGTAAGGCAAAAGGGCATGTTTTCAGGAGTTCCATCTGCTGTACCAGGAGGTGAATCAAGTAATGATTTTTGTCTATAAAATAATTCACTTTTCAATCTAACATTCCTCATTCCACATTATAATAATAAAAAGTAGGAGGAGACTAAAACAAACAAACAACTACAACTACAACAACCAGCTTTTCCTTCAGTGGAAAAGTAAATAGAACCTTATGAGTAGCCTGAAATTTATTTTTAAATATTTTTAAGATAAGCGTTTTTGTTAGAAAACCATATATTTTATATTACTAAGAAATAACAGGCAAAGTTTTAGTAACTTCTAAAAAGTCTAGTTACTTCTATTTATCTATTAACTCATCTCTTTATGAAGTAGAACATGATCACAACTATTGTATCTACCCAAGTTTGTATGCTTTGGTTATTTTATGTTTGCTATTTCCTTTCTTAATTTTTACAATATTTGATACATAATAGTATCTTTAAATCCATCTATGGTTTCACAGAATTTGTTTGAACTTCATAAAAATGTACCATACTTTCGCACTGTCCTTGTTTTACTTCTCTATTAACTTTCCAAGATTTATTCACTTTAGAGTGCGTAGCAATCATTTTTTTTATTCCTCCATAATGCTATGTTTACAAATTTGTACTTATCTGTACTTTTAAAAATATTTTAATTATAAACCATTTCTCATCTCACGTAACACTCATGTTACTTCTACACTTATCAGATATTATGTAACTGAAAACCACAACTCAGCAACAATATAGCACCATTTTTCAAAATTAAATGGCTTACCAGAATTCTTTAATTCTATCCTTTATTTGTATTAGATGACCCTTTATTCTGGTAGTTGGCATTGTTCATATGGAGGAAAGCTTATAAGTTGATATTCCATAAATAGAAGGATTTATTATGATTGATTAATTATTTTCATTTAGAATGCATAGAATATGGTTGATTTAATATTTCTTTCTTACTCTCTGCCTGGAACATAGTGCTATCTATGTAATAGCCACTAAAATATTAAGTTAATTACCTAGACTTTAAACTTCATATGAATAGGAATAACATACAGAACTCTTCTCAGATTGGGACACCTGGGTGGCTCAGTCAGTTAAAAGCCTGAGCCTTTAGCTCAGGTCATGATCTTAGGGTCCTGGGACTCAGTTCTGCAACAGATTCCCTGCTTAGCCGGGAGTTTGCTTCTCCCTCACCCTGCTGCTCCCCATGCTTGTGCTCTCTCTCACTCTCTCTCTTACAAATAAATAAAATTAAAAAAAATAAATTCTTCTCAGATAGCTAATATAGAATATCGTCTTTGCATTCATCAAAGGGAAAGTGCCATATAATAATGAAATTCAGACTACTTCAAATTCATTTTTTAACCAGTAAGAAAGTACTGGAAACAAGCCAAAAATGTCTTTAATGAATTAAAGAAATAGATTGATTTTCAATATCTTATTGTTTCTAAAATAAATTGCAAGATTTTTATACTAGATATCAGTGTAAATATTCATTATACAAGGATATTCTAAAAATAAACCTGAGAAAACTACTTGACATATATGATGACAAAAACGAGTTTGACAAAAGTCAGTTTGGGTAAAACTTACAACACCTACCACCTGAAACTCTTGTTCTATAATTTAATTATTTTAATTTACAAAAATACAAAAATAATATATCAGAGTAAGTCTATTGATAGCTTTGAAGGTATGCTCTGGTTGTGCACTGTTTACTATTGAAAGGGGAATCAAATATGTGATGCTTATGGTGTGACTATATTAAAATTCAACAAGTTCAGAAGCATACGAGGAATAGAATAAAGACAAAAGATGACCCTTACTTATCCTAAAGATTGACAAGGGTATATATGTGCTAGTTGGGGAGAGAATCCAGTCAGTAGATGGAGGATGTGGTAGTGGAAAAAAAAAGACACAACGTTTTGGTTGAACGTTTAGCACTATATTTAACAAAGTGAAATTGTGTGTTAATAGCCTTGAGTAAAATCCAAAAAATATTTTCAATTCATTGAATATTATTTAGGAAAAACTTGAAAAATACAACTTGATAAGGATTCCAATAAAAGATTCATAAGCAATACAAGTTTCAGAATTTTTAGTATATTTTCCCTAAAAAGCCATTTGATTTAAATTAAAAAGAATTCTATTTACCTGCCACTTAAATAAGAGGAAATTATTTGGTTTTGTAATAAGTCAATAAAATACATTAACATATCTTGAGAAAACAGATATGCACACTAAGTTAAAAATAATAGTGCTTAAGCTGTTCAGCAAAAATTTGCAAAATTCCTTGCCATCAGCTAGCTCTGGAGTTCTGCTGGGTGAGTAAGGCCATGTATGTTACTGCTCAGAGTACTGACGCAAAGCAATTGTCCCCTTCACATCCATTTTTTGCCGTTGATATGTCATGCTATGTTGTTTAGAGATACATAGATGGCCCTACATGAAGGCCTTTTTTTTGTGTGTATATGGGTGACTGTGATTTAACTTTCAAATCAGATGGCTGCTGATTTACAATGATTCAACTTACGATATATTTGGCAATGATGTGAAAGTGAAAGTGATTCAGTAGAAACTGTACTTTGAATCTTGTATTTGGGTCTTTATAAAAAGGGCCAGTGACATGTGGTATGGTGCCGTCTTGTGATGCTGGCAGGGGCAGTGAGCCACAGCTCCCAGTCAGCTAGAAGATTACAGGGGTGAACACCTGATATTCTTACAACCATTCTATATATAACCATTCTTCTTTTTTTGTGTAATATTTAATAAATTGCAGGTGATATTTGATACTTTGTTATAAAATAGGCTTTGCTTAAGATGATTTTGCCCAAATGCAGGCAAATGTAAGTGTTCTGAGTATGTTTAAATAAGCTTAAGGTAAGCTATGATATTTGATAGTTTAGGGGTATTAAATGCATTTTCAATTTTTTATGTGTTTCTCTGTACATAGCCCCGTTGTAAGCTGAGGAACATCTCTATATGTATATGTAGCCTTGGTATGCCTTACATATTATTGGCATGAAACATCTAGAACAGTACATGTGCCATATTATGATTGTCTACAACATCAAACAAGTTTCTTGAAAACTTGTGCCAAAGGGGTTATGTCTTTAAGGATACTTATTTCAGAAGGGTTCTCTCAAACGTAAGATTTTTCAGAAGTTAAGTGAAAATCTGACCAAACTAAACATTTTTCCATTTTCCCTAGTGAGCAAAGATAGCTAAAATCTATCTGCCATTTTCAACACTGTACTCAACGACTGTAATTCTAATTTAAGAACAGATTATGTATATCAAAACCACATGTTGGTCTAAACTTACACAATATTCATAAATCTCACTTAGAGCCTTGGACACTTTTATTTGTTGAGTCTATATGGTACTACGGACATTCATCTTTTTTGACCTCATAGCTTCATGTATGTCTATACTTTTGAAAATACATGCATCATAGTTCCATTGTAAAATGTCTGGGTTATAAAATGTGCTATGCTATCAAAATGGTAATAAGAACATACAAATGACCTGATGTAATGAACTGGACCAGATTGCCAGATATCACATTTCATACCAGAAAGATTCAGTGGTAAGTTTTAAAATGGCCAGCTATACTTCGACTGAAATAACTCATTTAACTTCTTTCTTTGTGTACAGTATTATACATTAGTCAGTATTATAGTAAATAAGTACTTTGGACAGATGTAAAATGCTGTAATAAAAAATGTTTTTCTTCTTTCTTTTAGTCCTTTTTACTTTTAAGACTAGCCACAAATACCATGCCTCCCCCAAAATAATTTGCAATCCAAATTTATTTCTAAATGAATTTATTGCACAGAAAAAAAATATATATATATATACAATTACAATAGACATGTTCAAAAATGGTTACTCAACAGCTGGGCCCTAAATGTAAGCAGTATATTTGTTTTGTTTTGTTTTTTTATTTTCTTTAAAAAAAAAAAAAGAGGTTATGTGAAATATTGGAATTTGATTTCCAGGCCTAGTATTTCAAGACAGTTAACTACACTTACAGTGTCAACAGCCTCTTGTTGGCAGTATGATTTTATTGGCTCCATGGAATAACAGCAAGAATTTACTATTGCTTCTTTCTTTTATGACACACACAGAAAAAAAAAATCGACACATTTGCTCAAGACCAACCAGAATTATTTTAACCTATCAAAATTGATGGGAGGCCTTCACTGCCAAAGTCACTGCTGGGTTTTCACAATTCATTGCAGACAATCTGCTACTCTCATTATGATAAAGGAGAGAAGAGTCATAATCAGGGAAGAAAGCTAGATTAATACTTGTAATTATCATTGAATTATTTAGCCTGCTATAGGATTATTATTATTAGTGTCATTTGATAATTTTCTTTCATTTTATTAAACACAACTGTGTGTAATTACCCTACCTAATATTTCTCTGTATTGGCTGACTAGCTAGCAAACATTCATGAAAATATCCGGTAGCCACACATATAAAATGCTGCATTATGATGCTGTTGAATCAGAACATACCACTACCTGATCCTGTAGCTCTTGGAGGATTTGCAAATCAATTAATTCTATGTTTATTGGATTCTTCCCATACAATTAGAAAATTTATACTAGAGTCCATGAACATTATTAGTTTTACCATTTTAAACCGGCAATCACACTTTGATTTTTACAACAAATGCAGAAATATAAACACACACATATGGGTCAGTTTTTCTGTTAGACTGTCTGGACTTCAAAATCCTATTCCTCAAGATAATGCACACCAAAGTTCTGGATTAAACAAGAAATTAGATGGCACCTGAACACTTGGTTTAATATTCTCCAAAGGACTATGCAACCTATTTCTTACATTATGACATTGTTTTACAAAGATCCACACTTTTATAATGTTAGTATTTTTAATAATCAATAAAGTCAATTAATCATGATTAAAAATCAAACATAAAAATTTCAACGTTTTGCTTTTGCCCCCTCTATTTAGAACTTATTTATAGCCTGATAATTCAAAGGTCTCTATGTTTATGAAAATCTGGACAGAAATAGCTCTAAGATCCCATTCAGAACTTGATATTAATCTAAGTCTTTTGGCTCCAGGATAACCTGAGAGCAAAGAGTAGGACAAAGGATTTGAGTACTGTTAGTTTATCTGGGAGATTATCCAAGGTAGAAAAGAATGGGAAAGTGATAACAGTGAAGAAGCAACTTTGTCAAAGAGGTACATTGTTGATATAATTGTTGTTGAAAGAAAATGAAGGCTTGCTTTTACTGAAAGATCCTGAGAAACTTCTTTCAGTTGTCCTCATGAAGACCTGAAAACTGACAATTTTATCTATGGTTCTTATTTCCACTTCACAGAGAGCTGTCCTCAGAGGACATTAACTCTCCTCCTACACTTTTGGGTTGTGTTGGACACATTCTAAAATGAGAGAGAGAACATGAGATGCTATCAGTGTTAAGTAACTGCAATTTCCCATGGAACTATCCACCACAGGTTTGGCTATAATCAGGTGTTGGGCCTTGATATCAGAGGGATTTGAGGCAGTATCATTTTAGGTTAATCATTATATCTGAAATTTCCAAAAACTTCAACTGATGAAACTTTGATTATAAATCTATAAATATAACAATAAATCTACAGTATTCCAATTATTTTCATAGAAATACACAGACAAAGCATCAATTGATTAATATTTAAATGTTACAAAATACTGAACTGAAAGAATTTGGTCATATAGCAACGTGTAAGAAGTAGAACTTAGGTTTAGGTTAGAACTCAGGATGCATTTGAGACTCAGTTAAGAAATTGAATGGAGGGACGCCTGGGTGGCTCAGTGGGTTAAGCCACTGTCTTCGGCTCAGGTCATGATCCCAGGATCCTGGGACCGAGCCCCAAATCGGGCTCTCTGCTCAGCAGGGAGCCTGCTTCCTCCTCTCCCTCTGCCCGCCTCTCTGCCTGCTTGTCAACTCTCTCTGTCAAATAAATTAAAAAATCTTAACAAAAAAAAATTGAATGGATGTCTATCTTATAGGTTTGCTAAAAATCAGTGACTTTGTGTTCACGTGTGGCTATGCAGGAATTTTTAACTTTCTCTAAGAAGTTATTAGATTTGATTATATAATGGCAGTAAAGGATGGGGAAAAGCAAAGTACAAACCCCATAAAGACAAAGACACTGAGTATGAGAAAAGAGTAATAGATAAGAGGAATCAATGCATTTGAGGAAAATGGGAATTGAAATACACAATGATTGTTGATTTTTTTAGATGGAGAAAACAAAAGTAGCTTGCAAGAAGGAAATAACAGAAGACATGTTGTGATGTGAGACAGAATCCTGGAAAAGGCAGTAACGTGGAATAAAGGAGTAGGGAGAGCATATCAGGTAATTTGGATAGGAAGGAGTTAGGAGGTAATTACTTGATAAATTTTATATGGCCCACTTAAATGCACAGATTTCTCTTCTTTGATTTATATGGAGAACAGGGTGTCCTTTGTCTTCCCTTTCAGAGCACCAGAGGTGTACTCTTTCAGACTGAAAACCTGAAAAGCTCAGGACTCAGTTGCTTAAGCACAGCTGAGAGGACATATTTCAATTAAGATTTACATTTTGCTGTATGTAGTAGACTGTCAAAAGTGGTTTAACCATATTTTTTCATTTAACAAGAAGACTACAGAGAGTGTTTTCTGGTGTTGGTTCAGAGTCTTAAGAAAGTCAAGTGATGGTGCCTGAGTGGCTCAGTGGGTTAAGCCGCTGCCTTCGGCTCGGTTCATGATCTCAGGGTCCTGGGATCTAGTCCCGCATCAGGCTCTCTGCTCAGCAGGGAGCCTGCTTCCTCCTCTCTCTCTCTGCATGCCTCTCTGCCTACTTGTAACCTCTCTCTGTCAAATAAATAAATGAAAATCTTTCAAAAAAAATAAAAATAAAAATAAAAATAAGAAAGTTAAGTGAACTATCTTAGAGGTTTTCATGGCTTTTTATTCACAGTTGCAAAAATTGCTGTTGGGGTTCTCACTATTAAGCCCACATTTCTGGCAGAAAGATAGAGGTAAAAGAGAATGATAGCTTGTACAACTGATACTTTGTCATATGGTTACAATATAACTAGAAAAGAGACAATAAAATATTTGATGTTGTTTTAAGTTTCCTTGTTGTCAATCCCTCAGTGCTTTCTGATATTAAAGGAAAAAGTAGATGGATATTGACCTGGCTACTATCAACACCTGTCAGTCTCTTTTGGATAACCAATATCTCTAATCTCTTCTTCCCAGTAAAAAAAAATAAAATATATTCATAACCCATACTTTGTCATCTCAAGTTACTGCACCAAGATAAAAATACAATGATTTTCAGTTGTCCCAAATGGACAGAATACTCTCCTTATGATATCATGTCTTATAGATAATTGGCTTGCTACCAATATACCCAGATGTGACTGTGGAAGAGACAGGAAAAAATTAATAATATTTATTTATTCCTTGGGTTGACCCTGTTTACACAGATGCATTACTATTAGAAAAGGTTGGTTTGGGACATTGGAATGAATTTACTTAATGGGTATCTATGTAATTGGGTTGGAGAAAATTTTTAATTTCTACAAAAATTATTAGAATTCTATCTTATTCTCTTTTGTTAATTTTCACATGTTAACAAAGACAACGTTTTTGTCTAGCAGACAAGATCTTAAATCCAACAAAACTCAATTTTTTCCTTTTTTTTTTTTAAGTTTGAGAGCCCCATCTTCTCTCATGCTGCTTTAAATACAACTCAAAAAAAAAAAAAAAGAAGCTAAATGGGGCAGTAAGACCAGACTTTTTATGTTATTTTATTTATCTTATTTTTAATTAAAAAATTAAAGATTGTATTCATTTATTTGAGAGAGAGAGCATGAGTGGGGCAGGGGGAGGTAGATGCAGAGGGAGACTGAGAAGTATACTTCCTAATGAGCAGGAAGCCCGATATGGAGCTCAATCCCAGGATCCTGACTGAGATCATGACCAGAGACAAAGGCAGATACATGTGCAAAATCCCTTTTTTTCTGGGAAACAATACTTTACAAGAGATGTTTGAAAAAGTACTGGGAATCAACTTTAATCAGAGATACAAAATTTTAATTGACTTTTGTAAAGCTACAGGAATCCAAATGATGGGAATCCCAGCCCGTTTAGGTTGTGGACCACAGAGTATTCTTCTCTGTAATATTTTATTTTCTTCCATGTCTACTAACTCTAGTCCAAGTTCACTGATCTCTTTTTAGATAGTGCACTCGTTTCTCCAAGGGGTTGTTCCTGCGAGTTCTGGGTATGGCACATGGTGGCAAGCCCAAGTCTGCCCTTGGGACCGGTGGCCAAGGAGATGCTGTCCCCTTGGGACCAGAGGCACAGGACAGGCGTGCCTTCTGCCCAGACTCCTTCCTCAGAGGGGAGCACGCGACCCTGCCCTAGTCCCCTCATGTCTCCTTAGCAGCCAGGCTTCCATCTGTCCGCACAGGGAGCGGGTGACACTTGTCTTGCCAGCGGCCTGCTGTTCGTGCCATGGCAGGCTATCCTGCTTCCCGAGCTTTTCCCGACCCCAAGGCCAACGGCTCCTTCTCTTCTCAGGGGGCGGCATGCTGCGCCTTCCCCACACGTGGCTTCTCTCTCAGGAAGAGGGGATGCTAGGGAAAAGGGTATTTCGCTCCATGCGGGTATCTTCCACCGAGCTGCAGAGACTAGCTCAGGCAAGCAGCAGCAGCATCCCCAAACCCAACTCTGATTTCCCAAAGAACGCTGTGCTTTCCCAGGGGAGATGCCCAGGCAAAGAGGCTTTCGCTGTATGCGGGTTTCTCCCACTGCGCGACTGGGCTCAGGCAAGCAGCAGCAGCCCGCAGAACATTTCTCAGCGAATGCTGTGCTTTCGCAGAGGCTTTGGCTTGGAGCGAACAGCACTTCGCTGCTGCTTCCTCAGCAAGTCTTTAGTCACGTCAGGGAAGAAGAGCTTTGGGAGAGCTGGTGCCTCTTGGGCCTTGCTTTCCCGGGCTCCATGTTCGCATCCTGGGTTCACCCTGCCGGGCCGAACTAAGCAGACACAGCTACAACCCTCCAGTAGCATGCGTAGCCTAGGATGGCACTCAATGCACCCTACCATCTCCCAGTGTAGACATCACTTGGACTTTTACTCTGGCTCTCAGGCGAATTCGCGGACTAGGCCAATGCTTTCCCCACAGGAAAAGAGAGGTGACAGGATCCCAGCTCACCACCCATGCACTGAATAGGGAGCTTTGGGGGACTGTCCCCAGTCCTTCCCCTTAAACCCTGTGCCTCCTCCAAGCTTCCACATCCTGGAGGAAGACGGCATCTGACTCCCCATTATTTCAGGGAGCTGTTTCTGCGAGTTCAGGGTAGGCGCCTCGTGGCTAGAGCATGTCTGCCCCAGGGACAGGTGGCCAAGGAGCTGCTATCTCTTTCGGCCCTGAGGCTCAGGACAGGCATGCTTTCTGCCCAGAATCCATCTTAAGAGTGGAGCACTCGCCCTGCCCTACTCATCCCCTCCTCTCTCCTTAGCAGCCAGGCTTCCCTCTCTCTGCACAGGGAGCGGGTGACACTTGTATTGCCACCGGCCGCTGTGCCTGCCAGGGCCAGCTCTCCTGCTTCGCAACCGTTTACAGACCAGAAGGCCAACAGCTCCTGCTCTTCTCCCTGGGCAGCGTGCTGCACCTTCCACAGATGCTCCTGGGGAGCGCAGTGAAAGACGTGTCCCTTTCCTTAAGGCTCTTTCCACAGGCGCAACCGCACTTCTCTCTCAGGCAGAGGGGATGCCCAGGAAAAGAGGATTTCGCTCCATGCGGGTTTATTACACCATGATGTGCAGACCAGCTCAGGCAAACAGGAGCAACCCTCAGACTGGACTCTGATTTCCCAAAGAATGCTGTGCTTTCCCAGAGGGGATGCCGGACATAGAGGCTTTCGCTCTATGCGTGTTTCTCCCATCCTGCTATGAATATTAGGCTAAGGCAAGCAGCAACAGCAGCCCACAGAACCGACTCTGATTTCCCAGCGACTGCTATGCTTTTGCAGAGGTTTTCAGCTTGGCATGAACCGCACTTCACTGCTGCTTCCTCAGCAAGAATTTGGGTTTTCGCTCTGTTGCGGCAGGGAAGAGCCGCGGGAGAGCTGGTGCCTCTTGGCACTTGCTTTCCCGGGCTCCAAGTTCACGCCCAGGGTTCACCTTGCTAAGCCGATCTAAGCAGACACAGTCACAACCCTGCAGTTGCGTGCGTGGCCTAGCATGGCACTCTATGCCTATTACCATCTCCTGGGGTAGGTAAGGCTTTGCCTTTTGTCCGGTGCTCAGGCAGACTCGGGGTCTAGTCCAGTCCTTCACCACAGGGGAGATGAGGCAACAGGATCACTGCACACGACCCGTGCACTGGGATGGGGAACTGTGGGGGACTGTCTCCACTCCTTCCCTGGCACACGCCCTGCCACCCAATTCCCTGCCACATCTTGGTGGAAGATGGCATCTGACTGCCCATTTCTCCATGGGGCTGTTTCTGCGAATTCCGGGATGGCACCTGGTGGCACGCGCAAGTCTGCCCTTGGGACACCGGCCAAGGAGATGCTGTCCCCTTGGGACCAGAGGCACAGGACAGGCGTGCCTTCTGCCCAGACTCCTGCCTTAACGTGGCGCACGTGACCCTGCCCTAGACGTCCTCTCATGTCTCCTTAGCAGCCAGGCTTCCATCTCTCCACACAGGGAGCGGGTGACACTTGTCTTGCCAGCGGCCTGCTGTTCGTGCCACGGCAGGCTATCCTGCTTCCCGAGCATTTCCCGACCCCAAGGCCAACGCCTCCTTCTCTTCTCCGGGGGCGGCATGCTGAGCCTTCCCCACACATGGCTTCTCTCTCAGGCAGAGGGGATGCTAGGGCAAAGGGTATTTCGCTCCATGCGGGTATCTTCCACTGAGCTGCAGAGACTAGCCCAGGCAAGCATCATCAGCATCCCTAAACCCAACTCTGATTTCCCAAGGAACGCTGTGCTTTCCCAGGGGAGATGCCCAGGCAAGGAGGCTTTCGCTGTATGCGGGTTTCTCCCACCGTGAGACTGGGCTCAGGCAAGCCGCAGCAGCCCGCAGAACATTTCTCAGCGAATGCTGTGTTTTCGCAGAGGCTTTGGCTTGGAGCGAACAGCACTTCTCTGCTGCTTCCTCAGCAAGGCTTCTGTCGTGTCAGGGAAGTAGAGCTTCGGGAGAGCTGGTGTCTCTTGTGCCTTGCTTTCGGGGGTGCCATGTTCGCCTCTCCTTGGGCCCAGAGGCTCAGGAAAGGCATGCTTTCTGCCCAGAGTCCTTCTTAAGAGAGGAGCACGCACCCTGCCCACTTCATCCCCTCCTGTCTAAAAAAGTTTTCAAATTTATATCTAGATAGATAGATAGATAGATAAGTAGATGATAGATAGACAGATATCCCAGAACCTGCAATGCTAGGCTAAGACCAGGCTTCAAAGGGCTTTTCTATGCTCTACTAAATACTTTAAACCATTCATTATATCATAGCTCAGTGTTCAAATCTCCATTTGTTTCCTCAGTTTCCTAATATTTATCTTAAGGTGACCTGATCCAGACTTTTGATCACCTTTCTCTAAATATTTCTTTTTTAACAAAGTCCTTTTGAACACTCAGAGACTAAAACTTAGAAAAATACTCTGATTTTTATCTCACTAGAGTGGAAAATATATAGTTACCCATTAACTAATGATATCCATGTCTACATTAGATCCATGACATTTTTAATTCTTGGGAGCTTTTGGCGAAATGAATTTTTTACGCTTCCTTTAAGTGAAGCTTTAAGCCATCGCCACATGAATAAAATTAAAGAACTAAATGAAAACAAGCCAAGTATTTACAGAGTAATAGAATGTGCAGTGGAAAGAGTACAATTCTGAAATCATGAAGCCTAAATTAGTGTGATGCATCTTTATCAGCCATGTAATCATAAACCAGTTATCTAAATGTGTTAGCCTCAGTTTTGTCACCCATGAAATGGTGATGATAATACTTATTATGCAGAGTTGTTGTGTGGATGTAATGAAGCATGGAGCATGAGAGTCTCTTATTCCATGCTAAAATGATAGCTATTTTTATACTTATAATAATTCTAATAATAGTAATTAAATTGTTCAAAATGATAATATTCATTTATATTGAGGTATTGTATTGACTATTCATAGACACATTTACCAAAATAAATTTCATTTTACTTTACCCCCTCTGAGGATATATATTCCTTAATTCAATATGCATCTCATTATGAATAATAATTATCATAATAAATATGCTGATTTTTCTTCTATTTATTTTTAGGGAAGTGTCCTTTACTGTTGAACATAAAGAAACTTAAACAAGTCTGTCTTATTCAAAATTTGCATGCTGCTTTCTTATGAAACTAGATTATAGAGTTGTATGAAATAAATTCATGCAGTTAAGACATTTATGTTTGGAAAACTGGGTGGTCAGTTTAGTATTTCAAAAGAAGATTTTAAATTTAAACCTTAAAACTGAGCTCTTTCAGCCTTATTTATAGACCATCCTTCATGCTTCATAAGTATTCCTTCATTGTAAACTAACTAATAGTGTTTGTCACAGTGTATATAACTAAAATGGATGTTGTATATCATTATTTCAGAGTTAGTTGCAGTTTCTACTTCCTTAATTCCTTTTTTGAAAAATAGATTAATTCTACAAAAAGTTTTTTCCAGCTTTATTGAAAAATAATTGACATATTGTAATTTGTAAATTTAAGAAATGATTTCTTATAACACTGCAAACATTTAACATTGCATAAATTTTGTACAATTTGATAAATTGGCATACATCTGTATTGCAATATAACCTACATAAAAATGTTAATACATCTACTATCTCATATAGTTGCCACTGTTTTTTATGCATGTATGGTAAGGAATTTTAAGATCTACTCTCTTAGCAACTTTTATGTATATAGTACAGTAGAGATGAACTTCAGAGGTCTTGTGGGATTTGTTCCAGACTGCCTCAATAAAGCGATTATCTCAATTAACTAAGTCAAATCATTATTATTTTTTTTTGGTTTCCCAGTGCAAATAAAAATTATGTTTCCCAGTGCATATAAAAAATAAACACTATACTGTACTGTTCAAAAGCATTATGTCTTTAAGGAAAAACAATGTATATACCTTAAGTAAATTAGTTCTGAGATTTCAGTGGGTCATAATTACTGATCACAGATCACCATAACAAATACAATAATAATGAAAAAACTTGAAATATTGCAAGAATTACCAACATGTGACAGAGAGACACAAAATGAACAAATGTTTAGAAAAATGGTGGCAGCAGACCTATTTTATACAAGATTTCTATAAACTTTCAACTTGTAAGAATGTGATATATGCAAAGTTTAATAAAGGGAAGCACAATAAAAAAGTATGTATATATTATTAACTATGATCCTCATGCTGTACATTAGATCCCCAGAACTTTGTCATATTATAGTTGCAAGTTTGTACCCTTTGACCACCTTATTCCACCCCAGGTTCACCTCTTGTCAACTCAACTCTAAGTTTCCATTAGTTTGCTTTTCCTTCAGATTCTGTATGTAAGGGATAGCATAATACATAAATTAAAAAAATATGTAAAATCTTTGAAATATTTCAATTAGTATAATACCTTCAAGATCCATCCATGCTGTTGTAAATGGCAGTATTTCTTAATTTTTCATGGTTAAGTAGTATTCCATAGTATATATTTACCATACTTTTTTATTCATTCATCCATTAATGGATACTGAAGTTATTTCCATCTCTTGCTTAGAGTTAATTTTATAATGAACATAAGAGTGCAGATATGTCTTTGAATAGTGACTTCGTTTCCTTTAGATATATACCTAGAGGTGGGATTACTGAATCATATGGTAATTTTACTTTTAATAATATGAATAATCTCCATACTGTTTTCCATACAAATTTATATCCCTATCACAGTGCATAAGTTCCGCATTTTACCCAATATTTACCAAAATTTGTTAGTTTCAATTTTTTGGTAGTATATATTCTAATAGGTAGTAATATCTTGCTGTGTTTTTCAGAGGTAAACAACAACAACAACTACAACATAATGACTTTGCCCTGAGTTTTTTTTTTTTAAGATTTTATTTATTTAAAAGAAGTTGCTGCTGCTGAGGTCAAAGAGGTTGCTACCTGTTCTCTCCTCAAGGATTTTGATGGATTCCTTTCTCACATTATGCTTCTTCATCCATTTCCAGTCTATTTTCATGTATGGTGTAAGGAAAAGGTCCAACTTCATTTTTCTGCATGTGGCTGTTCAATTTTCCCAACACCATTTTTTGAAGAGGCTGTCTCTTTTCCATAGGACATTCCTTCCTGCTTTGTTGAAGATTAGTTGACCATAGAGTTGAGGGTGTATTTCTGGGCTCTCTATTCTGTTCCATTGATCTATGTCTGTTTTGGGGACAGTTCCCTACTATCTTGATGATGACAACTTTGTAATAGAGCTTAAAGTCTGGAATTGTGATGCCAACAACTTTGGCTTTCTTTTTCAATATTCCTCTGGCTATTCGAGATATTTTCTGGTTCCATATATATTTTAGGATGATTTATCCCATTTCTTTGAAAAAAATGGATGGGATTTTGATAGGGATTGCATTAAATGTGTAGATTGCTTTAGGTAGCATAGACATTTTCACAATATTTGTTCTTCCAATACAGGAGCATAGAACATTTTTCCATTTCTTTCTGTCTTCTTCAATTTCTTTCATGAATACTTTAGAGTTTTCTGAGTATAGATTCTTTGTCTCTTTGGTTAGGTTTATTCCTAGGTATCTTAGGGTTTTGAGTGCAATTGTAAAAGGGATTCACTCCTTAATTTCTATTTCTTCAGTCTTGTTGGTATAAAAAAAATGCAACCAATTTCTGTTCATTGATTTATATCCTGACAGTTCACAGAATTCCTATACAAGTTATAGCAGATTTGGAGTGGAGTCCTTTAAGCTTTCCACATACAGTGTCATATCGTCTGCAAACAGGGATAGTTTGACTTCTCTTTTGCCAATTTGGCAAAATTTGGATGCCTTTAATTTCTTTTTGTTGTCTGATTGCTGAGGCTAGGACTTCTAGTACGATGTTGAATAGCAGTGGTGATAACGGACATCCCTGCCGTGTTCCTGACCTCAGCGGAAAAGTATTCAGTTTTTCTCCATTGAGAATGATATTTGCAGTGGGTTTTTCATAGATGGCTTTGATAATATTGATAATATGTGCCCTCTATCCCTACACTTTGAAGAGTTTTAATCAGGAAGGGACACTGCACTTTGCCAAATGCTTTTTCAGCATCTATGGAGAGTATCATATGGTTCTTGTTCTTTCTTTTATTAATGTGTTGTATCACATTGATTGATTTGCAGATGTTGAACCAACCTTGTAGCCCTGGAATAAATCCCACTTGGTCGTGGTGAATAATCCTTTTAATGTACTGTTGAATCTTATTGGCTAGTATTTTGGTGAGAATTTTTGCATCCGTGTTCATCAAGGATATTGGTCTGTAGTTCTCTTTTTTGATGGGATCCTTGTCTGGTTTTGGGATCAAGGTGATGCTGGCCTCAGAAAAAAAAGAGTTTGGAAGTTTTCCTTCCATTTCTATTTTTTTGGAACAGTATCAGGAGAATAGGAATTAATTCTTCTTTAAAAGTTTGGTAGGATTCCCCTGGGAAGCCATCTGGCCCGGGGCTTTTGTTTGTTTTGAGATTTTTGATGACTGATTCAATCTCCATACTGGTTATGGGTCTGTTCAGGTTTTCTATTTCTTCCTGGTTCAGTTGTGGTAGTTTATATGTCTCTAGGAATGTATCCATTTCTTCCCGATTGTTGAATTTGTTGGCGTAGAGTTGCTCATAGCATGTTCTTATAATTGTTTGTATTTCTTTGCTGTTGGTTGTGATCTCTCCTCTCTCATTCATGATTTTATTTATTTGGGTCCTTTCTCTTTCTTTATCAATCTTATTAATTCTTTCAAAGAACCAGCTCCTAGTTTCGTTGATTTGTTCTATTGGTTTTTTGTTTTGTTTTGTTTTGTTTGTGTGTTTTTTTGTTCGTTTGTTTCTATTTCATTGATTTCTGCTCTGATCTTTATTATTCCTCTTCTCCTGCTGGGTTTAGGCTTTCTTTGTTGTTCTCTGACCCCTTTAGGTGTAGGGTTATGTTTTGTATTTGAGATCTTTCTTGATTCTTGAGAAAGGCTCGTACAGCTTTATATTTTCCTCTCAGCACAGATTTTGAACACTTTTGTTTTCATTATCATTTGTTTCTATGAATTTTTTTCAATTCTTCTTTAATTTCCTGGTTGACCAATTCATTTTTTAGAAGAATGCTGTTTAGTCTCCATGTATTTGTGTTCTTTCCAAATTTCCTCTTGTGATTGAGTTCTAGTTTCAGAGCATTGTGGTCTGAGAATATGCAGGGGATGATCCCAATCTTTTGATAATGGTTGAGATCTGATTTATGACCCAGGATGTGGTCTATTCTGGAGAATGTTCCATGTGCACTAGAGAAGAATGTGTATTCTGTTATTTTGGGATGGAATGTGTTGAATATACCTTTGATGTCCATCTTGTCCAGTGTGTCATTTAAGGCCTTTTTCCTTGTTGATCTGTTGCTTGGATGATCTGTCCATTTCAATGAGGGGAGCGTTAAATTCCCCTACTATTATTTTATTATTGTCGATGTGTTTCTTTGATTTTGTTATTAATTGGTTTATATAGTTGGCTGCTCCCATGTTCAGGACATAGATATTTAAAATTGTTAGGTCTTCTTGTTGGACAGACCCTTTGAGTATGATATAGTGTCCTTCCTCATCACTTATTATAGTCTTTGGCTTAAAATATAATTGATCTGATATAAGGATTGCCACCCCAGCTTTCTTCTGATGTCCATTAGCATGGTAAATTGTTTTCCACACCCTCTCTTTAAATCTGGGGGTGTCTTCGGGTCTATGATGAGTTTCTTGGGCAGCATATTGATGGGTTTTGCTTTTTATCCATTCTGATACCCTGTGTCTTTTGATTGGTGCATTTAGGCCATTTACATTCAGGGTAACTATTGAGAGATATGAATTTAGTGGCATTGTATTGCCTATAATGTGACTGCTACTGTATATTGTTTCTGTTCCTTTCTGATCTACTACTTCTAGGATTTCTCTTTGCTTAGAGGACTCCTTTCAATATTTCCTGGAGAGTTGGTTTGGTGTTTGCAAATTCTTTCAGCTTTTGTTTGTCCTGGTAGCTTTTTAATCTCTCCTTCTATTTTCAATGATAGCCTAGCTGGATATAGTATTCCTGGCTGCATGTTTTCCTCATTTAACACTGAATATATCATGCCAGTTCTTTCTGGTATGCCAGGTCTCTGTGGATAAGTCTGCTGCCAATCAAATGTTTTTACTGTTGTACAATACAGACTTCTTTTCCCAGGCTGCTTTCAGGATTTTCTCTTTGTTGTTAACAGTTGTAAATTTTACTATCAGGTTACGGGGTGTGGACCTATTTTTATTGATTTTGAGGGTCATTCTTTGCATCTCCTGGATTTTGATGTTTGTTCCCTTTGCCATATTAAGGAAATTCTCTACAAAATTCTCTCCAATATACCTTCTGCTCCCCTCTCTCTTTCTTCTTCTTCAGGGATCCCAATTATTCTAATGTTGTGTCATCTTATGGGTTCACTTATCTCTCAAATTCTCTCCTCGTGGTCCAGTATTTGTTTGTCTCTCTTTTGCTCAGCTTCTTTATTCTCCATCATTTGGTCTTCCATATCACTAATTCTTTTGCCTCATTTATCCTAGCAGTAAGAACTTCCATTTTTTATTGCACCCCATTAACAGCTCTTTGGATTTCAACTTGGTTAGGCTTTAGTTCTTTTATTTCTCCAGAAAGGGCTTTTATCTCTCTGGAGAGGGTTTCTCTAATAACTTCCATGCCTTTTTCGAGCCCAGCTAGAACCTTGAGAGTTGTCATTCTAAACTCTAGTTCTATCATATTACCAATGTCTGTTTTGATTAGGTCCCTAGCCTTTGGTACTGCCTCTTGTTCTTTTTCTTGTGGTGAGTTTTTCCACCTTGTCATTTTGAGCAGATAAGAATACATAAAGGAGCAAATAAAATGCTAATAAGGTGGTAGAGACCCCAGGAAAATGTGCTTTAACAAAATCAGAAGAGACCCAAGTTGTGGGAGAACGAAATGGGATAAAAAAGAAGTTCAAGGGGGAAAAAAGGTTTAAAAAAAAGAAAAAAAGGAAAAAATATTAAAAAAGAAAATATATATATATATACTAGACTTGTGACTAGAACAGGGTCATTCACTTAATTTTGGGAGTATTTGGGTCTCTTAGAAGAAACTACCTCCCAAGATTTTAAAGGATGAAAAACATATAAGGGTAGGCACAATGAAGGGATGGAATAAACCTATAAAAATGAGGAAAAAAGGGACACCAGGGTGGCTCAGTTGGTTAAGCAGCTACCTTCGGCTCAGGTCATGAACTCAGCGTCCTGGGATCGAGTCCCACATCGGGCTCCTTGCTCGGCAGGGCGCCTGCTTCTCCCTCTGCCTCTGCCTGCCATTCTGTCTGCCTGTGCTCACTCTCTCCCCCCCTCTCTCTGATAAATAAATAAAATCTTTAAAAAAATGATAAATAAATTTAATTTCTAAAAAATAAGTTGATAGAGCAAGTTGGTTGGGACAATAAAGAAAAATAAACTGGAGTGAATTTTCTCAGGCTGGACACTAGAACAATCTTGGAGATAGATTTAGGGTATATTTTGTTCTATTAGGAGAAGTTATACCCCAAATTTTTTAAAAGAAAAAACCCTATGTGTAAAAAAATATATAGTTAGGTACAATGGAGGATAAAATATGACTATAAAAATGAAGGTTCAAAATAGATTATTATTTTTTGTAAGGTATTTTAAAAATAAACTAGTTAAAAATCATTAAAAGAGGAAAGGGTAAAAGTTTAAAAAAATTAGCAGAAGAAAAAAGAAAAAAATATATAACTGCAAGACTAATGAATCATTGGGAGAAAGCCACGAATTCCTTGTTTTGCTTTCTCCTCCTCTGGAATTCCACTGTTCTCCTTACTAAGTGAAGTTGATCTTGGCTGGGTTTCTTGTTGGTCTTCTGGCAAGGGGCCTGTTGTATTGATTCTCAAGTGTCTTTGCCCGAGATGGATTTGTCCTGCCCTTACCTGGGGTAAGGCTAAGTAATCCGGGAGCTTTTGTTCCCTGAAGGCTTTCCGTAGAGTTCTGGATGATAGAATGATAATGGCGGTCTCACAATCCTGCCCAGAGTAGTGGAGAGCTCAAGGCCCCGCTCCTCAGTGCACCCTTAGAGAAAAGTGCTTAATCACTCCCATCTTCCCAGCCTCTGGCCATGCTTGGAGAAAAGCGCTCTGTCACTCTTACTTGGAGAAAAGTCCTTGGTCATTCTCATCTCCCTGGCCTCTGGCCATGCTTGGAGAAAAGAGCTCAATTACTCCCGTCTCCCTGGCCCTTGGCCATGCTCCAAGCTCATCCTGCCTATGCCTGGTTCAAAGTAACCCTGGGTTGAGAGCTCACTCCTCAGCTTTGTTTCTGTAGCCGGCTTCCCCACTCTAATACCTGTGAGTTCTGTGACACTCAGATACCCCTGGTCCTTCTGTGACCCTGAGGGACCTGGGTCTATGCTGAGCCCACTTGGGCTTCACTCTGGTTTAGCCTCTGGGGTGATATTCCTCAGTGGATCAAACTTTTAAAAAGTCCTGATTTTGTGCTCCGTTGCTCCACCGCTTGCCGGGAGCTGCACCCACCCCCCCGTGGTCTACCTTCCTGTTCTTCGGGTTCACTTTTCTGCCGGCTCTACCTTTCAGAAAGTGATCAATTTTCTGTTTCTAGAATTGTTGCTCTCCTTCTCTTTGATCTCCCATTGGATTTGTAGGTGTTTGCAATGGTTAGATAAGCTATCTAGCTGATCTCCTGCTACCTGATGTCGTCTCAGCCTGCTACTTCTCCACCATCTTGAATCCTTCCACGGAATATGTGGTTTTTATTATGTTGATGTGTATTCTTTCTGTACCCAGTTTGGTGAGTATTTTTATTATGAAAGGGTGTGTTGAATTTTGTCAAATGCCTTTTCTGCATATATTGAGTTGATCATATGAGTTTTTATTGATCATTCTATTAATATAATGCATCACATTTACTGATATGTGCTGGTGAATTCAGTTTTGTAGCATTTTGTAGAGAATTTTTACATTTTTATTTATCAGGAATATTATCCAGTAGTTCTTTTTGTTGCTGCTTTGTTTTTGTTTGTTTGTTTGTTTGTTTTTGTTTTGTTTTGTTTTGCTTTTGTAGTGCTCCTGTCTGGTTTTGATATCAAGATAATGCCGGCTTGTAAAATGTAGCTCGGAGTATTTCAACCTCTTCAACTCTTTGGGAAGGGTTTTAAAAGTATTTGTATTATTTTGCCTTAAAATGTTTGGTAGAATTCACTGTGGAAATCATCTGATCTGGACTTTTATTTGTTAGAAGGTTTTTATTACGGATTCAATCTCCTTACCCCTTATTGGTCTGTTCACATTTTTATGTCCTTATGATTCAGTCTTGATAGGTTGTATGTGCCTAGGAATTTGTCCATTTCCTCTAGGCTTTTGATTCGCTGGCATTTAACTGTCTTTTATCCTTTATATTTCTGTGGTATCTGTTATAATGTCTCCTTTTTCATTTCTGATTTTATTGAATCTTCTCTCTTTTTTCTGAATTAGTCTAGCTGTCTTTTTTTTAATTTTTTATTTTTTATAAACATATATTTTTATCCCCAGGGGTACAGGTCTGTGAATCACCAGGTTTACACACTTCACAGCACTCACCAAAGCACATACCCCTCCCCAATGTCCATAATCCCACCCCCTTCTCTCAAACCCCCTCCCCCCAGAAACCCTCAGTTTGTTTTGTGAGATTAAGAGTCACTTATGGTTTGTCTCCCTCCCAATCCCATCCTGTTTCATTTACTCTTCTCCTACCCACTTAAGCCCCCATGTTGCATCACCACTTCCTAATATCAGGGAGATCATATGATAGTTGTCTTTCTCTGCTTGACTTATTTCACTAAGCATGATACGCTCTAGTTCCATCCATGTTGTCGCAAATGGCAAGATTTCATTTCTTTTGATGGATGCATAGTATTCCATTGTGTATATATACCACACCTTCTTGATCCATTCATCTGTTGATGGACATCTAGGTTCTTTCCATAGTTTGGCTATTGTGGACATTGCTTCTATAAACATTCGGGTGCACGTGCCCCTTTGGATCACTACGTTTGTATCTTTAGGGTAAATACCCAGTAGTGCAATTGCTGGGTCATAGGGCAGTTCTATTTTCAACATTTTGAGGAACCTCTATGCTGTTTTCCAGAGAGGTTGCACCAGCTTGCATTTCCACCAACAGTGGAGGAGGGTTCCCCTTTCTCTGCATCCTCGCCAGCATCTGTCATTTCCTGACTTGTTGATTTTAGCCATTCTGACTGGTGTGAGGTGATATCTCATTGTGGTTTTGATTTGTATTTCCCTGATGCCGAGTGATATGGAGCACTTTTTCATGTGTCTGTTGGCCATCTGGATGTCTTCTTTGCAGAAATGTCTGTTCATGTCCTCTGCCCATTTCTTGATTGGATTATTTGTTCTTTGGGTGTTGAGTTTGCTAAGTTCTTTATAGATTTTGGACACTAGTCCTTTATCTGATATGTCGTTTGCAAATATCTTCTCCCATTCTGTCAGTTGTCTTTTGATTTTGTTAACTGTTTCCTTTGCTGTGCAAAAGCTTTTGATCTTGATGAAATCACAATAGTTCATTTTTGCCCTTGCTTCCCTTGCCTTTGGCATTGTTCCTAGGAAGATGTTGCTGCGGCTGAGGTCGAAGAGGCTGCTGCCTGTGTTCTCCTCAGGGATTTTGATGGATTCCTTTAACACACTAAGGTCCTTCACCCATTTTGAGTCTATTTTTGTGTGTGGTGTAAAGAAAGGGTCCAATTTCATTTTTCTTCATGTGGCTGTCCAATTTTCCCAGCACCATTTATTGAAGAGGCTGTCTTTTTTCCATTGGACATTCTTTCCTGCTTTGTCGAAAAGTAGAGTTGAGGGTCTATTTCTGGGCTCTCTATTCTGTTCCATTGATCTATGTGTCTGTTTATGTGCCAGTACCATGCTGTCTTGATGATGACAGCTTTGTAATAGAGCTTGAAGTCCGGAATTGTGATGCCACCCACGTTGGCTTTCTTTTTCAATATCCCTTTGGCTATTCGAGGTCTTTTCTGGTTCCATATAAATTTTAGAATTATTTGTTCCATTTCTTTGAAAAAGATGAATGGTACTTTGATAGGAATTGCATTAAATGTGTAGATTGCTTTAGATAGCATAGACATTTTCACAATATTTATTCTTCCAATCCAGGAGCATGGAACATTTTTCCATTTCTTTGTGTCTTCCTCAATTTCTTTCATGAGTACTTTATAGTTTTCTGAGTATAGATTCTGTGCGTCTTTGGTTAGGTTTATTCCTAGGTATCTTATGGTTTTGGCTGCAATTGTAAATGGGATTGACTCCTTAATTTCTCTTTCTTCTGTCTTGCTGTTGGTGTAGAGAAATGCAACTGATTTCTGTGCGTTGATTTTATATCCTGACACTTTACTGAATTCCTGTATAAGTTCTAGCAGTTTTGGAGTGGAGTCTTTTGGGTTTTCCACATATAGTATCATATCATCTGCGAAGAGTGATAATTTGACTTCTTCTTTGCCGATTTGGATGCCTTTAATTTCCTTCTGTTGTCTGATTGCTGAGGCTAGGACCTCTAGTACTATGTTGAATAGCAGTGGTGATAATGGACATCCCTGCCATGTTTCTGACCTTAGCGGAAAAGCTTTCAGTTTTTTCCATTGAGAATATTTGCGGTGGGTTTTTCATAGATGGCTTTGATGATATTGAGGTATGTGCCCTCTATTCCTACACTTTGAAGAGTTTTGATCAGGAAGGGATGATGTACTTTGTCAAATGCTTTTTCAGCATCTATGGAGAGTATCATATGGTTCTTGTTCTTTCTTTTATTGATGTGTTGTATCACATTGACTAATTTGCGGATGTTGAACCAACCTTGCAGCCCTGGAATAAATCCCACTTGATCGTGGTGAATAATCCTTTTAATGTACTGTTGAATCCTATTGGCTAGTATTTTGTTGAGTATTTTTGCATCTGTGTTCATCAAGGATATTGGTCTATAGCTCTCTTTTTTGGTGGGATCCTTGTCTGGTTTTGGGATCAAGGTGATGCTGGCCTCATAAAATGAGTTTGGAAGTTTTCCTTCCATTTCTATTTTTTGGAACCGTTTCAGGAGAATAGGAATTAGTTCTTCTTTAAATGTTTGGTAGAATTCCCCCAGGAAGCCGTCTGGCCCTGGGCTTTTGTTTGTTTGGAGATTTTTAATGACTGTTTCAATCTCCTTACAGGTTATTGGTCTGTTCAGGTTTTCTATTTCTTCCTGGTTCAGTTGTGGTAGTTTATATGTTTCTAGAATGCATCCATTTCTTACAGATTGTCAAATTTATTGGCATAGAGTTGCTCATAGTATGTTCTTATAATAGTTTGTATTTCTTTGGTGTTAGTTGTGATCTCTCCTCTTTCATTCATGATTTCATTTATTTGGGTCCTTTCTCTTTTCTTTTTGATAAGTCGGGCCAGGGGTTTATCAATTTTATTAATTCTTTCAAAGAACCAGCTCCTACTTTCGTTGATTTGTTCTATTGTTTTTTTGGTTTCTATTTCATTGATTTCTGCTCTGATCTTTATGATATCTCTTCTCCTGCTGGGCTTAGGGTTTCTTTCTTGTTCTTTCTCCAGCTCTTTTAGGTGTAGGGTTAGGTTGTGTACCTGAGACCTTTCTTGTTTCTTGAGAAAGGCTTGTACCGCTATATATTTTCCTCTCAAGACTGCCTTTGTTGTGTCCCACAGATTTTGAACCGTTGTATTTTCATTATCATTTGTTTCCATGATTTTTTTCAATTCTTCTTTAATCTCCCGGTTGACCCGTTCATTCTTTAGAAGGATGCTCTTTAGTCTCCATGTATTTGGGTTCTTTTCAAACTTCCTTTTGTGGTTGAGTTCTAGCTTTAGAGCATTGTGGTCTGAAAATATGCAGGGAATGATCTCAATCTTTTGATAACGGTTGAGTCCTTATTTAGGACCAAGGATGTGATCTATTCTGGATAGCTGTCTTTTTTTTTTATTTACCATTACCAAGTTTAATTTTATTTACCATTTAAAAAAGACTTTCTAGTTTTTTAATTCTATATTTCATTTATTTCTGCCCTAATTTTTATTTTTTCCTTCCTTTTGCTACTTTTAAGTTTACTTTGTTCTTTTTGTATTTTTTTGAACTTTTATATTAAGTTCTTTATTTGAAATATTTTTATATACATTTATAGCTATAAAATTTCCTTTTATAACTGCCTTGCTGCTTCTCATAATTTTTTGGTATATATTTTTTAATTTTACTCAAGATGTATTTTTATTCCCACTTTGTCTTCTTTTTTTGATTTTTTGTTTGTTTAAAAATGTGTATGTCTGTGTATTTGTAAATTTTCCAAATTTCCTTCTGTATTGATTTCTAGTTTCATATTATTTTGGCTGGAAATATACTTGATATGCTTTCTATATTATTGATTTTGGGGGGACTCTTGTTTTGCGGTTTAAAATGTGATCTATCCTAGAAAATTTTCCACATGTGTTTGAGAAAAATATTTATTATACTATTGGATGGAATATCCTGTAAATATGTTAGGTTCATTTGACATAGTTCTTGTTTGTTTGTTTGTTTTGTTTGTTTGTTTGAGAGAGAGCAGGGCAGAGAGAATGAGCAAGGGGCAAGCGCAGAGACAGAGTGAGAAGACCCCCTCCTGAGCAGGGAGCCCAATGTGGGACTCTATCTCAGGACCCTGGGATCACGACCTGAGCCAAAGGCAAAGGCTTAACTGACTGAGCCACCCAGTTGTCCAGGCATAGTGTCTAAATTCACTATTTTCTTATTGATTTTCTGTCTGGATGATCTATCCATAGGTAAGAGTGGGGTATTATTGTCCCCAGATATTATTGTATTGCTATTTATTTCTCCTTTTTGTTTTGTTAGTATTTGTTTTATATATTTATGTGGCTCAATATTAGGTACATGATATTTACAATTACTGTATTGATGAATTGATGAAACTTTTCTTATTGTATAATGACCTTCTTTGACTCCTGTGGTGATTTTTAGCTTATATAAACCCTATTTTGTCTGTTATAGTTATTGCCACCCTTGTTTTTTTTTGTTATCATTAGCTTGGAATATCTTTTTCCATCCCTTTACTCTCTGCCCATGTGTGTCCTTAAAGCTAAAGTGATTCTTTTATATGCAACATATTGTTGGATCTTGTGTTTTTTGTTTGTTTTTTTAATCTATTCTAGCCTTTCTATGTCTTCCAACTGATGATTCCATTCACTTACAGTTAAAGTAATTATGGATAGGTAAGGACTTAACTATTGCCTTTCATTCTTTTTATATTTCATTATTTATTTAAATTTTAGTTAATATATAGTGTAATATTAGTTTCAGGAGTAGAATTTAGTAATTCATCATTTACATATGCTCATCAATGCTCATCACAAGTGACCTCCTAATAATTATTACTGGCTTAGCCCATTCCCCTGCCCATCTCCCCTCCAGAAACAGTTTGTTACTTATAGTTAAGTGTATTATGGTTTGCCTTCCCCTCCCTTTGTTAAATTTTTTTTCTTTCCCCAGTGTTTCTGTTTTCTCTTTTGTAGATGCTCTGCTCTTTATTTCCTGTCTTGTTCTCTTTGTTTGTAATCTGATGACTTTTTGTGGCAGTATGTTTTAACTTCTTTATCAAAATCTTTTGTGAATCTACTACATATTTTTTATATTTACCATTAAGCTTATATAAAATACGTTAGTTATAACATTCCATTTTATTTTTTAAACAACTGAACTTCAATAGTTTACAGAAAATTTATACTTCTATAACAATAGGTTATTGATGATTTTACATTTTAGATCATTTTAATATTGTACTTTCAATAACAAATGATTGCAGTTATAGTTATTTTTAATAGGCTTGTTTTTTTAACTTTTAAACTAGACTACTAAATGATTTATATATCACCATTACAATATTAGAGAATCTGGTTTTGACTATACATTTACCTTTCGCAATAAATAAGGAGCCATCCATGCATCCATGTTGCCATCTTGATGACATCACCATCCCCAAATCTCCAGTAAGTGTTACTTTATATTTATCTTTTTTTTAAAGATTTTATTTGTTTATTTGACAGAGAGAGAGAGAGAGAGAGAGCTCAAGTTGGCAGAGTGGCAGGCAGAGGAAGATCGAGAGGCAGGCTTATTACCCAGCAGTGAGCCCGATGCAGGTCTTAATCCCAGGACCCTGGGATCATGACCTGAGCCAAATGCAGCTGCTTAACTGATTGAGTCACCCAGGGAGCCCTAAATTTTACTTTAGTTAATATATGACTATTTTTTATTTCTACTAATAGACATAACAATTTTATTGCTTTTAATATTAAGGTTTTCTCCTTAGCATTATCAATTTTATAAGTGTTGTTTACATTTGTGTTGGTAAGTATGTAATTCATGTATGTGGTGGTATGTAAGTAATTCAAATATAAATTTTAAACTCTAGATCATATGCTCCATTGTGGCAAATATTTGTCTTATTCATCCCACCCACAAAAAATTAGTACTAAATAGGTCTTTGTTGATTGACTGAATGAATTAAGTGTTCTGACACTAGCATAGCTGACCAAACCAGAGATAAAGGAGAAAATATAATGATTGTCAAATGGGTGAACCTGAGATAAAAAGACATTTTTTGCTTCGTCTGTTTGATATACACTCCGGATAACATTCCAACTTTGCATGGATTTTTGGAAAGCAAACAACTCCTCTCCTAAATAATAAATTTATTAATTGCCTTCCTTATGAGTCCTGACAGCAGTCAGCTTTGTGGGTTTCTGATTCCATTCCAAGAGGTTGAATGTCTGTTTGATTTATGTAATAGGTTATGAGAAAAGACTTGTAGGATAAAATTTCTTAAAGATGGGAACACAGATAGCTGCCTATGGACTGTGAGGTGGGTGTTAATGAAAATGCATTGAGCAGTAAGGGAAGGGCAGCTCACAACCATAGGAAAGGTGCCCTGTGTTTTTGTTTTGTTTTGTTTTGTTTTACAAACAGATACCATTTCCCCTCCCCATGGAAATTTTCAAATTTACTTTGATCCAACAACCACAAATACTTAGGACATTATGAACACAAGATGGGCATTAAAGGATAAAAATAAACAAAAATGTAAGTAAATGTTAAGTGTTTATCATTATTTCAGCCATGTTTTTCTATGCTTAACTGCTCAAAGAAATTACACATATTTCTAAATATTATACCAGGCTGTTAAACTAATGCAAAGGGTTTTATGGAATTTTCTATAACACCATCTCGATCTTCTACATTGGCTGTCACTCCTGAAAATTCTCAGTTTATAAATGTGCATATATTTACTATAATAATATTCACTGGTTATTTACCTGGTTTATTACTGTATTTTGGTCCTTTCTAATTGTTCACTTTCTTCCATGTTTCCTCATTTCTACAAATGTCAATCCATCACATGTTATGTAAAGTGAAACAAAGAGGAACAGCTGTTAGTAGAATGGATTAATAGGTGCTTTGATGTTACTCTGTGAGATATTAAGTACTAGGCAAGGTATTTCCATATCATCATTTTAATATATTTTAGGAATACAGCATAGTTATTATGCTTTAATTAAACCTTCATTAAGTCTTTATATATATATTTTTTCTTAACTCACAAGTCCGCCCTTCATGTCCCATTCAAAACCCACTCATTTTATGGAATGTTTCATCTTCCCAGTACAATCTTCACTTAACTTATAGCTCTGGTGTGCTCCTTTGGCAGCACATATATTAACTTATTGTTCTGGGTATACAAAAGGATAGGAATGGAATATTTTGTAATATGATATTTTGTCCTTTCTACACTACAGAGTCTGTGTAGCATTCTTTGATCAGAGACCTAAGAAGGAGGTCCAAATTGAAGAAAAACAAATCGAAAAAAAGAAAATGTTCTCAGTCCTTTCTTGTAGTTTCATTTGCAGGAATCACAAAGGCAAAGACATTAAAATGTTTTTTTCTTATTTTTTAAAATTAATTTTAATTTTTTATTGGATTATGCCCCCTTAAACTCATCTGATACCATGAATAGAAAATCAAAGCAATCCACCAAACCTTCTTTCATGATGTTGCCTTTAAACATGTTGCCTTTAAAAATTTTACAGTCTCATCTGTAGAGTAGATGAACCTTGACTCAAAAGTGTCATCATAGACTGTGGTGACACTTGTCTTGCCACCCGCCCGCTGTTCCTGCCATGGCAGGCTCTCCTGGTTCACGACCGTTTCCCAACAACAAGGCCAATGGCTCGTTCTCTTCTCCCAGGGCGGCGTTGCTGCGCCTTTCCCAGACATGCTCCTGGGGAGCACAGTGACAGACGTGTCCCTTTCCTGAAGGCTGTTTCCACAGGTGCAACCACACTTCTCTCTCAGGCAGAGGGGATGACCGGTCTAAGAGGATTTCGCTCCATACGGGTTTCTCCCAACATGCTTCGGAGACTATGTTCAGACAAGCGGCATCAGCATCCCACAGAACTGACACAGATTTCCCAAAGAATGCTGTGCTTTCCCAGAGGGGATGCACGTACAAAGAGGCTTTTGCTCTATGCGTGTTTCTCCCACCGTTCTGTGAATACTAGGTTAAGTCAAGCCGCAACAGCAGCCCACAGAACCGACTCTGATTTCCCAGCGCCTACTCTGCTTTTGCAGAGTTTTTGGGCTTGGCGCGAACTGCACTTCGCCTCTGCTTCCTCAGCAAAGCTTTGGGCATTAGCTCTGTCGCTTAAGAGAAGAAGAGCCGTGGGAGAGCTGGTGCCTCTTGGGCCTTGTTTTCCTGGGCTCCATGTTCCCGCCCTGGGTTCACACTGCCAGGCCAAACTAAGCAAAGCCACAACCCTGCAGAAGCATGTGAGGCCTAGGATTGCACTCTATGCACACTACCATCTCCGGTGACTTGGCCTTTTGCCCTGGCGCGCAGGCATACTCGGGGACTAGGCCAGTGCCTTCTCCACAGGAAAGAGGCAACAGGATCACTGATCACCGCCCATGCACTGGGATGGGGAGCTGTGGGGGACTGTCCCCCACTCCTTCCCCGGAAACCCCGTGCCTCCGCGAACGCTGCCACATCTTGGAGGAAGAATGCCTCTGATTGCCTCTTTCTCCAGGGAGCTGTTTCTCTGAGTTCCGGGTATTGCGCCTGGTGGCAAACCCAAGTCTGCCCTAGGGACAGGTGTCCAAGGAGATGCTGGCCCCTTGGGACCAGAGGAACAGGACAGGCCTGCCTTCTGCCCAGACTCCTTCCTCAGAGAGGATCACGAGCGCCCTCATGTCTCCTTAGCCGCTCGTGTCTCCTCAGCCGCCAGGCTTCATTTTATCCGCACAGGGAGCGGGTGACACTAGTCTTGCTACCTGCCTGCTGTTCCTGCTATGGCAGGCTCTCCTGCTTCACCACCGTTTCCCGACAGCAAAGCCAACAGCTCCTTCACTTCTCCCAGGGCGGCGTGCTGCGCGTTATGCAGACATGCTCCTGAGGAGCGCGGTAACAGACGTGTCCCTTTCGTTAAGGCTGTTTCGACAGGTGCTCTCTCTGGCAGAGGGGGATGCACGGGCGAAGAGGATTTTGCTCAATGCGGGTTTATTACAACGAGCTGTGGAGACTAGCTAAGGCAAGCAGCAGCAGCATCCCACAGACCAGACTCTGATTTCCCAAAGAATGCTGTGCTTTCCCAGAGGGGATGCCCGGGCAAAGAGGCTTTCGCTCTATGCGGGTTTCACCCACTCTGCTGCGAATACTAGGCTAAGGCAAGGAGCAAGAGCAGCCCACAGAACCGACTCTGATTTCCCAGTGACTGATATGCTTTCGCAGAGGTTTTCAGCTTGGCGTGAACCGCACTTCGCTGCCGCTTCCTCAACAAGGCTTTGGGCGTTCGCTCGGTCCCGTCAGGGAAGAAGAGCTGTGGGAGAGCTGGTGCCTCTTGGGCTTTGTTTTCCCGGGCTCCATGTTAGCACCTCGGTTCACACTGCCTAGGTGAACTAAGACACAGTCACAACCCTGCAGAATCGTGCACGCCCTAGGATGGCACTCTACGCCCACTACCATCTCCTGGCATAGGCAAAGCTTGGCTTTTTGCTCTGGCGCGCAGGCAGACTCGGGGACCAAGCCAGTGCCTTCCCCACAGGAGAGGAGAGGCGTCACGATCCCTGCACACCGCCCGCGCACTAGCATGGGGAGCTGTGGGGGACTGTCCCCAATCCTTCCCTGGACACCCCGTGCCTTTGCGAACGCTTCCACATCCTGGAGGAAGACGGAATATGACTGCCAGTTCTTTCAGGGAGCTGTTTCTGCGAGTTCAGGGTAGGCGCCTGGTAGCAAGCCCATGTCTCCACCAGAGACAGGTGGCCAAAGCTGCTGTCTCCTTGGGCCCAGAGGCTCAGGACAGGCATGCTTTCTGCCCAGACTCCTTCCTCAGAGTGGAGCCCTTTCCCCTGCCCTAATCTTCCCCTCGTGTCTCCTTAGCAGCCAGGATTCCGTCGCTCTGCAGTGACAGACGTGTCCCTCTCCTTAAGGTTCTTTCCACAGGCTTAACCACGCTTCTCTCTCAGGCAGAGGGGATGACCAAGCAAAGAGTATTTCGCTCCATCCGGGTTTATTACACTGTGCTGTGGAGATTAGCTCAGGCAAGCAGCAGCAGCATCCCACAGACCCGACTCTGTTTTCCCAAAGAATGATGTGCTTTCCTAGAGGGGATGCCCGGGCAAAGAAGCTTTCCCTCTATGAGGGTTTCTCCCGCCATGCTGCGAATACTAGGCTAAGGCAAGCAGCAACAGCAGCTCACAGAACCAACTCTCCTTTCCCAGCGACTGCTAAACTTATGCAGAGATTTTCAGCTTGGTGCGAACCGCACTTCGCTGCTGCTTCCTCAGCAAGGCTTTGGGCGTCCGCTTTGTTGCCTCAGGGAAGAGAAGCCGTGGGAGAGCTGGTGCCTCTTGGGCCTTGCTTTCCAGGGTTCCATGTTCACGCCCTGGATTCACCCAACCAGGCCGAAGTAAGCAGACAGAGCCACAAACCTGCAGCCGCGTGCGTGGCCTAGGATGGTAATCTATGCACACTACCATCTCCCAGTGTAGGCAACGCTTGGACTTTTGCACTGGCCCTCAGGCGGACTCATTGTCAAGGCCAGTGCCTTCCACACAGGAGAGGAGAGGCGACAGGATCCCTGAACACCGCCTGTGCAATAGATTGGGGAGCTTTGGGGGATTGTCGCCACTCCTTCTCCGGCACACCCCCTGCCAACGACAACGATGTCACATCTTGGAGGAAGATGGCATCTGACTGCCCGTTTCTCCAGGGAGCTGTTTGTGCGAATTCAGGGTATGGTGCCTGGTAGCAAGCCCAAGTCTGCCTTACGGACTGTTGTCAAAGGAGAGGCTGTGCCCTTGGGACCAGAAGCACAGGACAGGCCTGCCTACTGCCCAGAGCTACGGGAGAGCTGGTGCCTCTTGGGCCTTTTTTACCGAGCTCCTTGTTCGCGTGCTGGAATCACCCTGCCAGGCCGAACTAAGCAGACACAGCCACAACCCTGCAGTAGCCTGCATAGCCTAGGATGGCACTCGATGCACACTACCATCTCCCGGTGTAGGCATCGCTTGGCCTTTTACTCTGGCGCTCAGGCGGACTCAGGGACTAGCCCAGTGCTTTCCCCAAAGGAAAGGAAAAGTGACAGGATCCATGCACACCGCCCGTGCACTGAATAGGGAGCTTTGGGGGACTGTCCCCACCCCTTCCCCTTAAACCCCGTGCCTCCTCCAAGCTTCCACATCCTGGAGGAAGACGGCGTCTGACTCCCCGTTATTTTAGGGAGCTCTTTCTCCGAGTTCAGCGTAGGCGCCTGGTGGCTAGCGCATGTCTGCCCCAGGGACAGGTGGCCAAAGCGCTGCTGTCTCCTTGGGCCCAGAGGCTCAGGACAGGCATACTTTCTTCCCAGACTCCTTCCTAAGAGTGGAGGACGTACCCTGCCCTACTCATCCCCTCCTCTCTCCGGAGCAGCCAGGCTTCCGTCTCTCTGCACAGGGAGCGGGTGGCACTTGTATTACCACCAGCCGCTGTGCCTGTCAGGGCCGGCTCTCCTGCTTCGCAACCGTTTCCAGACCAGAAGGCCAACGGCTCCTGCTCTTCTCCCTGGGCAGCGTGCTGCACCTTCCACAGACATACTCCTGGGGAGCGCAGTGAAAGACGTGTCCCTTTCCTTAAGGCTCTTTCCACAGGCGCAAGCGCGCTTCTGTCTCAGGCAGAGGGGTGCTAGGGCAAAGAGGATTTCGCTCCATGCGGGTATCTTTCACCATGCTGCGGAGAGTAGCTCAGGCATTCAGCTGCAGCATCACACACTTCCGATTCTGATTTCCCAACGAATGCTGTGCCTTCCCAGAGGAGATGCCCGGCAAAGAGGCTTTCGCTGTATGCGGGTATCTCCCACCGCGAGACTGGGCTCAGGCAAGCAGCAGAGGAGAGCGCAGAACCGACTCTGATTTCCCAGTGACTGCTTTGCTTTCCCAGAGGTTTTCAGCTTGGCGCAAACCGCACTTCGCTGCTGCTTCCTCAGCAAGGCTTTGGTCGTTCGCTCTGTCGCGGCAGGGAAGAAAAGCCGCGGGAGAGCTGGTGCCTCTTGGGCCTTGCTTTCCCGGGCTCCAAGTTTGCGCCCGGGGTTCACCTTGCTAAGCCGATCTAAGCAGACACAGTCACAACCCTGCAACAGCGTGCATGGCCTAGCATGGCACTCTATGCCTATTACCATCTCCTGGGGTAGGTAAGGCTTTGCTTTTTGTTCCGGCGCTCAGGCAGACTCGGGGTCTAGGCCAGTGCCTTCACCACAGGAGATAGGAGGCGACAAGATCTCTGTACACGGCCCGTGCACTCGATGGGGAACTGTGGGGGACAGTCTCCACTCCATCCTCGGCACACTCCCTGCCACCCACATCGCTTCCACATCTTGGTGGAAGACGGCATCTGACTGCCCGTTTCTCCATGGGGTTGTTTCTGCGAGTTGCGGGTATGGCGCCTCGTGGAACGCACAAGTCTGCCCTTGGGACAGGTGACCAAGGAGATGCTGTCCCATTGGGACCAGAGGCACAGGTCAGGCCTGCCTTCTCTCCAGACTCCTTCCTCAGAGTGGAGCACACTCCCCTGCCCTAGTTATCCCTTCATGTCTCCTTAGACGCCAGGCTTCCATCTCTCCGCACAGGGAGCGGTGGACACTTGTCTTGCTACCGGCCTGCTGTTCGTGCCATGGCAGGCTATCCTGCTTCCCGAGCGTTTCACTACCCCAAGGCCAACGGCCCCTTCTCTTCTCTGTTGGTGTGCCGTGCATTCCCCACACTCCTGCGGAGCACGTGACCGACGTGTGCAACCACGCTTCTCTCTCAGGCAGAGGGGATGCTAGGGCAAAGAGTATTTCGCTCCATGCGGGTATCTTCCAACGTGCCGCGGAGACTAGCTCAGCAAGCAGCAGCAGCATCCCCATACCCAACTCTGATTTCCCAACGAATGCTGTGCTTTCCAAGGGCAGATGACAAGGCAAAGAGGCTTTCGCTGTATGCGGGTTTCTCCCACCGCTACACAGGGCTCAGGCAAGCAGCAGCAGCCCGTAGAACATTTCTCAGCGAATGCTGTGCTTTCGCAGAGGCTTTGGCTTGGAGCGAACATCACTTCGCCGCTGCTTCCTCAGCAAGGCTTCAGTCGCGTCAGGGAAGAAGAGCTTGGGGAGAGCTGGTGCCTCTCGGGCCTTTTTTACCGGGCTCCTTGTTGTGGTGCTGGATTCACCCTGCCAGGCCGAAGTAAGCAGACACAGCCACAACCCTGCAGTAGAGTGCGGAGCCTAGGATGGCACCCTATACACACTACCAACTCCCGGTGTAGGTATCGCTTGGCCTTTTACTCTGGCTCTAAGGCGGACTCGCAGACTAGCCCAGTGCTTTCCCCAAAGGATAGGAGAGGTGACAGGATCCATGCACACCGCCCGTGCACTGAATACGGAGCTTTGCGGGACTGTCCCCACCCCTTCCCCTTAAACCCCGTGCCTCCTCCAAGCTTCCACATCCTGGAGGAAGACGGCGTCTGACTCCCCGTTATTTCAGGCAGCTGTTTCTGCGAGTTCAGCGTAGGCGGCTGGTGGCTAGCGCATGTCTGCCCCAGGGACAGGTGGCCAAAGCGCTGCTGTCTCCTTGGGCCCAGAGGCTCAGGACAGGCATGCTTTCTGCCCAGACTCCTTCCTAAGAGTGGAGCACGCGCCCTGCCCTACTCATCCCCTCCTCTCCCCGGAGCAGCCAGGCTACCATCTCACTGCACATGGAGCGGGTGACACTTGTATTGCCACCGGCCCCTGTGCCTGCCAGGGCCGTCTTTCCGGCGTCGCCACCGTTTCGAGACCAGAAGGCCAACGGCTCCTGCTCTTCTCCCTGGGCAGCGTGCTGCACCTTCCACAGACATGCTCCTGGGGAGCGCAGTGAAAGACGTGTCCCTTTCCTTAAGGCTCTTTCCACAGGCGCAAGCCCGCTTCTCTCTCAGACAGAGGGGTGCTAGGGCAAAGAGGATTTCGCTCCATGCGGGTATCTTCCACCTTGCTGCGGAGACTAGCTCAGGCATTCAGGTGCAGCATCACACACATCCGATTCTGATTTCCCAACGAATGCTGTGCCTTCCCAGAGGAGATGCCCGGGCAAAGAGGCTTTCTCTGTATGCGGGTATCTCCCACCGCGAGACTGGGCTCATGCAAGCAGCAGAAGAGACCGCAGGACCGACTCTGATTTCCCAGTGACTGCTTTGCTTTCCCAGAGGTTTTCAGCTTGGCGCAAACCGCACTTCGCCTCTGCTTCCTCAGCAAGGCTTTGG
The DNA here is from genome assembly GCF_030435805.1 of Mustela lutreola. Lineage (NCBI taxonomy): Eukaryota > Metazoa > Chordata > Mammalia > Carnivora > Mustelidae > Mustela > Mustela lutreola. The sequence goes on along the minus strand of NC_081299.1, from coordinate 118,234,272 downwards.
TCTTTCGCTCTGTCGCGGAAGGGAAGAAAAGCCGCGGGAGAGCTGGTGCCTCTTGGGCCTTGCTTTCCCGGGCTCCAAGTTTGCGCCCGGGGTTCACCTTGCTAAGCCGATCTAAGCAGACACAGTCACAACCCTGCAGTCGCGTGCGTGGCTTAGCATGGCACTCTATGCCTATTACCATCTCCTGGGGTAGGTGAGGCTTTGCTTTTTGTTCCGGCGCTCAGGCTGACTCGGGGTCTGGGCCAGTGCCTTCACCACAGGAGAGAGGTGGCGACAGGATCCCTGGACACGGCCTGTGCACTGGGATGGGGAACTGTGGGGGACAGTCTCCACTCCATCCTCGGCACACTCCATGCCACCCACAAGCTGCCACATCTTGGTGGAAGACAGCATCTGACTGCCCGTTTTCCATGGAGTTGTTTCTGCGAGTTGTGGGTATGGCGCCTGGTGGCAAGCCCAAGTCTGCCCTTGGGACAGGTGGCCAAGGAGATGCTGTCCCCTTCGGACCAGAGGCACAGGACAGGCCTGCCTTCTGCCCAGACTCCTTCCTCAGAGTGGAGCACAAGCCCGTGCCCTAGTCGTCCCCTCATGTCTCCTTAGCAACAAGGATTCCATCTCTCCGGACAGGGAGCGGTGGACACTTGTCTTCCACAGGCCTTCTACTCGAGCCACGGCAGGCTCTCCTGCTTCCCGAAAATTTCATGACCCCAAGGCCAACGGCTCCTTCTCTTTTCTGTGGGCGGCTTGCCGTGTTTCCCCAAACTTGCTCCAGGGGAGCGCAGTGACAGATGTGTGCAACCAAGCTTCTCTCTCGGGCAGAGGGGATGCTAGGGCAAAGAGTATTTGGCTCCATGCGGTTATCTTCCACCGTGCCATGGAGACTAGCTCAGCAAGCAGCACATGCATCCCCAAACCCAACTCAGATTTCCCAACGAATGCTGTGCTTTCCAAGGGCAGATGCCAAGGCAAAGAGGCTTTCGCTTTATGCGGGTTTCTCCCACCGCTACACAGGGCTCAGGCAAGCAGTAGCAGCCCGCAGAACATTTTTTCGCCGCTGCTTCTTCAGCAAGGCTTCAGCCGCGTCAGGGAAGAAGAGCTGAAGGAGAGCTAGTGCCTCTTGGGCCTTTTTTCCCAAGCTCCATGTTCGCGTACTGGATACACCCTGCCAGGCCGAACTAAGCAGACACAGCCACAACCCTGCAGTAGCGTGCGGTGCCTAGGATGGCACCCTATACACACTACCATCTCTCGGTGTAGGCATCGCTTGGCCTTTTATTCTGGCGCTCAGGCGGACTCGCGGACTGGACCAGTGCTTTCACCACAGGAAAGGAGACGTGACAGGATCCCTGCACACGGCCCGTACACTGGGATGGGGAACTGTGGGGGACAGTCTCCACTCCTTCCTTGGCACACTCCCTGCCACCCACATCGCTGCCACATCTTGGTGGAAGACGGCATCTGACTGCCCGTTTTTCCATCGGGCTGTTTCTGCGAGTTACGGATATGGCACCTGGTGGCAAGCCCAAGTCTGCCCTTGGGACAGGTGGCCAAGAAGATGCTGTCCCCTTGGGACCAGAGGCACAGGACAGGCCTGCCTTCTTCCCAGACTCCTTCCTCAGAGTGGAGCACACTCCCCTGCCCTTGTTATCCTTCATGTCTCCTTAGCAGCCAGGCTTCCATCTCTCCGGACAGGGAGCGGGGGACTCTTGTCTTGCTACCGGCCTGCTGTTCGTCCCATGTCAGGCTACCCTGCTTCCCGAGCCTTTCCCGACCCAGAGGCCAACGGCTCCTTCTCTTCTCTGTGGGCGGCGTGCTGTGCCTTCCCCACACTTGCTCCTGGGGAGCGCGGTGACCTACGTGTGCAACCACGCTTCTCTCTCAGGCAGAGGGGATGCTAGGGCAAAGAGTATTTCGCTCCCTGCGGGTATCTTCCACCGTGCCGTGGAGACTAGCTCAGCAAGCAGCAGCAGCATCCCCATACCCAACTCAGATTTCCCAATGAATGCTGTGCTTTCCAAGGGCAGATGACAAGGCAAAGAGGCTTTCGCTGTATGCGGGTTTCTCCCACCGCTACACAGGGCTCAGGCAAGCAGCAGCAGCCCGTAGAACATTTCTCAGCGAATGCTGTGCTTTCGCAGAGGCTTTAGCTTGGAGCGAACATCACTTCGTCGCTGCTTACTCAGCATGGCTTCAGTTGCATCAGGGAAGAAGAGCTGCGGGAGAGCTGGTGCCTCTCGGGCCTTTTTTTACCGGGCTCCTTGTTGTGCTGGATTCACCCTGCCAGGCCGAAGTAAGGAGACACAGCCACAACCCTGCAGTAGCGTGCGGAGCCTAGGATGGCACCCTATACACACTACCAACTCCCGGTGTAGGTATCGCTTGGCCTTTTACTCTGGCTCTAAGGCGGACTCGCGGACTAGCCCAGTGCTTTCCCCAAAGGATAGGAGAGGTGACAGGATCCATGCACACCGCCCGTGCACTGAATAGAGAGCTTTGCGGGACTGTCCCCACCCCTTCCCCTTAAGCCCCGTGCCTCCTCAAAGCTTCCACATCCTGGAGGAAGACGGCGTCTGACTCCCCGTTATTTCAGGGAGCTGTTTCTGCGAGTTCAGCGTAGGCGGCTGGTGGCTAGCGCATGTCTGCCCCAGGGACAGGTGGCCAAAGCGCTGCTGTCTCCTTGGGCCCAGAGGCTCAGGACAGGCATGCTTTCTGCCCAGACTCCTTCCTAAGTGTGGAGCACGCGCCCTGCCCTACTCATCCCCTCCTCTCTCCGGAGCAGCCAGGCTTCCGTCTCTCTGCACAGGGAGCGGGTGACACCTGTATTGCCACCGGCCCCTGTGCCTGTCAGGGCCGGCTCTCCGGCTTCGGCACCGTTTCGAGACCAGAAGGCCAACGGCTCCTGCTCTTCTCCCTTCGCAGCGTGCTGCACCTTCCACAGACATGCTCCTGGGGAGCACAGTGAAAGACGTGTCCCTTTCCTTAAGGCTCTTTCCACAGGCGCAAGCCCGCTTCTCTCTCAGGCAGAGGGGTGCTAGGGTAAAGAGGATTTCGCTCCATGCGGGTATCTTCCACCATGCTGCGGAGACTAGCTCAGGCATCAGCTGCAGCATGACACACTTCCGATTCTGATTTCCCAACGAATGCTGTGCCTTCCCAGAGGAGATGCCCGGGCAAAGAGGCTTTCGCTGTATGCGGGTATCTCCCACCGCGAGACTGGGCTCAGGCAAGCAGCAGAAGAGACCACAGAACCGACTCTGATTTCCCAGCAACTGCTATGCTTTCCCAGAGGTTTTCAGCTTGGCGCAAACCGCACTTCGCTGCTGCTTCCTCAGCAAGGCTTTGGTCGTTCGCTCTGTCGCGGAAGGGAAGAAAAGCCGCGGGAGAGCTGGTGCCTCTTGGGCCTTGCTTTCCCGGGCTCCATGTTTGCGCCCGGGGTTCACCTTGCTAAGCCGATCTAAGCAGACACAGTCACAACCCTGCAGCAGCGTGCGTGGCCTAGCATGGCACTCTATGCCTATTACCATCTCCTGGGGTAGGTAAGGCTTTGCTTTTTGTTCCGGCGCTCAGGCAGACTGGGGTCTAGGCCAGTGCCTTCACCACAGAGAGAGGAGGAGACAGGATCCCTGGACACGGCCCGTGCTCTGGGATGGGGAATTGTGGGGGACAGTCTCCACTCCATCCTCGGCACACTCCCTGCCACCCACAAGCTGCCACATCTTGGTGGAAGACGGCATCTGACTGCCCGTTTCTCCATGGAGTTTTTTCTGCGAGTTGTGGGTATGGCGCCTGGTGGCAAGCCCAAGTCTGCCCTTGGGATAGGTGGCCAAGGAGATGCTGTCCCCTTCGGATCAGAGGCACAGGACAGGCCTGCCTTCTGCCCAGACTCCTTCCTCAGAGTGGAGCACACGCCCGTGCCCTAGTCGTCCCCTCATGTCTCCTTAGCAACCAGGCTTCCATCTCTCTGGACAGGGAGCGGGGGACACTTGTCTTGCCACCGGCCTGCTGTTCGTGCCATGGCAGGCTATCCTGCTTCCCGAGCGTTTCCCGACCCAGAGGCCAACGGCTCCTTCACTTAACTGGGGGCGGCGTGCCGTGCCTTCCCCACCCTTGCTCCTGGGGTGCGCGGTGATAGACGTGTGCAACCACGCTTCTCTCTCAGGCAGAGGGGATGCTAGGGCAAAGAGTATTTCGCTCCATGCGGGTATCTTCCACCGTGCCGTGGAGACTAGCTCAGCAAGCAGCACCTGCATCCCCAAATCCAAGTCAGATTTCACAACGAATGCTGTGCTCTCCAAGGGCAGATGACAAGGCAAAGAGGCTTTCGCTCTATACGGGTTTCTCCCACCGCGAGACAGGGCTCAGGCAAGCAGCAGCAGCCCGCAGAACATTTCTCAGCGAATACTGTGCTTTCGCGAAGGCTTTGGCTTGGAGCGAACATCACTTCGCCGCTGCTTCATCAGCAAGGCTTCAGTCGCGTCACGGAAGAAGAGCTGCGGGAGAGCTGGTGCCTCTTGGGCCTTTTTACCCGGGCTCCTTGTTCGCGTCCTGGATTCACCCTGCCAGGCCGAACTAAGCAGACACAGCTACAACCCTGCAGCAGCGTGCGGTGCCTAGGATTGCACCCTATACACACTACTATCTCCCGGTGTAGGCATCGCTTGGCCTTTTACTCTGGCGCTCAGGCGGACTCGCCGACTAGACCAGTGCTTTCACCACAGGAAAGGAGACGTGACAGGATCCCTGCACACGGCCCGTGCACTGGGATGGGGAACTGTGGGGGACAGTCTCCATTCCTTCCTTGGCACACTCCCTGCCACCCACATCACTGCCACATCTTGGTGGAAGACGGCATCTGACTGCCCGTTTCTCCATCGGGCTGTTTCTGCGAGTTACGGGTATGGCACCTGGTGGCAAGCCCAAGTCTGCCCTTGGGACAGGTGGCCAAGAAGATGCTGTCCCCTTGGGACCAGAGGCACAGGACAGGCCTGCCTTCTTCCCAGACTCCTTCCTCAGAGTGGAGCACACGCCCCTGCCCTAGACGTCCCCTCATGTCTCCTTAGCAGCCAGGCTTCCATCTCTCTGGACAGGGAGCGGGGGACACTTGTCTTGCCACCGCCCTGTTGATCGTGCCACGGCACGCTATGCTGCTTCCCGAGCATTTCATGACCCCAAGGCCAACGGCTCCTTCTCTTCTCTGTGGGCGGCGTGCCGTGCCTTCCCACACTTGCTCCTGGGGAGCGCGGTGACCGACGTGTGCAACCACGCTTCTCTCTCAGGCAGAGGGAATGCTAGGGCAAAGAGTATTTCACTCCATGCGGGTATCTTCCACCGTGAGGCGGAGACTAGCTCAGCAAGCAGCAGCAGCATTCCCATACCCAACTCAGATTTCCCATGAATGCTGTGCTTTCCAAGGGCAGATGACAAGGCAAAGAGGCTTTCGCAGTATGCGGGTTTCTCCCACCGCTACACAGGGCTCAGGCAAGCAGCAGTAGCCCGTAGAACATTTCTCAGCGAATGCTGTGCTTTCGCAGAGGCTTTAGCTTGGAGCGAACATCACTTCGCCGCTGCTTCCTCAGCATGGCTTCAGTCGCATCACGGAAGAAGAGCTGCGGGAGAGCTGGTGCCTCTTGGGCCTTTTTTACCGGGCTCCTTGTTCGCGTGCTGGATTCACCCTGCCAGGCCAAACTAAGCAGACACAGCCACAACCCTGCAGTAGCGTGCGGAGCCTAGGATGGCACCCTATACACACTACCATCTCCCGGTGTAGGCATCGCTTGGCCTTTTACTCTGGCGCTCAGGCGGAATCGCGGACAAGCCCAGTGCTTTCTCCACAGGAAAGGAGAGGTGACAGTATCCCTGCACACCGCCCATGCACTGAATAGGGACTTTGGGGGACTCTCCCCACCCCTTCCCCTTAAACCCCGTGCCTCCTCCAAGCTTCCACATCCTGGAGGAAGACGGCGTCTAACTCCCCGTTATTTCAGGGAGCTGTTTATGCGAGTACAAAAGTCCTTTTTAAGAGGCAGTTGGCTGTTTAAACCAAAAGTACAACTCACTGAGAGAATCGCTGCATTATCTATTGGGGTAGAAAGGACCTGGAATGTAGAAAGACCCATTCTGCAGAGGAAAAAATAGAATTACTAACAGGCCTCATGCTTTGCACAGTCAGTGGCTAGAATCCCTGCCTCATGAGACCCTGTGCTAGAAGGCCGCTAGAACCATGTCAACTACGTTAGTCTATCTTGGAAGCCAACAAGTGTTTGCCCAGCTAAGAGCACGGTAACAATCAGTCACGTTATGCTATAATGACTGTCGATATCTTTAAAAGCCTTGTCAAGTTCCTTTTTGAGTAACCCTCACCCCACCCTTAGAGAAATTTATCTGTGGTTCACCTCTTTGAAATACCTCACTGTTGTTCCACATTTACCATAGCCAAAAAAAAAAAAAAAAAAAAAAAGCTTTTTATAAACAAAGTGTTCAGAATGGGGCGCCAATGTAAACAATGAGAGTTTTCGCTGCCCGGAAAGCTTTTTTGCAGTAACAGCTGTAAGCAATCAGGTCAGACAGAGCCAAGGGCTCGAGGGATTTTTAAAATTACAAAAACCGAACCAAATCAAACCAAAACAAAAATCAAAACCAATGGCCAAGATTTCAAGTTTGCTACTAAAGGTATGACATTCTCCTAAGACATGCGCGTGACTTGATCAATATATTTATATATTTATATTTGAAGAATAAGGAACTATTATTGCAGCAAATCCACGTTGATTATAAATTACCAGATATGGGGCTCCTGGGTGCCTCAGTGGTTTAGGCCTCTGCCTTCGGCTCAGGTCATGATTACAGAGTCCTGGGATGGAGAGCCTATCAGGCTCTCTGCTCAGCGGGGAGCCTGCATCCCCCCCCCTCTGTCTTTCTCTCTACCTAATTGTGAACAGTCAAATGGGTAAATAAGATTTTTAAAAAAAGAATTACTAGTTGTGAAATACATCGAGGGTACGGGGAGGAAAATGATTTCACCTGATCAGACTAGGATGTGGTTGAAGCCTGAATTAAAGTGCTATAAAAATAGTAAAGACCTTGGAAATATATGGGGAAAAATCCCTAGAAAAACAGCATTAATAACTGGCTGCTCTTTTATGATCCAGATCTAGCGGTAGGCAAAGAAGAGCTGGTTTTAGCCAGAGGATGAACTCCGATTGTCTTCATGATCTTGCATTTCATGCAAGCCAGGCATGGGGCTCTGCACTAGAGCTGCAAATTCTGGGGGGCCCTCACTGTCCCTTTTCTCTTCTCAGCGGGACTACGGGCATGTCCGCGGTTCAGTGTGACAGGCTTTACCACAGGGAGATAAAAGACTGCCAAGGGTAGGTTGGAGCTGGGAAAAGCCACTTAGGAACTGATTTTCAGGGGAGGTGATAGACAAGGGCAAAGCGAGGAATGAGGATGAGTGTGTCAAGTTTCAAAGTACCAGGAGGCAGCACAGTGCATTCGGGAAACTACAGCAAGTTCATGACAACCGACAGCTGATCTCACAGCATCACCTGCGGATGGAGGCTGAGCCCCGGGGTTAACACTGGGGCTGAGATGGTTTGTATACTATGCCTAGGAGGTGAGGTACTACACTGTGGGGGCACAGGGAGCTACTGGAGGATTTCAAATATCAGAATCATAACCATAATAGAGTATTTAATTGCATCCTAGCTTTCATCAAGGGTAAGATGCAGTATAGTTTATGATCGACTAAGAAAGAGAAATGCTGCCAGTTAAACTAAGATATATCCTCAAGTGCAACGTGAATGCCACCTTAAGACATATTAAAATTGGGGGGGAGGACAAATCTTAGAACAAGTAAATAGTGGAACTAGAATAATTAAGAAAGTTCGAACACTTGGATCAACTTAAAAAGTGATTATTGCTTATCATGTGCCCCAAACTATATTAAGTCTTAGAACAAGAGACGTTCTCATCTTGATGCCCTGCAGCTGCTAGACCCAAGGTACAGAGGGCAGTAGCCAATGACCAGCAGGCCACAAGTGCCATGTGCAGACTCTAAGAGCAACTGCCTTTGAGAGAGGAAACGGTTGAGAGTGGGCTTTCTGAGGTAGAGAATTATTAGCTGGGAAAGTAGGAAAACTGACACAGAATCGGAATTGATGCCCCTACATGACAGAGTTGGTGAAACTTCCGTTCTCAGAGGTATTGAGGCTCCTCAGAAATGTATTTTTCATTTTGGACAGAACATTCAGGATAAACATGATCTGTTCGAGTTCCTGGTTCTCTCATCAGGACTGTTTCCTAGCCTTCATGGGCACAAGAAAAGGGTTTTGAAAGTCCAGAGTAAATCCTGACAAAAGCAAAGTACGGTATCTATGAAAAACTAACCACTCAGAAGAGAACAACAGATAAAAGGCCAGGCCGACCTGACCCTGCAGGATAGGTAAGGTTGGTCCGGCAACAGGGGTAGAGGGGAAGTGCCCATCTCCTGCTAGAAGAGCTAGAGAAGACCCCTTCCGGAGAGACCACCAGGAGAGGAGAGCAGTAGGTGCTGATGATGAAAAATATTTTAATCAGCAGAGAAGGTCAAAATGACAAAGTTCTAGGATCAGAGTAAACATATGGAATTAAAAAATAAAAAAATTAAAAAAAAAAAGATTTTTTTGAAAGGACTTTTTTTTTTTAAAGGACTTTAAACAAAAGTCCTTTTTAAGAGACAGTTGGCTGTTTAAACCAAAAGTACAACTCACTGAGAGAATCGCCGCATTATTTATTGGGGTGAAAGGACCTGGAATGTAGAAAGACCCATTCTGCAGAGGAAACAAGAGAATCACTAACAGGCCTCATGCCTTGCACAGCCAGTGGCTAGAATCCCTGCCTCATGAGACCCTTTGCTAGAAGGCCGCTAGAACCATCTCAACTATGTTAGTCTATCTTGGAAGCCAACAAGTGTTTGCCCAGTTAAGAGCACGGTAACAATCAGTCACGTTATGCTATAATGACTGTCGATATCTTTAAAAGCCTTGTCAAGTTCCTTTTTGAGTAACCCTCACCCCACCCTTAGAGAAATTTATCTGTGGTTCACCTCTTTGAAATACCTCATTGATGTTCCACATTTACCATACCCCCCCCAAAAAAAAGCTTTTTATAAACAAAGTGTTCAGAAGGGGGAGCCACTGTAAACAATGAGAGTTTTCGCTGCCAGGACAACTTTGTTGCAGAAACAGCTGAAAGTATTCAGGTCAGACATAGCCAAGGGCTGGAGGGATCTTTAACATTACAAAAACCGAACCAAATCAAACCAAAACAAAAATCAAAACCAATGGCCAAGATTTCAAGTTTGCTACTAAAGGTATGACATTCTCCTAAGACATGCGTGTGATTTGATCAATATATTTATATATTTATATTTGAAGAAGAAGGAACTATTTGATGCAGCAAATCCACGTTGATTAAAAATTACCAGATATGGGGCTCCTGGGTGGCTCAGTGGTTTAGGCCTCTGACTTCGGCTCAGGTCATGATTTCAGGGTCATGGGATGGAGCCCCACATCAGGCTCTATGCTCAGCGGGGAGCCTGCTTCCCCCTCTCTCTCTGCCTGCCTCTCTTCCTACTTCTGATCTGTCAAATGGGTAAATAAGATCTTTAAAAAAAGAATTACTAAGTGTGAAATACATCGAGGGTATGGGAAGGAAAATGATTTCAGCTGATCTGACTAGGAAGTGGTTGAAGCCTGAATTAAAGTGCTATAAAAAGAGTAAAGACCTGGGAAATATATGGGGAAAAAATCCCTAGAAAAATAGCATTAATAACTGTCTGCTCTTTAATGATCCAGATCCTGCGGTAGGCAAAGAAGAGCTGGTTTTAGCCAGAGGATGATCTCTGTTTGTCTTCATGACCTGGCATTTCCTGCAAGCCAGGCATGGGGCTCTGCACTAGAGCTGCAAATTCTGGGGGGCCCTCACTGTCCCTTTTCTCTTCTCAGCGGGACTACGGGCATGTCCGCGGTTCAGTGTGACAGGCTTTACCACAGAGAGATAAAAGACTGCCAAGGGTAGGTTGGAGCAGGGAAAAGCCACTTAGGAACTGATTTTCAGGGGAGGTGATAGACAAGGGCAAAGCGAAGAATGAGGATGAGAGTGTCAAGTTTCAAAGTGCCAGGAGGCAGCACAGTGCATTCGGGAAACTACAGCAAGTTCATGACAACCGACAGCTGATCTCAGCATCACCTGCGGATGGAGGCTGAGCCGCGGGGTTAACACTGGGGCTGGGATGGTTTGTATACTATGCCTAGGAGGTGAGGTACTACACTGAAGGGGCACAGGGTGCTAAAGGAGGATTTCAAATATCAGAATCATAACCATAATAGAGTATTTAATTGCATCCTAGCTTTCATCAGTTAATATGCACTATAGTTTATGTTCGACTAAGAAAGAGAAATGCTGTCAGTTAAACTAAGAAGTGTCCTCAAGTGCAAGCTGAGTGCCACCTTAAGAGATATTAAAATAGGGGGGGGGACGACAAAGAATATTTTAATCAAAAGAGAAGGTCGAAATGACAAAGTTCCAGATTCAGAGTAAACATATGGGATTAAAAAATAAAAAATGAAAAAAAAAGATTTTTTTTTTTTTGAAATTGATGAATTTCCAGATCCTAAGTCATGTTTGGTGGGGTGAGGTTCAGAACTGACGACTAAAGAAAGAATTCTTAAGACATCTTTGGTGCAAAATGGTGGTTTATTAAAGCACGGGGACAGGACCCATGGGCAGGAAGAGCTGCTGCCCCAGGCATGTGAGGAGTGGCTGGTTATATACGCAGGAGTTGGGTAGGTGAGGACAAAGGGTTGTTCAGAAGGGCTATTGGGATAAAGAAGACTGTCAGGATATGGAAGGCCTGGTTACTATCAAGCCAAGGCCACTTTCCCTCTAATGAGGCACTAACATAAATTCAATTGGGAGTCTCCTGGTGGAATGTTACATTCCTGCTATCAAACGTCCTTGTTAGCGATATTTAGGTCTTAAAAGAAATTTAACTTTATTTACTTTTCCTTCTACCTGCATCTCCTTCGGTTTTTTTTATGGAGGGGAGGGCTTGAGGAACTGAGTTATGTATCTTTGGAAATTGGGCTATTGATAAGGCAACTTCTTTGTTGTAAATGTCAAGGACATTTGTAAACCAAGAGAGACTCCTGCCTTGCAGGACTGTGATCTCTGCAAGATAACCATTTGCTCTTCTTTTAGGGCAGTCAGGGGTGCCTGTGAAATGTCACACATATTACCAAGGGGAATGGGTAGAGAAGGGGTGCAAGGCACAGCCCCTGCTCTGTTCTCAGCCAGCCTCATGCTCCCTCATCAAAAGGACGTTTTTTTAAAGGACTTTAAAGAAAAGTCCTTTTTAAGAGACAGCTGGCTGCTTAAACCAAAAGTACAAAACACTGAGAGAATCGCCGCATTATTTATTGGGGTGAAAGGACCTGGAATGTAGAAAGACCCATTCTGCAGAGGAAAAAATAGAATCACTAGCAGGCCTCATGCCTTGCACAGCCAGTGGCTAGAATCCCTGCCTCATGAGACCCTGTGCTAGAAGGCCGCTAGAACCATCTCAACTATGTTAGTCTATCTTGGAAGCCAACAAGTGTTTGCCCAGCTAAGAGCACGGTAACAATCAGTCACGTTATGTTATAATGACTGTCTATATCTTTAAAAGCCTTGTCAAGTTCCTTTTTGAGTAACCCTCACACCACCCTTAGAGAAATTTATCTGTGGTTCACCTCTTTGAAATACCTCATTGTTGTTCCAAATTTACCATACCCCCCCCCAAAAAAAAAACCTTTTATTAACAAAGTGTTCAGAAGGGGGCGCCACTGTAAACAATGAGAGTTTTCGCTGCCAGGACAACTTTGTTGCAGAAACAGCTGAAAGCAATCAGGTCAGACAGAGTCAAGGGCTGGAGGGATTCTTAAAATTACACAAAACCAAACCAAATCAATCCAAAACAAAAATCATAACCAATGGCCAAGATTTCAAGTTTGCTACTAAAGGTATGACATTCTCCTAAGACATGCGTGTGACTTGATCAATATATTTATATATTTATATTTGAAAAAGAAGGAACTATTTGATGCAGCAAATCCACGTTGATTAAAAATTACCAGATATGGGGCTGCTGGGTGGCTCAGTGGTTTAGGCCTCTGCCTTCGGCTCAGGTCATGATTACAGGGTCCTGGGATGGAGCCCCAAATCAGGCTCTCTGCTCAGCGGGGAGCCTGCTTCCCCCTCTCTCTCTGCCTGCCTCTCTACCTACTTGTGATCTGTCAAATGGGTAAATAAGATCTTTAAAAAAAGAATTACTAAGTGTGAAATACATCGAGGGTATGGGAAGGAAAATGATTTCACATGATCAGACTAGGAAGTGGTTGAAGCCTGAATTAAAGTGCTATAAAAAGAGAAAAGACCTGGGAAATGTATGGGGAAAAAATCACTAGAAAAACAGCAATAATAACTGGCTGCTCCTAATTGATCCAGATCCTGCGGTAGGCAAAGTAGAGCTGGTTTTAGCCAGAGGATGATCTCTGTTTGTATTCATGATCTGGCATTTCCTGCAAACCAGGCATGGGGCTCTGCACTAGAGCTGCAAATGCTGGGGGGCCCTCACTGTCCCTTTTCTCTTCTCAAGGGGACAACGGACATATCCATGGTGCAGTGTGACAGCCTTTACCACAGGGAGATAAAAGACTGCCAAGTGTAGTTTGGAGCTGGGAAAAGCCACTTATGAACTGATTTTCAGGGGAGGTGATAGACAAGGGCAAAGCAAAGAGTGAGGATGAGTGCGTCAAGTTTCAAAGTGCCAGGAGGCAGCACAGTGCATTCGGGAAACTACGGCAAGTTCATGACAACCGACAGCTGATCTCACAGCATCACCTGCGGATGGAGGCTGAGCCCCGGGGTTAACACTGGGGGTCAGATGGTTTGTATACTATGCCGAGGAGGTGAGGTACTACACTGTGGGGGGACAGGGAGCTACCAGAGGATTTCAATATCAGAATCGTAACCATAATAGAGTATTTAATTGCATCCGAGCTTTCATCAAGGGTAAGATGCACTATAATTTATGTTCGACTAAGAGAAATGCTGTCAGTAAAACTAAGATATGTCATCAAGTGCAACGTGAGTTCCACCTTAAGAGATATTAAAATGGGGGGGGGGACAATTCTTAGAACAAGTAAACAGTGGAACTAGAATAATTAAGAAAGGTCGAACACTTGGATCAACAAAATAAGTGATTATTGCTTCCCATGTGCCCCAAACTATATTAAGTCTTAGAACAAGAGACGTTCTCATCTTGATGCCCCGCAGCTGTTAGACCCAAGGTACAGAGGGCAGTAGCCAACGACCAGCAGGCCCCAAGTGCCATGTGCAGACTCTAAGAGCAACTGCCTTTGAGAGAGGAAACGGTTGAGCGTGGGCTTGCTGAGGTAGAGAATTATTAGCTGGGAAAGGAGGAAAATTGACACAGAATTGGAATTGATGCCCCTTACATGACAGAGTTGGTGAAACTTCCCTTCTCAGAGATCTTGAGTCTCCTCAGAAATGTATTTTTCATTTTGGATGGAACATTCAGGATAAATATGATCTGTTCGAGTTTCTGGTTCTCTCATCAGGACAGTTCTTAGGCTTCAGTGGCACAACTAAAGGGTTTTGATAGTCCAGAGTAAATCCTGACAATGGCAAAGCCCGATCTATGAAAAACTAACCACTCAGAAGAGAACAACAGATAAAAGGCCAGGCCGACCTGACCCTGCAGGATAAGTAAGGTTGGTCCGGCAACAGGGGTAGAGGGGAAGTGCCCATCCCCTGCAAGAAGAGCTAGAGAAGACCCCTTCCAGAGAGACCACCAGGAGAGGAGAGAAGTAGGTGCTGATGATGAAGAATATTTTAATCAGCATAGAAGGTCAAAATGACAAAGTTCCAGGATCAGAGTAAACATATGGGATTAAAAAGTAAAAAAAAAAAAAAAAAAAAAAAATTTTTTTTGAAAGGACTTTTTTTTTTTAAAGGACTTTATACAAAAGTCCTTTTTAAGAGACAGTTGGCTGTTTAAACCAAAAGTACAACTCACTGAGAGAATCGCTGCATTATTTATTGGGGTAGAAAGGACCTGGAATGTAGAAAGACCCATTCTGCAGAGGAAAAAATAGAATCACTAACAGGCCTCATGCCTTGCACAGCCAGTGGCTAGAATCCCTGCCTCATGAGACCCTGTGCTAGAAGGCCGCTAGAACCATGTCAACTACGTTAGTTTATCTTGGAAGCCAACAAGTGTTTGCCCAGTTAAGAGCACGGTAACAATCAGTCACGTTATGTTATAATGATTGTTGATATCTTTAAAAGCCTTGTCAAGTTCCTTTTTGAGTAACCCTCACCCTACCCTTAGAGAAATTTATCTGTGGTTCACCTCTTTGAAATACCTCATTGTTGTTCCATATTTACCATAATCAACAACAAAAAAAAAAAGCTTTTTATGAACAAAGTGTTCAGAAGGGGGCGCCACTGTAAACAATGAGAGTTTTCGCTACCCGGACACCTTTGTTGCAGAAACAGCTGAAAGCAATCAGGTCAGACAGAGCCAAGGACTGGAGGGATTTTTAAAATTACAAAAACCGAACCAAAACAAACCAAAACAAAAATCAAAACCAATGGCCAATATTTCAAGTTTGCTACTAAAGGTATGACATTCAACTAAGACATGCGCGTGATTTAATCAATATATTTACATATTTATATTTGAAGAAGAAGGAACTATTTGATGCAGCAAATCCACGTTGATTATAAATTACCAGATATGTGGCTCCTGGGTGGCTCAGTGCTTTAGGCCTCGGTCTTCGGCTCAGGTCATGATATCAGGGTCCTGGGATGGAGCGCCACATCGGGCTCTCTGCTCAGCGGGGAGCCTGCATCCCCCCCCCCCCCTCTGTCTTTCTCTCTACCTACTTGTGATCTGTCAAATGGGTAAATAAGTTTTTTTAAAAAAGAATTACTAGGTGTGAAATACATCGAGGGTATGGGAAGGAAAATGATTTCACCTGATCAGACTAGGAAGTGGTTGAAGCCTGAATTAAAGTGCTATAAAAAGAGTAAAGACCTGGGAAATATATGGGGAAACAATCCCTAGAAAAACAGCAATAATAACTGGCTGCTCTTTATTGATCCAGATCCTGCGGTAGGTAAAGAAGAGCTGGTTTTAGCCAGAGGATGATCTCCGTTTGTCTTCATGATCTGGCATTTCTTGCAAGCCAGGCATGGGGCTCTGCACTAAAGCTGCAAATGCTGGGGGGCCCTCACTGTCCCTTTTCTCTTCTCAGTGGGACAATGGGCATGTCCATGGTGCAGTGTGACAGTCTTTACCACAGGGAGATAAAAGACTGCCAAGGGTAGGTTGGAGCTGGGAAAAGCCACTTAGGAACTGATTTTCAGGGGAGGTGATGGACAAGGGCAAAGCAAAGAATGAGGATGAGAGTGTCAAGTTTCAAAGTGCCAGGAGGCAGCACAGTGCATTCGGGAAGCTACAGCACGTTCATGACAACGGACAGCTGATCTCACAGCATCACCTGGGGATGGAGGCTGAGCCCCGGGGTTAAAACTGGGGCTGAGATTGTTTGTATGCTATGCCGAGGTGAGGTACTACACTGTAGGGGCACAGGGAACTACCGGAGGATTTCAAATATCAGAATCATAACCATAATAGAGTATTTAATTGCATCCGAGCTTTCATCAAGGGTAAGATGCACTATAGTTTATGTTCGACTAAGAAAGAAAAATGCTGTCAGTTAAACTAAGATATATCCTCAAGTGCAAGGTGAATGCCACCTTAAGACATATTAAAATGGGGGGGGGAGCACAAATCTTAGAACAAGTAAACAGTGGAACTAGAATAATTAAAAAAGGTCGAACACTTGGATCAACTTAAAAAGTGAATATTGCTTCCCAAGTGCCCCAAACTATATTAAGTCTTAGAACAAGAGACGTTCTCATCTTGATGCCCCGCAGCTGTTAGACCCAAGGTACAGAGGGCAGTAGCCAACGACCAGCAGGCCCCAAGTGCCATGTGCAGACTCTAAGAGCAACTGCCTTTGAGAGAGGAAACGGTTGAGAGTGGGCTTTCTGAGGTAGAGAATTATTAGCTGGGAAAGTAGGAAAATTGACACAGAATCGGAATTGATTCCCCTACATGACAGATTTGGTGAAACTTCCCTTCTCAGAGATCTCGAGGCTCCTCAGAAATGTATTTTTCATTTTGGACAGAACATTCAGGATAAACATGATCTGTTCGAGTTCGTGGTTCTCTCATCAGGACTGTTTCCTAGGCTTCACTGGCACAAGAAAAGGGTTTTGAAAGTCCAGGGTAAATCCTGACAAAAGCAAAGCACGGAATCTATGAAAAACTAACCACTCAGAAGAGAAAAACAGATAAAAGGCCAGGCCGACCTGACCCTGCAGGATAGGTAAGGTTGGTCCGGCAACACGGGTAGAGGGGAAGTGCCCATCTCCTGGTAGTAGAGCTAGAGAAGACCCCTTCTGGAGAGACCACCAGGAGAGGAGAGCAGTAGGTGCTGATGATGAAGATTATTTTAATCAAAAGAGAAAGTTAAAGTGACAAAGTTCCAGGATCAGAGTAAACATATGGGATTAAAAAATAAAAAAATTAAAAAAAATATTTTTTTGAAAGGACTTTTTTTTTTAAAGGACTTTAAACAAAAGTCCCTTTTAAGAGACAGTTGGCTGTTTAAACCAAATGTACAACTCACTGAGAGAATCGCTGCATTATTTTTGGGGGTAGAAAGGACCTGGAATGTAGAAAGACCCATTCTGCAGAGGAAAAAATAGAATCACTAACAGGCCTCATGCCTTGCGCAGCCAATGGTTAGAATCCCTGCCTCATGAGACCATTTTAAAAGCTGTACTCATAATGGAACAGAAGGTGTCATTTCCCTATAATTTTATATATGTCATTAATTTGCTGCAAAGCCCAAGAGCACTGGAAGCAGAAACTGGGACCAAAGAGTGAGCACCCTGTTTGACAAGAGCGACCAGGCACCTCTTCTTCAGATGCAGGGGGAGCCCTGGCGTGCTGACTCCTCCCTTCTTCCTTTCCCCTTTCCTCCCTCCCTCCCTCTTCCCTTCCCCTCTCTCCATCCCTGGTGGTGCCCTTTCCCGATGCCCACTTCATCCCTTTTCCTTTCTACATGCCTGTCTTCTAGAGTTTCTTCTCTCCTCCCAATTACTTCCCTTCGTCTGAATCTCCTCTTTGGTCCCTTTGTCCCTGCTCTCTGCTCCTCCTCCCCTTCCCTGGCCCCTGTTCAGCTCCATCCAGACTGCAGGCAGAGCTGGACAAACACTCTCACTCACTAGCTCAGCCACCCTCCAGAGAAGTCACTCTTCGGTGGCCACCTTCCTGACCCCTGGTCCTTTCTCCACTTATTCAGCTATTGCTCTGAAGTCTTAGGAGGACAGAGCGGGGCTGCCGCAGAATCAGGCCAGAGGAGAAACCAAACCATGTGTCCACACTGTCCCCCAGTACTGCTGCTCTGAGAGCTTTCAGAGTCCTCAACAGGGTTAGGATTTAGGGGCTTCTTCAGAACCGGGAGTGAAAACAGCCATAGGTCAAAAGAAAAGCTATGAACCCCACACAAAAATAATAATCACAAATGAAAACTAAGTTAACTCTGAAGTCCCAAAGTCAAAGAATTGCCTTGAATCTGTCACTAGAAAGCACCCAAGGCCTCACTCTCTGGGTTCTGGGTGCCCTGGGAATGGCAGGAGTCTCTGACCCCCTTCCCTCTTCATTCACTCCCAAAGAACGTCCTCTGAGGTGGTCTTCAAACTTCCTCTGAGAAACTGTCTCTGGGAACTGTAGGCCCTCGGCTGCTGGGATGAATGAGGGTGATGTCAGGACCTGATGGGAAGCTTTACCAGGAGACTGTGGCTTCTGGATGCAGTCCTCAGGTCCCATGGTCTGGGTGAGATCTAGGTCTTTCAGTGGAGGCGGACAGATGAGATTTCAGATTTTGAGTTGATTCTGGCATGATTAGTGCTTTGGAGGGCATTGGGTGAAGGTATTTTGCACACGGGAAGGACACGAATTTGGGGAGCCAGTGAGTGGACTGTTAAGAGCTGACCTTGCATTACCCCCAGAAACCTTGCTGCTGTCCTTATCTCTGGTACCACAGAACGTGACCTTACTTGGAACTAGAGTCCTTACAGATGCAATCACATTACAGTGAGGTCGTTAGAGTGGGCCCTAATCTCCTGTAACTGACCTCCTTATGTAAAGGGAAAATCTGGACAGAGAGATGCCCCTACTGTCAGTGGTGGGCAGTGCATGAACTTCTGGAACCCTGACAGTAGTGGAAAACAGACTCAGGCTGGGTACTAGGTAAATGGGAGCTCAGGTGGAATTTCAGATGAAGATGCTGTGGACCTCGGCTTCCCAGGTCATAGTGACGTTAGGATTCAAATTCAAGTCAGAGATGAAAGAAACATCTGGACTCGGTCCTCAGGTACACACAGTATTCTGAACTGAGGCTAGAACCAGAGACCATTCTAATGAAAGGCCTCCACAGGTGGGCTCTCACAGGTGGGCTCCGACTTAGTTTCCAGTATATTCATTCATGGAATCGCTCTGTGGGTCAACATGCAGAACAAAACCATTTAATAAAAGTGACAATGTGGTGAGGAAAGGGAGGCCAGAAGGCATGTGAATGTGGAGAGAGGAAGAGCCAGGGTGGAAAACCCGAGAATCCCTCCCTGCGCTCCTTGCTGCCAGGTAGGTCTGAGGGACTAGTTTCCACCTGGGATCCCAAGTCCAGAACAAAAGTGGCGGGTCCAAGGCTCGGGATG
The DNA here is from genome assembly GCF_030435805.1 of Mustela lutreola. NCBI lineage: Eukaryota > Metazoa > Chordata > Mammalia > Carnivora > Mustelidae > Mustela > Mustela lutreola. The sequence continues at coordinate 118,215,378 of NC_081299.1, read as the reverse complement.
AGGGAAGGGGGTCCTCAGCACCCAGCGTGGGGGTGCCAAATGATGGGGGCTATTGCGCTCGCTGGCGGGGGGGCACCTCGCATGGCTCCGTCCCTGGCCCGACCCCGTGGGGTCCCGGGTGCGGTGTGTCGTCCGGGGTGGTCCTGCTGCCCCGGGGGTCGCGGGAGGCTGGGTCCCAACACCCCCGCGAGCTCGCGGCCCGCGCTTTCTGCTCCAGATGAGGGCGCGGCGCGGTGTCACTTTACCTGCTCGCAGAGGGTCTTCCGGAGAAGCCATGGGGCGGGGCGGGGCAGCGGGCCACGGGAGCGGGACAGCGCAGCCTCAGGGGCTGGGCTGGAGCGCGGGAGTGCAGGGGCGGCGAGGAAGGGGGTCCTGAGTCCTGACTAGGCCGCAGCACAGCACCATGGCGCTGAGAGCCCCTCCTCTGCCAGCCCCTCCACCTCCTCTCAGACTCTCTGCCGAGTCCTCCGCGAGCTCACTTCCCGCTTCCGCAATTAGCAAAGCCCCTTCTCCGGGCCGCCCGCGCCCCCATCCCCCTCAGCCCTGAGGCGTGGGCCCGGGCACGGGCGCCGGCGAAGCCCTGGGGGCCTGCGAGCGTGGCCAGCGCCAGCGCTGGGCAGCCTCCTAGCCTGGCTCCCGGAGCGGGTGTCGGAGTGCTGCCTGGCTGCGAAAAGATCATCAGCCCTAAACCCAGCTGCACTCCGGGTCACTTCGCTGGCTTCCTGATTGTGCCCAAAGCCGGGAACCAGCTTCCCCAGCACAGGCCTGGGCTGAGATGCCTGCCAGCGATCTCTTTGAGCAGTCTCCTAGTCTCCAGGCAGGGTCCGCCATTGCATGATGGCACGCGCGAATCACTTCGACCTGGATGTTTGGGTTTTTTGTTTGTTTTTTGGTTATTGGTTATTACATGACCTCCATGGTAGGTGCTCCTCAATGGAGTGAAAAGAGGATGCCTGATACATACGCATATGGCCATTCTAGAAAAAGAGCTTGGAGTTCTTGCGGAAGCGTGGCATTGGTCCTTGCACTATGTTTTAATAGAAATGGGATTATGCACCAACTTACTTAAATGAGCATAGTTTGAAATCGTTTACTAAGAATAAATATTTAAAACAGTTATATTTTAACTAAATCTATCATCAATCATAAATCTATTATACGAAGGTTACAGGCAATTTAAATGCAATAGCACTCTCTTCAGGGTTTTAAATAATCCGTGTCTGTCTTGGCACATGAGATTGCAAAGATAGCAAATGGTTTGTAAAAGATCATATAATAGCTTTTACTATACGGTATCAGCAATTTATCCTAAAGGAGCTGCCACCAGCTAAAAACTCAGCTTTGAAAAATGCAGAAAAGCAGCAAACGTTAACATACCCTCTTGGTGACCAGAGGCATACTTTGTGCCCCTCATCATCTCTTTTGTGGTTCTGAGGCCTTGGCGCTCAGTAGTTTAGTGTCTTATTCTCTGGAATAGGCCATTGAAGAAATACCAGGCCCAGAGAAGAAGGTCCTGCTGGGTGTCTGAAGAAAGTACAACCTTTTAGATGAAGCTTTCTGGGGAATTTGTTAGTGGTTTGGTCTGCTTCTGATAGGAAGGGAAATTTTATTTTTAAAGATTTTATTTATTAATTTGATAGAGATCACAAGTAGGAAGAGAGGCAGGCAGAGAGAGAGGAAGAAACAGGCTCCCTGCTGAGGAGTGAGCCTGATGTGGGGCTCGATCCCAGGACCCTGGAATCATGACCTGAGCCGAAGGCAGAGGCTTTAACTCACTCTGCCACCCAGGTGCCCAAGGGACATTTTTTTAAAAGATTTTATTTATTTATTTGACAGACAGAGATCACAAGTAGGCAGAGAGCAGGCAGAGAGAGAAGTGGAAGCAGGCTCCCTGCTGAGTAGAGAGCCAGACATGGGGCTCAATCCCAGGACCCTAGGATCATGACCTGAGCCGAACGCAAAGGCCCAGTGAGCCAAACACACTGAGCCACTCGGGTGCCCCAGGAAGGGAAATTTTTTTAAGAGTATTTTCTCTTTGAATCTATTTTGAGGTTTGGTTTGTGGTTCTTTCTGACTTCTCATGAAGATGGAATTTCTTCTGAGGTTGGTTGTCAGGAACTGCACATCAAATCGACCTATCTTGTTAGCAATAAATAAATAAATAAATAAATAAATAAATAAAAGCTCAAGTGTTGGTATAAAGCTATTATGCTTTTCAAAATCCCGAACTCTAATTCATGTATCGTGGTCATTCTTTATCATATCAAACAGGAAAGAGGTGGCAGAAACGCACTTTCAGGTTAATTTTTTTACAAGGAAGATTGACTTATGAACCTACTTTGTTATTCCCTTTCATTCAATTTCCCTGTACCTCCTTTTCTATGAATTGTAATGGTAAACCATCATTATTTTTATTGTTGGCCTGTGAGAATTAGAGATCAATGCCCAAGAGAAAGCAGAAGGCAGGTTTATTAAAGCAACAGCACACTATCTAAGGGAGAGCAGGTGGTATTCCATGAGGTGGAGCTGGCCCTTACTTTGTTTTGGGATTGGATATTTCCTGGTCTTTTTGAAGTGGGAGGACCTTCAACATGCAGTGGATTGATCTCTAATGGAGGCTGCTTCCAATCATTTGGGGGACTCCTACCACATGTTGGGAAAAGGAGTTGTTGTCATTTTTATTTTATTTTTTTCAGGGTTCCAAAATTCACTGTTTATGCACCACACCCAGTGCTCCATGCAATATGTGCCCTCCATAACTCCCATTAACAGGCTTACCCAACCCTCTGCCCCCTCCCCTAAAAACTCTCAGTTTGTTTCTCAGAGTCTCTCATGGTTTGTCTCCCCCTCCAATTTCCCCCCACTCACTTCTCCTCTTGATCACCCAGTGTCTTCTGTGTTATTCTTTATGCTCCACAATTAAGTGAAACCATATGGAAATTGACAATCTCTGCTTGAATTATTCCACTCAGGATTATCTCCTCCTGTCCCGTCCATGTTGATACAAAAGTTGGGTATCCTTCCTTTCAGAAGGAAGCATAATACTCCATTGTAATAATGATCATATCTTCTTTATCCGTTCATCCATTGAAGGTCATCTTGGTTCTTTCCAATGTTTAATGACTGTGGCCATTGCTGCTATAAACATTAGGGTACAGATGTCCCTTCTTTTCACTGCATCTGTATCTTAGCGGTAAATACTCAGTAGTGCAATTGCAGGGTCAATTTTAATTTCTTAAGGAGTCTCCACACTGTATCCCAAAGTAGCTGCACCAACTGGCATTCTCACCAATAGTGTAAGAGGGTTCCCCATTCTCCACATCCTCTCCAACACTTGTTGTTTATTTCCTTGTTAATTTTGGCCATTCTAACTGTGTAAGGTGGTATCCCAATGTGCTTTTGATTTGAATCTCCCTGATGGCTAATGATGATGAACATTTTCTCATGCATCTGTTTGCCATTTGTATGTCTTCTTTGGAGAAGTGTCTGTTCATGTCTTCTGCCCATTTTTTGACATGATTATCTGTTTTGTGTGTGTTGAGTTTGAGGAGTTCTTTATAGATCTTGGATATCAGCCCTTTATCTGTAATGTCATTTGTGAAAATCTTCTCCCATTCCGTGGGTTGTCTCTTCATTTTGTTGACGGTATCCTTTGCTGTGCAGAAACTTTTGATCTTGATGAAGTCCCAAAAGTTCATTTTTGCTTTTGTTTCCTTTGTCTTTGGGGACATGTCTTGAAAGAATTTGCTGTGGCCAGTGTCCAAGAGGTTCCTGCCTATGTTCTCCTATAGGATTTTGATAGATTCCTGCCTCACGTTGAGGTCGTTTGTCCATTTCGAATTTATCTTTATGTATGGTATGAGAATGGTTGAGTGTCATTCTTCCATAAATAGCTGTCCAATTTTTCCAGCACCATTGATTGAAGAGGCTGTCTTTTTTCCACTGTGTAATTTTCTCTGCTTTGTCAAAGATTTTTTGACCATAGAGTTGATGGTCCATATCTGGGCACTCTAATCCACTGGTCTACAAGTCTTTTTAACCCACTGAGCCACCCAGGTGCCCCTTTTAAGCTATTATTTAAAAGTAGAGTCATTCTTTTTTTGTTAAGAATTTATTTATTATTTATTTGACAAAGAAAGATCACAAGTGGACGGAACACAGGCAGAGGGTTAGGGTTAGACGTCGTTGGGGTCAGGGTTAGCGTAAGGCTCAGTGTCACAGTTAGGTTTTGGTGGTAGGGTTTGGGATTTGGGTTACGGTTAGAGTTAGTAGTAGGGTTATGGTAGGGTTAAGGATAGCGTAAGGTCAGGGTTAGGGTTTGGTTTAGGGTAGGGGTTAGTGTTAGGGTCAGGGTCAGCGTTAGATTTAGGTTCAGGGTCTGTAGAGGGCCATGGTTAGAGTTATGTTTAGGTTTAGGGTTAGCGTCAGGCTCACAGTCACGGTAGGGGTAGGGTTAGGGTCAGGGTTAGGTCAGCGTCAGGGTTAGGAATAGGGTTAGGGTCAGGGTCATGGTTAGGTATGAGTCATGTTTACGGTAATGTAAGAGGTAGGTTTAGGTTCAGGGTCCACATCAGGGTCAGTGTCAGGCTTAGGTTTAGGTTTACGGTTCAGGTCAGGATCACAGTCAGGTTCAGGGTCAGTGTCATGGTCAGGGCTTGGGTTAGGGTTTGGGGCAGGCTCAAAGTCAGTGTCAGGGTCAGGGTTAGTGGTTACTTTTAGTGTTACTGTTACTGTTAGTTGTCATTGACCCATCCCTTCAGGGTCTCAAGATAAACCGTGGGCAGAAGGGTGTAGACCTTACACCCCATCCCACTTAACCAGCCTTAAACTGGGGTGTGAACATGACTTTCCCACCAGACATCTAACCCCTCATCAGCCTGATCCTGCTTGGGGCATCTCCACCCAGGATGGCATGGCCAGGTCCTCTTTACACACAGACACACAGACACCCAGAGCCGTGCACACGCACGCACACACAGAGACGGGGAGGAGACCTAGGGCTACACCGGTCGATCAGACGGTGTGTGACACTCTGACTCTGAGCCCCCTGGGGTCCCGTTTTGATTTTATTAGACAAAGGGCCTGAGGCGTTGGGGAAACCTGATATGACCTGCCACGTATGGGACATGTCTGGAGGGCCAGCTCTCTTCTCCCTGCATCCTCTAGGCTTCAATACAGCAGATGAACATGTCGCTTCCTTTAGGATGTGCCTAGAAATGAGCTGGGCAGGCGGGTTTTCTCTGTAATGGGGTGCCAGGATACGTGGGTTCCAATTCCGTTGGGCTCTGTTGTCAGGGAAGTGAGGTCACCACTGCCTGGGCGCCTCTTACCACACTTCCTGCTGCACCAGAGCTCCCTGAGCCACTGGTCCCCAAGATGCTCAGGGCTCACAATCCACTCAATGCATTGCCCATCCAATGACCCCCATACAGCCTCCCCCCGCCCCTGGGAGGCCTGGGTGCAGCTATTGTTCCAGCTGAGGGAACGGAGCTGGGATTAGACTAGGTTATTGTTAGGGTTAGGGTTTCGAAATATTTAGGGTCAGGGTTAGGGTTAGACGTTGTTGGCGTCAGGGTTAGCGGATGCCTTAGGGTAGGGGTCATGGTTAGGTTTACGTTCATGGTTAGGTTTAGGGACATGCTCACAGTAGTATAAGGGTTAGTGTTATGGTCAGAGTCAGGGTCAGCGTCAGTGTTAGGGTGACGGTTAGGTTTAAGGTCAGGTTAAGGGTTATGGTCAGATGTAGGGTCAGGTTCATGTTTTGGTTTGGGGGCAAGGTTCATGTCAGGGACAGGGTTAGGTTTGGGACCATTTTAGTGTCAGGGTTAGGGTCTGAGTCAGGGTTAGGTTCATGGTTATGGTATGGTCAGCTCTATGTTTAGGTTCTGTTTTATGAGTAGGTTCAGGATCAGGGTTAGCTTTAGGGTTACTAATCTGTTCAGGATCACGGATTGGGTCAGAGTTAGGTTTACAGTCAGGGTTAGGGTCAGTGTTAAGGTCAAGGCCAGGGTCAGGTTTAAGGTTAAGGTCCGACATAGGCAAAGTTCAGAGTTAGGGTTATGATCAGGGTCAGGGAGAGGGTGAGGTTTATTGTTAAAGTGTCCTTACGGTTATGGTTAGAGGTAGGTGAGGGTTAGGGTTAGACCGGGTTAGGGTCATTGTCACGGATAATGTTAGGTGTTAGTTTTAGGGTTAGGTTCAACGTTAGGTTTCGGTTCAGGGCCCGTGTTAGTGTCAGGGTCAGAGTTACGGTTAGGGTTAGAGTTGTGGTCAGGCTCCCATTCAGTGTCAGGGTTAGTGTTAGGGTCAGGGTCAGGGTCACTGTTAGGGTCAGGGTTAGGTTTATGGTCTTTATCTGGGTCAGGGTCAGGGTGAAGTCTAGGGCCAGTGTCAGGTTTACGGTAAGGTTCAGGTATTGGTTTAAAGTCCAGATTCGGGTAAGGGACAGGCTTATATAGTGGTCATTGTGAGGGTCATGGTTAGGTTTAGGGTTAGGGCCAGGGTCAGGTTTAGGGTCACGGTCTGGTATAGGTAAAGTTCTCGGCCAAGTTTATGATCAGCGTCTGGTATAGGCAAATTTCAGGGTTAGGGTTATGATCATAGTCAGGTATAGGATCAGGGTTATTGTTAAAGTTTAGGGTTAGTGTTAGGGTTAGCGTTAGGTTGACGGTTAGGGTTAGAACTTGTTAGGGTCAGGGTCCGTGGTAGGGTTAGGGGTTAGTGTTAGGGTTAGGTTCAGAGATAGGATTCGGGGGAGGGCCCGTGTTTGTGTAGGGTTAGGGTAACATTTAGGGTTAGAGTTAGGGTCAGGCTCACAATCAGGGTCAGGTTTAGTGTTCAGTTCAGGGTCGAAGTCACTGTTAGGGTCAGGGTTACTTTATCGTCATGGTCTGGGTCAAGGTAGGGTGAAGTTTAGTGCCAGTGTCAGGTTTAGTGTCATGTTCAGGTTTTGGTTTAAAGTCCACATTTGGGTCAGGGACAGGGTTATGTAGTGGTCAGTGTTAGTGTCATGGTTAGGATTAGGGTCAGTGTCAGGGTCAGGTGAAGGTCATGGCCAAGGTCAGTTTTAGGGTCAGGCTTTGGTTTAGGGTCAATGTTCGGTTCCGTGTCACATTAGGTTTTGGACTTAGGTTTTCTGATTGGGGTTACGTTTGGAGTTAGAAGTAGGGTTATGGTAGTGTAGGGTTAGACAGCATAAGGTCAGGGTTAGGTTTTGGTTTAGGGTAGGGGTTATTGTTAGGGTCAGGGTCAGTGTTAGGTTTAGGTTCAGGGTCCTTATTAGGGTCATGGTTAGAGTTTCCATTAGGTTTTAGGGTTAGGGACAGGATCACAGTCACGGTCAGGGTTAGGGTTAGGGTGAGTGTTAGGTCAGCGTCAGGGTTAGGATCAGGGTCAGGGTCCGGGTCATGTTTAGGTATGAGTCATAATTACGGTAATGTCAGAGTTAGTTTTAGGTCAGGGTCCACATCAGGGTCAGTGTCAGGCTTAGGTTTAGGTTTAGGGTTCTGGTCAGCATCACAGCCAGTGTGTGGGTCAGGGTCAGGGTCAGGGATTGGGTTTGGGTTTGGGGCAGGCTCACAGTCAGTGTCGGGATCAGGGTTAGTGGTTACTGTTAGTGTTAGCCACTCTTCTGGGTCATAGACCCATCCCTTCAGGGTCTCAGTATAAACCCTGGGCAGAAGGGTATAGACTCTACACCTGATCCCACTTAATAAGCCTTAAACTGGGGTGTGAACATGACTTGCCCAACAGACATCTAACCCCTCATCAGCCTGATCCTGCTTGGGGCATCTCCACCCATGATGGCATGGCCAGGTCCTCTTTACACACAGACACACAGACACCCAGAGCCGCGCGCGCACACACACACACACACACACACACACACACACACACTCACAGAGAGAGGGGGGGAGTAGACCTAGGGCTACACCGGTTGATCAGAAGGTGTGGACTCTCTGACTCTGAGCCCCCTAGTGTGACCTTTTGATTTTATTAGCCAAAGGGCCTGAGGCGTTGGGGAAACCTGATATGACCTGCCACGTAGGGCACGTGTCTGGAGGGCCAGCTCTCTTCTCCCTGCATCCTCTAGGCTTCAATACAGCAGAAGAACATGTCGCTTCCTTTAGGATGTGCCTAGAAATGAGCGTGGCAGGGGGGTTTTCTCTGTAATGGGGTGCCTGGATATGTGGGTTCCAATTCCGTTGGGCTCTGTTGTCAGGGAAGTGAGTTCACCACTGCCTGGGGGCTCCTTACCAAACTTCCTGCTGCACCAGAGCTCCCTGAGCCACCGGTCCCCAAGCTTCTCAGGGCTCACAATCCACTCAATGCAGTGCCCATCCAATGACCCCCATACAGCCTCCCCTCAGCCCCTGGGAGGCCTGGGTGCAGCTGTTGTCACCGCTGAGGGAACGGAGCTGGGATTAGACTAGGTTAGTGTTAGGGTTAGGGTTTCGAAATATTTAGGGTCAGGGTTAGGGTTAGACGTTGTTGGCGTCAGGGTTAGCGGATGCCTTAGGGTAGGGATCTCTTTTAGGGTTACGTTCATGGTTAGGATTGTGGACAGGCTCACAGTAGGATAAGGGTTAGTGTTATGGTCAGAGTCAGGGTCAGGGTCAGTGTTAGGGTGACGGTTAGGTTTAGGGTCAGTTTAAGGGTTATGGTCAGATTTAGGGTCAGGTTCAAGTTTGGTTTGAGGGCAAGGTTCATGTCAGGGACATGGTTAGGTATCGGACAGGTTTAGTGTCAGGGTTAGGGTGAGTGTCAGGGTTAGGTTCATGGTTATGGTAAGGTCAACTTTATGTTTAGGTTCTGTTTTATGAGTAGGTTCAGGATCAGGGTTAGCTTTAGGGTTACTAATCTGTTCAGGGTCACGGATTGGGTCAGTGGTAGGTTTACAGTCAGGTTAGGGTCAGTGTTAAGGTCAAGGCCAGGGTCAGTTTTAAGGTTAAGTTCTGACATAGGCAAAGTTCAGAGTTAGGGTTAGAGTTAGTTTCAGGCTCACATTCAGTTTCAGGGTTAGTGTTAGGTCAGGGTTAGATCAGCATCAGGGTTAGATTAGGGTCAGGGTCTCGGTCATGGTTAGGTATTAGTCATATTTACGGTAATGTCAGAGTTAGGTTAAGGTTCAGGGTCCAATTCAAGGTCCTTGCCAGGCTTAGCTTTTGTTTTGGTTTCAGGTAAGGATCACAGTCAGGGTCATGGTCAGAGTCAGGGTCAGGGCTTGGGTTAGGGTTTGGGGCAGGCTCACAGTCAGTGTCAGGGTCAGGGTTAGTGGTTACTGTTAGGGTTAGCCCAGCTCCTGAGTCATGGACCCATCCATTCAGGGTCTCAGGATATACCCTGGGCAGAAGGGTGTAGACCCTACAACCGATCCCACTTAAGCAGCCTTAAACTGGGGTGTGAACATGACTTACCCACCAGACATCTAAACCCTCATCAGCTCATCCTGCTTGGGGCATCTCCACCCAAGATGGCATGGCCAGGTCCTCTTTACACACAGACACCCAGAGGCGCACGCACACACACACACACACACACACACACACACACACATGCAGAGACAGGGAGGAGACCTAGGGCTACACCCATAGATCAGAAGGTGTGGGACTCTCTGACTCTGAGCCCCCTGGTGTCACCTTTTGATTTTATTAGCCAAAGGGCCTGCGGCGTTGGGGAAACCTGATATGACCTGCCAGGGAGGGGACGTGTCTGGCGGGCGAGCTCACTTCTCCCTGTACCCTCTGGGCTTCAGTACAGTAGAAGAACCTGTCGCTTCCTTTAGTATGTGCCTAGAAATGATCTGCACAGGGGGTTTTCTCTGTTATGAGGTGCCGTGATACGTGGGTTCCAATTGCATTGGGCTCTGTCGTTAGGGAAGTGAGGTCACCACTGCCTGGGGGCTCCTTACCGAACTTCCTGCTGCACCAGAGCTCCCTGAGCCGCCGGTCTCCAAGCTGCTCAAGGCTCACACTCCACTCAATGCAGTGCCCATCCAGTGACCCCCATACAGCCTCCCCCCAGCCCCTGGGAGGCCTGGGTGCAGCTGTTGTCCCCGCTGGAGGGAACAGAGCTAGATTTAGATCAGCTTAGTGTTAGGGTTAGGGTTAAGAATGACTTAGGGTCAGGGTTAGGGTTAGACGTCGTTGGGGTCAGGGTTAGCGTAAGGTTTAGGGTGGGGTCAGGGTTATGGTTAGGTTCATGGTTAGGTTTAGGGTCAGGATCACAATAGGGTCAGGGTTAGCGTTACGGTCAGAGTCAGGCTCAGGGTCAGTGTTAGGCTGATGGTTAGGTTTAGGGTCAGGTTCAGGGTCATGGTCAGTTTTAGGGTCAGGTTCAAGTTTTGGTTTAGTGGCAAGGTCATGTCAGGTCAGGGTTAGGTTTGGGACAGGTTTAGTGTCAGGGTTAGGGTCAGGGTCAGGGTTAGGTTCATGGTTATGGTAAGGTCAGCTTTATGTTTAGGTTCTGTTTTATGAGTAGGTTCAGGATCAGGGTTATCTTTAGGGTTACTAATCTGTTCAGGCTCACGGATTGGGTCAGAGTTAGGTTTACAGTCAGGGTTAGGGTCAGTGTTAAGGTCATGGCCAGGGTCAGTTTTAAGATTAAGTCTGACGTAGGCAAAACTCAGAGTTCGGGCTATGATCAGGTTCAGTGAGAGGGTCAGGATAATTGTTAAAGTGGGGTTAGGGTTAGTGTTAGAGGTAGGTTGAGGGTTAGGATTAGATCGGGTTAGGGTCAGTATCAGGGATAATGTTAGGGGTTAGTTTTAGGGTTAGGTTCAGCGTTAGGTTTCGCGTTAGGGCCCGTGTTAGTGTCAGGGTCAGGGTTACGTTTAGGGTTAGAGTTACGTTCAAGCTCACATTCAGTGTCAGGGTTAGTTTTAGGGTCAGGGTTAGATCAGCATCAGGGTTAGGATTAGGGTCAGGGTCTGGGTCATGGTTAGGTATTAGTCATATTTATGTTAATGTGAGAGTTAGTTTGAGGTTTAGTGTCCACATCAGGGTCCTTGCCAGGCTTAGGTTTTGTTTTGGGTTCAGGTAAGGATCACACTCAGGGTCAGGGTCAGAGTCAGGGTCAGGGCTTGGGTTAGGGTAGGGGCATGTTCACAGTCAGTGTCAGTGTCAGGGTTAGTGGTTTTTGTTAGGGTTACCCTGCTCCTGAGTCATGGACCCATCCATTCAGGGTCTCAGGATAAACCCTGGGCAGAAGGGTGTAGACCCTACAACCGATCCCACTTAAGCAGCCTTAAACTGGGGTGTGAACATGACTTACCCACCAGACATCTAACCCCTCATCAGCTCATCCTGCTTGGGGCATCTCCACCCAAGATGGCATGGCCATGTCCTCTTTACACACAGACACACAGACACCCAGAGACAGGGAGGAGACCTAGGGCTACACCCATAGATCAGAAGGTGTGGGACTCTCTGACTCTGAGCCCCCTGGTGTCACCTTTTGATTTTATTAGCCAAAGGGACTGCGGCGTTGGGGAAACCTGATATGACCTGCCAGGGAGGGTACGTGTCTGGCGCGCGAGCTCACTTCTCCCTGTATCCTCTGGGTTTCAGTACAGTAGAAGAACATGTCGCTTCCTTTAGGATGTGCCTAGAAATGATCTGCATAGGGGGTTTTATCTGTTATGGGGTGCCGTGATACGTGGGTTCCAATTGCATTGGGTTCTGTCATCAGGGAAGTGAGGTCACCACTGCCTGGGGGCTCCTTACCGAACTTCCTGCTGCACCAGAGCTCCCTGAGCCGCCGGTCTCCAAGCTGCTCAAGGCTCACACTCCACTCAATGCAGTGCCCATCCAGTGACCCCCATACAGCCTCCCCCCAGCCCCTGGGAGGCCTGGGTGCAGCTGTTGTCCCCGCTGGAGGGAACAGAGCTGGGTTTAGACCAGCTTAGTGTTAGGGTTAGGGTTAAGAAAGACGTAGGGTCAGGGTTGGGGTTAGACTTCTTTGGGGTCAGGGTTAGCGAAAGGCTTAGGGTAGGGGTCAGGGTTAGGGTTAGGTTCATGGTTAGGTTTAGGGTCAGGATCACAGTAGGGTCAGGGTTAACGTTACGGTCACAGTCAGGGTCAGGTTCAGTGTTAGGCTGACGGTTAGGTTTAGGTCCAGGCAGGGTCATGGTCAGATTTAGGGTCCGGTTCAAGTTTTGGTTGGGGGGAAAGGTTCATGTCAAGGTCAGGGTTAGGTTTGGGACAGGTTTAGTGTCAGGGAAGGGTCAGGGTCAGGGTTAGGTTCATGGTTACGGTAAGGTCAGCTTTATGTTTATGTTGTGTTTCATGAGCAGGTTCAGGATCAGGGTTAGCTTTACGGTTACGATTCTGTTCAGGATCACGGATTGGGTCAGAGTTAGGTTTACAGTCAGGGTTAGGGTCAGTATTAAGGTCAAAGCCAGGGTTAGGTACGGACGGGCTGTGTGCCAACTGTACCAGTTGTACAACTGACTGTGTAGTGGCTGAAACTGAGAAACCGGGGTGAAAGTATCAAGAGGCTCTAAGGATTGCGAAAGAGACAAGATTCAAACAATTACCACGTACACACAAGACAAACTATGCAGATGACTGCTCAGTACGGAAGTAATTCAGAGTGTTACACTGTGGCATCAGCTGACCCAGACCCAGAAGATTGCTGGAGTTACCATCATGGACATCTCTAACCATATAGACGACACTGAGCGAATGCCAGATGATGATGGAGCCCCTCACTCCTATGTCTTAATAGAGTTCCTCAGCTCTCCTTTACCAACTTTTCCTGTTGCCAGTTCATACAAGCAATTCTCCTTACCCAGTTCCTCTGTTCTGAGCTATGGCTAAAGACACTCATTTTTTTATGTTTTGAAACTGATTATCTTGTACCATTTTACTTTTTGTTGCATCTTTTTATAAATCAGATGACTGCTCACAAGGAAAAAAAAAAAAGGAATGGAAAAGATCAAAAGGGAGGACAACAACAACAACAAAAAAACTGTTCTTTTTTGCCGGGAACCCTTCTTACAAGTGCCAATCAGATAAACTATATCTGATGTTACATCGTCACAACTCCTCTATCATCAGGGAAAGTAGTTCAGATAAGAAAATATCTCTATAAAATGAGTTCCAGGCTTACATTCTATATTTGGCTAATTACAATTTCATTACGATGTCTGTCTCAAACTGATGAGGAAGAGTATGGAATCTTGTCATCAAGACGTGACATCGAACTAAGAACCCACAGGGTAAGCACTCAGCTCCTGTGATACAAAGACAGCTCCTGGGGATGGGTGACCCTGGGCAACAGTGGCTGACCTGCAGGCCTGCATCTATCTGCCATCTGTCACTCTTCCCCCTTCCTCCTCTGTCAGCTGCTATCTCCAGCCACCGTCAACAAAGTCCACCTCAAACAGCCATCACTTCCCTCTGGTCCTATTTACCGTAGCTAAACTCCAGGCCAGTCATCTAGATCACCAGCCCTGTGGGAACTTCTTCTAAGGTAAGAGGTGGCCCTATTGGTGAAATGCAGGTGCCAAGGCATGCGGACATTGTGCCATCTTCTGGGCTATTCTTAATGTTCTGATTGTCCCACTTCCCTCAGTTCCCACCTGTGGCCTCTGGAAAGGAACATATTACAGTAGGATTTCCAAGGACTGATGCGTGGGGGTCAGGAGATCTGGCCTGTGATTGGCCCCAACTAGCTGTGTGGCTTTAAAGGAAGTCATCACACCTCAGGCCTCAGTTTCCTTATCTGCAAGCCAGGATGGACTAGAGTCTTTTCAGAGGAGCCGGCAAAGATCACATAGATAAGCACCACCTCATTATACTAAGAAGCAAACAGAAGGCCGGAGGCGAGTGATTTGCCCCAAGTCAGACATAAGCAGGCAGAGAGCAGAGCCGAGGATGGGACCCACATCTGCAGGTCACAGCTAATCAGCCAGCACAGTACAAACAGATCTGAGCAGCTGCTCATTCTTCCCCTTTTCCGTTTTGTCCATCAGAATGCATGCTCCCTGCAAACAAGGACACACAGGACCTGCTGCCTGTCTCAAAATTCCCATTTCACCCAATTAGAACAGGGAGGAGCCTCAAGGATTACCCCCCCACCCCCACACACAGTTCTTTTACCTATGGAACATGAGGGTACATACATTCACCGTCCAGAGGGCTCCTGCCTTCACTTCTCATGGAAAAGGTCATCATGTGCCTACCCGGGGTGCCAACGAAGCCACAGGTTCCAGAGAGGAACTGACACAGAAAAGTTCGAAGGAGGCAGACTGGCTCAGCACAGAAACAAACTGTCTACCAAGGAAAACTACCCCATGGGGGACTGATTCTCTTTGAAATACGTTCGAGTGCGTGGGAAAATGGTTTTTCAAGAGCTGGTGGACTGACCAGTCACCTGGTACATACAAGATCACATCCGCATTCTGACAAGAGTGGCTTGCCTGCAGTGTAGACCAGGGGCCAGAAAGACAAAGAAGGCGCATGGAGACTGGGTGAGAAGCTTCTACGGTGTGATGGCAAGGGCGCACTGCAAAGGTACGAGAAGAGATAGAAAGATGTGTATGGACTCAAGAGGTTTAGGAAGCGAAATCCACAGGACTTGGTGTGACAGACTAGATTTTGGAAAGGTGACAGAGTAGGAGTTGACTTCTGGTTTCCCGACTCCAGGCTAAACGGATGAAGTGTTTACTGAGAGAGGCAATAGAATAAGAAAGGTGGTTTTCAGTGGAGGAGGTGCTCATGAATTCCGTCTTGAACCTGATGAGTCTGAGGGGCCACAGACACATCCGAGAAGAAAGGTCAGCAAGTCCGATACACAGAACTGGTGCTCCGGAGGTGTGTGGGCCAGAGACAGGAATCTGCCTGACCTGCTGATAGGTGGTCATGAAGCTGCACAAAAGGTCATCTAGGGAAAGAAAGGAACACGGGGCTGAGCCCATAATTAGCATTCAGTGGCTACCAGGAGCATGATTTTGCACAGGAGACACATCAGAGAGGTAGAAGAAAGACAGGAAGCAATGCAGAGCATTTGGTCTACTGCGATGACGAGTAAGGAGACAGAGAAAGGTCAGGTGCGCTGACTTAGAAACAGTTTTGGTAAGAACTCTTTAGTGGAACAACAGGGCCTGAAGGGTGGAAGGTGGGAAAGTCAAGTCAACCCCTGAGCACTGGCTGTGATGCGCGACAGTGACAGGGCAATACCTAGAGGTGGGGCAGTCAAGTGGGAGAGAATCAAACAGGAGCGCATGATGGGAAGGAGTGAAGGGGAGAGGATCCTCGCAGGCTCCTGGAAGGGCGGGAGGGCATGGACTCTGAGCCAGAGTGGAGACTGAACCCGAGGAGGAAGGAGAGCCCCTCCCCGTACCAGGCGAGGAGGAGAAGGGGACAAATACAAGAATGGGATCATGATCAGCAGGATGGAGGAGGTCCTGTGGGATGGCTGCTAATTTTTCTGTACGACTGGAGATGAAGTCATATGTTGAGATGGAAGAGGAAGGCTACATGTGATGTCAGTAGCACACCCATGTAAATGGTCTAATTTATCTGTTATGCCACTTTCTCCCCCTACTACCAATACCTTATGTCCTGCTCATCTATTATTTGGCTGTCAACCCAAAGGATTTTCATATTTCTAAGCCGACAAAGTATGATGTTGCCAGTGCCTCTGCCCCAGGTGACCCTTCCCCATCTGCCATTCCTGCACTTTGATCACCTACCTCTTTTGCATACCTTTCCCCTTCTATTTCTCATTAGATCTCATAAACATGACTTTTTAAACAGTCTCCTGCCACCAGTCAGCTCGAACTCAACAGATATGACCATGCAACTTCCTGCTGTAAACCTGACTGCAGCTCTACCGTGAAGACTGCATCAACGTGGACCCCTCAATGTATGCAGTGTCCAAGGTGCAACCCGCAGCCCCACCACATCTCCCTTTCTACCATCTCAGTCTCATTCCAAAATGTGCCAAACAAGACACCTATGTAGAAATACAACCCCGACAGCAAGCTCTCCACTCATTTCTGCCTCGGAACTGTAACTTAACAAAACATCTCTCTGACGGAAACACAAATTGCATATAACCTTTATCTCCAGCTCCCACATAGAAGATCAATACCACTTTACACAGAACAGCTGTTCCATGTATTTTCCTTCTATGTATGAAGGGGTCACATTCATTAACACTACAAATTGTACATTATATTCAGAAATGTCAGAGCCTTGAAAGAATATGGAATTGCTGGCATTCTAGCCACTTTCCCAGTTTGCTCTCTTCCTACCTCTAAGTCCTACTTTAGAAGTGCTATTTTGAGATTTCTATTTTCCGAAGCTGCTTTGACCAAAGGCATTCTGTCAGCTCAGAGTGAGAAAGATGGCGGGGCGAGGAAGTGCAGGAAAATGCTAGTGTTAGGCCCAAAGAAAGCCTGACTAAGTCCAAAGACAGACAAGCTAAAGAGACTTCCGTGCTTTGAGGTTCTTTAAGTCTGTGTGTGTGCCTTTTCTTCTTCCAATGACCTCTCTCCTCATCATGTGTCCTTCATTAACAAAAGGTTTCTGGATCCGAGAATTCACGCTGTGCGCTCCTTCAGACACTCCATTCAATTTACACCTTTTATTACAGTGGCTTAACATCACCATACAAGAACAAGAGTACAATATACCTTCGTCTAGGCATCCCTACATATTAAAAATGATATGGCCACACCGCAGAGGATTCAGACATAAGCACTTTTAAAGCCAGAGTTTGGGAGATGTGATCTGAATGCAAGTATCAAAAAGGAACTAGCTGGTTAACCCAAAAAAGAAAAATACATATTATGACTTGAAGCCATAAAAAAGTAAGAAATTCAAACTCTTTTCAGAATTTTAGGTACCTACAGAGCCAAAACTTTTTAAGACTGAAACCAGCTACTAAATCCCAATCCTTAGAAATTAAACATATACGTTTTGATAGTTTAAGTACAGACCCAGAGGGATACAGAAAACAGATAAAGCTCCTCCTGGCTCTGATTCAAACCTTGGGACATTTTCAAGGCTATGTCTGATGAACCTTTCCTGTCAGTAAAGTCTTTTCAGTTTAAATTTCTATTCTGTAAGTTTATGTCCTACAGTTATCTGCTGCCAGCTTCAGGCTGACCTCACCAAGAGAAGTAGGGCAACTTTAGAAAAGGAGCTTGGTATGCTTTGTAGTACTGGACCAGAACCAGTAACGACAGTACAGTCTTTCAGATTTCTCATTCCGGGAGCTTAAGACGAAAGTCAGGCATAAACGTTAGGTTAAGTGCCTTTTTGACCCGATTCCTGGTAAGTACGTGTATTCAGAGATGTGTTCAACGCACAGTCGCTCAGCTTCTAGGCACAAGGCACTGGGAGGCTTCTGTCAGGCCAGGGGAGCGGCGGTCTGACTGTGCCACACGGTACCAGAGGCGGGTCCTACGCGTCCGGGGCTTTTACGTTTAGTTCAAAACCACTTGCCCTGAACTTTCAGGCCTTTTCATTCAATGTGCACGATTTCACAGGAGTGCTTTCTCCAGGCTGCACCTAGCCCACCCGAGGCCAAGAGACTCACTGCGAAGTGCAGTGAGGTCCCCGCTGAGGACCCGTCCGGGGCGGGGACAGCCCAGGAAGCCCGCAGGAGAAGCCCGAGGAGAGGCCCCGGAGGGCCAAGGAGGGCAGGCCACCCAGGGCCCGGCTCCGGGGAGCAGAGCCCAGGCATGCACCTTCATGAACTCGTCCTTGTCGAAGCAGAGCGAGTCCGGCCCCTTGGGCAGGTTCATCTTACTTCTCTCCATCCCGCCGACTGCCGCCTCTCAGCACCGACACTCGAGCGAGGAGGAAAGGTAGGAGGCTGCGCTCCCCGACGCTACCAGTGAAGCCACGGCGTTTCCACCACACAGAAGGCACCGCTTCCTCCAACATGGCAGCGCCCCCGCCCGGCCAATGAAAGAGGACGCCGCAGGCCCGCCTGCGCCTGCCTCCGCCAAGAGAGGCGCGCAGGCCCTACTGTTGAGCCAGCAGGTGATGCTGCCCCCATGCGGCGGAGGGCGACACTACAACCTCGCCTACGTTTCTGCAGGGCAGCCCCGACGCTGTTGATGCACGGTGAGGGGGAGAAGGGAGGGCGGGGAGGGTCAGGGGCGCTCCCTCCCCACCTCGCCCTTTCCCTCGGAAAATCGGCCTGCGAATCTCTTCCAGGACCTTCTCCCGAGATTGTCCCGGGGGAAGCATAGCCGTGGCAGGATGCTGGCCCTTTACTTCTGCGGCCGGTTGTCCAGAGAGGGGGGCGCGTCCGGGTGTCAGGCCTCCTGTCTCTGGGTGCCGCCGCTGCAGCCGCCTGGGCGCGGAGGCCTCTGTGGGAACCCGGCTCCCGCCCTTAGCCCCTGCACCCACCCGCGAGCGTGGCTTCTCCCCCGCTGAGCTTGGCTCCAGCGATCTGTAGGGAGGAAGGTGGTCAGCTGGCAGCCTCGGGTCGTCTGGGCCGCTCCCAGCTCCACTTCAGCTCAGCTGCGGGGCGGCCACAAGTTTGGGTTCTCAGAGCTCTTAAAGAATCACCTCGCTACCAGCCGGCCGACAAAACGCAGCCGACAAGTAGAAGTGCGAGCATGTTTATGTCCAGTCCACTCTAGAATGGGCGGAATCGTGTGTTTGTGGCTAGCGTTGGTTCGATAGCCACACCTGCCCCCAATTTCCGAGACCCCCTCCTCCTCCTGCCGTCCACCCCACATTTATTTTGAGATTTTTCTTTCCTCTTCCCTTGCTCTTTCTCCCACTGTCCTCCCCTTTAGTGGGAATGTCATGGTCAAATGATGATTCATTTCTCTTTTTTTTCTCCATGACACTCTGACAGCTCAAACCACAGATCTCACGTGCGCCCTTCAGGCTGCAGCTTTGCTGTAATAGCCCAGGACTGGGCTGCCCCTCCCAATGCTGTGATCTCCCAGAGATAGCATGAGCAGTCCTTAGAAAGGGATGGGACACAGCAAGACAATGGCTTGCAGTGAGTCTTGCATTCGAGTCACTCCAAACGGGAAACTGGTCACTTTTTTTAAAAAACGTGAGTACAGGGATGCCTGGGTGGCTCACTTGGTTAAGCAGCTGCCTTCGGCTCAGGTCATGATACCAGCATCCTCAGATCGAGTCCCACATCGGGCTCCTTGCTCAGCAGGGAGCCTGTTTCTCCCTCTGCATCTGCCTGCCATTCTGTCTGCCTGTGCTCACTCTCTCCCCCACTCTCTCTCTGATAAATAAATTAAAAAAATCTTTAAAACCTGAGTACAGAATCTGAAACAATACATTCCCTAGCAGTGGGCCTGGCAAGGCCTTGTTTAGGAAAACGTTCGCAGTCAATATCCAGAGACTATGACAGGTAGGATGAGAGCTGGAATCTTATTTGGAGAATCAGAATAAATTGCCAGGGGAGCAACTATGAAAGTGCATTCTATGCCCTGTTGTGGTCATTTGGATATAGGGAATGAAAGCCTCATTATTTGGTCTTTGTTTGTTTACTCTTATTATGAAAATTCTCAAAATGTGTAGAGCAGAAGGATCCCGGCCCTTCCGAGTACTTATCACTCTGCTTCCCCAACTGTTTCATAGGCCCTCCTCCTTCTACTGCCCCCAAAGTGCCTGTATTTTTGTTTTTGGGAGAGAGGGGAGGTCTGGAATATATTTTAAAGTAAATCCCAAACATCACATCATTCCCTGCTCCCCAAATACCTTGGTTTACACATCAAAGAAGGAGGAGGAAGAGGTGGAGGAGGGGAAGACTGAGAAGGAGGAGGGATGAAGAAGAGAGATTTCCGCACAGGCCCACTATGCCAGAATCAATAGGTCTAATAAGCTATTCCGATTGGCTCTGAGAGGCATGACTTTTAGCCTCTCAGACTTTTAGGGCCACAGTGCTAATAAGCGACAAGGGCAAATTCAGGCAGCGCAAACAGCAAGGCCCACACTCATCACCAAGGCACCGAGTGGGGGGGCAAGGGTGCCAGACCGACAGAACAAAGTTGTCTGGGAACCCCACCTGCCCTAGAAGTCCAGATGAGCGAGTAGTTGAACTGTTTTTTGCCTTCATTGTCATTCCTTTCTGAAATTATTGCCGGCCTTTGTTAAAGACATGAACCTGAGCTTGTGCAGCCTGGGGTACTGATCTTGGGGTTGCTGAAGAGAGTAGGTGCCAACAAAGAATGAAAATCCCTGCTACCTGTTCTCCTTCCGAGAGTCAGGAGGGAACAGTCAAGACCCCATACAGTTCACTGCCACGTGGAGCCCTGGCTGTGGCAGTGGCGTGGCCCACCAAAGCCAGGAGCAACAGGCAAGACCCCAGACCCCAAATGCTAATGGAACACCCTGGGGAGGACGAAGGAAAGGCAGAGAGTCAGCGGAAACCTTCCCAAAGGACATTTCCCTCAGTTTCATCTGGGAGCTGACACTCAGCTGGTACACACCCCTTCAGCCACACAAAGTTTGGTGACTAGCCTCTGGCCAGAACCTGCGGTGTGTCTCCCTACCCTGAACCCTTCCTAAGATCCCTACCACGGCCTCGCGATCCAGGCACTGGGCGTGTAACACTTGACTCTGCAGGGGTCCCCAGGCCAGCTTTTGGTTAGTTAGTTGTCCGCGCTGTTAAAGATTTGACTACTGTTACATGTTTGACTCTCGTCTTTGGTGATGGTACCTATTTCATAGGAATTAGAAGCTGGAATCCAGGAAACAGGCTGGAAGATGAAATTAAAAAGTGGATACAAAGCTTCTAATCAGAGCCAGACACAATCGGCGATCAACTATATCCCAGTCTCTCCCCTCTTCTCTGATCTGTACTTTCCTTAATGAGGAATGAGACTTTAAGTTGACTTTTTTTTATCTTCAAGTCTCTCTCTCTCTATCGATTCCCTAACTTCCCTCTCTTGCCTTCATTTCATCCTAGAACTTGTGCCCACGACTTCTTTTCTAAGTAAATATTAACCTCCTTTGACTCTGAATCTCTGGAAAATTCTCAGTTCCCTATTTTCGCTGGCACTGTGACAGGTCCTCATTTCTCCTTCCCACTCCTCTCTATTTATAGTTTTCACATTTTTTTTGGCAGGTTGGCTACAGAACACTCAAAAATTGCAAAGAGAAATACTGTGTTCTGGAAATTCGCCCGAGCATTTTTTTCCAATATCGTCCTTATGCTCTTCTGATCCTCTCTTGAACTGTTGGACTAAAGCAGCTGACGCTTCCACCAGCAACCAGAGTCATCCTGTCCACTACTGTGGGAACAGAGGGTTTCCATTTGGAACTGCAGACTGAGCCTAAAGTCTGGTGGCCCTTTGGTGCCAGGATAGCAGGTATGGGACGGGTGGGACATGGAGGACAAGCATCATGGTAGAGGTCTCCATTCGACCAGGAAAGCTCACAATGAGCCAACAGGTACATTTCAACATCTTCTGTATTTTCCTTATAACCTGTTTCATTCCAGAGTGGATTTGAGATCATTTAGTTTGATTCTTAAATGTTTCCCATTCCAACCGGAAACAGACTCATCCTACAGGCTCCCAAATTCTGCCTCATCTTCCTAATCAGTTAGTACCCCAAATTGGGTATGATAGTGCCAGAACATTCTTCCATGTGTATTTTATAACAGACTAGTATTTTATTAGTTTTTTTCAAACTAATAAGAATGATAAGGGTAACTTTTTTTTCTTTTAAAGCATAGGAAAAATCACAAAAGACATTGAAATGAACCTAAAAGATTATAGTGTCTTCCAAGAGAAAACAGGTGTTGTCTCATGTACCCTTCTGGGCTGACCAATTCTATGGGATATTCTGTGCCTTTCTTGTCTTTGAGCTATTTTGCAACTCTATAGATTGTACATAATTGATGTGGATGCAGATGATCTTGTCTAGCTATATGTAAATGAATTTTGTCCACTGGAAGTACAGTTGACCCCCTTTCCTTTGGTAGAAGGCAGTTTTGCATCCATTTGCATTCTATTTGCATATCTATTTGCATCTATCAAAGCAAATTCGTTTAAGTATTACTGATTGTATATGTGTCTGCCTTGAGATTCTTGCTTGAAGTGGTGGTAACATCTTAGTGGTTCCCGAGCTAATGAATGAATTAAACAAAATCCCTTCAGGCATTCATCTCATATTTGTAAAATGGTCCTTATTTAATCTTTTCGAGAAAATGATACACTAGCAAACCATGACAAGATTCTGGTAAATGAAAAGTGCAATGAAATCAAATCGGAATGAATTTTAGAATTACCTTCAATGTAGCCCACGCTATGCCAGAGGCAGAGAATGATTGAATCTCAAAGACATGACTTCTGGCCCCCAGGAGTTACAGTAATCTGTGTCAACATTGGCATGCCTGAGAAATGCATGTGACATTCCCATCAGGGTTTCCCCGGGGGTTCAGTTAACCTTTCTCTTCCAAGCTACCCTCTCTTGTAGTGATATCAACTGTGCCCTTGGTTTCAGCTCCCATTCCCTAGCCAACATCTCTCCCACTGATACACGACCATCTGTTTCTTTCCTACCCACCAGGCCCGTGTAACTGACTACCTACTCATGCTATTTCACTGATGTTCCCCCTATGCCTCAAAACCCAGCATGTTCAAAACTTGATTCATCATCGTTTGTGAAAGAATGGCTTATCCTCTTTTGCTTTGTTTCTTTAGAAATGATTCTACCAATGCCAGCGGCATGCACCAGAAACCAGGAAGGAATCATACAGCTGAGCCAACCTGCTGTACTTTAAAACACTTGACCACAATTCTCCAGTGGATACTCAACCCTGGCTTCAAACTCCCTTGTCTCTCCGGTGAGTTTGCTTTCCCTCCTTCAAGACTTGCCTCAACAATCCCTACCCCTACCTCTTCTGAACTATGTCACCTCACTCCCAGCTCCTGTCCTAGGGATGAGGGAGCAGAAGGCAAGCTTAGGACAAAGCAGAAACTGGCACCCTACACCCTCTCCCCATGCCATATGTGTAACATTCCTCATGCACTCCTGGCTGCCCTAAAGGAAAAACGATGCTTAACTGATAGAGATCCCAGTCCTGCAGGACAGGAGTATCCCTCCATCTACGAATGTCCTAGTGACTTACAAGGAAGGAAGAAGCTTTCTCATCAATAGCCTGACTTCCAGAGACCCATACCTCAGTTTCCGGAAGCCCTAACATCACCCTCCCCTCCATAAAATTGAGGGAGGCTAAGGGGGAGGGAAGTGTAATAAAACTGAATTTCTTCTAAGCCCAAATCCCACTGACAAGGATGTGTGATAGAAGGAATGTAACATATCTCCAGGAAACTCCTGACTGTCTTCATGCTTTCCCTCATTAGAGGCAAAAACAGCCTTGACTTGACAATAACCAGGTCTCCCTTATCCTGAAATTCTTCTTTAGCATATGACAGTCCTTCTGGACACCCCCTTTGTCCTCACCTTCCTCAGCTCCCAGTCAACCATGCCTCTGTCTGAGCAGCTCTTTCTGCCCTTGGGTCCTGTCTCTGTGTTTTAATAAAACCACCATTAGCACCTAAGACGTCTCAAGAATCCTTTCTTGGTCATCGGCTCTGGACCTCACCCCACCAAACCTCACCTGTGTTCCAAAACTTCATCACTAGTGTCACACTTCAAGAAAATAAAAGCCCTTTGTGCAGGAATTCCCTTATCTTACCACCACCCAATCAAATCTACACCTACATTTGTATCCATTTTTAATTTGTTTTTAGACATTTACTCAACAAATATTTAGTCAGTACCTACTGTGTGCTACACACTGCCCTGAGTGTTTGTAAATCTGTGGCGAACGACACAAAAAAGTCCCTGGCATCATGGAATTTACATGGTAATTGGAGAAATGTACAAGAAACACAGAAAGAGTTGAAGACAGAGCAGGTTTATTGAGAAGAGCAGACATCCCCAGCTAGGGTTTGTTCTTCCTTGTGCCTGGGATTTGTTCCTTCCAGCCCTCTCCAGGACTCCACTCCCAGGGCCAATATCAAGTTCTTGTTCCAATGGATCCTTCCAGTCAGAAGACAAATGACCTTTTTCTTAAAAACAAAAGGAAAAAACACAAAACAAAGACTTCCTTTAACCTTCTACCTTCCTATAACAACCTCCATATTTCTCTCCCCACCTCATTCCCAGCATAGCTTGTAAAATATTTGTCTACACCTGTGGGTGTAGGGTACCATATCCCCAAGGGTAGTTGAAAAAATCTCTATAAAGAATCCTTATGTGCAGGTCATTTTAAGGGAGTCCATTTCCAGATCCAAACTCCATGTGTACTCTGTAGGATAGGTGATATGCCCATTCTTGGGTCTGATATCAGGATACTCCTCTCCTTCCTGGAAGATCAAGACACTCCTCTCAGATCTTATTAGAGTGTAGGACTTGGGCTGATACCAAAGTTGAAATACCAGTTTTGTTTCAAATAATGCCCATCTGTGGGCAGTACTGGGGCTCCACCTTTAGAGCTTCCTCTCCTTATTAAGGGTAAAGGTTAACATCGGAAAGGGGATTAGGGCAGATGTTGGAAGTGCTCAGAATAACAATCAGTTTTGGTTAGTGACACTCATTCCTTCATATTTAAATTAAACTACATATTTTTAGGGACATAATAGGGAAAAGCACAAGTAAGGATTTTAATGGTTTCATTCCATTCTAGTATGGTTTGGGAAATAAAATAACAGAAAATGAGACTGTTCTGCCTTTAAAAAAATCAACTTGTAGCAGGCAAATGTTATTCCAATGAAGTCGATCCTTTTCTTTCTCATTTTCTTTTTCAAGAATTATTTATTTATTTGGTAGAGAGAGACACACACACACACACACAGAGAACACAAGTAGGGAGAGCGGGGGAGGGAGAAGCAGGCTTCCTGCTGATCAGGAATGTGGGCCTTCATCCCAGGCCCCTGGGATCATTACCTGAGCCAAAGGCAGCTGCTTAGTGACTGAGCCACCCAGGTGCCCTCTATCTCATTTTTTAAATGTTTAATATTTTCAACACCTAGTTAATAAAATATACATATATTGTGATGAAAAGTTTATGATTAAAAAGTTTCAGATGTCCACTTAAAAATGTGCAAGGTGTGTGAATTCTCATAGGCGGTCCATGCACCATAAACGCCTATCAGTAGCAAACGTGGATGTACTCGGTGTCTCTAGGTTCCCGCTTCCTTAGTGCCCTCTTAATCACATGGTTTCTCTTCCTACCATCCTGGACCTGTATTCTCAATTTGCTTCTCTATTTCATCTCTGCCCCTTTGAAGAGCTTGATTCTGGGTCTTCTGTAGCTATGCGTTCGCTCTCTCTCTCTTTCTCTCTCTCCCTCGATCAGGCTTTCACAACCTAGCACTATTGATACCTGGTAGGTGATTCTCTGCTGTGGGGCTGTCCTGTGCCCTGCAGGACAGTTAGCAGCATCTCTGGTCTCTAGCCACTAGATGCCAGAAGCACCCCCCCCAAGTGGTGACCACCAAAAATGTCGCCAGATATTGTTCAATCGGCCCTGGGAGCAAAACTCCTTGCCTCCCAGCCCCAGTTTTAAAACCACTGCTTTGGCTGATTCCATTCAGCATCATTGATTTAAGTTCTTTGTAGAAGCTGAAGGCTCTGAAGTTAATGTCTTTAATCCTAATCCGCCCTTGGAGCTGAGAATCACATGGCCAGCTGCCTGCAGCATATTTCTCCATGAATAAGTAACAGGAGTCTTATTTTCACCATGATTTCTATCCTGCTCCCTCCTCACCTACTCCTGTCCCAGTCTCCCCATCTTAGTAAACAGCATCCTCACCTCCTACTGGCTAAAGCCTCAGCCCCTGGGATAAATTCCCCCTTTCCCTTTTCTCGTATCTAATCCATCAGCAAAACCAACTGATTTGACCTCCAAAACAGAAGTCAGACTTGCTCACTGCTCTTTATATCCATTGCTCCCATTTGAATCCAAACCCTGAAATTTTTTTTTGCACATCAGACACTGTTAACAGTCATTGGTCCCACGACTACACCTACACAGATATTTTACAAGATCGCTAATCACCACCAAGTTGCCAGATCCAATGATTAACTTTCAGATCTAAATGAATCAACCTGTCAGTCCTATAGACATAGAACCTCCTCCACTTCTCTGGAAATATTCTATCTTTTTCATCGTGATGTTGGCTCTCCCTTCCTCTTCCACACTGGTCAGTGATTATGGCTCCTTTCCTGGCTGAGTTTTTTTGAGCTTCCTGACCTTTAGACATCAGTCCTGTGCTCAGGGACTCGGACCTTCTGCTTGAGTTTTCTGTTGTGTTAAAAAAAATTCAACTGAGTACATTTTAAAGAACCTACTGGCTTTATTCAATGATTCACGAAATGGGCAGCATCCTGCTTGCAGACTGAAAGGAGCTCGGAGGAGCAGTACAAAACGAAAGACTTTTATAGGCAGAAGAGAGGAGGAGCAAGGAAGTCACGTCAGGCAAACAAGGCAGGTTGGTTATGACCAGGTGACTTGGCTTCTGGGGATGGCAGGGGTCCGAGGGAGTGGGGATCAGGTGGTGTCTGCTTGCCTGGGCTCAGATTCCATTTCTGGGACAGCTGAAATCATAATTAAGTCTGGTTTGGGGGACATGGGGCTTAGCATAAGCAACTCCATTTTGGGCCTCTTGTTTTGTTTTTAATAGTTACTTCATAACAAATAATAACAAGTTTAGTAACTTTAAACAGCTGAGTTTACTATCCTACCATCTCTAGCTGTCAGGAGGCCAGAAACAGCTTAACCAGGGTCCTCGGCTCTGGGTCTCACTCAAAGGAGGAGAGAAGGAGCCCACCAAGCTGTGTTCTCACCTGCAGGTTCCACTAGGGAAGGCTCTGCTTCCAAACTCACTCGGGTTGTTGGAAGAACTCATTTCCTTGTAGCTGTGTGATTTGGGGGGCAGCCCATGCTGGGGTGGGCCAGAGAGATTCTCCAGGCTATTAACTGTAAACCATCCTCAGCCCCCAGAGGCTGCTTGCAGTTTCCTGCCATATAACTCTCTCCACAGGTGATTCTGAATTTGGCTCTTTGCTTCTTCAAGTCCAGGACAGCCTCTCACTCCAATCAGTAAAACAGTCTGATTTAATATAATGAGATCATAATAGTGACATCTTCTTACCTTGCCAAATTCTACTGGTTAAAAGCAAGTCCTAAGTCCCATACACACTCCCATCCATACTCACAGGACAAATACCAGGGGACAGATATCATGAAGCTGCCTTATCATGTTGCCAAACACACCTCTGTCCATACTCACTGCGTAGGTAAGCCCACTTCTTCTCAGGGCTTGAACCCTATGTCCTAACGGTGTTCATATTTGTGCCTCCAGCCTGGGTCTCACCCATGAATGGCAGACTCGTGTGTTCAGCTGCTGGTTGGGCATCCCCATGTGGATGCAACGACCATCTCCAGAACCAAACACCTGTTGCCCATCAAACTTGCTTCTCCCGTCGTCTTTCCCATCTTACCAAGTGGTAACGTCACTGTTCCAGGGCCTCAGGCTCCCAAAATTGTAAAATCATCCCAACTCTTGTCTTTTCCGCACACTCCACCCTTAATATATTTACAAATCCTGCGTGTTTTGTCTTCAATATACACCCAGAATCTCCCCCCTTCTCCCCACCCCTGCACCTACTGCTCTGGTCTGGGCCAATACCCCTTCTCACCCAGATCAGTGGTCCTCAACCAGGAGAGTTTTGTGTACCTGCTCCTCCGCAGGGGATTTTGACAGGGTCTGGACACACTTTTCGTTGTCACAACTTGAGAGTGGGAAAGGGCGCTCCTGCGATCTAGTGGTCAGTGCACAGGACAGCTCCCCATAACAAAAATTAATGTGGCCCGAAATGTCAGCAGTATAGAAATCTCAGTCTACATTAATGCAAGAAGCATCCCCACCCCACAACCCCGCAAGTCCGTTCTGCACACAGCAGCCTGAGTGATTCTTTTCTTTTCTCTTTAAGATTTTATTTATTTATTTGACAGAGCGAGAGAGAGATCCATGTAGGCAGAGAGGCAGGCAGTGGGAAAGGGAGAATCAGGCTCCCTGATGAGCAGAGAGCCCAATGCGGGGCTTGATGCCAGGACCCCAAGACCATGAACTGAGCTGAAGGCAGAGGCTTAACCCACTGAGCCACCCAGGCGCCCCGATCCTTTTCTAATCAAAATCAAGTCAAGCCTCTTCAAAACCATCCAAGCTCTTCTCAGCTGGCACAAATTTAAAGGCAAATCTTTACAATGGCCTTCAAGACTTTATGTGATCTGACCCCACTACCTTCCTTACCTACCTCCTACCACTTGCCGTCTTGCTCATTTTTTGCCCAGCATTATTGGTCGCTGTGTCATTCTTTAAACACACCAGATGTGCTCCCACCTTGGGCTTACTGTTTGCTTTGTGTTGGATGCTCTTCTGAAACAGCACAACTGCTTGTTCCTTAATTTCCTCCAGGTCTTTCCTCAAATGAGGGAGACTTCCCTGACACAGTCCCATAGAAAATACCAACCTGCTCCCCTAATCCCCACAC
This sequence comes from Mustela lutreola, assembly GCF_030435805.1. Classification (NCBI taxonomy): domain Eukaryota; kingdom Metazoa; phylum Chordata; class Mammalia; order Carnivora; family Mustelidae; genus Mustela; species Mustela lutreola. Next base: position 118,186,867 of record NC_081299.1, on the reverse strand, counting down.
CCCATGTCCACTCACTCAGCTTAGTTTCCTTCCTAACCCACATCAACCCCTGATATGTATGTGTATTTATTTGCTTCATTTCTCACTCAACAACTAAAATGAAAACTCCAAGAGGACATCAAATTTATTTTGTCTCTTGTTAACTATTCTGTCTTTAGGGTTTAGAACAGTACCTGACACATAGTAGATGTTCTGTAAATATTGGAGAATTATTTGTTACTATCTTTGCCTTTTCTCTATCCATTCTTTACACAGCAGCCAAAAATGACATTTTAAAAATGCAAAAGGAATCCCATGACCACCCTCCACCCACCAGTGTAAAACCCTTCAACGGCTTTTCGTTGTGCTCAAGCCGCAGCTGACATTCTACAGCCCAGGCCAGATTAAGCTTTCAGAGTTCTTTTTTTTTTTTTTTTTAATTTTTTATTTTTTATAAACATATATTTTTATCCCCAGGGGTACAGGTCTGTGAATCACCAGGTTTACACACTTCACAGCACTCACCAAAGCACATACCCTCCCCAATGTCCATATTCCCACCCCCTTCTCCCAAACACCCTCCCCACAGCAACCCTCAGTTTGTTTTGTGAGATTAAGAGTTATTTATGGTTTGTCTCCCTCCCAATCCCATCTTGTTTCATTGATTCTTCTCCTACCCACTTAAGCCCCCATGTTGCATCACCACTTCCTCATAGCAGGGAGATCATATGATAGTTGTCTTTTTCTCTGCTTGACTTATTTCACTAAGCATGATACGCTCTAGTTCCATCCATGTTGTCGCAAATGGCAAGATTTCATTTCTTTTGATGGCTGCATAGTATTCCATTGTGTATATATACCACATCTTCTTGATCCATTCATCTGTTGATGGACATCTAGGTTCTTTCCATAGTTTGGCTATTGTGGACATTGCTGCTATAAACATTCGGGTGCATGTGCCCCTTTGGATCACTACGTTTGTATCTAAAAAATAGAAATGGAAGGAAAACTTCCAAAGTCATTTTATGAGGCCAGCATCACCTTGATCCCAAAACCAGACAAGGATCCCACCAAAAAAGAGAGCTATAGACCGATATCCTTGATGAACACAGATGCGAAAATACTCAACAAAATACTAGCCAATAGGATTCAACAGTACATTAAAAAGATTATCCACCACGACCAAGTGGGATTTATTCCAGGGCTGCAAGGTTGGTTCAACATCCGCAAATCAGTCAATGTGATACAACACATCAATAAAAGAAAGAACAAGAACCATATGATACTCTCAATAGATGCTGAAAAAGCATTTGACAAAGTACAACATCCCTTCCTGATCAAAACACTTCAAAGTGTAGGGATAGAGGGCACATACCTCAATATCATCAAAGCCATCTATGAAAAACCCACCGCAAATATCATTCTCAATGGAGAAAAACTGAAAGCTTTTCCGCTAAGGTCAGGAACACGGCAGGGATGTCCATTATCACCACTGCTATTCAACATCGTACTAGAGGTCCTAGCCTCAGCAATCAGACAACAAAAGGAAATTAAAGGCATCCAAATCGGCAAAGAAGAAGTCAAATTATCACTCTTCGCAGATGATACGATACTATATGTGGAAAACCCAAAAGACTCCACTCCAAAACTGCTAGAACTTATACAGGAATTCAGTAAAGTGTCAGGATATAAAATCAATGCACAGAAATCAGTTGCATTTCTATACACCAACAGCAAGACAGAAGAAAGAGATATTAAGGAGTCAATCCCTTTTACAATTGCATCCAGAGTTCTTAATCACTGGAAAGACGATGGTGTTGTCACCACCAGAGATATTTAAATATTTTTGAAGATTAGATCCCAAAGTAAGTGTGCTAAAAGCCTAGCAATATCCGATTTCACAAACTCAGATTTCATAAAATCTCATTAGTCTTCTCACCTTGTGTAAGTTTAATCTTTCCTCGGCCCCTTTTCTCTTCTGTTTCAGGCACTCACCATACTTTGCCAGAATGACCATAACGGCCTTCAAACCTGTCATCTCATCTTCAGGAATATGCCCCTTTCCCTCCCCTCCTCACACCAATTCATCCTCTAAACTTATTCTAAGATGATCACTCTAAAATGTGCATCTCACTGTGTCCTTCCCCTACAGGAACTTACTCAATAGCTCCTAAGGACGTGTGAATTTCCTTGGTGTGGTATTTTTACAAGACCCTTTGCTTGCAAGTGGCAGCAATCCAAAGAAAACTGGAGGAACCAAAAGGGAAAAGCAAGCAAACAAACAAAAAACAAAGTAATGTCCAGGTTCCTGTAGGGGTGGATACCACAGAAGTTCATAAAAATCCAAAAGAAGATGGGGTACCTGGGTGGCTTAGTGGGTTAAGCCTCTGCCTTCGGCTCAGGTCATGATCATAGGGTCCTGGGATCGAGCCTCACATCAGGCTCTCTGCTCTGCAGGGAGCCTGCTTCCTCCTCTCTCTCCCTACTTGTGATCTCTGTCAGATAAATAAAAAAATCTTTTTAAAAAATCAAAAGAATAGCTGCAGAACTAATATTTCAGAATCAAGAACTAGGGACTGGAAAACGGCAAAACACTTTTCTCTTTGTCCATGTCTCATGTTTACTCGTCTCCATAGGGCTGCTTTCTTCTCTGGTCAGACTCTTCAAGTGTCCAGGAAGATGGCCATGGCCAGCTCCTGAATCCCATCCAGCAAGACCAGTCACTCGCCTAAAGAGAGAACTTTGTCTTCCTGTCATTTACATATCAATCCCAGGGAGACTCTGATTGGTCCTATTGGTCTAGGGGGAACAATCACTATTTGGGTTTCTATGTGTGCCCATCCTCCCCCAGACTGCATAAAGCACAGGTGAAATTTTTTTAAATTAACATATAATGTATTATTTGCCCCAAGGGTGCAGGTCTGTGATTCATCTGTGTTACACATTTCACAGAACTCACCATATCACATACCCTCCCCAATGTTCATAACCCAGCCACCCTCTCCATCCCTGCAAACCTCAGTTTGTTTTGTGAGATTAAGTCTGTTATGGTTTGTCTCTCTCCCCAACACAACTTGTTTCATTTTTTCCCTCCCTACCTCCCATGACCCGTTAACCTGCCTTTCAAATTCCTCATATCAGAGAGATCATATGATAATTGCCTTTCTCTCATTGACTTACTTCACTTAGCATAATAACCTCTAGTTCCATCCAAGTCATTGCAAATGGAAATATTTCATTTTTGATGGCTGCATAGTATACCTCTGTGTGTGTATGTGTGTGTGTGTGTGTGTGTGTGTGCCTCTGGGTGTCTGTGTTTCAGTGTGTAAAGAGGACCTGGCCATGCCATCGTGGGTGGAGATGCCCCAAGCAGGATCAGGCTGATGAGGGGTTAGACGTCTGGTGGGCAAGTCATGTTCAAACACCAGTTTAAGGCTGGTTAAGTGGTATTGGGTGTAGGGTCTACACCCTTCTGCCCAGGGTTTATCCTGAGATCCTGAGGGGATGGGTCCATGACCCAGGAGCTCAGCTAACCCTAAAAGTAACCACTAAGCCTGCCCCAAATGCTAACCTAAACCCTGACCTGACCCTAACCCTGACCCTGACTGTGATCCTGACCTGAACCCTAAACCTAAACCTAAGGCTGACACTGATCCTGATGTGGACCATGAACCTAAACCTAACTCTGACATTACCATAATCATGACTCAAACCTAACCATGACCCTGACCCTGACCCTAATCCTAACCCTGACGCTGACCTAACACTGACCCTAACCCTAACCCTGACCGTGACTGTGAGCCTGACCCTAACCATAAACATAAAGGCAATTCTAACCATGACCCTAATATGGACACTGAACCTAAACCGAACACTGACCCTAAACCTAACACTAACCACTACCCTAAACCAAACCCTAACCCTGACCTTACGCTATCTAACGCTAACACTAAACATAACCCTACTTCTAACTCTAAACCTAACCCCAATCACAAACCCTACTGCCAAAACCTAACTGTGACACTGAACCAAAAATTGACCCTAAACCAAAGCCTGACCCTAAAACTGACACTGGCCCTGAACTTCACGTGACCCTGACCCTGACCCTAAGCCTAACCATGACACTAACACTGACCATTACATAATCCTGTCCCTGACCCGATTGTGGACTTTAATCCAACACCTGAACCTAACAGTAAACCTGACACTGGCGCTAAACTTCACACTGACCCTGACCCAGACCATGACCATAAAACTACCCTGACACTAACAGTCACCCAGACCCTGACCTGAACACTAAACCTGACCGTGACTGTGAGCATGACCCTAACTCTAACCCTAAATGTAGCCCTGACCCTGACACTAACACGGGCCCTCCCCCGAATCCTATCGCTGAAGCTAACCCTAACACTAACCCATAACCCTACCATGGACCCTGATCCTAACAAGTTCTAAACCTAACTGTCAACCAAACGCTAACCCTAACACTAACCCTAAACTTTAACAATAACCCTGACCATATACCTGACTATGATCATAACCCTAACCCTGAACTTTGCCTATACCAGACCCTAACCCTAAACCTGACCCTGGCCCTGACTCTAAACCTAACATGACCCTAACAATGACCACTATATAACCGTGTCGCTGACCCGAATGTGGACTTTAAACCAATATCTGATCCTGACCGTAAACCTGACACTGGCCCTAGAATTCACCCTGACCCTGACCCAGGCAAAGACCATAAACCTAACCCTGACACTAACAGTGACCCTGACCCTGACCCTAACACTAACCCTGATACTGAATGTGAGCCTGACCCAAACTATAATCCTAAACGTAACCCTGACCCTGACACTAACACGGTCCCTGACCCGAAACCTAATCCTGAACCTAATCCTAAAACTAACGCCTAACATTGTCCCTGACACTGATCAAAACAAGTCTTACCCTAACACTCAACCTACCTCTAACCCTAACCCTAATCCCACTTTAACAATAATCCTGACCATCTCCCTGACCCTGATCATAACCCTAACTCTGAACTTAACCTTAAACCTGACCCTGGCCTTGACCTTAATACTGACCCTAACCCTGACTGTAACCTAAATCTGACACAATCCGTGATCCTGAAAAGAATCGTAACCCTAAAGCTAACCCTGATCCTGAACCTACTCATAAAACAGAACCTAAACATAAAGCTGACCTTACCATAACCATGAACCTAACCCTGACGCTGACCCTAACCCTGACACTAAACCTGTCCCACACCTAACCCTGACCCTGACATGAACCTTGCCCCCAAACCAAAACTAGAACCTGACCCTAAATCTAACCATGACCCTGAACCTGACCCTAAACCTAACCGTCAACCTAACACTGACCCTGAACCTGACTCTGACCGTAACGCTAACCGTGACCCTACTGAGAGCCTGACCCTAAACCTAACCATGAACCTAACCCTAACACTGACCCCTACCCTAAGCCTTGCGCTAACCCTGACCCCAATGACGTCTAACACTAACCTTGACCCTACGTCTTTCTTAACCCTAACCCTAACACTAACCTAGTCTAAAACCAGCGCATTCCTTCCAGCGGGGACAACAGCTGCACCCAGGCTTCCCACAGGCTGGGTGGAGGCTGTATGCGGGTCACTGGATGGGCCCTGCATTGAGTGGAGTGTGAGCCTTGAACAGCTTGGGGACTGGCGGCTCAGGGAGCTCTGGTGCAGCAGGAAGTTCGGTAAGGAGCCCCCAAGCAGTGGTGAACTCACTACCGTGATGACAGAGCACAACGGATTTGGAACCCACGTATCCAGGCACCCCATTACAGAGAAAACCCCCCTGCCCAGATCATTTCAAGGCACAACCTAAAGAAAGCGACATGTTCTTCTGCTGTACTGAAGCCGAGAGGATGCAGGGAGAAGATAGCTCGCCCGCCAGACACGTCCCCTCCCTGTCAGGTCATATCAGATTTCCCCAACGCCTCAGGCCCTTTGGCCAATAAAATCAAAAGGTGACACGAGGGGGCTCAGAGTCAGAGAGTCCCACACCTTCTGATCCACCGGTGTAGCCCTTGGTCTCCTCACCGTCTCTGTGTGTGTGTGTGTGTGTGTGTGTGTGTGTGTGTGTGCCTCTGGGTGTCTGTGTGTCTGTGTGTAAAGAAGACCTGGCCATGCCATCGTGGATGGAGATACCCCAAGCAGGATCAGGCTAATGAGGGGTTAGATGTCTGTCTGGTGGGCAAGTCATGTTCACAGCCCAGTTTAAGGCTGGTTAAGTGGGATCGGGTGTAGGGTCTACACCCTTCTGCCCAGGGTTTATCCTGAGACCCTGAAGGGATGGGTCCATGACCCAGGATCGGGCTAACCCTAACAGTAACCACTAACCCTGACCTTACACTGACTGTGAGCCCGCCCCAAACCCTATCCCAAGCCATGACCCTGACCCTGACCCTGACTGTGATCCTGACCCTAACCCTAAACCTAAACCTAAGCCTGACACTGACCCTGATGTGGACCCTGAACCTAAACTTAACTCTGACATTACCGTAACCATGACTCATACCTAACCATGACCCTGAACCTGACCCTAATCCTAACCCTGACGCTGACCTAATACTGACCCTAAACCTGACCGTGACTGTGAACCTGACGCTAAACCTAAACCTAAAGGTAACTCTAACCATGACCCTAATACAGACCTTGAACCTAAACCTAATGCTGACCCTGACCCTAACAATAACCCCTACCCTAAACCAACCTATACCCTGACCTTACGCTGTCTAACCCTAACCCTAACCATATCCCTACTTCTAAATCTAACCCTAACCCCAATCCCAAACCCTATCACCAAAGCCTAACAGTGACACTGAACCGAACATTGACCCTAAACCAAAGCCCAAACCTAAGCCTGACCTTGGCTATGACCTTCACCTAATCCTGACCCTGAGCCTAATCTTAACCATGACACTAAACTGACCACTACATAACCCTGTCCTTGACCCGAATGTAGACTTTAAACCAATACCTGAACCTAACCATAAACCTGACACTGGCGCTAAACTTAACGCTGACCCTGACCCAGACCATGACCATAAACCTAACCGTGAGCCTCACAGTGATTCCGACCCTGACCTGAACACTAAACCTGAGCCTGACTTTTAGCCTGACCCTAACTCTAACCCTAAATGTAGCCCAGACACTGACACTAACACGGGCCCTACAAGAATCCTATTGCTGAAACTAACTCTAACACTAACCCCTAACCTACCACTGACCCTGACCCTAACACGTTCTAACCCTAACCATCAACCTTCGCTAACTCTAATACTAAACCTAAACTTTAACAATAACCCTGACACTATACCTGACTATGATCATAACCTTAACTCTGAACTTTGCTTCTACCAGACCCTGACCCTAAACCTGACCCTGGCCTTGACCCTAAACCTAACCATGACCCTAAATGACCACTACATAACACTGTCCCTGACCCAAATGTGGACTTTAACCATATACCTGAACCTGACTGTAAACCTGACACTGGCCCTGGACTTAACCCTGACCCTGACCCAGGCAAAGACCATGAACCTAACCCTGACCCAAACAGTGACCCTGACCCTGACTCTGACACTAACCCTGGCACTAAATGGGAGCAGGACCCTAACTCTAACCCTAAATGTAACCGTGACCCTGACACTAACATGGGCCCTGACCCGAAAATAACGCTGAACCTAACCATAAAACTAACGCCAGGGGTTAGATGCCTGGTGGGCAGGTCATGTTTACATCCCAGTGTAATGCTGGATAAGTGGGATCGGGTGTGGGGTCTACAGCCTTCTGCCCAGGGTTTATCCTGAGAACCTAAAGGGAGGGGACAATGAACCAGGAGTGGGGCGAACCCTAACAGTAACCACTGACCCTGACCCTGACCCTTACACTGTGAGCCTGCTCCAAACCCTAACCCGAACCCTGACCCTGACCCTGACCCTAACCCTGACCGTGATCCCGACCTGAACCCTAAACCTAAACCTCAGCCTGACGCTGACCCTGATCCGGACCCTGAACCTAAACCTAAGTCTGAGATAACCTAACTATGACTCATCCCTAACGGGACCCTACCTGAACCTAATCCTAATCCTGACGCTAACCTAACCCTGACCCTAACCCTAACCCTGTCCGTGACCGTGTGCCTGACCCTAAACCTAACCCTAAAGGTAACCCTAACCCTGACCCTAATATGGACCCTCAAACCAAACCGAATGTTGACCCTGACAATAACACTAATCCCTACCCTAAACCAAACCCGAACGCTGACCTTATGCTGTCTAACCCTAACCCTCACCATACCACTAATTCTAACTCTAACCGTAACCCCATCCCAAAATTTTCCCCTAAACCTAAATGTGACCATGAACCGAACATAAAGCAAAGCCTGAACCTAAACCTGACCCTGGCCCTGACCTTCACCTAAACTGACCCTGACGCTAATCCTAACCATGACAATAACACTGACCACTACATAACCCTGTCCCTGACCCGAATGTGGACTTTAAACCAATACATGATCCTGAAGCTAAACCTGACACTGGGCCTAAACTTCACCCTGAACCTGACCCAGACCATGACAATCAACCTAACACTGACCCTAACAGTGACCCCGACCCAGACCTGAACACTAAACCACACCCTGACTGTGAGCCTGACCCTTACTGTAACCCTAAACTTAACCCTGACCCTGACACTAACAAGGGCCGTACCCTGACACCTAACGCTGAACCTAACCCTAAAACTAACCCCTAACATTATCCCTGACACTGACCCTAACCCGGTCTAACCCTAACCCTCAACCTACCTCTAACCCTAACCCTAACCCCACTTTAACAATAATCCTGACCCTCTCCCTGACCCTGATCATAACCCTAACTCTGAACTTTGCCTATGTCAGACCTTAACCTTAAACCTGACCCTGGCCTTGACCTTTTTTTTTTTTTAAAGATTTTATTTATTTATTTGACAGAGAGAGATCACAAGAAGGCAGAGAGGCAGGCAGAGAGAGGGGAGGATACAGGCTCCCTGCTGAGCAGACAGCCCAATGCGGGACTCGATCCCAGGACCCTGAGTTCATGACCTGAGCCGAAGGCAGCTGCTTAACCCACTGAGCCACCCAGGCGCCCATGGCCTTGACCTTAACACTGACCCTAAACGGACTGTAAACCTAACTCTGACCCAATCCGTGATCCTGAACAGAATCGTAACCCTAAAGCTAACCCTGATCCTGAACCTACTCATAAAACAGAACCCAAACATAAAGCTGACCTTACCATAACCATGAACCTAACCCTGACGCTGACCCTAACCCTGACACTAAACCTGTTCCCAAACCTAACCCTTACCCTGACATGAACCTTGCCCCCACACCAAAACTTGAACCTGACCCTAAACCTAACCGTCATCCTAACACTGAACCTGTCCCTGACCTTGACTGTAATGCTAACCGTGACCCTACTGTGAGCCTGACCCTAAACCTAACCATGAACCTAACCCTAACCCTGACCCTACCCTAAGCCTTATGCTAACCCTGACCTCAACGACGTCTAACCCTAAGCCTGACCCTAAGTCTTTCTTAACCCTAACCCTAACACTAACCTAGTCTAAACCCAGTTTTGTTCCCTCCAGCAGGGACAACCCCTGCACCCAGGCCTCCCAGGGGCTGGGAGGAGGCTATATGGGGGTCACTGGATGGGCACTGCGTTGAGTGGAGTGTGAGCCTTGAGCAGCTTGGGGACCGGAGGCTCAGGGAGCTCTGGTGCAGCAGGAAGTTCGGTAAGGAGCCCCCAGGCAGTCGTGACCTCACTTCCCTGATGACAGAGCCCAACGGAATTGGAACCCACGTATCCAGGCACCCCATTACAGAGAAAACCCCCCTGCCCAGCTCATTTCTAGGCACATCCTAAAGGAAGCGACATGTTCTTCTGATGTACTGAAGCTGAGAGGATTCAGGGAGAAGAGAGCTCGCCGGCCAGACAAGTCCCCTCCCTGGCAGGTCATATCAGGTTTCCCCAACGCCTCAGGCCTTTGGCTAATAAAATCAAAAGGAGACATGAGGGGGCTCAGAGTCAGAGAGTCCCACACCTTCTATTCGACCGGTGTAGCCCTAGGTCTCCTCCCCGTCTTGTGTGTTTGTGTGTGTGTGTGTGTGCCACTGGGCTTCTGTGTCTGTGTGTAAAGAGGACCTGGCCATGACATCGTGGATGGAGATGCCCCAAGCAGGATCAGGCTGATGAGGGGTTAGATGTCTGGTGGGTAAGTCATGTTCACACCCCAGTTTAAGGCTGGTTAAGTGGGATCGGGTGTAGGGTCTACACTCTTCTGCCCAGGGTTTATCCTGAGACCGTGAAGGGATGGGTCCATGACCCAGGAGCGGGGCTAACCCTAACAGTAACCACTAACCGTGACCCTGACACTGACTGTGAGCCTGCCCCAAACCCTAACCCGAACCCTGACCCTGACCCTGACCCTAACCCTGACCGTGATCACGACCTGAACCCAAAACCTAAACCTAAGCCTGACGCTGACCCTTATCCGGACCCTGGAACTAAACCTAACTCTGAGATAACCTAACTATGGCTCATCCCTAACCATGACCCAGACCCTGACCCTAATCCTAACCCTGACGCTGAACTAACACTGACCCTAACACTAACCCTGACCGTGACTGTGTGCCTGACCCTAAACCTAACCATAAAGGTAACCCTAACCCTCACCCAAATACAGACCCTGAACCTAAACCGAATGCTGACCCTGAACCTAACACTAACTACCTACCCTAAACCAAACCCTCACCCTGAACTTACGCTGTCTAACCCTAACCCTCACGATAACACTACCTCTAACTCTAACCCTAATCCCATCCCAAACTTTTCCCCTAAACCTAACTGTGAACCTGAACCGAACATAAAGCAAAGCCTGAACCTAAACCTGACCATGGCCCTGACATTCACGTGACCCTGACCCTGACCATAATTCTAACCATGATCTTAACACTGACCACTACATAACCCTGTCAGTGACCCGAATGTGGACTTTAACCAATACCTGATCCTGACGCTAAACCTGACACTGGCCCTAAACTACACCGTGGCCCTGACCCAGACCATGACCATCAACCTAAACCTGACCCTAACAGTAACCCCGACCCAGACATGAACACTAAATCAGAACCTGACTGTGAGCCTGACCCTTACTGTAACTCTAAACGTAACCCTGACCCTGAAACTAACACGGGCCATACCCCGAATCCTATCGCTGAAGCTAACCCTAACACTAACCCCTAACCCTATCTCAGACCCTGACCCTAACCAAGTCTAACCCTAAACCTCAAACTAACTCTAACCCTAACACTAACCCTAAACTTTAACAATAACCCTTACCCTATACCTGACTATGATCATAACCCTAACCCTGAACTTTGCCTCTACCAGACCCTGACCCTAAACGTGACCCTGGCCCTGACCCTAAACCTAACCATGACACTAACACTGACCACTACATAAACTTGATCCTGACCCAAATGTGGACTTTGAAGCAATATCGGATCCTGACCCTAAACCAGACACTGGCCCTAAACTTCACCCTGACCCTGACCCAGGCCATGACCATAAACCTAACTCTGACCAAAACAGTGACCCTAACCCTGACCCAAACACTAACCCTAACACTGAATGTGAGCCTGACCCTAACTCTACCCCTAAACGTAACCCTGACCCTGACACTAACGTGGGCCCTACCCCGAATCCTATCCCTGATCCTAACCCTAACACTAAACCCTAACCCTACTACGGACCCGGACCCTAATGAGGTCTAACCCTAACCCTCAACCTAACTTTAACACTAAACCTAACCCTAAACTTTAACAATAAACCGGACCCTATGCCTGATTACGATCATTACCCTTAACTGGACTTTGCCTATAGCAGACCCTGACCCTAAATCTGACCCTAGCCCAGAACATAAACCTAACCATAACCCTAACAATGACCACTAAATAATCCTGTCCCTGACCCGAATCTGGACTTTAAACCAATACCTGAACCTGACCGTAAACCTAACACTGGCCCTAGACTTCACCCTGAACCCGACCCAGGCAAAGACCAGAAACCTAAGCCTGACCCTAACAGTGACCCTGACCCTGAAACTAACACTAACCCTGACACTGAATGTGAGCCTGAACACATCTCTAACCATAAATGTAACCCTGAACCTGACACTAACACGGGCCCTGACCCGAAACCTAACGCTGAACCTAACCCTAAATCTAACCCCTAACATTATCCCTGACACTGACCCTACCCCGGTCTAACCCTAGCCCTCAACCTACCTCTAACCCTAACCCTAACCCCACTTTAACAATAATCCTGACCCTCTCCTAGACACTGATCATAACCCTAACTCTGAACTTTGCCTATGTCAGAAGTGAATCTAAAACCTGACCCTGGCCTTGACCTTAACACTGACCCTAACGCTGACTGTAAACCTAACTCTGACCCAATCTGTGATCCTGAACAGATTAGTAACCCTAAAGCTAACCCTGATCCTGAACCTACTAATGAAACAGAACTGAAACATAAAGCTGACCTTACCATAAGCATGAACCTAACCCTGAACCTGACCCTAACCCTGACACTAAACCTATCCCAAACCTAACCCTGACCCTGACATGAACCTTGCCCCCCAACCAAAACTTGAACCTGACCGTAAATCTGACCATGACCCTGCCTGGACATAAACCTAACTGTCAGCCTACACTGACCCTGACCCTGACTCTGACTGTAACGCTAACCCTGAACCTACTGTGATCCTGACCCTAAACCTAAACATGAACCTAACCCTAACCCTGACCCCTACCCTAAGCCTTACGCTAACCCTGACCCCAAAGACGACTAACCCTAACCCTGACCCTACGTCTTTCTTAGCCCTAACCCTAACACTAAACTGGTCTAAACCCAGCTCTGTTCCCTCCAGCGGGGAAAACAGCTGCACGCAGGCCTCCCAGGGTCTGGGAGGAGGCTGTATGTGGGTCAATGGATGGGCACTGCATTGAGTGGAGTGTGAGCCTTGAGCAGCTTGGGGACCGGCGGCTCAGGGAGCTCTGGTGAAGCAGGAGGTTCGGTAAGGAGCCCCCAGGCAGTGGTGGCCTCACATCCCTGACGACAGAGCCCAACGCAATTGGAAACCATGTATCCAGGCATCCCATTACAGAGAAACGACTTCCCCAGCTCGATCGAGGCACATCCTAAAGAAAGCACCACGTTCTTCTACTGTACTGAAGCCCAGAGGATGCAGGGAGAAGTGAGCTCGCCCGCCAGACACGTCCCCTCCCTGGCAGGTCATATCAGGTTTCCCCAACGTCTCAGGCCCTTTGGCAAATAAGATCAAAAGTAGACACCAGTGGGCTCAGAGTCAGAGAGTCCCACACCTTCTGATCTATGGGTGTAGCCCTAGGTGTCCTCCTTGTCTCTGCGTGTGTGTGTGTGTGTGTGTGCCTCTGGGTGTCTGTGTGTCTGTGTGTAAAGAGGACCTGGCCATGCCATCGTGGGTGGAGATGCCCCAAGCAGGATGAGGCTGATATGGGGTTAGATGTCTGGTAGGTAAGTCATGTTCACACCCCAGTTTAAGGCTGCTTAAGTGGGATTGGTTGTAGGGTCTACACCCTTCTGCCCAGGGTTTATCCTGAGACCCTGAATGGATGAGTCCATGACTCAGGAGCGGGGTTAACCCTAACAGTAACCACTAACCCTGAACCTGACACTGACTGTGAGCCTGCCCCAAACCCTAACCCAAGCCCTGACCCTGACTCTGACCCTGACCATGACTGTGATCCTTACCTGAACACAAAACAAAACCTAAGCCTGGCAAGGACCCTGATGTGGACCCTAACCTAAACCTAACTATGACATTACCGTAAATATGACTAATACCTAACCATGACCCAGACCCTGACCCTAATCCTAACCCTGACACTGACCCTAACCCGGTCTAATCCTAACCCTCAACCTACCTATAACCCTAACCCTAACCCCACATTAACAATTACCCTGACCTTCTCCCTGAACCTGATCATAACCCCAACTCTGAACTTTGCCTACGTCAGAACTTAACCTTAAAACTGACCCTGGCCTTGACCTTAACAGTGACCCTAACCCTGACTGTAAACCTAACTCTGACCCAATCCGTGATCCTGAACAGATTAGTAACCCTAAAGCTAACCCTGATCCTGAACCTACTCATGAAACAGAACAAAAACATAAAGCTGACCTTACCATAACCATGAACCTAACCCTGACGCTGACCCTAACCCTGACACTAAACCTGTCCCAACCTAACCGTGACCTGACATGACCTTGCCCCCAAACCAAAACTTGAAACTGACCCAAAAACTGACCATGACCCTGAACCTGACCCTAAACCTAACCTTGAGCCTAAACTGAACCTGAGCCTGACTCTGACCATAATGCTAACCCTGAACCTACTGTCATCCTGACCTAAACCTAACCATGAACCTAACCCTAACCCTGACCCCTACCCTAAACCTTACGCTAACCCTGATCCCAAAGACGTCTAACCCTAACCCTGACCCTAAGTCATTCTTAACCCTAACCCTAACACTAATCTGGTCTAAACCCAGCTCTGTTCCCTCCAGTGAAGAAGACAGCTGCACGCAGGACTCCTAGGGGCTGGGGGGAGGCTGTATGGGGGTCACTGGATGGGCACTGCATTGAGTGGAGTGTGAGCCTTGAGCAGCTTGGGGACCAGCAGCTCAGGGAGCTCTAGTGGAGCAGGAAGTTCGGTAAGGAGCCCCCAGGCAGTGGTGACCTCACTTCCCTGACGACAGAGCCCAACGGAATTGGAACCCACGTATCCAGGCACCCCATTACAGAGAAAACCGCCATGCCCAGCTTATTTCTAGGCACATCCTAAAGGAAGCGACATGTTCTCTGTTGTACTGAAGCCGAGAGGATGCAGGGAAAAGAGAGCTCTCTGCCAGACACGTCCCCTACTTGGCAGGTCATATCAGGTTTCCCCAATGCCTCAGGCCCTTTGGCTAATAGAATCAAAAGGTGACACCAGGGGGCTCAGAGTCAGAGAGTCCCACACCTCTTATCCACTTGTGTAGCCCTAGGTCTCCTCCCTGTCTCTGTGTGTGTGTGTGTGTGTGCGTGTGCCTCTGGGTGTCTGTGTGTCTGTGTTTAAAGAGGACCTGGCCATGCCATCCTGGGTGGAGATGCCCCAAGCAGGATCAGGCTGACGAGGGGGTAGATGTCTGGTGGGCAAGTCATGTTCAAACCCCAGTTTAATGATGGTTAAGAGGGATCGCGTGTAGGGTCTACACCCTTCTGCCCAGGGTTTATCCTGAGACCCTGAAGGGATGGGTCCATGACCCAGGAGCAGGGCTAACCCTAACAGTAACCACTAACCCTGACCCTGACACTGATGTGTGCCTGCCCCAAACCCTAACCCAAGCCCTGACCCTGACTCTGACCCTGACCCTGACCTGAACCCTAAACCTAAACTTAAGCCTGACACTGACCCTGATGTGGACCCTGAACCTAAACCTAACTCTGACATTACCGTAACCATGACTCAAACCTAACCAGGACCCAGACCATGACACTAACACGGGCCCTCCCATGAATCCTATCGCTGAACCCAAATCTAACACTAACCCCTAACCCTACCACGGACCCTGACGCTAACAAGTTCTAACCCTAACAGTCAACCTAACGCTAACCCTAACACTAACTCTATACTTTAACAATAACCCTGACCCTATACCTGACTATGATCATAACCCTAACCCTGAAATTTGCCTATACCGGACCCTGACCCTAGCTCTGAGCCTAAACCTAACCATGACCTTAACACTGACCACGACATAATCATGAGGCTCAACCGAATGTGGACTTTAAATCAATACCTGATCCTGACCGTAAACCTGACACTGGCCCTAGACTTCACCATGACCCTGACCCAGACCATTACCATAAATCTAACCTTGATCCTAACAGTGACCCCGACCCTGACCTGAACACTAAACCAGACCCTGACTGTGAGCCTGACCCTAACTCTAAACCTAAACGTAACCCTGACCCTGACACTAACACGGGCACTGACCTGAAACCTAACACTGAACCTAACCCTAAAACTAACCACTAACATTATCCTTGATATGAACCTAACCCGGTCTAACCCTAACCCTCAAAATACCTCTAACCCTAACCCTAACCCCACTTTAAAAATAATCCTGACCGTCTCCCTGAACCTGATCATAACCCTAACTCTGAACTTTGCCTATGTCAGACCTTAACCTTAAACCTGACCCTGGCCTTGACCTTAACACTGACCCTAACCCTGACTGTAAACCTAACTCTCACCCAATCCGTGATCCTGACAGAATCTTAACACTAAAGCTAACCCTGATCCTGAACCTACACATAATACAGAACCTAAACATAATGCTGACCTTAACATAACCATGAACTTAACCCTGACCCTGACCCTAACCCTGATACTAAATCTGTCCCAAACCTAACCCTGACCCTGACATGAACCTTGCCCCCAAAACAAAACTTGAACCTGACCCTAAATCTGACCATGACCCTGAACCTGACCCTAAACCTAACCATCATTAACACTGAACCTGACCCTGACTTTGACCATAACCCTAACCGTGACCTTACTGTCAGCCTGACCCTAAACCTAACCATGAACCTAACCCTAACCCTGACCCCTACCCTAAGCCTTACGCTAACCCTGACCCCAATGACGTCTAACCCTAACCCTGATCCTAAGTCTTTCTTAACCCTAACCCTAACACTAACCTAGTCTAAACCCATCTGTGTTCCCTCAGCGGGGACAACAGCTGCACCCAGGCCTCCCAGGGGCTGGGGGGAGGCTGTATGGGGGTCATTGGATTGGCACAGCATTGAGTGGAGGGTGAGCCGTGAGCAGCTTGGGGACCGGCGGCTTAGGGAGCTCTGGTGCAGCAGGAAGTTTGGTAAGGAGCCCCCAGGCAGTGGTGACCTCACTTCCCTGAAGACAGAACCCAACGGAATTGGAACCTTTGCTCCAGGCACCCCATTACAGAGAAAACCCCCCAGCCCAGCTCATTTCAAAGCACACCCTAAAGAAAGCGTCATGTTCTTCTGCTGTACTGAAGCCGAGAGGATGCAGGGAGAAGAGAGCTCACCCTCCAGACACGTCCCCTCCCTGGCAGGTCATATCAGGATTCCCCTACGCCTCTGGCCCTTTCACTAATAAAATCAAAAGGTGACATGAGGGGGCTCAGAGTCAGAGAGTCCCACACCTTCTGATCGACCGGTGTAGCCAAGGTCTCCTCCCAGTCTCTGTGTGTGTGTGTATGTGTGTGTGTGTGTGTGTGTGCGCGTGCCTCTGGGTGTCTGTGTATCTTTACGTAAAGAGGACCTGGCCTTTGCATCGTGGGTGGAGATGCCCCAAGCAGGATCAGGCTGATGAGGGGTTAGATGTCTGGTGGGCAAGTCATGTTCACACCCCAGTTTAAGGCTGTGTAGGTGGGTCACGTGGAGGGTCTACACCCTTCTGCCCAGAGTTTTTCGTGTGACCCTGAAGGGATGGGTACATGACCCAGGAGCCGGGCTCACCATAAGAGTAACCACTAACCCTGACCCTGACACTGACTGTGAGCCTGCTCCAAACCTGAAACCAAGCCCTGACCCTGACCCTGGCTGTGATGCTGACCTGAACCCTAAACCTAAACCTAAGCCTGACACTGACCCTGATGTGGACCCTGAACCTAAACCTAAGATTGATATTACTAAACCATGAGTTATACCTAACCATGACCCTGAAACTGACCCTAATCCTAACCCTGATGCTGACCTAACCCTGACCCTAACCCTAACCCTGACCGTGACTGTGAGCCTGACGCTAACCCTAAACCTAAAGGTAACTCTAACCATGACCTTGAACTTGAACCTGAACCTAAATCTGACCATGACCCTGAGTGACCCTAAACCTAACCCTTATCCTAACACTGACCCTGACACTGACTCTGACCATAACGCTAACAGTGACCCTACTGTGAGCCTGACCCTAAACCTAACCATGAACCTAACCCTAACCTGACCCCTACACTAAGCCTAACGCTAACACTGACCCCAAAGACGACTAACCCTAACCAACACCCTAAGACTTTCGTAACCCTAACCCTAACACTAACCTGGTCTAAACCCAGCTCTGTTCCCCTGGCGGGGACAACTGCTGCACCCAGGCCTCCCAGGGGTTTGGAGGATGCTATATGGGGGTCAATATATGGGCAATGCATTGAGTGGAGTGTGAGCCTTGACCAGCTTGGGGACCAGTGGCTCAGGGAGTTCTGCTGGAGCAGGAAGTTCGGTAAGGAGCCCCCAGGCAGTGGTGACCTCACTTCCCAGACAACAGAGCCCAATGGAATGGGAACCCACGTATCCAGGCACCCCTTTACAGAGAAAACCCGACTGCCAAGCTCATTTCTAGGCACATCCTAAAGAAAGTGTCATGTTATTCTGCTGTACTGAAGCCCAGAGGATGCATGGAGAAGAGAGCTCGCCTGACAGACAGGTCCCTTCCCTGGCAGGTCATATCAGGTTTACCAACGATACAGGCCCTTTGGCTAATAAAATCAAAAGGTGACAACACGGGGCTCACAGTCAGAAACTCCCACACCTTCTGTTCCATCGGTGTAGCCCTAGGTCTCCTCCCCGTCTATGTGTGTGTGTGTGTGTGTGTGTGTGTGTGTGCGCGTGTGTGTGCGTGTGTGTGCCTCTGGGTGTTTGTGAGTCTGAGTGTAAAGAGGAGGTGGCCATGCCATCGTGGGTGGAGATGCCCCAAGCAAGATCAGGCTGATGAGGGGTTAGAGGTCTGGTGGGAAAGTCATGTTCACTCCCCAGTTTAAGGCTGGTTACGTGGTATCGGCTGTAGGGTTTATCCTACCCAGGGTTTATCCTGAGACCTTGTAGGGATGGGTCCATACACAGGAGCGGGGCTAACCCCAACAGTAACCACTATCCCTGACCCTGACACTGACTGTGAGCCTGCACCAAATCCTAACCCAAGCCTTGACCCTGACCCTGAACCTGACCGTGACTGTGATCCTGACCTGAACCCAAAACCTATAACTAAGCCTGACACTCACCCTGATGTGGACCCTGAACCTGAACCTAATGCTGATATTACTGTAACCAAGACTCATACCTAACCATGACTCTGACCCTGACCCTAATCCTAACCCTAACGCTGACCTAAACCTGACCCTAACCCTAAACCTGACCACGACTGTGAGCCTGACGCTAGCCCTAAACCTAAAGGTAACTCTAACCATGACCCTAATACGGACCCTGAACCTAAACCTAACGCTGACCCTGACCCTAACATTAACCCCTACCCTAAACCAAAGCCTAAACCTGACCTTACACTGTCTAACCCTAAACCTAACCATAACCCTACTTCTAACTCTAACCCTAAACCCAATCCCAAACCCTACCGCCAAAACCTAACTGTGACACTGAACCGAACATTGACCCTAAACCAAAGCCTGACCCTAAACCTGACCCTGGCTCTGACTTTCACCTGACCCTGACCGTGACCCTAATCCTAACCATGACACTAACACTGACCACCACATAATTTTGTCCCTGACCCGAATGTGAACTTTAAATCAATACTTGAACCTGACCCTAAACCTGACACTGGTGCTAAACTTCACCCTGACCCTGACACAGACCATGGCCATAAACCTAACCCTGACCCTTACAGTGACCCCAACCCTCACCTGAACACTAAACCTGACCCTGACTGTGAGCCTGATCTTAACTCTAACCCTAAATGTAACACTGACACTGACACTAACTCGGGCCCTCCCCCAAATCCTATCGCTGAACCTAACCCTAACACTAACCCCTAACCCTACCACAGACCCTGTCCCTAATAAGTTCTAAACATTATCGTCAAACTAATGTTAACCCTAACACTAACCCTAAACTTTAACAATAACCATGACCTTATACCTGACTATGATCATAACCCTAACCCTGAAATTTGCCTATACCAGACGCTGACCCTAAACCTGACCCTGGCGTGAGCCTAAGCCTAACCATGACCCTAACACTGACCACTACATAACCCTGTCCCACCCTAATGTGGACTTTAAACCAATACCTGATCCTGACTGTAAACCTGACACTGGCCCTAGAATTCACCCTGAACCTGACCCAGGCAAAGACCAGAAACCTAACCCTGACCCTAACAGTGACCCTGACCCTGACCCTAAAAATAACCCTGACACTGAATGGGAGCCTGACCCTAACTCTAACCCTAAACGTAACCCTGACCCTGACACTAACACGGGCCCTGACCCGAAACCTAACGCTGAACCTAACCCCAAAACAAACCCCTAACATTATCGCTGATACTGACCCTAACCGGGTCTAACCCTAACCTGCAACCTACCTCTAACCCTAACCCTAACCCCACTTTAACATTAATCCTGACTCTCTCCCGGACCCTGAACATAATCCTAACTCTGAACTTTGCCTATATCAGAACTTAAGCTTAAACCTGACCCTGGCCTTGACCATAACACTGACCCTAACCCTGACTGTAAACCTAACTCTGACCCAACCTGTGATTCTGGACAGAATCTTAACCTAAAGCTAACCCTGTTCCTGAAACTACTCATGAAACAGAACCTAAACATAAAGCTGACCTTACCATAACAATGAACCTAACCCTGACCTTGACCCTAACCCTGACACTAAACCTGTGCCAAACCTATCCCTGACCCTGAGATGAACCTTGTCCCCAAAACAAAACTTGAACCTGAACCTAAATCTGACCATAACACTGCCTGACACTAAACCAAACCGTTACCCTAACACTGACACTGACACTGACTCTGACCGTAACGCTAACAGTGACCCTACTGTGAGCCTGACCATAAACATAACCATGAACCTAACCCTAACCCTGACCCCTACCCTAAGCCAAACGCTTACTCTGACCCCAAAGACGACTAACCCTAACCATCACCCTAAGTCTTTCTTAAACCTAAACCTAACACTAACCTGGTCTAAACCCAGCTCTGTTCCCTCTGCAGGGGACAACAGCTGCACCCAGGCCTCCAGGGGTTTGGGGTGGCTATATGGGGGTCACTGGATGGTAATGCATTGAGTGGAGTGTGAGCCTTGACCAGCTTGGGGACAGGTGCCTCAGGGAGCTCTGCTGGAGAAGGAAGTTCGGTAAGGAGCCCCCAGGCAGTGGTGACCTCACTTCCCTGACAACAGAGCCCAACGGACTTGGAACCCAAGTATCCAGGCACCCCTTCACAGAGAAAACCCGACTGCAAAGCTCATTTCTAGGCACATCCTAAAGAAAGCGTCATGTTCTTCTGCTGTACTGAAGCCCAGCGGATGCAAGGAGAAGAGATCTCACCTGACAGACAGGTCCATTCCCTGGCAGGTCATTTCAGGTTTCCCAACACCCCAGGCCCTTTGGCTAATAAAATCAAAAGGTGACAACATGGGACTCACAGTCAGAGACTCTCACACCTTCTGATCCACGGGTGTAGCCCTAGGTCTCCTCCCCGTCTATGTGTGTGTGTGTGTGAGTGTGTGCGTGTGTGTGCGTGGGTGTGCCTCTGGGTGTTTGTGAGTCTGAGTGTAAAGAGGAGCTGGCCATGCCATCGTGGGTGGAGATGCCCCAAGAAGGAACAGGCTGATGAGGGGTTAGAGGTCTGGTGGGCAAGTCATGTTCACTCCCCAGTTTAAGGCTGGTTACGTGAGATCGGCTGTAGGGTCTACACCCTTCTGCCCAGGGTTTATCCTGAGACCTTGAAGGGATGGGTCCATACCCAGGAGCGGGCTAACCCCAACAGTAAACCACTAACCCTGACCCTGACACTGACTGTGAGCCTGCGCCAAATACTAACCCAAGCCCTTAACCTGACCCTGACCCTGACTGTGATCCTGACCTGAACCCTAAACCTATACCTAAGCCAGACACTCACCCTGATGTGGACCCTGAACCTAAACCTAAACCTAATGTTGATATTACTGTAACCAAGACTCATACCTAACCATGACTCTGACCCTGACCCTAATCCTAACCCTGATGCTGAACTAACCCTGACCCTAACCCTAAACCTGACCGCGACTGTGAGCCTGACGCTAACCCTAAACCTAAAGGTAACTCTAACCATGACCCTAATACGGACCCTGAACCTAAACCTAACGCTGATCCTGACCCTAACACTAACCCCTACCCTAAACCAAACCCTAACCCTGAATTTACGCTGTCTAACCCTAACCCTAACCATAACCCTACTTCTAACTCTAACCCTAAACCCAATCCCAAACCCTACCACCAAAACCTAACTGTGACACTGAGCCGAACATTGACCCTAAACCAAAGCTTAACCCTTAACCTGACCCTGGCCCTGACTTTCACCTGACCCTGAACCTGACCTTAATCCTAACCATGACACTAATACTGACCACTACATAATCTTGTCCCTGACCCGAATGTGGACTTTGAACCAATACCTGAACCTGACCCTAAACCGGACACTGGCGCTAAACTTCACCCTGACCCTGACACAGACCATGAGGATAAACATAACCCTGACGCTTACAGTGACCCAGATCCTCACCTGAACACTAAACCTGACCCTGACTGTGAGCCTGATCTTAACTCTAACCCTAATGTAACCCTGACCCTGAGACTATCACGGGCCCTCCCCCGAATCCTATCGCTGAACCTAACCTTAACACTAACCCCTAACCCTACCAAGGACCCTGTCCCTAACAAGTTCTAAACCTAATCGTCAAACTAACGCTAACCCTAACACTAACCCCAAACTTTAACAATAACTATGACACTATACCTGACTATGATCATAACTCTAACCCTGAAATTTGCCTATACCAGACCCTGACCCTAAACCTGCCCCTGGCGTGAGCCTAAACCTAACCATGACCCTAACACTGACCACTACATAACCCTGTCGCTCAGCCGAATGTGGACTTTAAACCAAACCTGATACTGACCGTAAACCTGACACTGGCCCTAGACTTCACCCTGACCCTGACCCAGGCAAAGACCAGAAACCTAACCCTGACCCTAACAGTGACCCTGACCCTAGCCTAACAATTACCCTGACATTGAATGTGATCCCGACCCTAACTCTAACCCTAAACGTAACCCTGACCCTGACACTAACACGGGCCCGGATCTGAAACCTAACGCTGAACTTAACCCTAAAACTAACCCCTAACATTATCGCTGACACTGACCCTAACCGGGACTAACCCAAACCAGAAACCTACCTCTAACCCTAACCCTAACCCCACTTTAACAATAACCTGACCCTCTCCCTGACCCTGATCATAACCCTAACTGTGAACTTTGCCTATGTCAGACCTTAACCTTACCTGACCCTGGCCTTGACCTTAACACTGACCCTAACCCTGAGTGTAAACCTAACTCGGACCCAATCTGTGATTCTGGACAGAATCTTAGACCTAAAGCTAACCCTGTTCCTGAACCTACGCATAAACAGAACCTAAACATAAAGCTGACCTTACCATAACCATGAACCTAACCCTGACCCTGACCCTAACCAGGGGGCTCAGAGTCAGAGAGTCCCACACCTTCTGATCCACAGGTGTAGCCCTAGGTCTTCTCCCCGTCTCTGTGTGTGTGTGTGTGTGTGTGTGTGTGTGTGTGTGCGTGTGTGCCTCTGGGTGTTTGTGTATCTGTGTGTAAAGAGGAACTCGCCATGCCATCGTGGGAGGAGATGCCCCAAGCAGGATCAGGCTGATAAGGGTTTAGATATCTGGTGGGCAAGTCATGTTCACACCCCAGTTTAAGGCTGGTTAAGTGGGATCGGGTGTAGGGTCTACACCCTTCTGCCCAGGGTTTATGGAGCAGGAAGGTTTGTGGAGCAGGAAGTTCGGTAAGGAGCCCCCAGGCAGTGATGACCTCACTTCCCTGATGACAGAGCCCAACGGATTTGGAACCCACGTATCCAGGCACCCCATTACAGAGAAAACGCACCTGCCCAGCTCATTTCTAGGCACATCCTAAAGGAAGCGACATGTTCTTCTGCTGTACTGAAGCTGAGAGGATGCAGAGAGAAGAGAGCTCGCCCGCCAGACACGTCGCTCCCTTCAGGTCATATCAGTATTCCCCAAGGCCTCAAACCCTTTGGCTAATAAAATCAAAAGGTGACACCAGGGGACTCAGAGTCAGAGAGTCCCACATCTTCTGATTGACGGGTGTAGCCCTAGGTCTCCTCCCCGTTTCTGTGTGTGTGTGTGTGTGTGTGTGTGTGTGTGTGTGTGTGTGAGTGTGTGCATCTGGGTGTCTGTGTATCTGTGTGTAAAGAGGAACTCGCCATGCCATCATGGGAGGAGATGCCCCAAGCAGGATCAGGCTGATAAGGGTTTAGATATCTGGTGGGCAAGTCATGTTCACACCCCAGTTTAAGGCTGGTTAAGTGGGATCGGGTGTAGGGTCTACACCCTTCTGCCCAGGGTTTATCCTGAGACCCTGAACGGATGGGTCCATGACCCAGGAGCGGGGCTAACCCTAACAGTAACCACTAATCCTGACCCAGACCCTGACACTGACTGTGAGCCTGCCCCAAATCCTGACCCATGCCCTGACCCTGACCCCGAACCGGACGCTGACTGTGATCCTGACCTGAACCCTAAACCTAAACCTAAGCCTGACACTGACCCTGATGTGGACCCTGAACCTAAACCTAACTCTGACATTATCGTAGGTTTGGGACAGGTTTAGTGTCAGGGTTAGGGTCAGGGTCAGGGTTAGGTTCATGGTTCAGGGTCCTTATTAGGGTCATGGTTAGAGTTACCATTAGGTTTAGGGTTAGGGTCAAGCACACTGTCACGGTCAGGGGTAGGGTTAGGGTCTGGGTTAGGTCAGCATCAGGGTTAGGATTAGGTTCAGGGTCAGGTTCCTGGTTAGGTTTGAGTCATGGTTACGATAATGTCAGAGTTAGGTTTAGGTTCAGGGTCCACATCAGGGTCAGTGTCAGGCTTAGGTTTAGGTTTAGGGTTCAGGTCAGGATCACAGTCAGCGTCCGGTTCGGGGTCAGGGTCAGGGCATGGGTCAGGATTTGGGGCAGGCTCACAGTCAGTGTCAGGGTCTGGGTCAGGATTAGTGGTTACTGTTAGGGTTAGCCCCGCTCCTGGGTCATGGACCCATCCGTTCAGGGTCTCAGGATAAACCCTGGGCAGAAGGGTGTAGACCCTACACCCGATCCCACTTAACCAGCCTTAAACTGGGGTGTGAACATGACTTGCCCACCAGATATCTAAACCCTTATCAGCCTGATCCTGCTTGGGGCATCTCCTCCCACGATGGCATGGCGAGTTCCTCTTTACACACAGATACACAGACACCCAGATGCACACACTCACACACACACACACACACACACACACACACACACACAGAAACGGGGAGGAGACCTAGGGCTACACCCGTCAATCAGAAGATGTGGGACTCTCTGACTCTGAGTCCCCTGGTGTCACCTTTTGATTTTATTAGCCAAAGGGTTTGAGGCCTTGGGGAATACTGATATGACCTGAAGGGAGCGACGTGTCTGGCGGGCGAGCTCTCTTCTCTCTGCATCCTCTCAGCTTCAGTACAGCAGAAGAACATGTCGCTTCCTTTAGGATGTGCCTAGAAATGAGCTGGGCAGGTGCGTTTTCTCTGTAATGGGGTGCCTGGATACGTGGGTTCCAAATCCGTTGGGCTCTGTCATCAGGGAAGTGAGGTCATCACTGCCTGGGGGCTCCTTACCGAACTTCCTGCTCCACAAACCTTCCTGCTCCATAAACCCTGGGCAGAAGGGTGTAGACCCTACACCCGATCCCACTTAACCAGCCTTAAACTGGGGTGTGAACATGACTTGCCCACCAGATATCTAAACCCTTATCAGCCTGATCCTGCTTGGGGCATCTCCTCCCACGATGGCATGGCGAGTTCCTCTTTACACACAGATACACAAACACCCAGAGGCACACACGCACACACACACACACACACACACACACACACACACAGAGACGGGGAGAAGACCTAGGGCTACACCTGTGGATCAGAAGGTGTGGGACTCTCTGACTCTGAGCCCCCTGGTTAGGGTCAGGGTCAGGGTTAGGTTCATGGTTATGGTAAGGTCAGCTTTATGTTTAGGTTCTGTTTATGCGTAGGTTCAGGAACAGGGTTAGCTTTAGGTCTAAGATTCTGTCCAGAATCACAGATTGGGTCCGAGTTAGGTTTACACTCAGGGTTAGGGTCAGTGTTAAGGTCAAGGCCAGGGTCAGGTAAGGTTAAGGTCTGACATAGGCAAAGTTCACAGTTAGGGTTATGATCAGGGTCAGGGAGAGGGTCAGGTTATTGTTAAAGTGGGGTTAGGGTTAGGGTTAGAGGTAGGTTTCTGGTTTGGGTTAGTCCCGGTTAGGGTCAGTGTCAGCGATAATGTTAGGGGTTAGTTTTAGGGTTAAGTTCAGCGTTAGGTTTCAGATCCGGGCCCGTGTTAGTGTCAGGGTCAGGGTTACGTTTAGGGTTAGAGTTAGGGTCGGGATCACATTCAATGTCAGGGTAATTGTTAGGCTAGGGTCAGGGTCACTGTTAGGGTCAGGGTTAGGTTTCTGGTCTTTGCCTGGGTCAGGGTCAGGGTGAAGTCTAGGGCCAGTGTCAGGTTTACGGTCAGTATCAGGTTTGGTTTAAAGTCCACATTCGGCTGAGCGACAGGGTTATGTAGTGGTCAGTGTTAGGGTCATGGTTAGGTTTAGGCTCACGCCAGGGGCAGGTTTAGGGTCAGGGTCTGGTATAGGCAAATTTCAGGGTTAGAGTTATGATCATAGTCAGGTATAGTGTCATAGTTATTGTTAAAGTTTGGGGTTAGTGTTAGGGTTAGCGTTAGTTTGACGATTAGGTTTAGAACTTGTTAGGGACAGGGTCCTTGGTAGGGTTAGGGGTTAGTGTTAAGGTTAGGTTCAGCGATAGGATTCGGGGGAGGGCCCGTGATAGTCTCAGGGTCAGGGTTACATTAGGGTTAGAGTTAAGATCAGGCTCACAGTCAGGGTCAGGTTTAGTGTTCAGGTGAGGATCTGGGTCACTGTAAGCGTCAGGGTTATGTTTATCCTCATGGTCTGTGTCAGGGTCAGGGTGAAGTTTAGCGCCAGTGTCCGGTTTAGGGTCAGGTTCAGGTATTGGTTCAAAGTCCACATTCGGGTCAGGGACAAGATTATGTAGTGGTCAGTATTAGTGTCATGGTTAGGATTAAGGTCAGGTTCAGGGTCAGGTGAAAGTCAGGGCCAGGGTCAGGTTAAGGGTTAAGCTTTGGTTTAGGGTCAATGTTCGGCTCAGTGTCACAGTTAGGTTTTGGTGGTAGGGTTTGGGATTGGGTTTAGGGTTAGAGTTAGAAGTAGGGTTATGGTTAGGGTTAGGGTTAGACAGCGTAAATTCAGGGTTAGGGTTTGGTTTAGGGTAGGGGTTAGTGTTAGGGTCAGGATCAGCGTTAGGTTTAGGTTCAGGGTCCGTATTAGGGTCATGGTTAGAGTTACCTTTAGGTTTAGGGTTAGCGTCAGGCTCACAGTCGCGGTCAGGTTTAGGGTTAGGGTCAGGGTTAGTTCAGCATCAGGGTTAGGATTAGGGTCAGGGTCAGAGTCATGGTTAGGTATGAGTCTTGGTTACAGTAATATCAACATTAGGTTTAGGTTTAGGTTCAGGGTCCACATCAGGGTGAGTGTCTGGCTTAGGTATAGGTTTAGGGTTCAGGTCAGGATCACAGTCAGGGTCAGGGTCAGGTTAAGGGCTTGGGTTAGTATTTGGCGCAGGCTCACAGTCAGTGTCAGGGTCAGGGTTAGTGGTTTACTGTTGGGGTTAGCCCGCTCCTGGGTATGGACCCATCCCTTCAAGGTCTCAGGATAAACCCTGGGCAGAAGGGTGTAGACCCTACAGCCGATCTCACGTAACCAGCCTTAAACTGGGTGTGAACATGACTTGCCCACCAGACCTCTAACCCCTCATCAGCCTGTTCCTTCTTGGGGCATCTCCACCCACGATGGCATGGCCAGCTCCTCTTTACACTCAGACTCACAAACACCCAGAGGCACACCCACGCACACACACGCACACACTCACACACACACACACATAGACGGGGAGGAGACCTAGGGCTACACCCGTGGATCAGAAGGTGTGAGAGTCTCTGACTGTGAGTCCCATGTTGTCACCTTTTGATTTTATTAGCCAAAGGGCCTGGGGTGTTGGGAAACCTGAAATGACCTGCCAGGGAATGGACCTGTCTGTCAGGTGAGATCTCTTCTCCTTGCATCCGCTGGGCTTCAGTACAGCAGAAGAACATGACGCTTTCTTTAGGATGTGCCTAGAAATGAGCTTTGCAGTCGGGTTTTCTCTGTGAAGGGGTGCCTGGATACTTGGGTTCCAAGTCCGTTGGGCTCTGTTGTCAGGGAAGTGAGGTCACCACTGCCTGGGGGCTCCTTACCGAACTTCCTTCTCCAGCAGAGCTCCCTGAGGCACCTGTCCCCAAGCTGGTCAAGGCTCACACTCCACTCAATGCATTACCATCCAGTGACCCCCATATAGCCACCCCAAACCCCTGGAGGCCTGGGTGCAGCTGTTGTCCCCTGCAGAGGGAACAGAGCTGGGTTTAGACCAGGTTAGTGTTAGGTTTAGGTTTAAGAAAGACTTAGGGTGATGGTTAGGGTTAGTCGTCTTTGGGGTCAGAGTAAGCGTTTGGCTTAGGGTAGGGGTCAGGGTTAGGGTTAGGTTCATGGTTATGTTTATGGTCAGGCTCACAGTAGGGTCACTGTTAGCGTTACGGTCAGAGTCAGTGTCAGTGTCAGTGTTAGGGTAACGGTTTGGTTTAGTGTCAGGCAGTGTTATGGTCAGATTTAGGTTCAGGTTCAAGTTTTGTTTTGGGGACAAGGTTCATCTCAGGGTCAGGGATAGGTTTGGCACAGGTTTAGTGTCAGGGTTAGGGTCAAGGTCAGGGTTAGGTTCATTGTTATGGTAAGGTCAGCTTTATGTTTAGGTTCTGTTTCATGAGTAGTTTCAGGAACAGGGTTAGCTTTAGGTTAAGATTCTGTCCAGAATCACAGGTTGGGTCAGAGTTAGGTTTACAGTCAGGGTTAGGGTCAGTGTTATGGTCAAGGCCAGGGTCAGGTTTAAGCTTAAGTTCTGATATAGGCAAAGTTCAGAGTTAGGATTATGTTCAGGGTCCGGGAGAGAGTCAGGATTAATGTTAAAGTGGGGTTAGGGTTAGGGTTAGAGGTAGGTTGCAGGTTAGGGTTAGACCCGGTTAGGGTCAGTATCAGCGATAATGTTAGGGGTTTGTTTTGGGGTTAGGTTCAGCGTTAGGTTTCGGGTCAGGGCCCGTGTTAGTGTCAGGGTCAGGGTTACGTTTAGGGTTAGAGTTAGGGTCAGGCTCCCATTCAGTGTCAGGGTTATTTTTAGGGTCAGGGTCAGGGTCACTGTTAGGGTCAGGGTTAGGTTTCTGGTCTTTGCCTGGGTCAGGTTCAGGGTGAATTCTAGGGCCAGTGTCAGGTTTACAGTCAGGATCAGGTATTGGTTTAAAGTCCACATTAGGGTGGGACAGGGTTATGTAGTGGTCAGTGTTAGGGTCATGGTTAGGCTTAGGCTCACGCCAGGGTCAGGTTTAGGGTCAGCGTCTGGTATAGGCAAATTTCAGGGTTAGGGTTATGATCATAGTCAGGTATAAGGTCATGGTTATTGTTAAAGTTTAGGGTTAGTGTTAGGGTTAACATTAGTTTGACGATAATGTTTAGAACTTATTAGGGACAGGGTCTGTGGTAGGGTTAGGGGTTAGTGTTAGGGTTAGGTTCAGCGATAGGATTTGGGGGAGGGCCCGAGTTAGTGTCAGTGTCAGTGTTACATTTAGGGTTAGAGTTAAGATCAGGCTCACAGTCAGGGTCAGGTTTAGTGTTCAGGTGAGGGTTGGGGTCACTGTAAGGGTCAGGGTTAGGTTTATGGCCATGGTCTGTGTCAGGGTCAGGGTGAAGTTTAGCACCAGTGTCAGGTTTAGGGTCAGGTTCAAGTATTGATTTAAAGTTCACATTCGGGTCAGGGACAAAATTATGTGGTGGTCAGTGTTAGTGTCATGGTTAGGATTAGGGTCACGGTCAGGGTCAGGTGAAAGTCAGAGCCAGGGTCAGGTTTAGGGTCAGGCTTTGGTTTAGGGTCAATGTTCGGTTCAGTGTCACAGTTAGGTTTTGGCGGTAGGGTTTGGGATTGGGTTTAGGGTTAGAGTTAGAAGTAGGGTTATGGTTAGGTTTAGGGTTAGACAGTGTAAGGTCAGGTTTAGGCTTTGGTTTAGGGTAGGGGTTAATGTTAGGGTCAGGGTCAGCGTTAGGTTTAGGTTCAGGGTCCGTATTAGGGTCATGGTTAGAGTTACCTTTAGGTTTAGGGCTAGCGTCAGGCTCACAGTCGTGGTCAGGTTTAGGGTTAGGGTCAGGTTTAGGTCAGCGTTAGGGTTAGGATTAGGGTCAGGGTCAGAGTCATGGTTAGGTATGAGTCTTGGTTACAGTAATATCAGCATTAGGTTCAGGTTCAGGGTCCACATCAGGGTGAGTGTCAGGCTTAGTTATAGGTTTTGGGTTCAGGTCAGGATCACAGTCACGGTCAGGTTCAGGGTCAGGGTCAAGGCTTGGGTTAGGATTTGGTGCAGGCTCACAGTCAGTGTCAGGGTCAGGGATAGTGGTTACTGTTGGGGTTAGCCCCGCTCCTGTGTATGGACCCATCCCTACAAGGTCTCAGGATAAACCCTGGGTAGGATAAACCCTACAGCCGATACCACGTAACCAGCCTTAAACTGGGGAGTGAACATGACTTTCCCACCAGACCTCTAACCCCTCATCAGCCTGATCTTGCTTGGGGCATCTCCACCCACGATGGCATGGCCACCTCCTCTTTACACTCAGACTCACAAACACCCAGAGGCACACACACGCACACACACGCACACACACACACACACACACACACACACACACATAGACGGGGAGGAGACCTAGGGCTACACCGATGGAACAGAAGGTGTGGGAGTTTCTGACTGTGAGCCCCGTGTTGTCACCTTTTGATTTTATTAGCCAAAGGGCCTGTATCGTTGGTAAACCTGATATGACCTGCCAGGGAAGGGACCTGTCTGTCAGGCGAGCTCTCTTCTCCATGCATCCTCTGGGCTTCAGTACAGCAGAATAACATGACACTTTCTTTAGGATGTGCCTAGAAATGAGCTTGGCAGTCGGGTTTTCTCTGTAAAGGGGTGCCTGGATACGTGGGTTCCCATTCCATTGGGCTCTGTTGTCTGGGAAGTGAGGTCACCACTGCCTGGGGGCTCCTTACCGAACTTCCTGCTCCAGCAGAACTCCCTGAGCCACTGGTCCCCAAGCTGGTCAAGGCTCACACTCCACTCAATGCATTGCCCATATATTGACCCCCATATAGCATCCTCCAAACCCCTGGGAGGCCTGGGTGCAGCAGTTGTCCCCGCCAGGGGAACAGAGCTGGGTTTAGACCAGGTTAGTGTTAGGGTTAGGGTTACGAAAGTCTTAGGGTGTTGGTTAGGGTTAGTCGTCTTTGGGGTCAGTGTTAGCGTTAGGCTTAGTGTAGGGGTCAGGTTAGGGTTAGGTTCATGGTTAGGTTTAGGGTCAGGCTCACAGTAGGGTCACTGTTAGCGTTATGGTCAGAGTCAGTGTCAGGGTCAGTGTTAGGATAAGGGTTAGGTTTAGGGTCACTCAGGGTCATGGTCAGATTTAGGTTCAGGTTCAAGTTCAAGGTCATGGTTAGAGTT
The DNA here is from genome assembly GCF_030435805.1 of Mustela lutreola. Classification (NCBI taxonomy): domain Eukaryota; kingdom Metazoa; phylum Chordata; class Mammalia; order Carnivora; family Mustelidae; genus Mustela; species Mustela lutreola. The sequence continues at coordinate 118,154,945 of NC_081299.1, read as the reverse complement.
ACCTTTAGGTTTAGGGTTAGCGTCAGGCTCACAGTCACGGTCAGGGTTAGGGTTAGGGTCAGGGTTAGGTCAGCATCAGGGTTAGGATTAGGGTCAGTTTCAGGGTCATGGTTAGGTATAACTCATGGTTTAGTAATATCAATCTTAGGTTTAGGTTCAGGGTCCACATCAGGGTCAGTGTCAGGCTTAGGTTTAGGTTTAGGGTTCAGGTCAGCATCACAGCCAGGGTCAGGGTCAGGGCTTGGTTTCAGGTTTGGAGCAGGCTCACAGTCAGTGTCAGGGTCAGGGTTAGTGGTTACTCTTATGGTGAGCCCGGCTCCTGGGTCATGTACCCATCCCTTCAGGGTCACACGAAAAACTCTGGGCAGAAGGGTGTAGACCCTCCACGTGACCCACCTACACAGCCTTAAACTGGGGTGTGAACATGACTTGCCCACCAGACATCTAACCCCTCATCAGCCTGATCCTGCTTGGGGCATCTCCACCCACGATGCAAAGGCCAGGTCCTCTTTACGTAAAGATACACAGACACCCAGAGGCACGCGCACACACACACACACACACACATACACACACACACAGAGACTGGGAGGAGACCTTGGCTACACCGGTCGATCAGAAGGTGTGGGACTCTCTGACTCTGAGCCCCCTCATGTCACCTTTTGATTTTATTAGTGAAAGGGCCAGAGGCGTAGGGGAATCCTGATATGACCTGCCAGGGAGGGGACGTGTCTGGAGGGCGAGCTCTCTTCTCCCTGCATCCTCTCGGCTTCAGTACAGCAGAAGAACATGACGCTTTCTTTAGGGTGTGCTTTGAAATGAGCTGGGCTGGGGGGTTTTCTCTGTAATGGGGTGCCTGGAGCAAAGGTTCCAATTCCGTTGGGTTCTGTCTTCAGGGAAGTGAGGTCACCACTGCCTGGGGGCTCCTTACCAAACTTCCTGCTGCACCAGAGCTCCCTAAGCCGCCGGTCCCCAAGCTGCTCACGGCTCACCCTCCACTCAATGCTGTGCCAATCCAATGACCCCCATACAGCCTCCCCCCAGCCCCTGGGAGGCCTGGGTGCAGCTGTTGTCCCCGCTGAGGGAACACAGATGGGTTTAGACTAGGTTAGTGTTAGGGTTAGGGTTAAGAAAGACTTAGGATCAGGGTTAGGGTTAGACGTCATTGGGGTCAGGGTTAGCGTAAGGCTTAGGGTAGGGGTCAGGGTTAGGGTTAGGTTCATGGTTAGGTTTAGGGTCAGGCTGACAGTAAGGTCACGGTTAGGGTTATGGTCAAAGTCAGGGTCAGGTTCAGTGTTAATGACGGTTAGGTTTAGGGTCAGGTTCAGGGTCATGGTCAGATTTAGGGTCAGGTTCAAGTTTTGTTTTGGGGGCAAGGTTCATGTCAGGGTCAGGGTTAGGTTTGGGACAGATTTAGTATCAGGGTTAGGGTCAGGGTCAGGGTTAAGTTCATGGTTATGTTAAGGTCAGCATTATGTTTAGGTTCTGTATTATGTGTAGGTTCAGGATCAGGGTTAGCTTTAGTGTTAAGATTCTGTCAGGATCACGGATTGGGTGAGAGTTAGGTTTACAGTCAGGGTTAGGGTCAGTGTTAAGGTCAAGGCCAGGGTCAGGTTTAAGGTTAAGGTCTGACATAGGCAAAGTTCAGAGTTAGGGTTATGATCAGGTTCAGGGAGACGGTCAGGATTATTTTTAAAGTGGGGTTAGGGTTAGGGTTAGAGTTATTTTGAGGGTTAGGGTTAGACCGGGTTAGGTTCATATCAAGGATAATGTTAGTGGTTAGTTTTAGGGTTAGGTTCAGTGTTAGGTTTCAGGTCAGCGCCCGTGTTAGTGTCAGGGTCAGGGTTACGTTTAGGTTTAGAGTTAGGGTCAGGCTCACAGTCAGGGTCTGGTTTAGTGTTCAGGTCAGGGTCGGGGTCACTGTTAGGATCAAGGTTAGATTTATGGTAATGGTCTGGGTCAGGGTCATGGTGAAGTCTAGGGCCAGTGTCAGGTTTACGGTCAGGATCAGGTATTGATTTAAAGTCCACATTCGGTTGAGCCTCATGATTATGTCGTGGTCAGTGTTAAGGTCATGGTTAGGTTTAGGCTCAGAGCTAGGGTCAGGGTCCGGTATAGGCAAATTTCAGGGTTAGGGTTATGATCATAGTCAGGTATAGGGTCAGGGTTATTGTTAAAGTATAGAGTTAGTGTTAGGGTTAGCGTTAGGTTGACTGTTAGGGTTAGAACTTGTTAGCGTCAGGGTCCGTGGTAGGGTTAGGGGTTAGTGTTAGATTTGGGTTCAGCGATAGGATTCGTGGGAGGGCCCGTGTTAGTGTCATGGTCTGGGTCCTGGTTAGGTTTGAGTCATGGTTACGGTAATGTCAGAGTTAGGTTTAGGTTCAGGGTCCACATCAGGGTCAGTGTCAGGCTTAAGTTTAGGTTTAGGGTTCAGGTCAGGGTCAGGGTCAGAGTCAGGGTCAGGGCTTGGGTTAGGGTTTGGGGCAGGCACACATCAGTGTCAGGGTCAGGGTTAGTGGTTACTGTTAGGGTTAGCCCTGCTCCTGGGTCATGGACCCATCCCTTCAGGGTCTCAGGATAAACCCTGGGCAGAAGGGTGTAGACCCTACACGCGATCCCTCTTAACCATCATTAAACTGGGGTTTGAACATGACTTGCCCACCAGACATCTACCCCCTCGTCAGCCTGATCCTGCTTGGGGCATCTCCACCCAGGATGGCATGGCCAGGTCCTCTTTAAACACAGACACACAGACACCCAGAGGCACACGCACACACACACACACACACAGAGACAGGGAGGAGACCTAGGGCTACACAAGTGGATAAGAGGTGTGGGACTCTCTGACTCTGAGCCCCCTGGTGTCACCTTTTGATTCTATTAGCCAAAGGGCCTGAGGCATTGGGGAAACCTGATATGACCTGCCAAGTAGGGGACGTGTCTGGCAGAGAGCTCTCTTTTCCCTGCATCCTCTCGGCTTCAGTACAACAGAGAACATGTCGCTTCCTTTAGGATGTGCCTAGAAATAAGCTGGGCATGGCGGTTTTCTCTGTAATGGGGTGCCTGGATACGTGGGTTCCAATTCCGTTGGGCTCTGTCGTCAGGGAAGTGAGGTCACCACTGCCTGGGGGCTCCTTACCGAACTTCCTGCTCCACTAGAGCTCCCTGAGCTGCTGGTCCCCAAGCTGCTCAAGGCTCACACTCCACTCAATGCAGTGCCCATCCAGTGACCCCCATACAGCCTCCCCCCAGCCCCTAGGAGTCCTGCGTGCAGCTGTCTTCTTCACTGGAGGGAACAGAGCTGGGTTTAGACCAGATTAGTGTTAGGGTTAGGGTTAAGAATGACTTAGGGTCAGGGTTAGGGTTAGACGTCTTTGGGATCAGGGTTAGCGTAAGGTTTAGGGTAGGGGTCAGGGTTAGGGTTAGGTTCATGGTTAGGTTTAGGTCAGGATGACAGTAGGTTCAGGGTTAGCATTATGGTCAGAGTCAGGCTCAGGTTCAGTTTAGGCTCAAGGTTAGGTTTAGGGTCAGGTTCAGGGTCATGGTCAGTTTTTGGGTCAGTTTCAAGTTTTGGTTTGGGGGCAAGGTCATGTCAGGTCACGGTTAGGTTGGGACAGGTTTAGTGTCAGGGTTAGGGTCAGCGTCAGGGTTAGGTTCATGGTTATGGTAAGGTCAGCTTTATGTTTTTGTTCTGTTTCATGAGTAGGTTCAGGATCAGGGTTAGCTTTAGGGTTACTAATCTGTTCAGGATCACGGATTGGGTCAGAGTTAGGTTTACAGTCAGGGTTAGGGTCACTGTTAAGGTCAAGGCCAGGGTCAGTTTTAAGGTTAAGTTCTGACGTAGGCAAAGTTCAGAGTTGGGGTTATGATCAGGTTCAGGGAGAAGGTCAGGGTAATTGTTAATGTGGGGTTAGGGTTAGGGTTATAGGTAGGTTGAGGGTTAGGATTAGACCGGGTTAGGGTCAGTGTCAGGGTTAGGATTAGGGTCAGGGTCTGGGTCATGGTTAGGTATTAGTCATATTTACGGTAATGTCATAGTTAGGTTTAGGTTAGGGTCCACATCAGGGTCCTTGCCAGGCTTAGGTTTTGTTTTGTGTTCAGGTAAGGATCACAGTCATGGTCAGGGTCAGAGTCAGGGTCAGGGCTTGGGTTAGGGTTTGGGGCAGGCTCACAGTCAGTGTCAGGTTCAGGGTTAGTGGTTACTGTTAGGGTTAACCCCGCTCCTGAGTCATGGACTCATCCATTCAGGGTCTCAGGATAAACCCTGGGCAGAAGGGTGTAGACCCTACAACCAATCCCACTTAAGCAGCCTTAAACTGGGGTGTGAACATGACTTACCTACCAGACATCTAACCCCATATCAGCCTCATCCTGCTTGGGGCATCTCCACCCACGATGGCATGGCCAGGTCCTCTTTACACACAGACACACAGACACCCAGAGGCACACACACACACACACACACGCAGAGACAAGGAGGACACCTAGGGCTACACCCATAGATCAGAAGGTGTGGGACTCTCTGACTCTGAGCCCACTGGTGTCTACTTTTGATCTTATTTGCCAAAGGGCCTGAGACGTTGGGGAAACCTGATATGACCTGCCAGGGAGGGGACGTGTCTGGCGGGCGAGCTCACTTCTCCCTGCATCCTCTGGGCTTCAGTACAGTAGAAGAACGTGGTGCTTTCTTTAGGATGTGCCTCGATCGAGCTGGGGAAGTCGTTTCTCTGTAATGGGATGCCTGGATACATGGTTTCCAATTGCGTTGGGCTCTGTCGTCAGGGATGTGAGGCCACCACTGCCTGGGGGCTCCTTACCGAACCTCCTGCTTCACCAGAGCTCCCTGAGCCGCCGGTCCCCAAGCTGCTCAAGGCTCACACTCCACTCAATGCAGTGCCCATCCATTGACCCACATACAGCCTCCTCCCAGACCCTGGGAGGCCTGCGTGCAGCTGTTTTCCCCGCTGGAGGGAACAGAGCTGGGTTTAGACCAGTTTAGTGTTAGGGTTAGGGCTAAGAAAGACGTAGGGTCAGGGTTAGGGTTAGTCGTCTTTGGGGTCAGGGTTAGCGTAAGGCTTAGGGTAGGGGTCAGGGTTAGGGTTAGGTTCATGTTTAGGTTTAGGGTCAGGATCACAGTAGGTTCAGGGTTAGCGTTACAGTCAGAGTCAGGGTCAGGGTCAGTGTAGGCTGACAGTTAGGTTTATGTCCAGGCAGGGTCATGGTCAGATTTACGGTCAGGTTCAAGTTTTGGTTGGGGGGCAAGGTTCATGTCAGGGTCAGGGTTAGGTTTGGGATAGGTTTAGTGTCAGGGTTAGGGTCAGGTTCAGGGTTAGGTTCATGCTTATGGTAAGGTCAGCTTTATGTTTCAGTTCTGTTTCATTAGTAGGTTCAGGATCAGGGTTAGCTTTAGGGTTACTAATCTGTTCAGGATCACAGATTGGGTCAGAGTTAGGTTTACAGTCAGCGTTAGGGTCAGTGTTAAGGTCAAGGCCAGGGTCAGGTTTTAGATTCACTTCTGACATAGGCAAAGTTCAGAGTTAGGGTTATGATCAGTGTCTAGGAGAGGGTCAGGATTATTGTTAAAGTGGGGTTAGGGTTAGGGTTAGAGGTAGGTTGAGGGCTAGGGTTAGACCGGGGTAGGGTCAGTGTCAGGGATAATGTTAGGGGTTAGATTTAGGGTTAGGTTCAGCGTTAGGTTTCGGGTCAGGGCCCGTGTTAGTGTCAGGTTCAGGGTTACATTTATGGTTAGAGATGTGTTCAGGCTCACATTCAGTGTCAGGGTTAGTGTTAGTTTCAGGGTCAGGGTCACTGTTAGGGTCAGGCTTAGGTTTCTGGTCTTTGCCTGGGTCGGGTTCAGGGTGAAGTCTAGGGCCAGTGTTAGGTTTACGGTCAGGTTCAGGTATTGGTTTAAAGTCCAGATTCGGGTCAGGGACAGGATTATTTAGTGGTCATTGTTAGGGTTATGGTTAGGTTTATGTTCTGGGCTAGGGTCAGATTTAGGGTCAGGGTCTGCTATAGGCAAAGTCCAGTTAAGGGTAATGATCGTAATCAGGCATAGGGTCCGGTTTATTGTTAAAGTTTAGGGTTAGGTTTAGTGTTAAAGTTAGGTTGAGGGTTAGGGTTAGACCTCATTAGGGTCCGGGTCCGTAGTAGGGTTAGGGTTTAGTGTTAGGGTTAGGATCAGGGATAGGATTCGGGGTAGGGCCCACGTTAGTGTCAGGGTCAGGGTTACGTTTAGGGGTAGAGTTAGGGTCAGGCTCACATTCAGTGTTAGGGTTAGTGTTTGGGTCAGGGTTAGGGTCACTGTTTTGGTCAGAGTTAGGTTTATGGTCATGGCCTGGGTCAGGGTCAGGGTGAAGTTTAGGGCCAGTGTCTGGTTTAGGGTCAGGATCCGATATTGCTTCAAAGTCCACATTTGGGTCAGGATCAAGTTTATGTAGTGGTCAGTGTTAGTGTCATGGTTAGGTTTAGGGTCAGGGCCAGGGTCACGTTTAGGGTCAGGGTCTGGTAGAGGCAAAGTTCAGGGTTAGGGTTATGATCATAGTCAGGTATAGGGTAAGGGTTATTGTTAAAGTTTAGGGTTAGTGTTAGGGTTAGAGTTAGTTTGAGGTTTAGGGTTAGACTTGGTTAGGGTCAGGGTCTGAGATAGGGTTAGGGGTTAGTGTTAGGGTTAGCTTCAGCGATAGGATTCGGGGTATGGCCCGTGTTAGTTTCAGGGTCAGGGTTACGTTTAGAGTTACAGTAAGGGTCAGGCTCACAGTCAGGTTCTGATTTAGTGTTCATGTCTGGGTCGGGGTTACTGTTAGGGTCAGGTTTAGGTTGATGGTCATGGTCTGGGTCAGGGCCACGGTGTAGTTTAGGGCCAGTGTCAGGTTTAGCGTCAGGATCAGGTATTGGTTAAAGTCCACATTCGGGTCACTGACAGGGTTATGTAGTGGTCAGTGTTAAGATCATGGTTAGAATTATGGTCAGGGTCAGGGTCACGTGAATGTCAGGGCCATGGTCAGGTTTAGGTTCAGGCTTTGCTTTATGTTCGGTTCAGGTTCACAGTTAGGTTTAGGGGAAAAGTTTGGGATGGGATTAGGGTTAGAGTTAGAGGTAGTGTTATCGTGAGGGTTAGGGTTAGACAGCGTAAGTTCAGGGTGAGGGTTTGGTTTAGGGTAGGTAGTTAGTGTTAGGTTCAGGGTCAGCATTCGGTTTAGGTTCAGGGTCTGTATTTGGGTGAGGGTTAGGGTTACCTTTATGGTTAGGTTTAGGGTCAGGCACACAGTCACGGTCAGGGTTAGTGTTAGGGTCAGTGTTAGTTCAGCGTCAGGGTTAGGATTAGGGTCAGGGTCTGGGTCATGGTTAGGGATGAGCCATAGTTAGGTTATCTCAGAGTTAGGTTTAGTTCCAGGGTCCGGATAAGGGTCAGCGTCAGGCTTAGGTTTAGGTTTTGGGTTCAGGTCGTGATCACGGTCAGGGTTAGGGTCAGGGTCAGGGTCAGGGTTCGGGTTAGGGTTTGGGGCAGGCTCACAGTCAGTGTCAGGGTCACGGTTAGTGGTTACTGTTAGGGTTAGCCCCGCTCCTGGGTCATGGACCCATCCCTTCACGGTCTCAGGATAAACCCTGGGCAGAAGAGTGTAGACCCTACACCCGATCCCACTTAACCAGCCTTAAACTGGGGTGTGAACATGACTTACCCACCAGACATCTAACCCCTCATCAGCCTGATCCTGCTTGGGGCATCTCCATCCACGATGTCATGGCCAGGTCCTCTTTACACACAGACACAGAAGCCCAGTGGCACACACACACACACACAAACACACAAGACGGGGAGGAGACCTAGGGCTACACCGGTCGAATAGAAGGTGTGGGACTCTCTGACTCTGAGCCCCCTCATGTCTCCTTTTGATTTTATTAGCCAAAGGCCTGAGGCGTTGGGGAAACCTGATATGACCTGCCAGGGAGGGGACTTGTCTGGCCGGCGAGCTCTCTTCTCCCTGAATCCTCTCAGCTTCAGTACATCAGAAGAACATGTCGCTTCCTTTAGGATGTGCCTAGAAATGAGCTGGGCAGGGGGGTTTTCTCTGTAATGGGGTGCCTGGATACGTGGGTTCCAATTCCGTTGGGCTCTGTCATCAGGGAAGTGAGGTCACGACTGCCTGGGGGCTCCTTACCGAACTTCCTGCTGCACCAGAGCTCCCTGAGCCTCCGGTCCCCAAGCTGCTCAAGGCTCACACTCCACTCAATGCAGTGCCCATCCAGTGACCCCCATATAGCCTCCTCCCAGCCCCTGGGAGGCCTGGGTGCAGGGGTTGTCCCTGCTGGAGGGAACAAAACTGGGTTTAGACTAGGTTAGTGTTAGGGTTAGGGTTAAGAAAGACTTAGGGTCAGGCTTAGGGTTAGACGTCGTTGAGGTCAGGGTTAGCATAAGGCTTAGGGTAGGGTCAGGGTTAGGGTTAGGTTCATGGTTAGGTTTAGGGTCAGGCTCACAGTAGGGTCACGGTTAGCATTACAGTCAAGGTCAGGGACAGGTTCAGTGTTAGGATGACGGTTAGGTTTAGGGTCAGGTTCAAGTTTTGGTGTGGGGGCAAGGTTCATGTCAGGGTAAGGGTTAGGTTTGGGAACAGGTTTAGTGTCAGGGTTAGGGTCAGCGTCAGGGTTAGGTTCATGGTTATGGTAAGGTCAGCTTTATGTTTGGGTTCTGTTTTATGAGTAGGTTCAGGATCAGGGTTAGCTTTAGGGTTACGATTCTGTTCAGGATCACGGATTGGGTCAGAGTTAGGTTTACAGTCCGTTTAGGGTCAGTGTTAAGGTCAAGGCCATGGGCGCCTGGGTGGCTCAGTGGGTTAAGCAGCTGCCTTCGGCTCAGGTCATGAACTCAGGGTCCTGGGATCGAGTCCCGCATTGGGCTGTCTGCTCAGCAGGGAGCCTGTATCCTCCCCTCTCTCTGCCTGCCTCTCTGCCTTCTTGTGATCTCTCTCTGTCAAATAAATAAATAAAATCTTTAAAAAAAAAAAAAGGTCAAGGCCAGGGTCAGGTTTAAGGTTAAGGTCTGACATAGGCAAAGTTCAGAGTTAGGGTTATGATCAGGGTCAGGGAGAGGGTCAGGATTATTGTTAAAGTGGGGTTAGGGTTAGGGTTAGAGGTAGGTTGAGGGTTAGGGTTAGACCGGGTTAGGGTCAGTGTCAGGGATAATGTTAGGGGTTAGTTTTAGGGTTAGGTTCAGCGTTAGGTGTCAGGGTACGGCCCTTGTTAGTGTCAGGGTCAGGGTTAAGTTTAGGGTTACAGTAAGGGTCAGGCTCACAGTCAGGGTGTGGTTTAGTGTTCAGGTCTGGGTCGGGGTCACTGTTAGGGTCAGTGTTAGGTTGATTGTCATGGTCTGGGTCAGGTTCAGGGTGAAGTTTAGGCCCAGTGTCAGGTTTAGCTTCAGGATCATGTATTGGTTTAAAGTCCACATTCGGGTCAGGGACAGGGTTATGTAGTGGTCAGTGTTATTGTCATGGTTAGGATTAGCGTCAGGGTCAGTTTAGGTGAAGGTCAGGGCCAGGGTCAGGTTTAGGTTCAGGCTTTGCTTTATGTTCGGTTCATGGTCACATTTAGGTTTAGGGGAAAATTTTGGGATGGGGTTACGGTTAGAGTTAGAATTAGTGGTATGGTGAGGGTTAGGGTTAGACAGCATAAGGTCAGCGTTCGGGTTTGGTTTAGGGTAGGGATTAGTGTTATTGTCAGGGTCAACATTCGGTTTGGTTTGAGGGTCCATATTAGGGTCAGGGTTAGGGTTACCTTTAGGGTTAGGTTTAGGGTCAGGCACACGGTCACGGACAGGGTTAGGGTTAGGGTCAGGGTTAGGTTAGCGTCAGGATTAGGATTAGGTTCAGGTAGGGTCCCGTTAGGGATGAGTCATAGTTAGGTTATCTCAGACTTAGGTTTAGGTTCAGGGTCCGGATCAGGGTCAGCGTCAGGCTGAGGTTTAGGTTTAGGGTTCAGGTCGGGATCACGGTCAGGGTTAGGGTCAGGGTCAGGGTCAGGGTTCGGGTTAGGGTTTGGAGCAGGCTCACAGTGTAAGGGTCAGGGTCAGGGTCAGTGGTTACTGTTAGGGTTCGCCCCACTCCTGGTTCATTGTCCCCTCCCTTTAGGTTCTCAGGATAAACCCTGGGCAGAAGGCTGTAGACCCCACACCCGATCCCACTTATCCAGCATTACACTGGGATGTAAACATGACCTGCCCACCAGGCATCTAACCCCTGGCGTTAGTTTTATGGTTAGGTTCAGCGTTATTTTCGGGTCAGGGCCCATGTTAGTGTCAGGGTCACGGTTACATTTAGGGTTAGAGTTAGGGTCCTGCTCCCATTTAGTGCCAGGGTTAGTGTCAGAGTCAGGGTCAGGGTCACTGTTTGGGTCAGGGTTAGGTTCATGGTCTTTGCCTGGGTCAGGGTCAGGGTTAAGTCCAGGGCCAGTGTCAGGTTTACAGTCAGGTTCAGGTATATGGTTAAAGTCCACATTTGGGTCAGGGACAGTGTTATGTAGTGGTCATTTAGGGTCATGGTTAGGTTTAGGGTCAAGGCCAGGGTCAGGTTTAGGGTCAGGGTCTGGTAGAAGCAAAGTTCAGAGTTAAGGTTATGATCATAGTCAGGTATAGTGTCAGGGTTATTGTTAAAGTTTAGGTTTAGTATTAGAGTTAGCGAAGGTTGATGGTTAGGGTTAGAACGTGTTAGGGTCAGGGTCAGTGGTAGGTTAGGGGTTAGTGTTAGAGTTAGTTTCAGCAATAGGATTCTTGTAGGGCCCGTGTTAGTGTCAGTGTCTGGGTTACATTTAGGGTTAGAGTTAGGGTCAGGCTAAAAGTCAGGCTCAGGTTTAGTGTTCAGGTCAGGGTCGGAATCACTGTGAGGCTCACGGTTAGGTTTATGGTCATGGTCTGGGTCAGGGTCAGCGTTAAGTTTAGCGCCAGTGTCAGGTTTATGGTTAGGTTCAGGTATTGGTTTAAAGTCTACATTCGGGTCAAGGACAGGGTTATGTAGTGGTCAGTTTAGTGTCATGGTTAAGATTAGGCTCAGGGTCAGGATTAGGTGAAGGTCATAGCCAAGGTCAGGCTTAGGTTTGGGCTTTGGTTTAGGGTCAATGTTCGGTTCAGTGTCACTGTTAGGCTTTGGTGATAGGGTTTGGGATTGGGGTTAGGGTTAGATTTAGAAGTAGGGATATGGTTAGGGTTAGGGTTAGACAGCGTAAGGTCAGGGTATAGGTTGGTTTAGGGTAGGGGTTATTGTTAGGGTCAGGGTCAGCATTAGGTTTAGGTTCAAGGTCTGTATTAGGGTCATGGTTAGAGTTACCTTTAGGTTTAGGTTTAGCGTCAGGTTCACAGTCACGGTCAGGTTTAGGGTCAGTATTAGGTCAGCGTCAGGGTTAGGATTAGGGTCAGGTTCAGGGTCATGGTTAGGTATGAGTCATGGTTACGGTAATGTCAGAGTTAAGTTTAGGTTCAGGGTCCACATCAGGGTCAGTGTCAGGCTTAGGTTTAGGTTTAGGGTTAGGGTCAGGATCACAGTCAGGGTCAGGGTCAGGGTCATGGCTTGGGATAGGGTTTGGGGCGGGCTCACAGTCAGTGTAAGGTCAGGGTTAGTGGTTACTGTTAGGGTTAGCCCGATCCTGGGTCATGGACCCATCCCTTCAGGGTCTCAGGATAAACCCTGGGCAGAAGGGTGTAGACCCTACACCCGATCCCACTTAACCAGCCTTAAACTGGGCTGTGAACATGACTTGCCCACCAGACAGACATCTAACCCCTCATTAGCCTGATCCTGCTTGGGGTATCTCCATCCACGATGGCATGGCCAGGTCTTCTTTACACACAGACACACAGACACCCAGAGGCACACACACACACACACACACACACACACACACACACACAGAGACGGTGAGGAGACCAAGGGCTACACCGGTGGATCAGAAGGTGTGGGACTCTCTGACTCTGAGCCCCCTCGTGTCACCTTTTGATTTTATTGGCCAAAGGGCCTGAGGCGTTGGGGAAATCTGATATGACCTGACAGGGAGGGGACGTGTCTGGCGGGCGAGCTATCTTCTCCCTGCATCCTCTCGGCTTCAGTACAGCAGAAGAACATGTCGCTTTCTTTAGGTTGTGCCTTGAAATGATCTGGGCAGGGGGGTTTTCTCTGTAATGGGGTGCCTGGATACGTGGGTTCCAAATCCGTTGTGCTCTGTCATCACGGTAGTGAGTTCACCACTGCTTGGGGGCTCCTTACCGAACTTCCTGCTGCACCAGAGCTCCCTGAGCCGCCAGTCCCCAAGCTGTTCAAGGCTCACACTCCACTCAATGCAGGGCCCATCCAGTGACCCGCATACAGCCTCCACCCAGCCTGTGGGAAGCCTGGGTGCAGCTGTTGTCCCCGCTGGAAGGAATGCGCTGGTTTTAGACTAGGTTAGTGTTAGGGTTAGGGTTAAGAAAGACGTAGGGTCAAGGTTAGTGTTAGACGTCATTGGGGTCAGGGTTAGCGCAAGGCTTAGGGTAGGGGTCAGTGTTAGGGTTAGGTTCATGGTTAGGTTTAGGGTCAGGCTCTCAGTAGGGTCACGGTTAGCGTTACGGTCAGAGTCAGGTTCAGGGTCAGTGTTAGGTTGACGGTTAGGTTTAGGGTCAGGTTCAGGGTCATGGTTAGATTTAGGGTCAGGTTCTAGTTTTGGTTTGGGGGCAAGGTTCATGTCAGGGTCAGGGTTAGGTGTGGGACAGGTTTAGTGTCAGGGTTAGGGTCAGCGTCAGGGTTAGGTTCATGGTTATGGTAAGGTCAGCTTTATGTTTAGGTTCTGTTTTATGAGTAGGTTCAGGATCAGGGTTAGCTTTAGGGTTACGATTCTTTTCAGGATCACGGATTGTGTCAGATTTAGGTTACAGTCAGGGTTAGGGTCAGTATTAAGGTCAAGGCCAGGGTCAGGTTTAAGGTTAAGTTCAGAGTTAGGGTTATGATCAGGGTCAGGGAGATGGTCAGGATTATTGTTAAAGTGGGATTAGGGTTAGGGTTAGAGGTAGGTTGAGTGTTAGGGTAAGACTTGTTTTGATCAGTGTCAGGGACAATGTTAGGCGTTAGTTTTAGGATTAGGTTCAGGATTAGGTTTCGGGTCAGGGACCGTGTTAGTGTCAGGGTCAGGGTTACGTTTAGGATTATAGTTTGGGTCAGGCTCACATTCAGTATCAGGGTTAGTGTTAGGGTCAGGGTCAGGGTCACTGTTAGTGTCAGGGTTAGGTTTATGGTCTTTGCCTGGGTCAGGGTCAGGGTGAATTCTAGGGCCAGTGTCAGGTTTACGGTCAGGATCAGATATTGGTTTAAAGTCCACATTCGGGTCAGCGACACGGTTATATAGTGGTCATTGTTAGGGTCATGTTAGGTTTAGAGTCAGGGCCAGGGTCAGGTTTAGGGTTAGGGTCTGGTATAGGCAAAGTTCAGGGTTAGGGTTATGATCATAGTCAGGTATATGGTCAGGGTTATTGTTAAAGTTTAGGGTTAGTGTTAGGGTTAGCGTTTGGTTGACAGTTAGGTTTAGAACTTGTTAGGATCAGGGTCCATGGTAGGGTTATGGGTTAGTGTTAGGGTTAGCTTCAGCGATAGGATTCGGGGGAGGGCCCGTGTTAGTGTCAGGGTCAGGGCTACATTTAGGGTTAGAGTTAGGGTCATGCTCACAGTCACGGTCAGGTTTAGTGTTCAGGTCAGGGTCTGGGTGACTGTTAGTGTCAGGGTAGTTTTATGGTCATGGTCTGGGTCAGGGTCAGTGTGAAGTTTAGCGCCAGTGTCAGGTTTACTGTTAGGTTCAGGTGTTGGATTAAAGTCCACAATCGGGTCAGGGACAGGATTATGTAATGGTCAGTGTTAGTGTCATGGTTAGGCTTAGGGTCAGGGTCAGGGTCACGTGAAGTTCAGGGCCAGTGTCAGTTTTAGGGTCAGGCTTTGGTTTAGGGTCAATTTTTGGTTCAGTGTCACAGTTAGGTTTTGGCAGTAGGGTTTGTGATTGGGGTTAGGTTTAGAGTTAGAAGTAGGGTTATGTTTAGTGTTAGCGTTAGATAGCGTAAGGTCAGGGTTAGGGTTTGGTTTAGGGTAGTGGTTAGTGTTAGGTTTAGGGTCAGTGTTCGGTTTAGGTTCAGTGTCCATATTAGGGTCATGGTTAGAATTGCCTTTATGTTTATGGTTAGGGTCAGGCTCACAGTCACGGTCAGGGTTAGGGTTAGGGTCAGTGTTAGGTCAGCGTCAGGGTTAGGATTAGGGTCAGGGTCAGGGTCATGGTTAGGTTTGAGTCATGATTATGGTAATGTCAGAGTTAGGTTTAGGTTCATGGTCCACATCAGGATCAGTGTCAGCCTTAGGTTTAGGTTTAGGGTTCAGGTCAGGATCACAGTCAGGGTCAGGGTTAGGGTCAGGTCAGGGTTTAGGTTAGCATTTGGGGCAGGCTTAGTGGTTACTTTTAGGGTTAGCTGAGCTCCTGGGTCATGGACCCATCCCCTCAGGATCTCAGGATAAACCCTGGGCAGAAGGGTGTAGACCCTACACCCAATACCACTTAACCAGCCTTAAACTGGTGTTTGAACATGACTTGCCCACCAGACGTCTAACCCCTCATCAGCCTGATCCTGCTTGGGGCATCTCCACCCACGATGGCATGGCCAGGTCCTCTTTACACACTGAAACACAGACACCCAGAGGCACACACACACACACACACACACACATACACACACAGAGGTATACTATGCAGCCATCAAAAATGAAATATTTCCATTTGCAATGACTTGGATGGAACTAGAGGTTATTATGCTAAGTGAAGTAAGTCAATGAGAGAAAGGCAATTATCATATGATCTCTCTGATATGAGGAATTTGAAAGGCAGGTTAACGGGTCATGGGAGGTAGGGAGGGAAAAAATGAAACAAGTTGTGTTGGGGAGAGAGACAAACCATAACAGACTTAATCTCACAAAACAAACTGAGGTTTGCAGGGATGGAGAGGGTGGCTGGGTTATGAACATTGGGGA
Source organism: Mustela lutreola (assembly GCF_030435805.1). Lineage (NCBI taxonomy): Eukaryota > Metazoa > Chordata > Mammalia > Carnivora > Mustelidae > Mustela > Mustela lutreola. Next base: position 118,139,928 of record NC_081299.1, on the reverse strand, counting down.
GGGTATGTGATATGGTGAGTTCTGTGAAATGTGTAACACAGATGAATCACAGACCTGCACCCTTGGGGCAAATAATACATTATATGTTAATTTAAAAAAATTTCACCTGTGCTTTATGCAGTCTGGGGGAGGATGGGCACACATAGAAACCCAAATAGTGATTGTTCCCCCTAGACCAATAGGACCAATCAGAGTCTCCCTGGGATTGATATGTAAATGACAGGAAGACAAAGTTCTCTCTTTAGGCGAGTGACTGGTCTTGCTGGATGGGATTCAGGAGCTGGCCATGGCCATCGTCCTGGACACTTGAAGAGTCTGACCAGAGAAGAAAGCAGCCCTATGGAGACGAGTAAACATGAGACATGGACAAAGAGAAAAGTGTTTTGCCGTTTTCCAGTCCCTAGTTCTTGATTCTGAAATATTAGTTCTGCAGCTATTCTTTTGATTTTTTAAAAAGATTTTTTTATTTATCTGACAGAGATCACAAGTAGGGAGAGAGAGGAGGAAGCAGGCTCCCTGCAGAGCAGAGAGCCTGATGTGAGGCTCGATCCCAGGACCCTATGATCATGACCTGAGCCGAAGGCAGAGGCTTAACCCACTAAGCCACCCAGGTACCCCATCTTCTTTTGGATTTTTATGAACTTCTGTGGTATCCACCCCTACAGGAACCTGGACATTACTTTGTTTTTTGTTTGTTTGCTTGCTTTTCCCTTTTGGTTCCTCCAGTTTTCTTTGGATTGCTGCCACTTGCAAGCAAAGGGTCTTGTAAAAATACCACACCAAGGAAATTCACACGTCCTTAGGAGCTATTGAGTAAGTTCCTGTAGGGGAAGGACACAGTGAGATGCACATTTTAGAGTGATCATCTTAGAATAAGTTTAGAGGATGAATTGGTGTGAGGAGGGGAGGGAAAGGGGCATATTCCTGAAGATGAGATGACAGGTTTGAAGGCCGTTATGGTCATTCTGGCAAAGTATGGTGAGTGCCTGAAACAGAAGAGAAAAGGGGCCGAGGAAAGATTAAACTTACACAAGGTGAGAAGACTAATGAGATTTTATGAAATCTGAGTTTGTGAAATCGGATATTGCTAGGCTTTTAGCACACTTACTTTGGGATCTAATCTTCAAAAATATTTAAATATCTCTGGTGGTGACAACACCATCGTCTTTCCAGTGATTAAGAACTCTGGATGCAATTGTAAAAGGGATTGACTCCTTAATATCTCTTTCTTCTGTCTTGCTGTTGGTGTATAGAAATGCAACTGATTTCTGTGCATTGATTTTATATCCTGACACTTTACTGAATTCCTGTATAAGTTCTAGCAGTTTTGGAGTGGAGTCTTTTGGGTTTTCCACATATAGTATCGTATCATCTGCGAAGAGTGATAATTTGACTTCTTCTTTGCCGATTTGGATGCCTTTAATTTCCTTTTGTTGTCTGATTGCTGAGGCTAGGACCTCTAGTACGATGTTGAATAGCAGTGGTGATAATGGACATCCCTGCCGTGTTCCTGACCTTAGCGGAAAAGCTTTCAGTTTTTCTCCATTGAGAATGATATTTGCGGTGGGTTTTTCATAGATGGCTTTGATGATATTGAGGTATGTGCCCTCTATCCCTACACTTTGAAGTGTTTTGATCAGGAAGGGATGTTGTACTTTGTCAAATGCTTTTTCAGCATCTATTGAGAGTATCATATGGTTCTTGTTCTTTCTTTTATTGATGTGTTGTATCACATTGACTGATTTGCGGATGTTGAACCAACCTTGCAGCCCTGGAATAAATCCCACTTGGTCGTGGTGGATAATCTTTTTAATGTACTGTTGAATCCTATTGGCTAGTATTTTGTTGAGTATTTTCGCATCTGTGTTCATCAAGGATATCGGTCTATAGCTCTCTTTTTTGGTGGGATCCTTGTCTGGTTTTGGGATCAAGGTGATGCTGGCCTCATAAAATGACTTTGGAAGTTTTCCTTCCATTTCTATTTTTTAGATACAAACGTAGTGATCCAAAGGGGCACATGCACCCGAATGTTTATAGCAGCAATGTCCACAATAGCCAAACTATGGAAAGAACCTAGATGTCCATCAACAGATGAATGGATCAAGAAGATGTGGTATATATACACAATGGAATACTATGCAGCCATCAAAAGAAATGATATCTTGCCATTTGCGACAACATGGATGGAACTAGAGCGTATCATGCTTAGTGAAATAAGTCAAGCAGAGAAAAAGACAACTATCATATGATCTCCCTGCTATGAGGAAGTGGTGATGCAACATGGGGGCTTAAGTGGGTAGGAGAAGAATCAATGAAACAAGATGGGATTGGGAGGGAGACAAACCATAAATAACTCTTAATCTCACAAAACAAACTGAGGGTTGCTGTGGGGAGGGTGTTTGGGAGAAGGGGGTGGGAATATGGACATTGGGGAGGGTATGTGCTTTGGTGAGTGCTGTGAAGTGTGTAAACCTGGTGATTCACAGACCTGTACCCCTGGGGATAAAAATATATGTTTATAAAAAATAAAAAATTAAAAAAAAAAAAAAAAAAAGAACTCTGAAAGCTTAATCTGGCCTGGGCTGTAGAATGTCAGCTGCGGCTTGAGCACAACGAAAAGCCGTTGAAGGGTTTTACACTGGTGGGTGGAGGGTGGTCATGGGATTCCTTTTGCATTTTTAAAATGTCATTTTTGGCTGCTGTGTAAAGAATGGATAGAGAAAAGGCAAAGATAGTAACAAATAATTCTCCAATATTTACAGAACATCTACTATGTGTCAGGTACTGTTCTAAACCCTAAAGACAGAATAGTTAACAAGAGACAAAATAAATTTGATGTCCTCTTGGAGTTTTCATTTTAGTTGTTGAGTGAGAAATGAAGCAAATAAATACACATACATATCAGGGGTTGATGTGGGTTAGGAAGGAAACTAAGCTGAGTGAGTGGACATGGGGTGTGGGGATTAGGGGAGCAGGTTGGTATTTTCTATGGGACTGTGTCAGGGAAGTCTCCCTCATTTGAGGAAAGACCTGGAGGAAATTAAGGAACAAGCAGTTGTGCTGTTTCAGAAGAGCATCCAACACAAAGCAAACAGTAAGCCCAAGGTGGGAGCACATCTGGTGTGTTTAAAGAATGACACAGCGACCAATAATGCTGGGCAAAAAATGAGCAAGACGGCAAGTGGTAGGAGGTAGGTAAGGAAGGTAGTGGGGTCAGATCACATAAAGTCTTGAAGGCCATTGTAAAGATTTGCCTTTAAATTTGTGCCAGCTGAGAAGAGCTTGGATGGTTTTGAAGAGGCTTGACTTGATTTTGATTAGAAAAGGATCGGGGCGCCTGGGTGGCTCAGTGGGTTAAGCCTCTGCCTTCAGCTCAGTTCATGGTCTTGGGGTCCTGGCATCAAGCCCCGCATTGGGCTCTCTGCTCATCAGGGAGCCTGATTCTCCCTTTCCCACTGCCTGCCTCTCTGCCTACATGGATCTCTCTCTCGCTCTGTCAAATAAATAAATAAAATCTTAAAGAGAAAAGAAAAGAATCACTCAGGCTGCTGTGTGCAGAACGGACTTGCGGGGTTGTGGGGTGGGGATGCTTCTTGCATTAATGTAGACTGAGATTTCTATACTGCTGACATTTCGGGCCACATTAATTTTTGTTATGGGGAGCTGTCCTGTGCACTGACCACTAGATCGCAGGAGCGCCCTTTCCCACTCTCAAGTTGTGACAACGAAAAGTGTGTCCAGACCCTGTCAAAATCCCCTGCGGAGGAGCAGGTACACAAAACTCTCCTGGTTGAGGACCACTGATCTGGGTGAGAAGGGGTATTGGCCCAGACCAGAGCAGTAGATGCAGGGGTGGGGAGAAGGGGGGAGATTCTGGGTGTATATTGAAGACAAAACACGCAGGATTTGTAAATATATTAAGGGTGGAGTGTGCGGAAAAGACAAGAGTTGGGATGATTTTACAATTTTGGGAGCCTGAGGCCCTGGAACAGTGACGTTACCACTTGGTAAGATGGGAAAGACGACGGGAGAAGCAAGTTTGATGGGCAACAGGTGTTTGGTTCTGGAGATGGTCGTTGCATCCACATGGGATGCCCAACCAGCAGCTGAACACACGAGTCTGCCATTCATGGGTGAGACCCAGGCTGGAGGCACAAATATGAACACCGTTAGGACATAGGGTTCAAGCCCTGAGAAGAAGTGGGCTTACCTACGCAGTGAGTATGGACAGAGGTGTGTTTGGCAACATGATAAGGCAGCTTCATGATATCTGTCCCCTGGTATTTGTCCTGTGAGTATGGATGGGAGTGTGTATGGGACTTAGGACTTGCTTTTAACCAGTAGAATTTGTCAAGGTAAGAAGATGTCACTATTATGATCTCATTATATTAAATCAGACTGTTTTACTGATTGGAGTGAGAGGCTGTCCTGGACTTGAAGAAGCAAAGAGCCAAATTCAGAATCACCTGTGGAGAGAGTTATATGGCAGGAAACTGCAAGCAGCCTCTGGGGGCTGAGGATGGTTTACAGTTAATAGCCTGGAGAATCTCTCTGGCCCACCCCAGCATGGGCTGCCCCCCAAATCACACAGCTACAAGGAAATGAGTTCTTCCAACAACCCGAGTGAGTTTGGAAGCAGAGCCTTCCCTAGTGGAACCTGCAGGTGAGAACACAGCTTGGTGGGCTCCTTCTCTCCTCCTTTGAGTGAGACCCAGAGCCGAGGACCCTGGTTAAGCTGTTTCTGGCCTCCTGACAGCTAGAGATGGTAGGATAGTAAACTCAGCTGTTTAAAGTTACTAAACTTGTTATTATTTGTTATGAAGTAACTATTAAAAACAAAACAAGAGGCCCAAAATGGAGTTGCTTATGCTAAGCCCCATGTCCCCCAAACCAGACTTAATTATGATTTCAGCTGTCCCAGAAATGGAATCTGAGCCCAGGCAAGCAGACACCACCTGATCCCCACTCCCTCGGACCCCTGCCATCCCCAGAAGCCAAGTCACCTGGCCATAACCAACCTGCCTTGTTTGCCTGACGTGACTTCCTTGCTCCTCCTCTCTTCTGCCTATAAAAGTCTTTCGTTTTGTACTGCTCCTCCGAGCTCCTTTCAGTCTGCAAGCAGGATGCTGCCCATTTCGTGAATCATTGAATAAAGCCAGTAGGTTCTTTAAAATGTACTCAGTTGAATTTTTTTTAACACAACAGAAAACTCAAGCAGAAGGTCCGAGTCCCTGAGCACAGGACTGATGTCTAAAGGTCAGGAAGCTCAAAAAAACCCAGCCAGGAAAGGAGCCATAATCACTGACCAGTGTGGAAGAGGAAGGGAGAGCCAACATCACGATGAAAAAGATAGAATATTTCCAGAGAAGTGGAGGAGGTTCTATGTCTATAGGACTGACAGGTTGATTCATTTAGATCTGAAAGTTAATCATTGGATCTGGCAACTTGGTGGTGATTAGCGATCTTGTAAAATATCTGTGTAGGTGTAGTCGTGGGACCAATGACTGTTAACAGTGTCTGATGTGCAAAAAAAAATTTCAGGGTTTGGATTCAAATGGGAGCAATGGATATAAAGAGCAGTGAGCAAGTCTGACTTCTGTTTTGGAGGTCAAATCAGTTGGTTTTGCTGATGGATTAGATACGAGAAAAGGGAAAGGGGGAATTTATCCCAGGGGCTGAGGCTTTAGCCAGTAGGAGGTGAGGATGCTGTTTACTAAGATGGGGAGACTGGGACAGGAGTAGGTGAGGAGGGAGCAGGATAGAAATCATGGTGAAAATAAGACTCCTGTTACTTATTCATGGAGAAATATGCTGCAGGCAGCTGGCCATGTGATTCTCAGCTCCAAGGGCGGATTAGGATTAAAGACATTAACTTCAGAGCCTTCAGCTTCTACAAAGAACTTAAATCAATGATGCTGAATGGAATCAGCCAAAGCAGTGGTTTTAAAACTGGGGCTGGGAGGCAAGGAGTTTTGCTCCCAGGGCCGATTGAACAATATCTGGCGACATTTTTGGTGGTCACCACTTGGGGGGGGTGCTTCTGGCATCTAGTGGCTAGAGACCAGAGATGCTGCTAACTGTCCTGCAGGGCACAGGACAGCCCCACAGCAGAGAATCACCTACCAGGTATCAATAGTGCTAGGTTGTGAAAGCCTGATCGAGGGAGAGAGAGAAAGAGAGAGAGAGCGAACGCATAGCTACAGAAGACCCAGAATCAAGCTCTTCAAAGGGGCAGAGATGAAATAGAGAAGCAAATTGAGAATACAGGTCCAGGATGGTAGGAAGAGAAACCATGTAATTAAGAGGGCACTAAGGAAGCGGGAACCTAGAGACACCGAGTACATCCACGTTTGCTACTGATAGGCGTTTATGGTGCATGGACCGCCTATGAGAATTCACACACCTTGCACATTTTTAAGTGGACATCTGAAACTTTTTAATCATAAACTTTTCATCACAATATATGTATATTTTATTAACTAGGTGTTGAAAATATTAAACATTTAAAAAATGAGATAGAGGGCACCTGGGTGGCTCAGTCACTAAGCAGCTGCCTTTGGCTCAGGTCATGATCCCAGGGGCCTGGGATGAAGGCCCACATTCCTGATCAGCAGGAAGCCTGCTTCTCCCTCCCCCGCTCTCCCTACTTGTGTTCTCTGTGTGTGTGTGTGTGTCTCTCTCTACCAAATAAATAAATAATTCTTGAAAAAGAAAATGAGAAAGAAAAGGATCGACTTCATTGGAATAACATTTGCCTGCTACAAGTTGATTTTTTTAAAGGCAGAACAGTCTCATTTTCTGTTATTTTATTTCCCAAACCATACTAGAATGGAATGAAACCATTAAAATCCTTACTTGTGCTTTTCCCTATTATGTCCCTAAAAATATGTAGTTTAATTTAAATATGAAGGAATGAGTGTCACTAACCAAAACTGATTGTTATTCTGAGCACTTCCAACATCTGCCCTAATCCCCTTTCCGATGTTAACCTTTACCCTTAATAAGGAGAGGAAGCTCTAAAGGTGGAGCCCCAGTACTGCCCACAGAAGGGCATTATTTGAAACAAAACTGGTATTTCAACTTTGGTATCAGCCCAAGTCCTACACTCTAATAAGATCTGAGAGGAGTGTCTTGATCTTCCAGGAAGGAGAGGAGTATCCTGATATCAGACCCAAGAATGGGCATATCACCTATCCTACAGAGTACACATGGAGTTTGGATCTGGAAATGGACTCCCTTAAAATGACCTGCACATAAGGATTCTTTATAGAGATTTTTTCAACTACCCTTGGGGACATGGTACCCTACACCCACAGGTGTAGACAAATATTTTACAAGCTATGCTGGGAATGAGGTGGGGAGAGAAATATGGAGGTTGTTATAGGAAGGTAGAAGGTTAAAGGAAGTCTTTGTTTTGTGTTTTTTCCTTTTGTTTTTAAGAAAAAGGTCATTTGTCTTCTGACTGGAAGGATCCATTGGAACAAGAACTTGATATTGGCCCTGGGAGTGGAGTCCTGGAGAGGGCTGGAAGGAACAAATCCCAGGCACAAGGAAGAACAAACCCTAGCTGGGGATGTCTGCTCTTCTCAATAAACCTGCTCTGTCTTCAACTCTTTCTGTGTTTCTTGTACATTTCTCCAATTACCATGTAAATTCCATGATGCCAGGGACATTTTTGTGTCGTTCGCCACAGATTTACAAACACTCAGGGCAGTGTGTAGCACACAGTAGGTACTGACTAAATATTTGTTGAGTAAATGTCTAAAAACAAATTAAAAATGGATACAAATGTAGGTGTAGATTTGATTGGGTGGTGGTAAGATAAGGGAATTCCTGCACAAAGGGCTTTTATTTTCTTGAAGTGTGACACTAGTGATGAAGTTTTGGAACACAGGTGAGGTTTGGTGGGGTGAGGTCCAGAGCCGATGACCAAGAAAGGATTCTTGAGACGTCTTAGGTGCTAATGGTGGTTTTATTAAAACACAGGGACAGGACCCAAGGGCAGAAAGAGCTGCTCAGACAGAGGCATGGTTGACTGGGAGCTGAGGAAGGTGAGGACAAAGGGGGTGTCCAGAAGGACTGTCATATGCTAAAGAAGAATTTCAGGATAAGGGAGACCTGGTTATTGTCAAGTCAAGGCTGTTTTTGCCTCTAATGAGGGAAAGCATGAAGACAGTCAGGAGTTTCCTGGAGATATGTTACATTCCTTCTATCACACATCCTTGTCAGTGGGATTTGGGCTTAGAAGAAATTCAGTTTTATTACACTTCCCTCCCCCTTAGCCTCCCTCAATTTTATGGAGGGGAGGGTGATGTTAGGGCTTCCGGAAACTGAGGTATGGGTCTCTGGAAGTCAGGCTATTGATGAGAAAGCTTCTTCCTTCCTTGTAAGTCACTAGGACATTCGTAGATGGAGGGATACTCCTGTCCTGCAGGACTGGGATCTCTATCAGTTAAGCATCGTTTTTCCTTTAGGGCAGCCAGGAGTGCATGAGGAATGTTACACATATGGCATGGGGAGAGGGTGTAGGGTGCCAGTTTCTGCTTTGTCCTAAGCTTGCCTTCTGCTCCCTCATCCCTAGGACAGGAGCTGGGAGTGAGGTGACATAGTTCAGAAGAGGTAGGGGTAGGGATTGTTGAGGCAAGTCTTGAAGGAGGGAAAGCAAACTCACCGGAGAGACAAGGGAGTTTGAAGCCAGGGTTGAGTATCCACTGGAGAATTGTGGTCAAGTGTTTTAAAGTACAGCAGGTTGGCTCAGCTGTATGATTCCTTCCTGGTTTCTGGTGCATGCCGCTGGCATTGGTAGAATCATTTCTAAAGAAACAAAGCAAAAGAGGATAAGCCATTCTTTCACAAACGATGATGAATCAAGTTTTGAACATGCTGGGTTTTGAGGCATAGGTGGAACATCAGTGAAATAGCATGAGTAGGTAGTCAGTTACACGGGCCTGGTGGGTAGGAAAGAAACAGATGGTCGTGTATCAGTGGGAGAGATGTTGGCTAGGGAATGGGAGCTGAAACCAAGGGCACAGTTGATATCACTACAAGAGAGGGTAGCTTGGAAGAGAAAGGTTAACTGAACCCCCGGGGAAACCCTGATGGGAATGTCACATGCATTTCTCAGGCATGCCAATGTTGACACAGATTACTGTAACTCCTGGGGGCCAGAAGTCATGTCTTTGAGATTCAATCATTCTCTGCCTCTGGCATAGCGTGGGCCACATTGAAGGTAATTCTAAAATTCATTCCGATTTGATTTCATTGCACTTTTCATTTACCAGAATCTTGTCATGGTTTGCTAGTGTATCATTTTCTCGAAAAGATTAAATAAGGACCATTTTACAAATATGAGATGAATGCCTGAAGGGATTTTGTTTAATTCATTCATTAGCTCGGGAACCACTAAGATGTTACCACCACTTCAAGCAAGAATCTCAAGGCAGACACATATACAATCAGTAATACTTAAACGAATTTGCTTTGATAGATGCAAATAGATATGCAAATAGAATGCAAATGGATGCAAAACTGCCTTCTACCAAAGGAAAGGGGGTCAACTGTACTTCCAGTGGACAAAATTCATTTACATATAGCTAGACAAGATCATCTGCATCCACATCAATTATGTACAATCTATAGAGTTGCAAAATAGCTCAAAGACAAGAAAGGCACAGAATATCCCATAGAATTGGTCAGCCCAGAAGGGTACATGAGATAACACCTGTTTTCCCTTGGAAGACACTATAATCTTTTAGGTTCATTTCAATTTCTTTTGTGATTTTTCCTATGCTTTAAAAGAAAAAAAAGTTACCCTTATCATTCTTATTAGTTTGAAAAAAACTAATAAAATACTAGTCTGTTATAAAATACACATGGAAGAATGTTCTGGCACTATCATACCCAATTTGGGGTACTAACTGATTAGGAAGATGAGGCAGAATTTGGGAGCCTGTAGGATGAGTCTGTTTCCGGTTGGAATGGGAAACATTTAAGAATCAAACTAAATGATCTCAAATCCACTCTGGAATGAAACAGGTTATAAGGAAAATACAGAAGATGTTGAAATGTACCTGTTGGCTCATTGTGAGCTTTCCTGGTCGAATGGAGACCTCTACCATGATGCTTGTCCTCCATGTCCCACCCGTCCCATACCTGCTATCCTGGCACCAAAGGGCCACCAGACTTTAGGCTCAGTCTGCAGTTCCAAATGGAAACCCTCTGTTCCCACAGTAGTGGACAGGATGACTCTGGTTGCTGGTGGAAGCGTCAGCTGCTTTAGTCCAACAGTTCAAGAGAGGATCAGAAGAGCATAAGGACGATATTGGAAAAAAATGCTCGGGCGAATTTCCAGAACACAGTATTTCTCTTTGCAATTTTTGAGTGTTCTGTAGCCAACCTGCCAAAAAAAATGTGAAAACTATAAATAGAGAGGAGTGGGAAGGAGAAATGAGGACCTGTCACAGTGCCAGCGAAAATAGGGAACTGAGAATTTTCCAGAGATTCAGAGTCAAAGGAGGTTAATATTTACTTAGAAAAGAAGTCGTGGGCACAAGTTCTAGGATGAAATGAAGGCAAGAGAGGGAAGTTAGGGAATCGATAGAGAGAGAGAGACTTGAAGATAAAAAAAAGTCAACTTAAAGTCTCATTCCTCATTAAGGAAAGTACAGATCAGAGAAGAGGGGAGAGACTGGGATATAGTTGATCGCCGATTGTGTCTGGCTCTGATTAGAAGCTTTGTATCCACTTTTTAATTTCATCTTCCAGCCTGTTTCCTGGATTCCAGCTTCTAATTCCTATGAAATAGGTACCATCACCAAAGACGAGAGTCAAACATGTAACAGTAGTCAAATCTTTAACAGCGCGGACAACTAACTAACCAAAAGCTGGCCTGGGGACCCCTGCAGAGTCAAGTGTTACACGCCCAGTGCCTGGATCGCGAGGCCGTGGTAGGGATCTTAGGAAGGGTTCAGGGTAGGGAGACACACCGCAGGTTCTGGCCAGAGGCTAGTCACCAAACTTTGTGTGGCTGAAGGGGTGTGTACCAGCTGAGTGTCAGCTCCCAGATGAAACTGAGGGAAATGTCCTTTGGGAAGGTTTCCGCTGACTCTCTGCCTTTCCTTCGTCCTCCCCAGGGTGTTCCATTAGCATTTGGGGTCTGGGGTCTTGCCTGTTGCTCCTGGCTTTGGTGGGCCACGCCACTGCCACAGCCAGGGCTCCACGTGGCAGTGAACTGTATGGGGTCTTGACTGTTCCCTCCTGACTCTCGGAAGGAGAACAGGTAGCAGGGATTTTCATTCTTTGTTGGCACCTACTCTCTTCAGCAACCCCAAGATCAGTACCCCAGGCTGCACAAGCTCAGGTTCATGTCTTTAACAAAGGCCGGCAATAATTTCAGAAAGGAATGACAATGAAGGCAAAAAACAGTTCAACTACTCGCTCATCTGGACTTCTAGGGCAGGTGGGGTTCCCAGACAACTTTGTTCTGTCGGTCTGGCACCCTTGCCCCCCCACTCGGTGCCTTGGTGATGAGTGTGGGCCTTGCTGTTTGCGCTGCCTGAATTTGCCCTTGTCGCTTATTAGCACTGTGGCCCTAAAAGTCTGAGAGGCTAAAAGTCATGCCTCTCAGAGCCAATCGGAATAGCTTATTAGACCTATTGATTCTGGCATAGTGGGCCTGTGCGGAAATCTCTCTTCTTCATCCCTCCTCCTTCTCAGTCTTCCCCTCCTCCACCTCTTCCTCCTCCTTCTTTGATGTGTAAACCAAGGTATTTGGGGAGCAGGGAATGATGTGATGTTTGGGATTTACTTTAAAATATATTCCAGACCTCCCCTCTCTCCCAAAAACAAAAATACAGGCACTTTGGGGGCAGTAGAAGGAGGAGGGCCTATGAAACAGTTGGGGAAGCAGAGTGATAAGTACTCGGAAGGGCCGGGATCCTTCTGCTCTACACATTTTGAGAATTTTCATAATAAGAGTAAACAAACAAAGACCAAATAATGAGGCTTTCATTCCCTATATCCAAATGACCACAACAGGGCATAGAATGCACTTTCATAGTTGCTCCCCTGGCAATTTATTCTGATTCTCCAAATAAGATTCCAGCTCTCATCCTACCTGTCATAGTCTCTGGATATTGACTGCGAACGTTTTCCTAAACAAGGCCTTGCCAGGCCCACTGCTAGGGAATGTATTGTTTCAGATTCTGTACTCAGGTTTTAAAGATTTTTTTAATTTATTTATCAGAGAGAGAGTGGGGGAGAGAGTGAGCACAGGCAGACAGAATGGCAGGCAGAGGCAGAGGGAGAAACAGGCTCCCTGCTGAGCAAGGAGCCCGATGTGGGACTCGATCTGAGGATGCTGGTATCATGACCTGAGCCGAAGGCAGCTGCTTAACCAAGTGAGCCACCCAGGCATCCCTGTACTCACGTTTTTTTAAAAAAGTGACCAGTTTCCCGTTTGGAGTGACTCGAATGCAAGACTCACTGCAAGCCATTGTCTTGCTGTGTCCCATCCCTTTCTAAGGACTGCTCATGCTATCTCTGGGAGATCACAGCATTGGGAGGGGCAGCCCAGTCCTGGGCTATTACAGCAAAGCTGCAGCCTGAAGGGCGCACGTGAGATCTGTGGTTTGAGCTGTCAGAGTGTCATGGAGAAAAAAAAGAGAAATGAATCATCATTTGACCATGACATTCCCACTAAAGGGGAGGACAGTGGGAGAAAGAGCAAGGGAAGAGGAAAGAAAAATCTCAAAATAAATGTGGGGTGGACGGCAGGAGGAGGAGGGGGTCTCGGAAATTGGGGGCAGGTGTGGCTATCGAACCAACGCTAGCCACAAACACACGATTCCGCCCATTCTAGAGTGGACTGGACATAAACATGCTCGCACTTCTACTTGTCGGCTGCGTTTTGTCGGCCGGCTGGTAGCGAGGTGATTCTTTAAGAGCTCTGAGAACCCAAACTTGTGGCCGCCCCGCAGCTGAGCTGAAGTGGAGCTGGGAGCGGCCCAGACGACCCGAGGCTGCCAGCTGACCACCTTCCTCCCTACAGATCGCTGGAGCCAAGCTCAGCGGGGGAGAAGCCACGCTCGCGGGTGGGTGCAGGGGCTAAGGGCGGGAGCCGGGTTCCCACAGAGGCCTCCGCGCCCAGGCGGCTGCAGCGGCGGCACCCAGAGACAGGAGGCCTGACACCCGGACGCGCCCCCCTCTCTGGACAACCGGCCGCAGAAGTAAAGGGCCAGCATCCTGCCACGGCTATGCTTCCCCCGGGACAATCTCGGGAGAAGGTCCTGGAAGAGATTCGCAGGCCGATTTTCCGAGGGAAAGGGCGAGGTGGGGAGGGAGCGCCCCTGACCCTCCCCGCCCTCCCTTCTCCCCCTCACCGTGCATCAACAGCGTCGGGGCTGCCCTGCAGAAACGTAGGCGAGGTTGTAGTGTCGCCCTCCGCCGCATGGGGGCAGCATCACCTGCTGGCTCAACAGTAGGGCCTGCGCGCCTCTCTTGGCGGAGGCAGGCGCAGGCGGGCCTGCGGCGTCCTCTTTCATTGGCCGGGCGGGGGCGCTGCCATGTTGGAGGAAGCGGTGCCTTCTGTGTGGTGGAAACGCCGTGGCTTCACTGGTAGCGTCGGGGAGCGCAGCCTCCTACCTTTCCTCCTCGCTCGAGTGTCGGTGCTGAGAGGCGGCAGTCGGCGGGATGGAGAGAAGTAAGATGAACCTGCCCAAGGGGCCGGACTCGCTCTGCTTCGACAAGGACGAGTTCATGAAGGTGCATGCCTGGGCTCTGCTCCCCGGAGCCAGGCCCTGGGTGGCCTGCCCTCCTTGGCCCTCCGGGGCCTCTCCTCGGGCTTCTCCTGCGGGCTTCCTGGGCTGTCCCCGCCCCGGACGGGTCCTCAGCGGGGACCTCACTGCACTTCGCAGTGAGTCTCTTGGCCTCGGGTGGGCTAGGTGCAGCCTGGAGAAAGCACTCCTGTGAAATCGTGCACATTGAATGAAAAGGCCTGAAAGTTCAGGGCAAGTGGTTTTGAACTAAACGTAAAAGCCCCGGACGCGTAGGACCCGCCTCTGGTACCGTGCGGCACAGTCAGACCGCCGCTCCCCCGGCCTGACAGAAGCCTCCCAGTGCCTTGTGCCTAGAAGCTGAGCGACTGTGCGTTGAACACATCTCTGAATACACGTACTTACCAGGAATCGGGTCAAAAAGGCACTTAACCTAACGTTTATGCCTGACTTTCGTCTTAAGCTCCCGGAATGAGAAATCTGAAAGACTGTACTGTCGTTACTGGTTCTGGTCCAGTACTACAAAGCATACCAAGCTCCTTTTCTAAAGTTGCCCTACTTCTCTTGGTGAGGTCAGCCTGAAGCTGGCAGCAGATAACTGTAGGACATAAACTTACAGAATAGAAATTTAAACTGAAAAGACTTTACTGACAGGAAAGGTTCATCAGACATAGCCTTGAAAATGTCCCAAGGTTTGAATCAGAGCCAGGAGGAGCTTTATCTGTTTTCTGTATCCCTCTGGGTCTGTACTTAAACTATCAAAACGTATATGTTTAATTTCTAAGGATTGGGATTTAGTAGCTGGTTTCAGTCTTAAAAAGTTTTGGCTCTGTAGGTACCTAAAATTCTGAAAAGAGTTTGAATTTCTTACTTTTTTATGGCTTCAAGTCATAATATGTATTTTTCTTTTTTGGGTTAACCAGCTAGTTCCTTTTTGATACTTGCATTCAGATCACATCTCCCAAACTCTGGCTTTAAAAGTGCTTATGTCTGAATCCTCTGCGGTGTGGCCATATCATTTTTAATATGTAGGGATGCCTAGACGAAGGTATATTGTACTCTTGTTCTTGTATGGTGATGTTAAGCCACTGTAATAAAAGGTGTAAATTGAATGGAGTGTCTGAAGGAGCGCACAGCGTGAATTCTCGGATCCAGAAACCTTTTGTTAATGAAGGACACATGATGAGGAGAGAGGTCATTGGAAGAAGAAAAGGCACACACACAGACTTAAAGAACCTCAAAGCACGGAAGTCTCTTTAGCTTGTCTGTCTTTGGACTTAGTCAGGCTTTCTTTGGGCCTAACACTAGCATTTTCCTGCACTTCCTCGCCCCGCCATCTTTCTCACTCTGAGCTGACAGAATGCCTTTGGTCAAAGCAGCTTCGGAAAATAGAAATCTCAAAATAGCACTTCTAAAGTAGGACTTAGAGGTAGGAAGAGAGCAAACTGGGAAAGTGGCTAGAATGCCAGCAATTCCATATTCTTTCAAGGCTCTGACATTTCTGAATATAATGTACAATTTGTAGTGTTAATGAACGTGACCCCTTCATACATAGAAGGAAAATATATGGAACAGCTGTTCTGTGTAAAGTGGTATTGATCTTCTATGTGGGAGCTGGAGATAAAGGTTATATGCAATTTGTGTTTCCGTCAGAGAGATGTTTTGTTAAGTTACAGTTCCGAGGCAGAAATGAGTGGAGAGCTTGCTGTCGGGGTTGTATTTCTACATAGGTGTCTTGTTTGGCACATTTTGGAATGAGACTGAGATGGTAGAAAGGGAGATGTGGTGGGGCTGCGGGTTGCACCTTGGACACTGCATACATTGAGGGGTCCACGTTGATGCAGTCTTCACGGTAGAGCTGCAGTCAGGTTTACAGCAGGAAGTTGCATGGTCATATCTGTTGAGTTCGAGCTGACTGGTGGCAGGAGACTGTTTAAAAAGTCATGTTTATGAGATCTAATGAGAAATAGAAGGGGAAAGGTATGCAAAAGAGGTAGGTGATCAAAGTGCAGGAATGGCAGATGGGGAAGGGTCACCTGGGGCAGAGGCACTGGCAACATCATACTTTGTCGGCTTAGAAATATGAAAATCCTTTGGGTTGACAGCCAAATAATAGATGAGCAGGACATAAGGTATTGGTAGTAGGGGGAGAAAGTGGCATAACAGATAAATTAGACCATTTACATGGGTGTGCTACTGACATCACATGTAGCCTTCCTCTTCCATCTCAACATATGACTTCATCTCCAGTCGTACAGAAAAATTAGCAGCCATCCCACAGGACCTCCTCCATCCTGCTGATCATGATCCCATTCTTGTATTTGTCCCCTTCTCCTCCTCGCCTGGTACGGGGAGGGGCTCTCCTTCCTCCTCGGGTTCAGTCTCCACTCTGGCTCAGAGTCCATGCCCTCCCGCCCTTCCAGGAGCCTGCGAGGATCCTCTCCCCTTCACTCCTTCCCATCATGCGCTCCTGTTTGATTCTCTCCCACTTGACTGCCCCACCTCTAGGTATTGCCCTGTCACTGTCGCGCATCACAGCCAGTGCTCAGGGGTTGACTTGACTTTCCCACCTTCCACCCTTCAGGCCCTGTTGTTCCACTAAAGAGTTCTTACCAAAACTGTTTCTAAGTCAGCGCACCTGACCTTTCTCTGTCTCCTTACTCGTCATCGCAGTAGACCAAATGCTCTGCATTGCTTCCTGTCTTTCTTCTACCTCTCTGATGTGTCTCCTGTGCAAAATCATGCTCCTGGTAGCCACTGAATGCTAATTATGGGCTCAGCCCCGTGTTCCTTTCTTTCCCTAGATGACCTTTTGTGCAGCTTCATGACCACCTATCAGCAGGTCAGGCAGATTCCTGTCTCTGGCCCACACACCTCCGGAGCACCAGTTCTGTGTATCGGACTTGCTGACCTTTCTTCTCGGATGTGTCTGTGGCCCCTCAGACTCATCAGGTTCAAGACGGAATTCATGAGCACCTCCTCCACTGAAAACCACCTTTCTTATTCTATTGCCTCTCTCAGTAAACACTTCATCCGTTTAGCCTGGAGTCGGGAAACCAGAAGTCAACTCCTACTCTGTCACCTTTCCAAAATCTAGTCTGTCACACCAAGTCCTGTGGATTTCGCTTCCTAAACCTCTTGAGTCCATACACATCTTTCTATCTCTTCTCGTACCTTTGCAGTGCGCCCTTGCCATCACACCGTAGAAGCTTCTCACCCAGTCTCCATGCGCCTTCTTTGTCTTTCTGGCCCCTGGTCTACACTGCAGGCAAGCCACTCTTGTCAGAATGCGGATGTGATCTTGTATGTACCAGGTGACTGGTCAGTCCACCAGCTCTTGAAAAACCATTTTCCCACGCACTCGAACGTATTTCAAAGAGAATCAGTCCCCCATGGGGTAGTTTTCCTTGGTAGACAGTTTGTTTCTGTGCTGAGCCAGTCTGCCTCCTTCGAACTTTTCTGTGTCAGTTCCTCTCTGGAACCTGTGGCTTCGTTGGCACCCCGGGTAGGCACATGATGACCTTTTCCATGAGAAGTGAAGGCAGGAGCCCTCTGGACGGTGAATGTATGTACCCTCATGTTCCATAGGTAAAAGAACTGTGTGTGGGGGTGGGGGGGTAATCCTTGAGGCTCCTCCCTGTTCTAATTGGGTGAAATGGGAATTTTGAGACAGGCAGCAGGTCCTGTGTGTCCTTGTTTGCAGGGAGCATGCATTCTGATGGACAAAACGGAAAAGGGGAAGAATGAGCAGCTGCTCAGATCTGTTTGTACTGTGCTGGCTGATTAGCTGTGACCTGCAGATGTGGGTCCCATCCTCGGCTCTGCTCTCTGCCTGCTTATGTCTGACTTGGGGCAAATCACTCGCCTCCGGCCTTCTGTTTGCTTCTTAGTATAATGAGGTGGTGCTTATCTATGTGATCTTTGCCGGCTCCTCTGAAAAGACTCTAGTCCATCCTGGCTTGCAGATAAGGAAACTGAGGCCTGAGGTGTGATGACTTCCTTTAAAGCCACACAGCTAGTTGGGGCCAATCACAGGCCAGATCTCCTGACCCCCACGCATCAGTCCTTGGAAATCCTACTGTAATATGTTCCTTTCCAGAGGCCACAGGTGGGAACTGAGGGAAGTGGGACAATCAGAACATTAAGAATAGCCCAGAAGATGGCACAATGTCCGCATGCCTTGGCACCTGCATTTCACCAATAGGGCCACCTCTTACCTTAGAAGAAGTTCCCACAGGGCTGGTGATCTAGATGACTGGCCTGGAGTTTAGCTACGGTAAATAGGACCAGAGGGAAGTGATGGCTGTTTGAGGTGGACTTTGTTGACGGTGGCTGGAGATAGCAGCTGACAGAGGAGGAAGGGGGAAGAGTGACAGATGGCAGATAGATGCAGGCCTGCAGGTCAGCCACTGTTGCCCAGGGTCACCCATCCCCAGGAGCTGTCTTTGTATCACAGGAGCTGAGTGCTTACCCTGTGGGTTCTTAGTTCGATGTCACGTCTTGATGACAAGATTCCATACTCTTCCTCATCAGTTTGAGACAGACATCGTAATGAAATTGTAATTAGCCAAATATAGAATGTAAGCCTGGAACTCATTTTATAGAGATATTTTCTTATCTGAACTACTTTCCCTGATGATAGAGGAGTTGTGACGATGTAACATCAGATATAGTTTATCTGATTGGCACTTGTAAGAAGGGTTCCCGGCAAAAAAGAACAGTTTTTTTGTTGTTGTTGTTGTCCTCCCTTTTGATCTTTTCCATTCCTTTTTTTTTTTTCCTTGTGAGCAGTCATCTGATTTATAAAAAGATGCAACAAAAAGTAAAATGGTACAAGATAATCAGTTTCAAAACATAAAAAAATGAGTGTCTTTAGCCATAGCTCAGAACAGAGGAACTGGGTAAGGAGAATTGCTTGTATGAACTGGCAACAGGAAAAGTTGGTAAAGGAGAGCTGAGGAACTCTATTAAGACATAGGAGTGAGGGGCTCCATCATCATCTGGCATTCGCTCAGTGTCGTCTATATGGTTAGAGATGTCCATGATGGTAACTCCAGCAATCTTCTGGGTCTGGGTCAGCTGATGCCACAGTGTAACACTCTGAATTACTTCCGTACTGAGCAGTCATCTGCATAGTTTGTCTTGTGTGTACGTGGTAATTGTTTGAATCTTGTCTCTTTCGCAATCCTTAGAGCCTCTTGATACTTTCACCCCGGTTTCTCAGTTTCAGCCACTACACAGTCAGTTGTACAACTGGTACACTTGGCACACAGCCCGTCCGTACCTAACCCTGGCTTTGACCTTAATACTGACCCTAACCCTGACTGTAAACCTAACTCTGACCCAATCCGTGATCCTGAACAGAATCGTAACCATAAAGCTAACCCTGATCCTGAACCTGCTCATGAAACACAACATAAACATAAAGCTGACCTTACCGTAACCATGAACCTAACCCTGACCCTGACCCTTCCCTGACACTAAACCTGTCCCAAACCTAACCCTGACCCTGACATGAACCTTTCCCCCCAACCAAAACTTGAACCGGACCCTAAATCTGACCATGACCCTGCCTGGACCTAAACCTAACCGTCAGCCTAACACTGAACCTGACCCTGACTGTGACCGTAACGTTAACCCTGACCCTACTGTGATCCTGACCCTAAACCTAACCATGAACCTAACCCTAACCCTGACCCCTACCCTAAGCCTTTCGCTAACCCTGACCCCAAAGAAGTCTAACCCCAACCCTGACCCTACGTCTTTCTTAACCCTAACCCTAACACTAAGCTGGTCTAAACCCAGCTCTGTTCCCTCCAGCGGGGACAACAGCTGCACCCAGGCCTCCCAGGGGCTGGGGGGAGGCTGTATGGGGGTCACTGGATGGGCACTGCATTGAGTGGAGTGTGAGCCTTGAGCAGCTTGGAGACCGGCGGCTCAGGGAGCTCTGGTGCAGCAGGAAGTTCGGTAAGGAGCCCCCAGGCAGTGGTGACCTCACTTCCCTGATGACAGAACCCAATGCAATTGGAACCCACGTATCACGGCACCCCATAACAGATAAAACCCCCTATGCAGATCATTTCTAGGCACATCCTAAAGGAAGCGACATGTTATTCTACTGTACTGAAACCCAGAGGATACAGGGAGAAGTGAGCTCGCGCGCCAGACACGTCCCCTCCCTGGCAGGTCATATCAGGTTTCCCCAACGCCGCAGTCCCTTTGGCTAATAAAATCAAAAGGTGACACCAGGGGGCTCAGAGTCAGAGAGTCCCACACCTTCTGATCTATGGGTGTAGCCCTAGGTCTCCTCCCTGTCTCTGGGTGTCTGTGTGTCTGTGTGTAAAGAGGACATGGCCATGCCATCTTGGGTGGAGATGCCCCAAGCAGGATGAGCTGATGAGGGGTTAGATGTCTGGTGGGTAAGTCATGTTCACACCCCAGTTTAAGGCTGCTTAAGTGGGATCGGTTGTAGGGTCTACACCCTTCTGCCCAGGGTTTATCCTGAGACCCTGAATGGATGGGTCCATGACTCAGGAGCAGGGTAACCCTAACAAAAACCACTAACCCTGACACTGACACTGACTGTGAACATGCCCCTACCCTAACCCAAGCCCTGACCCTGACTCTGACCCTGACCCTGAGTGTGATCCTTACCTGAACCCAAAACAAAACCTAAGCCTGGCAAGGACCCTGATGTGGACACTAAACCTCAAACTAACTCTCACATTAACATAAATATGACTAATACCTAACCATGACCCAGACCCTGACCCTAATCCTAACCCTGATGCTGATCTAACCCTGACCCTAAAACTAACCCTGACACTGAATGTGAGCTTGAACGTAACTCTAACCCTAAACGTAACCCTGACCCTGACACTAACACGGGCCCTGACGCGAAACCTAACGCTGAACCTAACCCTAAAACTAACCCCTAACATTATCCCTGATACTGACCCTAACCCGATCTAATCCTAACCCTCAACCTACCTCTAACACTAACCCTAACCCCACTTTAACAATTATCCTGACCCTCTCACTGAACCTGATCATAGCCCGAACTCTGAGTTTTGCCTACGTCAGACTTAATCTTAAAACTGACCCTGGCCATGACCTTAACACTGACCCTAACCCTGACTGTAAACCTAACTCTGACCCAATCCGTGAGCCTGAACAGATTAGTAACCCTAAAGATAACCCTGATCCTGAACCTACTCATAAAACAGAACCTAAACATAAAGCTGACCTTACCATAACCATGAACCTAACCCTGACCCTGACCCTAACCCTGACACTAAACCTGTCCCAAACCTAACCCTGACCTGACATGACCTTGCCACTAAACCAAAACTTGAACCTGACCCTAAAACTGACCATGACCCTGAACCTGACCCTAAACCTAACCATCAGCCTAACACTGACCCTGAGCCTGACTCTGACCGTAACGCTAACCCTGACCCTATTGTGATCCTGACCCTAAACCTAACCATGAACCTAACCATAACCCTGACCCCACCCTAAACCTTACGCTAACCCTGACCCCAACGACGTCTAACCCTAACCCTGACCCTAAGTCATTCTTAACCCTAACCCTAACACTAAGCTGATCTAAATCTAGCTCTGTTCCCTCCAGCGGGGACAACAGCTGCACCCAGGCCTCCCAGGGGCTGGGGGGAGGCTGTATGGGGGTCACTGGATGGGCACTGCATTGAGTGGAGTGTGAGCCTTGAGCAGCTTGGAGACCGGCGGCTCAGGGAGCTCTGGTGCAGCAGGAAGTTCGGTAAGGAGCCCCCAGGCAGTGGTGACCTCACTTCCCTAACGACAGAGCCCAATGCAATTGGAACCCACGTATCACGGCACCTCATAACAGAGAAAACCCCCTGTGCAGATCATTTCTAGGCACATACTAAAGGAAGCGACAGGTTCTTCTACTGTACTGAAGCCCAGAGGGTACAGGGAGAAGTGAGCTCGCCCGCCAGACACGTCCCCTCCCTGGCAGGTCATATCAGGTTTCCCCAACGCCGCAGTCCCTTTGGCTAATAAAATCAAAAGGTGACACCAGGGGGCTCAGAGTCAGAGAGTCCCACACCTTCTGATCTATGGGTGTAGCCCTAGGTCTCCTCCCTGTCTCTGGGTGTCTGTGTGTCTGTGTGTAAAGAGGACATGGCCATGCCATCTTGGGTGGAGATGCCCCAAGCAGGATGAGCTGATGAGGGTTTAGATGTCTGGTGGGTAAGTCATGTTCACACCCCAGTTTAAGGCTGCTTAAGTGGGATCGGTTGTAGGGTCTACACCCTTCTGCCCAGGGTATATCCTGAGACCCTGAATGGATGGGTCCATGACTCAGGAGCTGGGCTAACCCTAACAGTAACCACTAACCCTGACCCTGACACTGACTGTGAGCCTGCCCCAAACCCTAACCCAAGCCCTGACCCTGACTCTGACCATGACCCTGACTGTGATCCTTACCTGAAACCAAAACAAAAGCTAAGCCTGGCAAGGACCCTGAATTGGACCCTGAACCTTAACCTAACTCTGACATTACCGTAAATATGACTAATACCTAACCATGACCGAGACCCTGACCCTAATCTAACCCTGATGCTGATCTAACCCTGACCTAACACTAACCCTGAAACTGAATGTGAGCCTGAAACTAACTCTAACCCTAACTCTGAACTTTGCCTATGTCAGAACTTAACCTTAAAACTGACCCTGGCCTTGACCTTAACACTGACCCTAACCTGACTGTAAACCTACCACTGACCCAATCCGTGACCCTGAACAGATTAGTAACCCTAAAGCTAACCCTGATCCTGAACCTACTCATAAAACAGAACCTAAACATAAAGTTGACCTTACCATAACCATGAACCTAACCCTGACACTCACCCTAACCCTGACACTAAACCTGTCCGATACCTAACCAGGTCCCTGACATGAACCTTGCCCTCAAACCAAACTTGAACCTGACCCTAAATCTGACCATAACCCTTAAACTGACCCTAAACCTAACCGTCACCCTAACACTGACCCTGACCCTGACTCTGACCATAACACTAACCCTTATCCTACTGTGAGCCTGTCCATAATCCTAACCATGAACGTAACCCTAAAAGAGATCCCTACCCTAAGGCATCCGCTAACCCTGACGCCAACAACGTCTAACCCTAACCCTGACCCTAAATATTTCGAAACCCTAACCCTAACACTAACCTAGTCTAATCCCAGCTCCGTTCCCTCAGCGGTGACAACAGCTGCACCCAGGCCTCCCAGGGGCTGAGGGGAGGCTGTATGGGGGTCATTGGATGGGCACTGCATTGAGTGGATTGTGAGCCCTGAGAAGCTTGGGGACCGGTGGCTCAGGGAGCTCTGGTGCAGCAGGAAGTTTGGTAAGGAGCCCCCAGGCAGTGGTGAACTCACTTCCCTGACAACAGAGCCCAACGGAATTGGAACCCACATATCCAGGCACCCCATTACAGAGAAAACCCCCCTGCCACGCTCATTTCTAGGCACATCCTAAAGGAAGCGACATGTTCTTCTGCTGTATTGAAGCCTAGAGGATGCAGGGAGAAGAGAGCTGGCCCTCCAGACACGTGCCCTACGTGGCAGGTCATATCAGGTTTCCCCAACGCCTCAGGCCCTTTGGCTAATAAAACCAAAAGGTCACACCAGGGGGCTCAGAGTCAGAGAGGTCCACACCTTATGAACTACCAGTGTAGCCCTAGGTCTCCTCCCCGTCTGTGTGTGTGTGTGTGTGTGTGTGTGTGTGTGTGCGCCTCTGGGTGTCTGTGTGTCTGTGTGTAAAGAGGACCTGGCCATGCCATCATGGGTGGAGATGCCCCAAGCAGGATCAGGCTGATGAGGGCTTAGATGTCTGGTGGGCAAGTCATGTTCACAACCCAGTTAAAGGGTGGTTAAGTGGGATCGGGTATAGGGTCTACACCCTTCTGCCAAGGGTTTATCCTGAGACCCTGAAGGGATGGGTCCATGACCCAGGAGCGGGGCTAACACTAACAGTAAGCACTAACCCTGACCCTGACACTGACTGTGAGCCTGCCCCAAACCCTCACCCAAGCCCTGACCATGACCATGACCCTGAAACTGACTGTGATCCTGACCTGAACCCTAAACCTAAACCTAAGCCTGACACTGACCCTGATGTGGACCCTGAACCTAAATCTAACTCTGACATTACCTTAACCATGACTCATACCTAACCATGACCCTGACCCTGACCCTAATCCTAACCGTGACGCTGACCTAACCCTGACCCAAACACTAACCCTTCCACTGACCGTGACTGTGAGCCTGATGCTAACCCTAAACCTAAAGATAACTCTAACCATGACCTTCTAAGGACCCTGAACCTAATCCTAACGATGACCCTGACCCTAACATTAACCCCTACCCTAAACCAAACCCTAACCCTGACCTTACGCTGTCTATCCCTAACCCTAACCATAACCCTACTTCTAACTCTCACCCAAACACCAATCCAAAAAACCTACTGCCAAAATCTAACTGTGACACTGAACCGAACATTAACCCTAAACCAAAGCCTGACCCTAAACCTGACCGTGGCCCTGACCTTCACCTGAACCTGACCCTGACCCTAATCCTAACCATGACACTAACACTGACAACTACATAACCCTGTCCTTGACCCGAATGTGGACTTTAAACCAATACCTGAACCTGACCCTAAACCGGACACTGGCGCTAAACTTCACCCTGACCCTGACCCAGACCATGACCATAAACCTAACCCTGACCCTAACAGTGACCCCGACCGTGACCTGAACACTAAACCTGACCCTGATTTTGAGCCTTACCCTAACTCTAACCCTAAATGTAACCCAGACCGTGACACTAACACGGGCCGTACCCCGAATCCTATCGCTGAACCTAAACTTACACTAACCCCTAACCCTACCACGGACCCTGACCCTAACAAGTTCTAACCCTAACAGTCAACCTAACGCTAACCCTAACACTAACTCTAAACTTTAACAATAACCCTGACCCTATACCTGACTATGATCATGACCCTACCCCTGAACTTTGCCTATACCAGACCCAGACCCTAAACCTGACTCTGGCCCTGACCCTAAACCTAACCATGATTCTAACACTTACCACTACATAACCCTGTCCCTGACCCGAATGTGGACTTAAAACCAATACCTGATCTTGACCGTAATCCTGACACTGGCCCTAGATTTCACCCTGACCCTGACCCAGGTAAAGACCATAAACCTAACGCTGACCCTAACAGAGACGCTGACCCTCACCCTAACAATAACCCTGACACTGAATGGGAGCCTGACCCTAACTCTAACCCTAACTGTAACCCTGACCCTGACACTAACACGGGCCCTGACCCGAACCTAAGCTGAACCTAACCCTAAAACTAACCCCTAACATTATCCCTGACACTGACCCTAACCCGCTCTAACCTTAACCCTCAACCTACCTCTAACCCTAACCCTAACCCCACTTTAACAATAAACCTGACCCTCTCCCTGACCTTGATCATAACCCTAACTGTGAACTTTGCCTATGTCAGACCTTAACCTTAAACCTGACCCTGGCCTTGACCTTATCACTGACCCTAACCCTGACTGTAAACCTAACTCTGACCCAATCCGTGATTCTGAACAGAATCGTAACCCTAAAGTTAACCCTGATCCTGAACCTACGCATAAAACAGAACCTAAACATAAAGCTGACCTAACCCTAACCCTGACACTAAACCTGTCCCAAACCTAACCCTGACCGTGACATGAAACTTGCCCCAAAACCAAAACTTGAAACTGACCCTAAACCTGAACATGACCCTGAACCTGACCCTAAACCTAACTGTCAACCTAACACTGACCCTGACCCTGACTCTAGCGTAACGCTAACCCATACCCTACTGTGAGCCTGACCCTAAACCTAACCATGAACTTAACCCTAACCCTGACTCCTACACTAAGCCTTATGCTAACCCTGACCCCAACGATGTCTAACTGTAACCCTGACCCTAAGTCTTTCTTAACCCTAACCCTAACACTAACCTGGTCTAAACCCAGCTCTGTTCCCTCAGCGGGGACAACAGTTGCACCCAGCCCTCCAGGGGTGGCGGGAGGCTGTATGGGGATCACTAGATGGGCACTGCATTGAGTGGAGTGTGAGCTTTGAGCAGCTTGGGGCCGGCGGCTCAGGGAGCTCTGGTGAAGCAGAAAGTTCGGTAAGGAACCCCCAGGCAGTGGTGACCTCACTTCCCTGAAGACAGAGCCCAACGGAATTGGAACCCACGTATCCAGGCAACCCATTACAGAGAAAACCGCCATGCCCAGCTTATTTCTAGGCACATCCTAAAGGAAGCGACATGTTCTTCTGCTGTCCTGAAGCCCAGAGGATGCAGGGAAAAGAGAGCTCTCCGCCAGACACGTCCAATGCCTGGCAGTTCATATCAGGTTTCCTAAACGCCCCAGGCCCTTTGGCTAATAATATCAAAGGGGACACCAGGGTCTCAGAGTCTGAGAGTCCACACCTTCTGATCAACCGGTGTAGCCCTAGGTCTCCTCCCCATCTCTCTCTCTGTGAGTGTGTGTGTGTGTGTGCATGTGTGTGCCTCTAGGTGTCTGTGTGTCTGTGTGTAAAGAGGACCTGGCCATGCCATCGTGGGTGGAGATGCCCCAAGCGGGATCTGGCTGATGAGGGGTTAGATGTCTGGTGGGCAAGT
Source organism: Mustela lutreola (assembly GCF_030435805.1). Taxonomy (NCBI): domain Eukaryota; kingdom Metazoa; phylum Chordata; class Mammalia; order Carnivora; family Mustelidae; genus Mustela; species Mustela lutreola. The sequence continues at coordinate 118,113,423 of NC_081299.1, read as the reverse complement.
CATGTTCACACCCCAGTTTAAGGGTGGTTAAGTGGGATCGGGTGTAGGGTCTACACCCTTCTGCCCAGGGATTATCCTGAGACCCTGAAGGGATGGGGCCATACTCAGGAGCGCGGCTAAAACTAAGAGTAACCAATAACACTGACCCTGACACTGATTGTGAGCCTGCCCCAAACACTAACCCAAGCCCTGACCATGACCATGACCCTGAACCTGACTGTGATCCTGACCTGAACCCTAACCCTAAACCTAAGCCTGACACTGACCCTGATGTGGACCCTGAACCTAAACCTAACTCTGACATTACATAACTATGACTCATACCTAACCATGACCCTGACCATGACCCTAATCCTAACCCTGACACTGACCTAACCCTGACCCTAACCCTATCCCTGACCGTGACTGTGAGACTGACGCTAATCCTAAACCTAAAGTAACTCTAACCATATCCCTCTACGGACCCTGAACCTAAACCGAACGCTGACCCTGACCCTAACACTAACCCCTACCCTAAACCAAACCCTAACCCTGACCTTACACTATCCCTAACCCTAACCATAACCCTACTACTAACTCTAACCCTAACCCGAATCCCAAACCTTACCGACAAAACCTAACTGTTACACTGAACCAAACATTGACCCTAAACCAAAGCCTGACCCTAAACCTGACCCTGGCCCTGACCTTCACCAGAACCTGACCCTGACCCTGACCCTAATCCTAACCATGACACTAACACTGACCTCCACATATCCCGGTCCCTGACCCGAATGTGGACTTTAAACCAATATCTGATCTTGACCGTAAAGCTGTCACTGGTCCTAGTCTTCACCCTGACCCTGACCCAGCCAAAGACCATAAACCTTACCCTGACCCTAACAGTGACGCTGACCCTGACCCTAACACTAACCCTGACACTGAATGGGAGCCTGACCCTAACTTTAACCCTAAACGTAACCCTGACCATGACACTAACACGGGCCCTGACCCGAAGCCTAACGCTGAACCTAACCCTAAAAGTAACCCCTAACATTATCCCTGACACTGACCCTAACCCGGTCTAACCCTAACCCTCAACCTATCTCTAACCCTAACCATAACCCCACTTTAACAATAAACCTGACCCTGTCCCTTACCCTGATCATAAACCTAACTCTGAACTTTGCCTATGTCAGACCTTAACCTTAAACCTGACCCTGGCCTTGACCTTAACACTGACCCTAACCCTGTCTGTAAACCTAACTCTGACCCAAACCGTGATTCTGAACAGAACCGTAACCCTAAATCTAACCCTGATCTTGAACCTACTCATAAAACAGAACCTAAACATAAAGCTGACCTAACCCTAACCCTGACACTAAACCTGTCCCAAACCTAACCCTGACCCTGACATGAACCTTGCCCCAAGACCAAAACTTGAACCTGACCCTAAATCTGACCATGACCCTGAACCTGACCCTAAACCTAACCCTCACCCTAACACTGACCCTGGCCCTGACTCTGAGCGTAACGCTAAAAGTGACCCTACTGTGAGCCTGACCCTAAACCTAACCATGAACCTAACCCTAACCCTGACCCCTACCCTAAGCCTTACGCTAACCCTGAACCCAACGACGTCTAACCCTAACCCTCTGCCTGTCTTCCGTCCACTTGTGATCTCTCTCTGTCAAATAAATAATAAATAAATTCTTAACAAAAAGAAAATGACTCTACTTTTAAATAATAGCTTAAAAGGGGCACCTGGGTGGCTCAGTGGGTTAAAAAGACTTGTAGACCAGTGGATTAGAGTAGAGTGCCCAGATATGGACCATCAACTCTATGGTCAAAAAATCTTTGACAAAGCAGAGAAATATACACAGTGGAAAAAAGACAGCCTCTTCAATCAATGGTGCTGGAAAAATTGGACAGCTATGTATGGAAGAATGACACTCAACCATTCTCTTATACCATACATAAAGATAAATTCGAAATGGACAAACGACCTCAACGTGAGGCAGGAATCTATCAAAATCCTATAGGAGAACATAGGCAGTAACCTCTTGGACACTGGCCACAGCAAATTCTTTCAAGACATGTCCCCAAAGACAAAGGAAACAAAAGCAAAAATGAACTTTTGGGACTTCATCAAGATCAAAAGTTTCTGCACAGCAAAGGATACCGTCAACAAAATGAAGAGACAACCCACGGAATGGGAGAAGATTTTCACAAATGACATTACAGATAAAGGGCTGATATCCAAGATCTATAAAGAACTCCTCAAACTCAACACACACAAAACAGATAATCATGTCAAAAAATGGGCAGAAGACATGAACAGACACTTCTCCAAAGAAGACATACAAATGGCAAACAGATGCATGAGAAAATGTTCATCATCATTAGCCATCAGGGAGATTCAAATCAAAAGCACATTGGGATACCACCTTACACAGTTAGAATGGCCAAAATTAACAAGGAAATAAACAACAAGTGTTGGAGAGGATGTGGAGAATGGGGAACCCTCTTACACTATTGGTGAGAATGCCAGTTGGTGCAGCTACTTTGGGATACAGTGTGGAGACTCCTTAAGAAATTAAAATTGACCCTGCAATTGCACTACTGAGTATTTACCCCTAAGATACAGATGCAGTGAAAAGAAGGGACATCTGTACCCTAATGTTTATAGCAGCAATGGCCACAGTCATTAAACATTGGAAAGAACCAAGATGACCTTCAATGGATGAACGGATAAAGAAGATATGATCCATTATTACAATGGAGTATTATGCTTCCTTCTGAAAGGAAGGATACCCAACTTTTGTATCAACATGGACGGGACAGGAGGAGATAATCCTGAGTGGAATAATTCAAGCAGAGATTGTCAATTTCCATATGGTTTCACTTAATTGTGGAGCATAAAGAATAACACAGAAGACACTGGGTGATCAAGAGGAGAAGTGAGTGGGGGGAAATTGGAGGGGGAGACAAACCATGAGAGACTCTGAGAAACAAACTGAGAGTTTTTAGGGGAGGGGGCAGAGGGTTGGGTAAGCCTGTTAATGGGAGTTATGGAGGGCACATATTGCATGGAGCACTGGGTGTGGTGCATAAACAGTGAATTTTGGAACCCTGAAAAAAATAAAATAAAAATGACAACAACTCCTTTTCCCAACATGTGGTAGGAGTCCCCCAAATGATTGGAAGCAGCCTCCATTAGAGATCAATCCACTGCATGTTGAAGGTCCTCCCACTTCAAAAAGACCAGGAAATATCCAATCCCAAAACAAAGTAAGGGCCAGCTCCACCTCATGGAATACCACCTGCTCTCCCTTAGATAGTGTGCTGTTGCTTTAATAAACCTGCCTTCTGCTTTCTCTTGGGCATTGATCTCTAATTCTCACAGGCCAACAATAAAAATAATGATGGTTTACCATTACAATTCATAGAAAAGGAGGTACAGGGAAATTGAATGAAAGGGAATAACAAAGTAGGTTCATAAGTCAATCTTCCTTGTAAAAAAATTAACCTGAAAGTGCGTTTCTGCCACCTCTTTCCTGTTTGATATGATAAAGAATGACCACGATACATGAATTAGAGTTCGGGATTTTGAAAAGCATAATAGCTTTATACCAACACTTGAGCTTTTATTTATTTATTTATTTATTTATTTATTGCTAACAAGATAGGTCGATTTGATGTGCAGTTCCTGACAACCAACCTCAGAAGAAATTCCATCTTCATGAGAAGTCAGAAAGAACCACAAACCAAACCTCAAAATAGATTCAAAGAGAAAATACTCTTAAAAAAATTTCCCTTCCTGGGGCACCCGAGTGGCTCAGTGTGTTTGGCTCACTGGGCCTTTGCGTTCGGCTCAGGTCATGATCCTAGGGTCCTGGGATTGAGCCCCATGTCTGGCTCTCTACTCAGCAGGGAGCCTGCTTCCACTTCTCTCTCTGCCTGCTCTCTGCCTACTTGTGATCTCTGTCTGTCAAATAAATAAATAAAATCTTTTAAAAAAATGTCCCTTGGGCACCTGGGTGGCAGAGTGAGTTAAAGCCTCTGCCTTCGGCTCAGGTCATGATTCCAGGGTCCTGGGATCGAGCCCCACATCAGGCTCACTCCTCAGCAGGGAGCCTGTTTCTTCCTCTCTCTCTGCCTGCCTCTCTTCCTACTTGTGATCTCTATCAAATTAATAAATAAAATCTTTAAAAATAAAATTTCCCTTCCTATCAGAAGCAGACCAAACCACTAACAAATTCCCCAGAAATCTTCATCTAAAAGGTTGTACTTTCTTCAGACACCCAGCAGGACCTTCTTCTCTGGGCCTGGTATTTCTTCAATGGCCTATTCCAGAGAATAAGACACTAAACTACTGAGCGCCAAGGCCTCAGAACCACAAAAGAGATGATGAGGGGCACAAAGTATGCCTCTGGTCACCAAGAGGGTATGTTAACGTTTGCGGCTTTTCTGCATTTTTCAAAGCTGAGTTTTTAGCTGGTGGCAGCTCCTTTAGGATAAATTGCTGATACCGTATAGTAAAAGCTATTATATGATCTTTTACAAACCATTTGCTATCTTTGCAATCTCATGTGCCAAGACAGACACGGATTATTTAAAACCCTGAAGAGAGTGCTATTGCATTTAAATTGCCTGTAACCTTCGTATAATAGATTTATGATTGATGATAGATTTAGTTAAAATATAACTGTTTTAAATATTTATTCTTAGTAAACGATTTCAAACTATGCTCATTTAAGTAAGTTGGTGCATAATCCCATTTCTATTAAAACATAGTGCAAGGACCAATGCCACGCTTCCGCAAGAACTCCAAGCTCTTTTTCTAGAATGGCCATATGCGTATGTATCAGGCATCCTCTTTTCACTCCATTGAGGAGCACCTACCATGGAGGTCATGTAATAACCAATAACCAAAAAACAAACAAAAAACCCAAACATCCAGGTCGAAGTGATTCGCGCGTGCCATCATGCAATGGCGGACCCTGCCTGGAGACTAGGAGACTGCTCAAAGAGATCGCTGGCAGGCATCTCAGCCCAGGCCTGTGCTGGGGAAGCTGGTTCCCGGCTTTGGGCACAATCAGGAAGCCAGCGAAGTGACCCGGAGTGCAGCTGGGTTTAGGGCTGATGATCTTTTCGCAGCCAGGCAGCACTCCGACACCCGCTCCGGGAGCCAGGCTAGGAGGCTGCCCAGCGCTGGCGCTGGCCACGCTCGCAGGCCCCCAGGGCTTCGCCGGCGCCCGTGCCCGGGCCCACGCCTCAGGGCTGAGGGGGAGGGGGGCGCGGGCGGCCCGGAGAAGGGGCTTTGCTAATTGCGGAAGCGGGAAGTGAGCTCGCGGAGGACTCGGCAGAGAGTCTGAGAGGAGGTGGAGGGGCTGGCAGAGGAGGGGCTCTCAGCGCCATGGTGCTGTGCTGCGGCCTAGTCAGGACTCAGGACCCCCTTCCTCGCCGCCCCTGCACTCCCGCGCTCCAGCCCAGCCCCTGAGGCTGCGCTGTCCCGCTCCCGTGGCCCGCTGCCCCGCCCCGCCCCATGGCTTCTCCGGAAGACCCTCTGCGAGCAGGTAAAGTGACACCGCGCCACGCCCTCATCTGGAGCAGAAAGCGCGGGCCGCGAGCTCGCGCGGGTGTCGGGACCAGCCTCCCGCGACCCCCGGGGCAGCAGGACCACCGCGGATGACACGCCGCACCCGGGACTCCACGGGGTCAGGCCGGGGACGGAGCCATGCGAGGTGCCACCCCCCCCCCCGCCATCGAGCGCAATAGCCCCCATCGTTTGGCACCCCCACGCACGTGTGCCGAGGACCCCCTTCCCTCATCCCGAGCCTTGGACCCGCCACTTTTGTTCTGGACTTGGGATCCCAGGTGGAAACTAGTCCCTCAGACCTCCCTGGCAGCAAGGAGCGCAGGGAGGGATTCTCGGGTTTTCCACCCTGGCTCTTCGTCTCTCCACATTCACATGCCTTCTGGCCTCCCTTTCCTCACCTCATTGTCACTTTTATTAAATGGTTTTGTTCTGCATGTTGACCCACAGAGCGATTTCATGAATGAATATACTGGAAACTAAGTCGGAGCCCACCTGTGAGAGCCCACCTGTGGAGGCCTTTCATTAGAATGGTCTCTGGTTCTAGCCTCAGTTCAGAATTCTGCGTGTACCTGAGGACCGAGTCCAGATTTTTCTTTCATCTCACTTGAATTTGAAATCCTAACGTCACTATGACCGGGGAAGCTGAGGTCCACAGCATCTTCATCTGAAATTCCACTAGAGCTCCCATTTACCTAGTACCCAGCCTGAGTCTGTTTTCCACTACTGTCAGGGTTCCAGAAGTTCATGCACTGCCCACCACTGACAGTAGGGGCATCTCTCTGTCCAGATTTTCCCTTTACATAAGGAGGTCAGTTACAGGAGATTAGGGCCCTCTCCAACGACCTCACTGTAATGTGATTGCATGTGTAAGGACTCTAGTTCCAAATAAGGTCACGTTCTGTGGTACCAGAGATAAGGACAGCAGCAAGGTTTCTGGGGGTAATGCAAGGTCAGCTCTTAACAGTCCACTCACTGGCTCCCCAAATTCGTGTCCTTCCCGTGTGCAAAATACCTTCACCCAATGCCCTCCAAAGCACTAATCATCCCAGAATCAACTCAAAATCTGAAATCTCATCTGTCCGCCTCCACTGAAAGACCTAGATCTCACCCAGACCATGGGACCTGAGGACTGCATCCAGAAGCCACAGTCTCCTTGTAAAGCTGCCCATCAGGTCCTGACATCACCCTCATTCGTCCCAGCAGCCGAGGGCCTAAGTTCCCAGACAGATTCTCAGAGGAAATTTGAAGACCACCTCAGAGGACGTTCTTTGGGAGTGAATGAAGAGGGAAGGGAGTCAGAGACTCCTGCCATTCCCAGGGCACCCAGAACCCAGAGAGTGAGGCCTTGGGTGCTTTCTAGTGACATATTCAAGGCAATTCTTTGACTTTGGGACTTCAGAGTTAACTTAGATTTCATTTGTGATTATTATTTTTGTGTGGGGTACATAGCTTTTCTTTTGACCTATGGCTGTTTTCACTCCCGGTTCTGAAGAAGCCCCTAAATCCTAACCCTGTTGAGGACTCTGAAAGCTCTCAGAGCAGCAGTACTGGGGGACAGTGTGGACACATGGTTTGGTTTCTCCTCTGGCCTGATTCTGCGGCAGCCCCGCTCTGTCCTCCTCAGACTTCAGAGCAATAGCTGAATAAGTGGAGAAAGGACCAGGGGGTCAGGAAGGTGGCCACCGAAGAGTGACTTCTCTGGAGGGTGGGTGAGTTAGCGAGTGAGCATGTTAGTCCAGCTCTGCCTGCAGTCTGGATGGAGCTGAACAGGGGCCAAGAAAGGGGAGGAGGAGCAAAGAGCAGGGAGAAAGGGACCAAAGATGAGATTCAGAGGAAGGGAAGTAATTGGGAGGAGAGAAGAAACTCTAGAAGACAGGCATGTAAGAAAAGAAAAGGGATGAAGTGGGCATCGGGAAAGGGCACCACCAGGGATGGAGAGAGGGGAAGGGAAGAGGGAGGGAGGGAGGAAAGGGGAAAGGAAGAAGGAAGGAGTCAGCACTCCAGGGCTCCCCCTGCATCTGAAGAAGAGATGCCTGGTCCCTCTTGTCAAACAGGGTGCTCACTCTTTGGTCCCAGTTTCTGCTCCCAGTGCTACTGGGTTTTGCAGCACTTTAATGACATATAGAAAATTATAGGGAAATGACACCTTCTGTTCCATTATGAGTACAGCTTTTAAATGGTCTCATGAGACATGGATTCTAGCCATTGGCTGCGCAAGGCATGAGGCCTGTTAGTGATTCTATTTTTTACTCTGCAGAATGGGTCTTTCTACATTCCAGGTCATTTCTACCCCAATAAATAATGCGGCAGTTCTCTCAGTGAGTTGTACTTTTGGTTTAAACAGCCAACTGTCTCTTAAAAAGGACTTTTGTTTAACATCCTTTAAAAAAAAAAGTCCTTTAAAAAAATCTTTTTTTAAATTTTTTATTTTTTAATCCCATATGTTTACTCTCATCCTGGAACTTTGTCATTTTGACCTTGTCTTTTGATTAAAATAATCTTCATCATCAGCACCTACTGCTCTCCTCTCCTGGTGGTCTCTCCGGAAGGGGTCTTCTCTAGCTCTTATTGCAGGAGAAGGGCACTTCCCCTCTACCCCTGTTGCCGGACCAACCTTACCTATCCTGCAGGCTCAGGTCGGCCTGGCCTTTTATCTGTTGTTCTCTTCTGAGTGGTTAGTTTTTCATAGATACTGTGCTTTGCTTTTGTCAGGATTGACCCTGGACTATCAAAACACTTTTCTTGTGCCAGCGAAGCCTAAGAAACAGTCCTGATAAGAGAACCAGAAACTCGAACAGATCATATTTATCCTGAATGTTCTGTCCAAAATGAAAAATACATTTCTGAGTAGCCTCAAGATCTCTGAGAAGGGAAGTTTCACCAACTCTGTCATGGAGAGGCATCAATTCCGATTCTGTGTCAATTTTCCTCCTTTCCTAGCTAGTAATTCTCTACCTCAGAAAGCCCACTCTCAACCGTTTCCTCTCTCAAAGGCAGTTGCTCTTAGAGTCTGCACATGGCACTTGGGGCCTGCTGGTCGTTGGCTACTGCCCTCTGTACCTTGGGTCTAACAGCTGCGGGGCATCAAGATGAGAATGTCTCTTGTTCTAAGACTTAATATAGATTGGGGCACATGGTAAGCAATAATCACTTATTTTGTTGATCCAAGCGTTCGACCTTTCTTAATTATTCTAGTACCACTGTTTACTTGTTCTAAGATTTGTCCTCCCCCCCAATTTTAATATCTCTTAAGGTGGCACTCACGTTGCACTTGATGACATATCTTAGTTTAACTGACAGCATTTCTCTTTCTTAGTCGAACATAAACTAGAGTGCATCTTACCCTTGATGAAAGCTAGGATGCAAGTAAATACTCTATTATGGTTACGATTCTGATATTTGAAATCCTCCGGTAGCTCCCTGTGTCCCCACAGTGTAGTACCTCACCTGCTCGGCATAGTGTACAAACCATCTCACCCCCAGTGTTAACCCCGGGGCTCAGCCTCCATCCCCAGGTGATGCTGTGAGATCAGCTGTCAGCTGTCATGAACTTGCTGTAGTTTCCCGAATGCACTGTGCTGCCTCCTGGCACTTTGAAACTTGACACACTCATCCTCATTCTTTACTTTGCCCTTGTCCATCACCTCCCCTGAAAATCAGTTCCTAAGTGGCTTTTCCCTGCTCCAACCTACCCTTGGCAGTCTTTTATCTCCCTGTGGTAAAGCCTGTCTCACTGCACCATGGACATGCCCATTGTCCCCCTGAGAAGAGAAAAGGGACAGTGAGGGCCCCCGGCATTTGTAGCTCTAGTGCAGAGCCCCATGCCTGGCTTGCAGGAAATGCCAGATCATGAAGACAAACGGAGATCATCCTCTGGCTAAAATCAGCTCTTCTTTGTCTACCGCAGGATCTGGATCAATAAAGAGCAGTCAGTTATTATTGCTGTTTTCTAGGGATTTTTTCCCCATATATTTCCCAGGTCTTTACTCTTTTTATAGCACTTTAATTCAGGCTTCAACCACTTCCTAGTCTGATCAGGTGAAATCATTTTCCTTCCCATACCCTCGATGTATTTCACACCTAGTAATTCTTTTTTTAAAAATCTTATTTACCCATTTGACAGATCACTTGTAGGTAGAGAGAAAGACAGAGGGGGGGGGATGCAGGCTCCCCGCTGAGCAGAGAGCCCGATGTGGTGCTCCATTCCAGGACCCTGAAATCATGACCTGAGCAGAAGGCAGAGGCCTAAAGCACTGAGCTACCCAGGAGCCCCATATCTGGTAATTTATAATCAACGTGGATTTGCTGCATCAAATAGTTCCTTCTTCTTCAAATATAAATATATAAATATATTGGTCAAGTCACGCGCATGTCTTAGGAGAATGTCATACCTTTAGTAGTAAACTTGAAATCTTGCCCATTTCTTTTTTTTTAAAGATTTTATTTATTTATTTGACAGAGAGAAATAACAAGTAGATGGAGAGGAAGGCAGAGAGAGAGAGAGGGAAGTAGGCTCCCTGCTGAGCATAGAGCCCGAGGCGTGACTCGATCCCAGGACCCTGAGATCATGATCTGAGCCGAAGGCAGCGGCTTAACCCACTGAGCCACCCAGGCGCCCTTGGCCATTGGTTTTGATTTTTGTTTTGGTTTGATTTGGTTCGGTTTTTGTAATTTTAAAAATCCCTCCAGGCCTTGGCTCTGTCTGACCTGATTGCTTTCAGCTGTTTCTGCAACAAGTAGTCCCAGCAGCGAAAACTCCCATTGTTTACAGTGGCGCCCCCTTCTGAACACTTTGTTAATAAAAAGCTTTTTCTTTTTCTTTTTCTTTTCTTTGGCTATGGTAAATGTGGAACAACAGTGAGGTATTTCAAAGAGGTGAACCACAGATAAATTTCTCTAAGGGTGGGGTGAGGTTTACTCAAAAAGGAACTTGACAAGGCTTTTAAAGATATCGACAATCATTATAACATAACGTGACTGATTGTTACCGTGCTCTTAACTGGGCAAACACTTGTTGGCTTCCAAGATAGACTAACATAGTTGAGATGGTTCTAGCGGCCTGCTAGCACAGGGTCTCATGAGGCAGGGATTCTAGGCAGTTCCTTCTTCTTTCACTTTGGGCATTGATCTCTAATTCTCACGTGCCATCAATAAAAATAATGATGGTTTACGGTTACAATTCATAGAAAAGGAGGTACAGGGAAATTGAATGAAAGGGAATAACAAAGTAGGTTCATAAGTCAATCTTCTTTGTAAAAATATTAACCTGAAAGTGCGTTTCTGCCACCTCTCTCCTGTTTGATCTGATAAAGAATGGCCACGATACATGAATTATAGTTCGGGGTTTTGAAAAGCATAATAGCTTTATACCAACACTTGAGCTTTTATTTATTTATTTATTTATTTATTTATTTATTGCTAACAAGATAGCTCGATTTGATATGCGGTTCCTGACAACCAACCTCAGAAGTAATTCCATCTTCAATGGACGTCAGAAAGAACCACAAACCAAACCTCAAAATAGATTAAAAGAGAAAATACTCTTAAAAAAATTTCCCTTCCTGAGGCACCCGAGTGGCTCAGTGAGTTTTGCTCACTGGGCCTTTGTGTTCGGCTCAGGTCATGATCCTAGGGTCCTGGGATTGAGCTCCAGTCTAGCTCTCTGCTCAGCAGGGAGCCTGCTTCCACTTCTCTCTCTGCCTGCTCTCTGCCTACTTGTGATCTCTGTCTGTCAAATAAATAAATAAAATCTTTAAAAAAAATTTCCCTTGGGCACCTGGCTAGCAGAGTGAGTTAAATCCTCTGCCTTCGGCTGATGTCATGATTCCAGGGTCCTGGGATCGAGCCCCACATCAGGCTCACTCCTCAGCAGGGAGCCTGTTTCTTCCTCTCTCTCTGCCTGCCTCTCTTCCTACTTGTGATCTCTATCAAATAAATAAATAAAATCTTTAAAGATAAAATTTCCCTTCCTATCAGAAGCAGACCAAACCACTAACAAATTCCCCAGAAATCTTCATCTAAAAGGTTGTACTTTCTTCAGACACCCAGCAGGACCTTCTTCTCTGGGCCTGGTATTTCTTCAATGGCCTATTCCAGAGAATAAGACACTAAACTACTGAGCGCCAAGGGCCTCAGAACCACAAAAGAGATGATGAGGGGCACAAAGCACGCCTCTGGTCACCAAGAGTGTATGTAAACGTTTGCTGCTTTTCTGTATTTTTCAAAGCTGAGTTTTTAGCTGGAGGCCGCTCCTTTAGGATAAATTGCTGATACCGTATAGTAAAAGCCATTATATGATCTTTTACAAACCATTTCCTATCTTTGCATTCTCATGTACCAAGACAGACACGGATTATTTAAAACCCTGAAGAGAGTGCTATTGCATTTAAATTGCCTGTAACCTTAGTGTAATAGATTTATGATTGATGATAGATTTAGTTAAAATATAACTGTTTTAAATATTTATTCTCAGTAAACTATTTCAAACTATGCTCATTTAGGTAAGTTGGTGCATAATCCCTTTTCTATTAAACCATAGTGCAAGGACCAATGCCGCGCTTCCGAGAGAACCCCAAGCTCTTTTTCTAGAATGGCCATATGCCTATGTATCAGGCGTCCTCTTTTTACTCTCTTTGTGGAGCACCTACCATGGAGGTCATGTAATAACCAGTAACCAAAAAACAAACAAAAAACCCACACATCCAGGTCGAAGTGATTTGCGGGTGCCATCATGCAATGGCGGACCCTGCCTGGAGTCTAGGAGAATGCTCAAACAGATCGCGGGCAGGCATCTCAGCCCAGGCCTGTGCTGGGGAAGCTGGTTCCCAGCTTTGGGCACAATCAGGAAGGCAGCGAAGTGACCCAAGAGTGCAGCCAGGGTTTAGGGCTGATGATCTTTTTGCAGCCAGGCAGCCCGCGGACACCCGCTTGGGGAGCCAGGCTAGGAGGCCGCTCAGCGCCTGCGCTGGCCATGCTCGCAGGCCCCGGGGCTTGCCGGTGCCCGTGCCCTGGGCCCGCGCCTCAGGACGGAGGGGGAGGGGCAGGGGGCTGGGGCGGCCCAGAGAAGGGGCTTTGCTAATTGCAAAATCTGGAAGTGAGCTCGCGGAGGACCTGGCGGAGAGTCTGAGAGGAGGTGGAGGGGCTTGCAGAGGAGGGGCGCGCAGCACCGCGGTTCTCTGTTGCAGCCCAGTCAGAACTGCAGGACCCCCGCACTCCCGCCCAGCCCCTGTGGCCTCGCTGTCCCGCTCCCGCGGCCCGCTGACCCCCCCCCCCCGCCCCATGGCTTCTCCGGAGGACCCTCTACAAGCAGGTAAAGTGACACCGCGCCGTGCCCTAACCTGGAGGAGAAAGCACGGGCCGCTAGCTCGCGTGTGTGTCGGGACCCAGCCTCTCGCGACCCCTGGGGCAGTGGGACCACCCCGGATGACACGCCGCACCCGGGACCCCACGGGGTCGGGCCGGGGACAGAGCCTGGCGAGGTGCCCCCCCGCAACGAGCGCAATAGCACCCATCGTTTGGCACCCCCACGCGCGGGTACCGAGGACCCCCTTCCCTCATCCCGAGCCTTGGACCCGCCACTTTTGTTCTGGACTTGGGATCCCAGGTGGAAACTAGTCCATCAGACCTCCCTGGCAGCAAGGCGCGCAGGGAGGGATTCTCGGTTTTTCCGCCCCGCCCTGGCTCTTGCTCTCTCCACATTCACATGCCTTCTGGCCTCCCTTTCCTCACCTCATTGTCACTTTTATTAAATGGTTTTGTTCTGCATGTTGACCCGCAGAGCGATTTCATGAATGAATATACAGGAAACTGAGTCGGAGCCCACCTGTGAGAGCCCACCTGTGGAGGCCTTTCATTAGAATGGTCTCTGGTTCTAGCCTTAGTTCAGAATACTGCGTGTACCTGAGGACCGAGTCCAGATGTTTCGTTCATCTCTGACTTGAATTTGAAATCCTAACGTCACTATGACCTGGGAAGCTGAGGTCCACAGCATCTTCATCTGAAATTCCACTAGAGCTCCCATTTACCTAGTGCCCAGCCTGAGTCTGTTTTCCACTAATGTCAGGGTTCTAGAAATTCATTCACTGCCCACCACTGACAGTAGGGGCATCTCTCTGTCCAGATTTTCCCTTTACATAAGGAGATCAGTTACAGGAGATTAGGGCCCACTCTAACGACCTCACTGTAATGTGATTGCAATCTGTAAGGACTCTAGTTCCAAATAAGGTCACGTTCTGTGGTACCAGAGGTAAGGACAGCAGCAAGGTTTCTGGGGGAAATGCAGGTCAGCTCTTAACAGTCCACTCTCTGGCTCCCCAAATTCGTGTCCTTCCCGTGTGCAAAATACCTTCACCCAATGCCCTCCAAAGCACTAATCATCCCAGAATCAACTCAAAATCTGAAATCTCATCTGTCCGCCTCCACTGAAAGACCCTGATCTCACCCAGACCATGGGACCTGAGGACTGCATCCAGAAGCCACAGTCTCCTGGTAAAGCTTCCCATCAGGTCCTGACATCACCCTCATTCGTCCCAGCAGCCGAGGGCCTACAGTTCCCAGAGACAGTTTCTCAGAGGAAGTTTGAAGACCACCTCAGAGGACGTTCTTTGGGAGTGGATGAAGAGGGAAGGGGGTCAAAGCCTCCTGCCATTCCCAGGGCACGCAGAACCCAGATAGTGAGGCCTTGGGTGCTTTCTAGTGACATATTCAAGGCAATTCTTTGACTTTGGGACTTCAGAGCTAACTTAGTTTTCATTTGTGTTTATTATTTTGTGTGGGGGCCATAGCTTTTCTTTTGACCTATGGCTGCTTTCACTCCCGGTTTTGAAGAAGCCCCTAAATCCTAACCCTGTTGAGGACTCCGAAAGCTCTCAGAGCAGCAGTACTGGGGGACAGTGTGGACACATGGTTTGGTTTCTCCTCTGGCCTGATTCTGCGGCAGCCCCGCTCTGTCCTCCTCAGACTTCAGAGCAATAGCTGAATAAGTGGAGAAAGGACCAGGGGGTCAGGAAGGTGGCCACCGAAGAGTGACTTCTCTGGAGGGTGGCTGAGATAGTGAGTGAGAGTGTTAGTCTAGCTCTGCCTGCAGTCTGGATGGAGCTGAACAGGGGCCAGGGAAGGGGAGGAGGAGCAGAGAGCGGGGACAAAGGGACCAAAGAGGAGATTCAGACGAAGGGAAGTAATTGGGAGGAGAGAAGAAACTCTAGAAGACAGGCATGTAAGAAAGGAAAAGGGATGAAGTGGGCATCAGGAAAGGGCACCACCAGGGAAGGAGAGAGGGGAAGGGAAGAGGGAGGGAGGGAGGAAAGGGGAAAGGGAGAAGGGAGGAGTCAGCACGCCAGGGCTCCCCCTGCATCTGAAGAAGAGGTGGCTGGTCCAGCTTGTCAAACAGGGTGCTCACTCTTTGGTCCCAGTTTCTGCTCCCAGTGCTACTGGGTTTGCAAGGAAGGCAGGCTGTCCCCTGGGACCCACTGGAGCCCACTGGAGCCCACAGGAGGGTGGGAGAGGTAAGATGCTACCTGATCCTGTCCTGAGCTGTTCCCAGCTGCTGGCCTCACCACATGGTGCAAGACGCACCCCAGAACAAAGGAAGGACACAGGCCCGCGTGTCTTCCGGTGGCCCTGGGCACTTAGCTCATCGCAGTGAACCACACCGCCTCCTCAACCCAGGTTTTCAAAGCCTGCTTCTTCGTTCCTGGCTTTCATGTCTGTACAAACATGAGCCAGATCTAACTCATCTCCGACAGACAATTCTGACTCACCCCGTGTCAGATTTTTATTAGTGGCTGTGATAGAGTAAGATAGCAATGCTCCAACAAACGGACTATTTCCTCCCACGTGACCTCAACAGTCTTATACATTTTCTTAGCGAAAAAATCTTGTCTCCTTCCATTAAGCTCATAACGTGGTCTAATAGTGTACATGTGCCTTCGTTAGATGCGAAGCGATACAGAGGTCCTTTTTTTTTTTTAATTTTACAAGGTAAATTCAGTGAACACATCTAACTTGACGAATATGTCTCTAAAATGTCATTCCAGGCAAAGCTTTTTCTGCCTACAGTTTGGAGCCTACGTGGTGACATTTTTAAAACGCTTTCAGTCCCTCAGTGAGGCTCTTAGAAGCTAGCCAGGGCTTACTACGTGCCAGGCACTGTGTCAGGTGTTGGAGCTAAACGGACGGAGAGCTTGAAGGCAGGCTGGGGAGGGACATCCGTGACACAACCACAGCTAGAAATGGAGGCCAGTGCTAAAAAAGAGAGAGCAGGCTGCATGGAGAGTGTGTACCATGGGGCTTATGAGCTCACGAATAAGTGAGAGTAACTGGAGTGGGGAGACGGGGGAGAGGAAGAGGGTCTTCCCATCAATGGGAATCACCTGTGCTTGGAGGCAGGCACCATGAGGGGTCTCCACAGGAAGAGGGAGGCAGCGTGGTTGAAGGGCAGAAAGACAGGGCAGAACAGGCATCAGTCAGTTGGAAGGGTAGGAAGAGGTGGATGGGAGGATTATGGATGCCTTTGGAGGACTGAGAATTTGTTAGAAGATCAGTGCAGATTTCTATGGAGACAAAGGCCAGGAACTGATAGGTCTTTGAAAGGTCACTCTGGCTGCCTTTTGGCAAAGGGTTTGGTAAAAGGCACGTGCAGGTGTGAACACACCAGGTGGGAGGTGAGTGCAGGAAATCAGGTGAGGGAGCATGGGAACTTGGTCCGGGGGTATATAAGGGAAAATAGCCTTTAATGAGTTCCACAAATTGGCACCAGCTGTAGCTTCATTACAGCGCTGGAAGGGGTAGGTGGGTGTGTCCTGGAGGTTACAGAAATTACATGAGAAAGGGAAGTCTTTTTAGATCTTTTTTCCAACTAGAGGAACTCTCACCTTATTGATAGAATTCCAGAGTGGGAACGGATGGACATGAGGACATCTTTGAAATGTCTGAATATGTTCTTTGACATCTTTTAAAATGACGAGGAGACCTTGACCTTAGAAGGCCTCGGCCCTCTTTGTAGCCAAGAAGATTTCACCTACAGATTTGGGTTCTCCCTTTTAAAGTCAAGAAGACAGTCCTTCCAAAGGACACCTCCTATCATTTTACGCTCTCATCATACCACACTTGCTGGGATCTCCAAGACCCTCTGTTGCAGGTTGTGAGTATCCACTTTGGCCGGGCTGGTCTCGCCAAGAACACCACCACAGGAAATCTAGAGCCTGTAGTGCTATTAATAACATCATCTAAGACTGTCTTTGCTGCCCTCATGGCCTCTTCCAACCATGACTCACTGAAGCTTTTTACACGTTGTATCCATTAAGCTATACTTCCCAAAGCTCATCTTCTCTAGTGCCATTAATTTTTAGGGGACCAGGCAAACCTTAAACTTGTCCCCCTTAATTGGATCCCTGTGCCCCCACAATCTCTTTGAATGACTTTCACCATGATCCTTGAATGAGCTCTGAGACCACTGCTGGTACCTAACACTTCTTGGCACCTTGTCTGTTAGTTCTTGGAAGAGGAGGTGGCTATGGAGGTGAGTGGGGATGGGAGTGGGAGGATTTCTCCCTTCACTTCCTTTTTTGTTTTTTCAAATAATGGGTTTTGAAGGGGAGGGAAAGGTTAACCAGACAATTTATTTTCCATCTCCCATTGATAAGATGTTTACCACTCCCCATTGGAAGAATTTAGATCTTTCTTTAGAATCTCCAGGAAAATCTCCCAAACCCAGCCCACCACCATGTGGATTCAGCCATCTTCTGATTTACCTCCCGATTGTCTCCTCCTAACTGCTCAAGCCACAGGTTAAGGGCGAAATGTTCAATGCCCAAGCAATTAAGTGGGGAACACGTTTATCTAAGCAATTGCATGCAGCTCTGTATCTGCATACAGGGGGTCTCTCCCAAGCCTTTCCAACCTCAGCAAAACAAGAAAAATCCCCAGCGACCTGGGGGTATATATCATTCATTCATTCCTGTGTTCAACACTCATGGCGGATCCCCACCGAGACAGTGGGAGAGCAAGGACGGGAGCAATCCTGGAAGCTGAAGTCTGAGGAGGATTTCAAATTCAAGTCAGAGATGAAAGAAACATCTGGACTCGGTCCTCAGGTACACGCAGTATTTTGAACTCAGGCTAGAACCAGAGACCATTCTAATGAAAGGCCTCCACAGGTGGGCTCTCACAGGTGGGCTCTGACTCAGTTTCCTGTATATTCATTCATTAAATCGCTCTGCGGGTCAACATGCAGAACAAAACCATTTAATAAAAGTGACAATGAGGAGAGGAAAGGACACAAGAATGCATGTGAATGTGGAGAGAGGAAGAGCCAGGGTGGAAAAACCGAGAATCCCTCCCTGCGCTCCTTGCTGCCAGGGAGGTCTGAGGGACTAGTTTCCACCTAGGATCCCAAGTCCAGAACAAAAGCGGTGGGGCCATGGCGGGAGACGAGGGAAGGGGGACTTTGGCACGCAGGCATGGGGGTGCCGAACAATGGGGGCTAGCTCGCCCACTGGCGGGGGGAACCTCGGGCGGCGCCATCCCTGGCCCGACCCCGTGCGGAACCGGGTGCCGGGTGGCATCCGGGGTGGTCCCGGTGCCCCGGGGGTCGCGGGAGGCTGGGTCCCCACACCCCCGCGAGCTCGCAGCCTGCGCTTTCTGCTCCAGGTGAGGGCGCAGCGCGGTTTCAATTTACCTGTCCGCAGAGGGTAGTCTGGAGAAGCCTTGGGGCTGGGAGGGGCAGCGCGGACTCCAGGGCTGGGCTGGAGCGGAGGAGCGCATGGGCGGCGAGTCCTATGGGTCCTCCAGTCCCGACTGGGCCGCAGCACAGCACCGGGGCGCTGCATGCCCCTCCTCCGCCAGACCCTCCACCTCCTCCCAGACTCTCCGCCATCTCCTCTGCGAGCTCACTTCCCGCTTTGGCAATTAGCAAAGCCTCTTCTCCGGGCTGCCCCCGCCCCCGCCCCCGCCGCCCTCCTTCCTGAGGCGGAGGCCGGGGCCTGGACACGGGGTGAAGCCCTGGGGGCCTGCGAGCGTGGCCAGCGCCGGCGCTCAGCGGCCTCCTAGCCTGGCGCCCCGAGCGGGTGTCCGGGTGCAGCCTGGCTGGAAAAGATCATCAGCCCTAAACCCGGCTGCACTCTCGGGTCACTTCGCTGGCTTCTGATTGCGCCAGAAGCCCGAAACCAACTTCCCCAGCACAGTCCTGGGCTGAGATGCCTGCCTGCTATTTGAGAAGTACCCTGGTCTCCAGGCAGGGTCTGCCTTTGCATGATGGCACGCGCGAATCACTTCGACCTGGATGTTTGGGTTTTTTGTTTGTTTTTTGGTCATTGGTTATTACATGACCTCCATGGTAGGTGCTCCACAAAGGGAGTGAAAAGAGGACACCTGATACATACGCATATGGCCATTCCAGAAAAAGAGCTTGCGGTTCTCGCGGAAGCGCGGCATTGGTCCTTGCACTATGGTTTAATAGAAAAGGGATTATGCACCAACTTACTTAAATGAGCATAGTTTGAAATCATTTACTGAGAATAAATATTTAAAACAGTTATATTTTAACTAAATCTATCATCAATCATAAATCTATTGCACGAAGGTTACAGGCAATTTAAATGCAATAGCACTCTCTTCAGGGTTTTAAATAATCTGTGTCTGTCTTGGCACATGAGAATGCAAAGATAGGAAATGGTTTGTAAAAGATCATATAATGGCTTTTACTATACGGTATCAGCAATTTATCATAAAGGAATGGCCTCCAGCTAAAAACTCAGCTTTGAAAAATGCAGAAAAGCAGCAAACGTTTACATACCCTCTTGGTGACCAGAGGCGTGCTTTGTGCCCCTCATCATCTCTTTCGTGGTTCTGAGGCCCATGGCGCTCAGTGGTTTAGTGTCTTATTCTCTGGAATAGGCCATTGAAGAAATACCAGGCCTAGAGAAGAAGGTCCTGCTGGGTGACTGAGGAAAGTACAACCTTTTAGATGAAGCTTTCTGGGGAATTTGTTAGTGGTTTGGTCTGCTTCTGATAGGAAGGGAAATTTTTTTTTAAAGATTTTATTTATTTATTTGACAGACATAGATCACCAATAGGCAGAGAGCAGGCAGAGAGAAGTGGACGCAGGCTCCCCGCTGAGCAGAGAGCCAGATATTGGGCTCAATCCCAGGACCCTAGATCATGACCTGAGCTGAATGCAGAGGCTTTAACTCACTGAGCCACTCAGGTGCCCCAGGAAGGGAAATTTTTTTGAGTATTTTCCTTTGAATCTATTTTGAGGTTTGGTTTGTGGTTCTTTCTGACTTCTCATGAAGATGGAATTACTTCTGAGGTTGGTTGTCAGGAACCGCATATCAAATCGAGCTATCTTGTTAGCAAAAATAAATAAATAAATAAATAAATAAATAAATAAATAAAAGCTCAAGTGTTGGTATAAAGCTATTATGCTTTTCAAAACCCCGAACTATAATTCATGTATCGTGGTCATTCTTTATCAGATCCAACAGGAGAGAGGTGGCAGAAACGCACTTTCAGGTTAATTTTTTTTACAAGGAAGATGGACTTATGAACCTACTTTGTTATTCCCTTTCATTCAATTTCCCTGTACCTCCTTTTCTATGAATTGTAACGGTAACCCATCATTATTTTTATTGTTGGCACGTGCTTTGTGAACCATAAAGTGTACGCTATAAATGGGAGTGCTTTTCTTTTTTGGCAGTTTACAAAAAACTAATTTTTTTAAATTTATTTTTTATTTATTTTCAGCATAACCGTATTCATTCTTTTTGCACCACACCCAGTGCTCCATGCAAGCAGTGCCCTCTATAATACCCACCATCTGGTACCCCAACCTCCCAACCCCCCACCCCTTCAAAACCCTCAGATTGTTTTTCAGAGTCCATAGTCTCTCATGGTTCAGCTCCCCTTCCAATTTCTCCCACCTCCCTTCTCCTCTCTAACTCCCCATGTCCACAAAATACTTATTTAAAAACATTCATCCACCAGAGTACCCAAAGGGCTCCCACATAAACTATCTGTCGTTACATTATGTCATTCTGCTTTCACTTCTATTGCTGTCCAAAGAATGTTTTAAATCATTCTTTAAAATGGGCCTTTTTAACAAGATTTTTACAAAAGATTTAATTTATTCATTTGTCAGAGAGATAGCACAAGCAGAGGGAGAGGCAGGCAGAGTGGGAAGCAGGCTCCTGGTAAGCAAGAAGCCTGATGGGGGACTCAAACCCAGGATGCTGGGATTATGACCTGAGCTGGAGGTAGACAATTAACCAACTGAGCCATCCATGTGTCCCTGAAATGGGCATTTTTGACATTTCCTGATAGCACCTACACACTCATGAATCTCAGATTCATGATATATGGGGCTAGTGGACTTGACAATCGTGGAGTCAAGCATGCTGGATTTGACTCACGGGCCTGTCACTGTGAATTTGGGTGGCTTGCTAAACTTGCTACATAGAAACCCAAGCATGTAAAAATTTGCAGGATTGTGACAGTTCAGTGGTATAATGTATACATAAAAATACCTAAACCAGTGTCTCTCACAAAGTAGGTCCAAATAGACCAGCTCCCTTCCTGCCTTCATTCTGTCCTTGGAATTCCGTCCCTTGGGATAAGTTCCTACTGCCTTTGTTACAAGAAATGAACGATATTTACTACACTGTTGGTGCATAGCATGGATCAATACATTGAGTGATAGTATTAACATACTTCTTGAACTGCCCATTGCCCCCCAAGCACCAAATAAAATGTCATGCTCTGGGGAAACCAAAGTGAGAGGACCCAACTTTTAGGAGTTATGGACAGGAGAGAGATGCAAATACTGTGTCAGTGTAGAACCAAGGTAACTAATGTTTAAACCAGGAAGAGAATGTGTGTGGAAGAAAGGCGCTGATGATGTTTAAAGCCATTTGGCTGCATGGTGACTACCCTCAAACTGAAAATTTGCCATGAAAGCTTCCAGGCAAATTTGAGATCTTTATTAGTGACAATATGGCTATAGCCTTAAGGGGAAGAAAAAAACCAAAAACCAAAAACCAAAACACATATACACACAAACTTTTGGTCTTGTGTCTTTTCACAAATAATGACAGTTATCAGAAATTTTATCTTTAAATGGGGAAAACAGCAACTGAAAATGTATTTCATTTGATTCATCACAGAATATGGTGTTTTTGTTCATTTCACACCATTTTTGTTAAGTTTTATTTAAATTAATGCAATCTGAGATAAAATGTTAATATTCCTGAGGGTATGGACATTGTATACAAATGAACCCAGCTAAGTGGGCTCCTGGACATGGTCTGATCTATTTATAAAAGTAGCTGGAGCTAAGTGGTTTGTTTCAGAAGAAGATCACGCCTTCCTCCATTGCATTTGCCTTCTACAGCCTAAGTGGGAGTTAATACGTTCACTTGTCTCCTTAAATTTTGTCCAGAATGTGTTAAAGCAGTCATAGGGGACCTGGGTGGTTTTGCCGTCTGCCTTCTCATAACAATGCCCCAGTTTTCTCCTGGAGAATCAACGTTCTCGCTTTCAGTCCATGCACTTAGGCAGCGGCAACTTCACACTGGCTCCTGACTCTAGCAGTGGCATGTCACCCACTAATGGCCTTTGAGAACATCACTGAGTGAGCCGAGAGTTTAGTAGATGCACGAGACCTTTGCTGGGTCAGTGAGGAGGTGGGTCTCTTAATAACTAGCCCGAGATCCACTTGTGTGTGGTGGAACAAACGAGCAGTGATGTGTTGGCCAGAGTGCCCATCCTAGAGAGCCCTGAATGCCAGAGAAAAGCATTAGAGACTATTTTTTCAGGCAACAGGAAGCTAGTTTTGAAAAGCAGCACATGAAACTGTGTGTTTTTGGAAGATTAGTCGGGCAGCTGTGTGTACGATAGAACGGAGGGAGGAGAGAACGCAATCCCAAGTGCATTTAATCTTTATGATGCAGTGTAATTTATTATGAAGTTGAATTTGCATCCTTATCCAAACGTAAGGGAAACTCCTGTCCAAAACTGTAAATGTTTTTTGTTGCCTTTTTTTTAAAAGATTGTATTTATTTATATGACACAGAGAGAGATCACAAGCAGGCAGAGAGGCAGGCAGAAAGAGAGAGAGAGATGCAGGTTCCCGGCTGAGCCTAGAGAATGATGCAAGGCTCGATCCCAGGACCCTGAAATTATGACCTGAGCCAAAGGCAGAGGCTTAACCCACTGAGCCACCCCGGTGCCCCTGGTTGCCTTTTTAATCATTCCTTGTCTCACATGAAGTGATTACAAATTTGCAGATGTGCATTAAAATGATGTATTCCAAAATGTTAACAGAGGAATTAAAAAACTTATTAAGTAAAATATTATCATTTCTGTTGATTTGAAACCTATCTGACAAGGGACATAGCATTCTGGTGCATATATGTAAACATGAATAATTATCTTTTTAAAAAATCTTTATTTATTTATTTGACAGAGATCACAAGTAGGCAGAGACAGGCAGAAAGTGGGAGGGGGGAAAAAGGTTCCCCGCTGAGCAGAGAACCTGATGTGGGGCTTGATCCCAGGACCCTAAGATCATGACCTGAGCTAAAGGCAGAGGCGTAACCCGCTGAGCCACCCAGGTGCCCCTAAACATGAATAATTCTTTATTTTTTTAAGATTTTATTTATTCCTCTGACAGAGACAGATCAGAAGTAGGCAGAGAGGAAGGCAGAGAGAGGAGGAAGCAGGCTCCCTGCTAAGCAGAGAGCCAAATGCAGGACTCGATCCCAGGACCCTCAGATCATGTCCTGAGCTAAAGGCAGAGGCTTAACCCGCTGAGCCACCCAGGTGCCCCTAAACATTAATAATTCTTAAAGGTTCCTCTACTCACTTATATAGAAGCCCTTTTCCAAACAGAAGATTAAATCTCTCTTGGCTACTCCTATCAGCTTATTCTGAATTATTTTCAATCCAGAAGCATGAACTAGAAAACCACAGTTTTTACACAGTGTTTGGTTTTCCACCAAGAGAATCACATAATTTGTGGTGATTCAGTGTGGTGTGTTGCTAAAAACATTTCCAATGCTGTGGATACAAGAGGGTAGTGCAGAGAGGTAAGGAAACAGGAGAAAGGGTATGGCTCTCTAATAAGCACTTTATTCTAGAATTTTCCTCCAGCCTTGGGAGCTCACCACTCACAAGTGTGTGCTGGTGCCTTGATCTCATGGGCCACAGTGCTCAGCATCTTCCAGCTGCTTTTTTAGTGAATACATATGTAACAATTGATTTCTTGCCCCGGACTTTGAGAGAAAAATCTGTTCAGAGGGATGGACACTCTGAACCAACACCAGAAAACACTCTCTGTAGTCTTCTTGTTAAATGAAAAAATATGGTTAAACCACTTTTGACAGTCTACTACATACAGCAAAATGTAAATCTTAATTGAAATATGTCCTCTCAGCTGTGCTTAAGCAACTGAGTCCTGAGCTTTTCAGGTTTTCAGTCTGAAAGAGTACACCTCTGGTGCTCTGAAAGGGAAGAGAAAGGACACCCTGTTCTCCATATAAATCAAAGAAGAGAAATCTGTGCATTTAAGTGGGCCATATAAAATTTATCAAGCAATTACCTCCTAACTCCTTCCTATCCATATTACCTGATATGCTCTCCCTACTCCTTTATTCCACGTTACTGCCTTTTCCAGGATTCTGTCTCACATCACAACATGTCTTCTGTTATTTCCTTCTTGCAAGCTACTTTTGTTTTCTCCATCTAAAAAAATCAACAATCATTGTGTATTTCAATTACCATTTTCCTCAAATGCATTGATTCTTCTTATCTATTACTCTTTTCTCATAGTCAGTGTCTTTCTCTTTATGGGGTTTGTACTTTGCTTTTCCCCTCCTTTACTGCCATTATATAATCAAATCTAATAACTTCTTAGAGAAAGTTAAAAATTCCTGCATAGCCACACGTGAACACAAAGTCACTGATTTTTAGCAAACCTATAAGATAGTCAGACATTCATTCAATTTTTTTTTGTTAAGATTTTTTTATTTATTTGACAGAGAGAGTTGACAAGCAGGCAGAGAGGCAGGCAGAGGGAGAGGAGGAAGCAGGTTCCCTGCTGAGCAGAGAGCTCGATTTGGGGCTCGGTCCCAGGATCCTGGGATCATGACCTGAGCCGAAGACAGTGGCTTAACCCCCTGAGCCACCCAGGCATCCCTCCTTTCAATTTCTTAACTGAGTCTCAAATGCATCCTGAGTTCTAACCTAAACCTAAGTTCTACTTCTTACATGTTGCTATATGACCAAATTCTTTCAGTTCAGCATTTTGTAACATTTAAATATTAATCAATTGATGCTTTGTCTGTGTATTTCTATGAAAATAATGAGAATACTGTAGATTTATTGTTATATTTATAGATTTATAATCAAAGTTTCATCAGTTGAAGTTTTTGGAAATTTCAGATATAATGATTAACCTAAAATGATACTGCCTCAAATCCCTCTGATATCAAGGCCCAACACCTGATTATAGCCAAACCTGTGGTGGATAGTTCCATGGGAAATTGCAGTTACTTAACACTGATAGCATCTCATGTTCTCTCTCTCATTTTAGAATGTGTCCAACACAACCCAAAAGTGTAGGAGAGTTAATGTCCTCTGAGGACAGCTCTCAGTGAAGTGGAAATAAGAACCATAGATAAAATTGTCAGTTTTCTGGTCTTCATGAGGACAACTTAAAGAAGTTTCTCAGGACCTTTCAGTAAAAGCAAGCCTTCATTTTCTATCCACAACAATTATATCAACAATGTACCTCTTTGACAAAGTTGCTTTCCCATTCTTTTCTACCTTGGATAATCTCCCAGATAAACTAACAGTACTCAAATCCTTTGTCCTACTCTTTGCTCTCAGGATAAATGGAGCCAAAAGACTTAGATTAATATCAAGTTCTGAATGGGATCTTAGAGCTATTTCTGTCCAGATTTACATAAACATAGGGACCATTGAATTATCAGGCTATAAATAAGTTCTAAATAGAGGGGGCAAAAGCAAAAAGTAGAAATTTTTATGTTTGATTTTTAATCATGATTAATTGACTTTATTGATTATTAAAAATACTAACATTATAAAAGTGTGGATCTTTGTAAAACAATGTCATAATGTAAGAAATAAGTTGCATAGTCCTTTGGAGAATATTAAATCAAGTGTTCAGGTGCCATCTAATTTCTTGTTTAATCCAGAACTTTGGTGTGCATTATCTTTAGGAATAGGATTTTGAAGTCCAGACAGACTAACAGAAAACTGACCCAAATGTGTGTGTTTATATTTCTGCTTTTGTTGTAAAAATCAAAGTGTGATTGCTGGTTTAAAATGGTAAAACTAATAATGTTCATGGACTCTATTATAAATTTTCTAATTGTATGGGAAGAATCCAATAAACATAGAATTAATTGATTTGCAAATCCTCAAAGAGCTACAGGATCAGGTAGTGGTATGTTCTGATTCAACAGCATCATAATGCAGCATTTTATATGTGTGGCTACCGGATATTTTCATGAATGCTTGCTAGCTAGTCAGCCAATACAGAGAAATATTAGGTAGGGTAATTACTCACAGTTGTGTTTAATAAAATGAGAGAAAATTATCAAATGACACTAATAATAATAATCCTATAGCAGGCTAAATAATTCAATGATAATTACAAGCATCAATCTACCTTTCTTCCCTGATTATGACTCTTCCCTCCTTTATCAAAATGGGAGTAGCAGATTGTCTGCAATGAATTGTGAAAACCCAGCAGTGACTTTGGCAGTGAAGGCCTCCCATCAATTTTGATAGGTTAAAATGATTCTGGTTGGTCTTGAGCAAATGTGTCAATTTTTTTTTTCTGTGTGTGTCATAAAAGAAAGTAGCAATAGTAATTTCTTGGCTGTTATTCCATGGAGCCAATAAAATCATACTGCCAACAAGAGGCTGTTGACACTGTAAGTGTAGTTAACTGTCTTGAAATACTAGGCCTGGAAATAAAATTCTAGCATTTCACATAACCTCTTTTTATTTAAAGAAAACAAAACAAAACAAAACAAAACAATTATACTGCTTACATTTAGGGCCCTGCTGTTGTGTAACTATTTTTGAACATGTCTACTTTAAGTGTATATATATATTTTTTTTTCTGTGCAAAAAATTCATTTAGAGATATATTTGGATTGCAAATTATTTTGGAGGAGGCATGGTATTTGTGGCTAGTCTTACAAGTAAAAAGGACTAAAAGAAAGAAGAAAAACATTTTTTATTACAGCCTATTTACATCTGCCCAAAGTACTTATTTACTATAATACTGACTAATGTATAATACTGTACACAAAGAAAGAAGTTAAATGAGTTAAAATTCAGTCAAAGTATAGCTGGCCATTTTAGAACTTACCACTGAATCTTTTTGGTATGAAAAGTGATATCTGGCAATCTGGTCCAGTTCATTACATCAGGTCATTTGTATGTTCTTATTACCATTTTGATAGCATAGCACATTTTATAACCCAGACATTTTACAATGGAACTCTGATGCATGTATTTCCAAAAGTATAGACATACATGAAGCTATCAGTTCAAAAAAGATGAATGTCTGTAGTACCACATAGACTCAACAAATAAAAGTGTCCAAAGCTCTGAGTGAGAGTTATGAATATTGTGGAAGATTAGGCCAACATGTGGTTTTGATATAAATAATCTGTTCTTAAATTAGAATTACAGACGTTGAGTACAGTGTTGAAAATTGCAGATAGATTTTAGCTATCTTTGCTCACTAGGGAAAATGGAAAAATGTTTAGTTTGGTCAGATTTTCACTTATCTTCTGAAAAATCTTACGTTTGAGAGAACCCTTCTGAAATAAGTATCCTTAAAGACATAACCCCTTTGGCACAAGTTTTCAAGAAACTTGTTTGATGTTGTAGACAATCATATGGCACACGTACTGTTCTAGATGTTTCATGCCAATAATATGTAAGCCATACCAAGGCTACATATACATATAGAGATGTTCCTCAGCTTACAAGGGGGCTATGTACAGAGAAACACATGAAAAATCGAAAATGAATTTAATACCCCTAAACTATCAAATATCATAGCTTACCTTAAGCTTATTTAAACATACTCAGAACACATACATTTGCCTGCATTTGGGCAAAATCGTCTTAAGCAAAGCCTATTTTATAACAAAGTATCAAATATCACATGCAATTTATTAAATATTACACTAAAAAAAAGAAGAATGGTTATATATAGAATGGTTGTAAGAATATCAGGTGTTCACCCCTGTAATCTTCTCGCTGACTGCGAGCTGTGGCACACTGCCCCTGCCCAGCATCACAAGACGGCACCATACCACATGTCACTGGCCCTTTTTATAAAGACCCAAATTCAAAATTCAAAGTACAGTTTCTACTGAATCACTTTCACTTTCACATCATTGCTAAATATATCATAAATTGAATCATTGTAAATCAGGAGCCATCTGATTTGAAAGTTAAATCACAGTCACCCATATACACACACAAAAAGGCCTTCATGTAGGGCCATCTATGTATCTCTAAACAACATAGCATGACATATCAACGGCAAAAAATGGAGGTGAAGGGGACAATTGCTTTGCGTCAGTACTCTGAGCAGTAACATACATGGCCTTACTCACCTAGCAGAACTCCAGAGCTAGCTGATGGAAAGGAATTTTACAAATGTTTGCTGAACAGCTTAAGCACTATTATTTTTAACTAAGTGTGCATATCTGTTTTCTAAAGATATGTTAATTTATTTTATTGACTTATTACAAAACCAAATAATTTCCTCTTATTTAAGTGGCAGGTAAATAGCATTCTTTTTAATTTAAATCAAATGGCTTTTTAGGGAAAATATACTAAAAATTCTGAAACTTGTATTGCTTATGAATCTTTTATTGGAATCCTTATCAAGTTGTATTTTTCAAGTTTTTCCTAAATAATCTTCATTGAATTGAAAATATTTTTTGGATTTTATTCAAGGCTATTAACACACAATTTCACTTTGTTAAATATAGTGTTAAACGTTCAACCAAAACGTTGTGTCTTTTTTTTTCCACTACCACATCCTCCATCTACTGGCTGAATTCTCTCCCCAACTAGCACATATATACCATTGTCTATCTTTAGGATAAGTAAGGGTCATCTTTTGTCTTTATTCTATTCCTCGTATGCCTCTGAACTTGTTGAATTTTAATATAGTTATACCATAAGCATCACATATTTGATTCCCCTTTCAATAGTAAACAGTGCACAACCAGAGCATACCTTCAAAGCTATCAATAAACTTACTCTGATATATTATTTTTGTATTTTTGTAAATTAAAATAATTAAATTATAGAACAAGAGTTTCAGGTGGTAGGTGTTGTAAGTTTTACCCAAACTGACTTTTGTCAAACTAGTTTTTGTCATCGTATATGTCAAGTAGTTTTCTCAGGTTTATTTTTAGAATATCCTTGTTTTTTTTTTTTTTTTTTTTTTTTTTTTTTTTTTTTAAAGATTTTTTTTTTTTTTTAAGATTATTTATTTATTTGCCAGTGATAGAGGGAGAGAAAGCAAGCAAGCACAGGCAGACAGAGAGGCAGGCAGAGGCAGAGGGAGAAGCAGGCTCCCCGCCGAGCAAGGAGCCCGATGTGGGACTCGATCCCAGGACGCTGGGATCATGACCTGAGCCGAAGGCAGCCGCTCAACCAACTGAGCCACCCAGGCGTCCCTAGAATATCCTTGTATAATGAATATTTACACTGATATCTAGTATAAAAATCTTGCAATTTATTTTAGAAACATTAAGATATTGAAAATCAATCTATTTCTTTGATTCATTAAAGACATTTTTGGCTTGTTTCCAGTACTTTCTTACTGGTTAAAAAATGAATTTGAAGTAGTCTGAATTTCATTATTATATGGCACTTTCCCTTTGATGAATACAAAGACGATATTCTATATTAGCTATCTGAAAAGAATTCATTTTTTTAATTTTATTTATTTGTTAGAGAGAGAGTGAGAGAGAGCACAAGCAGGGGGAGCAGCAGGGTGAGGGAGAAGCAAACTCCCGGCTAAGCAGGGAATCTGTTACAGAACTGAATCCCAGGACCTGAGCTAAAGGCTCAGGCGTTTAACTGACTGAGCCACCCAGGTGTCCCAATCTGAGAAGAGTTCTGTATGTTATTCCTATTCATATGAAGTTTAAAGTCTAGGTAATTAACTTAATATTTTAGTGGCTATTACATAGATAGCACTATGTTCCAGGCAGAGAGTAACAAAGAAATATTAAATCAACAATATTCTATGCATTCTAAATGAAAATAATTAATCAATCATAATAAATCCTTCTATTTATGGAATATCAACTTATAAGCTTTCCTCCATATGAACATTGCCAAATACCAGAATAAAGGGTCATCTAATACAAATAAAGGATAGAATTAAAGAATTCTGGTAAGCCATTTAATTTTGAAAAATGGTGCTTTATTGTTGCTGATTTGTGGTTTTTAGATACATAATATCTGATAAATGTAGAAGTAACATGAGTGTTATGTGAGATGAGAAATGGTATATAATTAAGATATTTTTAAAGGTACAGATAAATACAAATTTGTAAACATAGCATTATGGAGGAATAAAAATAAATGATAGCTACACACTCTAAAGTGAATAAGTCTTGGAAAGTTAATAGAGAAGTAAAACAAGGACAGTGCGAAAGTATGGTACATTTTTATGAAGTTCAAACAAATTCTGTGAAACCGTAGATGGACTTAAAGATACTATTAAGTGTCAAATATTGTAAAAATTAAGCAAGGAAATAGCAAACATAAAATAACCAAAGCATACAAACTTGGGTAGATACAATAGGTGTGATCATGTTCTACTTCATAAAGAGATGAGTTAATAGATAAATAGAAGTAACTAGACTTTTTAGAAGTTAATAAAACTTTGCCTGTTATTTCTTAGCAATATAAAATATATGGTTTTCTAACAAAAATGCTTATCTTAAAAATATTTAAAAATAAATTTCAGGGTACTCATAAGGTTATATTTACTTTTCCACTGAAGGAAAAGCTGGTTGTTGTAGTTGTAGTTTTTTGTATGTTTTAGTCTCCTCCTAGTTTTTATTATTATAATGTGGAATGATGAATGTTAGATTGAAAAGTGAATTATTTTATAGACGAAAATCATTACTTGATTCACCTCCTGGTACAGCAGATGGAACTCCTGAAAATATGCCCTTTTGCCTTATGGAAGAGTAACAGTTATGCTTACTTCTGAAACATACTTGGTGGTTGCCCTAAATAGTGACACCATAGTAAACATTTTGAATATTTGCAATTAATTTTTATACTCATAGGGCTCCAATGGCACTGCTGGTATTTTAGCAGGTATTTCAATAAAGCTAAAAGTTGCCTGACTGTTTAAAAATATTAACAAGGCACAAAACAAGGCAGAAGTACTGTCCTCAGATATTATTTTTTTCCATATGCTCCTGTTTCCAGACATGAAAGTTATTTTTTTAAAATTTTTTATAAGAGATTTTATTTATTTATTTGAAAGAGATCACAAGTAGGCAGAGTCAGGCAGAGAGAGAGGAGGAAGCAGGCTCCCTGCTGAGCTGAGAGCCCGATGTGGGACTTGATACAAGGATCCTGGGATCATGACCTGAGACGAAGGCAGAGGCTTTAACCCACTGAGCCACCCTGCGCCCCCATGACAAGTTATTTTTGATAGATATATATACAATGTATTTTCCAGGTATAAGAAAAATGGTTCTGCTATTTTTAACCTTTTTAAAAAATTACATAATTTTTTAATTAAAATTTTTTTAATGTTTTACTATTCTTTTCTTTTTTAAAAGATTTTATTTATTTATTTGACAGGCAGAGATCACAAGTAGGCAGAGAGGCAGGCAGAGAGAGATAGAGAGAGAGGGAAGCAGGCTTCCTGTGGAGCAGGGAGCCCAATTCAGGGCTTGATCCCAGGACCCTGAGATCATGACCCGAGCCAAAGGCAGCAGCCCAAACCACTGAGCCACCCAGGCGCCCCAATGTTTTACTTTTCAATATACTACTTAGAATATAACACCTATTCCAGATGGTAAGAAGTTTACCGTTTAAAAAATGGTAATTTTCTCATTGTGTCTTCCCCACTCATTGCTTTATTTTGAATAAAAAATTTCACAAAAAACATAACTGATGCTTTCCTTTTGTAGTCCCTCTGTTGGTCATATTGTATATGAGCCATGACAATAAGTTTTACAAAATTTATTCATGTTTGTTGATATGTTTTATCATAACTAATTTTTCCTTCTTTATCTAGATTCCCCAGCTTTCAGACAGGTGGACACTTCAATAAACCATACCCAAGGGATGTATCAAGTACGTCTTAGACATCTCTCAGATCCTTGAGGTCTCATTTTGCTTAATATTAACAAATTTATTTTAAAGTTTATATGGAAAGGCAAAGACTCACAATAGTCAACATAGTGTTGAAGGAGAACAAAGACTGAGGACTGACTTCAAAGTTTACCATAACGATGGGGCGCCTGGGTGGCTCAGTGGGTTAAGCCTCTACCTTCGGCTCAAGTCATGATCCCAGGGGCCTGGGATCGAGTCCCGCATAGGGCTCTCTGCTCAGCAGGGAGCAGGGAGCCTGCTTCTCCTCATCTCTCTCTCTGTCTGTCTCTCTGCCTATTTGTGATCTCTCTCTCTGTCAAATAAATAAATGAAATCTTTTAAAAAAAGTATACCATAATGATAATTGTAAGCAAGATATTGTAATATCACAGAAAGACTAGATTAAAGGAATGGAATATATATTATCAATTATATTTTATATTTAATATAAAAGGAAAAGCAATACAAGAGAGCAAAATACAAACTTTTAAACAAAAGGTTCTGGAGTAATGGTGAAGCTAAATGTAAAAATATAAAATAAAAATAAAATAAAATAAATCCAGGCAGATATCATACACTCTTCACAAAAATTAACTCAGATTGGATTATAAACCTAAACATGAAACATGTAGAAGGTAATATAGAAGAAAATTTAAATGACCTTGGTTTTGGAAATAACTTTAGCTACAAAAGCACAAGCACTGAATTTAAAAATGTCTACTCTGTGAAACAATGCCAAGAGAATGAAAAGGCAAAGCATAGACTATGAGAAAACATTTGCATAATACACATCTGGCAAAGGACTGTTTATCAAAAATACACAAAGACCCCTTAAATCTCAACAATAGGGGAAAAACCTGATTAAAAATGACCTTAGCAGATACCTCACAAAGACCAAAGACCTTAGCAGATACCTCACAAAAGAAAATATTACAGATGGCAAATAAGCATATAAAAAGATGCTTCACATCATATGTCATCAGGAAAATGCAAATTAAAACAAAAAAGAGACACCAGTGCATACCCAGAATCCAGAACACTGACAACAGAACACGAAATGTTGGTGAGGATGTGGAGCAACAGGAATGTTCTTCCATGTCTATTGAGAATAAAGAATGGAAAACAACTTGGCAGTTTCTTACAAAACTAAACATATCCTTGCCAGATGATTCAGCAGTAGCAGTTCTTGGTATCTATCCAAAGAAGATGAAATCTATACCCACAAATATGTCTATAGTAGTTTTATTCATAACTGACAAAAGCTTGGAAGCAACCAAGATATCCTTCCATAGGTGAAAGGTGAAATAAAGTGCAGTACATGTAAACAATGGAATATTATTTAATGCTAGAGAAATGAATTACCACGCCATGAAAAGATATGGATATATATATTTAATAAATATTTGATTTTAGGCTTCTACCAGTCTATCAATAGTATTAGTATATTTAAACAGTGAAGGCTCAGCATTCATGAATTTACCTAATAAAATGTTTTGGGTTCAATATTTTAAATACTTCAACCTCTATGATTATATACCTAATAATTTTGAATTGGGGTAAATAAACCTTAATTTTTTGTAACTTGTTTCTTATTGCAAAAGAGCTGAATGAAATTTTAGAAAATAAAAATTTACCTAAAAAAGTTTAGTTTACAATTGCCAAATGATTTAAAACTTTATCTTATATTCAAATACATATATTTTTCTAAATTGATTTATATGCTACTAAAACCAAAAACTTTTAGTTATATTAGATTTCATATCATGCAATCAATGCCAGAAAGCCATCTGGCGATGACTTGTCTTAAATAGAGTTAAGATGGGTGTTATTACAATGCAAGATGGAAACAAAGATAGTATAACAATTGAGTGTTACATAACTTTTCTGTTTTGATCAAGTTACTAATCTACAAAAGGCTTTTATTGGTGACAGACTTGGGAATTTAACAAAACTTTTAAACTAGCATGTGCGACTCATTCCTAGAAAACAACACAATCAATAACACTTTATTTAGATTAAATCATGACTATTTCTCCATTTGAATAAAAAAGGTAGCAACCCCAATAAGTTTATTGAACAGGAAAAGTTGAAATGCTATAATGCTCCTAAGGAATTAAATGATCCAGTCATGAATTACAAAAAAAGGATATAAAATACCAAAGTGTTTGTATAATTGGAATGTACAACTGCCCATTATCGTACAATAGTGTAGGCTTGTACAAGAACTCTATAAAAGAACTCCACTTCTAAACTGTGGAAAATATGTTCCCTTTCCCCCTATATACAACTATTAAGCCATTCATTTAGCTTTTAAAATATCCACTTAATACAGGCTTCTTACTCATTTGAACAGGCAGCAGGGCTCTATTCTTATTGCTTACATCTGAAGGATAGACTTCTAGCGTAAGAGGTAAAGCCCATAAAGGAGCCCAATAATAACAACAAAATACAGTTTAGTGAGCCCTTACAATCTGCCAGCTACCTTTCTGAGAATACTTCAATTAATAAAACTATAAAATACCTGACCACAAAGAGCTTACATTCTTTTGAAATATAATAGTGAAATAAACCAATAATAGAGGGGCACCTCGGTGGCTCAGTCCATTGAGTGACTGCCTTTGTCTTGGGTCATGATCTCAGGGTCCTGTGATGTAACTCCCCAGCAGGCTTTCTAGGCAGTGGGGTGTTTTCTTCTTCCTCTGTGCCCCCTCCCAATTCTCTCTCTCTCTGTCTCCAATAAGAAAATAAACCAGTAATAGAATAATGATTGATGGTTGATGGTGATAAGTGTTACAAAGAAATACAAGAAAGGTAAAAGCCATTGGAGAATGCTGGAAGGAAAGTTAATTTTGTGTTGGGTGGTTATATCTCATTTATGAGATGTTATTTGCACAAAGACCCAGGAAGTGAAGAAGGGTGTTATACACATATTAAAGGAAAAGATTACTCTAGGCAGAGCAAGTAAGTATATAGACTTTGTGTGTGTGAACAGCTGGTCTGTTATTCTTGAGGAAAAGCAAGGAGGCCAATGAGGAGTTTATAGTGGTGGAGAGAGGAAGAACGTATTGATGCATGACCTTCTAGTACATTGAAACGCCTTCAGTTTTTATTTAATATGAAAGGGGAAGATACCAAAAGACGTTCGACAGCAGAATAAAGTCATCTGACTTGATTTTTAGGTTAAGTTGCTTTACCAAAATAAATTTGCAGGGAGAAAGGAGTGCAGTATGTGTGGAAGTGGGGTTATCAATCAAGTCAATAATTCAGGAACATATGATGGTGTTTTTAGCATGCTGGGTGGTAATAGAAGTGGTGAGGTATGGTTTTTATTTTGTATATATTTTTATGGTGAATATTCTGGTGAACAGGATGGAGTATGTGCACCACAGACAATATCAACATTTATTTTACCTGCACAAACAGAAGGGTGGAGTCTTCATTCCCTGATATGGAGAGAACTCTGAGTTCAAATGTTCTTTCTGATTAAATGGCATAGTGATGATGAGGATTTAGTCAGACAGTGAAAGAGAGCAGTAAGCATAGTGTTAAGCGGTAAGACATTATAATATATTTGAAATTCAAAAAACTTTGTGTTGGATCATCTGTTTATGTGAGTAAATAAATAAATAAAGCTTCCTGGGGTTCTGATAGAGGTAAAGAAGACTACTATATGATCCAAAGGGGCACGTGCACCAAACAATATCCACAATAGCCAAACTATGGAAAGAACCTAGATGTCCATCAACAAATGAATTATATATATATATATATATATATATATATATATATATATATATATATGATGGAATACTATGCAGCCATCAAAAGAAATAAAATCTTGCCATTTGCGAAGACATGGATGGAACTAGAGGGTATTATGCTTAGCAAAATAAGTCAACCAGAGAAAGACACTATCATATGATCTCCCTGATATGAGGAAATGGAGGTGCAATATGGGGGACAGGAAAAGAGTAAATGAAACAAGTTGGGATCGGGAGGGAGACAAACCATAAGAGACTCTTAATCTCACAAAACAAACTGAGAGTTGCCGGGGGGGTGGGGAGGGTTGGGAGAGGGTGGTGGGGTTATGAACATTGGGGAGGGTATGTGCTGTGCTGAGTGCTGTGAAGTGTGTAAACCTGGCGATTCACAGACCTGTACCCCTGGGGCTAATAATACATTATATGTTAATTAAAAAAAAAGAAGAAGAAGAAGACTACTATAAATCAAATGCTATGGTTTTCAGCAAAGTGTGTGTAAATCAGGCATGTTTAATTAAAGTAACCAAGTAAAATGATGGTCGAAAATTGGAATAACAGAAAACATAAAAATCAGAGATTTATAAAAGAGATATGGGACAGTGTAGAGAATATAGTCAATGATATTATAATAGTGTTATATGGTGACAGATGGTGGCTATATTTGTAGTGATCATAGAATAATGTATGGAGATATTGAAAACCTGAAACCAATGTAACACTGAATATCACCTATACTCAAATAAAAGAATAGTAAAAATAAAACATTTTAATTTAAAAAGATAAAAAGAGGGACAAGAATTTGAAAAGTGAATTTCAAAAAGAGTAAAGATGAGGCTAAGACATACTCTGAACTTTGAGGAAAACACCATTTTGAAAATTCTTCCCATTTTGAGAAAACTCAAATGAATCAATACCATAAAAGAACCCATTTCAACTGAGAGATGTAATGAATGCTCAGGAAATAATTTTATGACAGGATAATTCTTCCCTATGAAACAGCATACAGAACCCAGGAGAAACACCTGGAAGCAAAATAAACTATACTGAAAATAAGAATTAGGAAAAAGATAAATGATGAAAGATAAGAAAATTAGACCTGCAACAGAGACCTAGTGAAGATAATTTTTAGCTTCTGGTTTAATGTTTTGGAGGATAATCTAGAGTTCATAACTGCCTTGAGGCAGGCTGGTTGTAGGCAGTTTAGGCAGACCCGTAAGACAGGCCACTTTGGGCAAGTGGTGTTGGAGGAGGCCATAGGGCTGGAAAGACAAATCCAACCATTTGACTAAAGTGTCTGTGAAGATGTTGAAGTCAGATGCAACAGAGAAAGACCTATCAAACCTAATCTCAGAAATGGAGATGATGAAGATGATTGGACAGCACAAGGACACCATCAACCTGCTGGGTCCTGCACACAGGACGGTCCTTTGTACACTCTCATGGAATATGCTTCCAAAGACAACATACAGGAGTACCTGCAGGCTCAGAGGCCTCCTGACCTGGAGCACTGTTACAATATCAGCCACAATGCAGCAGAGCAACTCTCCTCCAAGGACCTGGTAACCTGTGCCTATCAGGTAGCCTGAGGCATGGAGTACCTTGCCTCCAAGAAGTGCATACACCAAGACCTGGCCACCAGGGAAGTGCTGGTGACAAAGGACAGCATGATGAAGATCTCAGACTTCAGCCTTGCCAGAGATATCACCACATCAGTTACTATAAAAAGACAACCAACAGTGGACTGCCTGTGAAGTGGATGGTCCCTAAGGCCATGTTTGACCAGATCTACATCCACCAGAGTGACTTCTGGTATTTTGGGGTGATCCTGTGCAAAATCTTCACTCTGGAAGCCTCCCATATCCTGGAGTGCCTGTGGAGGTGGTTTTCAAGCTGCTGAAGGAGTCATTTGATGGATAAGACAATAAGTGAATCAGAGAGTTCTACACAATAATGAGGGGTGGCTGGCATGTGGTACCTTCAATCTGGTGGTAGGAGACCTGGATCATACTGTGGCATTAACCTCCAACCAGGAACAATACTGTCTATGCTTTCCCAACACCCAAAGCTCCACTTGCTCCTCAGAGAAGAATTCCACCTTCTCTCATGTGCCGTTGCCCAGGGAGGCCTATCTGCCCTGACACCCAGCCCAGCTTGCCAATTGTGGACTCAAATGACTAGTATCCCTATTACTCCTCTCCAGATTCCGTCATAAGCTGTAACCCTTACCTCCCACCCTCCCTGCAAGACTCACTGCCTTCTCCTTTGTCCCTTTCCTACTGGCAGGAGCCAGCTGCCTACCTGAGGCCTTCACCCCTTGAAGTTCACCTCTCTTCCCCTTCCTCTTCCTCCTCCTTACAACCTGCTCATGAAAGAAAGGCACAGAGAGGCAGGTACTTGCTCGTGGCTACTTCCTTCCCTCCCATATGTTGGACCAAGACCCCTCCCTGGCATCTGGTACTGCCTGGACGTCGAGGGAGTGGGAGATGAGGCATGCCAGTGAAAGCTGTCGGAGCTTTCCTGTTTTGGTTTTATCTGCTTAGCATAACATGTAAGACTGAGCTCTGGTGGCAGGGACCTAGTCCTTGGGGCTATAGCACTAGCGAGGGGAGGTCAAATGCTGTGGGCCTTGGCTAATAGCAACCCCTGCTTCAGAGATATGGTGCCAAGGGCTTATTAATTTTGATACTAATTTGCTTTGCTGACCAAATACCTGGTATCAAAAGATGGGAAGGCAAAGGCTGGAAGCAGTGTTGTGACCATGGGGTCCAGCCCCAAACTATGAAGAAAACACAAAGTGTATAAATCTGAGTAAGTATATATTTACACACCTTTGTAAATAGGTTGTTATCAAAGATTTAATCAATGGGTAATATGCTCCTCGTGGCTGGGAAGCATCAGTTGCCATATATTAAAAACAAAGAAAAGAGGTGTCTGGGTGGCTTCCTCCATAAGTGTCCCTTCTTTTCAGGTCATGATCCCAGGGTCCTGGGATGGAGCCCCACATCAGGCTCTCTGCTCAGTGGGAAACCTGCTTCTCCTTTTCCCTCTGCCCTGCTTATAGTTTCTCTTCCTGTCTCTCTGTCTGTCAAATAAATAAAATATTTTAAAAAAACAAGAAAGAATCAAAATGTTTTTAAAAGTTTTTTTTTTTTTTTAATTTTCTAGGGGTGCCTGGATGACTCAGTTGTTTAGGCAGATGTTTGCCTTTGGCTGAGGTCATGATTCCAGTGTACAGGGATCCAGCCCTGCATGGGACTACTTGCACCCCAAGGAGCTTGCTTCTTCCGATCCCTTTGCATGTGATTACCCCGCTTGTGGGTTACCTCTCTCCCTCTCTCTCTCTCTCTCTCTCTCTCACTGTCAATAAACAAAATAAAATCTTTTACTAAATAAATAAATAAAGTTCTAAACTTACTTCAGTTTAGGTCCCTTAACAAAAATCGCTACTGATTCATTATAAAAAAAAAAAAAAGAAAAGAAAAGATAATTAGAAAGATGCTTCCAGAGCTAAAAAGCTGTTTATTTTTTTCTGGATTAAATATAGAAGTGCTGGGTCATAGGGCAGTTCTATTTTCAACATTTTGAGGAACCTCCATGCTGTTTTCCAGAGTGGCTGCACCAGCTTGCATTCCCACCAACAGTGTAGGAGGGTTCCCCTTTCTCCGCATCCTCGCCAGCATCTGTCATTTCCTGACTTGTTGATTTTAGCCATTCTGACTGGTGTGAGGTGATATCGCATTGTGGTTTTGATTTGTATTTCCCTGATGCCGAGTGATATGGAGCACTTTTTCATGTGTCTGTTCGCCACCTGGATGTCTTCTTTGCAGAAATGTCTATTCATGTCCTCTGCCCATTTCTTGATTGGATTATTTGTTCTTTGGGTGTTGAGTTTGCTAAGTTCTTTATAGATTCTGGACACTAGTCCTTTATCTGATATGTCGTTTGCAAATATCTTCTCCCATTCTGTCAGTTGTCTTTTGATTTTGTTAACTGTTTCCTTTGCTGTGCAAAAGCTTTTGATCTTGATGAAATCCCAGTAGTTCATTTTTTCCCTTGCTTCCCTTGCCTTTTGCGTTGTTCCTAGGAAGATGTTGCTGCGGCAGAGGTCGAAGAGGTTGCTGCCCGTGTTCTCCTCAAGGATTTTGATGGATTCCTTTCGTACATTGAGGTCCTTCATCCATTTTGAGTCTATTTTTGTGTGTGGTGTAAGGGAATGGTCCAATTTCATTTTTCTGCATGTGGCTGTCCAATTTTCCCAGCACCATTTATTGAAAAGGCTGTCTTTTTTCCATTGGACATTCTTTCCTGCTTTGTCGAAGATTAGTTGACCATAGAGTTGAGGGTCTATTTCTGGGCTCTCTATTCTGTTCCATTGATCTATGTGTCTGTTTTTGTGCCAGTACCATGCTGTCTTGATGATGACAGCTTTGTAATAGAGCCTGAAGTCCGGAATTGTGATGCCACCAACGTTGGCTTTCTTTTTCAATATCCCTTTGGCTATTCGAGGTCTTTTCTGGTTCCATATAAATTTTAGCATTATTTGTTCCATTTCTTTGAAAAAGATGGATGGTACTTTGATAGGAATTGCATTAAATGTGTAGATTGCTTTAGGTAGCATAGACATTTTCACAATATTTGTTCTTCCAATCCAGGAGCATGGAACATTTTTCCATTTCTTTGTGTCTTCCTCAATTTCTTCCATGAGTACTTTATAGTTTTCTGAGTATAGATTCTGTGTCTCTTTGGTTAGGTTTATTCCTAGGTATCTTATGGTTTTGGATGCAATTGTAAATGGGATTGACTCCTTAATATCTCTTTCTTCTGTCTTGCTGTTCGTGTAGAGAAATGCAACTGATTTCTGTGCATTGATTTTATATCCCGACACTTTACTGAATTCCTGTATAAGTTCTAGCAGTTTTGGAGTGGAGTCTTTTGGGTTTTCCACATATAGTATCATATCATCTGCGAAGAGTGATAATTTGACTTCTTCTTTGCCGATTTGGATGCCTTTAATTTCCTTTTGTTGTCTGATTGCTGAGGCTAGGACCTCTAGTACGATGTTGAATAGCAGTGGTGATAATGGACATCCCTGCCGTGTTCCTGACCTTAGCGGAAAAGCTTTCAGTTTTTCTCCATTGAGAATGATATTTGCGGTGGGTTTTTCATAGATGGCTTTGATGATATTGAGGTATGTGCCCTCTATCCCTACACTTTGAAGAGTTTTGATCAGGAAGGGATGTTGTACTTTGTCAAATGCTTTTTCAGCATCTATTGAGAGTATCATATGGTTCTTGTTCTTTCTTTTATTGATGTGTTGTATCACATTGACTGATTTGCGGATGTTGAACCAACCTTGCAGCCCTGGAATAAATCCCACTTGGTCATGGTGAATAATCTTTTTAATGTACTGTTGAATCCTATTGGCTAGTATTTTGTTGAGTATTTTTGCATCTGTGTTCATCAAGGATATCGGTCTATAGCTCTCTTTTTTGGTGGGATCCTTGTCTGGTTTTGGGATCAAGGTGATGCTGGCCTCATAAAATGACTTTGGAAGTTTTCCTTCCATTTCTATTTTTTGGAACAGTTTCAGGAGAATAGGAATTAGTTCTTCTTTAAATGTTTGGTAGAATTCCCCCGGGAAGCCGTCTGGCCCTGGGCTTTTGTTTGTTTGGAGATTTTTAATGACTGTTTCAATCTCCTTACTGGTTATGGGTCTGTTCAGGCTTTCTACTTCTTCCTGGTTCAGTTGTGGTAGTTTATATGTTTCTAGGAATGCATCCATTTCTTCCAGATTGTCAAATTTATTGCCATAGAGTTGCTCATAGTATGTTGTCTACGGCCATACCACCCTGAACGCGCCCGATCTCGTCTGATCTTGGTCTGTTACTTTTGATTAAAAGCAAGGAGGCCAATGAGGAGTTCATAGTGGTAGAGAGAGGAAGAACGTATTGATGCATGACCTTCTAGTACATTGAAACGCCTTCAGTTTTTATTTAATATGAAAGGGGAAGATACCAAAAGACTTTCGACAGCAGAATAAAATCATCTGACTTGATTTTTAGGTTAAGTTGCTGTACCAAAATAAATTTGCAGGGAGAAAGGAGTGCAGTATGTGTGGGAGTGGGGTTATCAATCAAGTCAATAATTGAGGAACATATGATGGTGTTTTTAGCATGCTGGGTGGTCATAGAAGTGGTGAGGTATGGTTTTTATTTTGTATATATTTGGATGGTGAATATTCTGGTGAACAGGATGGAGTATGTGCAGGACAGACAATATCAACATTTATTTTACCTGCACAAACAGAAGGGTGGAGTCTTCATTCCCTGATATGGAGAGAACTCTGAGTTCAAATGTTCTTTCTGATTAAATGGCATAGTGATGATGAGGATTTAGTCAGACAGTGAAAGAGAGCAGTAAGCATAGTGTGAAGCGGTAAGACATTATAATACATTTGAACATCAAAAAACGATGTGTTGGATCATCTGTTTATGTGAGTAAATAAATAAATAAAGCTTCCTGGGGTTCTGATAGAGGTAAAGAAGACTACTATATGATCCAAAGGGGCACGTGCACCAAATGTTTATAGCAGCAATATCCACAATAGCCAAACTATGGAAAGAACCTAGATGTCCATCAACAAATGAATTATATATATATATATATATATATATATATATATATATATATATATATGATGGAATACTATGCAGCCATCAAAAGAAATAAAATCTTGCCATTTGCGAAGACATGGATGGAACTAGAGGGTATTATGCTTAGCAAAATAAGTCAACCAGAGAAAGACACTATCATATGATCTCCCTGATATGAGGAAATGGAGGTGCAATATGGGGGACAGGAAAAGAGTAAATGAAACAAGTTGGGATCGGGAGGGAGACAAACCATAAGAGACTCTTAATCTCACAAAACAAACTGAGAGTTGCCGGGGGGGTGGGGAGGGTAGGGAGAGGGTGGTGGGGTTATGAACATTGGGGAGGGTATGTGCTGTGGTGAGTGCTGTGAAGTGTGTAAACCTGGCAATTCACAGACTTGTACCCCTGGGGCTAATAATAAATTATATGTTAATTTTTAAAAAAGAAGAAGAAGAAGACTACTATAAATCAAATGCTATGGTTTTCAGCAAAGTGTGTGTAATCAGGCATATTTTATTAAAGTAACCAAGTAAAATGATGGTCGAAAATTGGAATAACAGAAAACATAAAAATCAGAGATTTTAAAAAGAGATAAGGGACAGTGTAGAGAATATAGTCAATGATATTATAATA
This sequence comes from Mustela lutreola, assembly GCF_030435805.1. NCBI lineage: Eukaryota > Metazoa > Chordata > Mammalia > Carnivora > Mustelidae > Mustela > Mustela lutreola. Next base: position 118,070,383 of record NC_081299.1, on the reverse strand, counting down.
GTGTTATATGGTGACAGATAGTGGCTATGTTTGTAGTGATCATAGAATAATGTATGGAGATATTGAAAACCTGAAACCAATGTAACACTGAATATCAACTATACTCAAATAAAAGAATAGTAAAAATAAAACTTTTTAATTTAAAAAGATAAAAAGAGGGACAAGAATTTGAAAAGTGAATTTCAAAAAGAGTAAAGATGAGGCTAAGACATACTCTGAACCTTGAGGAAAACACCATTTTGAAAATTCTTCCCATTTTGAGAAAACTCAAATGAATCAATACCATAAAAGAACCCATTTTAACTGAGAGATGTAATGAATGCTCAAGAAATAATTTTATGAAGGATAATTCTTCCCTATGAAACAGCATACAGAAACCAGGAGAAACACCTGGAAGCAAAATAAACTATACTGAAAATAAGAATTAGGAAAAAGATAAATGATGAAAGATAAGAAAATTAGACCTGCGACAGAGACCTAGTGAAGAGAACTTTTAGCTTGTGGTTTAATGTTTTCGAGGATAATCTAGAGTTCATAACTGCCTTGAGACAGGCTGGTTGTAGGCAGTTTAGGCAGAGCCCTAAGACAGGCCTACTTTGGGCAGGTGGTGTTGGAGGAGGCCATTGGGGTGGACAAAGACAAATCCAACCATTTGACTAAAGTGTCTGTGAAGATGTTGAAGTCAGATGCAACAGAGAAAGGCCTGTCAAACTTAATCTCAGAAATGGAGATGATGAAGATGATTGTACAGCACAAGGGCGCCATAAGCCTGATGGGTCCTGCACACAGGACGGTCCTTTGTACACTCTCATGGAATATGCCTCCAAAGACAACATACAGGAGTACCTGCAGGCCCAGAGGCCTCCTGACCTGGAGTACTGTTACAATATCAGCCACAATGCAGCAGAGCAACTCTCCTCCAAGGACCTGGTATCCTGTGCCTACCAGGTAGCCTGAGGCATGGAGTACCTTGCCTCCAAGAAGTGCATACACCAAGACCTGGCCACCAGGGAAGTGCTGGTGACAAAGGACAGCATGATGAAGATCTCAGACTTCAGCCTTGCCAGAGATATCACCACATCAGTTACTATAAAAAGACAACCAACAGTGGACTGCCTGTGAAGTGGATGGTCCCTAAGGCCATGTTTGACCAGATCTACATCCACCAGAGTGGCTTCTGGTATTTTGGGGTGATCCTGTGCAAAATCTTCACTCTGGAAGCCTCCCATATCCTGGAGTGCCTGTGGAGGTGGTTTTCAAGCTGCTGAAGGAGTCATTTGATGGATAAGCCAATAAGTGCACCAGAGAGTTATACACAATAATGAGGGGTGGCTGGCATGTGGTACCTTCAAGCTCCTGGTAGAAGACCGGGATCATACTGTGGCCTTGACCTCCAAACAGGAGTACCTGGACCTGTCCTTGGCCCTGGAACAATACTCTCTATGTTTTACCAACACCCAAAGCTCCACCTGCTCCTCAGAGAAGAATTCCACCTCTCTCATGTGCCGTTGCCCAGGGAGTCCTATCTGCCCTGACACCCAGCCCAGCTTGCCAATTGTGGACTCAAATGACTAGTATCCCTATTACTCCTGTCCTGATTCCGTCATAAGCTGTAACCCTTACCCCCCACCCTCCCTGCAAGACTCACTGCCTTCTCCTTTGTCCCTTTCCTACTGGCAGGAGCCAGCTGCCTACCTGAGGCCTTCACCCCTTGAAGTTCACCTCTCTTCCCCTTCCTCTTCCTCCTCCTTACAACCTGCTCATGAAAGAAAGGCACAGAGAGGCAGGTACTTGCTCGTGGCTACTTCCTTCCCTCCCATATGTTGGACCAAGACCCCTCCCTGGCATCTGGTACTGCCTGGACGTCGAGGGAGTGGGAGATGAGGCATGCCAGTGAAAGCTGTCAGAGCTTTCCTGCTTTGGTTTTGTCTGCTTAGCATAACATGTAAGACTGAGTTCTGGTGGCAGGGACCTTGTCCTTGGGGCTATAGCACTAGCGAGGGGAGGTCAACTGCTCTGGGCCTTGGCTAAGAGCAACCCCTGCTCCAGAGATATGGTGCCAAGGGCTTAATAATTTTGATACTAATTTGCTTTGCTGACCAAATACCTGGTATCAAAAGATGGGAAGGCAAAGACTGGAAGCAGTGTTGTGACCATGGGGTCCAGCCCCAAACTATGAAGAAAACACAAAGTGTATAAATCTGAGTAAGTATATATTTACACACCTCTTTAAATAGGTTGTTATCAAAGATTTATTCAATGGGTAATATGCTCCTCGTGGCTGGGAAGCATCAGTTGCCATATATTAAAAACAAAGAAAAGAGGTGTCTGGGTGGCTTCCTCCATAAGTGTCCCTTCTTTTCAGGTCATGATCCCAGGGTCCTGGGATGGAGCCCCACATCAGGCTCTCTGCTCAGTGGGAAACCTGCTTCTCCTTTTCCCTCTGCCCTGCTTATAGTTCCTCTTCCTGTCTCTCTGTCTGTCAAATAAATAAAATATTTTTAAAAAATGTTTTTAAAAGGTCTTTTTTTCTTTAAAATTTCTAGGGGTGCCTGGATGACTCAGTTGTTTAAGCAGATGTTTGCCTTTGGCTGAGGTCATGATTCCAGTGTACAGGGATCCAGCCCTGCATGGGACTACTTGCACCCCAAGGAGCTTGCTTCTTCCTCTCCCTCTGCACGTGATTTACCCCGCTTGTGCACTTCCTCTCTCCCTCTCTCCCTCCCTCTCTCTCTCTCTCTCTCTCTCTCGCTGTCAATAAACAAAATAAAATCTTTTACTAAATAAATAAATAAGTAAAAGGAGTTCTAAACCTACTTTCAGTTTAGGTCCCTTAACAAAAATTGCTACTGATTCATTAAAAAAAAAAGAAAAGATAATTAGAAAGATGATTCCAGAGCTAAAAAGCTGTTTATTTTTTTCAGGATTAAATATAGAAGTGCTTTATAAAGTAAAAGAAAAAATATGCTATATTAACACTAATCACTCTATAACTTTGGTGGTTATATCAAGATAATGAAAAGTGTTTTTAAAGCAAATTTCATTACCAGACATAAAGATCAAGTCAAAATTACAGAAGAGTAAAAGGATGAATTCCTCAGGGAGTATAATAATTCTTGACTTTTAATACTTAATAACAGATTTGGGGATATATAGGGAAAAACTAAGAACAAAAATCATAACTTCTACCTTAGAAGAGAAATGGAAAAAAATTTTTCAACACCTTTATTTTAAGATTATATAGACAAATGGTCATCAAATTGGTAAGATATGTAAGACTTGAACAAAATTATCAACTAACTAGATATGCTTGATATTACAGAACACTCCCAACAGCTGCAGACTACATATATCTTAAGCCATGATTTTCTTTGCAAAGGTCAACATTGATAATGTTCTAGTCATACCTCCGTGTACCAGGAAAGAAGTAGCATATTTCTTGAAAGACACAGCTATCAAAGCTCCATTGAGAAACCGTAAAGATGGAGAAGGGATTTGCAACTTATATATCTGATAATGGACATCTACTCTGATTATTAAAAAATGAATAAAAATAAAAAAACCTTACTAATAACCAAACAGAGTATCCAATTTTACATGTGAAGAAAATTATTGAAGAGACATGTCAGCAAAAGGATATGGATGGCTTAAAAGCACATGACAAATTTCTCAACATTTAGATATTAAAGAAATACAAATTAAAATCATAATGAGACATGCTTACATATCTATTAGAATGGCTAAAATTATAAAGGCTAATTGTACTTCGTCTGAGCTAGATTGAGAAGCAACAAAAAATCTAAACTGTTCTTGGCATATATCATGATACCACCACTTTGGAAAATAGTTTGGAAATTTTTTTAAATGCAAAATATGTTGCAGTTCCACGAATAGCCATTTTACTTCTAGGTATTTAACCAAGAGAAACAAACCCTATGTTCGTACAAGGACTTGTATATGAATTTCATAGCAGCTTTATTTTTAAGAATTGAAAACAGTGGAAATGTTCATCAATGTCCATCAATAGAGCAAAGACAAATTATGATCTATTCATTAAAGAGATTACTATTCAACATCAAAATGAACTATTTACAATTGGAGATTCTCAAAGTAATGGTGCTGAGAAAAGAAAAGCCAGGCAATGAATAGTATATACTGTGTGATTCCATGACTATAAAAAAATCTAGAAAATACATATTTATATATAGTCACAGTCATCAAATATATTGGTGTGGTTTTAGTGCCTTCTTCTGTGCTCCCATAGCTTCCTACACTTGGATCTCCGAGCATTTGTTACACCATGTGAAAATATGAACTCTTTTTCTTTATTCTGTCTTACTAGAATAAGAATCCTTGAAATTTTATGGACATTTGAACTCTCAGTTATTAGCAGAAATTCTATCACACTGTAAGTTTCCAAATATAAAAGCCAGAGTTTTACAATGACTTCTAAGCTTTTACATGATCTAGCCACTCATTTAACCTCTGTGACCTCTTTCCCTGCTACTCTTCAGTCCCTCACAGTGGCCTCATTGCTATTCCTCAGATATGCCAGGCACGACCCAACCTTATGGCCTTCAAGGTAGCCAATTCCTTTGGCTGGAGTGACCTTATTGCTGATAGTTCTGGGCAAATTCATCACCTTTCCATACCTTTGTTCAATTGTCAGCTTCATTGTAACTACCCTGATCTTCCTATTAAAATTCTTAACTCCCCATCCCCTGCCTAGCAACCTTGATTTTTTCACCCTGATCTAATTTTTCTTTTTCCCCATTGTACTCATCATTTTGAACGCACTATGCAATTTCTGTTAAGGTTTATAGCTTTTAATTGTCTCACCCTTTAAATAAAAGTTCTAGAAAGCCAAGTATTTCATTTACCAGTGTAGTCTGAAGTAATATCTGCCATATAATAGGTTCAGTAGACAATTGGTAAATTTCAGAAAAAATTAATGTTGAGAGTATACTGAATTTCATAAGTCATTTCAATATTTTTTTCCAAAAAATAAACTATGTAAAACATACCTTAAATTTACTTTCAAAATATTTTATAGCATATAATGGACTATATACATAAGCCTTAAAGAAACAATCATATAAATCACCATTTCATACCTACTTAAAAATTGCATAATACCACACTCCTAGATCCTCTCTGAATGCTCTAAAATCACCCTTCACGGGAAATACATTTTTAAAAATAACAGATTTTTTGGCAAATATTTTAATAAAATAAAAGTTTCATTCATCTATGTAGATCATAATAAATGTTTTTAATAAGCATGAAATTATAACTCTGAAGTGTGCTAAAATGAAACCACCTGCTAAGGATGAGAGAACAAAAATAAACATCATTTTTCCAAATAAGAGGAATTTATTACCTTTGAATCAAAGCATGTGGATTTGTTCAAACTGGCAATAAAGGAATATGGAAACACAAACCATAGAATGTCATATTTTAGATTTCTAAAAGACTTCAAAGTGAAGAGTATACATTTTTTAAATGCTACATAATGACAAGATGACAGGTTGTGACAAATAGCATTTTAAAAGCTCTACTCATAATGGAACGGAAGGTGTCATTTCCCTATAATTTTATATATGTCATTAATTTACTGTATCGGGATACAACACATTACCAAACATATGTTCATCAAAGACTAAATCATTTTTAATGGAACATAATAATTTTAACCTACATTTATTAATCATTTTTTTCAATCTAACATTTATAGTCTCGCTAAACATTTTATCAGTTGTTGACAAAATTCAAAAAAAATAGGATAAAAAGTCTTGTTTGGAAAAGTAGATTTTCTTTGAAATTTGCATTTAAATGAAAATATTTGCTGATATTTTTAAAACTTTAAATGAAATTTTATTTATATCTGACCTATCAGATGATATAAATTTTTGGAGAAAATATGACTTATTTTTTTGATCTTGGTTGAAGGTATTAATAAAGAGCAACTGTTTGTATTATTTGTATTGTGATATCTTAGTTAATAAACATGAATAACTGGTATAAAATATGTTTTTTTAAAAATTTTATTTATTTACTTGACAGAGATCACAGGAAGGCAGAGAGGCAGGCAGAGAGAGAGGAATGGAAGCAGGCTCCCTGCTGAGAAGAGAGCCCACTGTGGGACTCAATCCCAGGAACCTGGAATCATGACCTGAGCCGAAGGCAGAGATTTTAACCCATTGAACCACCCAGGTGCCCTAAAATATGTTTTTTTTTATATAGAATTATCTTTTCATACCAGGTATTTGGTCAGCAAAGCAAATTAATATCAAAATTAATAAGCCCTTGGCACAATATCTCTGGAGCAGGGGTTGCTCTTAGTAATGGCCCAGAGCAGTTGACCTCCCCTCGCTAGTGCTATAGCCCCAAGGACTAGGTCCCTGCCACCAGAACTCAGTCTTACATGTTATGCCAAGCAGACAAAACCAAAACAGGAAAGCTCTGACAGCTTTCACTGGCATGCCTCATCTCCCACTCCCTCGACGTCCAGGCAGTACCAGATGCCAGGGAGGGGTCTTGGTCCAACATATGGGAGGGAAGGAAGTAGCCACGAGCAAGTACCTGCCTCTCTGTGCCTTTCTTTCATGAGCAGGTTGTAAGGAGGAGGAAGAGGAAGGGGAAGAGAGGTGAACTTCAAGGGGTGAAGGCCTCAGGTAGGCAGCTGGCTCCTGCCAGTAGGAAAGGGACAAAGGAGAAGGCAGTGAGTCTTGCAGGGAGGGTGGGGGGTAAGGGTTACAGCTTATGACGGAATCAGGACAGGAGTAATAGGGATACTAGTCATTTGAGTCCACCATTGGCAAGCTGGGCTGGGTGTCAGGGCAGATAGGACTCCCTGGGCAATGGCACATGAGAGAGGTGGAATTCTTCTCTGAGGAGCAGGTGGAGCTTTGGGTGTTGGTAAAGCATAGAGAGTATTGTTCCAGGGCCAAGGACAGGTCCAGGTACTCCTGTTTGGAGGTCAAGGCCACAGTATGATCCCGGTCTTCTACCAGGAGCTTGAAGGTACCACATGCCAGCCACCCCTCATTATTGTGTATAACTCTCTGGTGCACTTATTGGCTTATCCATCAAATGACTCCTTCAGCAGCTTGAAAACCACCTCCACAGGCACTCCAGGATATGGGAGGCTTCCAGAGTGAAGATTTTGCACAGGATCACCCCAAAATACCAGAAGTCACTCTGGTGGATGTAGATCTGGTCAAACATGGCCTTAGGGACCATCCACTTCACAGGCAGTCCACTGTTGGTTGTCTTTTTATAGTAACTGATGTGGTGATATCTCTGGCAAGGCTGAAGTCTGAGATCTTCATCATGCTGTCCTTTGTCACCAGCACTTCCCTGGTGGCCAGGTCTTGGTGTATGCACTTCTTGGAGGCAAGGTACTCCATGCCTCAGGCTACCTGGTAGGCACAGGATACCAGGTCCTTGGAGGAGAGTTGCTCTGCTGCATTGTGGCTGATATTGTAACAGTACTCCAGGTCAGGAGGCCTCTGGGCCTGCAGGTACTCCTGTATGTTGTCTTTGGAGGCATATTCCATGAGAGTGTACAAAGGACCGTCCTGTGTGCAGGACCCATCAGGCATATGGCGCCCTTGTGCTGTACAATCATCTTCATCATCTCCATTTCTGAGATTAAGTTTGACAGGCCTTTCTCTGTTGCATCTGACTTCAACATCTTCACAGACACTTTAGTCAAATGGTTGGATTTGTCTTTGTCCACCCCAATGGCCTCCTCCAACACCACCTGCCCAAAGTAGGCCTGTCTTAGGGCTCTGCCTAAACTGCCTACAACCAGCCTGTCTCAAGGCAGTTATGAACTCTAGATTATCCTCGAAAACATTAAACCACAAGCTAAAAGTTCTCTTCACTAGGTCTCTGTCGCAGGTCTAATTTTCTTATCTTTCATCATTTATCTTTTTCCTAATTCTTATTTTCAGTATAGTTTATTTTGCTTCCAGGTGTTTCTCCTGGTTTCTGTATGCTGTTTCATAGGGAAGAATTATCCTTCATAAAATTATTTCTTCAGCATTCATTACATCTCTCAGTTAAAATGGGTTCTTTTATGGTATTGATTCATTTGAGTTTTCTGAAAATGGGAAGAATTTTCAAAATGGTGTTTTCCTCAAGGTTCAGAGTATGTCTTAGCCTCATCTTTACTCTTTTTGAAATTCACTTTTCAAATTCTTGTCCCTCTTTTTATCTTTTTAAATTAAAATGTTTTATTTTTACTATTCTTTTATTTGAGTATAGTTGATATTCAGTGTTACATTGGTTTCAGGTTTTCAATATCTCCATACATTATTCTATGATCACTACAAACATAGCCACTATCTGTCACCATATAACACTATTATAATATCATTGACTATATTCTCTACACTGTCCCTTATCTCTTTTTAAAATCTCTGATTTTTATGTTTTCTGTTATTCCAATTTTCGACCATCATTTTACTTGGTTACTTTAATAAAATATGCCTGATTACACACACTTTGCTGAAAACCATAGCATTTGATTTATAGTAGTCTTCTTCTTCTTCTTTTTTAAAAATTAACATATAATTTATTATTAGCCCCAGGGGTACAAGTCTGTGAATCGCCAGGTTTACACACTTCACAGCACTCACCACAGCACATACCCTCCCCAATGTTCATAACCCCACCACCCTCTCCCTACCCTCCCCACCCCCCCGGCAACTCTCAGTTTGTTTTGTGAGATTAAGAGTCTCTTATGGTTTGTCTCCCTCCCGATCCCAACTTGTTTCATTTACTCTTTTCCTGTCCCCCATATTGCACCTCCATTTCCTCATATCAGGGAGATCATATGATAGTGTCTTTCTCTGGTTGACTTATTTTGCTAAGCATAATACCCTCTAGTTCCATCCATGTCTTCGCAAATGGCAAGATTTTATTTCTTTTGATGGCTGCATAGTATTCCATCATATATATATATATATATATATAATTCATTTGTTGATGGACATCTAGGTTCTTTCCATAGTTTGGCTATTGTGGATATTGCTGCTATAAACATTTGGTGCACGTGCCCCTTTGGATCATATAGTAGTCTTCTTTACCTCTATCAGAACCCCAGGAAGCTTTATTTATTTATTTACTCACATAAACAGATGATCCAACACATCGTTTTTTGATGTTCAAATGTATTATAATGTCTTACCGCTTCACACTATGCTTACTGCTCTCTTTCACTGTCTGACTAAATCCTCATCATCACTATGCCATTTAATCAGAAAGAACATTTGAACTCAGAGTTCTCTCCATATCAGGGAATGAAGACTCCACCCTTCTGTTTGTGCAGGTAAAATAAATGTTGATATTGTCTGTCCTGCACATACTCCATCCTGTTCACCAGAATATTCACCATCCAAATATATACAAAATAAAAACCATACCTCACCACTTCTATGACCACCCAGCATGCTAAAAACACCATCATATGTTCCTCAATTATTGACTTGATTGATAACCCCACTTCCACACATACTGCACTCCTTTCTCCCTGCAAATTTATTTTGGTACAGCAACTTAACCTAAAAATCAAGTCAGATGATTTTATTCTGCTGTCGAAAGTCTTTTGGTATCTTCCCCTTTCATATTAAATAAAAACTGAAGGCGTTTCAATGTACTAGAAGGTCATGCATCAATACGTTCTTCCTCTCTCCACCACTATGAACTCCTCATTGGCCTCCTTGCTTTTAATCAAAAGTAACAGACCAAGATCAGACGAGATCGGGCGCGTTCAGGGTGGTATGGCCGTAGACAACATACTATGAGCAACTCTATGGCAATAAATTTGACAATCTGGAAGAAATGGATGCATTCCTAGAAACATATAAACTACCACAACTGAACCAGGAAGAAGTAGAAAGCCTGAACAGACCCATAACCAGTAAGGAGATTGAAACAGTCATTAAAAATCTCCAAACAAACAAAAGCCCAGGGCCAGACGGCTTCCCGGGGGAATTCTACCAAACATTTAAAGAAGAACTAATTCCTATTCTCCTGAAACTGTTCCAAAAAATAGAAATGGAAGGAAAACTTCCAAACTCATTTTATGAGGCCAGCATCACCTTGATCCCAAAACCAGACAAGGATCCCACCAAAAAAGAGAGCTATAGACCGATATCCTTGATGAACACAGATGCGAAAATACTCAACAAAATACTAGCCAATAGGATTCAACAGTACATTAAAAAGATTATTCACCATGACCAAGTGGGATTTATTCCAGGGCTGCAAGGTTGGTTCAACATCCGCAAATCAGTCAATGTGATACAACACATCAATAAAAGAAAGAACAAGAACCATATGATACTCTCAATAGATGCTGAAAAAGCATTTGACAAAGTATAACATCCCTTCCTGATCAAAACTCTTCAAAGTGTAGGGATAGAGGGCACATACCTCAATATCATCAAAGCCATCTATGAAAAACCCACCGCAAATATCATTCTCAATGGAGAAAAACTGAAAGCTTTTCCGCTAAGGTCAGGAACACGGCAGGGATGTCCATTATCACCACTGCTATTCAACATCGTACTAGAGGTCCTAGCCTCAGCAATCAGACAACAAAAGGAAATTAAAGGCATCCAAATCGGCAAAGAAGAAGTCAAATTATCACTCTTCGCAGATGATATGATACTATATGTGGAAAACCCAAAAGACTCCACTCCAAAACTGCTAGAACTTATACAGGAATTCAGTAAAGTGTCGGGATATAAAATCAATGCACAGAAATCAGTTGCATTTCTCTACACGAACAGCAAGACAGAAGAAAGAGATATTAAGGAGTCAATCCCATTTACAATTGCATCCAAAACCATAAGATACCTAGGAATAAACCTAACCAAAGAGACACAGAATCTATACTCAGAAAACTATAAAGTACTCATGGAAGAAATTGAGGAAGACACAAAGAAATGGAAAAATGTTCCATGCTCCTGGATTGGAAGAACAAATATTGTGAAAATGTCTATGCTACCTAAAGCAATCTACACATTTAATGCAATTCCTATCAAAGTACCATCCATCTTTTTCAAAGAAATGGAACAAATAATGCTAAAATTTATATGGAACCAGAAAAGACCTCGAATAGCCAAAGGGATATTGAAAAAGAAAGCCAACGTTGGTGGCATCACAATTCCGGACTTCAGGCTCTATTACAAAGCTGTCATCATCAAGACAGCATGGTACTGGCACAAAAACAGACACATAGATCAATGGAACAGAATAGAGAGCCCAGAAATAGACCCTCAACTCTATGGTCAACTAATCTTCGACAAAGCAGGAAAGAATGTCCAATGGAAAAAAGACAGCCTTTTCAATAAATGGTGCTGGGAAAATTGGACAGCCACATGCAGAAAAATGAAATTGGACCATTCCCTTACACCACACACAAAAATAGACTCAAAATGGATGAAGGACCTCAATGTACGAAAGGAATCCATCAAAATCCTTGAGGAGAACACGGGCAGCAACCTCTTCGACCTCTGCCGCAGCAACATCTTCCTAGGAACAACGCAAAAGGCAAGGGAAGCAAGGGAAAAAATGAACTACTGGGATTTCATCAAGATCAAAAGCTTTTGCACAGCAAAGGAAACAGTTAACAAAATCAAAAGACAACTGACAGAATGGGAGAAGATATTTGCAAACGACATATCAGATAAAGGACTAGTGTCCAGAATCTATAAAGAACTTAGCAAACTCAACACCCAAAGAACAAATAATCCAATCAAGAAATGGGCAGAGGACATGAATAGACATTTCTGCAAAGAAGACATCCAGGTGGCGAACAGACACATGAAAAAGTGCTCCATATCACTCGGCATCAGGGAAATACAAATCAAAACCACAATGCGATATCACCTCACACCAGTCAGAATGGCTAAAATCAACAAGTCAGGAAATGACAGATGCTGGCGAGGATGCGGAGAAAGGGGAACCCTCCTACACTGTTGGTGGGAATGCAAGCTGGTGCAGCCACTCTGGAAAACAGCATGGAGGTTCCTCAAAATGTTGAAAATAGAACTGCCCTATGACCCAGCAATTGCACTATTGGGTATTTACCGTAAAGATACAAATGTAGTGATCCAAAGGGGCACGTGCACCCGAATGTTTATAGCAGCAATGTCCACAATAGCCAAACTATGGAAAGAACCTAGATGTCCATCAACAGATGAATGGATCAAGAAGATGTGGTATATATACACAATGGAATACTATGCAGCCATCAAAAGAAATGAAATCTTGCCATTTGCGACAACATGGATGGAACTAGAGCGTATCATGCTTAGCGAAATAAGTCAAGCAGAGAAAGACAACTATCATATGATCTCCCTGATATGAGGAAGTGGTGATACAACATGGAGGCTTAAGTGGGTAGAAGAAGAATAAATGAAACAAGTTGGGATTGGGAGGGAGACAAACCATAAGTGACTCTTAATCTCACAAAACAAACTGAGGGTTGCCGGGGGGAGGGGGTTTGTGAGAAGGGGGTGGGATTATGGACATTGGGGAGGGTATGTGATTTGGTGAGTGCTGTGAAGTGTGTAAACCTGGTGATTCACAGACCTGTACCCCTGGGGATAAAAATATATGTTTATAAAAAATAAAAAAAATTAAAGTCTAAAAAAAAAAAAAGAAAAAAAAAAGTAACAGACCAGCTGTTCACACAAAGTCTATATACTTACTTGCTCTGCCTAGAGCAATCTTTTCCTTTAATATGTGTATAACACCCTCCTTCACTTCCTGGGTCTTTGTGCAAATAACATCTCATAAATGAGATATAACCACCCAACACAAAATAAAATTAACTTTCCTCCCAGCATTCTCAAATGGCTTTTACCTTTCTTGTATTTCTTTGTAACACTTATCACCATCAACCATCAATCATTATTCTATTACTGGTTTATTTTCTTATTGGAGACAGAGAGAGAGAGAATTGGGAGGGGGCGCAGAGGAAGAAGAAAACACCCCACTGCCTCGAAAGACTGCTGGGGAGTTACATCACAGGACCCTGAGATCATGACCCAAGCAAAGGCAGTCACTCAATGGACTGAGCCACCCAGGTTCCCCTCTATTATTGGTTTCTTTCACTATCATATTTCAAAAGAATGTAAGCTCTTTGTGGTCAGGTATTTTATATGTTTTATTAATTGAAGTATTCTCAGAAAGGTAGCTGGCAGATTGTAAGGGCTCACTAAACTGTATTTTGTTGTTATTATTGGGCTCCTTTATGGGCTTTACCTCTTATGCTAGAAGTCTATCCTTCAGATGTAAGCAATAAGAATAGAGCCCTGCTGCCTGTTCAAATGAGTAAAAAGCCTGTATTAAGTGGATATTTTAAAAGCTAAATGAATGGCTTAATAGTTGTATATAGGGGGAAAGGGAACATATTTTCCACGGTTTAGAAGTGGAGTTCTTTTATTGAGTTCTTGTACAAGCCGACACTATTGTACGATAATGGGCAGTTGTACATTCCAATTATACAAACACTTTGGTAATTTATATCCTTTTTTTGTAATTCATGACTGGATCATTTAATTCCTTAGGAGCATTATAGCATTTCAACTTTTCCTGCTCAATAAACTTATTGGGGTTGCTACCTTTTTTATTCAAATGCAGAAATAGTCATGATTTAATCTAAATAAAGTGTTATTGATTGTGTTGTTTTCTAGGAATGAGTCGCACATGCTAGTTTAAAAGTTTTGTTAAATTCCCAAGTCTGTCACCGATAAAAGCCTTTTGTAGATTAGTAACTTGATCAAAACAGAAAAGTTATGTAGCACTCAATTGTTATACTATCTTTGTTTCCATCTTGCATTGTAATAACACCCATCTTAACTCTATTTAAGACAAGTCATCGCCAGATGGCTTTCTGGCATTGATTGCATGATATGAAATCTAATATAACTAAAAGTTTTTGGTTTTAGTAGCATATAAATCAATTTAGAAAAATATATGTTTTTGAATATAAGATAAAGTTTTAAATTATTTGGCAATAGTAAACTAAACTTTTTTTTTGTAAATTTTTTATTTTCTAAAATTTCATTGAGCTCTTTTGTAATAAGAAATAAGTTACAAAAAATTAAGGTTTATTTACCCCAATTCAAAATTATTAGGTATATAATCATAGAGGTTGAAGTATTTAAAATATTGAACCCAAAACATTTTAATAGGTAAATTCGTGAATGCTGAGCATTCACTGTTAAAATATACTAATACTATTGATAGACTGGTAGAAGCCTAAAATCAAATATTTATTAAATATATATATCCATATCTTTTCATGGCGTGGTAATTCATTTCTCTAGCATTAAATAATATTCCATTGTTTGCATGTACTACACTTTATTTCACCTTTCACCTATGGAAGGATATCTTGGTTGCTTCCAAGCTTTTGTCAGTTATGAATAAAACTACTATAGACATCTTTGTGGGTATAGATTTCATCTTCTTTGGATAGATACCAATAACTGCTACTGCTGAATCATCTGGCAAGGATATGTTTAGTTTTGTAAGAAACTGCCAAGTTGTTTTCCATTCTTTATTCTCAATAGACATGGAAGAACATTCCTGTTGCTCCACATCCTCACCAACATTTCGTGTTCTGTTGTCAGTGTTCTGGATTCTGGGTATGCACTGGTGTCTCTTTTTTGTTTTAATTTGCATTTTCCTGATGACATATGATGTGAAGCATCTTTTTATATGCTTATTTGCCATCTGTAATATTTTCTTTTGTGAGGTATCTGCTAATGTCTTTGGCTCATTTTTAATCAGGTTTTTCCCCCATTGTTGAGTTTTAAGGGGTCTTTGTGTATTTTTGATAAACAGTCCTTTGCCAGATGTGTATTATGCAAATGTTTTCTCATAGTCTATGCTTTGCCTTTTCATTCTCTTGGCATTGTGTTTCACAGAGTAGACATTTTTAAATTCAGTGCTTGTGCTTTTGTAGCTAAAGTTATTTCCAAAACCAAGGTAATTAAATTTTCTTCTATATTAACTTCTACATGTTTCATGTTTAGGTTTATAATCCAATCTGAGTTAATTTTTGTGAAGAGTGTATGATATCTGCTTGGATTTATTTTATTTTATTATTTTATTTTATTTTTATTTTATATTTTTACATTTAGCTTCACCATTACTCCAGAACCATTTGTTTAAAAGATTGTATTTTGGGGCGCCTGGGTGGCTCAGTGGGTTAAGCCGCTGCCTTCGGCTCAGGTCGTGATCCCGGGGTCCTGGGATCGAGCCCCGCATCGGGCTCTCTGCTCAGCAGGGAGCCTGCTTCCTCCTCTCTCTCTGCCTGCCTCTCTGCCTGCTTGTGATCTCTCTCTGTCAAATAAATAAATAAAATCTAAAAAAAAAAAAAAAAAGATTGTATTTTGCTCTCTTGTATTGCTTTTGCTTTTATATTAAATATAAAATATAATTGATAATATATATTCCATTCCTTTAATCTAGTCTTTCTGTGGTATTACAATATCTTGCTTACAATTATCGTTATGGTATACTTTTTTTAAAAGATTTTATTTTTTTATTTGACAGAGAGAGAGATCACAAATAGGCAGAGAGACAGACAGAGAGAGAGATGAGGAGAAGCAGGCTCCCTGCTGAGCAGAGAGCCCTATGCGGGACTCGATCCCAGGCCCCTGGGATCATGACCTGAGCCGAAGGTAGAGGCTTAACCCACTGAGCCACCCAGGCACCCCATCATTATGGTAAACTTTGAAGTCAGTACTCAGTCTCTGTTCTCCTTCAACACTATGTTGACTATTGTGAGTCTTTGCCTCTCCATATAAACTTTAAAATAACTTTGTTAATAGTAAAAAAAAAAAAAGAA
The DNA here is from genome assembly GCF_030435805.1 of Mustela lutreola. Classification (NCBI taxonomy): domain Eukaryota; kingdom Metazoa; phylum Chordata; class Mammalia; order Carnivora; family Mustelidae; genus Mustela; species Mustela lutreola. The sequence goes on along the minus strand of NC_081299.1, from coordinate 118,054,503 downwards.
CTTGCTGGAATGCATTACTTGTATAGATAAACTTGGAAACCAGTGACCTCTTGAGCTTAGAAGGAGATAGACCATGGACATCAGTTGTCACAGTGGTGCCTCTGGCAGAACCTATTGCAAATCCCTAGGGAAAATGAGACCTCAAGGATCTGAGAGAATGTCTAAGAAGTACTTGATACATCCCTTGGGTATGGTTTATTGAAGTGTCCACCTGTCTGAAAGCTGGGGAATCTAGATAAGGGAGGGAAAATTAGTTATGATAAAACATAACAAACATCAATAAATTTTGTAAAACTAATTGTCATGGCTCATATACAATATGACCAACAGAGGGACCACCATAAGGAAAGCATCAGTTATGTTTATTGTGAAATTTTTTATTCAAAATAAAGCAATGAGAGGGGAAGACACAATGAGAAAATTACCATTTTTTAAATGGTAAACTTCTTACAAAATGGAATAGGTTTTATATTCTAAGTAGTATATTGAAAAGTAAAACATTGGGGCGCCTGGGTGGCTCAGTGGTTTGGGCTGCTGCCTTTGGCTCGGGTCATGATCTCAGGGTCCTGGGATCGGGCCCTGCATCGGGCTCTCTGCTCCTCAGGAAGCCCGCTTCTCTCTCTCTCTCTCTCTCTCTCTGCCTGCCTCTCTGCCTACCTGTGATCTCTGTCTGTCAAATAAATAAATAAAATCTTTTTTGAAAAAAGAAAAGAAAAGTAAAACATTAAAAAATAAAATTTTAATTTAAAAAATTATGTAATTTTAAAAAAAGGATAAAAATAGAAGAACCATTTTTCTTATAACTGGAAAATACTGTGTATATATATCTATCAAAAATAACTTGTCAGGCGCCTGGGTAGCTCAGTGGGTTAAGCCGCTGCCTTCAGCTCAGTTCATGATCTCAGGGTCCTGGGATGGAGCCCCACATCGGGCTCTCTGCTCATCAGAGAGCCTACTACCTCCTCTCTATCTCTGCCTGCCTCTCTGCCTACTTGGAATCTCTCTCTCTCTGTCAAATAAATAAATAAATAAAATCTTAAAAAACTTGTCATGGGGGTGCCTGGGTGGCTCAGTGGGTTAAAGCCTCTGCCTTCGGCTCAGGTCATGATCCCAGGATCCTTGGATCCAGTCCCACATCGGGCTCTCAGCTCAGCAGGGAGTGTTCTTCCTCCTCTCTCTCTGCCTGACTCTGCCTACTTGTGTTCTCTGTCAAATAAATAAATAAAATCTCTTATAAAAAAATTTAAAAAAAATACCTTGTCATGTCTTGAATCAGGAGCATATGGAAAAAAATAATATCTGAGGACAATACTTCTGCCATGTTTTGTGCCTTGTTAATATTTTTAAACAGTCAGGCAACTTTTAGCTTTATTGAAATACATGCTATGATACCAGCAGTGCCTTTTGGAGCCCTATGACTATAAAAATTAATTGCAAATATTCAAAATGTTTACTATGGTGTCACTATTTAGGGCCACCACCAAGCATGTTTCAGAAGTAAGCATAACTGTTACTCTTCTGTAAGGCAAAAGGGCATGTTTTCAGGAGTTCCATCTGCTGTACCAGGAGGTGAATCAAGTAATGATTTTTGTCTATAAAATAATTCACTTTTCAATCTAACATTCATCATTCCACATTATAATAATAAAAACTAGGAGGACACTAAAACAAACAAAAAAACAACTCAACAACCAGCTTTTCCTTCAGTGGAAAAGTAAATAGAACCTTATGAGTACCCTGAAATTTATTTTTAAATATTTTTAAGATAAGCGTTTTTGTTAGAAAACCATATATTTTATATTACTAAGAAATAACAGGCAAAGTTTTAGTAACTTCTAAAAAGTCTAGTTACTTCTATTTATCTATTAACTCATCTCTTTATGAAGTAGAACATGATCACAACTATTGTATCTACCCAAGTTTGTATGCTTTGGTTATTTTATGTTTGCTATTTCCTTTCTTAATTGTTACAATATTTGATACATAATAGTATCTTTAAGTCCATCTATGGTTTCACAGAATTTGTTTGAACTTCATAAAAATGTACCATACTTTCGCACTGTCCTTGTTTTACTTCTCTATTAACTTTCCAAGACTTATTCACTTTAGAGTGTGTAGCTATCATTTATTTTTATTCCTCCATAATGCTATGTTTACAAATTTGTATTTATCTGTACTTTTAAAAATATCTTAATTATAAACCATTTCTCATCTCATGTAACACTCATGTTACTTCTACACTTATCAGAATTTATGTAACTGAAAACCACAACTCAGCAACAATATAGCACCATTTTTCAAAATTAAATGGCTTACCAGAATTCTTTAATTCTATCCTTTATTTGTATTAGATGACCCTTTATTCTGGTATTTGGCATTGTTCATATGGAGGAAAGCTTATGAGTTGATATTCCATAAATAGAAGGATTTATTATGATTGATTAATTATTTTCATTTAGAATGCATAGAATATGGTTGATTTAATATTTCTTTCTTACTCTCTGCCTGGAACATAGTGCTATCTATGTAATAGCCACTAAAATATTAAGTTAATTACCTAAACTTTAAACTTCATATGAATAGGAATAACATACAGAACTCTTCTCAGATTGGGACACCTGGGTGGCTCAGTCAGTTAAACACCTGAGCCTTTAGCGCAGGTCATGATCTTAGGGTCCTGGGACTCAGTTCTGCAACAGAATCCCTGCTTAGCCGGGAGTTTGCTTCTCCCTCACCCTGCTGCTCCCCCTGCTTGTGCTCTCTCTCACTCTCTCTCTTACAAATAAATAAAATTTAAAAAATGAATTCTTCTCAGATAGCTAATATAGAATATCGTCTTTGTATTCATCAAAGGGAAAGTGCCATATAATAATGAAATTCAGACTACTTCAAATTCATTTTTTAACCAGTAAGAAAGTACTGGAAACAAGCCAAAAATGTCTTTAATGAATTAAAGAAATAGATTGATTTTCAATATCTTAATGTTTCTAAAATAAATTGCAAAATTTTTATACTAGATATCAGTGTAAATATTCATTATACAAGGATATTCTAAAAATAAACCTGAGAAAACTACTTGTCATATAGTAGTTTGACAAAAGTCAGTTTGGGTAAAACTTACAACACCTACCACCTGAAACTCTTGTTCTATAATTTAATTATTTTAATTTACAAAAATACAAAAATAATATATCAGAGTAAGTTTATTGATAGCTTTGAAGGTATGCTCTGGTTGTGCACTGTTTACTATTGAAAGGGGAATCAAATATGTGATGCTTATGGTGTGACTATATTAAAATTCAACAAGTTCAGAAGCATACAAGGAATAGAATAAAGACAAAAGATGACCCTTACTTATCCTAAAGGTAGACAATGGTATATATGTGCTAGTTGGGGAGAGAATTCAGCCAGTAGATGGAGGATGTGTTAGTGGAAAAAAAAAGACACAACGTTTTGGTTGAATGTTTAGCACTAAATTTAACAAAGTGAATTGTGTGTTAATAGCCTTGAGTAAAGTCCAAAAAATATTTTCAATTCATTGAAGATTATTTAGGAAAAACTTGAAAAATACAACTTGATAAGGATTCCAATAAAAGATTCATAAGTAATACAAGTTTCAAAATTTTTAGTATATTTTCCCTAAAAAGCCATTTGATTTAAATTAAAAAGAATTCTATTTACCTGCCACTTAAATAAGAGGAAATTATTTGGTTTTGTAATAAGTCAATAAAATACATTAACATATCTTGAGAAAACAGATATGCACACTAAATTAAAAATAATAGTGCTTATGCTGTTCAGCAAACATTTGTAAAATTCCTTTCCATCAGCTAGCTCTGGAGTTCTGCTAGGTGAGTAAGGCCATGTATGTTACTGCTCAGAGTACTGACGCAAAGCAATTGTCCCCTTCACATCCATTTTTTGCCGTTGATATGTCACACTATGTTGTTTAGAGATACATAGATGGGCCTACATGAAGGCCTTTTTTTGGTGTGTATATGGGTGACTGTGATTTAACTTTCAAATCAGATGGCTCCTGATTTACAATGATTCAACTTGTGATATATTTGGCAATGATGTGAAAGTGAAAGTGATTCAGTAGAAACTGTACTTTGAATTTTGAATTTGGGTCTTTATAAAAAGGGCCAATGACATGTGGTATGGTGCCGTCTTGTGATGCTGGGCAGGGGCAGTGAGCCACAGCTCCCAGTCAGCTAGAAGATTACAGGGGTGAACACCTGATATTCTTACAAGCATTCTATATATAACCATTCTTCTTTTTTTAGTGTAATATTTAATAAATTGCATGTGATATTTGATACTTTGTTATAAAATAGGCTTTGCTTAAGATGATTTTGCCCAAATGCATGCAAATGTAAGTGTTTTGAGTATGTTTAAATAAGCTTAAGGTAAGCTATGATATTTGATAGTTTGGGGGTATTAAATACATTTTCAATTTTGTATGTATTTCTCTGTACATAGCCCCCTTGTAAGCTGAGGAACATCTCTAAATGTATATGTAGCCTTGGTATGGCTTACATATTATTGGCATGAAACATCTAGAACAGTACGTGTGCCATATAATTGTCTACAACATCAAACAAGTTTCTTGAAAACTTGTGCCAAAGGGGTTATGTCTTTAAGGATTCTTATTTCAGAAGGGTTCTCTCAAACGTAAGATTTTTCAGAATTTAAGTGAAAATCTGACCAAACTAAAAATTTTTACATTTTCCCTAGTGAGCAAAGATAGCTAAAATCTATCTGCCATTTTCAACACTGTACTCAACGACTGTAATTCTAATTTAAGAACAGATTATTTATGTCAAAACCACATGTTGGCCTAATCTTACACAATATTCATAAATCTCACTCAGAGCCTTGGACACTTTTATTTGTTGAGTCTATATGGTACTACGGACATTCATCCCTTTTGACCTCATAGCTTCATGTATGTCTATAATTTTGAAAATACATGCATCATAGTTCCATTGTAAAATGTCTGGGTTATAAAATGTGCTATGCTATCAAAATGGTAATAAGAACATACAAATGACCTGATGTAATGAACTGGACCAGATTGCCAGATATCACATTTCATACCAGAAAGATTCAGTGGTAAGTTCTAAAATGGCCAGTTATACTTTGACTGAATTATAACTCATTTAACTTCTTTTTTTGTGTACAGTATTAAACATTAGTCAGTATTATAGTAAAGAAGTACTTTGGACAGATGTAAGTATGCTCTAATAAAAAATGTTTTTCTTTTTTCTTTTAGTCCTTTTTACTTGTAAGACTAGCCACAAATACCATGCCTCCCCCAAAATAATTTGCAATCCAAATTTATCTCTAAATGAATTTATTGCACAGAAAAAAATATATATATATACACTTACAGTAGACATGTTCAAAAATAGTTACACAACAGCAGGGCCCTAAATGTAAGCAGTATAGTTGTTTTGTTTTGTTTTGTTTTGTTTTGTTTTCTTTAAAAAATAAGAGGTTATGTGAAATATTGGAATTTTATTTCGAGGCCTAGTATTTCAAGACAGTTAACTACACTTACAGTGTCAACAGCCTCTTGTTGGCAGTATGATTTTATTGGCTCCATGGAATAACAGCAAGAATTTACTATTGCTTCTTTCTTTTATGACACACACAGAACAAAAAAATTGACATATTTGCTCAAGACCAAACAGAATCATTTTAACCTATCAAAATTGATGGGAGGCCTTCACTGCCAAAGTCACTGCTGGGTTTTCACAATTCATTGCAGACAATCTGCTACTGCCATTATGATAAAGGAGAGAAGAGTCATAATCAGGGAAGAAAGCTAGATTAATACTTGTAATTATCATTGAATTATTTAGCCTGCTATAGGATTATTATTATTAGTGTCATTTGATAATTTTCTCTCATTTTATTAAACACAACTGTGAGTAATTACCCTACCTAATATTTCTCTGTATTGGCTGACTAGCTAGCAAGCATTCATGAAAATATCCATTAACCACACATATAAAATGCTGCATTATGATGCTGTTGAATCAGAACATACCACTACCTGATCCTGTAGCTCTTTGAGGATTTGCAAATTAATTAATTCTATGTTTATTGGATTCTTCCCATACAATTAGAAAATTTATAATAGAGTCCATGAACATTATTAGTTTTACCATTTTAAACCAGCAATCACACTTTGATTTTTACAACAAAAGCAGAAATATAAACACACACATTTGGGTCAGTTTTCTGTTAGTCTGTCTGGACTTCAAAATCCTATTCCTCAAGATAATGCACACCAAAGTTCTGGATTAAACAAGAAATTAGATGGCACCTGAACACTTGGTTTAATATTCTCCAAAGGACTATGCAACTTATTTCTTACATTATGACATTGTTTTACAAAGATCCACACTTTTATAATGTTAGTATTTTTAATAATCAATAAAGTCAATCATGATTAAAAATCAAACATAAAAATTTCTACTTTTTGCTTTTGCCCCCTCCATTTAGAACTTATTTATAGCCTGATAATTCAATGGTCCCTACGTTTATGAAAATCTGGACAGAAATAGCTCTAAGATCCCATTCAGAACTTGATATTAATCTAAGTCTTTTGGCTCCATTTATCCTGAGAGCAAAGATTAGGACAAAGGATTTGAGTACTGTTAGTTTATCTGGGAGATTATCCAAGGTAGAAAAGAATGGGAAAGTGAGACAGTGAAGAAGCAACTTTGTCAAAGAGGTACATTGTTGATATAATTGTTGTGGATAGAAAATGAAGGCTTGCTTTTACTGAAAGGTCCTGAGAAACTTCTTTAAGTTGTCCTCATGAAGACCTGAAAACTGACAATTTTATCTATGGTTCTTATTTCCACTTCACTGAGAGCTGTCCTCAGAGGACATTAACTCTCCTACACTTTGGGGTTGTGTTGGAGACATTCTAAAATGAGAGAGAGAACATGAGATGCTATCAGTGTTAAGTAACTTCAATTTCCCATGGAACTATCCACCACAGGTTTGGCTATAATCAGGTGTTGGGCCTTGATATCAGAGGGATTTGAGGCAGTATCATTTTAGGTTAATCATTATATCTGAAATTTCCAAAAACTTCAACTGATGAAACTTTGATTATAAATATATAAATATAACAATATCTACAGTATTCAAATTATTTTCATAGAAATAGACAAAGCATCAATTGATTAATATTTAAATGTTACAAAATACTGAACTGAAAGAATTTGGTCATATAACAACGTGTAAGAAGTAGAACTTAGGTTTAGGTTAGAACTCAGGATGCATTTGAGACTCAGTTAAGAAATTGAATGGAGGGATGCCTGGGTGGCTCAGTGGGTTAAGCCACTGTCTTCGGCTCAGGTCATGATTCCAGAGTTCTGGGATCGAGTCTCGCATCGGGCTCTCTGCTCAGCAGGGAGCCTGCTTCCTCCTCTCTCTCTCTGCCTGCCTCTCTGCCTATTTGTAACCTCTCTCTGTCAAATAAATAAATGAAAATCTAAAAAAAAAATAAAAATAAAAATAAAAAAAAGAAAGTCAAGTGAACTATCTTAGTGGTTTTCATGGCTTTTTATTCACAGTTGCAAAAATTGCTGTTGGAGTTCTCACTATTAAGCCCACATTTCTGGCAGAAAGATAGAGGTAAAAGAGAATGATAGCTTGTACAACTGATACTTTGTCGTATGGTTACAATATAACTAGAAAAGAGACAATAAAATATTTAATGTTGTTTTAAGTTTCCTGGTTGTCAATCCCTCAGTGCTTTCTGATATTAAAGGAAAAAGTAGATGGATATTGACCTGGCAACTATCAACACCTGTCAGTCTCTCTTGGATAACCAATATCTCTGTAATCTCTTCTTCCCAGTAAAAAATATAAAATATATTCATAACCCACACTGTGCCATCTCAAGTTACTGCATCAAGATAAAATTACAATGATTTTCAGTTGTCCCAAATGAACAGAATACCCTCCTTATGATATCATGTCTTATAAGATAGATAATTGGCTTGCTACCAATATACCCAGATGTGAGTGTGGAAGAGACAGGAAAAAAATAATAATATTTATTTATTCCTTGGGTTGAACCTATTTACACAGATGCATTACTATTAGAAAAGGTTGGTTTGGGACATTGGAATGAATTTACTTAATGGGTCTGTATGTAATTGGGTTGGAGGAAATTTTTAATTTCTACAAAAATTATTAGAATTCTATCTTATTCTCTTTTGTTAATTTTCACGTTAACAAAGCCAACGTTTTTATCTAGCAGACAAGATCTTAAATACTAACAAAACTCAATTTTTTCCTTTTTTTTTTAAGTTTGAGAGCATCATGTTCTCTCATGCTGCTTTAAATACAACTCAAAAAAAAAAAAAAAGGAGCTAAATGGGGCAGTAAGACCAGACTTTTTATATTATTTTATTTATCTTATTTTTAATTAAAAAATTAAAGATTGTATTTATTCATTTGAGAGACAGAGCATGAGTGAGGCAGGGGGAGGTAGCTGCAGAGAGAGACTGAGAAGTATACTCCCTAATGAGCAGGAAGCCCGATATGGGGCTCGATCCCAGGATCCTGACTGAGATCATGACCAGAGACAAAGGCAGATACATGTGCAAAATACCTTTCTTTCTAGGAAACAATACGTTACAAGAGATGTTTGAAAAAGTACTGGGGAATCAACTTTAATCGGAGATACAAATATTAATTGACTTTTGTAAAGCTACAGGGACCCAAATGATGGGAATCCCAGCCCGTTTAGGTTGTGGACCACAGAGTATTCTTCTCTGTAATATTTTATTTACTTCCATGTCTACTAACTCCAGTCCAAGTTCACTGATCTCTTTTTAGATAGTGCACCTGTTTCTCCATGGTGTTGTTTCTGCGAGTTCCGGATATGGCACCTGGTGGCAAGCCCAAGACTGCCCTTGGGACAGGTGGCCAAGGAGATGCTGTCCCCTTGGGACCAGAGGCACAGGACAGGCCTGCCTTCTGCCCAAACTCCTTCCTCAGAGTGGAGCACGCGACCCTGCCCTAGTTGGCCCCTCATGTCTCCTTAGCAACCAGGCTTCCATCTCTCCGCACAGGGAGCAGGTGACACTTGTCCTGCCACCAGCCCGCTGTTCGTGCCAGGGCAGACTATCCTGCTTCCCGAGCGTTTCCTGACCCCAAGGCCAACAGCTCCTTCTCTTCTCCGGGGACAGCGTGCTGCGCCTTCCCCACACTTGGCTTCTCTCTCAGGCAGAGGGGATGCTAGGGCAAAGGGTATTTCGCTCCATGCGGGTATCTTCCACCGAGCTGCGGAGACTAGCTCAGGCAAGCAGCAGCAGCATCCCCAAACCCAACTCTTATTTCCCAAGGAACGCTGTGCTTTCCCAGGGGAGATGCCCAGGCAAAAAGGCTTTCGCTGTATGCGAGTTTCTCCCACCGCGAGACTGGGCTCAGGCAAGCAGCAGCAGCCCGCAGAACATTTCTCAGTGAATGCTGTGCTTTCGCAGAGGCTTTGGCTTGGAGCGAACAGCACTTCGCTGCTGCTTCCTCAGCAAGGCTTCAGTCGCGTCAGGGAAGAAGAGCTGCGGGAGAGCTAGTGCCTCTTGGGCCCTGTTTTCCCGGGTTCCATGTTCGCGTCCTGGGTTCACCCTGCCAGGCCGAACTAAGCAGACACAGCTACAACCCTCCAGTAGCGTGCGTAGCCTAGGATGGCACTCAATGCACACTACCATCTCCCAGTGTGGACATCACTTGGCCTTTTACTCTGGCGCTCAGGCGGACTCGCGGACTAGGCCAGTGCTTTCCCCACAGGAAAGGAGAGGTGACAGGATCCCTGCACACCACCCGTCCACTGAATAGGGAGCTTTGGGGGACTGTCACCACTCCTTCCCCTTAAAACCCGTGCCTCCTCCAAGCTTCCACATCCTGGAGGAAGTCGGCATATGACTCCCCGTTATTTCAGGGAGCTGTTTCTGCGAGTTCAGGGTAGGCGCCTGGTGGCTAGAGCATGTATGCCCCAGGGACAGGTGGCCAAGGAGCTGCTGTCTCCTTGGCCCACAGGCTCAGGACAGGCATGCTTTCTACCCAGACTCCTTCCTAAGAGGGGAACACGCGCCCTGCCATACTCATCCCCTCCTGTCTACTTAGCAGCCACGCTTCCGTCTCTCTGCACTGGGAGCGTATGACACTTGTATTACCAACGGCCCCTGTGCCTGTCAAGGACGGCTCTCCTGCTTCGCAACCGTTTCGAGACCAGAAGGCCAACGGCTCCTGCTCTTCTCCCCGGGCAGCGTGCTACACCTTCCACAGACATGCTCCTGGGGAGCGCATGAAAGACGTGTCCCTTTTCTTAAGGCTCTTTCCACAGGCGCAACCGCGCTTCTCTCTCAGGCAGAGGGGATGCCCAGGCAAAGAGGATTTCGCTCCATGCTGGTTTATGACACCGTGATGAGGAGACCAGCTCAGCCAAACAGGAGCATCCCAGAGACCCGACTCTGATTTCCCAAAGAATGCTGTGCTTTCCCAGAGGGGTTGCCGGACAAAGAGGCTTTCGCTCTATGCGGGTTTTTCCCATCCTGCTATGAAAACAAGGCTAAGGCAAGCAGCCACAGCAGCCCACAGAACCGACTCTGATTTTCCAGCTACTGCTATGCTTTCGCAGAGGTTGTCAGCTTGGCACGAACCGCACTTCACTGCTGCTTCCTCAGCAAGCCTTTGGGTGTTCGCTCTGTCGCGGCAGGGAAGAAGAGCCGCGGGAGAGCTGGTGCCTCTTGGGACTTGCTTTCCCGGGCTCCAAGTTCACGCCCGGGGTTCACCTTGCTATGCCGAACTAAGCAGACACAGTCACAACCGTGCAGCAGCGTGCGTGTCCTAGCATGGCACTCTATGCCTATTACCATCTCCTGGGGTAGGTAAGGCTATGCCTTTTGCTCCGGTGCTCAGGCAGACTCGGGTCTAGGTCAGTACCTTCACCAAAGGGGAGAGGTGGCGACAGGATCTCTGCACAAGACCCGTGCACTGGGATGGGGAACTGTGGGGGACTGTCTCCACTCCTTCCCGGGCACACGCCCTGCCACCCACATCGCTGCCACATCTTGGTGGAAGACGGCATCTGACTGCCCGTTTCTCCATGGGGCTGTTCCTGCGAGTTCCCGGTATGGCACCTGGTGGCAAGCCCAAGTCTGCCCTTCGGATAGGTGGCCAAGAAGATGCTGTCCCCTTGGGACCAGAGGCACAGGACAGGCCTGCCTTCTGCCCAGGCTTCTGCCTCAGAGTGGAGCACGCGACCCTGCCCTAGTCGTCCCCTCATGTCTCCTTAGCAGCCAGGCTTCCATCTCTCCACACAGGGAGCGAGTGACACTTGTCTTGCCACCAGGCTGCTGTTCGTGACACAGCAGGCTATCCTGCTTCCCGAGCGTTTCCTGACCCCAAGGCCAACGGCTCCTTCTTTTCTCCGGGGCGGCGTCCTCCGCCTTCCGCACACGTGGCTTCTCTCTCAGGCAGAGGGGATGCTAGGGCAAAGGGTATTTCGCTCCATGTGGGTATCTTCCACCGAGCAGCAGAGACTAGGCCAGGCAAGCAGCAGCATCCCCAAACCCAACTCTGATTTCCCAAGGAATGCTGTGCTTTCTCAGGGTAGATGCCCAGGCAAAGAGGCTTTCCCTGTATGCGGGTTTCTCCCACCGCGAGACTGGGCTCAGGCAAGCAGCAGCAGCCCGCAGAACATTTCTCAGCGAATGCTGTGCTTTCGCCGAGGCTTTGGCTGGGAACGAACAGCACTTCGCTGCTGCTTCCTCAGCAAGGCTTCAGTCGCATCAGGGAAGAAGAGCTTCAGGAGAGCTGGTGCCTCTTGGGCCTTGCTTTCACGGGCGCCATGTTCGCATCATGTTCGCCAGAGGCTCAGGACAGGCATGCTTTCTGCCCAGACTCCTTCCTAAGAGAGGAGCACGTGCCCTGCCCACCTCATCCCCTCCTGTCTCCTTAGCAGCCAGGCTTCCGTCTCTCTGCACATGGAGCCGGTGACACTTGTATAGCCACCGGCCGCTGTGCCTGCCAGGGCCGGCTCTCCTGCTTCGCACCCATTTCCAGACCAGAAGGCCAACGGCTCCTGCTCTTCTCCCTGGGCAGCGTGCTGCACCTTCCACAGACATGCTCCTGGGGAGCGCAGTGAAAGACGTGTCCCTTTCCTTAAGGCTCTTTCCAGAGGCACAAGCGCGCTTCTCTCTCAGGCAGATGGTATGCCCAGGCAAAGAGGATTTCGCTGTGGAGACCAGCTCAGGCAAACAGGAGCAACCCACAGACCCGAGTCTGATTTCCCAAAGAATGCTGTGCTTTCGCAGAGGGGAGGCCCGAGCAAAGAGGCTTTCACTCTATGCGGGTATCGTCCATCTTGCTACGAATACTAGGCTAAGGCAAGCAGACACAGCAGCCCACAGAACCGACTCTGATTTCCCAGCGACTTCAGCTTGGCACGAACCACACTTCACTGCTGCTTCCTCAACAAGGCTTTGGTCATTCTCTCTGTCGCGTCAGGGAAGAAGAGCCGTGGGAGAGCTGGTGCCTCTTGGGCCTTGCTTTCCCTGGCTCATTGTTCGCGTCCTGGGTTCACCCTGCCAGGCGGAACCAAGCAGACACAGCCACAACCCTACAGTAGCATGCGTAGCCTAGGAGGCACTCTATGCACACAACCATCTCCCAGTGTAGGCATCGCTTGGCCTTTTACTCTGGCGCTCAGGCAGATTTTCGGACTAGGCCAGTGCTTTCCCCACAGGAAAGGAGAGGTGACAGGATCCCTGCACACCACCCGTCCACTGAATAGTGAGCTTTGGGGGACTGTCCCCACTCCTTCCCCTTAAACCCCGTGCCTCCTCCAAGCTTCCACATCCTGGAGGAAGTCGGCATATGACTCCCCGTTATTTCAGGGAGCTGTTTCTGCGAGTTCAGGGTAGGCGCCTGGTGGCTAGCGCATGTGTGCCCCAGGGACAGGTGGCCAAGGAGCTGCTATCTCTTTGGCCCAGAGGCTCAGGACAGGCATGCTTTCTACCCAGACTCCTTCCTAAGAGGGGAGCACGCGCCCTGCCATACTCATCCCCTCCTGTCTCCTTAGCAGCCAGGCTTCCGTCTCTCTGCACAGGGAGCGGGTGACACTTGTATTACCAACGGCCGCTGTGCCTGTCAGGGCTGGCTCTCCTGCTTCGCAACCATTTCCAGACCAGAAGGCCAACGGCTCCTGCTCTTCTCCCCGGGCAGCGTGCTGCACCTTCCACAGATATGCTCCTGGGGAGCGCAGTGTAAAACGTGTCCCTTTCCTTAAGGCTCTTTCCACAGGTGCAAGCGCGCTTCTCTCTCAGGCAGAGGGGATGCCCAGACATAGAGGATTTCACTCCATGCCGGTTTATTACACCGTGCTGAGAAGACCAGCTCAGGCAACAGGAGAATCCCTCAGACCCGACTCTGATTTCGGAAAGAATGCTGTGCTTTCCAAGAGGGGATGCCAGGGCAAAGAGGCTTTCGATCTATGTGGGATTCTCCCATAGTGCTGCGAATACTAGGCTAAGGCAAGCAACAAAAGCAGCCCACAGAACCGACTCTGATTTCCCAGCGACTGCTATGCTTTCGCAGAGGTTGTCAGCTTGGCACGAACCGCACTTCGCTGCTCCTTCCTCAGAAAGGCTTTGGGTGTTCACTCTGTCGCGGCAGGGAAGAAGAGCCGCGGGAGAACTGGTGTCTCTTGGGACTTGCTTTCCCGGGCTCCAAGTTCACGCCCGGGGTTCACCTTGCTCTGCCGAACTCAGCAGACACAGTCACAACCCTGCAGCAACGTGTGTGTCTTAGCATGGCACTCTATGCCTATTACCATCTCCTGTGGTAGGTAAGGCTTTGCCTTTTGCTCTGGCGCTCAGGCAGACTCGGGGTCTAGGCCAGTGCCTTCACCACAGGAGAGAGGAGGGGACAGGATCCCTGCACACGGCCCGTGTACTGGGATGGGGAACTGTGGGGGACAGTCTCCACTCTTTCCCCAGCACACTCCCTGCCACCCACATCGCTGCCACATCTTGGTGGAAGACGGCATCTGACTGCCCGTTTCTCCATGGGGTTGTTTCTTTGAGTTCCGGGTATGGCACCTGGTGGCAAGCCCAAGACTGCCCTTGGGACAGGTGGCCAAGGAGATGCTGTCCCCTTGGGACCAGAGGCACAGGACAGGCCTGCCTTCTGCCCAGACTCCTTCCTCAGAGTGGAGCACGCGACCCTGCCCTAGTCGTCCCCTCATGTCTCCTTAGCAGCCAGGCTTCCATCTCTCCGCACAGGGAGCGGGTGAAACTTGTCTTGCCACCGGCCTGCTGTTCGTGCCATGGCAGGCTATCCTGCTTCCCGAGCGTTTCCCGACCCCAAGGCCAACGGCTCCTTCTCTTCTCCGGGGGCGGCATGCTGCGCCTTCCCCATACTTGGCTTCTCTCTCAGGCAGTGAGGATGCTAGGGCAAAGAGTATTTCACTCTATGCGGGTATCTTCCACCGAGCTGCGGAGACTAGCTCAGGCAAGCAGCAGCAGCATCCCTAAACCCAACTCTGATTTCCCAAGGAACGTTTTGCTTTCCCAGGGGAGATGCCCAGGCAAAGAGGCTTTCGCTGTATGCGGGTTTCTCCCACCATGAGACTGGGCTCAGGCAAGCAGCAGCGTCCCGCAGAACATTTCTGAGCGAATGCTGTGCTTTCGCAGAGGCTTTGGCTTGGAGCGAACAGCACTTCGCTGCTGCTTCCTCAGCAAGGCTTCAGTCGCGTCAGGGAAGAAGAGCCGTGGGAGAGCTGGTGCCTCTTGGGCCTTGCTTTCCCCGGCTCCATGTTCATGTCCTGGGTTCACCCTGCCAGACCGAACTAATCAAACACAGCCACAACCCTGCAGTAGCGTGCATAGCCTAGGATGGCACTCTATGCACACTACCATCTCCCAGTGTAGGCATCCCTTGGCCTTTTACACTGACACTCAGGCGGATTCTCGGACTAGGCCAGTGCTTTCCCCACAGGAAAGGAGAGGGGACAGGATCCCTGCACACCGCCCGTCCACTGAATAGTGAGCTTTGGGGGACTGTCTCCACTCCTTCCCCTTAAACCCCGTGCCTCCTCCAAGCTTCCACATCCTGGAGGAAGTAGGCATCTGACTCCCCGTTATTTCAGGGAGCTGTTTCTGCGAGTTCAGCGTAGGCGTCTGGTGGCTAGCGCATGTGTGCCCCAGGGACAGGTGGCCAAGGAACTGCTGTATCCTTGGGCCCAGAGGCTCAGGACAGGCATGCTCTCTGCCCAGGCTCCTTCCTAAGAGTGGATCACGCGCCCTGCCCACCTCATCCCCTCCTGTCTCCTTCGCAGCCAGTCTTCGGTCTCTCTGCACTGGGAGCGGGTGACACTTGTATTGCCACCGGCCGCTGTGCCTGCCAGGGCCGGCTCTCTTGCTTCGCAACTGTTTCCAGACCAGAAGGCCAATGGCTCCTGCTCTTCTCCCCAGGCAGCCTGCTGCACCTTCCACAGACATGCTCCTGGGGAGTGCAGTGAAAAACATTTCTTTTTCCTTAAGGCTCTTTCCAAAGGCGCAAGCGTGCTTCTCTCTCAGGCAGAGGTGATGCCTAGGCATAGAGGATTTCGCTCCATGCGGTTTATTACTCCGTGCTGAGAAGACCAGCTCAGGCAACAGGAGAATCCCTCAGACTGGACTCTGATTTCCCAAAGAATGCTGTGCTTTCCCAGAGGGGATGCCAGGGCAAAGAGGCTTTCGCTCTATGCGGGTTTCTCCCATAGTGCTGCGAATACTAGGCTAAGGCAAGCAACAAAAGCAGCCCACAGAACCGACTCTGATTTCCCAGCGACTGCTATGCTTTCGCAGAGGTTTTCAGCTTGGCGCGAACCGCACTTCGCTGCTGCTTCCTCAGCAAGGCTTTGGGTGTTTGCTCTGTCGCATCAGGGAAGAAGAGCTGCGGGAGAGCCGGTGTCTCTTGTGGCTTGCTTTCCCGGGCTCCATGTTGGCGCCCTGGTTTCACCCTGCCAGGCCGAACTAAGCAGACACAGTCACAACCCTGCAGCAGCGTGCGTGGCCTAAGATGGCACTCTATGCACACTACAGTCTCCCGGTGTAGGCAACGCTTGGCCTTTGGAACTGGACCTCAGGCTGACTCGCGGACAAGGCCAGTGTTTCCCCACAGGAAAGGAGAGGTGACAGGATCCCTGATCACCGCCCGTTCACTGGAATGGGGAGTTTTGGGGATTGTCCCCACTCCTTCCCCCGCAAACCCCCTGCCACCGAAAACGCTGTCACATGTTGGAGGAATATGGCATGTGACTGCCCGTTTCTCGACTGAGCTGTTTCTGCGAGTTCCGGGTATGGCACCTGGTAGCTAGCCCAAGTCTGCCCTACAGACAGGAGGTCAAGGAGATGCTATCCCCTTGGGACCAGAGGCACAGGACAGGCCTGCCTTCTGCCCAGACTCCTTCCTCAGAGTGGAGCACGTGTCCCTGCCCTAGTTGTCCCCTCATGTCTCCTTAGGAACCAGGCTTTGTCTCTCCGCACAGAGGGCGGGTGACACTTGTCTTGCCACCGGCCTGCTATTCCTGCCATGGCAGGCTACCCTGCTTCCCGTCCTTTTCCCGACCACAAGGCCAAAGGCTCCTTCTCTTCTCTGGGGGAGGCGTGCTGCGCCCTCCCCAGACTTTCTCCTGGGGAGTGCAGTGACAGACGTGTGCAACCACGCTTCTCTCTCAGATCTCAAATACACAACATAACCCTACACCTAAAGGAGTTGGAGAAAGAACAACAAAGAAAGCCTAAATCCAGCAGGAGAAGAGGAATAATAAAGATCAGAGCAGAAATCAATGAAATAGAAACAAACAAACAAACAAACAAAAACCACAATAAACCAACAACAACAACAAAAAAAAAACAATAGAACAAATCAACGAAACTAAGAGCTGGTTCTTTGAAAGAATTAATAAGATTGATAAACCCCTTTCCATACTTATCAAAAAGAAAAGAGAAAGAACCCAAATAAATAAAATCATGAATGAAAGTGGAGAGATCACAACCAACACCAAAGAAATACAAACAATTATAAGAACATACTATGAGCAAATCTACGCCAACAAATTCAAGAATCTGGAAGAAATGGATACATTCCTAGAGACATATAAACTACCACAACTGAACCAGGAAGAAATAGAAAACCTGAACAGACCCATAACCAGTATGGAGATTGAAACAGTCATCAAAAATCTCCAAACAAACAAAAGCCCCGGGCCAGATGGCTTCCCAGGGGAATTCTACCAAACATTTAAAGAAGAATTAATTCCTATTCTCATGATACTGTTCCAAAAAAATGAAATGGAAGGAAAACTCCCAAACTTTTTTTTTCTGAGGCCAGCATCACCTTGATCCCAAAACCAGACAAGGTTCCCATAAAAAATGTGAACTACAGACCAATATCCTTGATGAACACAGATGCGAAAATTCTCACCAAAATACTAGCCAATAGGATTCAACAGTACATTAAAAGGATTATTCACCACGACCAACTGGGATTTATTCCAGGGCTACAAGGTTGGTTCAACATCTGCAAATCAATCAATGTGATACAGCACATCAATAAAATATATGATACTCTCCATAGATGCTGAAAAAGCATTTGGCAAAGTGCAGTGTCCCTTCCTGATTAAAACTCTTCAAAGTGTAGGGATAGAGGGCACATATTATCAATATTATCAAAGCCATCTATGAAAAACCCACTGCAAATATCATTCTCAATGGAGAAAAACTGAATACTTTTCCGCTGAGGTCAGGAACACGGCAGGGATGTCCGTTATCACCACTGCTCATCAAAATAGTACTAGAAGTCCTAGCCTCAGCAATCAGATAACAAAAATAAATTAAAGGCATCCAAATTTTGCCAAATTGGCAGAAGAGAAGTCAAACTATCCCTGTTTGCAGATGATATGATACTGTATGTGGAAAACTTAAAGGACTCCACTCCAAATCTGCTATAACTTGTATAGAAATTCTGTAAAGTGTCAGGATATAAATCAATGAACAGAAATTGGTTGCATTTTTTTATACAAACAAGACTGAAGAAAGAAATTAAGGAGTGAATCCCATTTACAATTGCACCCAAAACCCTAAGATGCCTAGGAATAAACCTAACAAAGTATCTATACTCAGAAAACTCTAAAGTACTCATGAAAGAAATTGAAAAAGACACAAAGAAATGGAAAAATGTTCCATGCTCCTGTATTGGAAGAACAAATATTGTGAAAATGTCTATGCTACCTAAAGCAATCTACACATTTAATGCAATCCCTATCAAAATCCCATCCATTTTTTTCAAAGAAATGGGACAAATCATCCTAAAATATATATGGAACCAGAAAATACTTCGAATAGCCAGAGGAATATTGAAAAAGAAAGCCAACGTTGTGTGCATCACAATTCCAGACTTCAAGCTCTATTACAATGTTGTCATCATCAAGATAGTAGGGAACTGTCCCCAAAACAGACATAGATCAATGGAACAGAATAGAGAGCCCAGAAATACACCCTCAACTCTATGGTCAACTAATCTTCAACCAAGCAAGAAGGAATGTCCTATGGAAAAAAGACAGCCTCTTCAGCAAATGGTGTTGGGAAAATTGAACAGCCACATGCAGAAAAATGAAATTGGACCATTTCCTTATACCATACATGAAAATAGACTGGAAATGGATGAAGAAGCATAATGTGAGAAAGGAATCCATCAACATCCTTGAGGAGAGAACAGGTAGCAACCTCTTTGACCTCAGCAGCAGCAACTTCTTCCTAGGAACATCGCCAAAGGCAAGGGAAGCAAGGGCAAGAATGAACTATTGGGATTTCATCAGATCAAAAAGCTTTTGCACAGCAAAGGAAACAGTTAACAAAGCCAAAAGTTGACTGTCAGAAGTTATCTGGGAGAAGATATTTGCAAATGACATACCAGATAAAGGGCCAGTATCTATCCAAAATCTATAAAGAGCTTATCAAACTCAACACCCTAAGAACAAATAATCGAATGAAAAAATGGGCAGAACATGAACAGACATTTCTGCAAAGAATACTTCCAAATGGCCAACAGACACATGAAAAAATGCTCCACATCACTCGGCATCAGGGAAATACAAATCAAAACCAGAATGAGATACCACCTCACACCTTTCAGAATGGCTAAAATGAACAAGTCAGTCAATGACAGATGCTGGTGAGGATGTGGAGAAAGGGCAACCCTCCTACACTGTACGTGGGAATGCAAGCTGGTGCAACCACTCTGGAAAACAGCGTGGAGGTGCCTCAAAAAGCTGAAAATAGAACTACCCTATGACCCAGTGATTATAGTACTGGATATATACCCTAAAGATACAAACGTGGCATTCTGAAGGGGCACATGCACCCAAATGTTTATAGCAGCAATGTCCACAATAGTTAAACTATGGAAAGAACCTAAATGTCCTTCAACAGATCAATCAATAAATAAGATGTGGTATATATGTACAATGGGATACTGTGCAGCCATCAAAAGAAATGAAATCCTGCTATTTGTGATGACATGGATGGAACTAGAGGGTATTATGCTTGGCGAAATAAATCAATCTGAGAAAGACAACTATCATATGATCTCCCTGATATGATGAAGTGGAGATGCAACATAGGCGGTTTCGGGCATACGAAAAGAAAAATAAAAGAAGATGGGATTGGGAGGGAGACAAACCATAAAAGACTGAATCTCACAAAACAGACTGAGGGTTGCTGGGGGGAGGTGTGTTGGGAGAGGATGGTGGGGGTATGGACATTGGGGAGGGCAGGTGCTATGGTGAGTGATGGTGAGTGCTGTGAAATGGGTAAACCTGGTGATTCACAGACCTGTACCCCTAGGGATAAAAACACATTATATGTTTATAAAAATTTTTAAAAATAATTTAAAAAATCCATTAAAGAAAAAACACATATTGCAAGCCTAGAGCTAATCTCATATTCAATCAAAAAAGTTTGAATGTTTTCCCCTTAAAGATCAGAAAAAAGACAAGTGTGTCCACTTTCACTACTCTCATTTGACATAGTACTGGATGTCCTAGCCAGAGAAACAAGGAACACAAAGAAATAAAAGACTCCAAAAGAAAAAAAGGAAGAAGTAAAATTTTCTTTTTTTGGATAACATGAACTTACATGTAAAAAAATCCTAAAAACTTCACAAAAAATTTTGAATAAACAAATTTAATAAAGCTGCCAAATACAAGATCAATATATAAAAGACAAGAATTTTGTTTTGTTTCGTTTTTTAAAATAGTTTTTCATGTCATCCTTGCTCAGTGATCACGCTAATCTTCTCTGCATCATTCCAATTTTAGTATATGTGCTGCCAAAGTAAGCACAAGACAGGAGCATTTTAACACTCTAATGATGAACTATCTGAAAAAATAAAGAGAACAATCTAATTCACAATAGCATCAAAAATAATAAAATACTTAGGAAAAGATTTAACTAAGAAGATGAAAGATCTGTACCCCATAAACTATGACATTGATAAAGAAATTGAAGGAGACATAAATGTAAAGATAGCTCATATTTATGAATGGTAAGAATTAACATTGTTAAAATGTCCATACTACCAAAAACCATCTGTAAATTCAATTCCTATCAAAAATCCAATGTTAGGGGCGCCTGGGTGGCACAGTGGGTTAAGCCGCTGCCTTCGGCTCAGGTCATGATCCCAGGGTCCTGGGATCGAGCCCTGCATCAGGCTCTCAGCTCAGCAGGAAGCTGCTACCTCTTCTCTCTCTGCCTGCCTCTCTGCCTGCTTGTCATCTCTCTCTGTCAAATAAATAAAAAAAAATCTTTTTAAAAAATCCAATATTTTTTTTACAGAAGTAAAGAATCTTAAAATTTATATGAGACCATAAAAGACAACAAATAATTAAAGCAGTTCTGAGAAAGAATGAAGAAGCGAAATTACACTCTTGATTTGAAACTATACTACAAAGCCCTCATGCTCAAAACAATAAAGTATACTGGCATAAAAATAGACCAATAAACAAGTAGAACAGAATTGAGAGTCTAGAAATAAATCCTTTCATACAGTCACCTAATATTTGACAGGGGCCAACATATGTAATGGGTAAAGATAGTCTGTTCAATAAATGATATTTAAAACTGAATAGTCACATAAACCAGCATGAAACTGGAACCTTATATCACTCATAAATCTTAACTTGAAATAGATTAAAGACTTAAATGTGATGCATGAAACTAAATTTCCTAAAGGAAAACATAGGAAAAATTCTCCTTGACATTGGTCTTGCCAATAGTTTTTTGGATACCAGGCCAAAAACACAAGCAAAAGAAGCAAAAATAAATGTATCAAACTAAAGTTTCTGCATTGCCAAAAAAAAAAAAGGGGGGGGGAATGAAAACACAATCCACAGAATGGAAGAAAATACTCACAAATCTTATATCTGAAAGGAGGTTAATAACCAACAGATACAAATAGAAAAATATATATAATTAAAAAAATAGCAAAAGGATCTCAATAGACTTTTTTTTCAAAAAAGTTATATAGATGGGATTGGGAGGGAGACAAACCATAAGTGACTCTTAATCTCACAAAACAAACTGAGGGTTGCCGGGGGGAGGGGGTTGGGGAGAAGGGGGTGGGATTATGGACATTGGGGAGGGTATGTGATTTGGTGAGTGCTGTGAAGTGTGTAAACCTGGTGATTCACAGACCTGGGGATAAAAATATATGTTTATAAAAAATATATGTTTATAAAAGTTATATAAATGACCAACAGGAGCATTAAAAAGTGCTCAACGTAAAAACTCAGGGCAAAGTCATTATGTTGTTGTTGTTGTTGTTTACCTCTGAAAAACACAACAAGATATTACTACCTATTAGAATATATACTACTAAAAAATTAAAACTAACAAATTTTGGTAAATATTGGGGAAAATGGGGAACTTATGCACTGTGATAGGGATATAAATTTGTATGGAAAACAGTATGGAGATTATTCATATTATTAAAAGTAAAATTACCATATGATTCAGTAATCCCACCTCTAGGTATATATCTAAAGGAAACGAAGTCACTATTCGAAGACATATCGGCACTCTTATGTTCATTATAAAATTATTAACTCTAAGCAAGAGATGGAAATAACTTCAGTATCCATTCATGGATGAATGAATAAAATAAGTATGGTAAATATATACTATGGAATACTACTTAACCATGAAAAATTAAGAAATACTGCCATTTACAACAGCATGGATGGATCTTGAAGGTATTATACTAAGGGAAATATTTCAAAGATTTTATATATATTTTTTAATTTATGTATTATGATATCCCTTACATACAGAATCTGAAGAAAAAGCAAACTAATGGAAACTTAGAGTTGAGTTGACAAGAGGTGAACCTGGGGTGGAATAAGGTGGTCAAAGGGTACAAACTTGCAACTATAATATGAAAAAGTTCTGGGGATCTAATGTACAGCATGATGATCATAGTTAATAATCTATACATACATTTTTATTGTGCTTCCCTTTATTAAACTTTGCATATATCACATTCTTACAAGTTGAAAGTTTATAGCAATCTTGTATAAAAGAGGTCTGCTGCCACCATTTTTCTAACAACATTTGTTCATTTTGTGTCTCTCTGTCACATGTTGGTAATTCTTGCAATATTTCAAGTTTTTTCATTATTATTGTATTTGTTATGGTGATCTGTGATCAGTAATTATGACCCATTGAAAACTCAGAACTAGTTTACTTAAGGTATATACATTGTTTTTCCTTAAAGACATAATGCTTTTGAACAGTACAGTATAGTGTTTATTTTTTATATGCACAGAGAAACATAATTTTTTATTTGCACTGGGAAACCAAAAAAAAAATAATAATAATTTGACTTAGTTTATTGAGATAATCACTTTATTGAGGCGGTCTGGAACAAAACCCACAAGACCTCTGAAGTTTATCTCTACTGTACTATATACATAAAAGTTGCTAAGAGAGTAGATCTTAAAATTCCTTACCATACATGCATAAAAAACAGTGGCAACTATATGAGATAGTAGATGTATTAACATTTTTATGTAGATTATATTGCAATACAGATGTATGCCAATTTATCAAATTGTACAAAATTTACACAATGTTAAAAGTTTGCAATGTTATAAGAAACCATTTATTATATTTACAAATTATAATATGTCGATTATTTTTCAATAAAGCTGGAAAAAACTTTTTGTAGAATTAATCTAATTTTCAAAAAAGGAAGTAAGGAAGTAGAAACTGCAACTAACTCTGAAATAATAGAATACAAAATCCATTTTAGTTATATACACTGTGACAAAAACTATTAGTTAGTTTACAATGAAGGAGTACTTATGAAGCATGAAGGGCAGTCTATAAATAAGGCTGAAAGAACTCAGTTTTAAGGTTTAAATTTAAAATCTTCTTTTGAAATACTAAACTCACCACCCATTTTTCCAAACATAAATGTCTTAACTGCATGAATTTATTTCATACAACTCTATAATCTAGTTTCATAAGAAAGCAGCATGCAAATCTTGAATAAGACAGACTTGCTTAGGTTTCTTTATGTTCAACAGTAAAGGATACTTCCCTAAAAAGAAGAAAAATCAGCATATTTATTATGATAATTATTATTCATAATGAGATTCATATTGAATTAGGGAATATATATCCTCAGAGGGGGTAAAGTAAAATGAAATTTATTTTGGTAAATGTGTCTATGAATAGTCAATACAATGCCTCAATATAAATGAATATTATCATTTTGAACAATTTAATTACTATTATTAGAATTATTATAAGTATAAAAATAGCTATCATTTTAGCATGGAATATGAGACTCTCGTGCTCCATGCTTCATTACATCCACACAACAACTCTGCATAATAAGTATTATCATCACCATTTCATGGGTGAAACAACTGAGGCTAACACATTTAGATAACTGGTTTATGATTACATGGCTAGTAAAGATGCATCACACTAATTTAGGCTTTATGATTTCAGAATTGTACTCTTTCCACTACACATTCTATTACTCTGTAAATACTCGGCTTGTTTTCATTTAGTTCTTTAATTTTATTCATGTGACGATGGCTTAAAGCTCCATTTAAAGGAAGCTTAAAAAATTCATTTAGCCAAAAGCTCCCAAGAATTAAAAATGTCATGGATCTAATGTAGACATGGATATCATTAGTTAATGGGTAACTATATATTTTCCACTCTAGTGAGATAAAAATCAGAGTATTTTTCTAAGTTTTAGTCTCTGAGTGTTCAAAAGGACTTTGTTAAAATAGAAATATTTAGACAAAGGTGATCAAAAGTCTGGATCAGGTCACCTTAAGATAAATATTAGGAAACTGAGTAAACAAATGGAGATTTGAACACTGAGCTATGATATAATGAATGGTTTAAAGTATTTAGTAGAGCATAGAAAAGCCCTTTAAAGCCTGGTCTTAGCCTAGCATTGCAGCTTCTGGGATATCTATCATCTACCTACCTATCTATCTATCTATCTAGATATAAATTTGAAAACTTTTTTAACTAAAAGATTTTGAGAAATAGAACATAATTAGCACCATAGAAGATCTGTTTATGATAACAACCTAGCCCCTCCTCCCAGTTTGTTAATATTCTCTCTTATTTAATGTAACATTGTGCAAATATACCACTACTGATCTGCCGTTATGAATGAAATAACTATAATCATCTGTTTGCATATCCTGGTGAAAATATTCATTTAGTTCCATGTTGTATTTCTAGGAATGGACCAAATTTTTTTTTTAATTTTTAAGTTTTCTAAATATTGTCCAACTTACCTCATATGTTTTTATTATGTGCACTGTCATTCCTTCACATTCTTGCAAGACATTTTCACTGTTGCCCAATATGGTAAGTGTGTAATAGTATGTCATTCTAGGTTTTAATTTATTTTTAATTTAATTCCAGATTCATAATAAAGATAAACAGTTTTTATATATGAGTGGCCATTTGGATTACCCTTTCTGTAAAGTACATGCTCAAATCATTTGATATCTTAACATTGTGTCATACTGACTTCTTTAATAGTAGATTTTCTGAATGAACTTTTAGCTGTGTAGGTCTTCTCTATTTTATTTTGAACTTGTTTTCATTTCAAAATCTTTATATTTATTTTCATAATCTGCTTTTATTTTGCTTTGTCTATTATCTATCTATCTATCTATTTATTTGCAAGCAAGAGAGAGCGAGCAAGTGAGAGCGCAGGGAGGGATAGAAAAAGAAGGGAAAAGAATCTTAAGCAGGCTCCAGGCTCAGCACAGAGCCCAACTCTGGGCTCTATTTCACAACCCTGACATCATGACCTGAGCCAAAATGAAAGAAATAAAATAAAATTAAGGTGTTAAAAAAAAAGGAAAAAGAATTGGAGGTTTAATTAAGTGAGCCACACAGGCACCCCTGTGGTATCTTAAATTAGCTGTCATATCTTTAAAGTTCCAGAGTATCCATTTGGTTCATTTATAAAACCTTTTTCAATGTCATTTTTAGTTTCAGTTTTTTGTTCAATTTGCTTCCCCTCTCATTTCTTTGAGCAGAGTAATCAAGCCATTTTACAATCTTTATCGATCATTTTAACATCATACTTAATCCCATTTTGTCTATCAAATCTTGTTAATGGTTTTTCTTTGTGTGCTTTGTTACATTTTGCTATGTTCAAGACATTATATTTGAAACTCTTATTGAGTAGGGATAATTAAGAGCTATAATAATGGTATGGTCCTCCTTGGCAGGATTTTCTCTTATATCTGAGACTCTACAAGACAATCATACTCCAAATTCAGTGATTGACTTTCTCAGTTTACACAGAAGGCAAGGTAGGCTATAGTCTTATTTCTGCTTCTCCTTGTGCTTTGGGGATCTCAACTTAAATTTGGGTTGTACCAAAGTCCTCAAATTTGATTGCTGCTGGATTTTGAATTTTGTTTCTCTAGTATCAAGTGTCTATTAAAAACACAGCTCAGTGTGTTTTAGCAGTTTCAAATGCTCTCATAACTAAAATGGCTTCAGGCATATATCTTTAGACTCTCATTGTGTTTCGTATTTTGGCCCAGTAATCCCTCACTTATTTTTATAATCATTCTGATATTTTTAACTTTAAAAGCTATTTTGTCTGGATTTTTAAGTTGTCTTAAGTAGGAGTTTTTAGATCACCATTACTAGAAGCAACAACAAATATACATGAAAATATCTGCAGTAGTTTATCACATCTTTATGACTTTGAACTTCCATAAGCCGAGGCATCCTTCTCTAATCACTTAGGCAAACTCCAATTTACCCTTTAAAACAACACAAGAATTGCTTCATTTAAGAACATGTTCAGGGATGACCCTTCCCCACTGTTCTTACCAACATTCCTACACACTCTTTGCTACGCACACCTTGTTTATGAACTTTCATTAGGTATATCAGCGTCACCAGAATTTTGCTCTATTGTATTTTTGTCCTTTAGAGCTTTAATTAAATATTAATTCCATAGAAAGTCTGTCCCTTTTCTTTCAAACCTGGGTTAGTTATTTCTTCTCATTCTTTTTCAGAAGTTACTTTATTAGAGAAACTTACAGCTGTATTGTGACTTTGGAGCCTTTACAGTTTTTGGACTGGAAAAATCACCCATCCCTGAGATTTTTATGCCGCTTCCTTGCTGATATTATTCAGAAATCTGTTCAAAACAGACTTTTTCAGGGAGGCCCTTTCGGACCACTCAGTTACAAAACCTCTTCTCAATCACTGCTCTTTTTAAAATGTGCTTATTTAGTTCAAATATGCATCACTATTAAAGAAAAACCAGTACGATTTTTTTCTTTTTAAAGTTGGCTTACCTATTATCTATCTCTCCAATTAAAATGATTCCTCTGGGCTGGAGTTTTTTTGTGCTCATCTTAGGCCAGGCACTCAATAAATTGTCTCTGAATGATTGAATTGTTTGACTCCCTTGCTAGATTCTCAACTTCATGAGGCCAAGGATTGTTCTATTCAGTCCTTCTTTATCCTCAATGTCTGTTATATTGCAGTCACTTACGTGACTAATGGGGAAAATCACAGAAAGAAGGAGTTAAAACTACAGAAAAACCCCGTAGGTTCAATAACACAAAGCTTTCTAAAATTATTTAGCCCAAGAATTGCATACTGGCTGCACTTTTGATTTTTTTAAAATGGTATTGAATTTTATTTAAATGGAAATACTTGAATGGTAGAATAATAAAAAAATTATAAAAGCAACTTGCTCCTTAAAGTAAGAATTATATCGGGCATCTCTTCTAGAGGCAAAATTTTCAAATGTCAAACATCTGAAAGCATAGAAGGAGAAGTAAGAGTGTGAATTGTACTTCAATGCTCTTTTCTTTATATTCAGCAAACAGATTCATTCACACCTTTCCAATTTTTTTTAACTCTTTTGACAAAGCCTTCAGAGGAGTTACTGCTGATGACAACCATCACAGCCTGACAGGAGAAAATTTATAAAGAAAAATAACAGCATGTTTTTCCCAAATTGTTAAGGATATGGTGAAGCTCTGTCGGATTCAAAGGAGGAATGTGCAATTCCATGCTATATATAATAATAACTTATTTTAATAGTGGCTTTGCAATTTTTCAGATATATCCATTTACTGAAACCACTATGAAATAAACAAAAACAAACAAATTAACAGGGGTTCGAGACAGGAATTATCTAATCTAAAAATAGCACATGTTCACAGAATACACAACACATATCCCAAGTACTACTATAGGTTTCAAGTAATAGTCAAAACAATAGTAAACATGATTCAGACCCTACAAGTCAAATCATAAATGGGACCTTAACTGTAAATCCTTATCTTTAGATCAAAGCGGGTAATTGGGTGCTGAAGATACATTATAGAACTAATATGTTATAGAACTCCTCTGAAATGAGTCATTTATTCCATCACTTTTCCTGCACAGCTGCTGACCCATGTTTTGGTTCCTGGAAATAGCTGCTACCCGGTCATACTTCTTAAAAGCACATATATTGATAACTCTACTCATTCCTCCATTCCTCTGTGACTGTCACTGTGTTAAAATGTGGAGTCAGCTGACTCACTTGTGGTGGTAATAAAGTAGAAGAGTTTTCAAAGTATTTTGTTATTTCTAAAAATGCAAAAACCAAATTACATTGAAATCCTAAGGGGTGTTTCAGGGAGAGCTGTAGGATGTGGTTTCTTGTGTAATCCACAGAGATTAGCTCCAACACATAGGAGCAACCTTAGTGGTAAAACAAGAAGATAAACAGATGTATACACACCCTGGCACAAAATTATCACTTATGTTTGGCTTCCTAGTCTCCTCGTGTTACTTATTTATCTTAACTTCTCTCTGAAATCAGGGAACACAGAATCTCAATCAGTTGACATTTTTCTACTGAATTACCCAATAGTCTGATCATACCCCTAAGACTTTTTAAAATTAGTTCACTCATAATCCCAAATCTGCTTTGCTTCCTCATCTTAGTACACTGTAATTTGATTTCAAAATGAGGACAGTTGTCAGTAATGCCACATTCATTAATCTCTTTTACAATTCCATGTACTTAGAACTATGAAAATATGTTAATAACATCCATTCCAATAAGCCACCCTAAATTTATTATCATGAAACAAGACCTCAAGAAAAAGAATTCAAAATCATCCATGTATTTGCAATTTATTTCAATAAAGCCTTTATCAATAGACTTCCCTGTGCACATGGTGGTCAAATTGCTGGTGAAAACCAGCCAGATCTATTACAAGCTTTCTCATGGCTTCTAGGTAACCCAAGTGAGCCTTTATTGATACTGGGAAGGGATAAAGCAGGGAAGGGATAAACAGTGATGTAAGAATTGGCTAGACAAAAGTAATGACTCTCATTACAGAGTGAGTATTTTAAAGCAAAAGAGCCTGTTGGGAATATTGTTTTATAAAATAGTGGTTTTTTTTAATTAACCTTTAAAAATTCAATTAGTTAGCATATAGTGTACCATTAGTTTCAAATGTAGATTTCAGTTATTCATCCATAGCATATAATAGCTAATGCTCAGTACTTACTGTTATAGCTTCTTGAAAGCAGAATTTTAACCCACTGAGCCACCCAGGCACCCTAAAAAAGCAGAATTTTAGATCATATTTTCTGATTACTTCCATGTAGTACAACACTTTCCTGCTAGCAACCTTCAAAACATACTGTTTGTTAGAGGAATTTCTTTAATAATAAATAAATAGGAATTTATTTAGATTTATAAATATATAAAATAAATAGGAATTTATTTAAATTTATTTAAATATTGTACACTGTTTCATTGTTAATAAATAAGGTGATGATATTATAACCATTAGTTGGTAGCACTGATATATCACTTTCTTTTTACTTCTCAGTGCATTCTCTTTGCACAAAATAGATATATATTTTAAAAGAATCTGAATCTGTGGCAGACTTTTAAAAAACCCTATACAGTAAAGTTTATCATTTTAAGTAATCTCAATTATCTTCCTCAATTGTGATAGTATATCCTTCTATCTAGGCCAGATATTGTATGAGGGATTTGAAGAGACATACTTTTCTAAATTTCACTTTTCTCATCTGCAAAATGCTGATCATGATCCTACAATAAAATACACTTACAATTTTTTGATGAAAATTTATTTATTTATTTTAAGATTTTATTTATTTATCAGAGAGAATGGGCGAGAGAGCAAGCACAGGCAGACAGAATGGCAGGCAGAGGCAGAGGGAGAAGCAGGCTCCCGGCCGAGCAAGGAGCCCGATGCGGGACTCGATCCCAGGACGCTGGGATCATGACCTGAGCCAAAGGCAGCTGCTTAACCAACTGAGCCACCCAGGCATCCCTTTTGATGAAAATTTAATCTGTATAAACAATATATTTGCTGTAATGCGTGGTTCATGTAAAACATCTTATTTAATTATAAGCAACAACAGTATTAGAAATTAAGTAAATGTGTCTATAATATTTAAAGTTTTAACACATAATTCCAGTGCTTTGCCTTATTTTCTCAAATCCCTTTACCACTTTCACTGACAGAATCAAATGTACTTTTTCTACTAGTAGCCGGCTCTTTGTCTTTTGTCAGAAAGATGCCCTTGTGAATTATTTATAATAGAGATATTAGCAATAATAATAATAATAATAAATAGCAATGAAAATGTTAAAAAAAGTTTTCTTAACTAATTAGGGTTCTTAGACATCAATTAGAGGAACCACCTCTGGCAAGCAAATTAATCTGCAAGACATTCCCAGAATTAACAAGTCAGTCAGATACAGGGTTGTCCGTAGACTGAAAGGTGAAGCAAAAGGACTAGGTTTGGAAAATAGGTAAGGACAGTGAAAAAAATGATGAAATTTTGGGGCAAAATAAATTCTTAGGTGTCCTTTCAATGGAGTCCTGGGCATTATGTAGCAGAAACTCTGGAGATTATCTCAATCCATTAGAGTCACCCCGTTTATTAGCTTGCTATTGACAAAGTTATTTACAAACTGTAGAGCAAGTGGTTATAATGTAGAAAACTGATGGTAATGCACAAGATTCTTGTTAACAATAATGCAAGTTAGTGATTTTTCATTAGAAAACATAAATGCTATATCCCAAATTATGGGCCCAGAGCACTTCTGCTGCACAACTCTGCTTATATCCCAAATAACCATGTGAACTAGTTTTAATATCTGCTTCTCTTCTTAATTTTTGAATAAAAATTCTTGACACAAGTATTTTATAATTGTGTGATAATCATGCATTTAATTTCTTGGAGAACAAAACACACTTTAGCATAACTATGTTCTTTCACAGAACCAGCCTTGATAACACACTTCTATATGTTAGAAATGATGTAATAAATGTAGAATATTGGGCACTCGTTTGGTATTCTTTGCCATGTTTTGCACTATCTAAAAAGAGATCAGTGAACTTGGACTGGAGTTAGTAGACATGGAAGAAAATAAAATATTACAGAGAAGAATACTCTGTGGTCCACAACCTAAACGGGCTGGGATTCCCATCATTTGGATCCATGTAGCTTTACAAAAGTCAATTAAATTTTTGTGTCTCCTATTAAAGTTGATTCCCCAGTACTTTTTCACACATCTCTTGTAAAGTATTGTTTCCCAGAAAGAAAGGGATTTTGCACATGTATCTGCCTTTGTCTCTGGTCATGATCTCAGTCAGGATCCTGGGATCGAGCTCCATATCGGGCTTCCTGCTCATTAGGGAGTATACTTCACAGTCTCTCTCTGCAGCTACCTCCCCCTGCCCAACTCATGCTCTCTCTCTCAAATACATAAATACAATCTTTAATTTTTAATTAAAAATAAGATAAATAAAATAAAATAAAAATTCTGGTCTTACTACCCCACTTAGCTCCTTTTTTTTTTTTTTTTGAGTTGTATTTAAAGCAGCATGAGAGAAGATGAGGCTTTTTTTTTTAAAAAAAGGAAATAATTGAGTTTCATTATGATTTAAGATCTTGTCTGCTAGAAAAAAACGTTGGCTTTGTTAACGTGAAAATTAACAAAAGAGAATAAGATAGAATTCTAATAATTTTTGTAGAAATTAAAAATTTCCTCCAACCCAATTACATACAGACCCATTAAGTAAATTCATTCCAATGTCCCAAACCAACCTTTTCTAATAGTAATGCATCTGTGTAAACAGGGTCAACCCAAGGAATAAATAAATATTATTTTTTTCCTGTATCTTCCACAGTCACATCTGGGTATATTGGAAGCAAGCCAATTATCTATCTTATAAGACATGATATCATAAGGAAGCGTATTCTGTCCATTTGGAACAACTGAAAATCATTGTAATTTTATCTTGGTGCAGTAACTTGAGATGGCACAGTGTGGGTTATGAATATATATATATTTTTTTATACTGGGAAGAGAGATTATAGAGATATTGGTTATCCAAGAGAGATTGACAGGTGTTGATAGTTGCCAGGTCAATATACATCTACTTTTTCCTTTAATATCAGAAAGCACTGAAGGATTGACAACAAGGAAACTGAAAACAACATCAAATATTTTATTGTCTCTTTTCTAGTGATATTGTAACCATACGACAAAGTATCAGTCGTACAAGCTATCATGCTCTTTTACCTCTATCTTTCTGCCAGAAATGTGGGCTTAATAGTGAGAACTCCAACAGCAATTTTTGCAACTGTGAATAAAAAGCCATGAAAACCTCTAAATAGTTCACTTGACTTTCTTAAGACTCTGAACCAACACCAGAAAACACTCTCTGTAGTCTTCTTGTTAAATGAAAAAGTATGGTTAAACCACTTTTGAAAGTGTACTACATACAGCAAAATGTAAATATTAATTGAAATATGTCCTCTCAGCTGTGCTTAAGCAACTGAGTCCTGAGCTTTTCAGGTTTTCAGTCTGAAAGAATACACCTCTGGTGCTCTGAAAGGGAAAAGAAAGGACACCCTGTTCTCCATATAAATTAAAGAAGAGAAATCTGTGCATTTAAGTGGGCCATATAAAATTTATCAAGCACTTATCTCCTAACCCCTTCCTATCCAAATTACCTGATATGCTCTCCCTACTCCTTTATTCCACGTTACTGCCTTTTCCAGGATTCTGTCTCACATCACAACATGTCTTCTGTTATTTCCTTCTTGCAAGCTAGTTTTGTTTTCTCCATCTAAAAAAAATCAACAATCATTGTGTATTTCAATTCCCATTTTCCTCAAATGCATTGATTCTTCTTATCTATTACTCTTTTCTCATACTCAGTGTCTTCGTCTTTATGGGGTTTGTACTTTGCTTTTCCCCATCCTTTACTGCCATTATATAATCAAGTCTAATAACTTCTTAGAGAAAGTTAAAAATTCCTGCATAGCCACACGTGAACACAAAGTCACTGATTTTTAGCAAACCTATAAGATAGTCAGACATCCATTCAATTTCTTTTTTCTTTAGGATTTTATTTATTTATTTGACAGAGAGAGAAGACAAGCAGGCAGAGAGGCAGGCAGAGAGAGAGGAGGAAGCAGGCTCCCTGCTGAGCAGAGAGCCCGATTTGGGGCTCGGTCCCAGGACCCTGGGATCATGACCTGAGCCGAAGACAGTGGCTTAACCCACTGAGCCACCCAGGCGTCCCTCCATTCAATTTCTTAACTGAGTCTCAAATGCATCCTGAGTTCTAACCTAAACCTAAGTTCTACTTCTTACACGTTGTTATATGACCAAATTCTTTCAGTTCCGTATTTTGTAACATTTAAATATTAATCAATTGATGCTTTGTCTCTGTATTTCTATGAAAATAATCGGAATACTGTAGATTTATTGATATATTTATAGATTTATAATCAAAGTTTCATCAGTTGAAGTTTTTGGAAATTTCAGATATAATGATTAACCTAAAATGATTCTGCCTCAAATCCCTCTGATATCAAGGCCCAACACCTGATTATAGCCAAACCTGTGGTGGATAGTTCCATGGGAAATTGCAGTGACTTAACACTGATAGCATCTCATGTTCTCTCTCTCATTTTAGAATGTGTCCAACACAACCCCAAAGTGTAGGAGAGTTAATGTCCTCTGAAGACAGCTCTCAGTGAAGTGGAAATAAGAACCATAGATAAAATTGTCAGTTTTCAGGTCTTCATGAGGACAACTTAAAGAAGTTTCTCAGGACCTTTCAGTAAAAGCAAGCCTTCATTTTCTATCCACAACAATTATATCAACAATGTACCTCTTTGACAAAGTTGCTTCTTCACTGTATCACTTTCCCATTCTTTTCTACCTTGAATAATCTCCCAGATAAACTAACAGTACTCAAATCCTTTGTCCTACTCTTTGCTCTCAGGATAAATGGAGCCAAAAGACTTAGATTAATATCAAGTTCTGAATGGCATCTTAGAGCTATTACTGTCCAGATTTTCATAAACATAGGGACATTTGAATTATCAGGCTACAAATAAATTCTAAATGGAGGGGGCAAAAGCAAAAAGTAGAAAATTTTATGTTTGATTTTTAATCATTATTAATTGACTTTATTGATTATTAAAAATACTAACATTATAAAAGTGTGGATCTTTGTAAAACAATGTCATAATGTAAGAAATAAGTTGCATAGTCCTTTGGAGAATATTAAATCAAGTGTTCAGGTGCCATCTAATTTCTTGTTTAATCCAGAACTTTGGTGTGCATTATCTTGAGGAATAGGATTTTGAAGTCCAGACAGACTAACAGAAAACTGACCCAAATGTGTGTGTTTATATTTCTGCTTTTGTTGTAAAAATCAAAGTGTGATTGCTGGTTTAAAATGGTAAAACTAATAATGTTCATGGACTCTATTATAAATTTTCTAATTGTAGGGGAAGATTCCAATAAACATAGAATTAATTGATTTGCAAATCCTCAAAGAGCTACAGGATCAGGTAGTGGTATGTTCTGATTCAACAGCATCATAATGCAACATTTTATATGTGTGGCTACCGGATATTTTCATGAATGTTTGCTAGCTAGACAGCCAATACAGAGAAATATTAGGTAGGGTAATTACTCACAGTTGTGTTTAATAAAATGAGAGAAAATTATCAAATGACACTACTAATAATAATCCTATAGCAGGCTAAATAATTCAATGATAATTACAAGTATTAATCTAGCTTTATTCCCTGATTATGACTCTTCTCTCCTTTATCATAATGGGAGTAGCAGATTGTCTGCAATGAATTGTGAAAACCCAGCAGTGACTTTGGCAGTGAAGGCCTCCCATCAATTTTGATAGGTTAAAATGATTCTGGTTGGTCTTGAGCAAATGTGTCAATTTTTTTTTTTCTGTGTGTGTCATAAAAGAAAGAAGCAATAGTAAATTCTTGCTGTTATTCCATGGAGCCAATAAAATCATACTGCCAACAAGAGCCTGTTGACACCGTAAGTGTAGTTAACTGTCTTGAAATACTAGGCCTTGAAATAAAATTCCAATATTTCACATAACCTCTTTTTTTTTTTTAGAAAAAAACAAAACAAAACAACTATACTGCTTACATTTAGGGCCCTGCTGTTGTGTAACTATTTTTGAACATGTCTACTGTAAGTTAATATATATATATATATTTTTCTGTGCAATAAAGTCATTTAGAGATAAATTTGGATTGCAAATTATTTTGGAGGAGGCATGGTATTTGTGGCTAGTCTTACAAGTAAAAAGGACTAAACGAAAGAAGAAAAACATTTTTTATTACAGCATATTTACATCTGTTCAAAGTACTTATTTAATATAGTACTGACTAATGTATAATACTGTACACAAAGAAAGAAGTTAAATGAGTTATAATTTAGTCGAAGTATAGCTGGCCATTTTAAAACTTACCACTGAATCTTTCTGGTATGAAAAGGGATATCTGGCAATCTGGTCCAGTTCATTACATCAGGTCATTTGTATGTTCTTATTACCATTTTGATAGCATAGCACATTTTATAACCCAGACATTTTACAATGGAACTATGATGCACGTATTTTCAAAATTATAGACATACATGAAGCTATGAGGTCAAAAGAGATGAATGTCCGTAGTACCATATAGACTCAACAAATAAAAGTGTCCAAGGCTCTGAGTGAGATTTATGAAATTGTGTAAGATTAGGCCAACATGCGGTTTTGATATAAATAATCTGTTCTTAAATTAGAATTACAGTCGTTGAGTACAGTGTTGAAAATGGCAGATAGATTTTAGCTATCTTTGCTCACTAGGGAAAATGGAAAAATGTTTAGTCTGGTCAGATTTTCACTTAACTTCTGAAAAATCTTACGTTTGAGAGACCCCTTCTGAAATAAGAATCCTTAAAGACATAACCCCTTTGGCACAAGTTTTCAAGAAACTTGTTTGATGTTGTAGACAATTATATGGCACACGTACTGTTCTAGATGTTTCATGCCAATAATATGTAAGCCATACCAAGGCTACGTATACATATAGAGATGTTCTTCAGCTTAAAAGGGGGCTATGTACAGAGAAATACATAAAAAATTGAAAATGCATTTAATACCCCTAAACTATCAAATATCATAGCTTACCTTAAGCTTATTTAAACATACTCAGAACACTTACATTTGCCTGCATTTGGGCAAAATCATCTTAAGCAAAGCCTATTTTATAACAAAGTATCAAATATCACATGCAATTTATTAAATATTACACTAACAAAAGAAGAATGGTTATATATAGAATGGTTGTAAGAATATCAGGTGTTCACCCCTGTAATCTTCTAGCTGACTGGGAGCTATGGCTCACTGCCCCTGCCCAGCATCACAAGACGGCACCATACCACATGTCACTGGCCCTTTTTATAAAGACCCAAATTCAAAATTCAAAGTACAGTTTCTACTGAATCACTTTCACTTTCACATCATTGCCAAATATATCATAAGTTGAATCATTGTAAATCAGGAGCCATCTGATTTGAAAGTTAAATCACAGTCACCTATATACACACACACAAAAGGCCTTCATGTAGGGCCATCTATGTATCTCTAAACAACATAGCATGACATATCAACGGCAAAAAATGGAGGTGAAGGGGACAATTGCTTTGCGTCAGTACTCTGAGCAGTAACATACATGGCCTTACTCACCTAGCAGAACTCCAGAGCTAGCTGATAGCAAGAAATTTTGCAAATGTTTGCTGAACAGCTTAAACGCTATTATTTTAAAATTAGTGTGCATATCTGTTTTCTGAAGATATGTTAATTTATTATATTGACTTATTACAAAACCAAATAATTTCCTCTTATTTAAGTGGCAGGTAAATAGCATTCTTTTTAATTTAAGTCAAATGGCTTTTTAGGGAAAATATACTAAAAATTCTGAAACTTGTATTGCTTATGAATCTTTTATTGGAATCCTTATCAAGTTGTATTTTTCAAGTTTTTCCTAATAATCTTCAATGAATTGAAAATATTTTTTGGATTTTATTCAAGGCTATTAACACACAATTTCACTTTGTTAAATATAGTGCTAAACGTTCAACCAAAACGTTGTGTCTTTTTTTTTCCAACACCACATCCTCCATCTACTGACTGGATTCTCTCCCCAACTAGCACATATATACCATTGTCTACCTTTAGGATAAGTAAGGGTCATCTTTTGTCTTTATTCTATTCCTTGTATGCTTCTGAACTTGTTGAATTTTAATATAGTCACACCATAAGCATCACATATTTGATTCCCCTTTCAATAGTAAACAGTGCACAACCAGAGCATACCTTCAAAGCTATCAATAAACTTACTCTGATATATTATTTTTGTATTTTTGTAAATTAAAATAATTAAATTATAGAACAAGAGTTTCAGGTGGTAGGTGTTGTAAGTTTTACCCAAACTGACTTTTGTCAAACTGGTTTTTGTCATCGTATATGTCAAGTAGTTTTCTCAGGTTTATTTTTAGAATATCCTTGTATAATG
This sequence comes from Mustela lutreola, assembly GCF_030435805.1. Classification (NCBI taxonomy): domain Eukaryota; kingdom Metazoa; phylum Chordata; class Mammalia; order Carnivora; family Mustelidae; genus Mustela; species Mustela lutreola. Next base: position 118,016,950 of record NC_081299.1, on the reverse strand, counting down.
AATATTTACACTGATATCTAGTATAAACATCTTGCAATTTATTTTAGAAACATTAAGATATTGAAAATCAATCTATTTCTTTGATTCACTAAATACATTTTTGGCTTGTTTCCAGTACTTTCTTACTGGATAAAAAATGAATTTCAAGTAGTCTGAATTTCATTATTATATGGCACTTTCCCTTTGATGAATACAAAGACGATATTCTATATTAGCTATCTGAGAAGAATTCATTTTTTAAATTTTATTTATTTGTAAGAGAGTGAGAGAGAGCACAAGCAGGGGGAGCAGCAGGGTGAGGGAGAAGCAAACTCCCGGCTAAGCAGGGAATCTGTTGCAGAACTGAGTCCCAGGACCCTAAGATCACGACCTGAGCTAAAGGCTCAGGCGATTAACTGACTGAGCCACCCAGGTGTCCCAATCTGAGAAGAGTTCTGTATGTTATTCCTATTCATATGAAGTTTAAAGTCTAGGTAATTAACTTAATATTTTAGTGGCTATTACATAGATAGCACTAAGTTCCAGGCAGAGAGTAAGAAAGAAATATTAAATCAACAATATTCTATGCATTCTAAATGAAAATAATTAATCAATCATAATAAATCCTTCTATTTATGAAATATCAACTTATAAGCTTTCCTCCATATGAACATTGCCAAATACCAGAATAAAGGGTCATCTAATACAAATAAAGGATAGAATTAAAGAATTCTGGTAAGCCATTTAATTTTGAAAAATGGTGCTATATTGTTGCTGAGTTGTGGTTTTCAGTTACATAAGTGTAGAAGTAACATGAGTGTTATGTGAGATGAGAAATGGTATATAATTAAGATATTTTTAAAGGTACAGATAAATACAAATTTGTAAACATAGCATTATGGAGGAATAAAAACAAATGATAGCTACACACTCTAAAATGAATAAATCTTGGAAAGTTAATAGAGAAGTAAAACAAGGACAGTGCAAAAAGTATGGTACATTTTTATGAAGTTCAAACAAATTCTGTGAAACCGTAGATGGACTTAAGGATACTATTATGTATCAAATATTGTAAAAATTAAGCAAGGAAGTAGCAAACATGAAATAACCAAAGCATACAAACTTGGGTAGATACAATAGTTGTGATCATGTTCTACTTCATAAAGAGATGAGTTAATAGATAAATAAAAGTAACTAGACTTTTTAGAAGTTAATAAAACTTTACCTGTTATTTCTTAGCAATATAAAATATATGGTTTTCTAACAAAAACGCTTATCTTAAAAATATTTAAAAATAAATTTCAGGGTACTCATAAGGTTATATTTACTTTTCCCTGAAGGAAAAGCTGGTTGTTGTAGTTGTAGTTGTTTGTTTGTTTTAGTCTCCTCCTAGTTTTTATTATTATAATGTGGAATGAGGAATGTTAGATTGAAAAGTGAATTATTTTATAGACAAAAATCATTACTTGATTCACCTCCTGGTACAGCAGATGGAACTCCTGTAAATATGCCCTTTTGCCTTATGGAAGAGTAACAGTTATGCTTACTTCTGAAACATACTTGGTGGTTGCCCTAAATAGAGACACCATAGTAAACATTTTGAATATTTGCAATTATTTTTTATAGTCATAGGGCTCCAAAAGGCACTGCTGGTATCTTCGCAGGTATTTCAATAAAGCTAAAAGTTGCCTGACTGTTTAAAAATATTAACAAGGCACAAAACATGGCAGAAGTACTGTACTCAGATATTATTTTTTTCCATATGCTCCTGATTCCAGACATGAAAGTTATTTTTTAAAATTTTTGTTATAGAAGATTTTATTTATTTATTTGACAGAGATCACAAGTAGGCAGAGTCAGGCAGAGAGAGAGGAGGAATCAGGCTCCCTGTTGAGCTGAGAGCCCAATGCGGGACTTGATACAAGGATCCTTGGATCATGACCTGAGACGAAGGCAGAGGCTTTAACCCACTGAACCACCCTGCGCCCCCATGACAAGTTATTTTTGATAGATATATATACAATGTATTTTCCAGTTATAAGAAAAATGGTTCTGCTATTTTTAACCTTTTTTAAAAATTACATAATTTTTTTAAATTAAAATTTTATTTTTAATGTTTTACTTTTCTTTTCTTTTTTTAAAAGATTTTATTTATTTATTTGACAGACAGAGATCACAAGTAAACAGAGAGGCAGGCAGAGAGAGAGAGAGAGAGACAGGGAAGCAGGCTTCCTGCGCAGGAGGGAGCCCCATTCAGGGCTCGATCCCAGGACCCTGAGATCATGACCCGAGCCAAAGGCAGCAGCCCAAACCAATGAGCCACCCAGGCGCCCCAATGTTTTACTTTTCAATATACTACTTAGAATATAAAACCTATTCCAGTTGGTAAAAAGTTTACCGTTTAAAAAATGGTAATTTTCTCATTGTGTCTTCCCCTCTCATTGCTTTATTTTGAATAAAAAATTTCACAATAAGCATAACTGATGCTTTCCTTTTGAGAGTCCCTCTGTTGGTCATATTGCATATGAGCCATGACAATAAGTTTGACAAAATTTACTCATGTTTGTTGATATGTTTTATCATAACTAATTTTTCCTCCCTTATCTAGATTCCCCAGCTTTCAGACAGGTGGACACTTCAATAAACCATACCCAAGGGATATATCAAGTACTTCTTAGACATCTCTCAGATCCTTGAGGTCTCATTTTGCTTAATATTAACAAACTTATTTTAAAGTTTATATGGAGAGGCAAAGACTCACAATAGTCAACATACTGTTGAAGGAGAACAAAGACTGAGGACTGATTTCAAAGTTTACCATAACGATAGGGTGCCTGGGTGGCTCAGTGGGTTAAGCCTCTACCTTCGGCTCAGGTCAGAGAGCCTGCTTCTCCTCATCTCTCTCTCTGTCTGTCTCTCTGCCTATTTGTGATCTCTCTCTCTGTCAAATAAATAAATGAAATCTTTTTAAAAAAGTATACCATAACGATAATTGTAAGCAAGATTTTGTAATATCACAGAAAGACTAGATTAAAGGAACAGAATATATATTATCAATTATATTTTATATTTAATATAAAAGCAAAAGCAATACAACAGAGCAAAATACAATCTTTTAAACAAATGGTTCTGGAGTAATGGTGAAGCTAAATGTAAAAATATAAAATAAAAATAAAATAAAATAATAAAATAAATTAAATCCAGGCTGATATCATACACTCTTCACAAAAATTAACTCAGATTGGATTATAAACCTAAACATGAAAAATGTAGAAGGTAATATAGAAGAAAATTTAAATGACCTTGGTTTTGGAAATAAATTTAGCTACAAAACCACAAGCACTGAATTTAAAAATGTCTACTCTGTGAAACAATGCCAAGAGAATGAAAAGGCAAAGCACAGACTAAGAAAAAATTTTCAAAATACACATCTGGCAAAGGACTGTTAATCAAAAATACACAAAGACCCCTTAAAACTCAACAATGGGGGAAAAACCTGATTAAAAATGAGCCAAAGACATTAGCAGATACCTCACAAAAGAAAATATTACAGATGGCAAATAAGCATATAAAATGATGCTTCACATCATATGTCATCCGGAAAATGCAAATTAAAACAAAAAAGAGACACCAGTACATACCCAGAATCCAGAATACTGACAACAAACACGAAATGTTAGTGAGGATGTGGAGCAACAGGAATGTTCTTCCATGTCTATTGAGAATAAAGAATGGAAAACAACTTGGCAGTTTCTTACAAAACTAAACATATTCTTGCCAGATGATTCAGCAGTAGCAGTTCTTGGTATTTATCCAAAGAAGATGAAATCTATACCCACAAAGATGTCTATAGCAGTTTTATTCATAACTGACAAAAGCTTGGAAGCAACCAAGATATCCTTCCATAGGTGAAAGGTCAAATAAAGTGTAGTACATGCAAACAATGGAATATTATTTAATGCTAGAGAAATGAATTTCCACACCATGAAAAGATATGGATATAAGTATTTAATAAATATATGATTTTAGGCTTCTACCAGTCTATCAATAGTATTAGTATATTTTAACAGTGAATGCTCAGCATTCATGAATTTACCTAATAAAATATTTTGGGTTCAATATTTTAAATACTTCAACCTCTATGATTATATTCCTAATAATTTTGAATTGGGGTAAAAAAAACCTTAGTTTTTTGTAACTTGTTTCTTATTGCAAAAGAGCTCAATGCAATTTTAGAAAATAAAAATTTACAAAAAAAAGTTTAGTTTACTATTGCCAAATAATTTAAAACTTTATCTTATATTCAAAAACATATATTTTTCTAAATTGATTTATATGCTACTAAAACCAAAAACTTTTAGTTATATTAGATTTCATATCATGCAATCAATGCCAGAAAGCCATCTGGCGATGACTTGTCTTAAATAGAGTTAAGATGGGTGATTTTACAATGCAAGATGGAAACAAAGATAGTATAACAATTGAGTGTTACATAACTTTTCTGTTTTGATAATGTTACTAATCTACAAAAGGCTTTTATCGGTGACAGACTTGGGAATTTAACAAAACTTTTAAACTAGCATGTGCGACTCATTCCTAGAAAACAACACAATCAATAACACATTACTAAATTAAATCATGACTGTTTCTCCATTTGAATAAAAAAGGTACCAACCCCAATAAGTTTATTGAAAGGAAATGTTGAAATGCTATAATGCTCCTAAGGAATTAAATGATCCAGTCATGAATTACAAAAAAAGGATATAAATTACCAAAGTGTTTGTATAATTGTAATGTACAACTGCCCATTATCGTTCAATAGTGTCAGCCTGTACAAGAACTCTATAAAAGAACTCCACTTCTAAACCGTGGAAAATATGTTCCCTTTCCCCCTATATACAACTATTAAGCCATTCATTTAGCTTTTAAAATATCCACTTAATACAGGCTTTTTACTCATTGGAACAGGCAGCAGGGCTCTATTCTTATTGCTTACATCTGAAGGATAGACTTCTAGCGTAAGAGGTAAAGCCCATAAAGGAGCCCAATAATAATAAAAAAATACAGTTTAGTGAGCCCTTACATTCTGCCAGCTACCTTTCTGAGAATACTTCAATTAATAAAACATATAAAATACCTGACCACAAAGAGCTTACATTCTTTTGAAATATAATAGTGAAATAAACCAATAATAGAGGGGCACCTCGGTGGCTCAGTCCATTGAGTGACTGCCTTTGTCTTGGGTCATGATCCCAGGGTCCTGGGATGTAACTCCCCAGCAGGCTTTCTAGGCAGTGGGGTGTTTTCTTCTTCCTCTGCGCCCCCTCCCAATTCTCTCTCTCTCTGTCTCCAATAAGAAAATAAACCAGTAATAGAATAATGATTGATGGTTGATGGTGATAAGTGTTACAAAGAAATACAAGAAAGGTAAAAGCCATTTGAGAATGCTGGGAGGAAAGTTAATTTTATTTTGTGTTGGGTGGTTATATCTCATTTATGAGATGTTATTTGCACAAAGACCCAGGAAGTGAAGGAGGGTGTTATACACATATTAAAGGAAAAGATTGCTCTAGGCAGAGCAAGTAAGTATATAGACTTTGTGTGAACAGCTGGTCTGTTACTTTTGAGGAAAAGCAAGGAGGCCAATGAGGAGTTCATAGTGGTGGAGAGAGGAAGAACGTATTGATGCGTGACCTTCTAGTACATTGAAACGCCTTCAGTTTTTATTTAATATGAAAGGGGAAGATACCAAAAGACTTTCAACAGACGAATAAAATCATCTGACTTGATTTTTAAGTTAAGGTGCTGTACCAAAATAAATTTGCAGGGAGAAAGGAGTGCAGTATGTGTGGAAGTGGGGTTATCAATCAAGTCAATAATTGAGGAACATATGATGGTGTTTTTAGCATGCTGGGTGGTAATAGAAGTGGTGAGGTATGGTTTTTATTTTGTATATATTTGGATGGTGAATATTCTGGTGAACAGGATGGAGTATGTGCAGGACAGACAATATCAACATTTATTTTACCTGCACAAACAGAAGGGTGGAGTCTTCATTCCCTGATATGGAGAGAACTCTGAGTTCAAATGTTCTTTCTGATTAAATGGCATAGTGATGATGAGGATTTAGTCAGACAGTGAAAGAGAGCAATAAGCATAGTGTTAAGCGGTAAGACGTTATAATACATTTGAACATCAAAAAACGTTGTGTTGGATGATCTGTTTATGTGAGTAAATAATTAAATAAAGCTTCCTGGGGTTCTGATAGAGGTAAAGAAGACTACTATATGATCCAAAGGGGCACGTGCACCAAATGTTTATAGCAGCAATATCCACAATAGCCAAACTATGGAAAGAACCTAGATGTCCATCAACAAATGAATGGTATATATGATGGAATACTATGCAGCCATCAAAAGAAATGAAATCTTGCCATTTGCGATGACATGGATGGAACTAGATGGTATTATGCTTAGCAAAATAAGTCAACCAGAGAAAGACACTATCATATGATCTCCCTGATATGAGGAAATGGAGGTGCAATATGGGGGACAGGAAAAGAGTAAATGAAACAAGTTGGGATCGGGAGGGAGACAAACCATAAGAGACTCTTAATCTCACAAAACAAACTGAGAGTTGCCGGAGGGGTGGGGAGGGTAGGGAGAGGGTGGTGGGGTTATGAACATTGGGGAGGGTATGTGCTGTGGTGAGTGCTGTGAAGTGTGTAAACCTGGCGATTCACAGACCTGTACCCCTGGGGCTAATAATACATTATATGTTAATTAAAAAAAAAAAAGAAGAAGACTACTATAAATCAAATGCTATGGTTTTCAGCAAAGAGTGTGTAATCAGGCATATTTTATTAAAGTAACCAAGTAAAATGATGGTCGAAAATTGGAATAAGAGAAAACATAAAAATCAGAGATTTTAAAAAGAGATATGGGACAGTGTAGAGAAAATAGTCAATGATATTATAATAGTTTTATATGGTGACAGATGGTGGCTATAGTTGTAGTGATCATAGAATAATGTATGGAGATATTGAAAACCTGAAACCAATGTAACACTGAATATCAACTATACTCAAATAAAAGTATACTAAAAATAAAACATTTTAATTTGAAAAGATAAAAAGAGGGACAAAAATTTGAAAAGTGAATTTCAAAAAGAGTAAAGATGAGGCTAAGACATACTCTGAACCTTGAGGAAAACACCATTTTGAAAATTCTTCCCATTTTGAGAAAACTCAAATGAATCAATACCATAAAAGAACCCATTTTAACTGAGAGATGTAATGAATGCTCAGGAAATAATTTTATGACAGGATAATTCTTCCCTATGAAACAGCATACAGAAACCACCTGGGGAAACACCTGGAAGCAAAATAAACTATACTGAAAATAAGAATTAGGAAAAAGATAAATGATGAAAGATAAGAAAATTAGACCTGCGACAGAGACCTAGTGAAGAGAATTTTTAGCTTCTGGTTTAATATTTTTGAGGATAATCTAGAGTTCATAACTGCCTTGAGGCAGGCTGGTTGTAGGCAGTTTAGGCAGACCCGTAAGACAGGCCACTTTGGGCAGGTGGTGTTGGAGGAGGCCATTGGGCTGGATAAAGACAAATCCAACCATTTGACTAAAGTGTCTGTGAAGATGTTGAAGTCAGATGCAACAGAGAAAGACCTGTCAAACCTAATCTCAGAAATGGAGATGATGAAGATGATTGGAAAGCACAAGGGCACCATAAACCTGCTGGGTCCTGCACACAGGACGGTCCTTTGTACACTCTCATGGAATATGCCTCCAAAGACAACATACAGGAGTACCTGCAGGCCCAGAGGCCTCCTGACCTGCAGTACTGTTACAATATCAGCCACAATGCAGCAGAGCAACTCACCTCCAAGGACCTGGTATCCTGTGCCTATCAGGTAGCCTGAGGCATGGAGTACCTTGCCTCCAAGAAGTGCATACACCAAAACCTGGCCACCAGGGAAGTGTTGGTGACAAAGGACAACATGATGAAGATCTCAGACTTCAGCCTTGCCAGAGATATCACCACATCAGTTACTATAAAAAGACAGCCAACAGTGGAATGCCTATGAAGTGAATGGTCCCTAAGGCCATGTTTGACCAGATCTACATCCACCAGAGTGACTTCTGGTCTTTTGGGGTGATCCTGTGCAAAATCTTCACTCTGGAAGCCTCCCATATCCTGGAGTGCCTGTGGAGGTGGTTTTCAAGCTGCTGAAGGAGTCATTTGATGGATAAGCCAATAAGTGCACCAGAGAGTTCTACACAATAATGAGGGGTGGCTGGCATGTGGTACCTTCAAGCTGGTGGTAGGAGACCTGGATCATACTGTGGCCTTAACCTCCAACCAAGAGTACCCGGACCTTTCCTTGGCCCTGGAACAATACTGCCTATGCTTTCCCAACACCCAAAGCTCCACCTGCTCCTCAGAGAAGAATTCCACCTTCTCTCATGTGCCGTTGCCCAGGGAGGCCTATATGCCCTGAACCCAGCCCAGCTTGCCAATGGTGGACTCAAATGACTAGTATCCCTATTTCTCCTGTCCAGATTCCATCATAAGCTGTAACCCTTACCCCCCACCCTCCCTGCAAGACTCACTGCCTTCTCCTTTGTCCCTTTCCTACTGGCAGGAGCCAGCTGCCTACCTGGGGCCTTCACCCCTTGAAGTTCACCTCTCTTCCCCTTCCTCTTCCTCCTCCTTACAACCTGCTCATGAAAGAAAGGCCCAGAGAGGCAGTTACTTGCTCGTGGCTACTTCCTTCCCTCCCATATGTTGGACCAAGACCCCTCCCTGGCATCTGGTACTGCCTGGACGTCGAGGGAGTGGGAGATGAGGCATGCCAGTGAAAGCTGTCAGAGCTTTCCTGTTTTGGTTTTGTCTGCTTAGCATAACATGTAAGACTGAGTTCTGGTGGCAGGGACCTAGTCCTTGGGGCTATAGCACTAGCGAGGGGAGGTCAACTGCTCTGGGCCTTGGCTAAGAGCAACCCCTGCTCCAGAAATATGGTGCCAAGGGCTTATTAATATTGATACTAATTTGCTTTGCTGTCCAAAATACCTGGTATCAAAAGATGGGAAGGCAAAGACTGGAAGCAGTGTTGTGACCATGGGGTCCAGCCCCAAACTATGAAGAAAACACAAAGTGTATAAATCTGAGTAAGTATATATTTACACACCTTTGTAAATAGGTTGTTATCAAAGATTTAATCAATGGGTAATAGGCTCCTCGTGGCTGGGAAGCATCAGTTGCCATATATTAAAAACAAAGAAAAGAGGTGTCTGGGTGGCTTCCTCCATAAGTGTCCCTTCTTTTCAGGTCATGATCTCAGGGTCCTGGGATGGAGCCCCACATCAGGCTCTCTGCTCAGTGGGAAACCTGCTTCTCCTTTTCCCTCTGCCCTGCTTGTAGTTCCACTTCCTGTCTCTCTGTCTGTCAAATAAATAAAATATTTTTAAAAAAGAAAGAAAGAAATTGTTTTTAAAAGGTCTTTTTTTTTTTTTTTTAAATTTTCTAGGTGTGCCTGGATGACTCAGTTGTTTAAGCAGATGTTTGCCTTTGGCTGAGGTCATGATTATAGTGTACAGGGATCCAGCCCTGCATGGGACTACTTGCACCCCAAGGAGCTTGCTTCTTCCTCTCTCTTTGCATGTGATTACCCCTGCTTTTGCGCTAACTCTCTCTCTCTCTCTCTCTCGCTGTCAATAAACAAAATAAAATCTTTTACTAAATAAATAAATAAAATTCTAAACCTACTTTCAATTTAGGTGCCTTAACAAAAATTTGTACTGATTCATTAAAAAAAAGAGAAAATATAATTTAGAAAGATGCTTCCAGAGCTAAAAAGCTGTTTATTTTTTTTTCAGGATTAAATATAGAAGTGCTTTATAAAGTAAAGGAAAAAATATGCTATATTAACACTAATCACACTATAACTTTGGTGATTATATCAAGATAATGAAAAGTGATTTTAAAGCAAATTTCATTATCAGACATAAAGTTCAAGGCAAAATTACAGAAGAGTAAACGGATGAATTCATCAGGGAGTATAATAATTCTTGACTTTTAATACTTAATAACAGATTTGGGGATATATAGGGAAAAACTAAGAACAAAAATCATAACTTCTACCTTAGAAGAGAAATGGAAAAAAATTGCAACACCTTTATTTTAAGATTATATAGACAAATGGTCATCAAATTGGTAAGATATGTAAGACTTGAACAAAATTATCAACTAACTAGATATGCTTGATATTACAGAACACTCACAACAGCTGCAAACTACATATATCTTAAGCCATGATTTTCTTTGCAAAGGTCAACATTGATAATGTTCTAGTCATACCTCCGTGTACCAGGAAAGAAGTAGCATATTTCTTGAAAGACACAGCTATCAAAGCTCCATTGAGAAACCGTAAAGATGGAGAAGGGATTTGAAACTTATATATCTGATCATCGACATCTACTCTGATTATTAAAAAATGAATAAAAATAAAAAACTTTACTAATAACCACACAGAGTATCCAATTTTACATGTGAAGAAAATTATTGAAGAGACATGTCACCAAAAGGATATAAGCACATGACAAATTTCTCAATATTTAGACACTAAAGAAATACAAATTAAAATCATGAGACATGCTTACATATCTATTAGAATGGCTAAAATTATAAAGGCTAATTGTACTTCGTCTGAGCTAGATTGAGAAGCAACAAAAAAACCAAACTGTTGTTGACATATATCATGATACCACCACTTTGGAAAATAGTTTGAAATTTTTTTTAAATGCAAAATATGTTGCAATTACAGAAATAGCCATTTTAATTTTAGGCATTTAACCAAGAGATTACTATTCAACATCAAAATGAACTATTTACAATTGGAGATTCTCAAAGTAATGGTGCTGAGAAAAGAAAAGCCAGGCAATGAATAGTATATACTGTGTGATTCCATGACTATAAAAAAATCTAGAAAATACAAATTTATATATAGTCACAGTCATCAAATATATTGGTGTGATTTTAGTGCCTTCTTCTGTTGCCCATAGATTCCCACACTTGGATCTCCGAGCATTTGTTACACCATGTGAAAATATGAACTCTTTTTCTGTATTCTGTCTTACAAGAAAAAGAATCCTTGAAATTTTATGGACATTTGAACTCTCAGTTATTAGCAGAAATTCTATCACACAGTAAGTTTCCAAATATAAAAGCCAGAGTTTTACAATGACTTCTAAGCTTTTACATGATCTAGCCACTCATTTAACCTCTGTGACCTCTTTCCCTGCTACTCTTCAGTCCCTCACAGTGGCCTCCTTGCTATTCCTCAGATATGCCAGGCACAATCCAACCTTATGGCCTTCAAGATAGCCAATTCCTTTGTCTGGAGTGACCTTATTGCTGATAGTTCTGGGCAAATTCATCACCTTTCCATACCTTTGTTCAATTGTCAGCTTCATTGTAACTCCCCTGATCTTCCTATTAAAATTCTTAACTCCCCATCCCCTGCCTAGCAACCTTGAGTTTTTCACCCTGATCTAATTTTTCTTTTTCCCCATTGTACTCATCATTTTTGAATACACTATGCAATTTCTGTTAAGGTTTATAGCTTTTAATTGTCTCACCCTTTAAATAAAAGTTCTAGAAAGCAAAGTATTTCATTTACCAGTGTAGTCTGAAGTAATATCTGCCATATAATAGGTTCAGTAGACAATTGGTAAATTTCAGAAAAAATTAATGTTGAGAGTTCACTGAATTTCATAAGTCATTTCAATATTTTGTTCCAAAAAATAAACTATGTAAAACATACCTTAAATTTACTTTCAAAATATTTTATAGCATATAATGGACTATATACATAAGCGTTAAAGAAACAATCATATAAATAACAATTTCATACCTACTTAAAAATTACATAACACCACACTCCTAGATTCTCTCTGAATGCTCTAAAATAACGCTTCAAAGGAAATACATTTTTAAAAATAACAAATTTTTTGGCAAATAATTTAATAAAATAAAAGTTTCATTCATCTTTGTAGATCATAATAAATGTTTTTAATAAGCATGAAATTATAACTCTGAAGTGTGCTAAAATGAAACCACCTGCTAAGGGTGAGAGAACAAAAATAAACATCATTTTTCCAAATAAGAGGAATTTATTACCTTTGAATCAAAGCATGTGGATTTGTTCAAACTGGCAATAAAGGAATATGGATACACAAACCATAGAATGTCATATTTTAGATTTCTAAAAGACTTCAAAGTGCAGAGTATACATTTTTTAAATGCTACATAATGCTACATAATGACAAGATGACAGGGTGTGATAAATAGCATTTTAAAAGCTCTACTCATAATGGAACGGAAGGAGTCATTTCCCTATAATTTTATATATGTCATTAATTTACTATATCTGGATACAACATATTACCAAACAGATGTTCATCAAAGACTAAATCATTTTTAATGGAACATAATATTTTGAACCTACATCTATTAATCATTTTTTCGATCTAACATTTATAGTCTCGCTAAACAATTTATCAGTTGTAGACAAAATTAAAAAAAAATAGGATAAAAAGTCGTGTTTGGAAAAGTAGATTTTCTTTGAAATTTGCATTTAAATGAAAATATTTGCTGATATTTTTAAAACTTTAAATGTAATTTTATCTATATCTGACCTATCAGATGATATAAAATTTTTGCAGAAAATATGACTTATTTTTTTGATCTTGGTTGAAGGTATTAATAAAGAGCAACTGTTTGTATTATTTGTATTGTTATATCTTAGTTAATAAACATGAATAACTGGTATAAAATATGTTTTTTTAAAATTTTATTTTTTACTTGACAGAGATCACAGGAAGGCAGAGAGGCAGGCAGAGAGAGAAAAATGGAAGCAGGCTCCCTGCTGAGAAGAGAGCCCACTGTGGGACTCAATCCCAGGAACCTGGATTCATAACCTGAGCCAAAGGCAGAGATTTTAACCCACTGAGCCATCCAGGTGCTCTAAAATATGTTCTTTTTTATATAGAATTATAGTTCTTGCCAAAATATGGAACTAGCTGGAACTGAATGCCTCCTTCAAAGTCAGCTCTGGAGAAATTATGCAAGTGTAATATAGAACTATTTCGGATATGTACCAAAAACAAAGAAATGATGATAAATTCCTTAAAAAGACTGAAAGTTGCTCTTGACTGGTATGTTTCAAGCTCTATTCCTGGTTTAATTAAGCTACCAGGTTTCAATGTATTTTATTGTTGCTTAGAAATCCTAGCATACCCAGACTTTACAGAGATTTGATGATTCTACGAGGAGCTGAACTCATGGACCAAAATCACTATGCACATAGAAAGTACAATTACTTACCTAAAAAAGATGATGTGGTTAATTTTATATGGCAATCCAAGTGTTATTGGAACAGGAATTTTAAAAATAGCTTAAGGGCGCCTAGGTGGCCCAGTGGATTAAGCCATTGCCTTCAGCTCAGGTCATGATCTCAGGGTCCTGGGATAAAATCCTGCATCAGGCTCTCTGCTCAGCAGGGAGTCTGCTTCTCTCTCTCTCTCTCTCTCACTCTCTCTCTCTCTGCCTGCCCTCCATCTACTTGTGATCTCTCTCTGTCAAATAAATAAATAAATAAAATCTTAAAAAAAAGAATGACTGTACTTTTAAAAAATAGCTTAAAAGGGGCACCTGGGTGGCTCAGTGGGTTAAAAAGACATGTAGACCAGTGGATTAGAGTAGAGTGCCCAGATATGGACCATCAACTCTATGGTTAAAAAATCTTTGACAAAGCAGAGAAAATTAAACAGTGGAAAAAGGACAGCGTCTTCAATCAATGGTGCTGGAAAAATTGGACAGCTATGTATGGAAGAATGACACTCAACCATTCTCTTATACCATACATAAAGATAAATTCGAAATGGACAAACGACCTCAACGTGAGGCAGGAATCTATCAAAATCCCAGAGTAGAACATAGGCAGTAACCTCTTGGACACTGGCCCCAGCAAATTCTTTCAAGACATGTCCCCAAAGACAAAGGAAACAAAAGCAAAAATGAACTTTTGAGACTTCATCAAGATCAAAAGTTTCTGCACAGCAAAGGAAACAGTCAACAAAATGAAGAGACAACCCACAGAATGGGAGATTTTCACAAATGACATTACAGATAAAGGGCTGATATCCAAGATCTATAAAGAACTCCTCAAACTCAACACACACAAAACAGATAATCATGTCAAAAAATGGGCAGAAGACATGAACAGACACTTCTCCAAAGAAGACATACAAATGGCAAACAGATGCATGAGAAAATGTTCATCATCATTAGCCATCAGGGAGATTCAAATCAAAAGCACATTGGGATACCACCTTACACAGTTAGAAGGGCCAAAATTAAGAAGGCAATAAACAACAAGTGTTGGAGAGGATGTGGAGAATGGGGAACCCTCTTACACTATTGGTGAGAATGCCAGTTGGTGCAGCTACTTTGGGATACAGTGTGGAGACTCCTTAAGAAATTAAAATTAGAGCTACCCTATGACCCTGCAATTGCACTACTGAGTATTTACCCCTAAGATACAGATGCAGTGAAAAGAAAGGACATCTGTACCCTAATGTTTATAGCAGCAATGGCCACAGTCATTAATCTTTGGAAAGAACCAAGATGACCTTCAATGGATGAGCGGATAAAGAAGATATGATCCATTTTTACAATGGAGTATTATGCTTCCTTCTGAAAGGAAGGATACCCAAGTTTTGTATCAACATGCACGGGACTGGAGGAGATAATCCTGAGTGGAATAATTCAAGCAGAGATTGTCAATTTCCATATGGTTTCACTTAATTGTGGAGCATAAAGAATAACACAGAAGACACTGGGTGATCAAGAGGAGAAGTGAGTGGGGGGAAATTGGAGGGGGAGACAAACCATGAGAGACTATGAGAAACAAACTGAGAGTTTTTAGGGGAGGGGGCAGAGGGTTGGGTAAGCCTGTTAATGGGAGTTATGGAGGGCACATATTGCATGGAGCACTGGGTGTGGTGCATAAACAGTGAATTTTGGAACCCTGAAAAAAAATAAAAATGACAACAACTCCTTTTCCCAACATGTGGTAGGAATCCCCCAAATGATTGGAAGCAGCCTCCATTAGAGATCAATCCACTGCATGTTGAAGGTCCTCCCACTTCAAAAAGACCAGGAAATATCCAATCCCAAAACAAAGCAAGGGCCAGCTCCACCTCATGGAATACCACCTGCTCTCCCTTAGATAGTGTGCTGTTGCTTTAATAAACCTGCCTTCTGCTTTCACTTGGGCATTGATATCTAACTCTCACGTGCCAACAATAAAAACAATGATGGTTTACCGTTACAATTCATAGAAAAGGAGGTACAGGGAAATTGAATGAAAGGGAATAACAAAGTAGGTTCATAAGTCAATCTTCCTTGTAAAAAAATTAACCTGAAAGTGCGTTTCTGCCACCTCTCTCCTGTTTGATCTGATAAAGAATGACCAAGATACATGAATTATAGTTCGGGATTTTGAAAAGCATTATAGCTTTATACAAACACTTGAGCATTTATTTATTTATTTATTTATTGCTAACAAGATAGGTCGATTTGATATGCGGTTCTTGACAACCAACCTCAGAAGAAATTCCATCTTCATCAGAAGTCAGAAAGAACCACAAACCAAACCTCAAAACAGATTCAAAGAGAAAATACTCTTAAAAAAATTTCCCTTCCTGGGGCACCCGAGTGGCTCAGTGAGTTTGGCTCACTGGGCCTTTGCGTTCGGCTCAGGTCATGATCCTAGGGTCCTGGGATTGAGCCCCATGTCTGGCTCTCTGCTCAGCAGGGAGCCTGCTTCCACTTCTCTCTCTACCTGCTCTCTGCCTACTTGTGATCTCTGTCTGTCAAATAAATAAATAAAATCTTTTTAAAAAATTTCCCTTGGGCACCTGGGTTGCAGAGTGAGTTAAAGTCTCTGCCTCGGCTCAGGTCATGATTCCAGGGTCCTGGGATGGAGCCCCACATCAGGCTCACTCCACAGCAGGGAGCCTGTTTCTTCCTCTCTCTCTGCCTGCCTCTCTTCCTACTTGTGATCTCTATCAAATAAATAAATAAAATCTTTAAAAATAAAATTTCCCTTCCTATCAGAATCAGAACAAACCAATAACAAATTCCCCAGAAAGCTTCATCTAAAGGGTTGTACTTTCTTCAGACACCCAGCAGGACCTTCTTCTCTGGGCCTGGTATTTCTTCAATGGCCTATTCCAGAGAATAAGACACTAAACTCCTGAGCGCCAAGGGCCTCAGAACCACGAAAGAGATGATGAGGGGCACAAAGCACGCCTCTGGTCACCAAGAGGGTATGTAAACATTTGCTGCTTTTCTGCATTTTTCAAAGCTGAATTTTTAGCTGGTGGCCGCTCCTTTAGGATAAATTGCTGATACCATATAGTAAAAGCTATTATATGATCTTTTACGAACCATTTCCAATCTTTGCAATATCATGTGCCAGGACAGACACGGATTATTTAAAACCTTGAAGAGAGTGCTATTGCATTTAAATTGCCTGTAACCTTCGTGTAATAAATTTATGATTGATGATAGATTTGGTTAAAATATAACTGTTTTAAATGCTCATTTAAGTAAGTTGGTGCATAATCCCATTTCTATTAAAACATAGTGCAAGGACCAATGCCGCGCTTCCGAGAGAACCCCAAGCTCTTTTTCTAGAATGGCCATATGCGTATGTATCAGGTGTCCTCTTTTCACTCGCTTTGTGGAGCACCTACCATGGAGGTCATGTAATAACGAATAACCAAAAAACAAACAAAAAACCCAAACATCCAGGTCCAAGTGATTCGCGCGTGCCATCATGCAATGGCGGACCCTGCCTGGAGACTAGCAGACTGCTCAAAGAGATCGCGGGCAGGCATCTCAGCCCAGGCCTGTGCTGGGGAAGCTGGTTCCCGGCTTTGGGCACAATCAGGAAGCCAGCGAAGTGACCCGAGAGTGCAGCCGGGTTTAGGGCTGATGATCTTTTCGCAGCCAGGCAGCACCCGGACACCCGCTTGGGGAGCCAGGCTAGGAGGCTGCCCAGCGCTGGCGCTGGCCACGATCGCAGGCTCCCGGGGCTTCGCGGGCGCCTGTGCCCGGCCTGCGCCTCAGGACGGAGGGGGAGGGGTGCGGGGGCGGGGGCGGCCCGGAGAAGGGGCTTCGCTAATTGCGGAAGCGGGAAGTGAGCTCGTGGAGGAGGCCGCGCAGAGTCTGAGAGGAGGTGGAGGGGCTGGCAGAGGAGGGGCGCGCAGCGCCACGGTGCTGTGCTGCGGCCCAGTCGGGACTCAGGACCCCCTGCCTCGCCGCCCCTGCACTCCCGAGCTCCAGCCCAGCCCCTGAGGCCGCGCTGTCCTGCTCCCGGTGCCCGCTGCCCCTCCCCGCCCCATGGCTTCTCCGGAGGACCCTCTGTGAGCAGGTAAAGTGACACCGCGCCGCACCCTCACCTGGAGCAGAAAGCGCGGGCCGCGACCTCGCGGGGGTGTCGGTACCCAGCCGCCTGCGACCCCTGGGGCAGCGGGATCACCCCAGAGGACACGCCGCACCCGGGACCCCACGGGGTCGTGTCGGAGACCGAGCCATGCGAGGTGATCCCCGCCAGCGAGCGCAATAGCCCCCATCGTTTGGTACCCCACGCGCGGGTGCCGAGGACCCCCTTCCCTCATCCCGTGGCGTGGCCCCGCCACTTTTGTTCTGGACTTGGGATCCCAGGTGGAAACTAGTCCCTCAGACCTCCCTGGCAGCAAGGAGCACAGGGAGGGATTCTCGGTTTTTCAGCCCGCCATGGCTCTTCCTCTCTCCACATTCACATGCCTTCTCGCGTCCCTTTCCTCACCTCATTGTCACTATTATTAAATGGTTTTGTTCTGCATGTTGACCCGCAGAGCGGTTCCATGAATGAATATACAGGAAACTGAGTGGGAGCCCACCTGTGAGAGCCCACCTGTGGAGGCCTTTCATTAGAATGGTCTCTGGTTCTAGCCTCAGTTCAGAATAATGCGTGTACCTGAGGACCGAGTCCAGATGTTTCTTTCATCTCTGACTTGAGTTTGAAATCCTAACGTCACTATGACCTGGGAAGCCGAGGTCCACAGCATCTTCATCTGAAATTCCACTAGAGCTCCCATTTACCTAGTGCCCAGCCTGAGTCTGTTTTCCACTACTGTCAGGGTTCTAGAAGTTCATGAACTGCCCACCACTGACAGTAGGGGCATCTCTCTGTCCAGATTTTCCCTTTACATAAGGAGGTCAGTTACAGGAGATTAGGGCCCACTCTAACGACCTCACTGTAATGTGATTGCATATGTAAGGACTCTAGTTCCACATAAGGTCACGTTCTGTGGTACCAGAGATAAGGACAGCAGCAAGGTTTCTGGGGGTAATTCAGGTCAGCTCTTTTTTTTTTAATTTTTTATTTTTTTATAAACATATATTTTTATCCCCAGGGGTACAGGTCTGTGAATCACCAGGTTTACACACTTCACAGCACTCACCAAAGCACATACCCTCCCCAATGTCCATAATCCCACCCCCTTCCCCCAAAACCCCTCCCCCCAGCAACCCTCAGTTTGTTTTGTGAGATTAAGAGTCACTTATGGTTTGTCTCCCTCCCAATCCCATCTTGTTTCATTGATTCTTCTCCTACCCACTTAAGCCTCCATGTTGCATCACCACTTCCTCATATCAGGGAGATCATATGATAGTTGTCTTTCTCTGCTTGACTTATTTCGCTAAGCATATGCTCTACTTCCATCCATGTTGTTGAAAATGGCAAGATTTCATTTCTTTTGATGGCTGCATAGTATTCCATTGTGTATATATACCACATATTCTTGATCCATTCATCTGTTGATGGACATCTAGGTTCTTTCCATAGTTTCGCTATTGTGGACATTGCTGCTATAAACATTCGGGTGCATGTGCCCCTTTGGATCACTACATTTGTATCTTTAGGGTAAATACCCAATAGTGCAATTGCTGGGTCATAGGGCAGTTCTATTTTCAACATTTTGAGGAACCTCCATGCTGTTTTCCAGAGTGGCTGCACCAGCTTGCATTCCCACCAACAGTGTAGGAGGGTTCCCCTTTCTCCGCATCCTCGCCAGCATCTGTCATTTCCTGACTTGTTGATTTTAGCCATTCTGACTGGTGTGAGGTGATATCTCATTGTGGTTTTGATTTGTATTTCCCTGATGCCGAGTGATATGGAGCACTTTTTCATGTGTCTGTTGGCCATCTGGATGTCTTCTTTGCAGAAATGTCTGTTCATGTCCTCTGCCCATTTCTTGATTGGATTATTTGTTCTTTGGGTGTTGAGTTTGCTAAGTTCTTTATAGATTCTGGACACTAGTCCTTTATCTGATATGTCGTTTGCAAATATCTTCTCCCATTCTGTCAGTTGTCTTTTGATTTTGTTAACTGTTTCATTTGCTGTGCAAAAGCTTTTGATCTTGATGAAATCCCAATAGTTCATTTTTTCCCTTGCTTCCCTTGCCTTTGGTGTTGTTCCTAGGAAGATGTTGCTGCGGCAGAGGTCGAAGAGGTTGCTGCCCGTGTTCTCCTCAAGGATTTTGATGGATTCCTTTCGCACATTGAGGTCTTTCATCCATTTTGAGTCTATTTTTGTGTGTGGTGCAAGGAAATGGTCCAATTTTATTTTTCTGCATGTGGCTGTCCAATTTTCCCAGCACCATTTATTGAAGAGGCTGTCTTTTTTCCATTGGACATTCTTTCCTGCTTTGTCGAAGTTTAGTTGACCATAGATTTGAAGGTCTATTTCTGGGCTCTCTATTCTGTTCCATTGATCTATGTGTCTGTTTTTGTGCCAGTACCATGCTGTCTGGATGATGACAGCTTTGTAATAGAGCTTGAAGTCCGGAATTGTGATGCCACCAACGTTGGCTTTCTTTTTCAATATCCCTTTGGCTATTCGAGGTCTTTTCTGGTTCCATATAAATTTTAGCATTATTTGTTCCATTTCTTTGAAAAAGATGGATGGTACTTTGATAGGAATTTCATTAAATGTGTCGATTGCTTTACGTAGCATAGACATTTTCACAATATTTATTCTTCCAATCCAGGAGCATGGAACATTTTTCCATTTCTTTGTATCTTCCTCAATTTCTTTCATGAGTACTTTATAGTTTTCTGAGTATAGATTCTGTGTCTCTTTGGTTAGGTTTATTCCTAGGTATCTTATGGTTTTGGATGAAATTGTAAATGGGATTGACTCCTTAATATCTCTTTCTTCTGTCTTGCTGTTGGTGTAGAGAAATGCAACTGATTTCTGTGCATTGATTTTATTTCATGACACTTTACTGAATTCCTGTATAAGTTCTAGCAGTTTTGGAGTGGAGTCTTTTGGGTTTTCCACATATAGTATCATATCATCTGCGAAGAGTGATAATTTGACTTCTTCTTTGCCGATTTGGATGCCTTTAATTTCCTTTTGTTGTCTGATTGCTGAGGCTAGGACCTCTAGTACTATGTTGAATAGCAGTGGTGATAATGGACATCCCTGCCGTGTTCCTGACCTTAGCGGAAAAGCTTTCAGTTTTTCTCCATTGAGAATGGTATTTGCGGTGGGTTTTTCATAGATGACTTTGATGATATTGAGGTATGTGCCCTCTATCCCTACACTTTGAAGAGTTTTGATCAGGAAGGGATGTTGTACTTTGTCAAATGCTTTTTCAGCATCTATGGAGAGTATCATATGGTTCTTGTTCTTTCTTTTATTGATGTGTTGTATCACATTGACTGATTTGAGGATGTTGAACCAAACTTGAAGCCCTGGAATAAATCCCACTTGGTCGTGGTGAATAATCTTTTTAATGTACTGTTGAATCCTATTGGATAGTATTTTGTTGAGTATTTTTGCATCTGTGTTCATCAAGGATATCGGTCTATAGCTCTCTTTTTTGGTGGGATCCTTGTCTGGTTTTGGGATCAAGGTGATGCTGGCCTCATAAAATGAGTTTGGAAGTTTTCCTTCCATTTCTATTTTTTGGAACAGTTTCAGGAGAATAAGAATTAGTTCTTCTTTAAATGTTTGGTAGAATTCCCCCGGGAAGCCGTCTGGCCCTGGGCTTTTGTTTGTTTGGAGATTTTTAATGAGTGTTTCAATCTCCTTACTGGTTATGGGTCTGTTCATGCTTTCTATTTCTTCCTGGTTCAGTTGTGGTAGTTTATATGTTTCTAGGAATGCATCCATTTCTTCCAGATTGTCAAATTTATTGCCGTAGAGTTGCTCATAGTATGTTCTTATAATAGTTTGTATTTCTTTGGTGTTAGTTGTGATCTCTCCTCTTTCATTCATGATTTTATTTATTTGGGTCCTTTCTCTTTTCTTTTTGATAAATCAGGCCAGGGGTTTATCAATTTTATTAATTCTTTCAAAGAACCAGCCCCTACTTTCGTTGATTTGTTCTATTGTTTTTTTTTGTTTTCTATTTCATTGATTTCTGCTCTGATCTTTATGATTTCTTTCTCCTGCTGGGCTTAGGGTTTCTTTCTTGTTCTTTCTCCAGCTCCTTTAGGTGTAGGGTTAGGTTGTGTACCTGAGACCTTTCTTGTTTCTTGAGAAAGGCTAGTACCGCTATATATTTTCCTCTCAGGACTGCCTTTGTTGTGTCCCACAGATTTTGAACCGTTGTATTTTCATTATCATTTGTTTCCATGATTTTTTTCAATTCTTCTTTAATTTCCCGGTTGACCCATTCATTCTTTAGAAGGATACTGTTTAGTCTCCATGTATTTGGGTTCTTTCCAAACTTCCTTTTGTGGTTGAGTTCTAGCTTTAGAGCATTGTGGTCTGAAAATATGCAGGGAATGATCCCAATCTTTTGATACCGGTTGAGTCCTGATTTAGGACCGAGGATGTGATCTATTCTGGAGAATGTTCCATGTGCACTAGAGAAGAATGTGTATTCTGTTGCTTTGGGATGAAATATTCTGAATATATCTGTGATGTCCATCTAGTCCAGTGTGTCGTGTAAGGCCTTTATTTCCTTGCTGATCTTTTCCTTGGATTACCTGTCCATTTCAGTGAGGGGAGTGTTAAAATCCCCTACTATTATTGTATTATTGTTGATGTGTTTCTTTGATTTTGTTATTAATTGGTTTATATAGTTGGCTGCTCCCACGTTGGGGGCATAGATATTTAAAATTGTTAAATCTTCTTGTTGGACAGACCCTTTGAGTATGATATAGTGTCCTTCCTCATCTTTTATTATAATTTTTGGCTTAAAATCTAATTGATCTGATATAAGGATTGCCACTCCTGCTTTCTTCTGATGTCCATTAGCATGGTAAATTCTTTTCCACTCCCTCACTTTAAATCTGGAGGTGTCTTCGGGCTTAAAATGAGTTTCTTGGAGGCAACATATAGATGGGTTTTGTTTTTTTATCCATTCTGATACCCTGTGTCTTTTGACAGGGGCATTTAGCCCATTCACATTCAGGGTAACTATTGAGAGATATGAATTTAGGGCCATTGTATTGCCTGTAAGGTGACTGTTACTGTATATGGTCTCTGTTTCTTTCTGATCTACCACTTGTAGGCTCTCTCTTTGCTTAGAGGACCCCTTTCAAGATTTCCTGTAAAGCTGGTTTGGTGTTTGCAAATTCTTTCAGTTTTTGTTTGTCCTGGAAGCTTTTAATCTCTCCTTCTATTTTCAATGATAGCCTAGCTGGATATAGTATTCTTGGCTGCATGTTTTTCTCGTTTAGTGCTCTGAAAATATCATGCCAGCTCTTTCTGGCCTGCCAGGTCTCTGTGGATAAGTCAGCTGCCAATCTAAGATTTTTACCATTGTATGTTACAGACTTCTTTTCCCGGGCTGCTTTCAGGATTTTCTCTTTGTCACTGAGACTTGTAAATTTTACTATTAGGTGACGGGGTGTGGGCCTATTCTTATTGATTTTGAGGGGCGTTCTCTGGATCTCCTGAATTTTGATGCTCGTTCCCTTTGCCATATTGGGGAAATTCTCCCCGATAATTCTCTCCAGTATATCTTCTGCTCCCCTCTCTCTTTCTTCTTCTTCTGGAATCCCAATTATTCTAATGTTGTTTCGTCTTATGGTGTCACTTATCTCTCGAATTCTCCCCTCGTGGTGCAGTAGCTGTTTGTCCCTCTTTTGCTCAGCTTCTTTATTCTCTGTCATTTCGTCTTCTATATCACTAATTCTTTCTTCTGCCTCATTTATCCTAGCAGTGAGAGCCTCCATTTTTGATTGCACCACATTAATAGCTTTTTTTATTTCAACTTGGTTAGATTTTAGTTCTTTTATTTCTCCAGAAAGGGCTTTTATATCTCTCGAGAGGGTTTCTCTCATATCTTCCATGCCTTTTTTGAGCCCGGCTAGAACCTTGAGAATTGTCATTCTGAACTCTAGATCTGACATATTACCAATGTCTGTATTGATTAGGTCCCTAGCCTTTGGTACTGCCTTTTGTTCTTTTTTTTGTGTTGAATTTTTCCGTCTTGTAATTTTGTCCAGATAAGAGTATATGAAGGGGCAAGTAAAATACTAAAAGGGTGGCAACAACCCCAGGAAAATATGCTTTAACCAAATTAGAAGAGATCCAAAATCGTGAGGGGGGAGAAAGGGGATAAAAAAAGGTTCAAAAAGGAAGAAAGATAGAAAAAAAAAAGAAAAAAATTAAAAATAAGAAAAACCTAAGAAAAATATAAAAAAGAAAAAATATATATATTAGATAAACTAGTAAAAAATCGTTAAAAAAGAAAACGGTAACATTTTTAAAAAAAATTTACCCAAAGGCGAGAAAAAAAAAACAAAAAATGAAAAAGAAAAAAATTTAATTAACTGCAAGACTAAAAAAAATCACAGGGAAAAAGCCATGAGTTCCGTGCTTGGCTTTCTCCTCCTCTGGAATTCTGCTGCTCTCCTTGGTAGGTGAACTTGGTCTCCCCTGGATTTCTTGTTGATCTTCTGGGGGAGGGGCCTGTTGTAGTGATTCTCAAGTGTCTGCCCCAGGCGGAATTACACCGCCCTTACCCAGGGCCAGGGTGAGTAATTCGCTTGGGTTTGCTTTTAGGAGCTTTTGTTCCCTGAGCGCTTTCCGTAGAGTTTCGGAGGACGGGAATACAAATGGCAGCCTCCTGGTCTCCGGCCCGGAGGAGCCAAGAGCCCAGGGCCGCACTCCTCAGTGCGCCCTCAGAGAACAGTGCCCAGTTACTCCCGTCTGCCTGACCTCCGGCCGCGCTCTGAGCTCACTGAGCCTACGACCGGTTCAAAGTAACACCAAGCTGCGAGCTTACTGTCGGCTCTGTCTCTGCAGCCGGCTTTCCCGTTCCAATACCCGCAAGCTCTGCGACACTCAGACACCCCCGATCCTTCTGTGACCCTGCGGGACCTGAGGCCACACTGAACTCGTGTGGGCTTT
Source organism: Mustela lutreola (assembly GCF_030435805.1). Lineage (NCBI taxonomy): Eukaryota > Metazoa > Chordata > Mammalia > Carnivora > Mustelidae > Mustela > Mustela lutreola. The sequence continues at coordinate 117,992,463 of NC_081299.1, read as the reverse complement.
TCCCCGGGTAGCCTCTGGAGCGATGTCCCTCAGCGGAACAGACTTTTAAAAGTCCTGATTTTTTGCGCGGTTTCTCCGCCGCAATCCGGGAGCCGGCCCCTCCCCCCGGGGTCTATCTTCCTGTCGCTTTGGATTCACTTCTCCGCCGGTCCTACCTTTCAGAAAGTGGTTGTTTTTCTGTTTCCAGAATTGCTGTTCTTTTTCTCTTCGATCTACAGATGGATTTTCAGGTGTTTGCAATCTTTAGATAAGCTATCTAGCTGATCTCCGGCTAGCTGAAGTAGTCTCAGCCAGCTACTTCTCCGCCATCTTCATATCTGCTAATTTTTAATCAACGTGGATATGCTGCATCAAATAGTTCCTTCTTCTTCAAATATAAATATATAAATATATTGATCAAGTCACACGCAAGTCTTAGGAGAATGTCATACCTTTAGTAGCAAACTTGAAATCTTGGCCATTGGTTATGATTTTTGTTTTGGTTTGATTGGGTTCGGTTTTTGTAATTTTAAAAATCCCCCCAGCCCTTGGCTCTGTCTGACCTGATTGCTTTCAGCTGTTTCTGCATCAAAGTTGTCCCAGCAGCGAAAACTCTCATTGTTTACAGTGGCGCCCCCTTCTGAACACTTTGTTAATAAAAAGCTTTTTCTTTTTTTTTTTTTTTTTTTTGGCTATGGTAAAAATGGAACAACAGTGAGGTATTTCAAAGAGGTGAACCACAGATAAATTTCTCTAAGGGTGGGGTGAGGGTTACTCAAAAAGGAACTTGACAAGGCTTTTAAAGATATCGACAATCATTATAACATAACGTGACTGATTGTTACCGTGCTCTTAACTGGACAAACACTTGTTGGCTTCCAAGATAGACTAACAGTGTTGAGATGGTTCTAGCGGCCTTCTAGCACAGGGTCTCATGAGGCAGGGATTCTAGCTACTGGCTGTGAAAGGCATGAGGCCTGTTAGTGATTCTATTTTTTCCTCTACAGAATGGGTCTTTCTACATTCCAGGTCCTTTCTACCTCAATAAATAATGCGGCGAATCTCTCAGTGAGTTGTACTTTTGGTTTAAAGAGCCAACTGTCTCTTAAAAAGGAATTTTGTTTAAATTCCTTTAAAAAAAAAAAAGTCCTTTCAAAAAAATCTTTTATTTTTTATTTTTTATTTTTTAATCCCATAGGTTTACTCTGATGCTGGAACTTTGTCATTTTGACCTTCTCTACTGATTAAAATATTCTTCATCATCAGCACCTACTGCTCTCCTCTCCTGGTGGTCTCCCGGGAAGGGGTTTTCTCTAGCTCTTCTAGCAGGAGATGGGCACTTCCCCTCTACCCCTGTTGCCGGACCAACCTTACCTATCCTGCAGGGTCAGGTCGGCCTGGCTTTTATCTGTTGTTCTCTTCTGAGTGGTTAGCTTTTCATAGATACCGTGCTTTGCTTTTGTCAGGATTTACCCTGGACTGTCAAAACCCTATTCTTGTGCCAGTGAAGCCTAAGAAACAGTCCTGATGAGAGAACCAGGAACTCGAACAGATCATATTTATCCTGAATGTTCCATCCAAAATGGAAAATACATTTCTGAGGAGCCTCAAGATCTCTGAGAAGGGAATTTCACCAACTCTGTCATGTAGGGGCATCAATTCCGATTCTGTGTCAATTTTCCTACTTTCCCAGCTAATAATTCTCTACCTCAGAAAGCCCACTCTCAACCGTTTCCTCTCACAAAGGCAGTTGCTCTTAGAGTCTGCACATGGCACTTGGGGCCTGCTGGTCGTTGGCTACTGCCCTCTGTACCTTGGGTCTAACAGCTGCGGGGCATCAAGATGAGAATGTCTCTTGTTCTAAGACTTAATATAGTTGGGTGCACATGGTAAGCAATAATCACTTATTTTGTTGATCCAAGTGTTCGACCTTTCTTAATTATTCTAGTACCACAGTTTACTTGTTTTAAGATTTGTCCTCCCCCCCTCATTATAATATCTCTTAAGGTGGCACTCACCTTGCACTTGAGGACATATCCTAGTTTAACTGACAGCATTTCTCTTTCTTAGTCGAACATAAACTATAGTGCATCTTACCCTTGATGAAAGCTAGGATGCAATTAAATACTCTATTATGGTTACGATTCTGATATTTGAAATCCTCTGGTAGCTCCCTGTGCCCCCACAGTGTAGTACCTCACCTCCTCGGCATAGTATACAAACCATCTCACCCCAGTGTTAACCCCGGGGCTCAGCCTCCATCCCCAGGTGATGCTGCCAGATCAGCTGTCGGTTGACATGAACTTGCTGTAGTTTCCCGAATGCACTGTGCTGCCTCCTGGCACTTTGAAACTTGACACACTCATCCTCATTCTTCGCTTTGTCCTTGTCTATCACCTCCCCTGAAAACCTGTTCCTAAGTGGCTTTTCCCAGCTCCAACCTACCCTTGGCAGTCTTTTCTCTCCCTGTGGTAAAGACTGTCACACTGCACCATGGACATGCCGGTTGTCCCCCTGAGAAGAGAAAAGGGACAGTGAGGGCCCCCCAGCATTTGCAGCTCTAGTGCAGAGCCCCATGCCTGGCTTGTAGGAAATGCCAGATCATGAAGACAAACGGAGATCATCGTCTGGCTAAAACCAGCTCTTCTTTGCCTACCGCAGGAGCTGGATCATTAAAGAGCAGCCAGTTATTATTGCTGTTTTTCTAGGGATTTTTTCCCCATATATTTCCCAGGTCTTTACTCTTTTTATAGCACTTTAATTCAGGCTTCAACTACTTCCTTGTCTGATCAAGTGAAATCATTTTCCTTCCCATACCCTCGATGTATTTCACACCTAGTAATTCTTTTTTTAAAGATCTTATTTACCCATTTGACAGATCACATGTAGCTAGAGAGGCAGGCAGATAGAGAGGGGGATGCAGGCTCCCCGCTGAGCAGAGAGCCTGATGTGGGGCTCCATCCCAGGACCCTGAAATTATGAGCTGAGCCGAAGGCAGAGGCCTAAACCACTGAGCCACCCAGGAGCCCCATATCTGGTCATTTTTAATCAACATGGATTTGCTGCATCAAATAGTTCCTTCTTCTTCAAATATAAATATATAAATATATTGATCAAGTCACACGCATGTGTTAGGAGAATGTCATACCTTTAGTAGCAAACTAGAAATCTTGGCCATTGGTTATGATTTTTGTTTTGGTTTGATTGGGTTCGGTTTTTGTAATTTTAAAATCCCTCCAGCCCTTGGCTCTGTCTGACCTGATTGCTTTCAGCTGTTTCTGCAACAAAGTTGTCCCAGCAGCAAAAACTCTCATTGTTTACAGTGGCGCCCCCTTCTGAACACTTTGTTAATAAAAAGCTTTTTCTTTTTTTTTTTTTGGCTATGGTAAATGTGGAACAGTGAGGTATTTCAAAGAGGTGAACCACAGATAAATTTCTCTAAGGGTGGGGTGAGGGTTACTCAAAAAGGAACTTGACAAGGCTTTTAAAGATATCGACAATCATTATAACATAACGTGACTGATTGTTACCATGCTCTTAACTGGGCAAACACTTGTTGGCTTCCAAGATAGACTAACATAGTTGAGATGGTTCTAGCGGCCTTCTAGCACAGGGTCTCATGAGGCAGGGATTCTAGCCACTGGCTGTGCATGGCATGAGGCCTGTTAGTGATTCTATTTTTTCCTCTGCTGAATGGGCCTTTCTACATTCCATGTCCTTTCTACCCCAGTAAATAATGCGACGATTCTCTCAGTGAGTTGTACTTTTGGTTTAAGCAGCCAACTGTCTCTAAAAAAGGACTTTTGTTTAAAGTCCTTTAAAAAAAAAGTCCTTTCAAAATAAATTTTTTTTTATCTTTTATTTTTTAATCCCATATATTTACTCTGATCGTGGAACTTTGTCATTTTGACCTTCTCTGCTGATTAAAATATTCTCTCTAAAATGTTAGTTATTTGCAGGTACTTGCACTGTAGACATTCTTTACATATTTTTTAAAAAATCCATTCACGATTCTTAGTGAAAATCCCGGGAATCTGAAAGACTACCATTTGCTATTCATCGAACAGTTACTGTCTCCACTAAGTGACAGGGTTTCAGAGAACGTGAGTTCACAGAGATGTAACCTTTTTTCCACTTTCTGCTACCATGTTTATTTCTATGTTATTCAGAGGAGCCTTCTTTGTAGAAACACATTATCCAATCTTTTATAAAGCTGAATTTAAATTCTGTCCCTTCATTCCCCACAAAGCTTAAAAAGCCAAGCAAATTTTGTTCCATTTTTTAAAAGCCCATAGATGGCATTTTTTTAATGTTGCATTTTTGAGTTTTCATCACTCTTTATGTTACTTCTACTTCACAGATAAACAATTGCTAATGACAATGTGAACTTCCTACAAATGTGCAATCAAAATCCCTAGGTACACATTACTGAAGTTCTTCGTTCCCTTTAAACATTATTTCTCTCTTGATATGCATTCTTGTTTTATATTATATTGCATTATAAAGTTTTTTTTAACAGACTGCATTTTTTAGAGTAGTTTGGGGATCAAAGTAAAATTCCCTTTCCCCACATACACACAGCCTTCCCCATTATCCACATCCTGTACCATGGTGATAATTTTTCACGCTCACTGACCCTACACTGACACCTCATTATCACCCCAAAGTCCACAGTTTACATTAGAGTTCACTCTTGGTGGGGCACCAGGGTGGCTCAGTGGGTTAAGGCTTCTGCCTTCGGCTCAGGTCATAATCTCGCGGTCCTGGGATCGAGCCCCAGACCACACTCTCTGCTTGGCAGGGAGCCTGCTTTCCCCCAACCCCTGCTTTCCCCGCCTGCCTCTCTGCCTGCTTTGATGCCTGTCAAATAAATAAATAAAATCTTAAAAAAACCTTTTCTCATAGAGTTCACTCTTGGTATAGTATCTTATGCATTTTGACAACTGTGTAGCGATATATATCTAAAATATCATACATGTCATACAGAACAGTTTCACTGGCCTAAAAATCCTCTGTGCTCTGCCTGTTCATCCTGCTCCTCTCCTAACTGCTACAAACCGCTGACCTTTATACCATTTGCATAGTTCTGCCTTTTCTAGAAGGTCATATAGTTGGAACCTTGCAACATGAAGCTTTTTCAAATTGACTTCTTTCACTGATTATGACGGATTTTAAGTTTGTTCCATGTCTTTTCATTGCTTGATAGCCATTTCTCTTTATCGCTGAATCATATCCCATTGTTTCAATGGACCACAGTTTATCTATCCATTCTCCTCCTGAAGGACATCTTGGTTACTTCCAACTCTTGGCACGTATGGGTAAAGCTGTTACAAACACAGGTTTATATGCAGGATTCTGTGTACACAAAGTTTTCGTTCTTTTGGGTGAGTACCAAGGAGCACGATTGCTGGATCATATGGTAAGAACATGTTTAGTTTTGTAAGAAACTGCCCAACTGTCTTCCAAAGTGGTAGCACCATTTTGGTGTTAACACCAGAATGAATGAGAGTTTCTCTTGTTCCTCATTGTCAAAAGCATTTTATGTTGTCAGTATTTTGGATTTTAGCCATTCTAATAGATGTGTAGTGATATATCATTGTTTTATTTATTTATTTATTTAAAAAAATATTTTATTTATTTATTTGACAGAGAGAGATCACAGGAAGATGGAGAGGCAGTCAGAGAGAGAGAAAAAGGGAAGCAGGCTCCTGCTGAGCAGAGAGCCCAATGTGGAACTCGATCCCAGGACCCTGAGATCATGACCTGAGACAAAGGTAGCGGCTTAATCCACTGAGCCATCCAGGTGCCCCTCATTGTTCTTTTAATCTACAATTCCTTAATTAGACATGCTGTGGATCATCACAGCATCTTTTCATATCATTATTGCCATCTCAGTATCTTCTTAAGTGAGGTGTCTGTTCCAGTCCTTGCCAATTTTTCAATCAAGTCATTCATTTTCTTGTGTTTGAGTTAATAAATGAATAAATAATAATAATAAATAATAAATGAATGAATGAATTTATTATATATATTATATATGTTATATATTATATATATATTATATATTAAATAATAATTTATTAAAAATAAATTTACTAATGAGGCCAAGAATTCAGAATCACAAATACTTCAGAACTAATAATAACGGCCTTCACTTGATGTTATTCTATAAGATAAATCCTACGATCAAGTTTCAATTTTAAATTCTTACAATTTTAAATTCTTAAATCCTTATGAAGAAGCATCATTTGGAGGGAGCAGTTTTCATAATTTAGCATCCATCAGCCTTTTTTAAAAGATTTTATTTATTTATTGGACATAGAGAGAGAGAGAGATCACAAGTAAGCAGAGAGGCAGGCAAGCAGGGAGGGAAGCAGGCTTCCTTTTGAGCAGAGCCCGATGTGGGGCTGGATCCCAGGACCCAGAGACCATGACTTGAGATGAAGGCAGAGGCTTAAGCCACCACGCACGTGATGAGAGAGCCCCTCAGGTGCCCCTCATCCATCAGTCTTAAATGTTTGGAGGAAAATGTGTGGATTAATAATGCCTTAGGGAGCTGATCTCTCTAAAGAATTTTCAAGCCTTTACCCCTTCAAGGTTTTTGTACAGTTCTGATAGCCTCTAATCATCCAGCTGATTTCTACAGTGGCAGGCCTATTAAAACCTGTCCTCAAACCAGGAATAGAGCTTGAAACATACCAGTCAAGAGCAACTTTGAGTCTTTTAAGGAATTTATCATCATTTCTTTGTTTTTGGTTCATATCCAAAATAGTTCCATATTACACTTGCATAATTTCTCCAGAGCTGACTTTGAAGGAGGCATTCAGTTCCAGCTAGTTCCATATTTTGGCAAGAACTATAATTCTATATATTTAAAAAAAAACATATATTAGGGTTCCTGGGTGGCTCAGTGGGTTAAAATCTCTGCCTTCGGCTCAGGTTATGAATCCAGGTTCCTGGGACTGAGTCCACCAGTGGGCTCTCTTCTCAGCAGGGAGCCTGCTTCCATTTTTCTCTCTCTGCCTGCCTCTCTGCCTTCCTGTGATCTCTGTCAAGTAAATAAATAAAATTTTAAAAAAACATATTTTATACCAGTTATTCATGTTTATTAACTAAGATATCACAATACAAATAATACAAACAGTTGCTCTTTATTAATACCTTCAACCAAAATCAAAAAAATATGTCATATTTTCTCCAAAAATTTTATATCATCTGATAGGTCAGATATATAAAAAATTACATTTAAATTTTTAAAACTATCAGCAAATATTTTCATTTAAATGTAAATTTCAAAGAAAATCTACTTTTCCAAACACGACTTTTTATCCTATTTTTTTATTAATTTTGTCGACAACTGATAAAATGTTTAGCGAGACTATAAATGTTAGATCGAAAAATATGATTAATAGATGTAGGTTCAAATTATTATGTTCCATTAAAAATGATTTAGTCTTTGATGAACATCTGTTTGGTAATATGTTGTATCCAGATATAGTAAATTAATGACATATATAAAATTATAGGGAAATGACACCGTCCGTTCCTTTATGAGTAGAGCTTTTAAAATGCTATTTGTAACACCCTGTCATCTTGTCATTATGCATTATGTAGCATTTAAAAAATGTATACTCTTCACTATGAAGTCATTAGAAATCTAAAATATGACTTTCTATGGTTTGTGTTTCCATATTCCTTTATTGCCAGTTTAAACAAATCCACATGCTTTGATTCAAAGGTAATAAATTCCTCTTATTTGGAAAAATGATGTTTATTTTTGTTCTCTCACCCTTAGCAGGTGGTTTCATTTTAGCACACTTCAGAGTTATAATTTCATGCTTATTAAAAACATTTATTATGATCTACCTAGATGAATGAAACTTTTATTTTATTAAATTATTTGCCAAAAAATCTGTTATTTTTAAAAATGTATTTATTTTGAAGGGTTATTTTAGAGCATTCAGAGAGGATCTAGGAGTGTGGTATTATGCAATTTTTAAGTAGGTTTGAAATGGTTATTCATATGATTGTTTCTTTAAGGCTTTTGTCTTATTTTGGGTTTTTTTTTTTGTCTTATTTTGTCTTATTTTGTCCATTATATGCTATAAAATATTTTGAAAGTAAATTTAAGGTATGTTTTACATAGTTTATTTTTTGGAAATAATATTGAAATGACTTATGAAATTCAGTATAATCTCAACACTAATTTATTCTGAAATTTACCAATTGTCTACTGTCTATTATATGGCAGATATTACTTCAGACTACACTGGTAAATGAAATACTTGGCTTTGTAGAACTTTTATGTTAATGAGTGAGACAATTAAAAGCTCTAAACCTTAATAAAAATTGCACAGTGCATTCAAAAATGATGAGAACAATGGGAAAAAAGAAAAATTAGATCAGGGTGAGAAAAATCAAGGTTGCTAGGCAGGGGATGGGGAGTTAAGAATTTTAATAGGAAGATCAGGGTAGTTACAATGAAGCTGACAATTGAACAAAGGTATGGAAAGGTGATGAATTTGCCCAGAACTATCAGCAATAAGGTCACTCCAGACAAAGGAATTGGCTATCTTGAAGGCCATAAGGTTGGATTGTGCCTGGCATATCTGAGGAATAGCAAGGAGGCCACTGTGAGGGACTGAAGAGTAGCAGGAAAAGAGGTCACAGAGGTTAAATGAGTGGCTAGATCATGTAAAAGCTTAGAAGTCATTGTAAAACTCTGGCTTTTATATTTGGAAACTTACAGTGTGATAGAATTTCTGCTAATAACTGAGAGTTCAAATGTCCATAAAATTTCAAGGATTCTTATTCTAGTAAGACAGAATAAAGAAAAAGAGTTCATATTTTCACATGGTTTAACAAATGCTCGGAGATCCAAGTGTAGGAAGCTATGGGAGCACAGAAGAAGGCACTAAAATCACACCAATATATTTGATGACTGTGACTATATATAAATTTGTATTTTCTAGATTTTTTATAGTCATGGAATCACACAGTATATACTATTCATTGCCTGCCTTTTCTTTTCTCAGCACCATTACTTTGAGAATCTCCAATTGTAAATAGTTCATTTTGATGTTGAATAGTAATCTCTTTAATGAATAGATCATAATTTGTCTTTGCTCTATTGATGGACATTGATGAACATTTCCACTGTTTTCAATTCTTAAAAATAAAGCTGCTATGAAATTCATATACAAGTCCTTGTACGAACATAGGGTTTGTATCTCTTGGTTAAATGCCTAGAAGTAAAATGGCTATTCATGTAACTGCAACATATTTTGCATTTAAAAAAATTTCCAAACTATTTTCCAAAGTGGTGGTATCATGATATATGCCAAGAACAGTTTAGATTTTTTGTTGCTTCTCAATCTAGCTCAGACGAAGTACAATTAGCCTTTATAATTTTAGCCATTCTAATAGATATGTAAGCATGTCTCATTATGATTTTAATTTGTATTTCTTTAATGTCTAAATCTTGAGAAATTTGTCATGTGCTTATAAGCCATCCATATCCTTTTGGTGACATGTCTCTTCAATAATTTTCTTCACATGTAAAATTGGATACTCTGTTTGGTTATTAGTAAGGTTTTTTATTTTTATTCATTTTTTAATAATCAGAGTTGATGTCCATTATCAGATAATATAATTTGCAAATCCCTTTTCCATCTTTAAGATTTCTCAATGGAGCTTTGATAGCTGTGTCTTTCAAGAAATGTGCTACTTCTTTCGTGGTACACGGAGGTATGACTAGAACATTATCAATGTTGACCTTTGCAAAGAAAATCATGGCTTAAGATATATGTAGCCTGCGGTTGTTGGGAGTGTTCTGTAATATCAAGCATATCTAGTTAGTTGATAATTTTGTGGAAGTCTTACATATCTTACCAATTTGATGACCATTTGTCTATATAATCTTAAAATAAAGGTGTTGAAATTTTTTTTACATTTCTCTTCTAAGGTGGAAGTTATGATTTTTGTTCTTAGTTTTTCCCTATATATCCCCAAACCTGTTATTAAGTATTAAAAGTCAAGAATTATTATACTCCCTGATGAATTCATCCTTTTACTCTTCTGTAATTTTGCCTTGATCTTTATGTCTGATAATGAAATTTGCTTTAAAATCACTTTTCATTATCTTGATATAACCACCAAAGTTATAGTGTGAATAGTGTTAATATAGCATATTTATTCTTTTATGTTTAAAGCACTTCTATATTTAATCCTGAAAAAAAAAAAAAACAGCGTTTTAGCTCTGGAAGCATCTTTCTAAATTATCTTTTCTTTTTTTTTAATTAATCAGTAGCAATTTTTGTTAAGGGACCTACACTGAAAGTAGGTTTAAAAATTTATTTATTTATGTATTTATTTATTTAGTAAAAGATTTTATTATGTTTATTGACAGCGAGAGAGAGAGAGAGAGAGAGAGAGAGAGAGAGGAAGCGCACAAGTGGGGGTGATCACGTGCAAAGGGAGAGGAAGAAGCAAGCTCCTTGGGGTGCAAGTAGTCCCATGTAGGGCTGGATCCCTGTACACTGGAATCATGACCTCAGCCAAATGCAAACATCTGCCTAAACAACTGAGTCATCCAGGCACCCCTAGAAAATTAAAAAAAAAAAAAAGACCTTTTAAAAACATTTTGCTTGTTTCTTTTTTAAAATATTTTATTTATTTGACAGACAGAGAGACAGGAAGAGGAACTATAAGCAGGGCAGAGGGAAAAGGAGAAGCAGGTTTCCCACTGAGCAGAGAGCCTGATGTGGGGCTCCATCCCAGGACCCTGGGATCATGACCTGAAAAGAAGGGACACTTATGGAGGAAGCCACCCAGACACCTCTTTTCTTTGTTTTTAATATATGGCAATTGATGCTTCCCAGCCACGAGGAGCATATTACCCATTGATTAAATCTTTGATAACAACCTATTTAAAGAGGTGTGTAAATATATACTTACTCAGATTTATACACTTTGTGTTTTCTTCATAGTTTGGGGCTGGACCCCATGGTCACAACACTGCTTCCAGTCTTTGCCTTCCCATATTTTGATACCAGGTATTTGGTCAGCAAAGCAAATTAGTATCAAAATTAATAAGCCCTTGGCACCATATCTCTGGAGCAGGGGATGCTCTTAGCCAAGGCCCAGAGCAGTTGACCTCCCCTCACTAGTGCTATAGCCCCAAGGACTAGGTCCCTGCCACCAGAACTCAGTCTTATATGTTATGCTAAGCAGACAAAACCAAAACAGGAAAGCTCTGACAGCTTTCACTGGCATGCCTCATCTCCCAATCCCTCGACGTCCAGGCAGTACCAGATGCCAGGGAGGGGTCTTGGTCCAACATATGGGAGGGAAGGAAGTAGCCACGAGCAAGTAACTGCCTCTCTGTGCCTTTCTTTCATGAGCAGGTTGTAAGGAGGAGGAAGAGGAAGGGGAAGAGAGGTGAACTTCAAGGGGTGAAGGCCTCAGGTAGGCAGCTGGCTCCTGCCAGTAGGAAAGAGACAAAGGAGAAGGCAGTGAGTCTTGCAGGGAGGGTGGGGGGTAAGGGTTACAGCTTATGATGGAATCTGGACAGGAGTAATAGGGATACTAGTCATTTGAGTTCACCATTGGCAAGCTGGCTGGGTGTCAGGGCAGATAGGCCTCCCTGGGCAGCGGCACATGAGAGAAGGTGGAATTCTTCTCTGAGGAGCAGGTGGAGCTTTGGGTGTTGGGAAAGCATAGAGAGTATTGTTCCAGGGCCAAGGACAGGTCCGGGCACTCCTGGTTGGAAGTCAAGGCCACAGTATGATCCAGGTCTTATACCACCAGCTTGAAGGTACCACATGCCAGCCACCCCTCATTATTGTGTAGAACTCTCTGGTGCACTTATTGGCTTATCCATCAAATGACTCCTTCAGCAGCTTGAAAACCACCTCCACAGGCACTCCAGGATATGGGAGGCTTCCAGAGTGAAGATTTTGCACAGGATCACCCCAAAAGACCAGAAGTCACTCTGGTCGATGTAGATCTGGTCTAACATGGCCTTAGGGACCATTCACTTCACAGGCAGTCCACTGTTGGCTGTCTTTTTATAGTAACTGATGTGGTGATATCTCTGGCAAGGCTGAAGTCTGAGATCTTCATCATGTTGTCCTTTGTCACCAACACTTCCCTGGTGGCCAGGTCTTGGTGTATGCACTTCTTGGAGGCAAGGTACTCCATGCCTCAGGCTACCTGATAGGCACAGGATACCAGGTCCTTGGAGGAGAGTTGCTCTGCTGCATTGTGGCTGATATTGTAACAGTACTGCAGGTCATGAGGCCTCTGGGCCTGCAGGTACTCCTGTATGTTGTCTTTGGAGGCATATTCCATGAGAGTGTACAAAGGACCATCCTGTGTGCAGGACCCAGCTGGTTGATGGTGTCCTTGTGCTTTCCAATCATCTTCATCATCTCCATTTCTGAGATTAGGTTTGATAGGTCTTTCTCTGTTGCATCTGACTTCAACATCTTCACAGACACTTTAGTCAAATGGTTGGATTTGTCTTTATCCAGCCCAATGGCCTCCTCCAACACCACCTGCCCAAAGTGGCCTGTCTTACGGGTCTGCCTAAACTGCCTACAACCAGCCTGCCTCAAGGCAGTTATGAACTCTAGATTATCCTCAAAAACATTAAACCACATGCTAAAAGTTCTCTTCACTAGTTCTCTGTCGCAGGTCTAATTTTCTTATCTTTCCTCATTTATCTTTTACCTAATTCTTATTTTCAGTATAGTTTATTTTGCTTCCAGGTGTTTCCCCTGGTTTCTGTATGCTGTTTCATAGGGAAGAATTATCCTGTCATAAAATTATTTCCTGAGCATTCATTACATCTCTCAGTTAAAATGGGTTCTTTTATGGTATGGATTCATTTGAGTTTTCTCAAAATGGGAAGAATTTTCAAAATGGTGTTTTCCTCAAGGTTCAGAGTATGTCTTAGCCTCATCTTTACTCTTTTTGAAATTCACTTTTCAAATTCTTGTCCCTTTTTATCTTTTTAAATTAAATTGTTTTATTTTTACTATTCTTTTATTGAGTATAGTTGATATTCAGTGTTCATTGGTTTCAGGTTTTCAATATCTCCATACATTATTCTATGATCACTACAAATATAGCCACCATCTGTCACCATATAACACTATTATAATATCATTGACTATATTCTCTATACTGTCCCATATCTCTTTTTAAAATCTCTGATTTTTATGTTTTCTGTTATTCCAATTTTCGACCATCATTTTACTTGGCTACTTTAATAAAATATGCCTGATTACACACTCTTTGCTGAAAACCATAGCATTTGATTTATAGTAGTCTTCTTCTTCTTCTTCTTTTTTTAATTAACATATAATGCATTATTAGACCCAGGGGTACAGGTCTGTGAATCGCCAGGTTTACACATTTCACAGCACTCACCACAGCACATACCCTCCCCAATGTTCATAACCCCACCACCCTCTCCCTACGCTCCCCACCCCCCCGGCAACTCTCAGTTTGTTTTGTGAGATTAACAGTCTCTTATGGTTTGTCTCCCTCCCGATCCCATCTTGTTTCATTTACTCTTTTCCTGTCCCCCATATTGCACCTCCATTTCCTCATATCAGGGAGATCATATGATAGTGTCTTTCTCTGGTTGACTTATTTTGCTAAGCATAATACCCTCTAGTTCCATCCATGTCATCGCAAATGGCAAGATTTCATTTCTTTTGATGGCTGCATAGTATTCCATCATATATACCATTCATTTGTTGATGGACATCTAGGTTCTTTCCATAGTTTGGCTATTGTGGATATTGCTGCTATAAACATTTGGTGCACGTGCCCCTTTGGATCATATAGTTGTCTTCTTTACCTCTATCAGAACCCCAGGAAGCTTTATTTATTTATTTACTCACATAAACAGATGATCCAACACAACGTTTTTTGATGTTCAAATGTATTATAACGTCTTACCGCTTAACACTATGCTTACTGTTCTCTTTCACTGACTAAATCCTCATCATCACTATGCCATTTAATCAGAAAGAACATTTGAACTCAGAGTTCTCTCCATATCAGGGGATGAAGACTCCACCCTTCCGTTTGTGCAGGTAAAATAAATGTTGATATATTGTCTGTCCTGCACATACTCCATCCTGTTCACCAGAATATTCACCATCCAAATATATACAAAATAAAAACCATACCTCACCACTTCTATTACCACCCAGCATGCTAAAAACACCATCATATGTTCCTGAATTATTGACTTGATTGATAACCCCACTTCCACACATACTGCACTCCTTTCTCCCTGCAATTTATTTTGGTACAGCAACTTAACCTAAAAATCAAGTCTGATGATTTTATTCTGCTGTTGAAAGTCTTTTGGTATCTTCCCCTTTCATATTAAATAAAAACTGAAGGCGTTTCAATGTACTAGAAGGTCACGCATCAATACGTTCTTCCTCTCTCCACCACTATGAACTCCTCATTGGCGTCCTTGCTTTTCCTCAAAAGTAACAGACCAGCTGTTCACACAAAATCTATATACTTACTTGCTCTGCCTAGAGCAATCTTTTCCTTTAATATGTGTATAACACCCTCCTTCACTTCCTGGGTCTTTGTGCAAATGACATCTCATAAATGAGATATAACCACCCAACACAAAATAAAATTAACTTTCCTCCCAGCATTCTCCAATGGCTTTTACCTTTCTTGTATTTCTTTGTAACACTTATCACCATCAACCATTAATCATTATTCTATTACTGGTTTATTTTCTTATTGGAGACACAGAGAGAGAGAATTGGGAGGGGGCGCAGAGGAAGAAGAAAACACCCCACTGCCTAGAAAGCCTCCTGGGGAGTTACATCCCAGGACCCTGAGATCATGACCCAAGCCAAAGCAGTCACTCAATGGACTGAGCCACCGAGGTGCCCCTCTATTATTGGTTTATTTCACTATTATATTTCAAAAGAATGTAAGCTCTTTGTGGTCAGGTATTTTATATGTTTTATTAATTGAAGTATTCTCAGAAAGTTAGCTGGCAGATTGTAAGGGCTCAGTAAACTGTATTTTGTTGTTATTATTGGGCTCCTTTATGGGCTTTACTTCTTACGTTAGAAGTCTATCCTTCAGATGTAAGCAATAAGAATAGAGCCCTGCTGCCTGTTCCAATGAGTAAAAAGCCTGTATTAAGTGGATATTTTAAAAGCTAAATGAATGGCTTAATAGTTGTATATAGGGGGAAAGGGAACATATTTTCCACGGTTTAGAAGTGGAGTTCTTTTATAGAGTTCTTGTACAAGCCGACACTATTGAACGATAATGGGCAGTTGTACATTCCAATTATACAAACACTTTGGTAATTTATATCCTTGTTTTGTAATTCATGACTGGATCATTTAATTCCTTAGGAGCATTATAGCATTTCAACTTTTCCTGTTCAATAAACTTATTGGGGTTGCTACCTTTTTTATTCAAATGGAGAAATGTCATGATTTAATCTAAATAAAGTGTTATTGATTGTGTTGTTTTCTAGGAATGAGTCGCACAGGCTAGTTTAAAAGTTTTGTTAAATTCCCAAGTCTGTCACCGATAAAAGCCTTTTGTAGATTAGTAACTTGATCAAAACAGAAAAGTTATATAACACTCAATTGTTATACTATCTTTGTTTACATCTTGCATTGTAATAACACCCATCTTAACTCTATTTAAGACAAGTCATCGACAGATGGCTTTATGGCATTGATTGCATGATATAAAATCTAATATAACTTTTTGGTTTTAGTAGCATATAAATCAATTTATAAAAATATATGTATTTGAATAAAGATAAAGTTTTAAATTATTTGGCAATAATAAACTAAACTTTTTTTTGTAAATTTTTATTTTCTATAATTTCATTGAGCTCTTTTGCAATAAGAAACAAGTTACAAAAAATTAAGGTTTATTTACCCCAATTCAAAATTATTAGGAATATAATCATAGAGGTTGAAGTATTTAAAATATTGAACCCAAAATATTTTATTAGGTAAATTCATGAATGCTGAGCATTCACTGTTTAAATATACTAATACTATTGATAGACTGGTAGAAGCCTAAAATCATATATTTATTAAATATTTATATCCATATCTTTTCATGGCGTGGTAATTCATTTCTCTAGCATTAAATAATATTCCATTGTTTGCATGTACTACACTTTATTTGACCTTTCACCTATGGAAGGATGTCTTGGTTGCTTCCAAGCTTTTGTCAGTTATGAATAAAACTGCTATAGACATCTATGTGGGTATAGATTTCATCTTCTTTGGATAAATACCAAGAACTGCTACTGCTGAATCATCTGGCAAGAATATGTTTAGTTTTGTAAGAAACTGCCAAGTTGTTTTCCATTCTTTATTCTCAATAGACATGGAAGAACATTCCTGTTGCTCCACATCCTCACCAACATTTCGTGTTCTGTTGTCAGTGTTCTGGATTCTGGGTATGTACTGGTGTCTCTTTTTTGTTTTAATTTGCATTTTCCTGATGACATATGATGTGAAGCATCTTTTTATATGCTTATTTGCCATCTGTAATATTTTCTTTTGTGAGGTATCTGCTAATGTCTTTGGCTCATTTTTAATCAGGTTTTTCCCCCATTGTTGAGTTTTAAGGGGTCTTTGTGTATTTTTGAATAACAGTCCTTTGCCAGATGTGTATTTTGCAAATTTTTTCTTAGTCTGTGCTTTGCCTTTTCATTCTCTTGGCATTGTTTCACAGAGTAGACATTTTTAAATTCAGTGCTTGTGCTTTTGTAGCTAAAGTTATTTCCAAAACCAAGGTCATTTAAATTTTCTTCTATATTACCTTCTACATGTTTCATGTTTAGGTTTATAATCCAATCTGAGTTAATTTTTGTGAAGAGTGTATGATATCAGCCTGGATTTGTTTTATTTTATTATTTTATTTTATTTTTATTTTATATTTTTACATTTAGCTTCACCATTACTCCAGAACCATTTGTTTAAAAGATTGTATTTTGCTCTCTTGTATTACTTTTGCTTTTATATTAAATATAAAATATAATTGATAATATATATTCCGTTCCTTTAATCTAGTCTTTCTGTGGTATTACAATATCTTGCTTACAATTATCGTTATGGTATACCTTTTTAAAAAGATTTTATTTATTTATTTGACAGAGAGAGAGATCACAAATAGGCAGAGAGACAGACAGAGAGAGAGATGAGGTGAAGCAGGCTCTCTGCTGAGCAGAGATCCCTATGTGGATAGGGACTCGATCCCAGGCCCCTGGGATCATGACCTGAGCCGAAGGTGGAGGCTTAACCCACTGAGCCACCCAGGCGCCCTATCGTTATGGTAAACTTTGAAGTCAGTCCTTAGTCTTTGTTCTCCTTTAACACTATGTTGAATATTGTGAGTCTTTGCCTCTCCATATAAACTTTAAAATATGTTTGTTAATATTAAGCAAAATGAGACCTCAAGGATCTGAGAGATGTCTAAGAAGTACTTGATACATCCCTTGGGTATGGTTTATTGAAGTGTCCACCTGTCTGAAAGCTGGAGAATCTAGATAATGGAGGAAAAATTAGTTATGATAAAACATATCAACAAACATGAATAAATTTTGTAAAACTTATTGTCATGGCTCATATACAATATGACCAACAGAGGGACTATCAAAAGGAAAACATCAGTTATGTTTATTGTGAAATTTTTTATTCAAAATAAAGCAATGAGAGGGAAAGACACAATGAGAAAATTACCATTTTTTAAACGGTAAACTTCTTCCCAACTGGAATAGGTTTTATATTCTAAGTAGTATATTGAAAAGTAAAACATTGGGTCGCCTGGGTGGCTCAGTGCTTTGGGCTGCTGCCTTTGGCTGAGGTCCTGATCTCAGGGTCCTGGGATTGAGCCCTGAATTGGGCTCACTGCTCCACAGGAAGCCTGCTTCCCTCTCTCTCTCTCTCTCTCTCTCTCTCTCTGCCTGCCTCTCTGTTTACTTGTGATCTCTATCTGTCAAATAAATAAATAAAATCTTTTAAAAAGAGAAAAGAAAAGTAAAACATTAAAAAATAAAATTTTAATTTAAAAAAATTATGTAATTTTTTAAAAAGGTTAAAATAGCAGAACCATTTTTCTTATAACTGGAAAATACATTGTATATATATCTTTCAAAAATAACTTGTCATGGGGGCACAGGGTGGCTCAGTGGGTTAAAGCCTCTGCCTTTGTCTCAGTTCATGATCCCAGGATCCTTGTATCAAGTCCCACATCAGGCTCTCAGCTCAACAGGGAGTCTGCTTCCTCCTCTCTCTCTGCCTGAGTCTGCATACTTGTGATCTCTGTCAAATAAATAAATAAAATCTTTTATAACAAAAATTTTAAAAAATAACTTTCATGTCTGGAATCAGGAGCATATGGAAAAAAATAATATCTGAGGACAATACTTCTGCCATGTTTTGTACCTTGTTAATATTTTTAAACAGTCAGGCAACTTTTAACTTTATTGAAATACCGGCGAAGATACCAGAAGTGCCTTTTGGAGCTCTATGACTATAAAAATTAATTGCAAATATTCAAAATGTTTACTATGGTGTCACTATTTAGGGCCACCACCAAGCATGTTTCAGAAGTAAGCATAACTGTTACTCTTCCATAAGGCAATAGGGCATATTTTCAGGAGTTCCATCTGCTGTACCAGGAGGTGAATCAAGTAATGATTATTGTCTATAAAATAATTCACTTTTCAATCTAACATTCCTCATTCCACATTATAATAATAAAAACTAGGAGGAGACTAAAACAAACAAACAACTACAACTACAACAACCAGCTTTTCCTTCAGTCAAAAAGTAAATATAACCTTATGAGTAGCCTGAAATTTATTTTTAAATATTTTTAAGATAAGCGTTTTTGTTACAAAACCATATGTTTTATATTGCTAAGAAATAACAGGCAAAGTTTTATTAACTTCTAAAAAGTCTAGTTACTTTTATTTATCTATTAACTCATCTCTTTATGAAGTAGAACATGATCACACCTATTGTATCTACCCAAGGTTGTATGCTTTGGTTATTTCATGTTTGCTACTTCCTTGCTTAATTTTTACAATATTTGATACATAATAGTATCTTTAAGTCCATCTACGGTTTCACAGAATTTGTTTGAACTTCATAAAAATGTACCATACTTTTTGCACTGTCCTTGTTTTAATTCTCTATTAACTTATCAATATTTATTCACTTTAGAGTGTGTAGCTATCATTTATTTTTATTCCTCCATAATGCTACATTTACAAATTTGTATTTATCTGTACCTTTAAAAATATCTTAATTATATACCATTTCTCATCTCACGTAACACTCATGTTACTTCTACACTTATCAGATATTATGTAACTGAAAACCACAACTCAGCAACAATATAGCACCATTTTTCAAAATTAAATGGCTTACCAGAATTCTTTAATTCTATCCTTTATTTGTATTAGATGACCCTTTACTCTGGTATTTGGCATTGTTCATATGGAGGAAAGCTTATAAGTTGATATTCCATAAATAGAAGGATTTATTATGATTGATTAATTATTTTCATTTAGAATGCATAGAATATGGTTGATTTAATATTTGTTTCTTACTCTCTGCCTGGAACATAGTGCTATCTATGTAATAGCCACTAAAATATTAAGTTAATTACCTAGACTTTAAACTTCATATGAATAGGAATAACATACAGAACTCTTCTCAGATTGGGACACCTGGGTGGCTCAGTCAGTTAAACGCCTGAGCCTTTAGCTCAGGTCGTGATCTTAGGGTCCTGGGATTCAGTTCTGCAACAGATTCCCTGCTTAGCCGGGAGTTTGCTTCTCCCTCGCCCTGCTGCTCCCCCTGCTTGTGCTCTCTCTCACTCTCTCTCTTACAAATAAATAAAATTAAAAAAATGAATTCTTCTCAGATAGCTAATATAGAATATTGTCTTAGTATTCATCAAAGGGAAAGTGCCATATAATAATGAAATTCAGACTACTTGAAATTCATTTTTTATCCAGTAAGAAAGTACTGGAAACAAGCCAAAAATGTATTTAGTGAATCAAAGAAATAGATTGATTTTCAATATCTTAATGTTTCTAAAATAAATTGCAAGATGTTTATACTAGATATCAGTGTAAATATTCATTATACAAGGATATTCTAAAAATAAACCTGAGAAAACCACTTGACATATATGATGACAAAAACGATTTTGACAAAAGTGTCTGGGTAAAACTTACAACACCTACCACCTGAAACTCTAGTTCTATAATTTAATTATTTTAATTAACAAAAATACAAAAATAATATATCAGAGTAAGTGTATTGATAGCTTTGAAGGTATGCTCTGGTTGTGCACTGTTTACTATTGAAAGGGCAATCAAATATGTGATGCTTATGGTGTGACTATATTAAAATTCAACAATTTCAGAAGCATACGAGGAATAGAATAAAGACAAAAGATGACCCTTACTTATCCTAAAGATAGACAATGGTATATATGTGCTAGTTGGGGAGAGCATCCCGTCAGTAGATGGAGAATGTGGTAGTGGAAAAAAAAAAGACACAACGTTTTGGTTGAACGTTTAGCACTATATTTAACAAAGTGAAATTGTGTGTTAATAGCCTTGAATAAAATCCAAAAAATATTTTCAATTCATTGAAGATTATTTAGGAAAAACTTGAAAAATACAACTTGATAAGGATTCCAATAAAAGATTCATAAGCAATACAAGTTTCAGAATTTTTAGTATATTTTCCCTAAAAAGCCATTTGATTTAAATTAAAAAGAATTCTATTTACCTGCCACTTAAATAAGAGGAAAATATTTGGTTTTGTAATAAGTCAATAAAATAAATTAACATATCTTCAGAAAACAGATATGCACACTAATTTTAAAATAATAGTGCTTAAGCTGTTCAGCAAACATTTGTAAAATTCCTTGCCATCAGCTAGCTCTGGAGTTCTGCTAGGTGAGTAAGGCCATGTATGTTACTGCTCAGAGTACTGACGCAAAGCAATTGTCCCCTTCACCTCCATTTTTTGCCGTTGATATGTCATGCTATGTTGTTTAGAGATACATAGATGGCCCTACATGAAGGCCTTTTTTTGTGTGTATATGGGTGACTGTGATTTAACTTTCAAATCAGATGGCTCCTGATTTACAATGATTCAACTTATGATATATTTGGAAATGATGTGAAAGTGAAAGTGATTCAGTAGAAACTGTACTTTGAATTTTGAATTTGGGTCTTTATAAAAAGGGCCAGTGACATGTGGTATGGTGCCGTCTTGTGATGCTGGGCAGGGGCAGTGAGCCACAGCTCCCAGCCAGCTAGAAGATTACAGGGGTGAACACCTGATATTCTTACAACCATTCTATATATAACCATTCTTCTTTTTTTTAGTGTAATATTTAATAAATTGCATATGATATTTGATACTTTGTTATAAAATAGGCTTTGCTTAAGATGATTTTGCCCAAATTCAGGCAAATGTAAGTGTTCTGAGTATGTTTAAATAAGCTTAAGGTAAGCTATGATATTTGATAGTTTAGGGGTATTAAAGGCATTTTCAATTTTGTATGTGTTTCTCTGTACATAGCCCCCTTGTAAGCTGAAGAACATCTCTATATGTATATGTAGCCTTGGTATGGCTTACATATTATTGGCATGAAACATCTAGAACAGTACGTGTGCCATATAATTGTCTACAACATCAAACAAGTTTCTTGAAAACTTGTGCCAAAGGGGTTATGTCTTTAAGGATTCTTATTTCAGAAGGGTTCTCTCAAACGTAAGATTTTTCAGAAGTTAAGTGAAAATCTGACCAGACTAAACACTTTTCCATTTTCCCTAGTGAGCAAAGATAGCTAAAATCTATCTGCCGTTTTCAACACTGTACTCAATGACTGTAATTCTAATTTAAGAACAGATTATTTATGTCAAAACCACATGTTGGCCTAATCTTACACAATATTCATAAATCTCACTCAGAGCCTTGGACACTTTTATTTATTGAGTCTATATGGTACTACGGACATTCATCTCCTTTGACCTCATAGCTTCATGTATGTCTATACTTTTGAAAATACATGGATCATAGTTCCATTGTAAAATGTCTGGGTTATAAAATGTGCTATGCTATCAAATTGTAATAAGAACATACAAATGGGGGCGCCTGGGTGGTTCAGCGGGTTAAGCCGCTGCCTTCGGCTCAGGTCATGATCTCAGGGTCCAGGGATCGAGTCACATATCGGGCTCTCTGCTCAGCGGGGAGCCTGCTTCCCTATCTCTCTCTCTCTCTCTCTGCCTGCCTCTCCATCTACTTGTGATTTCTCTCTGTCAAATAAATAAATAAAATTAAAAAAAAAAAGAACATACAAATGACCTGATGTAATGAACTGGGCCAGATTGCTAGATATCACATTTCATACCAGAAAGATTCAGTGGTAAGTTTTAAAATGGCCAGCTATACTTCGACTGAATTATAACTCATTTAACTTCTTTCTTTGTGTACAGTATTATACATTAGTCAGTATTGGAGTAAATAAGTACTTTGGGCAGATGTAAATATGCTGTAATAAAAAATGTTTTTCTTCTTTCTTTTAGTCCTTTTTACTTGTAAGACTAGCCACAAATACCATGCCTCCCTCAAAATAATTTGCAATCCAAATTTATCTCTAAATTAATTTATTGCACAGAAAAAATATATATATATACACTTACAGTAGACATGTTCAAAAATAGTTACACAACAGCAGGTCCATAAATGTAAGCGGTATAGTTGTTTTGTTTTTTTCTTTAAAAAAAAAAAAGAGGTTATGTGAAATACTGGAATTTTATTTCCAGGCCTAGTATTTCAAGACAGTTAACTACTCTTACAGTGTAAACAGCCTCTTGTTGGCAGTTTGATTTTATTGGCTCCATGGAATAACAACGAGAATTTACTATTGCTTCTTTCTTTTATGACACACACAGAATAAAAAATTTGAAACATTTGCTCAAGACCAACCAGAATCATTTTAACCTATCAAAATTGATGGGAGGCCTTCACTGCCAAAGTCACTGCTGGGTTTTCACAATTCATTGCAGACAATCTGCTACTCCCATTATGATAAAGGAGAGAAGAGTCATAATCAGGGAAGAAAGCTAGATTAATACTTGTAATTATCATTGAATTATTTAGCCTGCTATAGGATAATTATTATTAGTGTCATTTGATAGTTTTCTCTCATTTTATTAAACACAACTGTGAGTAATTTCCCTACCTAATATTTCTCTGTATTGGCTGAATAGCTAGCAAACATTTATGAAAATATCTGGTAGCTACACATATAAAATGTTGCATTATGATGCTGTTGAATCAGAACATAGCACTACCTGATCCTGTATCTCTTTGAGGATTTACAAATCAATTAATTCTATGCTTATTGGATTCTTCCCATACAATTAGAAAATTTATAATAGAGTCCATGAACATTAAAAATCAAACATAAACATTTCTACTTTTTGCTTTTGCCCCCTCCATTTAGAACTTATTTATAGCCTGATAATTCAAAGGTCCCTATGTTTATGAAAATCTGGACAGAAATAGCTCTAAGATCCCATTCAGAACTTGATATTAATCTAAGTCTTTTGGCTCCATTTATCCTGAGAGCAAAGAGTAGGACAAAGGATTTGAGTACTGTTAGTTTAGCTGGGAGATTATCCAAGGTAGAAAAAAATGGGAAAGTGAGACAGTGAAGAAGCAACTTTGTCAAAGAGGTACATTGTTGATATAATTGTTGTTGAAAGAAAATGAAGGCTTGCTTTTACTGAAAGGTCCTGATAAACTTATTTAAGTGGTCCTCATGAAGACCTGAAAACTGTCAATTTTATCTATGGTTCTTA
This sequence comes from Mustela lutreola, assembly GCF_030435805.1. Taxonomy (NCBI): domain Eukaryota; kingdom Metazoa; phylum Chordata; class Mammalia; order Carnivora; family Mustelidae; genus Mustela; species Mustela lutreola. The sequence goes on along the minus strand of NC_081299.1, from coordinate 117,968,549 downwards.
TTTCCACTTCACTGAGAGCTGTCCTCAGAGGACATTAACTCTCCTCCTACACTTTTGGGTTGTGTTGGAGACATTCTAAAAAAAGAGAGAGAATATGAGATGCTATCAGTGTTAAGTAACTGCAATTTCCCATGGAACTATCCACCACAGGTTTGGCTATAATCAGGTGTTGGGCCTTGATATCAGAGGGATTTGAGGCAGTATCATTTTAGGTTAATCATTATATCTGAAATTTCCAAAAAATTCAACTGATGAAACTTTGATTATAAATCTATAAATATAACAATAAATCTACAGTATTCAAATTATTTTCATAGAAATACACAGACAAAGCATCAGTTGATTAATATTTAAATGTTACAAAATACTCAACTGAAAGAATTTGGTCATATAACAACGTGTAAGAAGTAGAACTTAGGTTTAGGTTAGAACTCAGGATGCATTTGAGACTCAGTTAAGAAATTGAATGGAGGGACGCCTGGGTGGCTCAGTGGGTTAAGCCACTGTCTTCGGCTCTGGTCATGATCTCAGGGTCCTGGGATCAAGCTCCACATCAGGTTCTCTGCTCATCGGGGAACCTTTTTCCCCCTCCCTCTTTCTGCCTGTCTCTGCCTACTTGTGATCTCTGTCAAATAAATAAATAAACATTTTTTAAAAAAATAAATATTCATGTTTACATATATGCACCAGAATGCTATGTCCTTGTCAAATAGGCTTCAAATCAACAAAAATGATAATATTTTACTTAATAAGTTTTTTAATTCCTCTGTTAACATTTTGGAATACATCATTTTAATGCACATCTGCAAATTTGTAATCACTTCATGTGAGACAAGGAATGCTTAAAAAGGCAACCAGGGGCACCGGGGTGGCTCAGTGGGTTAAGCCTCTGCCTTTGGCTCAGGTCATGATTTCAGGGTCCTGGGATCAAGCCTTGCATCAGTCACTCTGCTCAGCCGGGAGCCTGCATCTCTCTCTCTCTTTCTGCCTGCCTCTCTGCCTGCTTGTGATCTCTCTCTGTGTCATATAAATAAATACAATCTTTAAAAAAAAAGGGCAACCAAAAAACATTTACAGTTTTGGACAGGAGTTTCCCTTACATTTGGATAAGGATGCAAATTCATAATAAATTACACTGCATCATAAAGATTAAATGCACTCAGGGATTGCGTTCTCTCCTCCCTCCGCCCTATCGTACACACAGCTGCCAGACTAATCTTCCAAAAACACACATTTTCACGTGCTTCTTTTCAAAACTAGCTTCCTGGCTTCCTGTTGCCTGAAAAAATAGCCTCAAATGCTTCTGTCTGGCATTCAGGGCTCTCTAGGACACATGGTTTGGTTTCTCCTCTGGCCTGATTCTGCGGCAGCCCCGCTCTGTCCTCCTCAGACTTCAGAGCAATAGCTGAATAAGTGGAGAAAGGACCAGGGGGTCAGGAAGGTGGCCACCGAAGAGTAACTTCTCTGGAGGGTGGCTGAGCGAGCGAGTGAGCGTGTTAGTCCTGGATGTGTTAGTGTTAGTGAGCGTGTTAGTCCTCCATCCTGGATGGAGCTGATGAGGGGCCAGGGAAGGGGAGGAGGAGCAGAGAGCAGGGACAAAGGGACCAAAGAGGAGATTCAGATGAAGGGAAGTAATTGGGAGGAAAGAGAAGTAACTCTAGAAGACAGGCATGTAAGAAAGGAAAAGGGATGAAGTGGGCATCGGGAAAGGGCACCACCAGGGAAGGAGAGAGGGGAAGGGAAGAGGGAGGGAGGGAGGAAAGGGGAAAGGAAGAAGGGAGGAGTCAGCACGCCAGGGCTCCCCCTGCATCTGAAGAAGAGGTGGCTGGTCCAGCTTGTCAAACAGGGTGCTCACTCTTTGGTCCCAGTTTCTGCTCCCAGTGCTACTGGGCTTTGCAAGGAAGGCAGGCTGTCCCCTGGGACCCACTGGAGCCCACGGGAGCCCACAGGAGGGTCGGAGAGTTAAGATGCCACCTGATCCTGTCCTGAGCTGCTCCCAGCTGCTAGCCTCACCACATGGTGCAAGACAGACCCCAGGACAAAGGACACAGGCCCGCATGTCTGCAGGTGGCCCTGGGCACTTAGCTCATCGCAGTGAACCACACCGCCTCCTCAACCCAGGTTTTCAAAGCCTGCTTCTTCGTTCCTGGCTTTCATGTCTGTACGAACATGAGCCAGATCTATCTCATCTCCGACAGACAATTCTGACTCACCCCATGTCAGATTTTTATTAGTGGCTGTGATAGAGTAAGATAGCAATGCTCTAACAAACGAACTATTTCCTCCCACGTGACCACAACAGTCTTATACATTTTCTTAGCAAAAAAATCTTGTCTCCTTCCATTAAGCTCATAACGTGGTCTAATAGTATACATGTGCCTTCGTTAGATGTGAAGCGATACAGAGGTCCTTTTTTTTTTTTTTAATTTTACAAGGTAAAGTCAGTGAACACATCTAACTTGACAAATACGTCACTGAAATGTCAATCCAGGCAAAGCTTTTTCTACCTACAGCTCGGAGCCTACGTGGTGACATTTTTAAAACGCTTTCAGTCCCTCAGTGAGGCTCTTAGAAGCTAGCCAGGGCTTACTACGTGCCAGGCACTGTGTCAGGTGTTGGAGCTAAACGGACAGAGAGCTTGGAGGCAGGCTGAGGAGGGACATCCGTGACACAACCACAGCTAGAAACGGAGGCCAGTGCTAGAAAAGAGAGAGCAGGCTGCATGGAGAGTGTGTACCATGGGGCTCGTGAGCTCACGAATAAGTGGGAGTAACTGGAGTGGGGAGACGGGGGAGAGGAAGAGGGTCTTCCCATCAATGGGAATCACCTGTGCTTGGAGGCAGGCACCATGAGGGGTCTCCACAGGAAGAGGGAGGCAGCGTGGTTGAAGGGCAGAAAGACAGGGCAGAACAGGCATCAGTCAATTGGAAGGGTAAGAAGGGACGGATGGGAGGATTATGGATGCCTTTGGAGGACTGAGAATTTGTTAGAAGATCAGTGCAGTTTTCTATGGAGACAAATGCCAGGAACTGATAGGTCTTTGAAAGGTCACTCTGGCTGCCTTGTGGCAAAGGGTTTGGTAAAAGGCACGTGCAGGTGTGAACACACCAGGTGGGAGGTGAGTGCAGGAAATCAGGTGAGGGAGCATGGGAACTTGGTCCGGGGGTATATAAGGGAAAGTAGCCTTTAATGAGTTCCACAAATTGGCACCAGCTGTAGCTTCATTACAGCGCTGGAAGGGGTAGGTGGGTGTGTCCTGGAGGTTACAGAAATTACATGAGAAAGGGAAGTCTTTTTAGATCTTTTTTCCAACTAGAGGAACTCTCACCTTATTGATAGAATTCCAGAGTGGGAACGGACGGTCATGAGGACATCTTTGAAATGTCTGAATATGTTCTTCGACATCTTTGCAAGTGACGAGGAGACCTTGACCTTAGGAGGCCTTGGCCTTCTTTGTAGCCAAGAAGATTTCACCTACAGATTTGGGTTCTCCCTTTTAAAGTCAAGAAGACAGTCCTTCCAAAGGACACCTCCTATCATTTTACGCTCTCATAATACCACACTTGCTGGGATCTCCAAGACGCTCTTTTCCAGGTTGTGAGTATCCACTTTGGCCGGGCTGGTCTCGCCAAGAACACCACCACAGGAAATCTAGAGCCTGTAGTGCTATTAATAACATCATCTAAGACTGTCTTTGCTGCCCTCATGGCCTCTTCCCACCATGACTCACTGAAGCTTTTTACATGTTGTATCCATTAAGCTATAGTTCCCAAAGCTCATCTTCTCTAGTGCCATTAATTTTTAGGGGGCCAGGCAAACCTTAAACTTGTCCCCCTTAATTGGATCCCTGTGCCCCCACAATCTCTTTGAATGACTTTCACCATGATCCTTGAATGAGCTCTGAGACCACTGCTGGTACCTAACACTTCTTGGCACCTTGTCTGTTAGTTCTTGGAAGAGGAGGTGGCTATGGAGGTGAGTGGGGATGGGAGTGGGTGGATTTCTCCCTTCACTTCCTTTTTTGTTTTTTCAAATAATGGGTTTTGAGGGGGAGGGAAAGGTTAACCAGACAGTTTATTTTTCATCTCCCATTGATAAAATGTTTACCACTCCCCATTGGAAGAATTTAGATCTTTCTTTAGAATCTCCAGGAAAATCTCCCAAACCCAGCCCACCACCATGTGGGTTCAGCCATCTTCTGATTCACCTGCAGATTGTCTCCTCCTAACTGCCCAAGCCACAGGTTAAGGGCGAAATGTTCAATGCCTAAGCAATTAAGTGGGGAATACGTTTATCTAAGCAATTGCATGCAGCTCTGTATCTGCGTACAGGGGGTCTCTCCCAAGCCTTTCCAACCTCAGCAAAACAAGAAAAAGCCCCAGCGACCTGGGGGTATATATCATTCATTCATTCCTGTGTTCAACACTCATGGCGGATCCCAAACGAGACAGTGGGAGAGCAAGGATGGGAGCAATCCCGGAAGCTGAAGTCTGAGGAGGATTTCAATTTCAAGTCAGAGATGAAAGAAACATCTGGACTCGGTCCTCAGGTACACGCAGTATTCTGAACTGAGGCTAGAAACAGAGACCATTCTAATGAAAGGCCTCCACAGGTGGGCTCTCACAGGTGGGCTCTGACTCAGTTTCCTGTATATTCATTCATGAAATCGCTCTGCGGGTCAACATGCAGAACAAAACCATTTAATAAAAGTGACAATGAGGAGAGGAAAGGGAGGCCAGAAGGCATGTGAATGTGGAGAGAGGAAGAGCCAGGGTGGAAAAACCGAGAATCCCTCCCTGCGCTCCTTGCTGCCAGGGAGGTCTGAGGGACTAGTTTCCACCTAGGATCCCAAGTCCAGAACAAAAGCGGTGGGGCCATGGCGGGAGACAAGGGAAGGGGGACCTTGGCATGCACACATGGGGGTGCCGAACGATGGGGGCTAGCGCACCCGCTGGCGGGGGGCACCTCGGGCGGTGCCATCCCCTGCCCGATCCCGTGTGGACCTCGGTGCGGCGCGGCGCCCGGGGTGGTCCCGGTGCCCTGGGGGTCGCGGGAGGCTGGGTCCCCACATCCCTGCGAGCTCGAGGCCCGCGCTTTCTGCTCCAGGTGAGGGCGCAGCGCGGTTTCAATTTGCCTCCGCGCAGAGGGTCCTCTGGAGACGCCCTGGGGCTGGGAGGGGCAGCGGGCCCCTGGAGCGAGACAGCGCAGGCTCAGGGGCTGGGCAGGAGCGCAGGAGCGCAGGAGCGCAGGAGCGCAGGAGCGCAGGAGCGCAGGAGCGCAGGAGCGCAGGAGCGCAGGAGCGCAGGAGCGCAGGAGCGCAGGAGCGCAGGAGCGCAGGAGCGCAGGAGCGCAGGAGCGCAGGAGCGCAGGAGCGCAGGAGCGCAGGAGCGCAGGAGCGCAGGAGCGCAGGAGCGCAGGAGCGCAGGAGCGCAGGAGCGCAGGAGCGCAGGAGCGCAGGAGCGCAGGAGCGCAGGAGCGCAGGAGCGCAGGAGCGCAGGAGCGCAGGAGCGCAGGAGCGCAGGAGCGTCCTGTGGGTCCTGCAGTCCCGACTGGGCCGCAGCACAGCACCGCGGCGCTGCACGCCCCTCCTCCGCCAGCCCCTCCACCTCCTCCCAGACTCTCCGCCACGTCCTCAGCGAGCTCACTTCCCGCTTCGGCAATTAGCAAGGCCCATTCTCCGGGCCGCCCCCGCCACCCTCCTTCCTGAGGCCAAGGCCCGGGCCTGGGCACGGGGTGAAGCCCCGGGGGCCTGCGAGCGTGGCCAGCGCCAGCGCTCAGTGGCCTCCTAGCCTGGCTCCCGGAGCGGGTGTCCGCGTGCAGCCTGGGTGCGAAAAGATCATCAGCCCTAAACCCGGCTGCACTCTCGGGTCACTTCGCTGGCTTCCTGATTGGGCCAGAAGCCCGGAACCAGCTTCCCCAGCACAGGCCTGGGCTGAGATGCCTGCCTGCTATTTGAGCAGTCTCCTGGTCTTCAGGCAGGGTCTGCCTTTGCATGATGGCAGGCGCGAATAACTTCGACCTGGATGTTGGGTTTTTTGTTTGTTTTTTGGTCATTGGTTATTACATGACCTCCATGGTAGGTGCTCCACAAAGCAAGTGAAAAGAGGACGCCTGGTACATAGGCATATGGCCATTCTAGAAAAAGAGCTTGGGGTTCTCGTGGAAGCGCGGCATTGGTCCTTGCACTATGGTTTAATAGAAAAGGGATTATGCACCAACTTACTTAAATGAGCATAGGTTGAAATCGTTTACTGAGAATAAATATTTAAAACAGTTATCTTTTAACTAAATCTATCATCAATCATAAATCTATTGCACGAAGGTTACAGGCAATTTAAATGCAATAGCACTCTCTTCAGGGTTTTAAATAATCCATGTCTGTCTTGGCACATGAGAATGCAAAGATAGGAAATGGTTTGTAAAAGATCATATAACAGCTTTTACTATATGGTATCAGCAATTTATCATAAAGGAACGGCCTCCAGCTAAAAATTCAGCTTTGAAAAATGCAGAAAAGCAGCAAACATTTACATACTTTCTTCGTGACCAGAGGCGTGCTTTGTGCCCCTCATCATCTCTTTCGTGGTTCTGAGGCCCATGGAGCTCAGTAGTTTAGTGTCTTATTCTCTGGAATAGGCCGTTGAAGAAATACCAGACCCAGAGAAGAAGGTCCTGCTGGGTGTCTGAAGAAAGTACAACCCTTTAGATGAAGCTTTCTGGGGGAATTTGTTAGTGGTTTGGTCTGCTTCTGATAGGAAGGGAAATTTTTTTTTAAAGATTTTATTTATTTATTTGACAGACATAGATCACCAATAGGCAGAGAGTAGGCAGAGAGAAGTGGATGCAGGCTCCCCGCTGAGCAGAGAGCCAGACATTGGGCTCAATCCCAGGACCCTACGTTCATGACCTGAGCCGAACACAGAGGCTTTAACTCACTGAGCCACTCGGGTGCCCCAGGAAGGGAAATTTTTTTAAGAGAATTTTCTCTTTGAATCTATTTTGAGGTTTGGTTTGTGGTTCTTTCTGACTTCTCAGGAAGATGGAATTACTTCTGAGGTTGGTTGTCAGGAACCGCATATCAAATCGAGCTATCTTGTTAGCAAATATACATAAATAAATAAATAAATAAATAAAAGCTCAAGTGTTGGTATAAAGCTATTATGCTTTTCAAAACCCCGAACTATAATTTATGTATCGTGGTCATTCTTTATCAGATCAAACAGGAGAGAGGTGGCAGAAACGCACTTTCAGGTTAATTTTTTTTTACAAGGAAGATGGACTTATGAGCCTACTTTGTTATTCCCTTTCATTCAATTTCCCTGTACCTCCTTTTCTATGAATTGTAACGGTAACCCATCATTATTTTTATTGTTGGCACGTGCTTAGTGAACCATAAAGTGTATGCTATAAATGGGAGTGCTTTTCTTTTTTTGCAGTTTACAAAAAACTAATTTTTTAAATTTATTTTTTATTTATTTTCAGCATAACCGTATTCATTCTTTTTGCACCACACCCAGTGCTCCATGCAAGCAGTGCCCTCTATAATACCCACCACCTGGTACCCCAACCTCCCAACCCCCCGCCCCTTCAAAACCCTCAGATTGTTTTTCAGAGTCCATAGTCTTTCATGGTTCAGCTCCCCTTCGAATTTCTCCCACCTCCCTTCTCCTCTCTAACTCCCCATGTCCACGAAAAACTAATTTAAAAACATTCATCCACCAGAGTACCCAAAGGGCTCCCACATAAACTATCTGTCATTACATTATGTCATTCTGCTTTCGCTTCTATTGCTGTCCAAACAATGTTTTAAAACATTCTTTAAAATGGGCCTTTTTAACAAGATTTTTACAAAGGATTTAATTTATTCATTTGTCAGAGAGATAGCACAAGCAGAGGGAGAGGCAGGCAGAGTGGGAAGCAGGCTCCTGGTAAGCAAGAAGCCTGATGGGGGACTCAATCCCAGGATGCTGGGATTATGACCCGAGCTGGAGGTAAACAATTAACCAACTGAGCCATCCATGTGTCCCTGAAATGGGCATTTTTGACAGTTCCTGATAGCACCTACACACTCATGAATCTCAGATTCATGATATATGGGGCTAGTGGACTTGACAATCATGGAGTCAAGCATGCTGGATTTGACTCACGGGCCTGTCACTGTGAATTTGGGTGGTTTGCTAAACTTGCTACATAGAAACCCAAGCATGTAAGAATTTGCAGGATTGTGACATTTCAGTGGTATAATGTATACATAAAAATACCTAAACCAGTGTCTCTCACAAAGTAGGTCCAAATAGACCAGCTCCCTTCCTGCCTTCATTCTGTCCTTGGAATTCCGTCCCTTGGGAGAAGTTCCTACTGCCTTTGTTACAAGAAATGAACGATATTGGGATGCCTGGGTGGCTCAGTTGGTTAAGCCGCTGCCTTCGGCTCAGGTCATGATCCCAGGGTCCTGGGATCGAGTCCCACATCAGGTTCCTTGCTTGGCGGGGAGCCTGCTTCTCCCTCTCCTTTGCCTGCCTCTCTGTCTGCCTGTGCTCACTCGCTCTCTCTCATTCTGTCTCTGACAAATAAATAAATAAAATTAAAAAAAAAAAAAATGAACGATATTTACTACACTGTTGGTGCATAGCATGGATCAATATATTGAGTGATAGTATTAACATACTTCTTGAACTGCCCATTGCCCCTCAAGCACCAAATAAAATGTCATGCTCTGGGGAAACCAAAGTGAGAGGTCCCCAACTTTTAGGAGTTTTGGACAGGAGAGAGATGCAAATACTGTGTCAGTGTAGAACCAGGGTAACTAATGTTTAAACCAGGAAGAGAATGTGTGTGGAAGAAAGGCACTGATGATGTTTAAAGCCATTTGGCTGCATGGTGACTACCCTCAGACTGACAATTTGCCATGAAAGCTTCCAGGCAAATTTGAGATCTTTATTAGTGACAATATGGCTATAGCCTTAAGGGGAAGAAAAAAACCAAAAACCAAAAACCAAAACACACATACACACAAACTGTTGGTCTTGTGTCTTTTCACAAATAATGACAGTTATCAGAAATTTTATCTTTAAATGGGGAAAACAGCAACTGAAAATGTATTTCATTTGATTCATCACAGAATATGGTGTTTTTGTTCATTTCACACCATTTTTGTTAAGTTTTATTTAAATTAATGCAATCTGAGATAAAATGTTAATATTCCTGAGGGTATGGACATTGTACACAAATGAAGCCAGCTAAGTGGGTTCCTGGACAGGGTCTGATCTATTTATAAAAGTAGCTGGAGCTAAGTGGTTTGTTCCAGAAGAAGATAACGCCTTCCCTCCGTTGCATTTGCCTTCTACAGCCTAAGTGGGAGTTAATACGTTCACTTGTCTCCTTAAATTTTGTCCAGAGTGTGTTAAAGCAGTCATAGGGGACCTGGGTGGTTTTGCCGTCTGCCTTCTCATAACAATGCCCCAGTTTTCTCCTGGAGAATCAACGTTCCCGCTTTCAGTCCATGCACTTAGGCAGCGGCAACTTCACACTGGCTCCTGACTCTAGCAGTGGCATGTCACCCACTAATGGCCTTTGAGAACATCATTGAGTGAGCCGCGAGTTTAGTAGATGCACAAGACCTTTGCTGGGTCGGTGAGGAGGTGGGTCTCTGAATAACTAGCCCGAGATCCACTTGTGTGTGGTGGAACAAATGAGCTGTGATGTGTTGGCCAGAGTGCCCATCCTAGAGAGCCCTGAATGCCAGACAAAAGCATTTGAGGCTATTTTTTCAGGCAACAGGAAGCCAGGAAGCTAGTTTTGAAAAGCAGCACATGAAAATGTGTGTTTTTGGAAGATTAGTCGGGCAGCTGTGTGTACGATAGGGTGGAGGGAGGAGAGAACGCAATCCCTGAGTGCATTTAATCTTTATGATGCAGTGTAATTTATTATGAATTTGCATCCTTATCCAAATGTAAGGGAAACTCCTGTCCAAAACTGTAAATGTTTTTTGGTTGCCCTTTTTTTTTTTTAAAGATTGTATTTATTTATATGACACAGAGAGAGATCACAAGCAGGCAGAGAGGCAGGTAGAAAGAGAGAGAGAGATGCAGGCTCATGACCTTAGCCAAAGGCCGACGGCAAAACCACCCAGGTCCCCTATGACTGATGCAAGCAGAGAGACTGATGCAAGGCTCGATCCCAGGACCCTGAAATCATGACCTGAGCCAAAGGCAGAGGCTTAACCCACTGAGCCACCCCGGTGCCCCTGGTTGCCTTTTTAAGCATTCCTTGTCTCACATGAAGTGATTACAAATTTGCAGATGTGCATTAAAATGATGTATTCCAAAATGTTAATAGAGGAATTAAAAAACTTATTAAGTAAAATATTATCATTTTTGTTGATTTGAAGCCTATTTGACAAGGGACATAGCATTCTGGTGCATATATGTAAACATGAATAATTATTTTTTAAAAAAATGTTTACTTATTTATTTGACAGAGATCACAAGTAGGCAGAGACAGGCAGAAAGAGGGAGGGGGAAAAAGGTTCCCCGCTGAGCAGAAAACCTGATGTGGATCTTGATCCCAGGACCCTGAGATCATGACCTGAGCTAAAGGCAGAGGCTTAACCCACTGAGCCACCCAGGTGCACCTAAACAGGAATAATTCTTTTTTTTAAGATTTTATTTATTCCTTTGAGAGAGACAGATCAGAAGTAGGCACAGAGGAAGGCAGAGAGGGGAGGAATCAGGCTCCCTGCCAAGCAGAGAGCCCGATGCGGGACTTGATCCGAGGACCCTGAGATCATGACCTGAGCTAAAGGCAGAAGCTTAACCCGCTGAGCCACCCAGGTGCCCCTAAACATGAATAATTCTTAAAGGTTCCTCTACTCACTTATATAGAAGGCCTTTTCCAAACAGAAGATAAAATCTCTCTTGGCTACTCCTATCAGCTTATTCTGAATTATTTTCAATCCAGAAGCATGAACTAGAAAACCACAGTTTTTACACAGTGTTTGGTTTTCCACCAAGAGAATCACATAATTTGAGGTGATTCATTGTGGTGTCTTGCTAAAAGCATTTCCAAAGCTGTGGATACAAGAGGGTAGTGCAGAGAGGTAAGGAAACAGGAGAAAAGGTATGGCTCTCTAATAAGCACTTTATTCTAGAATTTTCCTCCAGCCTTGGTAGCTCACCACTCACAAGTGTGTGCTGGTGCCTTGATCTCATGGGCCACAGTGCTCAGCATCTTCCAGCTGCTTTTATAGTGAATACATATGTAACAATTGATTTCTTGCCCCAGACTTTGAGAGAAAAATCTGTTCAGAGGGATGGACACTCTGAACCAACACCAGAAAACACTCTCTGTAGTCTTCTTGTTAAATGAAAAAATATGGTTAAACCACTTTTGACAGTCTACTACATACAGCAAAATGTAAATCTTAATTGAAATATGTCCTCTCAGCTGTGCTTAAGCAACTGAGTCCTGAGCTTTTCAGGTTTTCAGTCTGAAAGAGTACACCTCTGGTGCTCTGAAAGGGAAGAGAAAGGACACCCTGTTCTCCACATAAATTAAAGAAAAGAAATCTGTGCATTTAAGTGGGCCATATAAAATTTATCAAGCATTTATCTCCTAATACCTTGTATCCAAATTACCTGATATGCTCTCCCTACTCCTTTATTCCACGTTACTGCCTTTTCCAGGATTCTGTCTCACATCACAACATGTCTTCTGTTATTTCCTTCTTGCAAGCTAGTTTTGTTTTCTCCATCTAAAAAAACAACAATCATTGTGTATTTCAATTCCCATTTTCCTCAAATGCATTGATTCTTCTTATCTACTACTCTTTTCTCATACTCAGTGTCTTTGACTTTATGGGGTTTGTACTTTGCTTTTCCCCATCCTTTACTGCCATTATATAATCAAATCTAATAACTTCGTAGAGAAAGTTAAAAATTCCTGCATAGCCACACGTGAACACAAAGTCACTGATTTTTAGCAAACCTATAAGATAGTCAGACATCCATTCAATTACTTTTTTAAAAAAATTTTATTTATTTATTTGACAGAGAGAGTTGACAAGCAGGCAGAGAGGCAGGCAGAGAGAGAGAAGGAAGCAGGCTCCCTGCTGAGCAGAGAGCCTGATTTGGGGCTCGGTCCCAGGACCCTGGGATCATGACCTGAGCCGAAGACAGTGGCTTAACCCACTGAGCCACCCAGGCGTCCCTCCATTCAATTTCTTAACTGAGTCTCAAATGCATCCTGAGTTCTAACCTAAACCTAAGTTCTACTTCTTACACGTTGTTATATGACCAAATTCTTTCAGTTGAGTATTTTGTAACATTTAAATATTAATCAATTGATGCTTTGTCTGTATATTTCTATGAAAATAATTTGAATACTGAACATTTATTGTTATATTTATAGATTTATAATCAAAGTTTCATCAGTTGAAGTTTTTGGAAATTTCAGATATAATGATTAACCTAAAATGATACTGCCTCAAATCCCTCTGATATCAAGGCCCAACACCTGATTATAGCCAAACCTGTGGTGGATAGTTCCATGGGAAATTGCAGTTACTTAACACTAATAGCATCTCATTCTCTCTCCCTTTTTAGAATGTCTCCAACACAACCCAAAAGTGTAGGAGGAGAGTTAATGTCCTCTGAGGACAGCTCTCAGTAAAGTGGAAATAAGAACCATAGATAAAATTGTCAGTTTTCAGGTCTTCATGAGGACAACTTAAAGAAGTTTCTCAAGACCTTTCAGTAAAATCAAGCCTTCATTTTCTATCCACAACAATTATATCAACAATGTACCTCTTTGACAAAGTTGCTTCTTCACTGTATCACTTTCCCATTCTTTTCTACCTTGGATAATCTCCCAGATAAACTAACAGTGCCCAAATCCTTTGTCCTACCCTTTGCTCTCAGGATAAATGGAGCCAAAAGACTTAGATTAATATCAAGTTCTGAATGGGATCTTAGAGCTATTTCTGTCCAGATTTTCATAAACATAGGGACCTTTGAATTATCAGGCTATAAATAAGTTTTAAATGGAGGGGGCAAAAGCAAAAAGTAGAAATGTTTGTGTTTGATTTTTAATCATGATTAATTGACTTTATTGATTATTAAAAATACTAACATTATAAAAGTGTGAATCTTTGTAAAACAATGTCATAATGTAAAAAATAAGTTACATAGTCCTTTTGAGAATATTAAAACAAGTGTTCAGGTGCCATCTAATTTCTTGTTTAATCCAGAACTTTGGTGTGCATTATCTTGAGGAATAGGATTTTGAAGTCCAGACAGACTAATAGAAAACTGATCCAAATGTGTGTGTTTATATTTCTGCTTTTGTTGTAAAATCAAAGTGTGATTGCTGGTTTAAAATGGTAAAACTAATAATGTTCATGGACTCTATTATAAATTTTCTAATTGTATGGGAAGAATCCAATAAACATAGAATTAATTGATTTGCAAATCCTCAAAGAGCTACAGGATCAGGTAGTGGTATGTTCTGAATCAACAGCATCATAATGCAGCATATTATATGTGTGGTTACCGGATATTTTCATAAATGTTTGCTAGCTAGTCCCGCCTGGGTGGCTCAGAGAGTTGGGCCGCTGACTTCGGCTCAGGTTATGATCTCAAGAGTCCTGAGATCGAGTCCCACATTGGGCTCCCTGCTCAGCGGGGAGCCTGCTTCCCTCTCTCTCTCTCTCTCTGCCTGCCTCTCCATCTACTTGTGATTTCTCTCTGTCAAATAAATAAAATCTTTAAAAAAAAATTTAAAAAATAAAATGATTCTGGATGGTCTTGAGCAAATGTTTCAATTTTTTTTTTCTGTGTGTGTCATAAAAGAAGGAAGCAATAGTAAATTCTTGCTGTTAATCCATGGAGCCTATAAAATCATACTGCCAACAAGAGGCTGTTGACACTGTAAGAGTAGTTAACTGTCTTGAAATACTAGGCCTGGAAATAGAATTCCAATATTTCACATAACCTCTTTTTTTTTTTTTAAAGAAAAAAACAAAACAACTATACCACTTACATTTAGGGACCTGCTGTTGTGTAACTATTTTTTAATATGTCTACTGTAAGTGTATATATATATATATTTTCTGTGCAATAAATTCATTTAGAGATAAATTTGGATTGCAAATTATTTTGAGGGAGGCATGGTATTTGTGGCTAGTCTTACAAGTAAAAAGGACTAAAAGAAAGAAGAAAAACATTTTTTATTACAGCATATTTACATCTGTCCTAAGTACTTATTTACTCTAATACTGACTAATGTATAATACTCTACACAAAGAAAGAAGTTAAATGAGTTATAATTCAGTCGAAGTATAGCTGGCCATTTTAAAACTTACCACTGAATCTTTCTGGTATGAAATGTGATATCTGGCAATCTGGTCCAGTTCATTACATCAGGTCATTTGTATGTTCTTATTACCATTTTGATAGCATAGCACATTTTATAACCCAGACATTTTACAATGGAACTATGATGCATGTATTTTCAAAAGTATAGACATACATGAAGCTATGAGGTCAAAAGGGATGAATGTCCGTAGTACCATATAGACTCAACAAATAAAAGTGTCCAAGGCTCTGAGTGAGATTTATGAAATTGTGTAAGATTAGGCCAACATGTGGTTTTGACATAAATAATCTGTTCTTAAATTAGAATTACAGTCGTTGAGAACAGTGTTGAAAACGGCAGATAGATTTTAGCTATCTTTGCTCACTAGGGAAAATGGAAAAATGTTTAGTCTGGTCAGATTTTCACTTAACTTCTGAAAAATCTTACGTTTGAGAGAACCCCTCTGAAATAAGAATCCTTAAAGACATAACCCCTTTGGCACAAGTTTTCAAGAAATTTGTTTGATGTTGTAGACAATTATATGGCACACGTACTGTTCTAGATGTTTCATGCCAATAATATGTAAGCCATACCAAGGCTACATATACATATAGAGATGTTCCTCAGCTTACAAGGGGGCTATGTACAGAGAAACACATAAAAAATTGAAAATGCCTTTAATACCCCTAAACTATCAAATATCATAGCTTACCTTAAGCTTATTTAAACATACTCAGAACACTTACATTTGCCTGAATTTGGGCAAAATCATCTTAAGCAAAGCCTATTTTATAACAAAGTATCAAATATCATATGCAATTTATTAAATATTACACTAAAAAAAAGAAGAATGGTTATATATAGAATGGTTGTAAGAATATCAGGTGTTCACCCCTGTAATCTTCTAGCTGGCTGGGAGCTGTGGCTCACTGCCCCTGACCAGCATCACAAGACGGCACCATACCACATGTCACTGGCCCTTTTTATAAAGACCCAAATTCAAAATTCAAAGTACAGTTTCTACTGAATCACTTTCACTTTCACATCATTTCCAAATATATCATAAGTTGAATCATTGTAAATCAGGAGCCATCTGATTTGAAAGTTAAATCACAGTCACCCATATATACACAAAAAAAGGCCTTCATGTAGGGCCATCTATGTATCTCTAAACAACATAGCATGACATATCAACGGCAAAAAATGGAGGTGAAGGGGACAATTGCTTTGCGTCAGTACTCTGAGCAGTAACATACATGGCCTTACTCACCTAGCAGAACTCCAGAGCTAGCTGATGGAAAGGAATTTTACAAATGTTTGCTGAACAGCTTAAGCACTATTATTTTTAACTTAGTGTGCATATCTGTTTTCTAAAGATATGTTAATTTATTTTATTGACTTATTACAAAACCAAATAATTTCCTCTTATTTAAGTGGCAGGTAAATAGCATTCTTTTTAATTTAAATCAAATGGCTTTTTAGGGAAAATATACTAAAAATTCTGAAACTTGTATTGCTTATGAATCTTTTATTGGAATCCTTATCAAGTTGTATTTTTCAAGTTTTTCCTAAATAATCTTCAATGAATTGAAAATATGCTTTGGATTTTATTCAAGGCTGTTAACACAAATTCACTTTGTTAAATATAGTGCTAAACGTTCAACAAAAACGTTGTTTCTTTTTTTTTCCACTACCACATCCTCCATCTACTGACTGGATGCTCTCCCCAACTAGCACATATATACCATTGTCTATCTTTAGGATAAGTAAGGGTCATCTTTTGTCTTTATTATATTCCTCGTATGCTTCTGAAATTGTTGAATTTTAATATAGTCACACCATAAGCATCACATATTTGATTCAGCTTTCAATAGTAAACAGTGCACAACCAGAGCATACCTTCAAAGCTATCAATATACTTACTCTGATATATTATTTTTGTATTTTTGTAAATTAAAATAATTAAATTATAGAACTAGAGTTTCAGGTGGTAGGTGTTGTAAGTTTTACCCAAACTGACTTTTGTCAAACTCGTTTTTGTCATCATATATGTCAAGTAGTTTTCTCAGGTTTATATTTAGAATGTCCTTGTATAATGAATATTTACACTGATATCTAGTATAAAACTCTTGCAATTTATTTTAGAAACATTAAGATATTGAAAATCAATCTATTTCTTTGATTCATTAAAGACATTTTTGGCTTGTTTCCAGTACTTTCTTACTGGTTAAAAAATGAATTTGAAGTAGTCTGAATTTCATTATTATATGGCACTTTCCCTTTGATGAATTCAAAGACGATATTCTATATTAGCTATCTGAGAAGAATTCATTGTTTAATTTTATTTATTTGTAAGAGAGAGAGTGAGAGAGAGCACAAGCAGGGGGAGCAGCAGGGGGAGGGAGAAGCAAACTCCCGGCTAAGCAGGGAATCTGTTGCAGAACTGAGTCCCAGGACCCTAAGATCACGACCTGAGCTAAAGGCTCAGGCATTTAACTGACTGAGCCACCCAGGTGTCCCAAT
This sequence comes from Mustela lutreola, assembly GCF_030435805.1. Classification (NCBI taxonomy): domain Eukaryota; kingdom Metazoa; phylum Chordata; class Mammalia; order Carnivora; family Mustelidae; genus Mustela; species Mustela lutreola. Next base: position 117,951,674 of record NC_081299.1, on the reverse strand, counting down.
CTGAGAAGAGTTCTGTATGTTATTCCTATTCATATGAAGTTTAAAGTCTAGGTAATTAACTTAATATTTTAGTGGCTATTACATAGATAGCACTATGTTCCAGGCAGAGAGTAAGAAACAAATATTAAATCAACCATATTCTATGCATTCTAAATGAAAATAATTAATCAATCATAATAAATCCTTCTATTTAGGAATATCAACTTATAAGCTTTCCTCCATATGAACAAAGCCAAATACCAGAATAAAGGGTTATCTAATACAAATAAAGGATAGAATTAAAGAATTCTGGTAAGCCATTTAATTTTGAAAAATGGTGCTATATTGTTGCTGAGTTGTGGTTTTCAGTTACATAATATCTGATAAGTGTAGAAGTAACATGAGTGTTACGTGAGATGAGAAATGGTATATAATTAAGATATTTTTAAAGGTACAGATAAATACAAATTTGTAAACATAGCATTATGGAGGAATAAAAATAAATGATAGCTACACACTCTAAAGTGAATAAATATTGATAAGTTAATAGAGAATTAAAACAAGGACAGTGCAAAAAGTATGGTACATTTTTATGAAGTTCAAACAAATTCTGTGAAACTGTAGATGGACTTAAAGATACTATTATGTGTCAAATATTGTAAAAATTAAGCAAGGAAATAGCAAACATAAAATAACCAAAGCATACTAACTTGGGTAGATACAATAGGTGTGATCATGTTCTACTTCATAAAGAGATGAGTTAATAGATAAATAGAAGTAACTAGACTTTTTAGAAGTTAATAAAACTTTACCTGTTATTTCTTAGCAATATAAAACATATGGTTTTCTAACAAAAACGTTTATCTTAAAAATATTTAAAAATAAATTTCAGGCTACTCATAAGGTTCTATATACTTTTCCACTGAAGGAAAAGCTGGTTGTTGTAGTTACAGTTGTTTGTTTGTTTTAGTCTCCTCCTAGTTTTTATTATTATAATGTGGAATGAGGAATGTTAGATTGAAAAGTGAATTATTTTATAGACAAAAATCATTACTTGATTCACCTCCTGGTACAGCAGATGGAACTCCTGAAAACATGCCCTTTTGCCTTACAGAAGAGTAACAGTTATGTTTACTTCTGAAACATGCTTGGTGTTGGCCCTAAATAGTGACACCATAGTAAACATTTTGAATATTTGCAATTAATTTTTATATTCATAGAGCTCCAAAAGGCACTGCTGGTATCTTAGCAGGTATTTTAATAAAGCGAAAAGTTGCCTGACTGTTTAAAAATATTAACAAGGCACAAAACATGGCAGAAGTATTGTCCTCAGATATTATTTTTTTCCATATGCTCCTGTTTCCAGACATGAAAGTTATTTTTTAAAATTTTTGTTATAGAAGATTTTATTTATTTATTTGACAGAGATCACAAGTAGGCAGGGTCAGGCAGAGAGAGATGGGGAAGCAGGCTCCCTGCTGAGCTGAGAGCCCGATGTGAGACTCAATCCAAGGATCCTGGGATCATGACCTGAGCCAAAGGAAGAGTCTTTAACCCACTGAGCCACCCAGGTGCCCCCATGACAAGTTATTTTTTTTAAAGATTTTATTTATTTATTTGACAGAGAGAGATTACAAGTAGGCAGAGGGGCAGGCAAAGATAGAGAGGAGGTAGCAGGCTCTCCGTTGAGCAGAGAGCCCGATGTGGGGCTCCATCCCAGGACCCTGAGATCATGACCTGAGCTGAAGGCAGCGGCGGCTTAACCCACTGAGCCACCCAGGAGCCCGACAAGTTATTTTATATATATATATATATATATATATATATATATATATATATATATATATATAATGTATTTTCCAGTTATAAGAAAAATAGTTCTGCTATTTTTAAGCTTTTTAAAAAATTACATATTTTTTAAATTAAAATTTTATTTTTTAATGTTTTACTTTACTTTTCTTTTTTTTTTAAAGATTTTATTTATTTATTTGACAGACAGAGATCACAAGTAGGCAGAGAGGCAGGCAGAGAGAGAGAGAGAGAGAAGCAGGCTTCCTGTGGAGCAGAGAGCCCAATGCAGGGCTTGATCCCAGGACCCTGAGATCATGACCCGAGCCGAAGGCAGCAGCCCAAACCACTGAGCCACCCAGGTGCCCCAATGTTTTACTTTTCAATATACTACTTAGAATATAAAACCTATTCCATTTTGTAAGAAGTTTACCATTTAAAAAATGGTAATTTTCTCATTGTGCCTTCCCCTCTCATTGCTTTATTTTGAATAAAAAATTTCACAATGAACATAACGGATGCTTTCCTTTTGATGGTCCCTCTGTTGGTCATATTGTATATGAGTCATGACAATTAGTTTTACAAAATTTATTGATGTTAGTTGATATGTTTTATCATAACTAATTTTGCTTCCCTTATCTAGATTCCCCAGCTTTCAGACAGGTGGACACTTCAATAAACCATACCCAAGGGATGTATCAAGTACTTCTTAGACATTCTCTCAGATCCTTGAGGTCTCATTTTGCCTAGGGATTTGCAATAGGTTCTGCCAGAGGCACCACTGTGACAACTGAAGTCCATGGTCTATCTCCTGCTAAGCTCAAGAAGTCACTGATTTCCAAGTTTATCTATACAATTAATGCATTCCAGCAAGTTCTTTTTTTTTAATATTAACAAACTTATTTTAAAGTTTATATGGAGAGGCAAAGACTCACAATATTCAACATAGTGTTGAAGGAGAACAAAGACTGAGGACTGACTTCAAAGTTTACCATAACGATGGGGTGCCTGGGTGGCTCAGTGGGTTAAGCCTCTGCCTTCGGCTCAGGAAGGCTCAGGTCATGATCCCAGGGGCCTGGGATCAAGTCCCGCAGTGGGCTCTCTGCTCAGCAGGGAGCGTGCTTCTCCTCATCTCTCTCTCTGTCTGACTCTCTGCCTATTTGTGATCTCTCTCTCTGTCAAATAAATAAAATCTTAAAAAAAAGTATACCATAATGATAATTGTAAGCAAGATATTGTAATACCACAGAAAGACTAGATTAAAGGAACAGAATATATATTATCAATTATATTTTATATTTAATATAAAAGCAAAAGCAATAAAAGAGAGCAAAATACAATCTTTTAAACAAATGGTTCTGGAGTAATGGTGGAGCTAAATGTAAAAATATAAAATAAAAATAAAATAAAATAATAAAATAAAATAAATCCAGGCAGATATCATACACTCTTCACAAAAATTAATTCAGATTGGATTATAAACCTAAACATGAAACATGTAGAAGGGAATATAGAAGAAAAATTAAATGACCTTGGTTTTGGAAATAACTTTAGCTACAAAAGCACAAGCACTGAATTTAAAAATGTCTACTCTGTGAAACACAATGCCAAGAGAATGAAAAGGCAAAGCACAGACTATGAGAAAAAATTTTCAAAATACACATCTGGCAAAGGACTGTTAATCAAAAATACACAAAGACCCCTTAAAACTCAACAATGGGGGAGAAACCTGATTAAAAATGAGCCAAAGACATTAGCAGATACCTCACAAAAGAAAATATTACAGATGGCAAATAAGCATATAAAAAGATGCTTCACATCATATGTCATCAGGAAAATGCAAATTAAAACAAAAAAGAGACACCAGTACATACCCAGAATCCAGAACACTGACAACAGAACACGAAATGTTGGTGAGGATGTGGAGCAACAGGAATGTTCTTCCATGTCTATTGAGAATAAAGAATGGAAAACAACTTGGTAGTTTCTTACAAAACTAAACATATTCTTGCCAGATGATTCAGCAGTAGCAGTTCTTGGTATTTATCCAAAGAAGATGAAATCTATACCCACAAAGATGTCTATAGCAGTTTTATTCATAACTGACAAAAGCTTGGAAGCAACCAAGATATACTTCCATAGGTGAAAGGTCAAATAAAGTGTAGTACATGCAAACAATGGAATATTATTTAATGCTAGAGAAATGAATTACCACGCCATGAAAAGATATGGATATAAATATTTAATAAATATTTGATTTAGGCTTCTACCAGTCTATCAATAGTATTAGTATATTTTAACAGTGAATGCTCAGCATCATGAATTTACATAATAAAATGTTTTGGTTTCAATATTTTAAATACTTCAACCTCTATGATTATATTCCTAATAATTTTGAATTGGGGTAAATAAACTTTAATTTTTTGTAACTTGTTTCTTATTGCAAAAGAGCTCAATGAAATTAGAGAAAATAAAAATTTACAAAAAAAACCAGTTTAGTTTAATATTGTCAAATAATTTAAAACTTTACCTTATATTCAGATACATATATTTTTCTAAATTGATTTATATGCTACTAAAACCAAAAACTTTTAGTTATATTAGATTTCATATCATGCAATCAATGCCAGAAAGCCATCTGGCGATGACTTGCCTTAAATAGAGTTAAGATGGGCGTTATTACAATGCAAGATGGAAACAAAGATAGTATAACAATTGAGTGTTACATAACTTTTCTGTTTTGATCAAGTTACTAATCTACAAAAGGCTTTTATCGGTGACAGACTTGGGAATTTAACAAAACTTTTAAACTAGCCTGTGCGACTCATTCCTAGAAAACAACACAATCAATAACACTTTATTTAGATTAAATCATGACATTTCTCCATTTGAATAAAAAAGGTAGCAACCCCAATAAGTTTATTGAACAGGAAAAGTTGAAATGCTATAATGCTCCTAAGGAATTAAATGATCCAGTCATGAATTACAAAACAAGGATATAAATTACCAAAGTGTTTGTATAATTGGAATGTACAACTGCCCATTAACGTTCAATAGTGTCGGCTTGTACAAGAACTCTATAAAAGAACTCCACTTCTAAACCGTGGAAAATATGTTCCCTTTCCCCCTATATACAACTATTAAGCCATTCATTTAGCTTTTAAAATATCCACTTAATACAGGCTTTTTACTCATTGGAACAGGCAGCAGGGCTCTATTCTTATTGCTTACATCTGAAGGATAGACTTCTAGCGTAAGAGGTAAAGCCCATAAAAGAGCCCAATAATAACAACAAAATACAGTTTAGTGAGCCCTTACAATCTGCCAGCTACCTTTCTTAGAATACTTCAATTAATGAAACATATAAAATACCTGACCACAAAGAGCTTACATTCTTTTGAAATATAATAGTGAAATAAACCAATAACAGAGGGGCACCTCGGTGGCTCAGTCCATTGAGTGACTGCCTTTGGTTTGGGTCATGATCTCAGGGTCCTGGGATGTAACTCCCCAGCAGGCTTTCTAGGCAATGGGGTGTTTTCTTCTTCCTCTGTGCCCCCTCCCAATTATCTCTCCCTCTGTCTCCAATAACAAAATAAACCAGTAATAGTATAATGATTGATGGTTGATGGTGATAAGTGTTACAAAGAAATACAAGAAAGGTAAAAGCCATTGGATAATGCTGGGATGAAAGTTAATTTTATTTTGTCTTGGGCTGTTATATCTCATTTATGAGATGTTATTTGCACAAAGACCCAGGAAGTGAAGGAGGGTGTTATACACATATTAAAGGAAAAGATTGCTCTAGGCAGAGCAAGTAAGTATATAGACTTTGTGTGAACAGCTGGTCTGTTACTTTTGAGGAAAAGCAAGGAGGCCAATGAGGAGTTCATAGTGGTGGAGAGAGGAAGAACGTATTGATGCGTGACCTTCTAGTACATTGAAACGCCTTCAGTTTTTATTCAATATGAAAGGGGAAGATACCAAAAGACTTTCAACAGCAGAATAAAATCATCTGACTTGATTTTTAGGTTAAGTTGCTGTACCGAAATAAATTTGCAGGGAGAAAGGAGTGCAGTATGTGTGGAAGTGGGGTTATCAATCAAGTCAATAATTGAGGAACATATGATGGTGTTTTTAGCATGCTGGGTGGTAATAGAAGTGGTGAGGTATGGTTTTTATTTTGTATATATTTGGATGGTGAATATTCTGGTGAACAGGATGGAGTATGTGCAGGACAGACAATATCAACATTTATTTTACCTGCACAAACGGAAGGGTGGAGTCTTCATTCCCTGATATGGAGAGAACTCTGAGTTCAAATGTTCTTTCTGATTAAATGGCATAGTGATGATGAGGATTTAGTCAGAGAGTGAAAGAGAACAGTAAGCATAGTGTTAAGCGGTAAGACATTATAATACATTTGAACATCAAAAAACGTTGTGTTGGATCATCTGTTTATGTGAGTAAATAAATAAATAAAGCTTCCTGGGGTTCTGATAGAGGTAAAGATTTCTATATGATCCAAAGGGGCACGTGCATCAAATGTTTATAGCAGCAATATCCACAATAGCCAAACTATGGAAAAAACCTAGATGTCCATTAAAAAATGAATTATATATATATATAGATATAGATATACATATAGATATAGATATATATGATTGAATACCATGCAGCCATCAAAAGAAATGAAATCTTGCCATTTGCGATGACATGGATGGAACTAGAGGGTATTATGCTTAGCAAAATAAGTCAACCAGAGAAAAACACTATCATATGATTTCCCTGATATGAGGAAATGGAGGTGCAATGTGGGGGGTTTGGGGGACAGGAAAAGAGTAAATGAAAGAAGATGGGATCGAGAGGGAGACAAAGCATAAGGGACTCTTAATCTCACAAAACAAACTGAGAGTTGCCATGGGGGTGGGGAGGGTAGGGAGAGGGTGGTAGGGTTATGAACATTGGGGAGGGTATGTGCTGTGGTGAGTACTGTGAAGTGTGTAAACCTGGCAAATCACAGACCTGTACCCCTGGGGCTAATAATACATTATATGTTAATTTAAAAAAAAAAGAAGAAGAAGACTACTATAAATCAAATGCTATGGTTTTCAGCAAAGAGTGTGTAATCAGGCATATTTTATTAAAGTAACCAAGTAAAATGATGGTCAAAAATTGGAATAACAGAAAACATAAAAATCAGAGATTTTAAAAAGAGATATGGGACAGTGTAGAGAATATAGTCAATGATATTATAATAGTGTTATATGGTGACAGATGGTGGCTATATTTGTAATGATCATAGAATAATGTATGGAGATATCTCAAACCTGAAACCAATGTAACACTGAATATCAACTATACTCAAATAAAAGAATAGTAAAAATAAAACATTTTAATTTAAAAAGATAAAAAGAGGGACAAGAATTGGAAAAGTGAATTTCAAAAAGAGTAAAATGAGGCTAAGACATACTCTGAACCTTGAGGAAAACACCATTTTGAAAATTTTTCCCATTTTGAGAAAACCCAAATGAATCAATACCATAAAAGAACCCATTTTAACTGAGAGATGTAATGAATGCTCAAGAAATAATTTTATGACAGGATAATTCTTCCCTATGAAACAGCATACAGAAACCAGGAGAAACACCTGGAAGCAAAATAAACTATACTGAAAATAAGAATTAGGAAAAAGATAAATGATGAAAGATAAGAAAATTAGACCTGCGACAGAGACCTAGTGAAGAGAACTTTTAGCTTGTGGTTTAATATTTTTGAGGATAATCTAGAGTTCATAACTGCCTTGAGACAGGCTGGTTGTAGGTAGTTTAGGCAGACCCGTAAGACAGGCCTACTTTGGGCAGGTGGTGTTGGAGGAGGCCATTGGGGTGGACAAAGACAAATCCAACCATTTGACTAAAGTGTCTGTGAAGATGTTGAAGTCAGATGCAAAAGAGAAAGACCTGTCAAACCTAATCTCAGAAATGGAGATGATGAAGATGATTGGAAAGCACAAGGACACCATCAACCTGCTGGGTCCTGCACACAGGAAGGTCCTTTGTACACTCTCATGGAATATGCCTCCAAAGACAATACAGGAGTACCTGCAGGCCCAGAGGCCTCATGACCTGCAGTACTGTTACAATATCATCCACAATGCAGCAGAGCAACTCACCTCCAAGGACCTGGTATCCTGTGCCTATCAGGTAGCCTGAGGCATGGAGTACCTTGCCTCCAAGAAGTGCATACACCAAGACCTGGCCACCAGGGAAGTGCTGGTGACAAAGGACAACATGATGAAGATCTCAGACTTCAGCATTGCCAGAGATATCACCACATCAGTTACTATAAAAAGACAACCAACAGTGGACTGTCTGTGAAGTGGATGGTCCCTAAGGCCATGTTTGACCAGATCTACATCGACCAGAGTGACTTCTGGTCTTTTGGGGTGATCCTGTGCAAAATCTTCACTCTGGAAGCCTCCCATATCCTGGAGTGCCTATGGAGGTGGTTTTCAAGTTGCTGAAGGAGTCATTTGATGGATAAGCCAATAGGTGCACCAGAGAGTTATACACAATAATGAGGGGTGGCTGGCATGTGGTACCTTCAATCTGCTGGTAGAAGACCTGGATCATACTGTGGCCTTGACCTCCAACCAGGAGTACCCGGACCTGTACTTGGCCCTGGAACAATACTGTCTATGCTTTCCCAACACCCAAAGCTCCACCTGCTCCTCAGAGAAGAATTCCACCTTATCTCATGTGCCATTGCCCAGGGAGGCCTATCTGCCCTGACATCTAGCCCAGCTTGCCAATGGTGAACTCAAATGACTAGTATCCCTATTACTCCTCTCCAGATTCCGTCATAAGCTATAACCCTTACCCCCCACCCTCCCTGCAAGACTCACTGCCTTCTCCTTTGTCCCTTTCCTACTGGCAGGAGCCAGCTGCGTACCTGAGGCCTTCACCCCTTGAAGTTCACCTCTCTTCCCCTTCCTCTTCCTCCTCCTTACAACCTGCTCATTGAAGAAAGGCACAGAGAGGCAGGTACTTGCTCATGGCTACTTCCTTCCCTCACATATGTTGCACCAAGACCCCTCCCTGGCATCTGGTACTGCCTGGACGTCGAGGGAGTGGGAGATGAGGCATGCCAGTGAAAGCTGTCAGAGCTTTCCTGCTTTGGTTTTGTCTGCTTAGCATAACATGTAAGACTGAGTTCTGGTGGCAGGGACCTTGTCCTTGGGGCTATAGCACTAGCGAGGGGAGGTCAACTGCTCTGGGCCTTGGCTAAGAGCAACCCCTGCTCCAGAGATATGGTGCCAAGGGCTTAATAATTTTGATACTAATTTGCTTTGCTGACCAAATACCTGGTATCAAAAGATGGGAAGGCAAAGACTGGAAGCAGTGTTGTGACCATGGGGTCCAGCCCCAAACTATGAAGAAAACACAAAGTGTATAAATCTGAGTAAGTATATATTTACACACCTCTTTAAATAGGTTGTTATCAAAGATTTATTCAATGGGTAATATGCTCCTCGTGGCTGGGAAGCATCAGTTGCCATATATTAAAAACAAAGAAAAGAGGTGTCTGGGTGGCTTCCTCCATAAGTGTCCCTTCTTTTCAGGTCATGATCCCAGGGTCCTGGGATGGAGCCCTACATCAGGCTCTCTGCTCAGTGGGAAACCTGCTTCTCCTTTTCCCTCTGCCCTGCTTATAGTTCCTATTCCTGTCTCTCTGTCTGTCAAATAAATAAAATATTTAAAAAAAAGAAACACACAAAATGTTTTTAAAAGGTCTTTTTTTTTTTTTAATTTTCTAGGGGTGCCTGGATGACTCAGTTGTTTAAGCAGATATTTGCCTTTGGCTGAGGTCATGATTCCAGTGTACAGGGATCCAGCCCTGCATGGGACTACTTGCACCCCAAGGAGCTTGCTTCTTCCTCTCCCTTTGCACGTGATTCCTCCTGCTTGTGCGCTTCCTCTCTCTCTCTCTCTCTTGCTGTCAATAAACAAAATAAAATCTTTTACTAAATAAATAAATAAATAAATCTACTTTCAGTTTAGGTCCCTTAACAATAATTGCTACTGCTTCATTTTTAAAAAAAAAAAAAGATAATTTAGAAAGATGCTTCCAGAGCTAAAAATCTGTTTTTTTTTTTTCAGGATTAAATATAGAAGTGCTTTATAAAGTAAAAGAAAAACTATGCTATATTAACACTAATCACACTATAACTTTGGTGGTTATATCAAGATAATTAAAAGTGATTTTAAAGCAAATTTCATTATCAGACATAATGATCAATTCAAAATTACAGAAGACTAAAAGGATGAATTGATCAGGGAGTATAATAATTCTTGACTTTTAATACTTAATAACAGATTTGGGGATATATAGGGAAAAACTAATAAGAAAAATCATAAGTTCTACCTTAGAAGAGAAACGGAAAAAAGTTTCAACACCTTTATTTTAAGATTATATAGACAAATGGTCATCAAATTGGTAAGATATGTAAGACTTCCACAAAATTATCAACTAACTAGATATGCTTGATATTACAGAACACTCCCAACAACCCCAGACTACATATATCTTAAGCCATGATTTTCTTTGCAAAGATCAACATTGATAATGTTCTAGTCATACCTCCGTGTACCAGGAAAGAAGTAGAACATTTCTTGAAAGACACAGCTATCAAAGCTCCATTGAGAAACCGTAAAGATGGAGAAGGGATTTGCAAATTATATATCTGATAATGGACATCTCCTCTGATTATTAAAAAATGAATAAAAATAAAAAACCTTACTAATAACCAAACAGAGTAACCAATTTTACATGTGAAGGAAATTATTGAAGAGACATGTCACCAAAAGGATATGGATGGCTTATAAGCACATGACAAATTTCTCAACATTTAGACATTAAAGAAATACAAATTAAAATCATAATGAGACATGCTTACATATCTATTAGAATGGCTAAAATTATAAAGGCTAATTGTACTTCGTCTGAGCTAGATTGAGAAGCAACAAAAAATTTAAACTGTTGTTGGCATATATCATGATACCACCACTTTGGAAAAGAGTTTGAAAAATTTTTTAAATGCAAAATATGTTGCAGTTACACAAATAGCCATTTTACTTCTAGGCATTTAACCAAGAGAAACAAACCCTATGTTCATACAAGGACTTGTATATGAATTTCATAGCAGCTTTATTTTTAAGAATTGAAAACAGTGGAAATGTTCATCAATGTCCATCAATAGAGCAAAGACAAATTATGATCTATTCATTAAAGAGATTACTGTTCAACATCAAAATGAACTATTTACAATTGGAGATTCTCAAAGTAATGGTGCTGAGAAAAGAAAAGCCAGGCAATGAATAGTATATACTGTGTGATTTCATGACTATAAAAAAATCTAGAAAATACAAATTTATATATAGTCACAGTCATCAAATATATCGGTGTGATTTTAGTGCCTTCTTCTGTGCTCCCATAGCTTCCTACACTTGGATCTCCAAGCATTTGTTACACCATATGAAAATATATGAACTCTTTTTCTTTATTCTGTCTTACAAGAAAAAGAATCTTTGAAATTTTATGGACATTTGAACTCTCAGTTATTAGCAGAAATTCTATCACACAGTAAGTTTCCAAATATAAAAGCCAGAGTTTTACAATGACTTCTAAGCTTTTACATGATCTAGCCACTCATTTAACCTCTGTGACCTCTTTCCCTGCTACTCTTCAGTCCCTCACAGTGGCCTCCTTGCTATTCCTCAGATATGCCAGGCACGATCCAACCTTACGGTTTTCAAGATAGCCAATTCCTTTGTCTGGAGTGACCCTATTGCTGATAGTTCTGGGCAAATTCATCACCTTTCCATACCTTTGTTCAATTGTCAGCTTCATTGTAACTATCCTGATGTTCCTATTAAAATTCTTAACTCCCCATCCCCTGCCTAGCAACCTTGATTTTTCTCACCCTGATCTAATTTTTCTTTTTCCCCATTGTACTCATCATTTTTGAATGCACTATGCAATTTTTATTAAGGTTTATAGCTTTTAATTGTCTCACTCATTAAAATAAAAGTTTTACAAAGCCAAGTATTTCATTTACCAGTGTAGTCTGAAGTAATATCTGCCATATAATAGGTTCAATACACAATTGGTAAATTTCAGAAAAAATTAATGTTGAGAGTATACTGAATTTCATAAGTCATTTCAATATTTTTTTCCAAAAAATAAACTATGTAAGCATACCTTAAATTTACTTTCAAAATATTTTATAGCATATAATGGACAATATACATAAGCCTTAAAGAAACAATCATATAAATAACCATTTCATACCTACTTAAAAATTGCATAATACCACACTCCTAGATCCTCTCTGAATGCTCTAAAATAACCCTTCAAAGGAAATACATTTTTAAAAATAACAGAATTTTGGCAAATAATTTAATAAAATAAAAGTTTCATTCATCTATGTAGATCATAATAAATGTTTTTAATAAGCATGAAATTATAACTCTGAAGTGTGCTAAAATGAAACCACCTACTAAGGGTGAGAGAACAAAAATAAACATAATTTTTCCAAATAAGAGGAATTTATTACCTTTGAATCAAAGCATGTGGATTTGTTCAAACTGGCAATAAAGGAATATGGAAACACAAACCATGGAAAGTCATATTTTAGATTTCTAAAAGACTACAAAGTGAAGAGTATACATTTTCTAAATATTACATAATGCTACATAATAACAAGATGACAGGTTGTGACAAATAGCATTTTAAAACCTCTACTCATAATGGAATGGAAGGTGTCATTTCCCTATAATTTTATATATGTCATTAATTTACTATATCTGGATACAGAATATTACCAAACAGATGTTCATCAAAGACTAAATCATTTTTAATGGAACATAATAATTTGAACCTACACCTATTAATCATTTTATTTGATCAAACATTTATAGTCTCGCTAAACATTTTATCAGTTGTCGACAAATTAAAAAAAATAGGATAAAAAGTCGTGTTAGGAAAAGTAGATTTTCTTTGAAATTTGCATTTAAATGAAAATATTTGCTGATATTTTTAAAACTTTAAATGTAATTTTATATATATCTGACCTACCAAATGATATAAAATTTTTGGAGACTTAATATAGTTTGGGACACATGGTAAGCAATAATCACTTTTTTAGTTGATCCAAGTGTTCGACCTTTCTTAATTATTCTAGTACCACAATTTACTTGTTCTAAGATTAGTCCTCCCCCCCCATTTTAATATCTCTTAAGGTGGCACTCACCTTGCACTTGAGGACATATCCTGGTTTAACTGACAGCATTTCTCTTTCTTAGTCGAACATAAACTATATTGCATCTTACACTTGATGAAAGCTAGGATGCAATTAAATACTCTATTATGGTTACGATTCTGATACTTGAAATCCTCCGGTAGCTCCCTGTGCCCCCACAGTGTAGTACCTCACCTCCTCGGCATAGTATACAAACCATGTCACCCCCAGTGTTAACACCGCGGCTCAGCCTCCATACCCAGGTGATGCTGTGAGATCAGCTGTCGGTTGTCATGAACTTGCTGTAGTTTCCCGAATGCACTGTGCTGCCTCCTGGCACTTTGAAACTTGACACACTCATCCTCATTCTTCTCTTTGCCCTTGTCTATCACCTCCCCTGAAAATCTGTTCCTAAGTGGCTTTTCCCAGCTCCAACCTACCCTTGGCAGTCTTTTCTCTCCCTGTGGTAAAGCCTGTCACACTGCACCATGAACATGCCCTTTGTCCCACTGAGAAGAGAAAAGGGACAGTGAGGGCCCCCCAGCATTTGCAGCTCTAGTGCAGAGCCCCATGCCTGGCTTGCAGGAAATGCCAGATCATGAAGAGAAACGGAGATCATCCTCTGGCAAAAACCAGCCCTTCTTTGCCTACCGCAGGATCTGGATCAATAAAGGGCAGCCAGTTATTATTGCTGTTTTTCTAGGGATTTTTTCCCCATATATTTCCCAGGTCTTTACTCTTTTTATAGCACTTTAATTCAGGCTTCAACCACTTCCTAGTCAGATCAGATGAAATCATTTTCCTTCGCATACCCTCGATGTCCTCGATGTATTTCACACCTAGTAATTCTTTTTTTAAAGATCTTATTTACCCATTTGACAGACACATCACAAGTAGGTAGAGAGGCAGGCAGAGAGAGAGGAGGGTAGCAGGCTCCCCGCTGAGCAGAGAGCCCGATATGGGGCTCCATCCCAGGACCCTGAAATCATGACCTGAGCCGAAGGCAGAGGCCTAAACCACTGAGCCACGCAGGAGCCCCCACATCTGTAATTTTTAATCAACGTGGATTTGCTGCATCAAATAGTTCCTTCTTCAAATATAAATATATAAATATATTGATCAAGTCACTCACATGTCTTAGGAGAATGTCATGCCTTTAGTAGCAAACTTGAAATCTTGGCCATTGGTTTTGATTTTTGATTTTTGTTTTGGTTTGATTTGGTTCGGTTTTTGTAATTTTAAAAATCCCTCCAGCCCTTGGCTCTGTCTGACCTGATTGCTTTCAGCTGTTTCTGCAACAAAATTGTCCCAGCAGCGTAAACTCTTATTGTTTACAGTGGCGCCCCCTTCTGAACACTTTGTTAATAAAAAGCTTTTTTTTTTTTTTGGCTATGATAAATGCGGAACAAAAATGAAGTATTTCAAAGAGGTGAACCACAGATAAATTTCTCTAAGGTTTGGGTGAGGGTTACTCAAAAAGGAACTTGACAAGGCTTTTAAAGATATCGACAATCATTATAACATAATGTGACTGATTGTTACCGTGCTCTTAACTGGGCAAACACTTGTTGGTATCCAAGAAAGACTAACATAGTTGAGATGGTTCTAGCGGCCTTCTAGCACAGGGTCTCATGAGGCAGGGATTCTAGCCACTGGCTGTGCAAGGCATGAGGCCTGTTAGTGATTCTATTTTTTCTTCTGCAGAATGGGTCTTTCTACATTCCAGGTCCTTTCTACCCCAATAAATAATGTGGCGATTCTCTCAGTGAGTTGTACTTTTGGTTTAAACAGCCAACTGTCTCTTAAAAAGGACTTTTGTTTAAACTCCTTAAAAAAAAATGTCCGTTTAAAAAACTCTTTTTTTTAAAAAAATTTTTAATCCCATACGTTTACTCTGATCGTGGAACTTTGTCATTATGACCTTCTCGGCTGATTAACATATTCATCATCAGCACCTACTGCTCTTCTCTCCTGGTGGTCTCTCCGGAAGGGGTCTTCTCTAGCTCTTCTAGCAGGAGATGGGCACTTCCCCTCTACCCCTGTTGCCGGACCAACCTTACCTATCCTGCAGGGTCAGGTCGGCCTGGCCTTTTATCTGTTGTTCTCTTCTGAGTGGTTAGTTTTTCATAGATACCGTGCTTTGTCAGGATTTACCCTGGACTGTCAAAACCCTTTTCTTGTGCCAGTGAAGCCTAAGAAACAGTCCTGATGAGAGAACCAGGAACTCGAACAGATCATATTTATCCTGAATGTTCCGTCCAAAATGAAAATTACATTTCTGAGGAGCCTCAAGATCTCTGAGAAGGGAAATTTCACCAACACTGTCATGTAGGGGCATCATTTCCGATTCTGTGTCAATTTTCCTACTTTCCCAGCTAATAATTCTCTACCTCATAAAGCCCACTCTCAACCGTTTCCTCTCACAAAGGCAGTTGCTCTTAGAGTCTGCACATGGCACTTGGGGCCTGCTGGTCGTTGGCTACTGCGCTCTGTACTTTGGGTCTAACAGCTGCGGGGCATCAAGATGAGAACGTCTCTTGTTCTAAGACTTAATATAGTTTGGGGCGCATGGTAAGCAATAATCACTTTTTTAGTTGATCCAAGTGTTCGACCTTTCTTAATTATTCTAGTACCACAATTTACTTGTTCTAAGATTTGTCCTCCCCCCCCATTTTAATATCTCTTAAGGTGGCACTCACCTTGCACTTGAGGACATATCCTGGTTTAACTGACAGCATTTCTCTTTCTTAGTCGAACATAAACTATATTGCATCTTACACTTGATGAAAGCTAGGATGCAATTAAATACTCTATTATGGTTACGATTCTGATACTTGAAATCCTCCGGTAGCTCCCTGTGCCCCCACAGTGTAGTACCTCACCTCCTCGGCATAGTATACAAACCATGTCACCCCCAGTTTTAACCCCGCGGCTCAGCCTCCATCCTCAGGTGATGATGCCAGATCAGCTGTCAGTTGTCATGAACTTGCTGTAGTTTCCCGAATGCACTGTGCTGCCTCCTGGCACTTTGAAACTTGACACACTCGTCCTCATTCTTCTCTTTGCCCTTGTCTATCACCTCCCCTGAAAATCTGTTCCTAAGTGGCTTTTCCCAGCTCCAACCTACTCTTGGCAGTCTTTTCTCTCCCTGTGGTAAAGCCTGTCACACTGCACCATGGACATGCCCTTTGGCCCACTGAGAAGAGAAAAGGGACAGTGAGGGCCCCCCAGCATTTGAAGCTCCAGTGCAGAGCCCCATGCCTGGCTTGTAGGAAATACCAGATCATAAAGACAAACGAAGATCATCCTCTGCCTAAAAGCAGCTGTTCTTTCCCTAACACAGGATCTGGATCAATAAAGGGCAGCCAGTTATTATTGATGTTTTTCTAGGGATTTTTTCACCATATATTTAAGGGGTTTCTGGTTAGCCCCAGAGGGAATGTTTTTTCTTCTGGAGGGCAGGCAGAGGGTTGCATTGTACTTCTGAAATTGCCAAACTGGAGGGCTTTGGGTCAGGAGTTGAGGACAGAAGTCTGAGAACACAAGCAATCTTAGGTTTCTGGGCAAGGGCATGGCAGTTACGCGCTGCAGAGCTGAGAGGAGATCTCGTGCATCTGAAATCAGGTGAGGATCTGACGAACGCTCAGGTTGGAGTTTCTGTCCCTTATGGCCCTCTTCAAGAAGAGGTGGTGGATCACGAGGCCATGGAATTTTTCCAACCATGGGAGTTGTGAGATGCTCCAAATCGTAAAGAGTCTTCTGCAGGATGATTGAGACCTGTTGGTTGGCTCCAGGATTTCCCATACGGATCGATTCCGAGTAGGGTTGGGAATGGATGGCTGGGAAGCCCGACTCTCATTCCTCTTGTCTCCGAGTGACAAGACAGGTTAGATCTGCTGGATCTGGGGGAGAAACTGAGAGGGTTGAGTTGAAATGGACTCTCTTGTGGATGGGTCCTGATGTGGGTTTGTGTCCATGGAGAACTTGGAATGAGGCAGTGGCACAGGGTCCCTGAAGGGTTCTCCTAACCAGAGGCTTTGACACAGCACCAACGTGCAAGATTCCCACGTGGAGACGAGATTTGTTCTGATGGGTGCCTCAAGAAACAGCCATATGCTGCTATTGGAATCCAGGCCTCTGAGGAGAGATGACTGGACAACAAAGCAATGGATCCGATTAGGATCTAGGGGCCTGCTCATTCCAATTTACCTCTGGGGACATCTGTCCACGGGTCTAAGTGCAGGTAGAGGCTCAGCTGGTGTCAGACCACCCTTGTTATTCCTGGGCAGTCAACACTATTGGGATGGCTCCGGGCACTTTGGAGGTTTATCATCCTATTTCTAGGTTTGTGGCCAATGGAATGGGCAGAATTCCCAGGCACAGTCCTCAGGTTTGGCTCCAAGAACCTGTGCCTGTAGGTTTTGTGGGCCAGGGCTGTGGGGACAGTTGTCTGAAAACACAAACTCGGCTTAGGTTTCGGGTCGTAGGTATTGCAGGACTGATCTACAGACCGTGAGGAGAACTCTTCAGGATATGAAGAAGGGGGCGAGTGTGAGACGCTTGCTCAAGATTTTGTCTCTGGATATTGTGTCATTGATGGCCGTGGAATGTCCGGGTGGCCTCATGGGCCATGGACGAGTCTTCCTCTCTGGGCATTTGGCCCGATCCCAAGAGTTTGGGGTTATTCTTTGAGATGGGAGGAGTCGGTTTTGTTTTGTTTTTACCTCAGGTGTCCCACCAAAAGAGAGTTTCCAGAGCAGAGCCCTGGGGAGGGGCGACTGGACAACCAGAAAGCTGGTTAAAACTTGGGGCCTAGGGGCATGGCAAGCCCATTATGACGTCTAATGGTCCAGCCACTGAGAGGACTTACTAGAGGACAGGACTCACGCTGAGGGTCACAATGCGTGTTTGTGCCCTCTTCGTACTCAAGCATGGGCGGGGCCTCATGGTGAACGCTGGTTTCTCCTACACTGAACGTGGGACTACATGCCAACCACAAGGTTTCTTGCCATAGGGAAGGAGGAGTTCTGATTTCTTCATCACATTCGCCCCTTGGCGGGGTGTGGAGTTAAGGTCTATGTTCTGAAGTCTGAGAAGCTAGGTTGGGAATAGATGACGAGCTAAGGCCATGGCGGGTCTGTTGTGCTCAGTGTGCGGTCAGCTGTCTCGGTGTTGGTCAGGAAGTCCGGGCTCAGGCTGTGTCAGACAGTGTATTAGTGCCCAGATTTGTCGATATAATTTGTGTACAGAAGGGTGCCGTGTAGGTCTATCCTCATTTGGGGTGTCTGGGAAGCTCCATAGGGCAACATTTTGTTCTTTTTTCTGGAGGGCAGGCAGAGTGCTGCCTTGTGGGTCCAGAATTGCCAAACGTGAGGTCTTGGGGGCGAGGAGTGTGAGGACGGACATTGGAGAACAGAAGTTTCACATAGGTTTAAGGGCGAGGGCAAGGCCGGCACACTCTGCACAGCTGAATCGAGATGTCGTGCATCCGAATTCAGGGCGAGGATCAGACGTTGGCTCAGGTTGGAGTTCCTGTCCATGATTTCCCCTTCAGAAATGGGGTGGGGGCTTCAGAAAGCCATCACGGTTTTCCCACGTTGGGAGTTGTGAGATGCTCCAAAACGCAAGGATTCCTTCTGCAGGACATTTGAGACCTTTTGGATGGGTCCAGGACGTTCCATATGGAAGGACGCCAGAGCAGGGTTCTAAGGGCGGAGCCCTGGGCAACCCGCCTCGCATCTCAATTGTCTCCTAGCAACAAGACAGGTTCTATCTGCTGGCTCTGGGGGAGCAACCGAGAAGCCAGAGTTGAAATGGACTCTCCTGCGGATGGATCCTAATGTGGGTTTGTGTCCATGGAGACCTTGGAAAGGGGTGGTGGCACCAGGCCCTGAAGGATTCTCCTAACCGGAAGTTTTGACACAGTTCCAGCCTGCTATTTTCCCATGTCGAGACAAGATTTGCCTCCGGAAACCCCCGCATGCTTGTATTTGAAAACATGCCTCTGAGGAGAGATGCCTGGAAACCAAAGCAATGGATCCGATCACGGCCTAGGGACCTGTGAGGTTCAATCTACTACCCTGGGGACATCCAACTACGGTATGAGTGGAGGTAGATGCTCAGCTGTTGTCAGACGCCCTTGTTTGTCCCGGGCGGCCTACACAATTGGGATGGCTTCAGGGACTGTGGAGGTTTCTCCTAATTTGGAGGCGTGTGGTCAAGTGAATGGGCAGAATTCCAGTGGAGTGGGCAGGCACAGACCTGATGTGTGGCTCCAGGGGCCCCAGCCTTGAGGGTGTGTGGGCCAGGAGTGTGGGGATAGAAGTCTGAAAACACTAACTCAGCTTACGTTTGGGGACATAAGTGTGGCAGGCCCGATCTACAGACCGTGAGGAGAACTCTTCGGGATATGAAGAAAGAGTGAGTGTGAGGCATTTATTCAGGCTTTTGTCTCTGGATTTTGTGTCAACAATGGCCGTGGAATGTCAAGGAGGCCTCATGGGCAAGTCTTCCTCTCTGGGCATTTGGCACGAACCCAATTGTATTGGGTCCATCTTGGGGATGGGAGGAGTCCTTTCAGTTTGGTTACCTCAGGTGTCCCAACAAAAGAGGGATTTCAAAGCAGAACCCGGGGCGGGGGGGCGAATGGACAAACCGATCTATGGTTACTTCCAGCCACTGAGAGGCCTTCCTTGAGGACAGAACTCACGGTGAGGGTCACAATGTGTGTTTATGCCTTCTAGGCGCTCAAGCATGGGCGGGAATCATGGTCCACGCTGTTGCTCCTACACTGAACGTTGGGCTCCATGCCAACCACATGTATTCTTGCCATGGGGAAGTAGTAGTTCTGATTTTTTCATCTGTTTCACCGCTGGGCCGTGATTGGAGTTAAGGTCTAGGTTGTGTAGTCTGAAAACCGAGCTTGGGAAGAGATGACGACTTAAGTCCATGTCAGGTCCGACGTGCTCAGTGTGGAGCCAGCTCGCTGAGTGTTGGTCGGGAGGTTCAGGCCTAGGCTGCGTGAGACCAGGCATTAGATTTCAGGGTATATTGTATAATTGGGGGAGAGTCGAGTGCCGTGCAGCTTGATCCGCATTTAGCGTTTCTGGGTAGCCCCAAGGGCAACGTTTTTCTTCTGGAGGGCAGGCAGAGTGCTGCTTTGTGGCTCCGGAATTCCCAAACTGGATGCCCTTTGGGCAAGGAGTGTGAGGACAGAAGAATAAGAACACAAGTTAGGTGTAGGTTTCGGGACGAGGGCACGGCAGGCACTCTCTGCAGATCTGAATCGGGACTTCGTGCATCTGAAGTCAGGGAGAGGTTCAGACCTAGGCTCAGGTTGGAGTTTCTGTCCATTATGGCCCTTTCTTGAAGGGGGCAGCATCTCGAGGCCATGGAGGTTTACCCAGGAGGGGAGTTGGGATATGCTCCAAGCCACAAGGATTTTTTCTGATCAACAATTGAGATCTGTTGGATCACTCCAGGATGTTTCATACGGAATGACAGCAAAGCAGGGATCGAAGGATGGAACCCTGGGCAGACTGCCTCGATTCTAACTGTCTCCTAGTTAATAGACAGTTTTGATATGCTAGCTCTAGGGGAGCAATGGAGGGGGCTGAGTTGAAATGGACTCTCCTGCGGATAGGTCCTAATGTGGGTTTATGTGCATGGAGACCTTGGCACGGGGCGGTGGCACACGGACCCTGAATGCTTCTCCTAACCAGAGGTTTTGCGTCATCTCCAAAAGACAAGTTTCCCATGTGGAGACTAGATTTGATCTGATTGGTGCCTCAGGAAAGCCCCACATGCTGATATTGGAAACCAGGCCTCTGATGAGAGATAGCAGGAAACCAAAACAATGGACCCCATTAGGGCCTAGGGCCCTGTCCCGTTCAATCTCCTTCTCTGGGGACATCCATCTACAGTATGGGTGGAGATGGAAGCTCAGCTGGTTCCAGGCAGCCCTTGTTTGTCCTGGGCGTTCTATGCTATTGGGATGGCCTTGGGGACTTTGGAGGTTTCTCCTAGTTTGTATGATTGTGGTCAATGGAAGGGGCAGAATTCCCGTGGAGTTGAGAGGCAGAGACCTGATGTGTGGCTCCAGGGTCCCCAGGCTGGAGGGTATGGAAGCCAGGAGTGTGGGGATAGAAGTCTGAAAACACACACTCGGCTTGTTTTGGGGACGTAGGTATGGCAGTCCCGATCTACAGACCGTGAGGGGAACTCTTTAGGATATGAAGAAAGAGCAAGTGTGAGGCGCTTATTCAGGCTTTTGTCTCTGGATTTTGTGTCAACGATGGGCTTGGAATATCGGGGAGGCCTAATGGGCCATGGATGAGTCTTTCTCTCTGTGGATTTGGCCCGATCCCAATTGGGGGGTCAATCTGTGGGATGGGAGGAGTCCTTTCAGTTTGGTTACCTCATTCTAAAGCAGAGCACTGGGGAGGGGCGAATGGACAACAGGAACTATGGTTAAAAATTGGGGCCTAGGGGCATGGCAAGCCCAATATGCCGTCTCTTGGTCCAGCACTGTGAGACCTTACTTGGGGACTGGGCTCACGCTGAGGCTCACAATGCGTATTTGTGACCAACGTGGCCCTCAAGCATGGCGGGGTCAAAGGGCCACACTGCTATCAACTACACAGAACGCCAACCCCAAGATTTCTTGCCATGGGGAAGGATTTCTGATTTCTGCCTCATGTTCAACCCTGGGCAGTGATTGGAGAAAACGTCTAGGTTCTGAAGCCTGAAAACCGAAGTTGGGAAGAGATGACGACCTAAGGCTTTGGCAGGTCCGATGTGTTCAGCGTGAGTCCAGCTGGCTGGGTGTGGGTCGGGAGGTCCAGGCTCAGGCTGTGACAGAAAGGGCATGAGTGCCCAGGGCATCCTGTAGAATTGGGGTACAGTCAAGTGGCAAAAAGGTTGATCCTCATTTGGGGTTTCTGGTTAGCCCCAGAGGGCAATGTTTTTTCTTCTGGAGGCAGAGGGCTGCATTGTTGTTCTGGAATTGCCAAACTGGAGGGCTTGTGGGCCAGGAGTTGAGGACAGAAGACGGAGAACACAAGCAACCTTAGGTTTCTGGGCGAGGGCAAGGCAGGTACGCTCTGCAGAGCTGAATCGAGAACTCGTGCATCTGAAATCAGGTGAGGATCTGACGAACGCTCAGGTTGGAGTTTCTGTCCCTTATGGCCCTCTTCATGAAGAGGTGGTGGATCACGAGGCCATGGAATTTTTCCCACGATGGGAGTTGTGAGATGCTCCAAACCGTAAAGATTCTTCTGCGGGACGATTGAGACCTGTTGTTTGGCTCCAGGACTTCCCATACGGATCGATTCCGAGTAGGGTTCTAAGGATGGATGGCTGGGAAGCCCGACTCTCATTCCTCTTGTGTCCTAGTGACAAGACAGGTTAGATCTGCTGGATCTGGGGGAGAAACTGAGAGGGTTGAGTTGAAATGGACTCTCTTGTGGATGGGTCCTAATGTGGGTTTGTGTCCATGGAGAACGTGGAATGAAGCAGTGGCACAGGGTCCCTGATGGGTTCTCCTAACCAGAGGCTTTGACACAGCTCCAACGTGCAAGATTCCCACGTGGAGACGAGATTTGTTCTGATGGGTGCCTCAAGAAACAGCCATATGCTGCTATTGGAATCCAGGCCTCTGAGGAGAGATGACTGGACAACAAAGCAATGGATCCGATTAGGATCTAGGGGCCTGCTCATTCCAATTTACCTCTGGGGACATCTGTCCACGGGTCTAAGTGCAGGTAGAGGCTCAGCTGGTGTCAGACCACCCTTGTTATTCCTGGGCAGTCAACACTATTGGGATGGCCCCGGGCACTTTGGAGGTTTATCATCCTATTTCTAGGTTTGTGGCCAATGGAATGGGCAGAATTCCCAGGCACAGTCCTCAGGTTTGGCTCCAAGAACCTGTGCCTGTAGGTTTTGTGGGCCAGGGCTGTGGGGACAGTTGTCTGAAAACACAAACTCGGCTTAGGTTTCGGGTCGTAGGTATTGCAGGACTGATCTACAGACCGTGAGGAGAACTCTTCAGGATATGAAGAAGGGGGCGAGTGTGAGACGCTTGCTCAAGATTTTGTCTCTGGATATTGTGTCACTGATGGCCGTGGAATGTCCGGGTGGCCTCATGGGCCATGGACGAGTCTTCCTCTCTGGGCATTTGGCCCGATCCCAAGAGTTTGGGGTTATTCTTTGAGATGGGAGGAGTCGGTTTTGTTTTGTTTTTACCTCAGGTGTCCCACCAAAAGAGAGTTTCCAGAGCAGAGCCCTGGGGAGGGGCGACTGGACAACCAGAAAGCTGGTTAAAACTTGGGGCCTAGGGGCATGGCAAGCCCATTATGACATCTAATGGTCCAGCCACTGAGAGGACTCACGCTGAGGGTCACAATGCATGTTTGTGCCCTCTTTGTACTTAAGCATTAGCGGGGCATAATGGTGTCAGGTTCAGTGTCAATGTCAGGGTTTGGGTTAGGGTTTGGGGCAGGCTCACAGGCAGTGTCAGGGTCAGGGTTAGTGGTTACTGTTAGGGTGAGCCCCGCTCCTGGGTCATGGACCCATCCGTTCAGGGTCTCAGGATAAACCCTGGGCAGAAGGGTGTAGACCCTCCACCCGATCCCACTTAACCAGCCTTAAACTGGGGTGTGAACATAACTTGCCAACCAGACATTTAAACCCTCATCAGCCTGACCCTACTTGGGTCATCTCCTCCCACGATGGCATGGCGAGGTCCTCTTTACACACAGACACACAGACACCCAGAGGCACACACACACACACACAGACACACACACAGAAACGGGGAAGAGACCTAGGGCTACACCAGTGGATCAGAAGGTGTGGGACTCTCTGACTCTGAGCCGCCTGGTGTCACCTTTTGATTTTATTAGCCAAAGGGTCTGAGGCATTGGGGAATCCTGATATGACCTGAAGGGAGGCCACGTGTCTGGCGGGCGATCTCTCTTCTCCCTGCATCCTCTCGGCTTCAGTACAGCAGAAGAACATATCGCTTCCTTTAGGATGTGCCTAGAAATGAGCTAGGCAGGGGGGTTTTCTCTGTAATGGGGTGCCTGGATACGTGGGTTCCAATTCCGTTGGGCTCTGTCGTCAGGGAAGTGAGGTCACCACTGCCTGGGGGCTCCTTACCGAACTTCCTGCTTCACCAGAGCTCCCTGAGCCTCCGGTCCACAAGCTGCTCAGGCTCACACTCCACTCAATGCAGTGCCCATCCAGTGTCCCCCATACAGCCTCCACCCCGCGCCTGGGAGGCCTGGGTGCAGCTGTTGTCCCCGCTGGAGGCAACCGAGCTGGGTTTAGACTAGGTTAGTGTTAGGGTTTAGGGTTTTGAAAAACTTAGGGTCAGAGTTAGGTTTAGACGTCGTTGGGGTCAGGGTTAGCGTAAGGCTTAGGGTAGGGGTCATGGTTAGGGTTAGGTTCATGTTTAGGTTTAGGGTCAGGCTCACAGTAGGGTCACGGTTAGCGTAACGGTCAGAGTTAGGGTCAGGGTCAGTGTTAGGGTGACGGTTAGGTTTAGGGTCAGGTTCAGGGTCATAGTCAGATTTAGGGTCAGGTTCAAGTTTAGGTTTGGGGGCAAGGTTCATGTCAGGGTCAGGGTTAGGTTTGGGACAGGTTTAGTGTCAGGGTTAGGGTCAGGGTCAGGGTTAGGTTCATGGTTATGGTAAGGTCAGCTTTATGTTTAGGTTCTGTTTTATGAGTCGGTTCAGGATCAGTGTTACCTTTAGGGTTACGATTCTGTCCAGCATCACAGATTGGGTCAAAGTTAGGTTTACAGGCAGGGTTAGGGTCAGTGTTAAGGTCAAGGCCAGGGTCAGGTTTAAGGTTAAGTTCTGACATAGGCAAAGTTCAGAGTTAGGGTTATGATCAGGGTCAGGGTCAGGTAGAGGGTCAAGATTATTGTTAAAGTGGGTTAGGGTTAGGGTAGGAGGTAGGTTGAGGGTTAGAGTTAGACCGGGTTAGGGTCAGTGTCAGGGATATTGTTAGGGGTTAGTTTTAGGCTTAGGTTCAGCATTAGTTTTCAGGTCAGGGCCCATGTTAGTGTCAGGGTTAGGGTTACGTTTAGTGTTAGAGTTAGGGTCAGGCTCACATTCACTGTCAGGGTTATTGTTAGGGTCGGGGTGAGTGTCACTGTTAGGGTCAGGGTTAGGTTTATGGTCTTGGCCTGGGTCAGGGTCAGGGTGAAGTGTAGCACCAGTGTCAGGTTTAGGGTCAGGTTCAGGTATTGTTTTAAAGACCACATTCGGGTCTGGGACAGGGTTATGTAGTGGTCAGTGTTAGAGTCATTGTTAGGACTAGGTTCAGGGTCAGGGTCAGGTGAAGGTCATGGACAGGGTCAGGTTTAGCGTCAGGCTTTGGTTTAGGGTCAATGTTCGGTTCTGTGTCACAGTTAGGTTTTGGCTGTAGGGTTTGGAATGGGGTTAGTGTTAGAGTTAGAAGTAGGGTTATGGTTAGTGGTAGGGTTAGTCAGCTTAAGGTCAGAGTTAGGGTTTGGTTTAGGGTAGGGGTTAATATGGGGGTCAGGGTCAGCATTAAGTTTATGAAGGGTCCGTATTAGGGTCATGTTTAGACTTACCTTTAGTTTAGGGTTAGGATCAGGCTCACAGTCACGTTCAGGGTTAGGGTTATGGTGAGGGTTAGGTCAGCGTCAGGTGTAGGATTAGGGTCAGGGTCAGTGTCTTGTTTAGGTATGAGTCATGGTTACGGTAATGTCAGAGTTAGGTTTAGGTTCAGGGTCCACATCAGGCTGAGTGTCAGGCTTAGGTTTAGGTTTAGGGTTCAGGTCAGGATCACAGACAGGGTCAGGGTCAGGGTCAGGGCTTCACTTAGGGTTTGGGGCAGGCTCAGAGTCAGTGTCAGGGTCAGGGTTAGTGGTTACTCTTAGGATTAGGCCCGCTCCTGGGTCATGTACCCATCCCTATAGGGTCTCACGAGAAACCCTGGGCATAAGGGTATAGACCTTACACCCCATCCCACTTAACCAGCCTTAAACTGCGGTGTGAACATGACTTGCCCACCAGACATCTAAGCCCTCATCAGCCTGATCCTGCTTGGGGCATCTCCACCCACGATGGCATGGCCAGGTCCTTTTTACACACAGACACACAGACACCAAGAGGCACACACACACCCAAACACACACACACACAGAGAGACGAGGAGGAGACCTAGGGTACACCGGTCGATCAGAAGGTGTGGGACTCTCTGACTCTGAGCCCCCTGGTGTCACCTTTTGATTTTATTAGCCAAATGGCCTTGGGCATTGGGGAAACCTGATATGACCTGCCAGGGAGGGGACTTGTCTGGCGGGCGAGCTCTCTTCTCCCTGCATCCTCTCGGCTTCAGTACAGTAGAAGAACAGTGGCTTCCTTTAGGATGTGCTTTGAAATGAGCTGGGCAGTGGGGTTTTCTCGGTAATGGGGTGCCTGGATACGTGGGTTCCAATTCCTTTGGGTTCTGTCGTCAGGGAAGTGAGATCACCACTGCCTGGGGGCTCCTTACCAAACTTCCTGCTGTACCAGAGCTCCCTGAGCCCCAGTTCCCGAGCTGCTCAAGGTTCACCCTCCACTCAATGCAGTGCCAAACCAATGACCCACATACAGCGTCCCCCCAGCCCCTGGGAGGCCTGGGTGCAGCTGTTGTCCCCGGTCAAGGCAACAGAGCTAGGTTTAGACTAGGTTAGTGTTAGGGTTAGGGTTAAGGAAGAATTAGGATCACGGTGAATGTTAGACTTCATTGGGGTCAGGATTAGCGTAAGGGTTAGGGTAGGTTTCAGGTTTAGGGTTAGGTTCATGGTTAGGTTTAGGGTCAGGCTCAGAGTAGGGTCACGGTTAGCATTATGGTCAGAGTCAGGGTCAGGGTCAGTGTTAGTGACGGTTAGTTTTAGGGTCAGGTTCAGGGTCTTGGTCAGATTTAGGGTCAGGTTCAGGTTTACGTTTGGGGGCAAGGTTCTTGTCAGGTTTAGGGATAGGTTTGGCACAGGTTTAGTGTCAGGGTTAGGGTCAGGTTCAGGGTTAGGTTCATGGTTACGGTAAGGTCAGCTTTATGTTTAGGTTCTGTTTTATGTGTAGGTTCAGGATCAGGGTTAGCTTTAGGGTTACGATTCTGTCAGGATCACGGATTGGGTGAGAGTTGGGTTTACAGGCAGGGTTAGGGTCAGTGTTAAGGTCAAGGCCAGGGTCAGGTTTAAGGTTAAGGTCTGACATAGGCAAAGTTCAGAGTTAGGGTTATGATCAGGGTCAGGGAGAGGGTCAGGTTTATTGTTAAAGTGGGGTTAGGTTTAGGGTTAGAGGTAGGTTGAGGGTTAGGGTTAGACCGGGTTATGGTCAGTGTCAGGGATAATGTTAGGGGATAGTTTTAGTGTTAGGTTCAGCGTTAGGTTTCTGTCAGGGCCCGTGTTAGTGTCAGGGTCATGGTTATGTTTAGTGTTAGAGTTAGGGTCAGGCTCACAGTCAGGGTCAGGTTTAGTGTTCAGGTCAGGGTCGGGGTCACTTTTAGGGTCATGGTTAGGTTTATGGTCATGGTCTGGGTCAGGGTCAGGGTGAAGTCTAGGGCCAGTGTCAGGTTTACGGTCAGGATCAGGTATTGGTTTAAAGTCCACATTCGGGTCAGCGACAGGGTTATGTAGTGGTCAGTTTTAGGGTCATGGTTAGGTTTAGGATCAGGGCCAGGGTCAGGTATAGGGTCAGGGTCTGGTATAGACGAAGTTCAGGGTTAGGGTTATGATCATACTCAGTTATAGGGTCAGGGTTATTGTTAAAGTTAGGGTTAGTGTTAGGGTTAGCATTTGGTTGACGGTTAGGGTTAGAGCTTGTTAGGATCAGGGTCCATGGTAGGGTTATTGGTTAGTGTTAGGGTTGGGTTCAGCAATAGGATCTGGGGGAGGTCCCGTGTTAGTGTCAGGGTCATGGTTACATTTAGGGTTAGTGTTAAGGTCAGGCTCACAGTCAGGGTCAGGTTTGTTGTTCATTCAGGGTCGGGTTCACTGTTAGGGTCAGGGTTAGGTTTATCATCATGGTCAGGGTCAGGGTCAGGGTGAAGTTTAGCACCAGTGTCAGGTTTAGGGTCAGGTTCAGGTATTGGTTTAAAGTCCACATTCAGGTCAGGGACAGGTTTGTGTAAGGTTAGCATCAGGCTCACAGTCACGGTCAGGGGTAGGGTTAGGGTCAGGGTTAGGTCAGCGTCAGGGTTAGGATTAGGGTCAAGGTCAGGGTCATGGTTACATATTATTCTTAGTTACAGTATTATCAGCATTAGGTTTAAGTGCAGCGTCCACATCAGGGTTAGTGTCAGGCTTAGGTTTAGGTTTAGAGTTCAGTTCAGGATCACAGTCAGTGTCAGGGTCAGGGTTAGTGGTTACTTTTGGGGTTAGACCCGCTCCTGGGTATGGATCCATCCCTTCAGGGTCTCAGGATAAACCCTGGGCAGAAGGGTGTAGACCCTCCACCCGACCCACTTAACCAGCCTTAAACTGGGGTATGAACATGACTTGCCCACCAGACATCTAACCCCTCATCAGCCTGATCATGCTTGGGGCATCTCCACCCACGATGGCATGGCCAGCTCTTCTTTACACACAGACTCACAAACACCCAGAGGCACACACGCACACACACACACACACACACACACACACACACAGACGGGGAGGAGACCTAGGGCTATACCCGTGGATCAGAAGGTGTGGGACTCTGACTCTGAGCTCCCTGGTGTCATCTTTTGATTTTTAGCTAAAGGGCATGAGGCATTGGGGAAATCTGACATGACCTGCCAGGGAGGGGACGTGTCTTCTCCCTGCATTCTCTCGGTTTCAGTACAGCAGAAGAACATGTCACTTCCTTTAGGATGTGCCTAGAAATGAGCTGGGCAGGGGGGTTTTCTCTGTAAAGGGGTGCCTGGATTCGTGGGTTCCAATTCCGTTGGGCTCTGTCATCAGGGAAGCCAAGTCACCACTTCCGGGGTGCTCCTTACCGAACTTCCTGCTCCACCAGAGCTCCCTGAGTCCCCAATCCCCAAGCTGCTCAAGGCTCACACTCCACTCAATGCATTGCCCATACAGTGACCCCCATACAGCCTCCCCCCAACCCCTGGGACACCTGGGTGCAGCTGTTGTCCCTGCTGGTGGGAACAGAGCTGGGTTTAGACCAGGTTAGTGTTAAGATTAGGCTTAGAAAGCCTTAGGGTCAGGGTTAGGGTTAGACCTCATTGGGGTCAGGTTAGACGTCTTTGGGGTCAGGGTTAGTGTAAGGCTTAGTGTAGGGGTCAGGGTTAGGGTTAGGTTCATGTTTAGGTATAGGGTCAGGCTCACAGTAGGGTCATGGTTAGCGTTACGGTCACAGTCAGGGTCAGGCTCAGTGTTAGGGTGACGGTTAAGTTTAGGGTCAGGCAGGGTCATGGTCAGATTTAGGGTCAGGTTCAAGTTTTGGTTGGGGGCAGGTTCATGTCAGGGTCATTGATAGGTTTGGGACAGTTTTAGTGTCAGGGTTAGGGTCAGGGTCAGGGTTAGGTTCATGGATATGGTAAGGTCAGCTTTATGTTTAGGTTCTGTTTTATGAGTAGGTACTGGATTAGGCTTAGTTTTAGGGTTACGATTCTGTTCAGGATCACGGATTGGGTCAAGGTTAGGGTTATGATCAGGGTCAGGTTAGGGTCAGGATTATTTTTAAAGTGGGGTTAGGGTTAGGGTTAGAGGTAAGT
The DNA here is from genome assembly GCF_030435805.1 of Mustela lutreola. Classification (NCBI taxonomy): domain Eukaryota; kingdom Metazoa; phylum Chordata; class Mammalia; order Carnivora; family Mustelidae; genus Mustela; species Mustela lutreola. The sequence goes on along the minus strand of NC_081299.1, from coordinate 117,921,883 downwards.
TGAGGGTTAGGGTTAGACCGGGTTAGGATCAGTGTCAGGGACAATGTTAGGTTTTTAGTTTTAGGGTTAGGTTCAGTGTTAGGTTTCGGGTCAGGGCCCGTGTTAGTGTCAGGGTTATGTTTAGGGTTAGAGTTAGGGTCAGGCTCACATTCAGTATCAGGGTAAGTGTTAGGGTCAGGGTCAGGGTCACTATTAGGGTCAGGGTTAGGTTTATGGTCTTTTCCAGGATCAGGTTCAAGGTGAAGTCTAGGGCCTGTGTCAGTTTCCGGTCAGGAGCAGATATGGTTTAAAGTCCACATTCAGGTTAGCGACAGGTTTATGTAGTGGTCAGTGTTAGGGGCATGGTTAGGTTTTGGATCAGGGCCAGGTTCAGGTATAGGGTCAAGGTCTGGTATAGGCAAAGTTCAGGGTTAGGGTTATGATCATAGTCAGGTATAGGGTAGGGTTATTGTTAAAGTTAGGGTTAGTGTTAGGGTTAGCATTTGGTTGACGGTTAGGGTTAGAGCTTGTTAGGATCAGGGTCCATGGTAGGGTTATTGGTTAGTGTTAGGGTTGGGTTCAGCGATAGGATCTGGGGGAGGTCCCGTGTTAGTGTCAGGGTCAGGGTTACATTTAGGGTTAGTGTTAAGGTCAGGCTCACAGTCAGGGTCAGGTTTGTTGTTCATTCAGGGTCGGGTTCACTGTTAGGGTCAGGGTTATGTTTATCGTCATGGTCAGGGTCAGGGTCAGGGTGAAGTTTAGCACCAGTGTCAGGTTTAGGGTCAGGTTCAGGTATTGGTTTAAAATCCACATTTGGGTTAGGGACAGGATTGTGTAGTGGTCAGTGTTAGTGTCATGGTTAGGATTAGGGTCAGTGTCAGGGTCAGGTTTAGAGTCAGGCTTTGGTTTAGGGTCAATGTTCGGTTCAGTGGCACAGTTAGGTTTTGGCGGTAGGGTTTGGGATTGGGGTTAGGGTTAGAGTTAGAAGTAGGGTTATGTTTAGGGTTAGACAGCGTAAGGTCAGGGTTAGGGTTTGGTTTAGGGTAGGGGTTAGTGTTAGTGTTAGGGTCAGCGTTAGGTTTAGGTTCAGGGTCCGTATTAGGGTCATGGTTAGAGTTACCTTTAGGTTTAGGGTTAGGGTCAGGCTCACAGTACGGTCAGGGTTAGGGTTAGGGTCAGGGTTAGGTCAGCGTCAGGGTTAGGATTAGGGTCAGGGTCTGTGTCATGATTAGGTTTGAGTCATGGTTATGGTAATGTCAGATTTAAGTTTAAGTTCAGGGTCCACATTAGGGTGAGTGTCAGGCTTAGGTTTAGGTTTAAGGTTCAGGTCAGGACACAGGGTCAGGGTCAGGGTCAGGGTCAGGGCTTGGGTTAGGGTTTGGCGCAGGCTCACAGTCAGGGTCAGGGTCAGGGTTAGTGGTTACTGTTGGGATTAGCCCCACTCCTGGGTATGGAAACATCCCTTCAAGGTCTCAGGATAAACCCTGGGCAGAAGGGTGTAGACCCTACAGCCGATCTCACGTAACCAGCCTTAAACTGGGGTGTGAACATGACTTGCCCACCAGATCTCTAACCCCTCATCAGCCTGATCCTCCTTGGGGCATCTCCACCCACGATGGCATGGCCAGCTCCTCTTTACACTCAGACTCACAAACACCCAGAGGCACACACGCACACACACACACACACAAACACACACACAGAGGGAGAGGAGACCTAGGGCTACACCCGTGGATCAGAAGGTGTGGGACTCTCTGACTCTGAGCCCCCTGGTGTCACCTTTTGATTTTATTAGCCAAAGGGCCTGAGGTGTTGAGAAATCCTGATATGACCTGCCAGGGAAGGGACCTGTCTGTCAGGCGAGCTCTCTTCTCCATGCATCCTCTCGGCTTCAGTACAGCAGAAGAACAGGTCGCTTCCTTTAGGATGTGCCTAGAAATGAGCTGGGCAGGGGGGTTTTCTCTGTTATGGGGTGCCTGGATACGTGGGTTCCAATTCCGTTGGGCTCTGTCGTCAGGGAAGTGAGGTCACCACTGCCTGGGGGCTCCTTACCGAACTTCCTTCTCCAGCAGAGCTCCCTGAGCCACCGGTCCCCAAGCTGGTCAAGGCTCACACTCCACTCAATGCAGTGGCCATCCAGTGACCCCCATGTAGCCTCCCCCAAACCCCTGGGAGGCCTGGGTGCAGCTGTTGTCCCCGCCAGAGGGAACAGAGCTGGGTTTAGACCAGGTTAGTGTTAGGGTTAGGTTTAAGAAAGACTTAGGGTGACGGTTAGGGTTAGACATCTTTGGGGTCAGGGTTAGCGTTAGGCTTAGGGTAGGGGTCAGGGTTAGGGTTAGGTTCATGGTTAGGTTTAGGGTCAGGCTCACAGTAGGGTCACTCTTAGCGTTACGGTCAGAGTCAGGGTTAGGGTCAGTGTTAGGGTCACAGTTAGGTTTAGGGTCCAGCAGGGTCATGGTCAGATTTAGGGTCAGGTTCAAGTTTTGGTTTGGGAGCAAGGTTCATGTCAGGGTCAGGGATAGGTTTGGGACAGTTTTAGTGTCATGTTAGGGTCATGGTCAGGGTTAGGTTCATGGTCAGCTTTAGGTTTCGGTTCTGTTTTATGAGTAGGTTCTGGATCAGGCTTAGTTTTAGGGTTACGATTCTGTTCAGGATCACGGATTGGGTCAGAGTTAGGGTTATGATCAGGGTCAGGGAGAGGGTCAGGATTATTGTTAAAGTGGGGTTAGGGTTAGGGTTAGAGGTAAGTTGAGGGTTAGGGTTAGATCGGGTTAGGATTAGTGTCAGAGACAATGTTAGGTTGTTAGTTTTAGGGTTAGGTTCACTGTTAGGTTTCGGGTCAGGGCCTGTGTTAGTGTCAGGGTCAGGGTTACGTTTAGGGTTAGAGTTAGGGTCAGGCTCACATTCAGTATCAGGTTTAGTGTTAGGGTCAGGGTCAGTGTTAGGGTAACGGTTAGGTTTAGGGTCCGGCAGGGTCATGGTCAGATTTAGGGTCAGGTTCAAGTTTTGGTTTGGGGGCACGTTTCATGTCAGGGTCAGGGTTAGGTTTGGCACAGGTTTAGTTTCAGGGTTAGGGTCAGGGTCTGGGTTAGGTTCATGGTTATGGTAAGGTCAGCTTTATGTTTAGGTTCTGTTTTATGCGTAGGTTCAGGATCAGGGTTAGCTTTTGGGTTACGATTCTGTTCAGGATCATGGATTGGGTCAGAGTTAGGTTTACAGTCAGGGTTAGGGTCAGTGTTAAGGTCAAGGCCAGGGTCAGGTTTAAGGGTAAGGTCTAACATAGGCAAAGTTCAGAGTTAGGGTTATGATCATGATCAGGGAGAGGGTCAGGATTATTGTTAAAGTGGGGTTAGTGTTAGGGTTAGAGGTAGGTGTATGGTTAGTGTTAGATCGGATTAGGGTCAGTGTTAGGGATAATGTTAGGGGTTAGTTTTAGGGTTAGGTTCACCGTTAGGTTTTCGGTCAGGGCCCTTGTTAGTGTCAGGGTCAGGGTTACGTTTTGGGTTAGAGTTAGGGTCAGGCTCACATTCAGTGTCAGGGTTAGGGTTAGGGTCAGGGTTAGGTTTCTGGTCTTTGCCTGGGTCAGGGTCAGGGTGAAGTCTAGGGCCAGTGTCAGGTTTATGGTCAGGATCAGGTATTAGTTTAAAGTCCACATTCGGTTCAGCGACAGGGTTATGTAGTGGTCATTGTCTGGTTCATGGTTAGGTTTAGGGTCAGGGCCAGGGTCAGGTTTAGGGTCAGGGTTGAGGGTTGGGGTTATGAGCATAATCAGGTATACGTTCAGGGTTATTGTTAAAGTTTAGGGTTAGTGTTAGGGTTAGAGTTAGGTTGAGGATTAGGTTTAGACCTGGTTAGGGTCAGGGTCCGTGGTAGGTTTAGGGTATAGTGTTAGGGTTAGTTTCAGTGATAGGATTCAGCGGAGGGCCCATGTTAGTGTCAGGGTCAGGGTTACATTTAGGGTTAGAGTTTGGGTCAGGCTCACATTCAGTGTCAGGGTTAGTGTTAGGTTCTGGGTCAGGGTCACTGTTAGGGTCAGGGTTAGGTTTATGGTCATGGCCTGGGTCTGGGTCAGGGTGAAGTTTAGGGCCAGTGTCAGGTTTAGCGTCAGGATCTGGTATTGGTCTAAAGTCCACATTCGGGTCAGGGACAAGGTTATGTAGTGGTCACAGTTAAGGTCATGGTTAGTATTAGGGTCAGGGTCAGGGTCAGGTGAAGTTCAGGGCCTGGGTCAGGTTTAGGTTCAGGCTTTGCTGTATGTTCGGTTCAGATTCACAGTTAGGTTTAGGGGAAAAGTTTGGGATGGAGTTAGGGTTAGAGTTAGAAGTAGTGTTATCGTGAGTGTTAGGGTTAGACAGCGTAAGGTCAGGGTGAGGGTTTGGTTTAGGGTAGGGGTTAGTGTTAGGTTCAGGGTCAGCGTTTGGTTTAAGTTCAGTGTCTGTATTATGGTCAGGGTTAGGGTTACCTTTAAGGTTAGGATTAGGGTCAGGCACACAGTCACGGTCAGGTTTAGGGTTAGGGTCAGTGTTAGGTCAGCATCACGGTTAGTATTAGAGTCAGGGTCAGGGTCAATGTTAGGGATGAGTCATAGCTAGGTTATCTCAGAGTTAGGTTTAGGTCCAGGGTCCAGATCAGGGTCAGCGTAAGGCTTAGCTTTAGTTTTAGGGTTCAGGTCGGGATCACGTCATAGTTAGGGTCAGGTACAGGGTCAGGGCTCGGGTTAGGGTTGGGGGCAGGCTCACAGTCAGTGTCAGGGTCAGGGTTAGTGGTTACTGTTAGGGTTAGCCCCGCTCCTGGGTCATGGACCCATCCCTTCAGGTTCTCAGTATAAACCCTGGGCAGAAGGGTGTAGACCCTATACCCCATCCCACTTAACCAGCCTTAAACTGGGGTGTGAACATAACTTGCCCACCAGACATCTAACCCCTCATCAGCCTGATCCTGCTTGGGGCATCTCCACCCACGATGGCATGGCCAGGTACTCTTTACACACAGACACAGAAACGCAGAGGTGCACACACACACACACACACCCACACACACACACACACAGAGAGACGGGGAGGAGACCTAGGGCTACACCGGTGGATCAGAAGGTGTGGGACTCTCTGACTCTGAGCCCCCTGGTGTCATCTTTTGATTTTATTAGCCAAAGGGCCTGAGGTGTTGGGGAAACCTGATATGACCTGCCAGGGAGGGGACGTGTTGGCGGGAGAGCTCTCTTCTCCCTGCATCCTCTCGTCTTCAGTACAGCAGAAGAACATGACGCTTCCTTTAGGATGTGCCTAGAAATGAGCTGGGCAGGGGTTTTTCTCTGTAATGGGGTGCCTGGATACGTAGGTTCCATTTCCGTTGGGCTCTGTCATCAGGAAAGTGAGGTCACCACTGCCGGGGGACTCCTTACTGAACTTCCTGCTACACCAGAGCTCCCTGAGCCAGCAGTCCCCAAGCTGCTCAGGCTCACCCTCCACTGAATGCAGTGCCAATCCAATGACCTCCATACAGCCTCTCCCCAGCCCCTTGGAGACCTGGGTGCAGCTGTTCTCTCTGCTTCAGGGAACAGAGCTGGGTTTAGACAAGGTTAGTGTTAGGGTTAGGGTTAACAAAGACTTAGGATCAGGGTTAGGGTTAGAAGTCCTTGGGGTCAGGGTTAGCGTAGGCTTAGGGTGCGGGTGAGGGTTAGGGTTAGGTTCATGGTTAGGTTTAGTGTCAGGCTCACAGTAGGGTCTCGGTTAGCGTTATGGTCAGAGTCAGTGTCACGGTCAGTGTTAGGGTGACGGTTAGGCTTAGGGTCAGGTTCAGGGTCATGGTCAGATTTAGGGTCAGGTTCAAGTTTTGGTTTGGGGGCAAGGTTCATGTCAGGGTCAGGGTTAGGTTTGGGACAGTTTCAGTGTCAGGGTTAGGGTCAGGGTCAGCGTTAGGTTCATGGTTATGGTAAGGTCAGCTTTATGTTTAGGTTCTGTTTTATGAGTAGGTTCAGGATCAGGGTTAGTTTTAGGGTTATGATTCTGTTTAGGATCACGGATTGGGTCAGAGTTAGGTTTACATTCAGGTTTAGAGTCAGTGTTAAGGTCAAGGCCAGGGTCAGGTTTAAGATTAAGGTCTGACATAGGCAAAGTTCAGTGTTAGGGTTATGATCAGGGTCAGGGAGAGGGTCAGGATTATTGTTAAAGTGGGGTTAGGGTTAGGGTAGGAGGTATTTGAGGGTTAGGGTTAGACCGGGTTAGGGTCAGTGTCAGGGATAATGTTAGGGGTTAGTTTTAGTGTTAGGTTTAGCGTTAGGTTTCGGGTTGGGCCCGTGTTAGTGTCAGTGTCAGGGTTATGTTTAGGGTTTGAGTTAGGGTCAGGCTCACAGTCAGGGTCAGGGATAGTGTTAGGGTCGGGGTCAGGGTCACTGTTAGGGTCAGGGTTAGGTTTATGGTCTTTGCCTGGTTCAGGGTCAGGGTAAAGTGTAGCGCCAGTGTCAGGTTTAGGGTCAGGTTCAGGTATTGGTTTAAAGTCCACATTCGGGTCTGGGACAGGGTTATGTAGTGGTCAGTGTTAGTGTCATGGTTAGGATTAGGGTCAGGGTCAGGTGAATTTCATGGTCAGGGTCAGGTTTAGCGTCAGGCTTTGGTTTAGGGTCAATATTTGGTTCAGTGTCACAGTTAGGTTTTGGCGGTAGGGTTTGGGATTGGGGTTAGGGTTAGAGTTAGAATTAGGGTTATGGTTAGGGTTAGAGTTAGACAGCGTAAGGTCAGGGTTAGGATTTGGTTTAGGGTAGGGGTTAGTGTTACGGTCAGGGTCAGCGTTAGGTTTAGGTTCAGGGTCCGTATTAGGGTCATGGTTAGAGTTACCTTTAGGTTTAGGGTTAGGGTCAGGCTCACAGTCATGGTCAGGGTTAGGATTAGGGTCAGGATTAGGTCAGCATCAGGGATAGGATTAGGGTCAGGGTCAGGGTCATGGTTAGGAATGAGTCTTGGTTACAATAATATCAACGTTAGGTTTAGGTTCAGGGTCCACATCAGGCTGAGTGTCAGGCTTAGGTTTAGGTTTAGGGTTCAGGTCAGGATCACAGACAGGGTCAGGGTCAGGATCAGGGTTTCGGGTAGGGTTTGGGGCAGTCTCACAGTCAGAGTCAGGGTGAGGGTTAGTGGTTACTGTTAGGGTTAGCCCCGCTCCTGGGTCATGGACCCATCCGTTCAGGGTCTCAGGATAAACCCTGGGCAGAAGGGTGTAGACACTCCATCCGATCAATCTTAACAAGCCATAAACTGGGGTGTGAACATAACTTGCCCACCAGACATCTAAACCCTCATCAGCCTGATCCTGCTTGGGGCATCTCCACCCACGATGGCATGGCCAGGTCCTCTTTACACACAGACACACAGACACCCAGAGGCACACACACACACACACACACACACACACACACACACACACAGACATACACACGCACACACACAGAGAGACGGGGAGGAGACCTAGGGCTATACCGGTCGATCAGAAGGTGTGGGACTCTCTGACTCTGAGCCCCCTGGTGTCACCTTTTGATTTTATTAGCCAAAGGGCCAGAGGCATTGGGAAATCCTGATATGACCTGCCAGGGAGGAGACGTGTCTGGCGGGCGAGCTCTCTTTTCCCTACATCCTCTTGGCTTCAGTACAGCAGAAGATCATGACGCTTCCTTTATGATGTCCCTAGAAATGAGCTGGGCAAGGGGATTTTCTCTGTAATGGGGTGCCTGGATATGTTGGTTCCAATTCCGTTGGGCTCTGTCATCAGGGAACTGAGGTCACCACTGCCTGGGGGCTCCTTACCGAACTTCCTGCTGTACCATAGCTCCAGAGCCGCCGGTCCCCAAGCTGCTCAGGCTCACACTCCACTCAGGCAGTGCCATCCAGTGACCTGCATACAGCCTCCCCCCAGCCCCTGGGAGGCCTGGGTGCAGCTGTTGTCCCCGCTGGAGGCAACAGAGCTGGGTTTAGACTAGGTTAGTGTTAGGGTTAGGGTTAAGAAAGACTTAGGGTCAGGGTTAGGTTTAGACGTCCTTGGGGTCAGTGTTAGCGTAAGGCTTAGTGTAGGGGTCAGGGTTAGGGTTAGGTTCATGGTTAGGTTTAGGGTCCGGCTCACAGTAGCAATAAGGTTAGTGTTACCGTCAGAGTCACGTCAGGGTCAGTGTTAGGGTGACGGTTAGGTTTAGGGTTAGGTTCAGGGTCATGATTAGATTTAGGGTTAGGTTCAAGTTTTGGTTTGGTGGCAGGGTCATGTCAGGGTCAGGGTTAGGTTTGGGACAGTCTAGTGTCAGGGTTAGGGTCAGGGTCAGTGTTAGGTTCATGGTTATGGTAAGGTCAGCTTTATGTTTAGGTTCTGTTTTATGAGTAGGTTCAGGATCAGGGTTAGCTTTAGGGTTACGATTCTGTTTAGGATCACGGATTGGGTCAGAGTTAGGTTTACAGTCAGGGTTAGGGTCAGTGTTAAGGTCAAGGCCAGGGTCAGGTTTAAGGTTAAGGTCTGACATAGGCAAAGTTCAGAGTTATGGTTATGATCAGGGTCAGGATTATTGTTAAAGTGGGGTTAGGGTTAGGGTAGGAGGTAGGTTGAGGGTTAGGGTTAGACCGGGTTAGGGTCAGTGTCAGCAATTATGTTAGGGGTTAGTTTTAGGGTTAGGTACAGCGTTAGGTTCTGTCAGGGCCCGTTTTAGTGTCATGGTCAGGGTTACGTTTAGGGTTAGAGTTAGGGTCAGGCTCACATTCAATGTCAGGTTTATTGTTAGGGTAAGGTCAGGGTCACTGTTAGGGTCAGGGTTAGGTTTCTGGTCTTTGTCTGGGTCAGGTTCAGGGTGAAATCTAGGGCCAGTGTCAGGTTTACTGTCAGAATCAGGTATTGGTTTAAAGTCAACATTCGGGTCAGCGACAGGGTTATGTCGTGGTCAGTGTTAGGGTCATGGTTAGGTTTAGGCTCAGGGCCAGGTTCAGGTATAGGGTCAGGGTCTGGTATAGGCAAAGTTCAGGGTTAGGGTTATGATCATAGTCAGGTACAGGGTCAGGGTTATTGTTAAAGTTTAGGGTTAGTGTTAGGGTTAGCGTTTGGTTGACGGTTAGGGTTAGAACTTGTTAGGATCAGGGTCCGTGTTAGGTTTAGGGGTTACTCTTAATGTTAGGTTCACCGATAGGATTCGGGGGAGGGCCCGTGCTAGTGTCAGGGTCAGGGTTACATTTAGGGTTAGAGTTAGGGTCAGGCTCACCGTAAGGGTCAAGTTTAGTGTTCAGGTCAGGGTCGGGGTCACTGTTGGGATCAGGGTTAGGTTTATGGTCATGGTCTGGGTCAGGGTCAGGGTGAAGTTTAGCGCCAGTGTCAGGTTTAGTGTCAGGTTCAAGTATTGGTTTAAAGTCCACATTCGAGTTAGGGACAGGATTGTGTAGTGGTCAGAGTTAGTGTCATGGTTAGGATTAGGGTCAGGGTCAGGGTCAGGTGAAGGTCAGGGCCAGGGTCCGGTTTAGGGTCAGGCTTTGGTTTAGGGTCAATATTCGGTTCAGTGTCACAGTTAGGTTTTGGCGGTAGGGTTTGGGATTGGGGTTAGGGTTAGAGTGAGAAGTAGGGTTATGGTTAGGGTTAGAGTTAGACAGCGTAAGGTCAGGGTTAGGATTTGGTTTAGGGTAGGGGTTAGTGTTAGTGTTAGGGTCAGCGTTAGGATTAGGTTCAGGGTCCGTATTAGGGTCATGGTTAGAGTTACCTTTATGTTTAGCGTTAGGGTCAGGCTCACAGTAACAGTCAGGGTTAGGATTAGGGTCAGGGTTAGGTCACCATCAGGGTTAGGATTAGGGTCAGGGTCAGGGTCATGGTTCGGAATCAGTCTTAATTACAGTAATATTAATGTTAGGTTTAGGTTCAGGGTCCACATCAGGGTCAGTGTCAGGCTTAGGTTTAGGTTTAGGGTTCAGGTCAGGTACAGACAGGGTCAGGGTCAGGGTCAGGGTTTCGGTTAGGTTTTGGGGCAGGCTCAGAGTCAGAGTCAGGGTCAGGGCTGGTGGTTACTGTTGGGGTTAGCCCCGCTCCTGGATATGGACCCATCCCTTCAAGGTCTCAGGATAAACCCTGGGCATTAGGGTGTAGACCCTCCACCTGATCCTACTTAACCAGCCTTAAACTTGGGTGTGAACATAATTTGCCCACCAGACATCTAATTCCTCATCAGCCTGATCCTGCTTGGGGAATCTCCACCCACAATGGCATGGCCAGGTCCTCTTTACACACAGACTCACAAACACCCAGAGGCACACACACACACACACACACACACAGAGAGAGATAGAGATGGGGAGGAGACCTAGGGCTACACCCGTGGATCAGAAGGTGTGGGACTCTCTGACTCTGAGCCCCCTGGTGTCACCTTTTGATTTTAGTAGCCAAAGGGCCTGACGCATTGGGGAAACCTGATATGACCTGCCAGGGAGGGGACGTGTCTGGCGGGAGAGCTCTCTTCTCCCTGCATCCTCTCATCTTCAGTACAGCTGAAGAACATGTCGCTTCCTTTAGGATGTGCCTAGAAATGAGCTGGGCAGGGGGGTTTTCTCTATAATGGGGTGCCTGGATACGTGGGTTCCAATTCTGTTGGGCTCTGTCATCAGGAAAGTGAGGTCACCACTGCCTGGGGGCTCCTTACCGAACTTCCTGCTCCACCAGAGCTCCCTGAGCCGCCAGTCCCCAAGCTGCTCAAGGCTCACTCTCCACTCAATGCAGTGCCTATCCTATGACCCCCATACAGACTCCCCCAAGCTCCTGGGAGACCTGGGTGCAGCTGTTGTCCCCGCTGGAGGCAACAGAGCTGGGTTTAGACAAGGTTAGTGTTAGGGTTAGGTTTAACAAAGACTTAGGATCAGGGTTAGAGTTAGACGTCATTGGGGTCAAGGTTAGCGTAAGGCTTAGGGTAGGGGTCAGGGTTAGGGTTAGGTTCATGGTTAGATTTAGGGTCAGGCTCACATAGGGTCAGGGTTAGGGTTATGGTCAGAGTCAGGGTCAGGGTCAGTGTTAGGGTGACGGTTAGGTTTAGGTTCAGGTTCAGGGTCATGGTCAGAGTTAGGGTCAGGTTCAAGTTTTGGGTTTGGGGCAAGGTTCATGTCAGGGTCAGGGTTAGGTTTGGGACAGGTCTAGTGTCAGGGTTAGGGTCAGGGTCAGCATTAGGTTCATGGTTATGGTAAGGTCAGCTTTATGTTTAGGTTCTGTTTTATGAGTAGGTTCAGGATCAGGGTTAGCTTTAGGGTTATGATTCTGTTTAGGATCACGGATTGGGTCAGAGTTAGGTTTACAGTCAGGGTTAGGATCAGTGTTAAGGTCAAGGCCAGGGTCAGGTTTAAGGTTAAGGTCTGACATAGGCAAAGTTCAGAGTTAGGATTATGATGAGGGTCAGGGAGAGGGTCAGTATTATTGTTAAAGTGGGGTTAGGGTTAGGGTTAGAGGTAGGTTGATGGTTAGACCGGGTTAGGGTCAGTGACAGGGATAATGTTAGGGGTTAGTTTTAGGGTTAGGTTCAGCGTTAGGTTTCTGTCAGGGCCCGTGTTAGTGTCAGGGTCAGGGTTACGTTTAGGGTTAGAGTTAGGGTCGGGCTCACATTCAATGTCAGGGTTATTGTTAGGGTCGTGGTCTGGGTCACTGTTAGGGTCAGGGTTAGGTTTATGGTCTTTGCCTGGTTCAGGGTCAGGGTGAAGTGTAACGCCAGTGTCAGGTTTTCGGTGAGGATCATATATTGGTTTAAAGTCCAAATTCTGGTCAGCGACAGTGTTATGTAGTGGTCAGTGTTAGGGTCATGGTTAGGTTTAGGCTCAGGGCTAGGGTCAGGTCTGGTATAGGCAAAGTTCAGGGTTAGGTTTATGATCATAGTCAGGTATAGGGTCAGGGTTATTGTTAAAGTTTAGGGTTAGTGTTTAGTTGACGGTTAGGGTTAGAACTTGTTAGGATCAGTGTCCGTGGTAGGATTAGGGGTTACTCTTAGGGTTAGGTCAGTGATAGGATTCGGTGGTGGGTCCATGTTAGTGTCAGGGTCAGGGTTACATTTAGGGTTAGAGTTAGTGTCAGGCTCACAATCAGGGTCAGGTTTAGTGTTCAGGTCAGGGTCGGGGTCACTGTTAGGGTCAGCCTTAGGTTTATGGTCATGGTCTGGGTCAGGGTCAGGGTGAAGTTTAGTGCCAGTGTCAGGTTTAGGGTCAGGTTCAGGTATTGGTTTAAAGTCCACATTCGGGTCAGGGACAGGATTGTGTAGTGGTCAGATTTAGTGTCATGGTTAGGATTAGGTTCAGGGTCAGGGTTTGGTGAAGGTGAGGGCCAGGGTCTGGTTTAGGGTCAGGCTTTGGTTTAGGGTCAATGTTCAGTTCAGTGTCACAGTTAGGTTTTGGCGGTAGGGTTTGGGATTAGGGTTAGGGTTAGAGTTAGAAGTAGGGTTATGTTTAGGGTTATGTTTAGACAGCGTAAGATCAGGGTTAGGGTTTGGTTTAGGGTAGGGGTTAGTGTTAGGGTCAGGGTCAGCGTTAGGTTTAGGTTCAGGGTCCGTATTAGGGTCATGGTTAGAGTTACCTTTAGGTTAGTGTTAGGATCAGGCTCACAGTCATGGTCAGGGTAGGGTTAGGGTCAGTGTTAGGTCAGCGTCAGGGTTAGGATTAGGGTCAGGGTCAGGGTCATGTGTAGGTATGAGTCATGGTTACGGTAATGTCAGAGTTAGGTTTAGGTTCAGGGTTCACATCAGGGTCAGTGTCAGGCTTAGTTTTAGGCTTAGGTTTCAGGTCAGGATCACAGTCAGGTTCAGGGTCAGGGTCGGGTCAGGGCTTGGGTTAGCGTTTGGTGCAGGCTCACAGTCAGTGTCAGGGTCAGGGTTAGTGGTTTCTCTTAGGGTTAGCCCCGCTCCTGGGTCATGTACCCATCCATTCATGGTCTCAGGATAAACCCTGGGCAGAAGGGTGTAGACCCTCCACCCGATCCCACTTAACCAGCCTTAAACTGTGGTGTGAACATGACTTGCCCACCAGACGTCTAACCGCTCATCAGCCTGATCCTGCTTGGGGCATCTCCACCCACGATGGCATGGCCAGGTCCTCTTTACACACAGAAACACAGACACAACGAGGCACACACACACACACACACACACACACACACACACACACACACAGGAATTCTATGCAGCCATCAAAAATGAAATCTTGCCTTTTGCAATGACTTGGATGGAGCTAAAGTTTATTATGCTAAGTGAAGTAAGTCAATCAGAGAAAGGCAATTATCATATGATCTGTCTGATATGACGAATTTGAAAGGCAGGGTAGGGGGTCATGGGAGGTAGAGAGGGTTAAAATGAAACAAGATGGGATGGGGAGAGAGACAAACCATAACAGACTTAATCTCACAAAACAAACTGAGGTTTGCGGGGATGGAGGGTGTATGGAGAGGGTGGCTGGGTTATGAACATTGGGGAGGTTATGTGATACGGTGAGTTCTGAGAAATGTGTAACACAGATGAATCACAGACCTGCACCCTTGGGGCAAATAATACATTATATGTTAATTTAAAAAAATTTCACCTGTGCTTTATGCAGTCTGGAGGAGGATGGGCACACATATAAACCCATATAGTGATTAGTCCACCTGACACCAATAGGACCAATCAGAGTCTCCCTGGGATTGATATGTAAATGACAGGAAGACGAGGTTCTCTCTTTAGGCGAGTGACTGGCCTTGCTGGATGGGATTCAGGAGCTGGCCATGGCCATCTTCCTGGACACTTGAAGAGTCTGACCAGAGAAGAAAGCAGCCATATGGAGACGAGTAAACATGAAACATGGACAAATAGAAAACTGTTTTGCCGGGTTCCAGTCCCTGTTCTTGATTCCGAAATTTTAGTTCTGCAGCTCTTCTTTTGATTTTTAAAAAGATTTTTTTTTAATTTATCTGACAGAGATCACAAGTAGGCAGAGAGGCAAGCTGAGAGAGAGGAGGAAGCAGGCTCCCTGCAGAGCAGAGAGCCCGATGTGGGGGTCGATCCCAGGACCCTGGGATCATGACCTGAGCCGAAGGCAGAGGCTTAACCCACTGAGCCACCCAGGTGCCCCATCTTCTTTTGGATTTTTATGAACTTCTGTGGTATCCATCCCTACAGGAACCTGGACATTCCTTTGTTTTTTGATTGTTTGCTTGCTTTTCCCTTTTTGTTCCTCCAGTTTTCTTTGGATTGCTGCCACTTGCAAGCAAAGGGTCTTGTAAAAATACCACACCAAGGAAATTCACACGTCCTTAGGAGCTATTGAGTAAGTTCCTATAGGGGAAGGACACAGTGAGATGCACATTTTAGAGTGATCATCTTAGAATAAGTTTAGAGGATGAATTGGTGTGAGGAGGGGAGGGAAAGGGGCATATTCCTGAAGATGAGATGACAGGTTGGAAGGCCGTTATGGTCATTGTGGCAAAGTATTGTGAGTGCCTGAAACAGAAGAGAAAAGGGGGCCGAGGAAAGATTAAACTTACACAAGGTGAGAAGACTAATGAGACTTTATGAAATCTGAGTTTGTGAAATCGGATATTGCTAGGCTTTTAGCACACTTACTTTGGGATCTAATCTTCAAAAATATTTAAATATCTCTGGTGGTGACAACACCATCGTCTTTCCAGTGATTAAGAACTCTGAAATCTTAATCTGGCCTGGGCTGTAGAATGTCAGCTGCGGCTTAATCACAACGAAAAGCCGTTGAAGGGTTTTACACTGGTGGGTGGAGGGTGGTCATGGGATTCCTTTTGCATTTTTAAAATGTCATTTTTGGCTGCTGTGTAAAGAATGGATAGAGAAAAGGCAAAAATAGTAACAAATCATTCTCCAATATTTACGGAACATCTACTATGTGTCAGGTACTGTTCTAAACCCTAAAGACAGAATAGTTAACAAGAGACAAAATAAATTTGATGTCCTCTTGGAGTTTTCATTTTAGTTGTTGAGTGAGAAATGAAGCAAATAAATATACATACATATCAGGGCCGTTTGTTCTGGCGGGCCTTGCCTCAGCACTCTGGAAAGTCCCAGGTCCACTCTATTCCTCATTTGTCTTTTCTTTTGACAGACCGGGTGATCACAGACAATAGACATCCTGGTATGTGTTGCCATCTGGCTATGGGGACAATCAAGCCTTCAGCAAGGGGAGAGGGGGTGCTGTGGGGACATCAGGTTATTTAAACAAGCCTTTAGCAAGGGGGGAGGGGTCTTTCATTCCCCCCTTTTTCTTTATCATGGATAGAATCCTATATCCATTCAATTTGTTTATGAAGTAAGTCAGTTTGAGAGCCGGTTTGTTTAATTAGTTGATATTGCTGTGTCAGTACCATTGTCTGGATTACTGACAAGCGATCTTTTACTGTACGAGTTTATTTAAGATACAAGGGCCGATTGAAAATTGGGCTATTGATAAGGTAACTTCTTTGTTGTAATCTCAAGGACATTTGCAAACCAAGGGAGGCTCCTATCTTGCAGGATTGTGATCTTAGCAAGTCAACTATTTATCATTTTATGGCAGTCAGGGGTGCCTGAGGAATGCTACACATATGGAGGGGAGCGGGTGAAGGGGGGATGCAAGGCGCCAGCTTTTAAAGACCCTTAAATTTTTAAGGTGGTTGAAGGTGGAAGGTCTCATCTTCTATAACTTCTTCGTGCTGAATAGGGGCGTAGAGCTGTCCCTACCTACTGGGGTTAATATTGATCAGGGTAGGAATGTATAAGGGAGTTTCGAAAGGTGGAGGCAGCTGAATCCAGCGCTGACAGTGAAGAGGTGTCCTTGCACGCGACAAGGATCGTCTGTCGTGGTGTAGTCATTGTAGCAATGGAGTCTCGACACCAAGTAGAGAAACATGGAACAAAGCAACATATTAAGGTTAATAAGGTGATAAGAATGAGAAGCCCGAAAAGGAGATTCGGTCATAGTCCTCCTTCAAACCAGGAACTTAACCATTCACTGAGAGAGAGAGCAGGATCTTGTAGGCCTTAATTTGGGTATTCATATCTTTTATTAGTCCTGTGACATTTTTGTGATAGTCTGGGATATACACACAACATTCTGTCTTGATAATTGCACATGTGCTACCTTGGGCTACTGTCAGGACATCTAAGGCCATCCTATTTTGTAGGACTGCCTTGCGTATCTGTGACACTTCGGTATTAAGCTGGGAGATGCTATTTAGTGAATCATTGAGTGCCTTTGTAGTATATTTATTAAAGGCTTCTTCATGCCACATGATATCCCCTAGTCCCGCAGATGGAACAAAAATGGATGCTAAGTGATCATACCATTTAAAAACAGATCGCGTCCATCTTTGTCTCAAGTAGGGGAGATTAGCTGGAGTTGTAATGGTTTTAGTAATGCGCCCATGATTCCAGGAAAATACCCTTTTCTTCCAAATAGCTCCATGGGCATGTGGTACCAGGAAGGCATATTTGGAGTCAGTATACATGTTAATTCTTAGGCTTTGGCAATTGCAAAGTGCTAGTGAGCACTATGGCACACCTAACTTTTCTTCTTCTTTCTATGAAAACTATTTTCATCAAAAAACCAACTTTCATTTGTAATTTTAACAGGGGCATCTTAAACCTGGCCATATAGAATAAGCTAGATTAATAATCTCTGAACATTTTTGCTCTATAGAGAAAGAAGTACAGTGGTCAGGTTCAGGCATACAGGTAACTAGGTTTAAAGTTTGACAAATTTTAAGTTTTATTTCTGGCATCTCTGTTAATGTAGCCCAGTATTTAATAAGTTGGCCTCCATCATCCATTGGTGGCCTTTGGCTACTAAGACAAATCTGGACCTGATGTGACATTATTACAGTTAGGGACTGTCCCATAGTGAGCTTTGAGGCTCTTTTATGAGGGCTGTTTTAGGTTTTGCTAAAGCATCTGTTTGCAATTGCACCTCAATGGAGGTGGCCTCTAGATAAATATGACTAAGGGATGAAACCAATAAGAAGACCTTTGAGTGGTCCAGCCTTAACAATATCCTAATGACAGAGGATCATTGTCAAGTGGGAGAAGAGTACGGTATGCTGGCTTTTAGGCAATTTCATTATTCCAGTCGTTTAATCATGTGCCGTGGGGTCTGCTAATATCCCCACAAAATAATAAGATTGAATAAAGAAGCTATTTTACAAGTTCTCTGAAGTTTACCTCAAATTGTTTAGCTTAGGTAAACAAACATTGAAAGACAATCAAATCTAGAATTTAACATCCATAAAGGTGTTTTACTAAAATAGAATTTTTTTCTCTAAAATAACCCTCATTTACAGAGATAGCCAAATCAGGACTAATTCACTTGTGAAACAAGTTTAGTTTTGACAAACTTGGCCTATTATTTACATAAGCTCAGCAAGAACAATAAGTTTGATCAATAGATCTTTTAGCATCTGCTTTGCTGGAACTTTTAATAAGGAATCTCTAGGTTGAACTTTTAGTAGCCTCTCTGGGCCAGAAGCCAAGCCCTGTACTGGCCATCAGGCATGCCTGCAATACCTGTCGATTTGGGCGAATCTCTCATTGGGGAATTCCTCTTCTGAGACCGCACCTACCAAGGAGTGACATTCTTTACTCACCTGGTGAGGCTGCTGGGAACTCTGTAAGCAAGGTATCAGGCCAACAGTCCCAAGGGGCTTTATGGCTCTAGGTTTTATAAAGTCAACCTTAGTTCCTTTAAACTGTCTGGTTATATCCGAGTCTTTTTAAATATGACATTCCAGCCAACGCCTTGATAAAATAAACCGTGTTTCCAATTCTTTCCTGTTACAAGGAGAACAGATTCTTATTGGACTTATGCAAATGACTGATTGTCATGGAAGAATGTTTACTTACTGAGACCTTTTGGTTTCAGAGGGTTCAGATAGAGAGAAAAGCTTGAATGCTTTGAGCTCTTTTATAAATGAGCACTTTTACATCTCTATAAGTTACAGATAACTAGGAGGAAGTATCCCTAGTCTGGAAAAGTAAGTAAGTTTAAAGTAAGACAAAACATTAAGAGATATAACATTATAATTTTTTAGTTCATTTAGTCCCGTGTTACCAAATCTAGTGAATGCGGCTTTAGTCAGTTTTGGAAATTTTTACCCATTTCAGTTTTAGGATTTTCAAGTATATCAAATATCTGTATTTGTCCTGAAAGTCCTTTATAGGAATCTCCTTGAAAATAAAACTCATTTTATAAGAGAATTAAAACAATTATAAATGACAAAAACTCAGAATGGATATGGTTAAAGCTAAGGAGACACGGGAGTTTACAATTTAGCTGCAAGGAAATCAGGTTATTTTTGTGATACATAACATTTCCATAATTACAGTATCAAGCGATGATCTCTCAAAACATTAAAACTTTAGGAAGTGCGTAGAATCTCTAGAATAGTTATAGTATTTTCCCAAATGTAATCCAAGGTTTATCATCGGTTCAGTAGTATTTCATGAGCAACTTCATATATTAAGGAAAAGCCTGAGTTAAAGAGATTTTACAATTTAAATCTTGTCAACATTTGCTAAGATCTCAGAAAGTTTTGAAGCACATGCCTAAATATAATTAGGGATGTTAAACACCTGATAAAACAAAACATAGAAACTGGTTTTTCTGGGCAGGCAAAGAGAAAATCACTTACATTCTCGTAACAGGAGATCAATTAATCTAAGAAAACTTTGTCCTTTGAACAGAAAATTTTAGTCTTGTACTAATGTAATATACTTTTAAAACCCATTTATTTAGTCTATTTTAGTCCGTCCTGACCATAGCTAAAATTCCTTTTCTGAAGATTTCCCTTTATAAATCTTTTATAACTTTCCTTTGCACTCAGGTCTTGTCCTAAGCCATTTCTTACTAAGCAACCATCTCATTTAGGATAAAATTACCTTCCCTTACCTTCAACAAAATGTATTCCCATTCCTTAAATTTTTTTACTTATCATCTACTTTCCTACAGAGTTTCCCTTATTTCCATCAGTCTTAGTTACACTAAGCAGAATTTGATACTCTTAGAAACCCCTTAATCTCTAGTGAAGACTAAGTATTAACCAATTGTGAACTGTTACAACAGAATTCTTCAGGTGGCAAATTTATGAATCAGTTAAGTGGCAAACAAGTTTACCAACAGATTTAAATACTCTTAGTTTCTTTGCAGTAAGAAGTCAAAAGCACAAACCTATATCCAGTAATTAATGACCTAGCATTTTATCCTGCTTGGTTAAGACCTAGATGTTTATAATTCAATTTTATTTGTCATCCAAGCAAAACTTTAAAGCTTTCAGATTATCAAAGACTTTGAAAACGACTTCAGCAATTACCCATTAGAACTTTGAGACAGACAATTAACCACCAGTTTAGTTATTTCTTTGCTAACAAATTTTAATAAATAACATGAGCTTATTTGACCTTCAGTAAACTTCGAAGTTTTACATTTACTGCTGATAACTTAAAAGACAGGTCTTATTTTAATTAAACCAACAAACTTAACTTAGTTCCAACACTGATTTACGTTCCATCTGGACCTGAGACATGGTTGGGAAGATCTGGAGTGAGGGGGTGTTAGGTCCAGGGGGTGCTCTTCTTGCTCCTTGACAGTGAAGAGAGAAGGAGCTGTGGTGCATGATCTAGAGGCGAGTCATGAGGGCTGCACACACGTTGGTATAGAAATAGGAGAAGAGGGAAACAGAAGAAAGAAAGTGCTGCCAGGAGGCAGAGAAAGGACTCCCAGTTTTGGAGCTCCTAAGCCCCAACAGAGGAGCAGATGCCATGCTTTTTCATTAACCAGGGGGGAGGGGTTAGGCAGTCCAAGTCAGGCCAGAGAACACAGGGAAATCTCCCCGAAACAAAGAGTTTCGGCAGCTGCTTGGGAATATTCCCTATAGTCTCTGTCCCGAGTCAGACCAACCCCATTTGGCTTCAGTTATAGCCATCAACATAGGAAGTGAGTGAGGGAGAAGCTCCCACATCTATTAGGAGAAACAGAGAGAAATAAAGCCAGAGTCCCCTTTGCTAGGGATGGCCCAGCAACCTGGGTTTACTAGAAGAAGGCTTATTTACATAATTATTATCCAATATGTCAGGAGGAAATTTACTAGCTGACTCATTGAATCTGGTTTTAGTTCTTAATACCTATCTTTTATATTTCCTTCCGATATGTATGATGTTGCAGACAAGGGGAGGGGGACCTTTCAGGTGCTGTCCTGCTCACGTCCCTCGTGGGAACTTAGGAGCATCTTAGCTAAGGTCTATCCACATAAACACCGGACCAGGCTACTCCATGGAGTAGATGACCGTTATGCCGTATGACGCTCCGCGAGACTCAGGGTGCAGCCCACTCAGACTCCATAGCTAAAGGCAGTGGAGCCACATAAACATTCATACAGTCAGGCATTCCTCAGATTCAAACGGATCAGACATTTTTTCCTAAACAGAATGTTACCTTCATAACTGAAACAAAGAACATATAGACACTTAGGACGTCGACAGGACAGCCTGGACACAAGAGACAAAAATAGAAATTGCTGTGCGGGTTCGGTCCAGAAATCGAGACTACGGGTTATGGTCAGGAGGAACGCAAGATCCTCTCTGACCGACAGGTGGCCCAAGATAATGGCCCTCTTCGGAAACCCCAAGGCATACCCTGGAGTAAACTGAAACCCCCGAGGCGTCCCTCGGTTGCAGCAGGGGAGAAGTCTGAGTTCGTCAACTCCTTCTCAGCCTGCCCAAAAATACGGAGCAACAACGTTGTTGTACGGAACAGAAAAACAGACAAACAGAGAGACAGAGACACGAATGACAGAGACATGGATACTGGCCAGCTTACCTCCTGGTGGGGACCGGCTAGAGTCTTGCGTGGGACTTCAAGAGATCTCGGTGGGACCTCCAAATGAAAGACCCTGGAGCCGCACCCAAGAATCAAACAGCACGCCTCCACTGGATGCAAACTGCAAGAGGTTTATTGGTTACACAGGCGCCTGCGGACACATCAGACTTTGTGGGCTGAGCGCGCCGGGCTAAGTTGGGGAGCAGATTATATAGGGCAGGGTTGGGGTGGCGGGAAGAAAGCTTACAGAAGCAGATGCATGGTTACAGGGATCTGATTGGTTAATTAGTCAGGCGTTGGGTTTAAGGCAAGGACACAGTCATTTGTTCTGGCGGGCCTTGCCTCAGCACTCTGGAAAGTCCCAGGTACACTCTATTCCTCATTTCTCTTTTCTTTTGACAGACCGGGTGATCACAGACAATAGACATCCTGGTATGTGTTGCCATCCGGCTATGGGGACAATCAAGCCTTCAGCAAGGGGAGAGGGGGTGCTGTGGGGACATCAGGTTACTTAAACAAGCCTTTAGCAGGGGAGAGGGGTCTTTCAGTAGGAGGTAGGTAAGGAAGGTAGTGGGGTCAGATCACATAAAGTATTCAAGGCCATTGTAAAGATTTGCCTTTAACTTTGTGACAGATGAGAAGAGCTTGGATGGTTTTGAAGAGGCTTGACTTGATTTAGATTAGAAAAGGATCGGGGTGCCTGGGTGGCTCAGTGGGTTAAGCCTCTGCCTTCAGCTCAGGTCATGGTCTCGGGGTCCTGGCATCGAGCCCCACATTGGGCTCTCTGCTCATCAGGGAGCCTTATTCTCCCTTTCCCACTGCCTGCCTCTCTGCCTACATGGATCTCTCTCTCGCTCTGTCAAATAAATAAATAAAATCTTAAAGAGAAAAGAAAAGAATCACTCAGGCTGCTGTGTGCAGAACGGACTTGCGGGGTTGTGGGGTGGGGATGCTACTTGCATTAATGTAGACTGAGATTTCTATACTGTTGACATTTGGGGCCACATTAATTTTTGTTATGGGGAGCTGTCCTGTGCACTGACCACTAGATCGCAGGAGTGCCCTTTCCCACTCTCAACTTGTGACAACGAAAAGTGTGTCCAGACCCTGTCAAAATCCCCTGTGGGGGAGCAGGTACACAAAACTCTCCTGGTTGAGGACCACTTATTTGGGTGAGAAGGGGTATTGGCCCAGACCAGAGCAGTAGATGCAGGGGTGGGGAGAAGGGGGGAGATTTTGGGTGTATATTGAAGACAAAACATGCAGGATTTGTAAATATATTAAGTGTGGAGTGTTCGGAAAAGACAAGAGTTGGGATGATTTTACAATTTTGGGGGCCCGAGGCCCTGGAACAGTGACGTTACCACTTGCTAAGATGGGAAAGATGACGGGAGAAGCAAGTTTGATGGGCAACAGGTGTTTGTTTCTGGAGATGGTGGCTGAATCCACATGGGGATGCCCAACCAGCAGCTGAACACAGGAGTCTGGCATTCATGGGTGAGGTCCAGGCTGGAGGCACAAATATGAGCACCGTTAGGACATAGGGTTCAAGCTCTGAGAAGAAGTGGGCTTACCTACGCAGTGAGTATGGACAGAGGTGTGTTTGGCAACATGATAAGGCAGCTTCATGATATCTGTCCCCTGGTATTTGTCCTGTGAGTATGGATGGGAGTGTGTATGGGACTTAGGACTTGCTTTTAACCAGTAGAATTTGGCAAGGTAAGAAGATGTCACTATTATGATCTCATTATATTAAATCAGACTGTTTTACTGATAGGAGTTAGAGGCTGTCCTGGACTTGAAGAAGCAAAGAGCCAAGTTCAGAATCACCTGTGGAGAGAGTTATATGGCAGGAAACCGCAAGCAGCCTCTGGGGGCTGAGGATGGTTTCCAGTTAACAGCCTGGAGAATCTCCCTGGCCCACCCCAGCATGGGCTGCCCCCCAAATCACAAAGCTACAAGGAAATGAGTTCTTCCAACAACCCGAGTGAGTGGAAGCAGAGCCATCCCTAGTGGAACCTTCAGGTGAGAACACAGCTTGGTGGGTGCCTTCTCTCCTCCTTTGAGTGAGACCCAGAGCCAAGGACCCTGGTTAAGCTGTTTCTGGCCTCCTGACAGCTAGAGATGGTAGGATAGTAAACTGAGCTGTTTAAAGTTACTAAACTTGTTATTATTTGTTATGAAGTAACTATTAAAAACAAAACAAGAGGCCCAAAATGGAGTTGCTTATGCTAAGCCCCATGTCCCCCAAACCAGACTTAATTATGATTTCAGCTGTCCCAGAAATGGAATCTGAGCCCAGGCAAGCAGACACCACCTGATCCCCACTCCCTCAGACCCCTGCCATCCCCAGAAGCCAAGTCACCTGGCCATAACCAACCTGCCTTGTTTGCCTGACGTGACTTCCTTGCTCCTCCTATCTTCTGCCTATAAACGTCTTTCATTTTGTACTGCTCCTCCGAGCTCCTTTCAGTCTGCAAGCAGGATGCTGCCCATTTCGTGAATCATTGAATAAAGCCAATAGGTTCTTTAAAATGTACTCAGTTGAATTTTTTTTTTAACACAACAGAAAACTCAAGCAGAAGGTCCGAGTCCCAGAGCACAGGACTGATGTCTAAAGTTCAGGAAGCTCAACAAAACCCAGCCAGGAAAGGAGCCATCATCACTGACCAGTGTGGAAGAGGAAGGGAGAGCCAACATCACGATGAAAAAGGTAGAATATTTCCAGAGAAGTGGAGGGAGTTCCTTGTCTATAGGACTGACAGGTTGAGTCATTTGGATCTGAAAGTTAATCATTGGATTTGGCAACTTGGCAGTGATTAGCTATCTTGTAAAATATCTGTGTAGGTGTAGTCGTGGGACCAATGACTGTTAGCAGTGTCTGAAGTGCAAAAAAAAATTCAGGGTTTGGATTGAAATGGGAGCAATGGATATAAAGAGCAGTGAGCAAGTCTGACTTCTGTTTTGGAGGTCAAATCAGTTGGTTTTGCTGATGGATTAGATACGAGAAAAGGGAAAGGGGGAATTTATCCCACGGGCTGAGGCTTTAGCCAGTAGGAGGTGGGGATGCTGTTTACTAAAATGGGGAGACTGGGACAGGAGCAGGTTGAGGAGGGAGCAGGATAGAAATCATGGTGAAAATAAGACTCCTGTTACATATTCATGGAGAAATATGCTGCAGGCAGTTGGCCATGTGAATCTCAGCTCCAAGGGCGGGTTAGGATTAAAGACATTAACTTCAGAGCCTTCAGCTTCTACAAAGAACTGAAATCAATGATGCTGAATGGAATCGGCCAAAGCAGTGGTTTTAAAACTGGGGCTGGGAGGCAAGGAGTTTTGCTCCCAGGGCCGATTGAACAATATCTGGCGACATTTTTGGTGGTCACCACTTGGGGGGGTGGGTGCTGCTGGCATCTAGTGGCTAGAGACCAGAGATGCTGCTAACTGTCCTGCAGGGCACAGGACAGCCCCACAGCAGAGAATCACCCACTAGGTATCAATAGTGCTAGGTTGCGAAAGCCTGATGGAGGGAGAGAGAGAGAGAGAGCGAACGCATAGCTACAGAAGACCCAGAATCAAGCTCTTCAAAGGGGCAGAGATGAAATAGAGAAGCAAATTGAGAATACAGGTCCAGGATGGTAGGAAGAGAAACCATGTGATTAAGAGGGCACTAAGGAAGCTGGAACCTAGAGACACCGAGTACATCCACGTTTGCTAGTGATAGGCGTGTATGGTGCATGGACCGCCTAAGAGAATTCACACACCTTGCACATTTTTAAGTGGACATCTGAAACTTTTTAATCATAAACTTTTCATCACAATATATGTATATTTTATTAACTAGGTGTTGAAAATATTAAACATTTAAAAAATGAGGTAGAGGGCACCTGGGTGGCTCAGTCACTAAGCAGCTGCCTTTGGCTCAGGTAATGATCCCAGGGGCCTGGGATGAAGGCCCACATTCCTGATCAGCAGGAAGCCTGCTTCTCCCTCCCCGGCTCTCCCTACTTGTGTTCTCTCTCTCTCTCTCTCTCTGTGTGTGTGTGTGTGTGTGTCTCTACCAAATAAATAAATAAATCTTTAAAAAGAAAATGAGATAGGAAAAAATTGACGTCATTGGAATAACATTTGCCTGCTACAAGTTGATTTTTTTTTAAAGCAGAACAGTCTCATTTTCTGTTATTTTATTCCCCAAACCACACTGGAATGGAATGAAACCATTAAAATCCTTACTTGTGCTTTTTCCTATTATGTCCCTAAAAATATGTAGTTTAATATAAATATTAAGGATTGAGTGTCACTAACCAAAACTGATTGTTATTCTGATGTCAGAGCACTTCCAACATCTGCCCTAATCCCCTTTCCGATGTTAACCTTTACCCTTAATAAGGAGAGGAAGCTCTAAAGGCGGAGCCTCAGGACTGCCCACAGAAGGGCATTATTTGAAACAAAATTGGTATTTCAACTTTGGTATCAGCCCAAGTCCTACACTCTAATAAGATCTGAGAGGAGTGTCTTGATCTTCTAGGAAGGAGAGGAGTATCCTGATATCAGACCCAATAATGGGTATATCACCTATCCTACAAAGCACACATGGAGTTTGGATCTGGAAATGGACTCCCTTAAAATGATCTGCACATAAGGATTCTTTATAGAGATTTTTCAACTACCCTTGGGGACATGGTACCCTACACCCACAGGTGTAGACAAATATTTTACAAGCTATGCTGGGAATGAGGTGGGGAGAGAAATATGGAGGTTGTTATAGGAAGGTAGAAGGTTAAAGGAAGTCTTTGTTTTGGGTTTTTTCCTTTTGTTTTTAAGAAAAAGGTCATTTGTCTTCTGACTGGAAGGATCCATTGGAACAAGAACTTGATATTGACTCTGGGAGTGGAGTCCTGGAGAGGGCTGGAGGGAACAAATCCCAGGCACAAGGAAGAACAAACCCCAGCTGGGGATGTCTGCTCTTTTCAATAAACCTGCTCTGTCTTCAACTCTTTCTGTGTTTCTTGTACATTTCTCCAATTACCATGTAAATTCCATGATGCCAGGGACTTTTCTGTGTCGTTCGCCACAGATTTACAAACACTCAGGGCAGTGTGTAGCACACAGTAGGTACTGACTAAATATTTGTTGAGTAAATGTCTAAAAACAAATTAAAAATGGATACAAATGTAGGTATAGATTTGATTGGGTGGTGGTAAGATAAGGAAATTCCTGCACAAGGGGCTTTTATTTTCTTGAAGTGTGACACTAGTGATGAAGTTTTGGAACACAGGTGAGGTTTGGTGGGGTGAGGTTCAGAGCCGATGACCAAGAAAGGATTCTTGAGACGTCTTAGGTGCAAATGGTGGTTTTATTAGAACACAGGGACAGGACCCAGGGGAAGAAAGAGCTGCTCAGACAGAGGCATGGTTGACTGGGAGCTGAGGAAGGTGAGGACAAATGGGGTGTCCAGATGGACTGTCATATGCTAAAGAAGAATTTCAGGATAAGGGAGACCTGGTTATTGTCAAGTCAAGGCTGTTTTTGCCTCTAATGAGGGAAAGCATGAAGACAGCTGGGAGTTTCCTGGAGATATGTTACATTCCTCCTATCACACATCCTTGTCAGTGGGCTTTGGGCTTAGAAAAAATTCAGTTTTATTACACTTCCCTCCCCCTTAGCCTCCCTCAATTTTATGGAGGGGAGAATGATGTTAGGACTTCCGGAAACTGAGGTATGGGTGTCTGGAAGTCAGGCTATTGATGAGAAAGCTTCTTCCTTCCTTGTAAGTCGCTAGGACATTCGTAGATGGAGGGAGACTCCTGTCCTGCAGGACTGGGATCTCTATCAGTTAAGCATCGTTTTTCCTTTAGGGCAGCCGGGAGTGCATGAGGAATGTTACACATATGGCATGGGGAGAGGGTGTAGGGCGCCAGCTTCTGCTTTGTCCTCAGCTTGCCTTCTGCTCCCTCATCCCTAGGACAGGAGCTGGGAGTGAGGTGACATAGTTCAGTAGAGGTGGGGGTAGGGATTGTTGAGGCAATTCTTGAAGGTGTGAAACGGTCATCCATTAGAGGGAAAGCAAACTCACCGGAGAGACAAGGGAGTTTGAAGCCAGAGTTGAGTATCCACTGGAGAATTGTGGTCAAGTGTTTTAAAGTACATCAGGTTGGCTCAGCTGTATGATTCCTTCCTGGTTTCTGGTGCATGCCAATGGCATTGGTAGAATCATTTCTAAAGAAACAAAACAAAAGAGGATAAGCCGTTCTTTCAGAAACGATGATGAATCAAGTTTTGAACATGCTGGGTTTTGAGGCACAGGTGGGACATCAGTGAAATAGCATGAGTAGGTAGTCAGTTACACGGGCCTGGTGGGTAGGAAAGAAACAGATGGTCATGTATCAGTGGGAGAGATGTTGGCTAGGGAATAGGAGCTGAAACCAAGGGCACAGTTGATATCACTACAAGAGAGGGTAGCTTGGAAGAGAAAGGTTAACTGAACCCCCGGGGAAACCCTGATGGGAAAGTCACATGCATTTCTCAGGCATGCCAATGTTGACACATATTATTGTAACTTCTGGAGGCCAGAAGCCATGGCTTTGAGACTCATTCATTCTCTGCCTCTGGCATAGCATGGGCCACATTGAAGGTAATTCTAAAATTCATTCTGATTTGATTTCATTGCACTTTTCATTTACAAGAATCTTGTCATGGTTTGCTAGTGTATCATTTTCTCAAAAAGATTAAATAAGGACCATTTTACAAATATGAGATGAATGCCTGAAGGGATTTTGTTTAATTCATTCATTAGCTCGGGAACCACTAAGATGTTACCACCATTTCAAGCAAAAATCTCCAGGCAGACACATATACAATCAGTAATACTTAAACGAATTTGCTTTGATAGATGCAAATAGATATGCAAATAGAATGCAAATGGATGCAAAACTGCCTTCTACCAAAGGAAAGGGGGTCAACTGTACTTCCAGTGGACAAAATTCATTTAAATATAGCTAGACAAGATCATCTGCATCCAAATCAATTATGTACAATCTATAGAGTTGAAAATAGCTCAAAGACAAGAAAGGCACAGAATGTCCCATAGAATTGGTCAGCCCAGAAGGGTACATGAGACAACACCTGTTTTCCCTTGGAAGACAGTATAATCTTTTAGGTTCATTTCAATGTCTTTCGTGATTTTGCCTATGCTTTAAAAAAAAAAAGTTACCCTTATTCTTATTAGTTTGAAAAAAAAAAACTAATAAAATACTAGTCTGTTATAAAATACACATGGAAGAATGTTCTGGCACTATCATACCCAATTTGGGGTACTAACTGATTAGGAAGATGAGGCAGAATTTGGGAGCCCCTAGAATGAGTCTGTTTCCGGTTGGAATGGGAAATATTTAAGAATCAAATTAAATGATCTCAAATCCACTCTGGAATGAAACAGGTTATAAGGAAAATACAGAAGATGTTGAAATGGACCTGTTGGCTCATTGTGAGCTTTCCTGGTCGAATGGAGACCTCTACCATGATGCTTGTACTCCATGTCCCACCCATCCCATACCTGCTATCCTGGCACCAAAGGGCCACCAGACTTTAGGCTCAGTCTGCAGTTCCAAATGGAAACCCTCTGGTCCCACAGTAGTGGACAGGATGACTCTGGTTGCTGGTGGAAGCGTCAGCTGCTTTAGTCCAACAGTTCAAGAGAGGATCAGAAGAGCATAAGGACGATATTGGAAAAAAAATGCTCGGGCGAATTTCCAGAACACAATATTTCTCTTTGCAATTTTTGAGTGTTCTGTAGCCAACCTGCCAAAAAAAATGTGAAAACTATAAATAGAGAGGAGTGGGAAGGAGAAATGAGGACCTGTCACAGTGCCAGCAAAAATAGGGAACTGAGAATCTTCCAGAGATTCAGAGTCAAAGGGGGGTTAATATTTACTTAGAAAAGAAGTCGTGGGCACAAGTTCTAGGATGAAATGAAGGCAAGAGAGGGAAGTTAGGGAATCGAGAGAGAGAGACTTGAAGATAAAAAAAAAAGTCAACTTAAAGTCTCATTCCTCATTAAGGAAAGTACATATCAGAGAAGAGGGGAGAGACTGGGATATAGTTGATCACTGATTGTGTCTGGCTCTGATTAGAAGCTTTGTATCCACTTTTTAATTTAATCTTCCAGCCTGTTTCCTGGATTCCAGCTTCTATTTCCTATGAAATAGGTACCATCACCAAAGACGAGAGTCAAACATGTAACAGTAGTCAAATCTTTAACAGCGCGGACAACTAACTAACCAAAAGCTGGCCCGGGGACCCCTGCAGAGTCAAGTGTTACATGCCCAGTGCCTGGACCGTGAGGCCATGGTAGGGATCTTGGGAAGGGTTCAGGGTAGGGAGACACACCGCAGGTTCTGGCCAGAGGCTAGTCACCAAACTTTGTGTGGCTGAAGGGGTGTGTACCAGCTGAATGTCAGCTCCCAGATGAAACTGAGGGAAATGTCCTTTGGGAAGGTTTCCGCTGACTCTCTGCCTTTCCTTCGTCCTCCCCAGGGTGTTCCATTAGCATTTGGGGTCTGGGGTCTTGCCTGTTGCTCCTGGCTTTGGTGGGCCACGCCACTGCCACAGCCAGGGCTCCAAGTGGCAGTGAACTGTATGGGCTCTTGACTGTTCCCTCCTTACTCTTGGAAGGAGAACAGGCAGCAGGGATTTTCATTCTTTGTTGGCACCTACTCTCTTCAGCAACCCCAAGATCAGAACCCCAGGCTGCACAAGCTCAGGTTCATGTCTTTACCAAAGGCCGGCAATAATTTCAGAAAGGAATGACAATGAAGGCAAAAAACAGTTCAACTACTCGCTCATCTGGACTTCTAGGGCAGGTGGGGTTCCCAGACAACTTTGTTTCGTCGGTCTGGCACTCTTGGCCCCCCCCCCCCTCGGTGCCTTGGTGATGAGTGTGGGCCTTGCTGTTTGCGCTGCCTGAATTTGCCCTTGTCGCTTATTAGCACTGTGGTCCTAAAAGTCTGAGAGGCTAAAAGTCATGCCTCTCAGAGCCAATCGGAATAGCTTATTAGACCTATTGATTCTGGCATAGTGGGCCTGTGCGGAAATCTCTCTTCTTCATCCCTCCTCCTTCTCAGTCTTCCCCTCCTCCACCTCTTCCTCCTCCTTCTTTGATGTGTAAACCAAGGTATTTGGGGAGCAGGGAATGATGTGATGTTTGGGATTTACTTTAAAATATATTCCAAACCTCCCCCCTCCCCAAAAGCAAAAATACAGCCACTTTGGGGGAAGTAGAAGGAGGAGGGCCTTTGAAACAGTTGGGGAAGCAGAGTGATAAGTACTCAGAAGGGCCGGGATCCTTCTGCTCTACACATTTTGGTGTGTGCTTGAGAATTTTCATAATAAGAGTAAACAAACAAAGACCAAATAATGAGGCTTTCATTCCCTATATACAAATGACCACAACAGGGCATAGAATGCACTTTCATAGTTGTTCCCCTGGCAATTTATTCTGATTCTCCAAATAAGATTCCAGCTCTCATCCTACCAGTCATAGTCTCTGGATATTGACTGGGAACGTTTTCCTCAACAAGGCCTTGCCAGGCCCACGCTAGGGAATGTATTGTTTTAGATTCTGTACTCAGGTTTTAAAGATTATTTATTTATTTATTTATCAGAGGAGGGGGAGAGCGAGCACAGGCAGACAGAATGGCAGGCAGAGGCAGAGGGAGAAGCAGGCTCCCTGCAGAGCAAGGAGCCCTTGTGGGACTCTATCCGAGGACGCTGGGATCATGACCTGAGCCGAAGGCAGCTGCTTAACAGGCTTCCCTGTACTCACGTTTTAAAAAAAGTGACCAGTTTCCCGTTTGGAGTGACTCGAATGCAAGACTCACTGTAAGCCATTGTCTTGCTGTGTCCCATCCCTTTCTAAGGACTGCTTGTGCTATCTCTGGGAGATCACAGCATTGGGAGGGGCAGCCCAGGCCTGGGCTACTACAGCAAAGCTGCAGCCTGAAGGGCTCACATGAGATCTGTGGTTTGAGCTGTCAGAGCCTCACGGAGAAAAAAAAAGAGAAATGAATCATCATTTGACCATGACATTCCCACTAAAGGTGAGGACAGTGGGAGAAAGAGCAAGGAAGAGAAAAGAAAAATCTCAAAATAAATGTGGGGTGGATGGCAGGAGGAGGAGGGGGTCTCGGAAATTGGGGGCAGGTGTGGCGATCGAACCAACGCTAGCCACAAACACAGGATTCCGCCCATTCTAGAGCGGACTGGACATAAACATGCTCCCACATCTACTTGTCGGCTGCGTTTTGTCAGCCGGTAGCAAGGTGACTCTTTAAGAGCTCTGAGAACCCAAACTTGTGGCCTCCCCGCAGCTGAGCCAAAGTGGAGCTGGGAGCTGCCCTGACGACCCGAGGCTGCCAGCTGACCACCTTCCTCCCTACTGATCGCTGGAGCCAAGCTCGGCGGGGGAGAAGCCACGCTCGCAGGTGGGTGCCAGGGCTAAGGGCAGAATCCGGATTCCCACAGAGGCCTCCTCGCCCAGGCGGCTGCAGGGGCGGCGCACGGGGACCGGAGGCCTGACACCGGGACGCGCCCCCCACTCTGGACAATCGGCCGCAGAAGTAAAGGGCCAGCATCCGGCCACGGCTGTGCTTCCCGCGGGACAATCTCGGGAGAAGGTCCTGGAAGAGGCTCGCAGGCCGATTTTCCGAGGGAAAGGGCGAGGTGGGGAGGGAGCGCCCCTGACCCTCCCCGCCCCCCCTCTCCCGCTCACCCAGCATCACCAGCGTCCTGGCTGCTCCGCAGAAACTTACGCGAGGTTGTAGTGTCGCCCTCTGCCGCATGGGGGCAGCATCACCTGCTGGCTCAGCGGCAGCGGTCTGCACCCCTCTCTTGGCGGAGGCAGGCGCAGGCGGGCCTGCGGCATCCTCTTTCATTGGCCGAGGCGCGGACGCTGCCATGTTGGAGGAAGCAGTGCCTTCTGTGCGGTGGAAACGCCGTGGCTTCACCGGTAGCGTCGGGGAGCGCAGCCTCCTACCTTTTCTCCTCGCTCGAGTGTCGGTGCTGAGAGGCGGCGGCCGGCGGGATGGAGAGAAGTAGGATGAACCTGCCCAAGGGGCTGGACACGCTCTGCTTCGACAAGGACGAGTTCATGAAGGTGCGCGCCTGGGCTCTGCTCCCCGGAGCCGGGCCGTGGGTGGCCTGCCCTCCTTGGCCCTCCGGGGCCTCTCCTCGGGCTTCTCCTGCGGGCTTCCTGGGCCGTCCCTGCCCCGGACGGGTCCTCGGCGGGGACCTCACTGCACTTCACAGTGAGTCTCTTGGCCTCGGGTGGGCTAGGTGCAGCCTGGAGAAAGCACTCCTGTGAAATCGTGCACATTGAATGAAAAGGCCTGAAAGTTCAGGGCAAGTGGTTTTGAGCTAAACGTAAAAGCCCCGGACGCGTAGGACCCGCCTCTGGTACCGTGCGGCACAGTCAGACCGCCGCTCCCCCGGCCTGACAGAAGCCTCCCAGTGCCTTGTGCCTAGAAGCTGAGCGACTGTGCGTTGAACACATCTCTGAATACACGTACTTACCAGGAATCGGGTCAAAAAGGCACTTAACCTAACGTTTATGCCTGACTTTCGTCTTAAGCTCCCGGAATGAGAAATCTGAAAGACTGTACTGTCGTTACTGGTTCTGGTCCAGTACTACAAAGCATACCAAGCTCCTTTTCTAAAGTTGCCCTACTTCTCTTGGTGAGGTCAGCCTGAAGCTGGCAGCAGATAACTGTAGGACATAAACTTACAGAATAGAAATTTAAACTGAAAAGACTTTACTGACAGGAAAGGTTCATCAGACATAGCCTTGAAAATGTCCCAAGGTTTGAATCAGAGCCAGGAGGAGCTTTATCTGTTTTCTGTATCCCTCTGGGTCTGTACTTAAACTATCAAAACGTATATGTTTAATTTCTAAGGATTGGGATTTAGTAGCTGGTTTCAGTGTTAAAAAGTTTTGGCTCTGTAGGTACCTAAAATTCTGAAAAGAGTTTGAATTTCTTACTTTTTTATGGCTTCAAGTCATAATATGTTTTTTTCTTTTTTGGGTTAACCAGCTAGTTCCTTTTTGATACTTGCATTCAGATCACATCTCCCAAACTCTGGCTTTAAAAGTGCTTATGTCTGGGGGCGCCTGGGTGGCTCAGTGGGTTAAATCCTCTGCTTTCGGCTCAGGTCATGATCCCAGGGTCCTGGGATCGAGCCCCACATCGGGCTCTCTGCTCAGCAGGGAGCCTGCTTCCACTTCTCTCTCTGCCTGCCTCTCTGCCTACTTGTGATCTCTGTCTGTCAAATAAATAAATAAAATATTTTTTTAAAAAAAGTGCTTATGTCTGGATCCTCTGCAGTGTGGCCATATCATTTTTAATATGTAGGGATGCCTAGACGAAGGTATATTGTACTCTTGTTCTTGTATGGTGATGTTAAGCCACTGTAATAAAAGGTGTAAATTGAATGGAGTGTCTGAAGGAGAGCACAGAGTGAATTCTCGGATCCAGAAACCTTTTGTTAATGAACGACACGTGATGAGGAGAGAGGTCATTGGAAGAAGAAAAGGCACACACACAGACTTAAAGAATCTCAAAGCACGGAAGTCTCTTTAGCTTGTCTGTCTTTGGACGTCGTCAGGCTTTCTTTGAGCCTAACACTAGCATTTTCTCGCACTTCCTTGCCCCGCCATCTTTCTCACTCTGAGCTGACAGAATGCCTTTGGTCAAAGCAGCTTCGGAAAATAGAAATCTCAAAATAGCAGTTCTAAAGTAGGACTTAGAGGTAGGAAGAGAGCAAACTGGGAAAGTGGCTAGAATGCCAGCAATTCCATATTCTTTCAAGGCTCTGACATTTCTGAATATAATGTACAATTTGTAGTGTTAATGAACGTGACCCCTTCATACATAGAAGGAAAATACATAGAACAGCTGTTCTGTGTAAAGTGGTATTGATCTTCTATGTGGCTGCTGGAGATAAAGGTTATATGCAATTTGTGTTTCCGTCAGAGAGATGTTTTGTTAAGTTACAGTTCCGAGGCAGAAATGAGTGGAGAGCTTGCTGGCAGGGTTGTATTTCTACATAGGTGTCTTGTTTGGCACATTTTGGAATGAGACTGGGATGGTAAAGGGAGATGGGGTGGGGCTGTGGGTTGCACCTTGGACACTGCATACATTGAGGGGTCCACGTTGATGCAGTCTTCATGGTAGAGCTGCAGTCAGGTTTACAGCAGGATGTTGCATGGTCATATCTGTTGAGTTCGAGCTGACTGGTGGCAGGAGACTACTTAAAAAGTCATGTTTATGAGATCTAATGAGAAATAGAAGGGGAAAGGTATGCAAAAGAGGTAGGTGATCAAAGTGCAGGAATGGCAGATGGGGAAGGGTCACCTGGGGCAAAGGCACTGGCAACATCATACTTTGTCGGCTTAGAAATACGAAAATCCTTTGGGTTGACAGCCAACTAAGAGATAAGCAGGACATAACGTATTGGTAGTAGGGGGAGAAAGTGTCATAACAGATAAATTAGACCATTTACATGGGTGTGCTATTGACATCACATGTAGCCTTCCTCTTCCATCTCAACATATGACTTCATCTCCAGTCGTACAGAAAAATTAGCAGCCACCCCACGGGACCTCCTCCATCGTGCTGATCATGATCCCATTCTTGTATTTGTCCCCTTCTCCTCCTCACCTGGTACAGGGAGGGGCTCTCCTTCCTCCTCGGGTTCAGTCTTCACTCTGGCTTGGAGTCCATGCCCTCCTGCCCTTCCAGGAGCCTGCGAGGATCCTCTCCCCTGCACTCCTTCCCATCATGCGCTCCTGTTTGATCCTCTCCCACTTGACTGCCCCACCTCTAGGTATTGCCCTGTCACTGTCGCGCATCACAGCCAGTGCTCAGGGGTTGACTTGACTTTCCCACCTTCCACCCTTCAGGCCCTGTCGTTCCACTAAAGAGTTCTTACCAAAACTGTTTCTAAGTCAGCGCACCTGACCTTTCTCTGTCTCCTTACTCGACATCACAGTAGACCAAATGCTCTGCATTGCTTCCTGTCTTTCTTCTACCTCTCTGATGTGTCTCCTGTGCAAAGTCATGCTCCTGGTAGCCACTGAATGCTGATTATGGGTTCAGCCCTGTGTTCCTTTCTTTCCCTAGATGACCTTTTGTGCAGCTTCATGACCACCTATCAGCAGGTCAGGCAGATTCCTGTCTCTGGCTCACACGCCTCCTGAGCACCAGTTCTGTGTATCGGACTTGCTGACCTTTCTTCTCGGATGTGTCTGTGGCCCCTCAGACTCATCAGGTTCAAGACGGAATTCATGAGCACCTCCTCCACTGAAAACCACCTTTCTTATTCTATTGCCTCTCTCGGTAAACACTTCATCCATTTAGCCTGGAGTCGGAAAACCAGAAGTCAACTCCTACTCTGTCACCTTTCCAAACTCTAGTCTGTCACACCAAGTCCTGTGGATTTCGCTTCCTAAACCTCTTGAGTCCATATACTTCTTTCCATCTCTTCTCGTACCTTTGCAGCGCGCCCTTGCCATCACACCGTAGAAGCTTCTCACCCAGTCTCCATGCGCCTTCCTTGTCTTTCTGGCCCCTGGTCTACACTGCAGGCAAGCCACTCTTGTCAGAATGCGGATGTGATCTTGTATGTACCAGGTGACTGGTCAGTCCACCAGCTCTTGAAAAACCATTTTCCCATGCACTCGAACGTATTTCAAAGAGAATCAGTCCCCCATGGGGTAGTTTTCCTTGGTAGACAGTTTCTTTCTGCGCTGAGCCAGTCTGCCTCCTTCGAACTTCTCTGTGTCAGTTCCTCTCTGGAACCTGTGGCTTCGTTGGCACCCCGGGTAGGCACATGATGACCTTTTCCATGAGAAGTGAAGGCAGGAGCCCTCTGGACGGTGAATGTATGTACCCTCATGTCCCATAGGTAAAAGAACCGTGTGTGTGGGTGAGGGGGTAAGTCGTTGAGGCTCCTCCCTGTTCTAATTGGGTGAACTGGGAATTTTGAGACAGGAAGCAGGTCCTGTGTGTCCTTGTTTGCAGGGAGCATGCATTCTGATGGACAAAACGGAAAAGGGGAAGAATGAGCAGCTGCTCAGATCTGTTTGTACTGTGCTGGCTGATTAGCTGTGACCTGCAGATGTGGGTCCCATCCTCGGCTCTGCTCTCTGCCTGCTTATGTCTGACTTGGGGCAAATCTCTCGCCTCCGGCCTTCTGTTTGCTTGTTAGTATAATGAGGTGGTGCTTATCTATGTGATCTTTGCCGGCTCCTCTGAAAAGACTCTAGTCCATCCTGGCTTGCAGATAAGGAAACTGAGGCCTGAGGTGTGATGACTTCCTTTAAAGCCACACAGCTAGTTGGGGCCAATCACAGGCCAGATCTCCTGACCCCCATGCATCAGTCCTTGGAAATCCTACTGTAATATGTTCCTTTCCAGAGGCCACAGGTGGGAACTGAGGGAAGTGGGACAATCAGAACATTAAGAATAGCGCAGAAGATGGCACAATGTCCGCATGCCTTGGCACCTGCATTTCACCAATAGGGCCACCTCTTACCTTAGAAGAAGTTCCCACAGGGCTGGTGATCTGGGTGCCTGGCCTGGAGCTTAGCTACGGTAAATGGGACCGGAGGGAAGTGATGGCTGTTTGAGGTGGACTTTGTTGACGGTGGCTGGAGATAGCAGCTGACAGAGGAGGAAGAGGGAAGAGTGACAGATGGTAGATAGCCGCAGGCCCGCAGGTCAGCCACTGTTGCCCAGGGTGGCCCATCCCCAGGAGCTGTCTTCGTATCACAGGAGCTGAGTGCTTACCCTGTGGGTTCTTAGTTCGATGTCACATCTTGATGACAAGATTCCATTCTCTTCCGCATCAGTTTGAGACAGACATCGTAATGAAATTCTAATTAGCCAAATATGGAATGTAAGCCTGGAACTCATTTTATAGAGAAATTTTCTTATGTGAACTACTTTCCCTGATGGTAGAGGAGTTGTGACGATGTAACATCAGATAAAGTTTATCTGATTGGCACTTGTAAGAAGGTTTCCCAGCAAAAAAGAACTGTTTTTTTGTTGTTTTTGTCCTCCCTTTTGATCTTTCCTTTCCATTCCTTTTTTTTTTTTTTTTTTTTTTTTTTTTGGTCTTGTGAGCGGTCATCTGATTTATAAAAAGATGCAACAAAAAGTAAAATGGTACAAGATAATCAGTTTCAAAAAATAAAAAAGTGAGTGTCTTTAGCCATAGCTCAGAACAGAGGAACTGGGTAAGGAAAATTGCTTGTATGAACTGGCAACAGGAAAAGTTGGTAAAGGAGAGCTGAGGAACTCTATTAAGACATAGGAGTGAGGGGCTCCATCATCATCTGGCATTTGCTCAGTGTCATCTATATGGTTAGAGATGTCCATGATGGGAACTCCAGCAATCTTCTGGGTCTGGGTCTGGGTCAGCTGATGCCACAGTATAACACTCTGAATTACTTCTGTACTGAGCAGTCATCTGCATAGTTTGTCTTGTGTGTACGTGGTAATCATTTGAATCTTGGCTCTTTCGCAATCCTTAGAGCCTCTTGATATTTTCACCCCGGTTTCTCAGTTTCAGCCATTACACAGTCAGTTGTACAACTGGTACACTTGGCACACAGCCCGTCCATCATTGACCGGTCAAGTTTGGCCTAAATAGAAAAGTTGATAAAGTCGGTACCAACCAGGATGTGGTAAGTCGGCCCAGCTGTGTGTTTATATTGGAAAAAGCAGGAGGGATGTTGGGGGACTTCTCTTTCCTTGAGTGCATGGGATCCTTCTTTTCTTTCTTTTTAGGTTTTAATCTGTCCTTCTCTCAGAGAAGGATCTCAGAGCTAAGCATTCGCTTCCCGGTCACATACTTTCTTGCTTTCTCTTGCTTCCCCATGTTCACACCATGCCCATTTCTCCTTGCTTTTGATTTTCTAATTCACTCTTTGTAGTACCATAAAACTTATTTAAATAAAATGTTGGTCTACTAAGTTATTGATTATTAGTAAGTTCTTTGTTCAAAATTTGAGAGCAAGAAGTATTATGTAAATATATCTTTTTGTTATTTAACTAGTCTTACAACATTTAGCATCAAATTTCTTGAAACATTTAAACAAATTAATCACAAACTGGGACTTGGGCTCTTTCTTTCTTTTTTTTTTTTTTTTTTTAAGTAATCTCTATACCCAACATGGGACTTGAACTCACAACCCTGAGATCAAGACCTGCACACTCCAGTGACTGAATGAGCCAGGTGCCCTTTGGGCTTTTTGTTTTTAAGTTCCTCAGGTGAGGGGGTGCCTTAGTGGCTCAGAGGGTTAAGCTTCTGCCTTCAGCTCAGGTCATGGTCTCAGGGTCCTGGGATCGAGCTCTGCATGGGACACTCTGCTCAGCATGGAGCATGATTCCCTCCCTCTCTGCCTACTTGTGATCTCTCTCTCTGTGTCAAATAAATAAAATCTTAAAAAAAAAAAGTTCCTTAAGTGATTCTAATGTGTGACCAGTGTTGAGAACTCTAGCACTGGATAATTCCTTTAAATAGCTCAAGAAATTAATTATGAAAAGCGAACTAAAAGCCTACATAGATTATGATTGGTGTTAAATTGAGGGGAAAAAAAGAGATAAAGAGAAGAAACCAGCTGGAACAGAGTGTATTTAGGTACTCAAATATTTGTTAGATGGATAAATACATTTACGGAATGTAGGGTTTTTTTTTTTTTTGTCTCTTCATAAATATGTCAAATGGGTATATAAATTCAACAAAGGAGTTTGATATAAAATTGATGAAAATGTTAGAACAGAAGTTTTTTAGAATTTCAGTGTTACTATTTCATGATGCTTTTAAGATGATTTCTCTGTAGATGGTGGGAAGATCTTGTTAGCATATGTTTTTAATTTCTCAAGCTTGAATAATTTAGTCACCGAACAAAGATTTAGAATGAGTTTTGGGAGACACAAGTCCTAGATTATGTCCCCACCTAGCTGGGTCAGAGATTTGAGAGCAGGCGCTGGAGGGAAGAGCTCCAAGGACATTTTTGTATACATACTGATACCTTGGGCGGGAACACTCTTCCCACATTTCCTGTGGCTAGCCCCTTTGTGTCATTTGGATCTCAACTCATTGTTCTATATTTCCTGGTTCATCCAAGTTAAAATACATCCCATTTGTCACTCAGACCTTTACTCTGTCCTGTTTTCTTTTTAGCTGTGATCACTATTCATTAATCACTATTTGATCACTGTTCATTAATATAATGTTTGTTTACATATTTATTTTCTCATTTCTTCATTAGAATATCTGCTTCTTAAAAGCAGAGACCTTGTCTTTTCTTTTCATGACTGTGTCCCCAGGTCTTAGAGCAGAGCTGGAGTTGCATGATAAATATTTGAGGAATATTTATGGGATATACAGGGACATTTATTCATCTCTGTTGTCCATTGTTTTCAAGAATGGTTGGAAACACACACATACGTGAGCTCACACAAACTTTCTATGTCTTTCAACCCCTATGTAGTGTGCAGATTAGTGCTTAACTATTTTGGTTTTTTGTCTCGATGAAATGGGACATGTTTCAGGGCAGAGCTCATAAATTTCATATGCCCTCTTAGTACTTCTCATCTTTACAGAGTGATGGTTCTGGGGATTCTGCTTCTCGTGGAGATAGTATATAGTGATTTTATAAGTCCATGTATCTGGGAAGGAGTGCTTTACTTCTTGGCAGTTTAGAGAACTTCAATCTTTCCAAATTCCATGTAATTTTCATAGCATTAAAGCTACTAATTTCAGATTATTGGTAAGTTTTAAATGATTAATTCCCAGGTTACTTTGAATTAGTCTTTGTTTGCCATCCCTGATTGCAGCTAGTTAGTAAAGTAGCTAAACTTTTAAACTCTACTTGGTTTTAATTTTGAGTGATGTCACTGCTCCTCTGATGGTTAATGGTTCTTAATTACCTGCAGCTTGTCTGGTTTGCTCATTTATTTTCCTGTGTTCCAACACCTCTTGTGATCTACCAACTTCTGGCCTTTTGGGGGATTTGTACTTTAACTGGGTTCAGATAGGAAATACCCCTGAGTACAAAGAGAAGATATTTTTCTTCTAACTTCACTATCTCCTATTATTAATGTATTACATTGTTGTGGTACATGTGTTACAACTGATGAACCAGCATTGATACAGTATTAATTAATAATCCATGGTTTACATTAGGGTTCACTCCTCTTTCTAAAGTTCTGTGGGTTTTGACAAATGTATAATGTTATTTACCTACTGTTGGTATCTTACAGCCTAGTTTCATTGCCTTGAAAAACCCTGTACCTCATCTATTTGTTTCTTCTCCTCTCTCTGCACCCTCCTCGCTCACCCCTCAGCCCGGGATGTTTTTACTGTCTAGAGTTTTACCTTTTCAGAGGCACCTGGATCGCTTAGTTGCTAGGGCATCTGACTCTTGATCTCGGGGTTGTGAGTTCTATCCACCACATTGGGTATAGAGATGACCTAAAAAATAAATTAAAATAAATAATGTTGGTTAATTTTTACCTTTTCCAGAATGCCATAGAGTTGGAATCCTATAGTATTTAGCCTTTGAAACTGGTCTTTCACTTAGCAATATGCATTTAAGGTTCTTCGAAGTCTTGTGGCTTAATAATTCATCTTTTAATTGTCGAATAATCCGTTGTGTGGGTGTGGCACAGTGTACCTGTTCACCTATTGAAGGAGATTGGATTGCTTCCAAGTTTTGGCGCTTCAGAGAATAAAGCTGCTGTAAATATCCGTGTGCAGGTTTTTGTGTGGACACTAGTTTTAAGCTCTTTTGGGTAAATACAAAGGAGCACAATTACTGATCTTATAGTGAGAATGTGTTTAGTTCTGTGAGAAACTGCCAAGCTGTCTCACACAGTGCCTCCCATTTTGCATTCTGACCAAACAGTGAATGAGTGTTCGGTTGTCCCACATCCTTGCTAGCATTTGGTATTACTAGTGCTTTGGATTTTTTATATTCTACGTGATATGTAATAGTACCTAGTTTAAATTTGCAATTTCTTAATGACATACAAAGTTGAGCATCTTTTCAGATCCTTTTTTTTTTCTGTTTTAAAGATTCTATTTATTTATTAACACCACAAGCACACGGAGAGGTAGCAGCAGGCAGCAGGAGAGGGAAAAAAAGCAGGCTCCTCGCTGAGCCGGGGGCCCAGTGTGGGGTTCAGTCCCAGGACCTGAGCTAAAGGCAGATGCTTAACTGACTGGGTTTCCCAGCCACCGCTCTTTTCACATTTTTAAATTAGGTTTGATTTCTTGTTGCTACTAAGACATCTTTATATTATATTTCTTATTTTAAGTCCTTTACCATGGATGTGTTTTGCAGATATTTTCTCTACTCTGTGACTGGTCTTTTCATTCTCTCTCTTTTTTTTTTAATTTTTAAGATTTTATTTATTTATTTGTCAGAGAGAGAGCGAGCGAGAGTGAGCACAGTCAGATAGAGTGGAAGGCAGAGTCAGAGGGTGAAGTAGGCTCCCTGCGGAGCAAGGATCCGGATGCAGGACTCCATCCTAGGACGCTGGGATCATGACCTGAGCCGAAGGCAGCTGCTTAACCAACTGAGCCACCCAGGCATCCCATCTTTTCATTCTCTTAACAGTGTCTTTTACAGAGAAGTTTAATTTTAACAAAGTCCCTCTCATCAATTTTTTTCTTTTGTAGATCATGCTTTTGGTTTTATATCTGAAAAGTCATTGCCAAATCCAAGGATCCCTACATTTTTTCTTATGTCATCTTTAAGAAGTTTTGCATTTTACGTTTAGGTTTTGTGAAAGGTGTGAAAAGTTTGTTTTTATTCTTTTCATTTCTTTGTTTTTTCTTATCAATGTCCCATTGTTCGGTTCCATTTGTTGAAGACTGTCCTTGCCATTGAGTTGCCTTTGCCTGTGTGTGTGGATGTTTTTCTGAGCTCTCCACTCTGTTCCAAGGACCTGTCTCTTTTGCCAGGCACCTTCTGTCTTAATCACTATAGCTTTAATAGTAAGTCTTGAGATTGGGTGGTGGCAATCCTCAATTTCCTTTTTTTCCCCGCTCTTTAATATTTTGTTGACTACTCTGGGACTCTTGGTTTTCCAGTTTTCCATCCAAATTTTAGAGTCAACATGTTGGTATCCACAGAATAACTTCCTGGCATTTTGATTGGGATTGCATTGAGTCTGTCGATCAGTTTGGGAAGAACTGACCTCTTAACAGTATTGAGTGTTCTTACCCAAGATTATGGACTTTCCACTTCACATCTTACCTTGCTTGTTATCTTTCATCAGAATTTTATACTTTTTCTCATATAGATCTTGTGCATATTTCGTTAGATTTGCACCTAAGTATTAATTTTTTTTGGTATGCTAATGTAAATGGTCTTGTGTTTTTAACTTCAAATTCCACTTGTACATT
The DNA here is from genome assembly GCF_030435805.1 of Mustela lutreola. Lineage (NCBI taxonomy): Eukaryota > Metazoa > Chordata > Mammalia > Carnivora > Mustelidae > Mustela > Mustela lutreola. The sequence goes on along the minus strand of NC_081299.1, from coordinate 117,879,620 downwards.
GCTGGTATATACGAAAGCAATTGACTTTTTAAATTTTTTAATTAAAATTCAATCTCATTAACATATAGTGTACTTTTAGTTTCATGGTTAGAATTTCGTGATTCATTGGTTGCATACAACACCCAGAGCTCATCCCAACAAGTGCCCTCCTTAATACCCCTCACCCAGTTACCCCAACATTCCCCTCTCCAGTAACCCTCAGTTTGTTTCCTGTAGTTAATTCTCTTGTGATTTGCCTCCCTGTCTGTTTCTATTTTTTCTTCCCTTCTCCTAAATTCATCTGTTGTTTCTTAAGTTCCACATGTGACTGAAACTATATGGTATTTGTCTTCCTCTAGTTCCATCCATGTCCTTGCAAATGGCAAGATTTTGTTCTTTTTGATGGCTGAGTAATGTGTGTGTGTGTGTGTATGTATACCACATCTTCTTTATCCATTCATCTTGATGGACATCTGGGCTCTTTCAATAGTTTGACTATAAACATTGGGGTGCTTTTGCCCCTTTTGTGTACTTTGGATAAACATCTAATAGGGCAATTGCTAAGTCGTTGGGTTGTTACATTTTTAACTTTTTGAGGAGCCTCCATACTGTTTTCCAGAGTTGCATTCCCACCAACAGTGTAGGAGGATTCCCCTTTCTCCACATCCTCGCCAACATCTGTTGTTTCCTGACTTGTTAATTTTAGCCATTTTGACTGATGTAAGGTGGTGTCTCATTGTGGTTTTGATTTGTATTTCCCTGATGCTGAGTGATGTGGAGCCCTTTTTAATGTGTCTGTTAGCCATTTGGATGTCTTCTTTGGTCTGTTCATGTCTTCTGTCCATTTCTTGACTGGATTTTTTTGTTTTTTGGATGTTGAGTTTGATAAATTCTTTATAAATTTTGAATACTGGCCCTTTGTCTGATACATCATTGGAAAGCAATTGACTTCTGTATTTTAACTGTGTATTGTGCAGACTTGCTATAATCACTTGACTAGTTTCAGGAGGGTGTGGGGTGTGAAGTCTTTGTATTTTCTGTAGACAGTCATGTCATCTGTGAACAAAGTTTTATTCTTTCCCAGGTTGTATACCTTTTGTTTCCTTTTCTTAACTTATTTCATTAGTTTGGCCTTCCAGTATAGTATTGAATAGTAGTAGTAGGAGGGATATCATTGCCTTGATTCCCTGTCTTCGATTTTCTCAGTATTAATATCATGTTAGCTGTGGATTTCTGGAGACATTCTTTATCAAGTTGAGGAAGTCCTCCTATTCCTAGTTTCCTGAGGGTTAATAATGAAGAGGTGTGGATTTTGTTAAATGTTTTTTTTCCTCCCTTCATTGATATGATCATGTGATTTTTTTTCTGTTGATATGATGGATCACATTGATTTTCTAATGTTGAACATTTTCTAATGTTGCATACCTGGAATAAATCCTACATGACCCTGGTGTATAATTTTTTAATATAGTGTTTGCTTTTATTTGCTAATTTTTGTTGAAGATTTTTGTGTCTGTGTTCATGAGAGATACTAGTTTGTAGTTTCTTTTCTTGTAGTATTGGTTTTGGTGTCAGGGTAATAATGATCTCCTAGAATGATTTAGGAAGTATTCCTTCTAGTTTTACTTTCTGGAAGAGATTTTAGAGAATTGTGTAGTATTCCATAAATGTTTGGGTGAATTTACAGTGATTGGGGTTGTTAGCAGTAGCCCTCCCTTCTTTCATCTGATATTAGTAATTTATGTCTTCTAACTTTTTTTCTTTGTTTGCCTGACTAAGGGTGTATCTGTTTTATTGATGTTTTCAAAGAAACAGACTTGGGGTTTATTGATTTAAAAAAAAAAATCCTGGTTTTAATTACATTGATTTCTGCTCTAATTTTTATTTTTTTCTACTTCCTTTAGGGTATTTTTTAATGATTTTATTTGACACAGAGAGAGTCAGTGAGAGAGGGAATACAGGCAGGAGGAATGGGAGATGGAGAAGCAGCCTCCCTGAGCAGGAAGCTCTGATGCAGGGCTCTGTCCCAGGACCCTAGGACCATGTCCTGAGCCAAAGGCAGATGATTAACCAACTGAACCACCCAGGAGCCCCTCCTTACTTTAGATTTGATTTTGTTGTTGTTGCCTAAAATGGAAGCTTAGATTATTGACTTTAATCTTTTTTTTCCTAATATTTGCATTCAGTACTGTATTTTCCCTTTAAGCAGCATTCCACACATTTTGCTACATTGTATTTTGTTGAGACTGGTCTCCTGTAATTTAGAAGTGTGTCATTTAATCTCCATGTATTTTGGACTTCTTCAGCTATCTTCTGTTACTGATTTTTAAAGATTTTTTTTTTAATTTATTTTAATTCCATTGCGGTCTGAGAACATACTTGGTATAATTTTTATTTTTAAAAATTTGTTCTGTTTTGTGGTCCAGAATTATTCTGTCTTGATGAGTGTTCCATATGAGCTTAAGAAGAATGTGTGTTGCACTATTACTGGGTGAAATTGTCTGTGTACATCTGTTGTACGGTAATTGATGGTGGTGTTAAGTGTGCCATGTCTGGACTGAATGTGCACATCTGTCAAATCCTTGTTGCCCTGCTGCTGGATCGGCCCATTAATGATGGAGAAGTGTTGAAGTCACCAGCTGTGATAATGGAATTGTTTATTTCTCCCTGCAGTTCTGTTAGGTTATGTCTCACCTGTGTTGATCAGGTACACATACATTAAGGATAATTGTGTCTTCTTGGTCAGTCGATTTCTTTATCATGTAATGCTGCTCTTTATGCCTGATAATTTTCCTTCTCTGAAATCTGCTTTGTCTGAAATTCATGTAGCTACTCCATTGTTCCTGTGATTAGTGTTACTTTGGATATTTTTAATGTATCCTAGCATTTAACTTGTTGATATTTAAGTTGTTTCATTTTTCATCAAAATATAATTCACAAAGCATAATAGTTGCCATTTTAAAGTGTACTCTTCTCTGGTTTTTAGTATATTTACTGTGTATATGGTACATACATCACTTCTGTCTAATTCCAGAATGCTTCCATCACCCGAAAAATAAACCTCTTAGTTCCAATTCTCCCCTCCCCTTATTCCCTGGCAACCATGAATCTACTTTCTGTTTTTATGGATTTGCCTTTTCTGGAACATCTCATATCTGTGGAATTGTATAACACGTGGCCTTTTGTGTCTGGCTTCCTTTAACCTGAGAGTAGAATGTTTTCAGACTTCACTCGTGTTGTAGCATGTAACAGTTTATTCCTTTTTATGGTTGTGTAAGAGGCTCTTCCACATTTTACGTATCCATTCATCAGTTGATGGACGTTGGGTATATACTCTTTTGGCTGTTACGAGCAGCGCTGCTGTGCACATTCATGTACAGGTTGTGGCAGGAACATCTGTTGTCAGTTCTGTCGGTGTCATACCCCTAGACGTAGAACTGCTGGGTAATTGTACGTGTGTAACTTCTTGAGGAGCTACCGAGCTGTTTGCTGCCTTAGCCACACTATTTTACATTCTCACCGAGAATACAGGAGGGTTCCAGCTTCTCCGCCTTCTTGCCAGCACTTTTCTTCTTCTTTTTTTCTTTTTCTTTTTCTTATTTTACCATAGTTGTCCTAGTGGGTGTGACGTGGCATCTGCATGTGCTTTTGATTCGCATTTCCCCAATGACTAAGGATGTCGAACATCCCGACATGTGCTCTTGACCGTCTGTGTATCATCTTTGGAGAAATGTCTATTCAAAAGTCTTTGGCTTGTTTTTAAATTAGGTTATTTGTCTTTTTGTTGTTGAGTTCTAAGAGTATATTTGCATATTCTGGTTATTAGGTCCTTGTCAGACAAATGATTTGCAGATACTCTCTCCCATTCTGTAGGTTGTCATTTCAAGTTCTCCGTAGTGTCCTTTGATACATGAAAGTTTTTATTTTGATCAAGTTCAGCTTATCTAATATTTCTTATTGCTTTGTGTATCATGTCTAAGAAAGCTTTTCCCGATCCAAAGTCATACAGATTTTCACCTGTTTTCTCTGAGTGTTACAGTTTTTACCCTTACATTTAAATCTTTGATCCATTTTGAGTTATATTTTTGTGTATGTGTGACGTTGCTGTTCCAAGTTCATTCTTTTGCATGTAGATATTCACTTGTCCCAGTAGTAGGCACTCGAAAAGACTGTTTTTCCCCCCATTAAATGGTCTTGGCATCCTTGTGAAAAATCAGTTGACCGTAAATGTATGGGTTGTAAATACTTTCTTTTTGAATACTTGGGAAATCTACACTATAAAGTAAAACCATTCCTAAAGTAGTAAAACCATTCTTGGTTAAGTGAAATGGGTCTCTATTATGGCACTGTGAGTTTGGGTTTGCTTTTCACAGCAAACGCTGCCTAACCCAGTATTCACAGATGTTCCGAGTTATTTAGTCATGTGTTATGCAACTTTTGTTTATCTGAGAACAAATGCATAAATGGTAAATTGAGTACTAATATTACCTAATAGCATTTGTTCACTGAGGCTAAGTTATATGATTTATTTATTTATTTATTTAAGATTTTATTTGAGAGTGAGAGAGTGCAGGAGCAGGAGGAAGGGACAGAGGGAGAAGCAGGCTCCTTGCTCAGCAGAGCGCCTGATGTGGAACTCAAACCCAAGAGACTGGGATCATGACCTGAGCCAAAGGCAGATGCTTAACCACATAGGCACCCCAGTTATACAATTTAGAATGCCATCATGAAGTTCAAGAACTTTCAACAATGTGTAACTGAGGCAGGGAAAGTGATCGACCTAAAGGTATACAGTTGGTGAGTAGGATGGCCAGGATTATGAACCGAGACCCCCTCCCGTGATGTACTACATAACTATGATGTAAGGTCTGAGATGGTCTCAGGAGAGAAAGGTCCAGGCTAATTTGGTCACCAGTGTAAGGAGCAGGTGGCTCTCTGTAGATGACTGTGAAATTACGGTTTGGTATGAAGTCCTTCTCTCTGACACTAGCAGGATCAGTCTTTGGTTGTAACTAAAAAAGTCAGTTTAAACAAGTACTCTTAGGGAATAGTACATACAGTTCTTAGCATTTAATTGGAAAAAATATATGTACATTTATTCTTCATTGAAACAGAGTGCCAGGTCTTTTCTCTGGAAACTGGCCTGCAGATTAGATTTCTGAGTTATCACAGCACTTGGGTCGCTCAATAGGTTAGGCATCTACCTTCGGTTCAGGTCATGACCCTGGGGTCCTGGGATGGAGTCCCGCATTGGGCTCCCTGTTCAGCAGGGAATTTCCTCCCATTGCCCCTTTCCCTGCTCATACTGTCTGTCTGTGTCTCAAATAAATAAAAAGAATCTTTAAAAAAAGCTTTCTATGTTGTCTTTTTTTGCATTCAGTTTCAGTTTCTTTAACTGAATTGAGTGAGAATCCTGTGATCACTCCCTCCCTGCCTGGTACTTGGTCATCTCACCCATACCTAACTTAGCAAAAATTTTCTTATTGATTTCTTTGTATCAAATCTTTCCAAAGTAGCTGTGTTAGTTTTCAAAAGAACAGTGATTTTTTTTTGCAGTCATATTTTGTTGGTTTACATAGTGTTTAATGAAAAGTAAGTGTAGGTGTCCTTAACTAGTTTGGGAATCATCACATTTGATTCTTGCTGACTAAACAGGTCATGGAGTAGCAGAGTCACAGGGGAATTAGATAGTAATTTATTGCCTCTAAGCATATAAGCCTACCAGGGTATCACAGTATTGTAAAGGGGAAACACAGGATAGCTAATCCTGTGAGACCAATACTTGGAAATAGGTTATGAAAGATTTGGAACATATGTTCAATGGGACACTCAGCATGCACGTAAAATATTAATAGAAATGTATGTGTTTTATGTAAAGACATTCAAGTTATATTTTTAGATGGGAATTTTTTTTTAAAAGAATGGGTTTTTATTTTTTATTTTTTTATTCTTTTTTTAAGATTTTATTTATTTATTTGACAGAGAGAGAGAGAGGTCACAAGGAGGCAGAGAGACAGGAAGAGAGAGGGGGGAAAGTAGGCTCCCAGCTGAGCAGAGAGCCTGATGTGAGGCTTGATCTCAGGACCCTGAGATATGACCTGAGCTGAAGGCAGAGGCTTAACCCACTGAGCCACCCAGGTGCCCCTAGATGGGAAATAGTTTAGAAGAGCATGAATATTTGTGTGTGTGTGTGTACACATATGTGTGTGTACACACATACATAGAGAAGGTCTGGGGTTTCCATTCAAGATGGAAAAAACCCTACAACTAGCTGAGTGACTCCTACACATTAGGTGAGTAAGGAAAAAAACCTATGTTGAAGTAAGAATCAGTCTTGCCACAAACCCCACCCCTGGTACAGCGACCTGGGATTGGGAGGGTACTCAAAACCCCAGGCTTCTCCCTGAGGAGCAAAGGGTTTGAGCCCCACTTCTGGCACCCCAACTTCCAAGACGTACATCTAAGAGACAAGACCCCAAAACATCCAGCTTTGAAAGCCATCAGAGCTTGCACCCATGAGACCCACAAGGCTAGAGCAAACTGAGAAACAGTTCTTAAAGCAGTCGCCCGCGAATAGACTGACCCACCCTGGAACTCAGCACAGAAGCAGCAGACTGAAATGGGTTCAGATTTCTGTGAAAGAGGCTCATTTGCTTATCTTAAAGCCCTGAGGGGCAGGCATCTAATTTAACCTGGATCTGGGAGCCTAGTAAGGTATTCTCCAAAGATGGAGCTGATGGGTACCATCTTTGCGCTGTCCCTCTACCTCGCTTCTGCTTTCTGGTATCTCCTGGAAAGGAGCTTGAATGCTCGTATGATGCCCCGAGGTTTGCAGTTGCTACCCAGGGTATACCTCTAGATCACCTGGCTCTAGCGGCCAACAAGACTCACACTCACGGTAGTGAGTATCACAGTATTTACAACAACCAAGACTTGGAAATAACTAAAGTGTCCACCAACGGGGTGAATGGATAAAGAAAATGTGTGTGTATACGATGGAATATTACTCAACCATAAAAAGAAGGAAGTCTTGCCATTTGCAACAACATGGATGGACCTTGAGGATATTGTGCTGAGTGAAATAAGTCAGACAGAGAAAGAGAAATACTGTATGATCTCCCTCACATGTGGAATCTAAAAAACAAAACAAAATGAAGTCATAGAGAACAGATTGGTGGTTGCCAGAGGCGAGGTTGTGGAGGAAATAGATGAAGGGGTCCAGTGGTATAAACTTCCAGTTAATAAGATAAGCCTTGGGGATGTAATGTACATCATAGTGACTGTAGTAAATAATACTGTGTATTATTGTATATTAATTTTATTATTTTTTATTAGAAATATGTATTATTAGCCCCAGGGTTACAGGTCTGTGAATTGTCAGGCTTACACACTTCCCAGCACTCACTGTAGTACATACCTTCCCCAATGTCCACAACCCCACCACCCTCTCCCTACACCCCTCCCCCCAGCAACCCTCAGTTTGTTTTGTGAGATTAAGAGTCTCTTATGGTTTGTCTCCCTCCCAATCCAATCTTTTTTTTTTTTAAGATTTTATTTATTTATTGGACAGACAGAAATCACAAGTAGGCAGAGAGGCAGGCAGAGAGAGAGGAGAAAGCAGGATCCCCGTTGAGCAGAGAGCCCGATGTGGGGCTCAATTCCAGGACCGTGTGATCATGACCTGAGCCGAAGGCAGAGGCTTTAACCCACTGAGCCACCCAGGTGCCCCCCTCCAAATCCAATCTTGTTTCATTTTTCCTTCCCTACCCCCACACCCCCCACTTTGCCTCTCAAATTCCTCATATCAGGGAGATTGTATGATAATTATCTTTCTCTGATTATTTCACTCAGCATACCCTCTAGTTCCATCCAGGTCATTGCACATGGCAAGATTTCATTTCTTTTGATGGCTGCATAGTATATTATATATATATATATATATATATTTTAAGATTTTATTTATTTATTTGACATAGATCACAAGTAGGAAGAGAGGCAGGCAGAGAGAGAGGAGGAAACAGGCTCCCTGCTGAGGAGAGAGCCTGATGTGGGGCTCGATTCCAGGACCCTGGAATCATGACCTGAGCCGAAGGCAGAGGCCTTAACTCACTGAGCTACCCAGTGCCGTATATTATTATATATTTAAAGTTGCTAAAGCTTAAGAGTTCTTAGCACAAGAAAAAAATGTGTATGTTTGGTGATGGATGTTAACTAGTCTTAGGGTGATCATTTCACAACAGATAAAAATATGGAATTTTTATGTTGTACGCCTGAAACTAACATGTGTCCATTATATGTCAGTTTCTTTAAAAAGTAATTGATATTTTATTTTTTTAAAAATTATTTATTTATTAGACAGAGATCACAAGTAGGCAGAGAGGCAGGCAGAGAGAGAGACAGGGAAGCAGGCTCTCTGCTGAGCAGAAAGCCCAATGCGGGGCTTGAACCTATAACCCTGGGATCATGACCTGAGCTAACGACAGAGGCCTTAACCCACTGAACCAGCCAGGCACCCCAAAAGTAATTTATATTTTAAAGAGAAAGACTAGGGCACCTGGGTGTCTCAGTCAGTTAAGCATCTGCCTTCGGTTGAGATCTTGATTTCAGGGTCTTGGAATGAACCCTGGCATCAGGCTCCCAGCTCAGCAGAGAGCCGGCTTCTCCCTCTGCCCCTCCTCCCACTTGTTCTCTCCATCTCTCTCTCTCAAATAAATAAAATTAAAAAAAAAAAAAAAGTAAAGAGAAAGACCAAAGCAAAGTCTGGAAGGATGTTAATCGCTGTGTTAAATAGTGAAGAAAAATAAATATTAACAGTGCTTAACTGCAGAGCATTAGAGAGTGGGTGATTTTTTTTTCTCTCTCTTACATAAGTATTTCTTGGTTGGTTGAAAGTTTGACAGTGAACATTTTTTACTTTTAAAATTAAGAAGAAGGGGCGCCTGGGTGGCTCAGGGGGTTAAGCCTCTGCCTTCGGCTCAGGTCGTGATCTCAGGGTCCTGGGATCGAGCCCCACGCATCAGGCTCTCTGCTCAGCGAGGAGCCTGCTTCCCACTTCTCTCTCTCTGCCTGCCTCTCTCCCTACTTGCGGTCTCTCTCTCTGTGTCCAATAAATAAATAAAAACTTTAAAAAAAATAAAATTAAATTAAGAAGAAAAAGCTGTTTCTATTTTGAGAAGAGCCTCTTTGAAATGTATAATTAAAAGAAATAAAATGCCTGTAGAGTTAGGCAACTGGAGAGAATGGTCTTGGTGAGGGGCTCCCTTTCCCATAATCTTAGGAAGTGAGCAGACCCCCTGATGTCCCTGTGTGTGTTCCCCTGCAGTAATACAGCCTCTTATTCTTTCTCTGATCTTAATTTTTCTATGTAAAATGTGGTATCAGTGCAATCATTTTTTCTCTCTGGTTTGATTTTCAGGAAGATTTCGATGTTGATCACGTTGTGTCTGACTGTAGGAAGCGTGTCCAGCTGGAGGAACTAAGAGGAGATCTGGAACTCTACTATAAACTTTTAAAACAGCCATGGTTGAGCTCATCAACAAGGATTATGCAGATTTTGTCAACCTTTCCACAAACTTGGTAAACCTGAAATTCACAAGTCCTATACACACACACACACACACACACACATTTTCTCTCTCCTTCATATTTATTAAAAGGGCAGAGTTTTTAGAAACCTTTCAGTTGATTACCCCACCAACCCCACCAGAAACTTGGAGAAATTACCAATTTCATTAATAAAAGAACTAAACTTTTTGGAATACATTTTTTTGTTTGTTTTAGTTTTTATTCATTTAAGGTTGCTCTAGTTTGATTATGTTTCAAATTCATTAGTCAACAGTGAAAAGTAAAGGATAATAATACCCAAGGGGTTGTTTTATTAGTTGCTAAGTCCTGAAGTCTTCCTTGATTTAGACTAATTTGTAGGAGCAAATGTCCACCACTCTTACAATGTTTAATTTACTCCCAGGTATATCTGTTAGCCAGAGCTAGGTTGAGGGAACATTGGCCAATATTGATATTTTAAAAGTTTGGTTTTATAAAAATATAAGAATGATTTGCAGTGAGCTTATCAATTGTTTGTAAAAGCTGTTTAGAAATGTTGAATTTTGGGGCGCCTGGGTGGCTCAGTGGGTTAAGCCGCTGCCTTCGGCTCAGGTCATGATCTCAGGGTCCTGGGATCGAGTCCCACATCGGGCTCTCTGCTCAGCAGGGAGCCTGCTTCCTCCTCTCTCTCTGCCTGCCTCTCTGCCTACTTGTGATCTCTGTCTGTCAAATAAATAAATAAAATCTTAAAAAAAAAAAAAGAAATGTTGAATTTTGTTACTTGGCAGAAAAGTCTCCTTGTTGATGCTTCATTTTGTTTTAAATCTGTTTGTCCAGAGAAGCACAGAAAGTTGCAGCTTCGTGGGAATTTCAAGAAGCATTAAAATTAATGATGCACATTTGCTTTTGGGAAATATACCACTAAGATAAATATCCCAATAGGATTTAAAACCTAGAAAATTTTACTTCTGTTTAATTTCTATTTTTCTCAAGGCTTATAATAATGTTTAAGAGAGACGTAGCCCGTGCTCGCTTCGGCAGCACATATACTAAGAGAGACGTAGCCCGTCAGACTTTCACATCAGCTGGCTGAGTATCATCAATTACAGACAGAGAACTGTTTACCTTCTGTGAAAATTTTTCACATTCATTTAAAATGTCATCTAAAGGCAAATTGTTCTTAAGGAAACTTTCGTTTCTCATGACTTCCCTTATTTTTATAGTTCCATGTATTTCAACAGATTTTTTTCATATTCTATGAACAACATTAATGGCCAAATAACACTTCTGTTGTTTAGCTAGTTATGTAGCAAAATACGGTTGTGCCAAAAAAATAACTTAAATCTGGTACTGCTTTGATCGTTAAATAGATACGTCACTATTACTTCTTATCGTGATGTGTTTGTGCCAACCTGGTTTTGCCTTTAGGTTGGCATGGACAAAGCCCTCAATGAACTTTCTGTGCCTTTGGGACAGTTATGAGAAGTTCTGGTAAGTCCCCAATTAATGAAAACAGTCTGCTGTGACGCCTGTTGTCCTCGTCGGCTTTTCTCTAAGAATTCTTTTCATCTGTTAGTTTGGTGGTACTGGTGGTTGTATTTTAACGGTTCATGATTATAATATTCACCTTCAGAAGAGTTGTAAATGATTTTGTTTTTGCATATGCTAAAAACCTAAAAAAAATGTTCGATTTGAAGAAGACATATTCTCAGAGTAGACAACCTTAAAATGTCAGGGGAGAGGAAGCATATTTCCAAATTCAACTTATTAATGCCACTTTGGTCATATGTAAGTGGTTTCTAACTTACGAATGACTTGTATTTTAACAGTTTGTAATCTTGTAAATATCCCCCCCCACCCCACGTAATCTACATGTGGTTAGGTTCCTGGGCTGATCTACAAAAACTGTGTAATCCCTAATGGAACTGAAGGATAATATAAATAAAATGTAATACTTAATAAATGTTACATTTGCATGTTCTCTCAGAAAAATCTCTGTTGTGGGAATGGGACTCCCCACCTCTAAGCCATTGGGAATAGGAACTCCACCTGGGTGAACAGTGGAGGGGCAGTTGTGGCATCACTTCTAACAGAAAACTGTGCTGCCCTGTCTCCCCCCCCACCCCCCCCCGTCTGTGTCTGGTGCCCTGACTTACGGCCTCTGTCCGTTCTGATGCCCTGTCGTAAATTTGTCATAAACTGCACCATCCTTCCTTGTCTGTCTCCTCTAGCTTGAGTGGCCTCGTGCATCCCTCCGCTAAGACAGTGCCTGCATCCTAGAGAGAATATAAAGAGAACATAATTTAAGGGAAGACACAGTACATGGTTAGAACCAAGAAAAATGCGGAGTAATGGAAATATCAGTGCTGAGAAGCCTAGGGGAGGGGCAGGCAGGAAAGAGTTCGTGAAACAGGTAAAAATCTTGAGTTGTGCCTTGAGGTAGCCAATACTTTCCATGGTTTATGTCTCATTTGAATTTTACAAAATCTTGTTAAAGGTACTTTTCCTTGGAATGGAAGGGAATTTCGTGGTCCGCTGTTGGATTCCACACCAGCCGCTGTGGGGCTCTCCCACTGCCTCCTTGGTGTGCCTCTTCCTCCCGGGGCCTCATAGTGGTGTTGTTTCCCAAGCCTAGCCTTCCTTTGGCCTCCCACTCTTCTCTCCCTGGAGGCAGATTTGCTCTACTCACACAGCTCCCGTCCCACCTCACCCCCTGCCATCACTGTATCCCCTCCCTTTTCCATGGGCTGTTTTTATGGCCACTGTGGTCCTGCTCAGCCATAGGCCTGACCTGCCTTTCTGGTCCAAACTCTGAAGCTGTTCTGTGAGATTCTCAGACCTCTGAGGGATACGACTATATCTGTCTTTATTGTATCCCTGTGGGCTGCCACCATACTGACGTCCAGGAGGTGTTTCATAATGTTGATGGAGTGAATTAATTCACCTTCCTGTGGAATTTTTGTGATATGCCTACTTCATTCTAGTTGTTTCTGTTAACCTTTGTTTTGGCCCTAATTCCTAATTATCTCTTTATTCATTAGCTTCTGGACATGTTTCTCTACCTCTGTGCTCTGCCTTTTTCTGGTCTTCTGTTCTTCATTCTTGATTCCTGGTATTTCCATACCCACATTTCATCATCATGCATCAGTGCTTTGACATTCTCTCATTCTCCAAAATATGCAGAATCTAAAGACCTCATCTCAGTGAAGTTGGCCCTCCATTCCTATTTCTGCTTCTCTCCAGAAGGAAGCCTGCAGTGCACATGGCTGTATGCCTGTCTGACCCTGCCCCTGAGTGTGTGTGCACTTACATCTGCTCCCCATCCCCTCCCCACCTCGGCAGCTGTGTACACATGGCTTTCAGAGTCCGATTTGAGCCCCGTCGCATGTCCAGACTCTCCTGTACTTTGCTTCATATTATCTGTTCTCCATTCTAAGCCCCCTCATCCCCATAACTTTCACTGTATATATGTCATTCTTCTTCTGGCCATGCGACCCTGCCTTCGTGTCATTATGCCCCCAGATCATGAGTCCCCTCAACAGTAACTATGTCTGGTATATCATTTTTTTTTTTTGTCAATATCTGCATAGTACTGGAGCACAGGTATTAAGTTCTGTGGAATTGAATGAGATGTAGGAACTTGATGATGTGACAAAACAATGTCTGTAATACGTTTTATTTTTTATTCTTTTAAAGAGTCTCAGGTCATCAGTCAGTGAAGGAATTCGGGCAGTAGATGAACTAATGTGTAAACAACAGGACATAAGGAAGAAAAAGGTACCCTCCAGTAGATTTCTTATGCTGCATGCCAGTTGAAGCCCTCTCCCCTTTTCTCCACGAACTTGTCAGCACTATTCAGCTTTTTTTCAAAGCTCTCACGCATGTGCATTTTATGCATTACGTCATGTTATCTACCTGAAATAATAAGACAGAATTTCAGAGGTACCCACACAATCTCAAGATCACCCACTTTTTCCAGAACAAGAAACCGTGATAAATGTTGTCGGTGCAGCGCCTGACAGTTAACGACTGTATAAATTGTCAGCGACCCTGTAAAGAAAATAGTCCTATATTAGAGACTAGGGGAGAAGTGGGCTTTCCAAAGCAAACTCAGGATTCTGCCGTAGGTTTGTTGTTATTTTCTGATCCTGTGTTCTTTATGTTCTGGTGTTAACTTTAATTTTTTCAATTCCCAGTAGTTAGCATGTGATGTTGGCTTAGTTTCAGGTGTGTGAGACAGGCAACGGCTCTGTACATCTGAGGGCTCACCCCGGGAGTGTGCCCCTTAGTGCTATCTCCAGTTTCAAGTGTCCCCGATGTCATTCATGATCATAACGATGTAGGGGCACAGTGGGCATTGGGAGTCTGGGCTTCTGACTCTCGCCTGCTGCTCTGTACTATGTTTTCTATGTGTATTATTAGCATATTTGTTAAAATCTCAGTGGGGAGAAAGCCTGTTTGAGGGACCTTCTGTTTAATTCGCCTCTGGATCTCCTCACAGCTTTTGTCCAAAGAATGCTTGTCATGCGCTTCCAGACAAAACAGTAAGCTTTATGAGAGCAGGGTGTATTTCTTGCTTTATTTTCTCGTGCCCCCCCCACCCCCACCCCCTGTCGGAATGAATGTCGAGCTCCCAGGGGTGTTCAGGAACTATTTATTGAATGGATGACTTTGTATTTTTTTGTTCTTTAAGGATGAGAGTTTTCATAATGTCCCTCAACCTCTTTGATAATATTTGTAGTGTAAAAGGTCTTTAGTGATTTGGTGCTTGGCCATATAGGTATATGCACATGTAAACTGAGAGGATCAGTACGATCGGAAGCCAAAGTTAAAACATGAATAAAGGGCCATAAGAAAACAAATGGAGGGGAGCCTGGTGGCTCAGTTGGTTAAACGTCCGACTCTTGATTTTGGCTCAGGTCATGATCTCAGGGTCATGAGATTGAGCCCCACATTGAGCTCTATGCTCAGCAGGATGTGTACTCGAGATTCTCTCTCTCCCTCTGCCCCTCCCCTGCACGTGCACATGCAGTCTCTCTCTCTCTCAAATAAACAAATCTTTTTAAAAAAATAGGAAAGAAATGCCAATAGAAAGATTCAGGTTGGGGAAAAGAAGAAATAAGAGTATAGAATATGAGAAAGCAAAGTCTAGGGTTTTTTTTTTTTTTTCTATATAAACTTGCAATAGAATATGGAAGTATGCTTATTCTAGAACTAAGATTTGCATTCTTGAGAATTCTTTGTTTCATAGAAATATTCAAAATATAGCATGCCCTATATATTTGAAGTTAACTTTTGGTCTTATATTTTCCTGCATTTGGCATGGGAAATAAAGATGATTAAGAGTAAAGATGGTGACGTTTTTTCTTTGCTTAATTTTTATTTTTATAGATGTGTGTGTTGATGCTTATACAAGTTATTTGATCAGTTGAAAAGATTGAAAAAATCTTAAATTCACAAAGTTCTAAAGAAACCTCTGCACTAGAAGCAAGCAGGTAAGCATTTTTTTTTTTAACTAAGTAGCACATAAATTAATACTTCACATCCAGTCTAATTAGGCGGGGACGGCTTAGTTAGAATTCATTTCTAAACAAGAAGAAAATCCAGGTTTGTGGCTAGAATGTAGCTCCAGGAGAGTGGAGAGCATGAAATGGTGAAATCTATAACACGTTCCTATAAACCCTTTGGTTATAGACCACAGTTCCAACACGTCATTATGCTTGCAGTGGAAAAGTATATTTGGAACCACCTTCCCTGAGGACTAGCAAAGTCCTGTTGATCTTTAAGGCATACCTACCATTCATCTTGGTTTTTCTCCATCTCATTTTTTTTCCTAGACATGCCCAGAGTATTACCATTGATGTATTTTGCACCAGCATTATATTATTATGAAACAGTATAGGGCACATCCAGTTGAAATTTACAAACAGGAAAGAAAAAGCTTATGAAATAGGAAAAAGATGATGGCTCTCTTTGTTATACTGTGATTGTCTTGTTCCCTTCCTGGTGTGAATTTTCAATCAGCCAGGGTAGATGAGTGACTCAGAAAATGAGTAGTTAGGTCCTGTCAGCACCGTGAGACACACAGTGGTGCAGTGGGAGTAGCCCGGGCTGGTTCTGCACATACCAGCTGGGCTGCCTGCGTCAAGGTCGCATGGTGCCCTGCGTGCCCTGCGTGCTCTGTTATGTGAGGCTAACAGTCCCTCCCCCTGCAGGCGGAGTTAGGTTTCTAAATTTTAGGAATTAAGGTTTTAGATTTGGAAGGAACTTGAGAGACCATATGCTCCACATGTCTCATGATGGAGATTAAGAACGGACACATCCCAAAGGAAGCGATTCTCTGGTCCTAGGTCTCTGCCCCCTTTCACATCAAGGCATTCAACTAAGTGGTCAGCCTCCACTGTGCTTGTGTCTCTAGCCCGTTGCACTCGTGCTTCTGCCCTGTTCGTCCACACTTAGCAGACAGTCTGTACGCGGCCCTTCTGCAGCCCATGTGTCTCCAGCGGCTCTGCTTTGCTGCAGCCCTTGGCAGCACCTGCAGCCCCTCCGGCCATGTCCACGTTCGGCCCCTGGGGAGCTGGCCTTCCAGTGTTCTTCCCGTCTTTGCTGTTGCTGCTGTGCTCCTCGGATAGAAACACCTCAGTGAGCTCTGTGTCTACAATCCTGTCCCTTTGCAGCACTGTCCTTGATAAACAGATATTGTGCGCTTTCTTGCTCAGAATTACCTTGGAGGACTTTTTTCTCCAGAAGAGTAGCTCTGAGCTCTGGAGTCAGGAAAGCCAGAGCAGAGTCAGCGCACGGTAAATCCATCATGCTCTTCTAGGCCCAGAAATGCCGAGATAAGGATAAATAGGAAATGCGCATGGGATCAGTCAGTAGAGGTTGGGATTAGGCTTCTTCATTGGTCATGCCCAGCGCCTGCCTTCCCTCCACACCAGTTCTGATGCTCTGGGACGGAGCACACCGTGGCAGGTCTCCAGACATTTTTGGGTTTCCTTACAGTGTGTTTCCTCACTACCTGACTGCCCATCCTCAGATGTGGGATGCCTCATAGAGCCCAGCAGGGGCTTTGGGGTCTTTGTTGTGTTTTTTTTTTTTTTCTTTCACTGTTCGGCTTCCTTTTGAATGGGGTTGACACTTTCTAATGTGGGGGGCAAGAGGGAAGTGTATCCAGTCCACCTGATGGCAGATGCACTGTGAGTGATTTCTCACCAGCTCCAGGAGCACCGAGCTTGCTCTTTCTGCCGTTGGGTAAATGTAAACTTGGAGTCCGCTGCTCTGAGCGATTTCCCAGGTTGCTGCTAGGCGGTCAGTTTTAGCTGATTGAGGAGACAGCAGTAGTTGGTACTGGGGAGGTACTTGGGAGGGAGAATGAGGCAGGCAGAGAAGAGGGGGATTCGCGTATGAACGGTAGGACAGGGCAAGAGAGAGGAGGGGGTTAGAGAATGGGAGAAGAAGGGAGAAGAAGGGCACGAATGGGAGAGCCCGAGGAACGTGGTGGAAACATGCAGTTGTACCCACACTGACCTAAAATAGCTCCATCCCCTTGCCTGGGCCCTGTGGCCCGGGCCAGGCTGCATCGGTGGCTTCTATGACCTCCCCGCTCCTCACCCCTCGCACCTGGGGCCTGCTGCACAGACAGTTTGTCCTGAAAATTGATGGCGTGCAGGTGCAGGTGCCTGAGCGCTGTAAGGCATGGGGGGCGGTGGGGGTGGCAGGTTTTAACTTTGGGAATTACACTTCTCTAATTGTCTCTACTAGCCCTCTCTGGACTAGAGAGATTTTGGAGAGAATTGCCACAGAATTTAACCAGTTACAGTTTCATGCTGTTCAGAGCAAAGGCATGCCTCTTCTGGACAAAGTAAGACCAGTAAGTGTTGGTTTCGATTTTCAATTTGCTGTTTGCGAATTTCCTGGATGATTTTGATTTGACCTAGCATTGCCCCCTGATAATTGCTACTTTACAGGATTTTGAAGCTAGCTTTGAATTTTTTTTTTTCAGTATCTCCTGCTTGGGACCCTTCTTCCATTATGTCACACTAGATAGATTTTGTGTAAAGACACAAGCGTAGTCTCCAAACTATGCAAGTAAAATTAATTCTGAATTACATGTAACTTGACACATCATATGATGTAGTCGGAGTTCATTTATCCAAAGCCCTTGACTGGGTTTAAATGCACGTTTGTCAGATTTACTCCGTAGCTTAAGAGGCAAATAACTTTTTGTCATTCCGTAATTGTCTAAACTTCACTTTGATGAAGCCGACTTACTTTCAAAGAAATCATACGGAGGGGACGCCTCAGTGGCTCGGTCAGTTAAGCCACTGCCTCTGGCTTAGGTCATGATCCCAGGGTCCTGGGATCAAGTCCCACCTTGGGCTCCTTGTTTGGCAGGAAGCCTGCTTCTCTTTCTGCCTATGCCTCCTTATGTGCTTGTGCTCTCTCTCGACAAATAAATAAATAAAAACCTTTAAAAAAGAAAGAAAGAAAGAAAGCAATCATGGGGAGAAGAGATTCATTGTTATTCTCTAGGAAATGTTGGGATTTTAATCTTACATATATTCTGGTAGAATTAGAGGCTCGATTTATATATATAACACATATGTATATAAATTATACACATATATTGGAGCTTTTAGAAACTGTTGTGCCTGGACCTTCTTTCCTGGTCTCTCTGTTCTTGCAGCGTATAGCCCACATTACGGCCATGCTGCAGCAGTCCCTGGGAGGCCTGTTGCTAGAAGGGCTTCAGACTTCCAATGTGGACATCATACGGCACTGCCTCCGGACTTAAGCTACATTTGACAAGACACGGGATGCAGAGGCGTTCGTTGGTCAAGTACTGGTGAAACTGTACATGGATGAGGTTTGTGCTCCCATGCACCTCATTCCACAAACACAGAGCATCTAATCTGGCTTCGTTTCTTGACTGGGTGCGAGAGAGCTCAGGGCTCTTCCTTGAAGATGCTCTTAGTTCCTGCTCTTCTGGATGTAAGAAAAGGTTGGTCCCGCTTGGAGCCCATCAGCATGGCAGGAATCAGGCATGCGCTCTTTTCTCTTCCAGTGATGCCATAACTCAGGGATCATCTTAATTTAGTAGGGGTGAGGGACTTGCCTCGGAAGAAGGTACGGATCAGAACATTTTCAGGCCAATTTCCATTTCCATAAGTTATATGTTAATGAAGTTGCTGAAAAGCGTGACCCCACCAAGGCGCCCGTGCCCACTGGAGGAGCTGGAAGACAGCTCTGTGCGCAGGGAAAGTCTGTGAGGGGAGGCGTCTTCGCAGAATTGATGTGGCTTAAGTCTTGAAGACCATGGGGGAGTTTGCCAGGCTAGGAAGGTGGGAGGGAGGGAATATTCAAAGATAAAGGGCTTTGAAGGGCGAGTTAGCGGGGTAGTACCTTAAGTCCGGAACTTGGTTACCCAGTGTTCTTGACCTATAAGGATACAGTTAAATATAGGGAGTCAGTGTATCCTGCCTCTGAGCAGCCGGAGTATGGGCTGCACCATGTGAGACCACCAGCAATCAGCAGCTTCCAACGTAGAGAGCATTGGTTTCATCTAGTTCAGGCTGACAGAAGTTATGAAGCCAGTCTCAGCGTTTGAGGGCTTTCTTCCAGTCACCTGCCAGTGCGAGTGTTCTTTCTGTCCGGTAAGTATAAAGCTACCCACCATGACTTCAGGATGAAAGGCTTCCAGTTTTAAAACGAGACAGTATCCCAGTGATAGAAGTGAAATTGAAGGATTAATTTCAGTAATCTTCTCAGCTTCATTAAGACTACTAAAAGTAAATGATCTGTCAGTTCTTTGTATGTATCCTATTATAGTTCATAGCTCTCTCTGTGGGGGTGAAAAAGATTACATTATTCTTTGTCACTAAGTGAAAATATTTTAGTTGTTTAATTTATGCCCTTTTCATTGAACTGAATCTAATATGCTAAATTAGGGAAGTACTTTACGTTTCCGTGTCGTTAAGTGAACTGTGGCCACGTTTGTATTTTAAGTTTGTATGCTTGTCATTCACCTCCTCCAACTCAGCCTCACCAAAAAAATAAAATACTAAAGCAAAATAAGATGTGTTTTCTTCCATCACTTTCCATCTCAGCCCTTCCCTGTTCTGGAGACGGTAGAGGATAAGGCCAGGGTGAAGATGGTACAGAGCTGTTGTCTGCAGATACAGTATTTTGCTTTTAAGCTCAGAAGGGAAGCAAATGAGTGTGTGTGATGTTTTAGCTTCAGGCCAGTCTCTGTCCCTCAGCCTCTGTGTCCCCCAGGGTTGGAGCAGTATTCCCAAATCCCGGGACCTAGATTTTCATGCCATTGTTACTTACCTCCTGTTTAGAAAGCATACTGAGTGGGGAGGAGGAAGAACGAAGTGCATTTGTAAGGTTTACTCGATTCTTTTCTCTGTAGTGTATAGTTCATACTTCTCTTTTAGGTGCTTTAAAAACAAACAAAAACACAAACAAACAAACAAACAAATAAAATAAAACGCTCTTCCTTCTGCTAGGTGATTGTAGAGCAGATCGTTGAGTCTCATCCGGACGGCCTGAAGATCATGTATGCTAATAAGCTCCTGGAGTTCGTTCCTCACCACTGCCGCCTTCTTCGAGAGGTCACAGGAGGAGCCATCTCAAGGTGACGTAAAATGCTGTGTATGCACCTGAGCTCAGTTTAGTGACCACCTGTCACCTCCTCATGTGCCGCTGATCCCTGGCTGTCCTGTCTGACCCGGGAACGTGGGAACGTGTGCTCTTCCCTATTTGTTACCAGTGCTGTGAGGCAGGTGTCGCTTGCCTGGGTTTACAGGGAAGGGAATGAAGAGTGTGGACGAATCTCAACGGTGACATTTGTGTGACTCCAGAGCCTCTGCTTTTCTCTTGTCTATACTTTCTCCTTAACCAGGTTCAAAATCAGAATTGGTTTCCTTCCATTATTGTGATGTCATCATCGGTCTAGAAATACCAATTCATTTTAATTCAACATGTTTTATACTGATGGCAATTAAAGTCATGTTCGGTTTTCCCTCCCTCTCTTATTTCATTTCCATGGCTTTCCATTTCTGTTTCATGAATATCCCATTACCTTCCACCATCTCCGTCATCCCAGTCCAGACCTTTGTCGCCTTTTGTTCGAGGGTAGCGGGCTCTCCCCACCTGGTCTCCCAGCTCCACCTGTCCCTCTTCATTGCAGCCTTCAGCTGTCCCACCTGCCCAGAGCTCTGCAGCCTTCCTGAGTCGCTCGTGGCTTCTCATCGCCCACAGAGGAGCATCCAGTCTTCCTGCGCAACCTGTGACCCTTGGTGCTGGAGTCCTAGTGGTTCTCCGCTGTAGAACTTTTTACTGTGGAACTTTCCCCCATACCACTATGGGTCTTGGCCAGACAGGAGCGCTTGACCTTCCCTAACACACCTGGTACAGAAGATCCCTGACTTCACCTTGGTTCAGTTTATGGTTTTTTGACTTTTTATAATAGTGCAGAAGTGATATGCATTTAGTTTGGATCTTTTCCCAGGCTGGCGATCTACAGTAGGGTCCTCTTTTGTAATGCTGGGCAGGGGCAGCGAGCACAGCCCCCAGGCAAACCACGTGATCACGAGGGTCAGCAACCAACACACTTGAACCGTCCTGTTCTGGCTTTCAGTGCACTGTTCAGTAAGTTACATGAGATACCAGACATTTTATTGTGAAATAGGCTTTGTGTTAGAGGATTTTGCCCAATTGTGCAATACTGTAAGTTTCTCAACACATTTAAGTTAGGCGGGGCTAAGCTCTGATGTTCAGTCGCTTAGGTGTTTTCCATGCATTTTCAACTAAAGAGATTTCCAGCTGAACAATGGGTTTATTAGAAGCCGAGGCCGTCATAAGCTGAGGAACATCTGTCTATACTGTGCGCCTCTGTGTTTTCCTTCATTGCTTCCTGTCTCATATCCCTTTGTCTTTCTGTTGATCTGTCACTCCACATGAAGCTCCAGTCAAATACAACTTCTTTTGTTTTTAGGTTATTTATTTATTTACTTATTAGAGAAAGCATAAGCAGAGGGGGAGGCAAGGAGTATAGCAAGCTCCCCACTGAGCAGGGAGCCCAATGTGGGACTCGATCCCAGGACCCTGAGATCATGAACTGAGCCACCCAAGCGCCCCCAGGCTATGGTTATTTCAAGAAAAAGTCCTATTTGTGAATTCTTCATCTAGTGAAGATGAATTAAAATCAGAAAGTCAACTCTGCCACCTTTAAAAACCCAGGAACAAAAAAAAATTCCACGACCAGGTATAACCCTATACAATTTTTAAATTGGAGAACGACTTTGACCAATAAACCAGGGCTTAGTTCATGAGACTATGTCAATGAGCTTATACCATCCCATGTCCTCGTCAAACCCTCATGTCTGGGAGATGGAGGGACATCTTCATCTTCAGAGCTACTATTAGTGAAAAAGGTGGAGACAATACTGACTGAGTCCCTCCTTCAGCAGGAGAGCCAAAAACACCTTGCCCCTCCATAATCCCAAATGAAAATAAACATCTCAGGGCACCTGGGTGGGTTAAGCTTCTGCCTTTGGCTGGGATCGAGCCCCACGTCGGGCTCTTTGCTCAGCGGGGAGCCCACTTCCCTCCTTCTCTCTCTGCCTGCCTCTCTGCCTACTTGTGATCTCTGTCTGTCAAATAAATAAAATAAATAAAATCTTTAAAAAAGAAAAGAAAAGAAACATCTCATTTTACTAGTGTGCAGCAGTGACTATGCAGGAGAAATTATTATTATATTATTATTATTATTAAATGATATTATTATTATTATTATTGTACCATATTGTTAACCTTTTGAATTCGGACACCTAAAATTTTTAATAAAATATGAAGGCCTTTTTTTTTTAAGATTTTATTTATTTGAAAGACAGAGATCACAAGTAGGCAGAGAGGCAAGCAGAGAGAGGACGAAGCAGGCTCCCCACTGAACAGAGAATCCGATGCGGGGCTTGATCCCAGGACCCTGGGATCATGACCTGGGCTGAATGCAAGAGGCTTTAGCCCACTGAGCCACAAAGGCGCCCCATGAAGGCTTTTTTTTGTTTTTTTAAAGATTTTACCTATTAATTTGACAGAGAGATCACAAGTAGGCAGAGAGGCAGGCAGAGAGAGAGAGAGGAGGAAGCAGGCTCCCCGCTGAGCAGAGAGCCCGACGTGGGACTCGATCCCAGGACCCTGGGATCATGACCTGGGCTGAAGGCAAGAGGCTTTAGCCCACTGAGCCACCCAGGTGCCCCATGAAGGTTTTTTTTTAAAGAAAAAAAACTTCAGACTATATCTTTATCCTAGAAGTTCCCCCTACAACTGGCTTCTGTCTTGGCCAACATTTAGCCATTCAGATAAAGTCCGTATTTAGTGCTTCGTGTGTATGCATGTGTAAAATAAGAGGACAGTCATAAATCTTTAAGATTGTGTATAATAACCGTGAAATAAGGATTCTTGATACACAAGGTCTCGCCTGGGGAAAACAGTTGGAGAACAGTATGCAGTTTTCAAATGACGGAGAGGAAATACGCATTCGGTTATGAGAAAGGGAAGGAGAACAAGACCAAATATTAATAAAAGGGAAAAAAGCATTTTCTGCCATCTTTCCGTGCCATAGTAACAGTGTGAACAAATGTCCCACAGATCTCCTAAAGAACATTAACACTGCTGAAAGGGGGGGCGAAGGCCAGGTTCTTAGGAGGCCCTGCACCAAAGTCATCGTCCCGTTTCCTCACTGTGATGACGAAGCATGAGTACATTGGCAAATTTGAAATTATTGATGACCACAGAGCTGGGAAAACTGCTGTGAACCTCACGGGCAAGTTAAACAAGTGTGGCATGACCAGCCCTAGACTTGTATAACTGAAAGATCTAGAAAAGTGGCAGAATATTTCCATCCCCTCAGTTTGGTTTCACTGCATGGAAAAATTCTTCTGGCATCATGCACCATGAAGAAGGAAGAATCCAGGCAGGAGGGAAAATCCTGGGATTCCTTTTTCCTAGAAATATAATATACATGGCACGTGAAAAAAAAAGGAAAATAAATTACAGTCAACTAATGTTGACAAGGGTGCCAAACAATTCAATGGGGGTAAGAACAGTATTTTACTCCCAAGCAGCCACATGCAAATAATGAAACAGGAGTCCTGCCTCACACCATACAGAGAAAATAACCCAAAATGCATCAAAGACATAAATGTAAGCATTAAAATGATAAAGTTCGAGATGCCTGGGTAGCTCAGTTGGTTGGACGGCTGCCTTCTCCTCAGGTAATGATCCCGGAGTTCCCGGATCGAGTCCTGCATCAGGCTCCAAGCTCCACGGGGAGTCTGCTTCTCCCTCTGACCTTCTCCTCACTCATGCTCTCTCTCATTGTCTCATTCTCAAATAAATAAAATCTTTTAAAAAATAAAAATAAAGTAAAATGATAAAGTTTTCAGAAGAAAACACAAAGGTAAATGTTAGTGGTCTTGAATCTAACAACGGCTCCTCAGCCAAACACCAAAGTCAAGCAACTTAAAAAAAAAATAAACAAATAAATGGGACTCAACCAAAATATCCCAGTTTTGTGCTTCCAAGGACCCCATTGACAAAGTCAAAAGACAAGCCACAAATGGAAGAAAATATTTGCAGGTCATATATAAGGAACATGCCTTCAGACTGTGTGAAGAATTCTTACAACTCAAATAAAAAGACAACCAAGTTAAGAAATGAGCAAAGAGGGGTGCCTGGGTGGCTCAGCGGGTTAAGCTGCTGCCTTCGGCTCAGGTCATGAACTCGGAGTCCTGGGATCGATCCCCGCGTCAGGCTCTCTGCTCAGCAGGGAGCCTGCTTCTTTCTCTCTGCCTGCCTCTCTGCCTGCTTGTGATCTCTCTCAAATAAATAAATAAAATCTTTAAAAAAAAACGAGCAAAGAACTTGAATATACATTTCTCCAATATTCAAATGTATACATTAATATATAAATGTATATATAAATATATTTTACATTATCATATATTTATATAAACATTTATGTAAATATATTTACATTCTTAAATATGTATTTAAATATAAATAAAATATGAAATATATATATTTAAAGATACATATAAGGTATATATAAAATATATGGGACAATAAGCACGTGAAAATATGCTCAACATCACTAATCATTCGGGAAATGCAAATCAAAACCATGGTGAGATACCACCTCCCACCCTCATGGATGGCTACTATCAAAAAACCCAAAAGCAGGTGTTGGAAGGATGTGAAGAGCTGGAACCTGTAAATTGCTGGTGGGCTTGGAAAATAGCGCAGCCACATTAGAAATGGTTTAGTAGCTCCTCAAAATGCAGAACACAGAGTTGCCATATGACACACCAATATCACTCCTGTGTATAGAGCCAAGAAAAAAACTATGCTCACACCAAAACTTGTGCATGAAGGTTTAGGGTTTATTCGTAATAGTGAAAAGGTGAGAACAACCCAGATGTTCATCAACTGATGAACAGATAAATAAAATGTGATCCACCCAGCCAGTGGAATATTATTCAGCTTTGAAAAGGAATAGAATTTTGATATGTGCCACGACACAGAGGAGCCTTGAAAACATTCTGCTGATTGAGAGAAGTCAGTCACAGAAGACCACATACTGCATAATTTGATTTATATGGAATTTCCAGAATAGCTAAATCTACAGAGACCGAAAGTAGATTAGCGGTTGCCTAAGACTGGTGGTGATGGCTAAAGTTTTCTTTTGAGGATGATGAAAATGTGTAGGTAGTTCAGTATAGTATAGTTAACTATAGTGAAAGCCATTAAATTGTCCACATTAGATGGTGAGTGGTATGGCCTGTGAATTATATCTCAATTAAGCTGTCATCGAAAAATGCAAAGAACTTCTATATTTATCAAGTAGAAAAAGAATGAACTTGATTAAAAACATCAAAAATGGGGAAAATAAAAACAAACAAAATAAGATGGAAGGAATAAAATCATGACTGTTTATCATTAATTTAAATGTGTACAGACTGACTTTTTCTATTAAAGCACCTATCAGGGGGTTACAGATCCACGCTGTTCAAGAAACATACTTAAAATGCAAAAGGGATTGAGAATGTATCAGGTGAGGAGATACCATGCAAAAGAGAAAGCCGGAATGGCAAAATTCATCGCAGACAAGTTGGGTCTAAAGTTATAGGTACTAAGATGAAGAGGGACATTTTTAAAGGCAGAGTTTGGAAAGAAGATGTAAAAGGTATAAGCAGGTATATATCTAACAACATAATACCTAAAGACTCTAAAAATGCAATAACAAGGTAAAATTTTAGCTTTTCAAATGGGAGTATCTACTAGAAGGAGGGAAAAACAAGGACACAACAGAAAATAGACATCCTGGGGCGCCTGGATGGCTCCGTGGGTTAAAGCCTCTGCCTTCGGCTCAGGTCATGATCCCAGGGTCCTAGGATCGAGCCCCACATCGGGCTCTCTGCTCCGCGGGGAGCCTGCTTCCTCCTCTCTCTCACTCTCTGCCTGCCTCTCTGCCTACTTGTGATCTCTGTCTGTCAAATAAATAAATAGAATCTTTAAAAAAAAAAAAAGAAAATAGACATCCTTATTTCCCTCGGAAAACATTTCTTTCTTACACCTAAGGAAAGCCATATTTGTAAAGATTAATTGCATACTAGGCAACAAAGGAAACCTTTACAAGCCTTCCAAATTAAAGATTTAAAGAACAGTTCTTTGATCACAATCCAGTAGAATCAGAATTAGATAACCTGGTAAAAAAAATTGAAACTACATACAAGTGAAGAAATACAGTCTTCAGTCAAAGAAGAAATCATAAGACGACTGAAGAAAATCTTGAAAGCAATGGAAAGGAGATTATTTCATAACAAAACTTACAGAAGACACCAGAAGTTATACTCTAAGGAGACTTTAGTGTCAAATGTCATCAATTTCAAACATTTTTTTGAATAAAAGAAACTACTCATTACCCATCAGAAAAGGGCAGCTCAATCAAAAGAAAGGAAGTAATTATAATAAAGATAAATTTTTTAACTAATAAAAAATATGAGGGACAAATAAACTCAAAGTTGTTTTTATGAAAGACTAATGAAATAATAAAAAAAAAACTTCACATGCCCTATTTAGGATAAGAGAGGGGGAAGATGGGGTGTGGGAGGAGGTGGGGAGAGAGGGAAGGGGAATGGGGAAAGGGGGGTTTCAGGGAGGAGGGGACAGAGAGAGGGAGAGAGTTGCAAAACAGATAAGGGTTGGGAACAGAGATATAAAAGCAATTGCATAATATAAAAGAATCACTAAACTGCAAGGCACTTTATACTAATCAATTTGATAACCTAGAAGAAACGATGATTTCCTAGGAAAACAAAATCATCCAAATGATTCAAGAATGGAAAATTCAGATGAGTTCCAAGATCAGACAGGTTTGCAGCTGGATAACTGTCATTCTACTGTTAAATGGCAACAGGCAATTAAACAATAATAAGTCAATTCACTTGATGACGCTGAGCACAATTTTAATACCCAAACCTGAGAGGGAGGAACGGGGAAGCTATTAACAAATCTGGCTTAGGACAGATTAGTTAACAGAAACTGAACTAATGTTAGCAAATAACAGAAGTCAGGCACCTATCAAAGGACTATATCCTGAGACCAACTTGGATTCATTCCAGGAAAATAAAGGGAGCTCAAGACCAGAAAATCAATAAGATTTACCTCATCACTAAATTAACTGTGAAAAAACTCTTAAGACCATAGCAATAAATGCATTTGATAAAAAATAAAGGCACCTGATAAAAGGTGAGCAGCCATTCTTTATAAAAATGAAGATATAAACAGAAGGACGTTATGCAGGAGGGATTCTTAACCGGGAAGCACTAGATCAAGAGGTAGATAAAATGAGCCCATATTTGTCAAACAGTGACAGAGCCCCATGCGTGTGTGGATAGAGTCGAATGAGCTCATGGATGAGCACCAGGCTGTCAACAGGTATTATAGGGACAAAGGCAGCGGTGAGGAGAGGAGAGTCTTAACAACAGGGAAGAAGGTAAAAGGAGGATTGCAGTTAAAAATGGTGCATGATACAAACACATGCAAATAAGACCGGATATTTTCCCGTATATAGTTTTTTAAAACCCTGCACACATTACTGGAACTACCAACTCTTTCAGCTCCGCAGCCCTCGCGTGCTTTTCCAGTACCAGGATGCAGGGGTAGATCCTCCGTTGGTGAAATCCTATGTCATTGTACTCCTAAAGGGACAGGTGAAACAGCGCAGGGGCTGGAGGTCGGAAATCAGGCATCGCTGCGCCCACCCCAGCTCCCTGCTCGCCCAGCCCCCACTCTGAAGCAGCGGGCACTTGGAGCTGTTAAGAAGCAGGGATCTGAGCAGTTCTCTGGTTTCCCCTGGAGCCATCTGCATCCATCATATTTCCCACAGCTCTCCCTGAGTGTTGGTGCTGGCTCCCCCCGAGTGTTCCCTTAACTCCTAGCACACCCTTCTTATGAGAGCACCTAGTACTCCCCGTCACAGTGCTCTGTCTGTCACATGCATCCATTGATCCACTTTGTGCTGGTTGAGGGCTGGAGCCCCCTCCTGTTAACTCCTCAAGTCCGTTTCTAATGCAGCAGCACCTGGCACTTAAGCACCCTGTCAGTACCTGCCAAATGAATGAAATGTACTCAAAACATAGTATGAAGTCTGCGTTTTGAAACTCCTTTTTGGAGCCATTTGCTATCATTTTCCCAGGCAATTTAAAAAATTTCCAGCCTTGCTGCCAATAACCTGAAGGGGTAAAGGAATGCCGGCGTGCCCCATGGGACATGTCACTCTGGATGGTCCTTCGGCAGCAGGGACTTTGATCGCGCTCTTCCAAACCCAGCAGGATGGTGGAATGGGTACGTGGCTGAGTGCCTCCAGGGTCTGACCCTGTGTGACAACACCCGGTGCCTGCAGCTGCCCTCTGGAAGGTGTTGCTTTTGCGGCAGAGCCGGAGGGCACCAAGCGTGTGTCTGTCTCCAAAGTCCTGGGCACCACATCACAATGCCTTCCTGAGAAGCAGAATCAAGGACAGTTGCTGATCTTCATTCCTTCCCACCAAAGGTATCTCATACACCATCTTTGGAAGTTGGAGCCAGGGGGCGCCTAGGTGGCTCAGTCGGTTAAGTGTCTGCCTTCAGCTTAGGTCATGATCCCAGGGTCCTGGGATCGAGTCCCACACATTTGCCTCCCTGCTCAGCGGAAAGCCTGCTTCTCCTTCTCCCTCTGCCATTCCCCCCACTTGTGCTTTCTGGCTCTCTGTGTGTCAAATAAGTGAATAAAATCTTTTTAAAAAGCTTGGGCCATACTCTTTAGCCATTCTACTTTCCCTGGGGTAATTTGCCACCTCCCTGAATTTACCTGCATCTTTCCCAAAATCTACTTATCTTCCAGCCTTCGTGACCATAATGAGTCTATAAATTTTCAATAGACAGTGTGAACTTACACTTGCTAATCTTTGCATAACATGCACCTCTTTCGATCTCAAAGAAAAGCTTCTCACCGCAATGGTCTCTAATCTACAATTAGGTTCTGTTCTGGGATCCCACTGGAATTCTACACGCCTGTCCCCTAAGATGCCATAAATTGTGGTCCAGTTTCCCAGCCAGCCAAGGAAAGCACATGGAAAATCTTGCTGAAGTATGAGTAAGAGCCAACGAAAGGGAACATATTTATCTGCCTCGAATGCTGGGACCTGAGGAAAGCAAGTTTTATTACAGACAAATCAGGAAGAAGGTGCAGATTGCTTTTTATGTCACTCTGGAGTGGAGGTCTGCCATTGATCATTAAGGCCATTTCCTGCAACGCACTCACCAAAGTGATACTCACTTCGGAGTGGACAAAACTTAGGAAATGGCCAAGGGGAGCTCTGCTTACACTTTACACTCTCAGCATTTATTTGTATTAATTTCTTTATAGGGCAGTATAGAAACATGAGACCACATTGAAAAAGCAAAGCTTGTCATCCTGTGGCCTTGGGTCAAGAATAGAGATAGTGCTGCTCATGTCAGTTTCAACCTCCAGTGGCCAAGGGTTTGATCTGATGCTCTTTCAAGTTTTCCCCATAGCCTTTCTCAAGCTCAATGGCCAATGATCCCACAGGAGGAGATTTTAGGGCCCTCTCAAACTTCTGTTTCGCTATCTCTCCCCAGCCTGCTTCCTCTGCAAAAGTCACCACTTTGCCTGTGCATCTACCACCTCTTAGAGCTTTTGGAATCAGCCACGAATTGCAGTGCTGATTCCTTCCATGACCACATATTGTTTACAGGAAAACTCTTCTTCGTTATGCCTTGCCAGTCAGAGTGACGGTTTCATCCGCAACCTGGACCAGGTTCGGGAATGTTCTACACATAAATGTGAGCAAATGTCTTCTGTATTGAGAGACATGTACATTCTGTAAATGGACTCTATTGAAAAACCAATACATAGGGTACACTTGTGTCCTGACCCAGCTGGAAGGAGGCACTTTATTTCCATCTTTCAGAAAATTGGTGTAACACATTGATTTTCATAACAAAGAAAGCAGTTTTGTGTCCTCTACCAAAAGACTGTCATAGTAAGCAATAAATTGCCTCTTTGGAGCGAACAAATTAATAAGATATTTTCTAAATTTCAAAATAACAAAGACAGAACGATGTCTGTAATGCTAAGTGCATCCCCTTAGTTGCAGGACATTGTGTCATGGGCCACCTGAGCAATGACACATGGCGGCCGGTAGTCTGATTCACCTGGCAACCTGTTAAAAGAAAGTCTTGCACATGACAAGGTTTCAATAAGTCACTGACAAGATGGCCAGGAAGCCAGCCTTAGCTGGCTTTTTCAGGTGTCCAGACATCTAGTCAACCTACCTCACCAACTCATCACCATGCTTACTGGAGTAAACCCAATCTCTTCCTTCCCCCCTGGAGATGGGAGAAGAGCCACTCACATGTTTGTATGGAATCCTCATTCCCCCTCGCTCTGTCCCCACAGAAATAAATAAACAAAGCTTTATGTCACCCAGAAGTTCCTGGGTCAAATTACACAACTTGGACAATTTTGGGTCACTACAGCCTTTTGTTTTTCTCTCCACCTTAAGCCTTCTGGGTGACCAACAGCTATCTAAAACTCATGTTGCTGCCATATGCTGTTGTTCTGCTTCATCTTCCCAGTAAAGTTCAGTATTTTTCCCTAAAGTTTGGTTTATCAGTATCTCCAGCGTCTATCTCCAGCTAGGTCATGATCCCAGGTCCTGGGAGCAAGTCCCACTCTAGACTTCCTGCTCTGCGGGAAGCCTGCTTCTGCCTCTGCCTCCCATCTCTTATGAATAAAAAAAGAAAATCTTTTAAAAAATTTAAAAAAACCATTTCTATCTTCCCACTTTTAAAGATTAATTCTAGGAATTATTGCTATAATTCCAAGTGTCCTATCTCTTTCTTAAAAAGTCTACTCCAGGGCACCTGGGTGTCTCAGTTGATTAAATGTCTGACTCAAAATTTTGGCTCAAGTCATGATCTCAGGGTCATGGGATTGAGCCCTAGTGAGGCCTCTGTGCTCAATGGGGAGTTTGCTTCTCTCCTTTTCCCTTTGCCCCACCCCCCTACTCACATGTGCACACACATGCTGTCTCTCTCTCTCAATAAATAAATAAACAAATATTTAAAAAGTCTTCTCCAAAGGGAGTTTGGGAAATAGTCCAGTAAGGGGCTGGAAGAAAATATTATAAGTTTTATTCATATTTCATGTCATCCATTTAACTGTTTAGCTTTTGCATATCATTTATAATGTGCATAATAATTTAGAGTAGTAGAGTCTATAATTTATCAAAAATTTGCTTAAATTGGTGGTATGTACGCAAATATTTTTGTATGTATGTATGTATGTATTTACGTATTTATTTATTTTTGTGAAAGAGAGGTGCACAGTAATAAAAGGAGATCACTGCTCCAGGGACCCAGATATTTCCCCAAATCCTGTTTCCTTCCATTCCCTCTGGGCTTCATTAGAACCCCTTAACACCAATCTTGTCCCTAAAACACGCCCTCTGCAGCACCAAGTTCGAATGCTTAACTTGGGCCATCACTGCAGGCTGTACCGGGATGACCTTAGGGAAAAGGGTGGTGGGTCTCACGAGTTAGCTGTGTCACCTCTATGAACAGTCCTTTGTTCTGAACAGCTAGTGCAGCCCACGTTTGCAATCACAGGCTCTGGCACCAGAGTGGGCGTAGAGCCCAGCTGGCCCCTCAGTAGCAATATGGCATTGGGAAAGTTGTGTCATTTCTGGCCCAGACTTAAGGCTCATCCATAACGTGGAGGAGAAGACAGTGTGACCCTCAGTGGGCTGTTGGAAGGATCACGAGATGGTTCGACTCAGGTGCTCCGAGGTACCCAGCACACAGTAGGCCCACAGTAGAACAAAAAGTTGTTCTATTGATCTTATAGTTACTATTACTCATACTAACAAAACTGATCATTTGAGATGATTTTCAAGTGAAGTGTCTTCGCCTGGATTTCTAAGATTAACCTACTTCAAAATGAATTCTGCTCTACTGTGAAAAACGAGCTAGCCAGCAGGTTTCTTCTGCGTCTTTTCTGAACTTTTTAGGATCCTCTCTAGAGAAAGGTTCTAAAGGAAGACAAAGTGCAGAAATACTCGTGCTTCAAAGGATGTGTAGGAAATGATTAATTTTGCCAAAAAACAGTGCCTTGAACATAAAAGATGTTTGACGAAGCTCACTGTAGACAGTGTATCCCTCCAGGATTCTTAAGTTGAAAACTCAATGTCCAAAGGGACATAACTAGGAGATGGGGTCCTTGGGAGATGTTTAGGTCATGAGGGTGGAGTCCTCATGGGCGAGATTAGTGTCTCCATAAGAGAGACCCCACAGAGATCCCTCGCCTCCTCCACCTTGGAGGTTATAGGGAGAAGATGGTCATCTGTGACCCAGGAAGTGGACACTTGAACAGACACGGAATCTTCCAGGGTTTTGATCATAGACTTCCCAGCTTCCAGAACTGAGAGAAATAAGTATGTCTTTAAAGCACCTAGTTTATGGTGCTCTTGTTACATCAGCCCAAACTAAGATAAAGCTTGCCTCTTATACTGAAAAATAACTCAAATGTTAACAACAATTAAAAAAAGGAACAATGTAGCCAATGACATGTAATGAACACCATCTCTCCTCTACAGAGCCAAGAGCTTAATTAGTTTCGGGCAACTCAGTAGAGTATGATTAAACCAAAGAGCAGCAAGATGTCTAAATGCTCAAGTCCTCTGCCTCCTACTTTTCTGTCAAAACAAAAGAAAAGCCCTAGGCTGGTTTTGGTTGCCACCAAGCACAAAACAGCCAAATTCCAAAATAGAAAGCTATGGGGTTTAATTGTGGATGTATGGAATTACATAGAAGCTCTCTTTGATCATTCCAAAGGATGTTTCCCTCAAAGGTTACAAATACATCTCAGCCTACCAACCATCTCAGGCCTACCAGAAAAATTATATATATATATATATATATATATATATATATATATATATATATATATATACACTTTTAGCATTTTAAAATGTGTCTAAATTTCAGTTTCGGATCCAGTTTTGACTATTGTTATGGGCTTAGTTGGATGCCCCCAGATTCCTACATTGACGTCCTAACACCCAGCATCTCAGATTGTGGCAGTATTCAGAGACAGGATTTTTAAAGAGGTGATAAAGGGAAAACGAGCTCACTGGGGGTGGGCATCAAGCCAACAGGACTGTTGTGCTTACAGGAAGAAGAGATTAGGACACAGACAGTACAGACTGAAGGACAATCGTTTGAAGACAGAGTGGAGAACACAGCTATCTGCAAGCCAAGGAGAGACGTTTGAAGAATCGAACCCTACTGCCACCTTGATCTTGGACTTCCAGCGCCCAGAACCATGAGAAAATAAATTGCATGTTGCCTAAGCCACCCGGCTGTTGATATTTTGTTTATGACAGCCCATGACTCAGAAATTTGAGGAGCTCCCCCTCAGACTTTATCCTGAAGTTCTGTTTCAGCTTCAGGGGCTTGTGTAATACTACTGTATCAAGGAGGGAGGCTCCTGCCATTCCCTGCACTGGGTCATTGAGACACTGCACAGCTGTCCCCAGGGCTGGCTACATAATTTACAAGCCCCATGCAAAATGAAGATATAGGGCCCTTTGGGCAAAAACAGGGAGGAAGTGTTTGTTAAAGGTACTAAAATAGAAAGCTCATTTCCTCCATGGTCTGTCTTCTGAAGGGGCATAGCTGCTGTTTTCTATTTGCATTTAATGTCATTCCAAGCAAATAAAAATTTTAAAATGTGATTATGGGCATGATTCTTGCCATTCATCTTCGCAGGGTGCAATGTCAGTGTTAAATAATTCACGCAGGGATTCCACAGCTGGGGCACACCCACGTGCCCTCTTCTTATCAGAACCGTGGAAATCCTGCACAAGACCAGCTCTGCCATCTTTACCTCACCTGGGGACTCACACATGTTCCACCGACCCTGCCTCCCTCGGCTTCCTGATGAGTAAGGAACTTGACAGGATCAGGAGCCGGGGGCTGCCTTTCTTTCCCTTCCCTCCTAAGTCACCACTTCCAAGGCTTGGCTAACACAGGGAGTTGACATGAGTGAGAAAGGACAAGACAGGGTTCTGGGCTGCTCACAAGAGGCCACCGCCTCCTGCCGGTGCTCAGAGCAAGCTCTGGTCTGTAGGGAAGGCGAGCTCCCGTTGACTCGGTCATAGACGTCACGTGGTCAGCGAGTCTCGTTGACCACCACTCACGAGGTGTCCATTTCCATGCTGTGCTCACTGGACAGGGCGAGCAGTACATGCAAATGAGGAGGCAAGGAATGGTGGATACCCACAGTGGGCTGTCCCCTCCGCTATGTACGTGCTCCACTATCCCACCTGTTATGCCCCAATAATGGGTCCATGATTAAAATAGCGAGACTGATACAAAGCGAAGGTCAAACAAAGCTTTATTTCGCACCAAGCATCAAGAATCAAACTGACCAGCCAGGGCCGCTTTTCTTACAGAGAAGTCAACCCCTCTCTCCTTTACGGACTAGCTTTTAAGGACATAGGCCATGTGGTTGGGCCTGGTCATGCATAGGTGGCCAATTAAATTGTAACACACAGAGAAAGCTGCACAGTGATGCTAGGTGACCAATTGAATTACAACTTACCTTTTAGTAGATATTTGACCTAGCCTATCACCTTGGTTAGGATTGGCGCCCAAAAGACTCACAAAGGGCGGGACCCATACTCCTTGGTAGCTAGGGAGACAGTATGCAACCCTCCACTGATCAGATGTCTTACCTGGCCTGACCCACCCTTGTATTTGGGCTTTGTTACCTGAGGTTGATTTCCGGGACTTGTTTTTAAGTAAGTCCCCTGGGAGAAGGGGAGCAGGGACAGCTTAAGCGTTAAACAACAAGGTTATTGTGTAACCTCAATGGAAGCCTCTGGCTAAAATATAAAAATATAAAATAGGTCCTTACACCACCCACTTCGCTCAAAAAACACAAAGTAAAAAATAAAACTGAGTAATTCCTAGACAGTGAGAGAGAAGCACACTGACTTCACCATAGAACCCTTCTGAGGGCGGTGCTTGGCGGGGTAGGGGGGTGTGAGGGTGTTGGGGGTGGATAATGGGACCTCTGAGGGTGTGGCCAAAGGGCAGGGCCCTTTGGGAAGGGGCTTTCTGGGGGAGGGGCCCTTCTGGGAGCAAAGCTCTGGGTGGGGGCATTCCCTCTGGGGGCAGGGCTGGGAGCAACCCCAGAAACCTGGCCCACAGAGAAGCTGGTCCTGTCTCTCCCTCTGCCCCCTTTCCCCAGGGACCCCTAGGCTTTGAAGACTAAAGTCAAAATTAAAGCCATATGTCTAAATAGTTCATACTGTGGTTGGGTAGTGTTTTTAACATATTAATTGACTGGTTTTTCTCAGTATTTGTCAAACCTTTCCCAACTCAAGGCTTTCTCTTAAGCAGCAGCGCAAGGCTGGCCCTTCAGTTGGGTCAAGCTGTTTGGTGATTCTCTGTAAAAACCCACCCTCTTGCGCTGCTCAGGAGGGCAGTGTTGCGTCCTAGGATAAACATAAATGTATATCAAATGTGTTTACAAATTATATTTATATGTATACATTCAATTCTATGTTTACATATATATGTATAAAATAAAAATAAAAATATTGTTTAAAAGGCTGTTTTCCGGGGTGCCTGGGTGGCTCGGTGGGTTAAAGCCTCTGCCTTCAGCTCAGGTCATGATCCCAGGGTTCCTGGGATGGAGCCCCGCATCGGGCTCCCTGCTCAGCGGGGAGCCTGCTTCTCCCTCTCTCTCTGCCTGCTTCTCTGCCTACTTGTGATCTCTGTCTGTCAAATTAATAAATAAAATCTTTTTAAAAAATGCTGTTTTGCAGGGAACCTGGGTGGCTCAGTGCTTAAAGCGTCTTTTTTCCACTCAGATCATGATCTTAGGGTCTTGGGATGGAGGCCCACATTGGGCTCCCTGCTCAGCAGGAAGCCTTCTTCTCCCTCTCCCACTCCCCCTGCTTGTATTCCTGCTCTGTCTCTCTGTCAAATAAATAATTTTTAAAAAAGAAATACTTTATTAAAAAAATATATGTAAAATGCTATTTTGCCCTCTATCCTGGTAAGATTGAACACATTCCTAACAAGAGATCTTCCTTGACTCCGTGATAAAAATTTAACATTGTCTTAATGAATCCTCACAACATCCGCCTCCCCAACCCTTCTCAGATGTTACAATTAAGGTTCAGTGAAGTCCAAACACTGGGCCTGAGGTAATATACCCAGTATGCGGCCTCTTGGCATAGTCTAGCTGCCCAAATTGGGGGCGAGGGTGTTTGAGTGTCGTTGGCCAGGATGAAAAAGCTGAAAGATGAAAAGAAGGGTAGTCTTGCTTTTTGGCCCAAAAAAAGAAAGAGACCTGTCGCCCAAAGGAGGAGGCTCCCCACTGATCCCGGCTGGGCAGGAGTCAGAGCAGAAGGGAAACTCCCATCACCAAGGAGAATGGGCTTCTCCTTCATACAAAAGCATAGGATCCCTCTCACCTGATATGTTTCTGTCCCATAGTCATCCCCCTGTGCCTGCCCCATAATAGCATTCACAGGAAATGGCTGAGAGATACATTCAACTTGCAGAATTATAGCAAATAAAGTAATCTTTGACCCATCCTGGGAGCTTCTGATTACTCGGAGGGGCCAAGCCATCCTAGGGCAAGTGCACTCATTTCAAGAACCAGTAAAATGACTCCAAGAGTATCCTAAGGGCTAGTGATCATGACTGGTCCAGAAATATTTCTGGGAGTCCCTTTTAGCATCCCTCCCATCATTTCTTCTCATCTCCAAGGGAATGGTACTTAGATATTCTGAAAGAAATATGCATGACTAGTAAACTGTGTGTGACCCCTGCCGCCTAATTCATCCCTCACCAGCAATTAACACTGATGGTTTGAAGGATGGCTACTCCCCTGGCAGGGCAAGAGCTGAAGCAGAATGTATGGGGCGAGGCGACTCTTCCCCCTGGATATAAATAATTAAACCCAGTAGCCACCCTTCCTGCCTGGCCACTGTCATTTAGGTATGGCTGATTATCCCTAAATGGGAATGAGATGGGGGCGGGGGTGGGGGAGGGAAGCAGGTGACAGTCAAAAAAACTACAGTAGCTGCCACTGAGGGTCCAACCTGGCATTAGACTGAGCTCAAGTCCTGATTCCATCATATACGAGCTGTATGAACTTGAAAAACTGAGTTCAACTCTCGAAGCATCTGCTTTGCTTCCCCTTGGAGTGAGAATAGTCAGTAGTATTGACTTCACAGGGCTTATTAGGAGGATGAAATTAGATACTGTTCATTTAGCACAGTTTCTGGCCTATAGAAGGCACACATAAAAGTTGATTATCGTTTTTATGGACCTCCAACTTTAAGCCTTCTATAAAGAACCAAATGATATCTCTGAAAAATACCAACTGCCTACAAGGTTGTAGGGAAAGTGGTATCTTTGTTGACCTGATTAGAAAAAAGTGGAAAATCTCTCTTGTTTAAGCCTTGTTGAAAATTTTCTAAACTCTGTCCGCTCTTCTGCTTTAGTAATTAGAACAAACGTTGGAGACTCGTGGTTTTCTGAGAACTGAGTTGCTCGTTGTAACGCAGGGCAATTCGGCATTAGTGTTTATTTAAAAAATTACCGCAAATGAAGATAAATGGTGAGACGTGCACTAAATTTGATGAAACTCCTGATGTGAGTGTTTCTTCTTGGGATTCTCTCTCTCTCTCTTTTTTCTCCTATGATCTGAGAGCAGATTACATTCTACTTGGGTGATGGCTCAGGTCAAATGTGTGGTTTTGCAGGTGCCTAGCCTTTCACAGACAATCTTGGAAGAACCATCATTGTCTCTGTAAGAAAACGGAGGGAAAGATGTGATTTTAACACTCAGCCTACAACAGTTCAACAATCTACCAATGTGAATTTAGAAACGCTGAGCAGGTCCCCCTTCTAGTAAGGAATATCTCTCCCTTTTTCTTATAATACCTGAGTTTCTACAACTGAGCAATCTACTCTTTTGTGTAAAACAGCTTCCCAGGATTGTTTCTCCTTTAAACGCAAGTGAACTTTGGGGATGGCACTCAGATCCCTTTCTTTTACTGGACAACTGTGGAGCAGGGGTTGGGTGTGTTTCAAGAGGGAAAATATCCACAAGGGGACAGAAAAAGTACATAAATGTACAAAATCCCATTTTCCAAGAATATAAAAAGCTAACTTCCAGGGGAGCCTGGGTAGCTCAATTGCTAAGCATCTGCCCTTCGGCTCAGGTCATGATCCCAGGGGCCTGAGAATCCAGCCCCGTGTCGGGCTCCCTTCTCAGAGGAAAAACCTGCTTCTCCCTCTCTCACTCCCCCTGCTTGTATTTCCTATCTCATTGTGTCTCTGTCAAATAAATAAATAAAATCTTAAAAAAAAATGCGAACTTCCAATATTTATTTTTTTTCGTTTGCTCTAAATATCTCAATGTTCACTTGTTGAAAGCAATTGATTGAAGCCCTAGGAAGAAGTGGTAGATTGAAGCACTCATCAGAGTTCTTTGTGCTGCTTTGCAGGGGTCTGGCTGCACTAAATTATTTCAAGAAGTATTAACTATCTAAGTCACTCAGAAGAAGCCATTTACCTATTTGATTTTCTTTTTTTGAAGAGAATCTTTTTTTTTTTAAGATTTTATTTATTTGTCAGAGAGAGAGAGGGAGCGAGAGCGAGCACAGGCAGACAGAGTGGCAGGCAGAGACTGAGGGAGAAGCAGGCTCCCTGCCGAGCAAGGAGCCCGATGTGGGACTTGATCCCAGGACGCTGGGATCATGGCCTGAGCCAAAGGCAGCTGCTTAACCAACTGAGCCACCCAGGCGTCCCCCTATTTCATTTTCTGTGGTTTTTGATCCTTCCCCCAAATTCTCACAGGCCTCCGCAGCTGGCACAGTGTCCGTTCCCATAACTATAATCCCTGTCCCATACTCTCACCTCCATCATACATCATACATACCTGATACAACCCCACCTTGGTAAAAACCCAACCCTCTGTCCACCTTACATCTGCCCCTGGCAGCTGAAGGTGGTTGGTGAGAAAAGCAACGATGCTGGAAGCTTTCACATTAAGTTTTTTTTTTTTTTTAAGATTTTATTTATTTATTTGACAGAGAGAGATCACAGTAGGACAGAGGAAGGGAAGAGATCACAGAGAGAGGAAGGGAAGCAGGCCCCCTGCTGAGCAGAGAGCCCGATGTGGGACTTGATCCCAGGACCCTGAGATCATGACCTGAGCCTAAGGCAGCGGCTTAACCCACTGAGCCACCCAGGCGCCCCTTTCACATTAAATTCTCAGCCACAAATCCAAGTATGTTTCTCTGACTGACAGAATCTCCGCTCTTCTCATGAAATATTTTGACTATTTCACATCTTCTTTCCTCCAACCTTAAGCCAGGGCTTCTCAACACTGGCCACACTTTTGAATCACCTGGAAGACTTTAAAACACAGGAGTGCCCACCTCCAGAGGATCTGATCTAATTGGTGTAAAACCAATTAGATTAATATCCAATTAGGGTCTGGATATAAGTGTGCTTTTAAAATTCTCCCAGGGATTCTAATGTACAGCCATTTTGTTCAGAGTGAGAACTGAACACCTTCCATCAGATACAGCTGATGACCGACCATTCTGATGACTTCACTGAGAAAAGTAAATTGAGGGCACCTGTGTGGCTTCAGCTCAAATCATGGTCTCAGTGTCTCGGGCTCTCACATCAGGCTCTCTGCTCAGCAGGAAACCTGCTTCTCCCTCTCCCTCTGCCTGCCTCTCTTCCTACTTGTGATCTCTCTCTCTTTCTCTCTGTGTCAAATAAATAAATGAATTAAATATTTTTAAAAAAGAAAGAAAAACAAATTGGGTGGGTGTGTAGGTGGCTAAGTGGTTAAGCGTGTGAATCTTGGCTCAGGGTTATGAAATCGAGCCCCACGTCAGGCTCCATGCTCAACGGAGAATCTGATTGAGATTCTCTCCCTCTCCTTCTGTCTCTTCCCCCTGTATGTGTGTGCTCCTGCTCTCTCTCTCTCTCTTTCTCTCTCTCTGTCAAATAAATCTTGAATAGAAAAATCGGTAAGGAAAGAAGACCCACAGAATCCCACTAAGTTTACCTGGGTGGAACCCTTACTCCAATCCCTTCTGAGTGAGGACAAGCCCCTCCACTTGGGGTTTCTTCTCATTTCCCTGATCTCTGAGTATGAATGTGCTCCAGGACCCAACCTCAGACTTCTCCTCTGTCTACACTGAGTCCTTGGTGACTGTCCCTCTTCTACCATCTGTCTCCTGATGACTCCACATCTCCACCTCCAGTCCAGACCTGGATTTTGAGCTTTCTCCCACTGCCTGCTTTCCAGATCTACCTAGATGAGTTAAACCCAACATGTTCAAAACCAAGCTCTTATTCTTCTGGAGCTCTGCTGGTATTGCAATAGCTCAAACAGGAAACTGTAGAGTCATTCTTGATTCATCTCTTTCTTTCACTGCCCACGTTTAATTCTTTGGTAGAAGCTGTGGATTCTATCTTCAAAATATATTCTAAATCTGACCAGTTCTCCACACTTCAGTTACTCCCACTGTGGTCCAAAACACCGTCTTCTATAGCCTGAGTTATTGTAATAGTCTCCTATCTGGTCTTCTGGATTCCATTTTTGCTCTGTTCTAGTTTATTTTCCACTCAGCAGTTAAAGCAATCCGTTTAAGACAAAAGTCAGACCTTGTTATTTCTCTGCTCTAAGATCTCCAATGGCTCCCCACTTCACTCAATACAAAATTCAGTCTTACAAAATTTAACACTCAACTTCCTTCTCAACTCATCTCCCACCTCTTCACTCAGCTGTCTCTGCCTCCACTCACCAGCCTCCTTAGTGTCTAACAGAGTCCAGCAAGTGCGTGCCTCCCTTGGGGGGTTGCACTTGTTTCCTCTTCTTAAATGTACCCGTCTTGTTCTCTGAATCCACTCAAGGATCTGCCAATGTCTTCTTATCAGAGTAATCTCCCCTAACTGCACACACAGCCAGCACCAGCACCATCACAATCAACATAGTTTCTGTCCCTCTCTACTTTTGACTTCTTATCAACAGCTGACATATTATATATTTATTTATTTACTGTCTGTTCTCTCTCTTCTATTTGAATGCATGTGCTATAAAAATGGTATTTGTGGGGGCTTTTTTCCTGATTTATTCTGTGTTCAGAAGAGGATTTGATACAGAATACTCAGTACATAATTGTTGAACGAATGAATGAATCAATGGAAATATCAGGTTATCTCAATCATAAGAGAGATTTCTCTCAAGCATTTTCTATAGTATTGCCCTATTACATTCTCTGCACCTCTGGGTTGATTAGTAGATAAAATCATTATGTAAAATCAGTTTGAGCAAGGTTGGATCCTTAAGCTTCTATGTCACCTAGGACTCCAAATGTCACGGTGTACCATGCACATTTGCCTCCAGCCTTCTCCCCCATATTTTGGTCATGGTTCAGCAGCTGTGGCATCGTTCAGCTTTCTTTTCCCCTCCCCTGTCTCAGTTCCAGGAGGTCCTCCTTGGCTTTGGGCCCCCTCCTTGTGGGTGATGAAGGCAATGTAGGGAGAGGCAGCAGCTTCCCTGACTCACCCCTGCTTTCTCCATTCATACTGATCCAGTAACGCATAGCCTGTGCAGTACAGGGCTGGCCAGGTCAGTCTCTGCCACCTTAGGACCTCATTTTTGTTCCCTGCGGCAGCTTGGCCATTTGCAAAATCAGAAATTGTAAAAGTACAAACAGGAGACAATATGCCATATTTTATAGATTTTAAGATGCCCCTCCCCTCCCATTTTCTTTCACATCTCCAATGTCAGGAATTGTCTTATAGTTGGGGCTGAGCAGGTGGAAGTCCCTGTAAAGTTACCACAGCTTGACCCTGTTCCATGTGGTTACTGCTCCTAGGGCACAACTGATCATCTACATCCCTTGGCATGCCAAGCCACAGGCCTTTTGAGGACCATTTAAAGAAAGAAAATAAACTGGTTATTATATGAAAATCTCAGATAAGGAAAAAAAAAAAAGAAACCCCACCAGCATCAAACCAAGCAGAATGGAGGGGTGGCAATTTGGATGACCTCAGAATACTTTTATAAGAAGTGCAGCATGCAAAACAATCTGGAGAAAGGAGAACAAAGCTGGAGGTATCAGCTTCTTGGATTTCAAGATATACTACAAAGTTATAGTAATCAAAACAGTAGGGTACTGGGAGAAAATATACGCATAAATCAATGGAAACAGGATAGAGAGCCCAGAAATAAATCCACAATTATATGGTCAATTAATCTTTGACAAAGGAGGCAAGTATATGTAACAGAAGAAAGTCTCCTCAAAAACAGTGTTGGGAAAACTGGAGAGCCATATGCAAAAGAATGAAACTAGACCACATTCTTTTACCATACACGTAAAGAAACTCAAAATGGATCAAAGATCTAAATGTGAAGTGTGAGGTGTGCCTGTCTTGCTCAGCCTGTACAGGATGTGACTCTTATTCTTGAGGCTGTGAGTTTAGGTCCCACATTCAGTGTAAAGCTTACTTAAAAAAAAAAAAAATTAAATGAATAAATGAGAGACCAGAAACAATAAAACTCCTAAAAGACAATAAGCAGTAATCACTTGGAGATTGGTTTTAGCAACATTATTTGTGGGTATGTCTGCTTAGGCAAGGGAAACAAGAACAAAAATAAATTATTAAGACTACAACAAAATAAAAAGCTTTTGCACAGTACGGGAAACCCGCAACAAAACCAAAAGGGAACCTACAGAATGGGAGAAGATAGTGGTGAATGATAAATATAATAAAGGATTAATAACCAAAATATGTAAAGAACACACACACACACACACACAAAACCCCAAAAAAACCCAAACCCCAACATATAATCCAATTGAAAAATGGGCAGAGGACTTAATAGACATTTTTCCAAAAAATATATAGAGACATCCAATAGACATGTGAAAAGATGCCCAATATCACTCATCATCAGGAAAATAAAATCAAAACCACAGGGAGATCTATCACCTTATACTTGTCAGAATGGCTAGTATTAAAAAGACAAGAAAGAACAAGTGTTGGCCAGGATGTGGAGAAAAAGGAACCTCTGTACATTTTTAGTGGGAATGTAAATTGGTGCAACAACTGTGGAAAACAGTATGGAGGTTCCTCAAAAAATTAAAAATGGATTTACCATATGCTTTAGTAATTCTAGTACTTGATATTTACCCAAAGGAAATAAAAACACTTGATTCAAAAAGATATATGCCCTCCTAGGTTTTCTGCAGCACTATTTATAATAGCCAGTATATGGAAGCAGTTCAGGTGTTTATCAGTAGATGAATGGGTAAAGATATGGTGTATATAGATATATAATGGAATATTATCCAGATATAAAAAAGAATGAGATCTTGCCATTTGTGACAACATGGCTGGATCTAGAAGGTATTAGGTTAAGAGAAATGTCAGACCGAGAAAGGCAAATACCATATGATTTCACTTCCTTTTT
This sequence comes from Mustela lutreola, assembly GCF_030435805.1. Lineage (NCBI taxonomy): Eukaryota > Metazoa > Chordata > Mammalia > Carnivora > Mustelidae > Mustela > Mustela lutreola. The sequence continues at coordinate 117,835,936 of NC_081299.1, read as the reverse complement.
TTTTTCTTTTTAAGATTTTATTTATTTATTTGAAAGAGAGAGAGATCACAAGTAGGCAGAGAGACAGGCAGAGAGGCAGGTGAAGCAGGGTCCCCATCGAGCAGAGAGCCCGACTTGGGGCTCGATTCCAGGAACCTGGTATCATGACCTGAGCCAAAGGCAGAGGCTTTAACCCACTAAGCCACCCAGGGGCCCCTGTAATTTCACTTCTATATGGAATATAAAAAAAAGAAACAAGTGAACAGACAAAATAAAAAAAAAAACAGAAATAGACTTTTAAATACAAAGAACAAACTGGTGGTTATGGGAGGGAAGGTGAATGGGGGATGGGTGAAATAGGTGAAGGGGTTTAAGAGGTACAAATTTCCTGTTATAAAATAAATAAAATAATTTCCTGTTCTCATCTGGAGATGAAAAGTACAGCATTGGGAATACAGCCAATGATATTATAATAAGTTTATATGGTGACGTGATGATATGCTTACTGTGGTGATCACTGAGTAATGTATAGAATTGTCAAATTACTATGTTGTACACCTGAAACTAATTTAACATTGAATGTCAGCTATATGTCTAATAATAATTTTTTAAGTGCAGCATGACAGAAGCTCTGGGTGGCTCGGAGGAACATATTGTGAGAAAAATCTGGGCACTGAAATCTCTCAGTTAGAAAGTAAATAAAAGTAGTGAGATTCTTAATGTGAGGTTTGGAAAAACGTTAACCAAAAATTTTAAGTTTTATTTTATGTATGCATTAAGGCCATATGTAATAAAAATCTGTCTAAATACTTACCAAAGAGCTTTTTGAATACATTTTAATTAAAATATTAATGAAAAGAAAACATTGTATCATAGTTTGAATGGTAGCATTTTTTGTTTCTTATTAAACTGATGAGGGAGCAAGAGGCTGGCTGAGAACAGAGCAGGGGCTGGCGCCTTGCACCCCCTCTCCACCCACTCCCCTTGGTAATATGTGTGACATTTCACAGGCACCCCTGACGGCCCTAAAAGAAGAGCAAATGGTTATCTTGCAGAGATCACAGTCCTGCAAGGCAGGAGTCTCTCTTGGTTTACAAATGTCCTTGAGATTTACTACAAAGAAGTTGTCTTATCAATAGCCCAATTTCCAAGGACACATAACTCAGTTCCTCAAGCCTTAACGTCACCCTCCCCTCCATAAAAAACCGAAGGAGACGGAGGTAGAAGGAAAAGTAAATAAAGTTAATTTTCTTTTAAGACCTAACTCTCACTAACAAGGACGTTTGATAGCAGGAATGTAACATTCCACCAGGAGACTCCCAATTGTCTTTATGTTAGTGCCTCATTAGAGGGAAAGTGGCCTTGGCTTGATAGTAACCAGGCCTTCAATATCCTGATAGTCTTCTTTACCCCAATAGCCCTTCTGAACACCCCTTTGTCCTCACCTACCCAACTCCTGTGTATATAACCAGCCACTCCTCACAGGCCCTGGGCAGCTGCATCTCTGCCTGCCCACGGGTCCTGTCCCCGTGCTCTAATAAACCACCTTTTTGCACCAGAGACGTCTTAAGAATTCTTTCTTTACCCGTCGGCTCCGAACCTCACCCCACCGAACCCCACCTAGGTTCTGGGACTTCATCAAAACTATACCAGGAAAGAAGGCCAAGACTCAATGAAATATGGCTATTATCCCCAGTTTCACAAGAGCATGAACCTCTCTGCCTAACAAAGCCTAGGAATCTACTACAGAAATGGGTTGTTCTTACTACCCTGGAGCCTTTTGTGCAGACTATGAACCAAAAGCTCAATATTAATCTTAAAATTAATTATATTACAAAGTTGTATTATTTGGAAGATGTGTTTAAATTGAGGGAGCAGGAGGCTGGCTGAGGACAAAGCAAGAGCTGGCGCCTTGCACCCCCCCCTTCATCCGCTCCCCTCCATAGGTGTAGCATTCCTCAGGCACCCCTGACTGCCATAAAATGATAAATAGTTAACTTGCTGAGATCACAATCCTACAAGACAGGAGTCTCCCTTGGTTTGCAAATGTCCTTGAGATTACAACAAAGAAGTTACCTTATCAATAGCCCAATTTCCAAAGACACAGAACTCAGTTCCTCAAGCCTAATGTTACCCTCCCCTCCATAAAAACCGAAGGAGGTGGAGGTAGAAGGAAAAGTAAATAAAGTTAAATTTCTTCTAAACCTAAATCTCATTAACAAGGATGCTTGATAGCAGGAATGTAACATTCCACCAGACTCCCAATTGTCTTTAAACCTAAATCTCATTAACAGGGATGCTTGATAGCAGGAATGTAACATTCCACCAGGAGACTCTCAATTGTCTTTACTTGATAGTAACTAAGCCTTCAATATCCTGATAGTATTCTTTGCCCCAATAGCCCTTCTGAATACCCCTTTGTCCTCACCTACCCAACTCCTGAGTATATAACCAACCACCCCTCACAACCCGGGGCAGCAGCAGCTCTTCCTGCCCACGGGTCCTGTCCCCGTGCTTTAATAAACCACCATTTTGCACCAAAGATGTCTCAAGAATTCTTTCTTGGTCATCGGCTCCGGACCTCAGCCCACCAAACCTCACCTAGGTTCTAGAACTTCATCATTTTGATCCCTTTCAATTATTTTTTTAAAATATATATCATTAAATTTTAGAGGAGTACTACAGAATTCCTAATTGCAGAATTTGAACTTGAGCTACGCAATCTTACTTTTCGTCTTCAATCTATGTGTCATTGACCATTTTAAGTCTGATTACCTGTATGAACTCTCTTCAGAATCTTTCCCTGGTTAACACAGTATAGAGAAGTGCTGGAAACCAGTTCTTTTCTGTGACACAATTCTTCCAACGGAGTTGAAATGCTTTGCAAACAATTTCACGTATATCAGCCAATTCATATACAAAGCAATGTCATGTGAATCCTTTCCTTTTTATATATCATCTTTCAGTGATGATCAGGAATTCATGCTGGTACAGAGACTCTGGTTTGGGAGGAGGAAACAGGGGCTTGCGAGGGGAGGGCGAGAGCAGAAGCTGCTCACCTGCTGTTAGAACTGACCTTAGCTGGTGGTACCAACATCTTCACCCTTTATGCATCTGCATCCTTTATGCATGAAATAGCAATATGCCTTTCCCTTTCGTGTAATCCTTATTTAGTTAATGCCCAGTAGGATTTGCAAGCCCTTCACATCTCTGTGGATTTATTTTATTTCAGAGTGCAAGTGACTTTATGGCCCAATTACCATCATTGTGACTTATTGCATTATTGTGGGAGGGAGAGAGGAGCAAGAAACGCCTGATCATGTGTATCGTCATCAATGGAATGAGTGCCACGCACTCCTGGCCAAGGCAGAGGGATGATGAAACCTTTCTGATCTATTGTTTATCAGAACACTGAAGCCTGGGTGATTGTGCCGTATTTTAACAGACAAGTGTGTCAAATGTATGGGTGAAGATGTTGCAGTGGTGGTGTTAGAGTAATTAATATTTGGAAGGTAATGAATACTTTGAGTTTAAAGATGTCAAAGGTCAAAGACGGGAGGAATGACTAAGATCGGATGTTGACCCCCTCAAATTACAGGGGTATTGAAGCGAGACTGAGTCACCACCTGACCCCAGGAATGAACCAGCGAGGCGGGCTCCTTATTAGAGCAAGGCTCCCGGAAGCCAGATAGCCCTTGTGCTTGCAAGAGCTCAAGGCACAGCCGGTTGTGGAGCACCGAAGCAGCAGCAGCCACAGCAGCCACGGGAATCGTGACCCTCCGGCCGGGCGCCTACCTAGAATTTCCGCAGCGCCTGGTTCAGAACCACCGGGGCGGACAGCTCCCCGCCGCCGCCGGCGCCGACTGCGGAAGGGGACCGAGAGCGCGGGCTTCACGCTCCGTGAGCTCGGGCGGCGGGAAGACCGGCTGCGTCCCCCCCCAACCCCCGACACCCACTCGGTTCCTCCCTTCCCCCTGCAGGGCCGCGCGGGGCCTGCGGGTGGCCGTCCCGGGCCACACGTCCCGCAGGCGAGGAAGTCACCGGCCGCCCTCCCCCCTGCCGCCGCCGCCGCCGCAGCTGCTCTCCTCGCCCCGCTCGGCCGAGGGCTGTGGGGCGTGCCCCGCGAGGCCCCGCCCCGGCCTGCTCCCCATTGGCCGGCGGGCCGGAGGTGCGAGGAGGCGGGGTCGGTCTCTGGCGGCTCCCGCCGGGGAAGGTCGGCCAGGGAGCGCCGGGTGCCGCGGGAGGGCGCGCGGGGACGCAGCAGGCGCCGAGGAGACGTAGCGGCTGCGCCTGGGCCCGGCCGCAGCCCCTGCCTCCCGCCCTCGCGCCCTGCGTCCCTCCGCGGCCTGCAGCCTGCGGAGCCCGAGCTCCGAGGGCGCTTCCTCGGGCGCTGGGCCCGAGGCGGCCCAGACGGCGGGCCGGCCGGGCGCGGGGCGGCGGGCGCTGTGCTGCGGGCTGCGCTGGTGGGGGGCGGCGGGCCGCGGCGCGGGCCCAGTGCCCAGCGCGTGCGGCCGGGAGGCGCTCTGGGGGGCGGGCGCGCGGGCGGCGCCCGGGGCTATGGCCCAGGTCGGCGGGAGCGCGCGGAGGAGGGCGCCGGCGCTGCTCGAGGCGGCCCGCGCGCGCTACAAGAGCCTGCACATCTGGGACGACGTGTTCGGCGAGTCCGGCCCGGACAGCGGCGGGAACCCCTTCTACAGCACGTCCGGCGCCTCGCGCTCCTCCTTGGCCGCCTCCTCGGACGCCGAACACGAGCGCCCCGGCCCCCCGCTGCCTCCCGACGCCCCCCGAAGCGCAGGAGTCCGACGAGGACGAGGCCAGCACGGGTTGGAGTGCCACGCTGCGGGACCGCCCGCCCCTGCGCTTCGTGGACACTGGCGGTAAGGCGCGGCCCGCGGGTACGGGGGCGGCCTGGGGTGGCGTGAGCGCGGGGCTGGGAGAACTCCAGACGCTCCGCGGGCCGGCTGCTTGAGGTCGGCTTTTAGGTCAGCACACAGATGGGGCCCTGGCAGCGGGGATTTGAAGTGGGAGAATCAATCTGGTTGCGTGGTGGTGGTTGGTGGGGCCGCTCTGACTTCCCCGCTGATGGAGAGGATGAGGAGGAGGCCCAGGTGGCACCCTGCCGCTGGCAAGGACCCAGGGGGGGGGCCTTCCCTCCCTTGCTGGGAGTGTCCAACCCAGTCACACCTGTGGGGTTGCTCCTTAGGGGTGCGTTTGAGTTAGGTTCCTAAAGCCCGATGCAGCTTGTGTGTGTGTGTGTGTGTGTGTGTGTGTGTGTCTGTGTGTGTTTGTTGCGGGTGGGGGGTACGTAAATCGTTTTGTGTGGATGGCCCCAGAGCAGCGTTACCCAGGTGCCAGGGGTGGGGCAGCCAGCCTTTGGAGGGAGGCCTAGTGTGAGCCGGGACGTCTTCACTGGCTCATGTTTTCTCCAGTGAATCTGACCAACTTTGTGCATGCCTTTCAGGATCACTTGCTGAGAGCAGAGAAGAGTGAGAGGACCAGTTATCAGTGTTAAGCTGTCTGTTCTCGCTCCAGAAGGCACTTGTGTGTTCTGCTTACCGACACGGTCATGGTCAAGCCCCTGATATCTGGAGGTCGCAGGCCTGCTGGCTTTTGTGGCTGCTTGAAATTCTCCTTTACTGCCTACTTTTTGGGAAGGTAATTCTGACATGTCTCTGCTTAGCCTGCAGAAGCTCTGCGGCCTCTACCCTCTGGGAGAGGTGGAGACCAGCCAGCAGTCCCACCTGTCCCCTGATGCTTTCTGTTCCTTGCTCGACAGCCTACTGTGGCAGGCCCTTGTTTCTGCACACCATTTTCTTGTGTTGAAGAGTGTGCAACCAGTGTTGTGGAGGACCAGGGAGTGGCCATACTGGACCCAATGCCGCTCTCCCTGTGGCTCTCCATGATTGTTGTTCAACCATAGGAGGGCAGGCCAAAGGGAACCCTGGCTGGTGCCTGGGCTTGGATCTGGACCTTGTGCCACAGCCTGCTGGTAGGCTGATTGGGTTGGCTGGACTCTCTCAGCAGGGAGTGGTCTGCAGACCTCCCACGGACAGGCTGCAGTGTGGACACCCTGAGCTACAGCTGGGCTCTAGGGTCTGAGTCAACTGTGCTGTGTTTTGGAATGGGTGAATTTAACATATTCTCATTTAGGCTTCAATTCAGAGTTTGGGAATTTTGAAAGTCACATCACCCTGCATAATCCTTTTAAACCCCATACATTTCCCAGAATGTCATAAGGGTTTCCAGCCCCAGATGGCTGTTTTCCATTCAATTAGCTCTTTAAGAATTGTACGTACCCAGAGCTCTGGTTTGGCAGACTTGATGCTGTGAGTGCTGTGATCCAGTTTTTCATCTTCGACCATGAGAGACATGTCCTCTTGTTTCCCTCCCTCTCTGGAGAAAATAGGGGAATCGTGTGAGCTTAAGCCTGGTTATGACTAAGAGCCATGAGTGTTGGTCTGAGAAGGATGAGCACACCTAGATACATTTTCAAGCAATATTATGTTTCTCAGTAACCTATACTTGGGAGAAATTCTGCGTCAGAGCAATTTAGTCTAGCCACTGAAGCACTTAAATGGTCATGAAGTTCAGGATCATTTGTTATTTAGCATCAGGTTCAAATTCTGCTTCCTTTGGATGTGCACTGAGCTCACATCTGGACCCGAGAATCACAGGCAGGCAGGTGCTTTAACCAAAGACATTTAGTGGTTATTGGATGGTATTTATACCCAATTTTGTTTTCCGTTTTTTTGTGGAAGCTTGCTTTTAAAATCCAGCCCTAATGAAGAATTTCCTTTTCTTCTTGAAACAGTCTTCCCCTGTGGGATATTCAGGGTAGTGGTGGAAGGGTGATGTGGATGGTTTATTAAGCATGAGTTCAGATGGCCTGGAACAATGGGATATGATTTATGGGGCCTGGAAATAGATGCCGGGCAGAGAAAACCCTTGTGCCCCACGGTGGGGACGGGTTTGGTAAGAGTGAGAGCTGCACCCTGGCCAGTCTGAGAGCAGAGAAGCTCAGGCTCTGAGGTTTATTAAAGTGTCAAATATAACCCCACTTTAGGAAGGCAGCTTGGGCCTGTCTTCCATCTTTGTTCCCTGGCTCACTGACAGACGTCAGCGGGCCGGTGGGGTAGGAAAGGGTGGCAAACAGGACGGTGGCATTTGGATCTGTGATCAACCCTCGAATAGGAAAATCCGTAGCAGAAATGGCTGTTGCTGCTAGAAGCAGATGAGGAAAGCAAAGGACTTAGGGAACAGGTTTCATGCCTGCCTTCTGCTGCAAGAGTGTGTGTGTGTGTGTGTGTGTGTGTAGATAAGTGAATGTGTATGTGTGCATAGGTGTCTTACACATAAATATGTATTGTATGTATTGCTTGTGCTGGCTTGGGCTGGTTGGGGATTTTGGTTTTGGTTTTAAATTAGAGATCACAGGTGCTGTCTAGGAGTCCCCTGATGCCCTAGACTCCCTGCGCCGGAGAGAGGCATCGGCACTGGGCACCCCTGAGCTTGGATCTGCATCTGGAGTGCAGTAGGGAGGCACCTGGTGCCCAGCCGAGGGGCGGAGGGCAGGGAGGCAGAGGTGTTTCTGTGGTTCAGGTTGAGACCAGTCCGCGAGCAGCTCTTCTAGTCTTCCAGTCTTCCCAGATTCTTCCTTCTGTTCTGTCCACGCATTTAGCTTCCTGGATCAGGCGCTCCAGAAGTGCAGCCAGCAGATAGGAGTGGAGGTACCCTCTCCCTCTCCCCCTTCCCTCTCCTCCCTGGCTTCTGGTTGTGCCTGGAGATATGGGCCCCCTTGAGGTGATTTAAATACAAAGACCATGCTCGCCCTGCTGTCTCTTAAACCCTGTCTGAAGGGAGGGTCAGCCTGGAAGCTGGAGATGCGTGCTGGGACCCCAGGGTCCAGAACCTTCTCCTGATCAGACTTACAGCTCTCCCTCTAAAATAACCCCTTCAAGCTGTCAGCCTCACCTGCCCACTGTGTAAATAACTGACACAGCAGGCGGGCTCACTCCTTGGAAGCAGCACGAAATTCAGGACACGCTGGTTTCCGGGCTTCTGCCCTTCTTATTTCCCATTCCGAGCAGTCTTGTGACTTGTTCCCTCTGAGGAGGCAAAGGAACAGGCAGATTCCCAGATGCTTCAGGGGCCCCTCTGTGTTTGGCTTTGTCAGTGGTTCCTTTGCCGTGGCTAGCTGGATTCTGAGCTGTTTGCTTTTTCTCTTAGAGGCTGGACATCCTAAGAGTTTTTTTTTTTTCTGTGTACCGTGTCAGCAACCCTCGGTAATTATTCAGTAGGGAGGTGTGACCTTGAGAAGCTGAAGACGACCGTAGGGCTTTGGAAATTAACATGGTTAAATGTTTTATCTTAGGGTTTGTTGTTGGTTTACTCGGCTTAAAGTCTTTTTTGACTGAGAAGTAAGAGGAGAAACATCTTAAAGCTAGAGTTAAATGTATATGCTCGTAATGGGTTTGTGAGCTGAGGTACCTTGGCCCTCATCATTGGTGTCCACGGTGAGCCCCTGCTCCCAGCTTTAGCTCTGTATGGCATTCGGTGGCTCCGGGAGGAGCTGGGTGTCTGGGCGAGCGACAGGGTACGCCTTCTGCAGTGCTCCCTAATAGTCAGCCACGTACCCCTACCACACAGAATTCAGAGAAGGGACCTTCCTGGAGGGAGGTGGTGTTCAGGCCGTGGGCATGACGGTGACCACAACCAGCGGGCCCCGGTCATAGTGTTCCATTTCATAACCACGCCAAACCTTTGCGAGTACTCCGAGAGAGCCGCGATCACCTCCACTTCACAGAGAAACATGGTTTCCTCTGAGGCGATGAGATTACCTGGGGAAGTGGTAGCCTTCTCTCGAGGGAGACTTGATTAATCAGGGAAGGTCGTGCCTTTTTAGTTATTTTTTTTTTCTTTACAGCATCTGAAAACTTTTGCTGTCAGAAATACTTTTGTATTTTTACAGGGAATTGCTTGTAACTTTTTCTCAGGGCGTACGCAGTTCAGTGAGGTCTAATGCATGTATGGATTTGGATTTGTGTAACCAATCTGCACAGTCGGATAAGAGACAGGAAATCTGGAATGTTATCTCTTTATTTAATCTGTCTCAGCCCCTGTGATGAGCGTCAATAGAGCACTTCTGCAGGCAGCAGGGCTCTGAATCCATGGGGAATCTGGGGGTTGTGTGGGGTCTGGTACTCAGTTTTATTTTATTTATTTTATTTTTTTAAAGATTTTATTTATTTTATTTGACAGATAGAGATCACAAGTAGGCAGAGAGGCAGGCGGAGAGAGGGACGAGGAAGCAGACTCCCTGCTGAGCAGAGAGCCCGATGCGGGCCCGATCCCAGGACTCTGAGATCATGACCTGAGCCGAAGGCAGAGGCTTTAACCCACTGAACCCTACAGGCGCCCCTGGTACTCAGTTTTAGAGTTGAAAACTCACCTTTATTTTTAAGAAGTGTGATTGTGTATTTTTTTCTTAATAATAAGTAATATATGTACATTTTAGGGAAAAATGATGAAATTTTAAGAAATCCCATAACCCCTCATGACCTTAGCTAATCATAGTTAATCATATTGAGTATATTATTCATATATCTTAGGTGTCAGCTTGTTGGGTGACCTGCTCTTTAATTGTAATTAATATATTGTAGTCGTTTTCCATTTACATTTTTAAATGTCGATTTTAATGAGTCCGCGGTATCACACAGTTTCCTCTGGGTCAGTGTTGTTGCTGCCTCCCTCTTGTATTTGTTCTGCTGTGATAAATATTCTTGAAACCTAAGTCTGTGTGCACATCTGTAGCACAATCCTTAGCAGAAAATGACCGAAGCAGAATTGAATCAAGGACCCACTGTAAGGTTTTTGGTGTCCGTGGTGAAATAGGTCTCCAGAAACATATCTACAATGCTCCTGCCGGCTGTGCACCGAAATCCTTAGAAAGTCATGCTCGGAGGACCTGCTCCAGTGTGTGATTCCTGCCCGCTGGGGCTCTTAGAGGACCGTTGCCTTTGGTAAAGCTTGCTGAGGTGTAACACACACACACAGCACGTGAGTTCTAGCATGCGGCACGCTGTGTGTAACTACTACCCAGATGAGGATCAGGAACGTTCTGAGCACACCAGAGGTTCCCTCCTGCTCCTTCCCAGTCAGTCACTCCCTGCCCCCTGCTTCTCTTCCATCACCAGCGATCAAGTTTGCCTGTTACCTTGCTCTGGTGGTTCGGTTCCTCAGGACATCTGTGGATTCCTTCTTGTTGTCGCATATGTGGCATCTTAAATTTTGTGATCGTCTGTTGTCTTCCATCACGTAGGTACTGTAGTCGGTTATCCGTTCTCCTGTTAATGGTCTTTTACATGGTATCCAGTTTGGGGCTTCTGAGGATAAGCTGCTTCAGACATTTTTGTGGTTTTGATGGACAGATACATTTCCCTTGAGCATGTAAACCTAGGAAAAGGTTTTCCAGGTCCTAGATTAGATTCGGGTCTCCCCTGTCGACCTCGTGGACTGGGTGATGTTTTGCTGAGGCCTGTCTTGTGCATGGCCAGATGTTGGCCACCTCCATTCGGCCTCTCCCCACCAAATGCCCAGTGGCACCCTTTCCTCCAATTACATCAACCAAACGTTTCTCCAGGCATTGCCATATGTCCCCTGGGGAGCCAAATCACCTGCAGCTGAGAACAACTGCTTAATTTTTTTAAAATTTATTTTAAATTTATTTTTTTGAAAAGATTTTATTTATTTATTTGAGAGGGAGGGGAGAAGCAGAGGGAGAGGGAGAAGCCAACTCCCTGTTGAGTAGGGATCCCCGTGCAGGCCTGGATCCCAGGACCTTAGGATCATGACCTGAGCCGAAGGCAGATGCTTCACCGACTGAACCCCCTGGTGCTCTGAGAACCCCTGCTTCAGTACATGCTGCCACACTGTGTTCCAGTTCATCCAGCTGCCAGCGATGTGCGGGACATGCCATGTGTTAATTCAGCAACATACTGAACCCTGCTGGGATAAAATGATGAGTGAGACCTGTCTCCTGGGGTCCAGCAGGAGAGACAAAGTAAAGACAAGGAGAAAGAGCCTCTGGGAAGCAGTGGGATCAACGTTAACAGGGATTTATATGGAATTCTGGGGAGGGTCACCTGGTCCAGCGGGGTTGGGGAGGAGGTGACCCCTCTGATGGAGGTGGCCCCCTGAGCTGCTTCTGGAAGCAGAGATAATGATTACTCAGGTGAAGAGGAAGGAACAGGGCATCTCCAACTCGGGCAAATGCCAGGAGGAGAGAGAAGGTATGCCACTCTGCCCAGGGGCGGACCCACCCTTTTCCTACCCTGAGCATCCCGACCCGAGGCCTTATATACGAAAATGTCCTGAAACGCCACATGATGTCCTTGTTACCACAGCACAAGTAACTGTAGCTGGGATCCAAGGTCCCATGTTCAGGTGCAGATACAGATGTTTCCGGCGTTTCCTGGCGCCCACAGGGAGGGGAATGTGGTTGGCTCGGTGAGATCTATGAACTTAGGATGGAATCTCTGGAGAAGCCCTGAGCTCTGCCCTCAAAAGAAGGAAGAGGGAAAGGGAAAAACTCAACTTCTGTTGGCGGAAAGAGGCACGGTGTTGTCTCGGGGTGGGAGGGATGTCGTACTAAAAGGATAACAGGCTCTGAAAACACCCTGTAATGTGACGATGATGTTCCGCCCCCACTGGCACGTGGTGCAGAGAGCCCCTCTCCCCTTTGTGACTTTCAGAAAAAACTTATTACAAAAGTAGGAACCCCGGGCAATAGTTAGCTGTGTGTTTAATAAGCCACTTTACTAAAAAGTTTAGAACTGCAAATCTTGACACTCTCACTGCGACAGACTCACTCCTTGGCCAGGATATTGGAAACTTCATCTGCTTCCATTTCCAGCTTCTAGGCTCGTGGACACCCCCACCCCATCCCCATTTCTTCTGTGGAAGAGGAGCGATCTTTTACAAATATAGGCTAATCTGATGATTCCCTGCTTAAACCTTCATGTAGCTTCCGGCTGAAACCAAAGGGAATTCCAGAGTCCTTCGCAAGGCCTCCAATGCCGACAGCTGCTCCGCAGCCTTCCTTTCCAGTGTCCCCTTAGTCCCCTGTCCTGCTGTCTGCACATAATCTATTCATTTCCGCCTTCATGCCTATGGGGCCCATACCTGGAATGTTCTTCATGGCAGGCTCTGCTTGTTAGTTTGGTCTTGATTCAGATGTCACTGCCTTACCCCATCCCTCTTTGCTGCCACATTTGCTAATATGTTTCCCTTGTGGGATGAGATGCTGGATGTCTTGGTCACAGTTAGGACACGGTGAGTCCTCTGTGTTTGTTGAATAAAGGAACTAACAGAAGACCAGATGAACACACAGCTAGGTTGTTAAAAATGAGGATGGAATCAGCACCAATGGAGAAATGTCTAAACGTTTTCTACATCCCAAATAGTGGAAGAGAGGTTGGACCACTCTTGAGGGAACGGATTCCCTACTAGGAAGGCAGCGAAGCAAGTCTGGGATGTATTTTACAGGTTTTCTGTCCTGCATAGAAAACTGAACTTGGCCTCGGAGGAACTCGACAACCTTGGGCTTGTGCGGCCTACCCACTTCCTAAGAGCTAGAGACCCCCAGACAGGAGCCTATTAGAAATCTGAAGGGAAGCCAGCCTCTTGTACCCTTTTATCTGTTTAACAAGTGCTTGTGTGTCCTGTATTATGTGCAGATAGTGTTCTAAGAACTTAGTTTTTTAAAAGATTTTATTTATATATTTGAGAGAGAGAGAGAGAGGGCAGGAAGTGAAGAGGGAGGGAGAGGGACATGCAGACTCCTCGCTGAGCAGGGAGCCTGACACGGCCCTATCCCAGGACCCTGAGATCGTGACCTGAGCTGAAGTCAGATGCTTACCCACTTAGCCACCCAGGTGCCTCTAAACACTTTGTAACGTGTGTGTTCCTCATAACAATCTTGTGAGGTATTATTATCCTCATTTTTAGTATAAGGAAACTGAGTCACCGATTGGTCAAGTGATCTCGGGTGAAAGAGTTCCTTTGACTAGGGCTCGAAGAAACCCCATCCTTACGGCGTGAATGTGGAACACAGTATATCTGGTCACATCTGCTACTTAATGGTATTTCCCTTGTGAGGGGCCCTTGAAGGCCAGTGTCATTCTCCAGATCTGTCTGACCTGCTGCCTCTCTTCCTGGTGGCGGCACCTCGTTACTCAGCACCCTTTATAGTGAGACGGGGCCGCTGCCTGGATTCGGCGCGGTGGAAAATGAGCCCAAGGGTGGGCTCCACTCTCAGGCCTGGCCGTGGGAGGCCCCTGGGAGCCACACGTCAGGGATGTTGGGCCCGGCAGGCAAAAGGACCTCGTATCGAAATCACCATTTGGAGAAAAGCTGCTCCCGCATCAGCCACAGCTCTCAGGGATTAAAGGCTTGTCGGCCAGAAATGAACTTCTTCCCCAGTTGGTTCTTGGTACGTTTGGTGGGGGGTGTTAGAGGAGCCGGGTTTGCAGACACAGACGCTGAAGAAAAGTGGATTCCTCGGGGGAAGTGGATTCAGAGCAGTTGGGCCCACGCGGCATTGCTGCGTGGGGACTCCTGAGGGGCTACGAGGGAAGACAGCCCAGAGGATAAAAATCGATTCCCTGTCTCCTTGCTGCGACATTCCCACGGTGATTTTGGGAGCGGCCAGGGAAGGGTGCCGGGAAGCCACGTGCATCCTGCGCTCTGGAGATGGGTGCTGAACTGCACGTCCGTGGTTTGAGGCTGTAGACGGTTTGGAAGGGGCTAGGGGGTCAGTTTATGGCTGGAGAGGACCTGGGGCAGGAGGCCTGGGCTGTGCGTGGGCTCCCCCTGTGACTTTGCACCAAGGGGCTCCTTCCCAGGGTTCTGAGGGACAGGAAAGATGTGCGGGGAAGCCCAGAGCTGCTGGCTCATTCTGGGGAGCTTTATCTTTCTTCCTTTAAACACATGATGGCTTTTGTTCTACTTAGGAGATTTTCAGACCTTTGCAGCAACCAGGAACCTTAAAGAGGGCAAACCCAGGTTACCTATATGAGGCAGGGGAAAGCAGGTGCTGTCTTTGAAGTTGAGAGTGGGAGGGCCCCAGAGCCCCCCACCCCACCCCAGGGTGCTTCCACACCCCATCCCGCTCAGTTCCTCATACTCTAATGTGAAGGACCTTTGGCTGGGACCTGGGTCAGGAGGGGAGAGAGGCCTCTGAGAGGCACCCAGTCCTTTTCTGAGATGGTGAAGAGGACACTGATAAGTCAATGAGATTCTGGTGTTTCAAAGCCACCCAAAAGTGTCTATGGCAAAGTGATTAAAAATTGAATTATTTGGGGGCTTCCTGGGTGCCTCAGTTGGTTAAGCATCTGCCTTCGGTTCAGGTCATGGTCTCAGGGTCCTGGGATCGAGCCCCAAATCGGGCTTCCTGCTGAGTGGGAGAGTCTGCTTGTCCCTCTGCTTATGTGCTCTGTCTCAACAAATCACAATTTTTTTTTAATTTTAAAGATTTTTATTTTATTATTTTGGATGGAACTGGTATGGGAGGACACCTGTTTCCTTCTTTAGGAAACTGTTACAAAAAGAAGATCATGGATTGGGAGAGAGGATGATTTTCTAGGAAGAAAAAAGGTAAATAAGTGTAATTGTCTAAAAGTGGTGACAGTCTTGCTTGTAGATGTTCCTCCTGCATTTTGGGAAGTTGGAGAATCCGTAATACTTTCAATTAAAGTTTTTCTAAGAATCCCCAGCTGACTTTGGGGGTGGGGGGCATTGTCCTTTGTGAAGATTTTGAGCTTCTGTGAGTGAGCAGACCTCCACTCCAGAGTGACATAAAAAGCAATCTGCACCTCCTTCCTGATTTGTCTGTAATAAAACTTGCTTTCCTCAGGTCCCAGCATTTGAGGCAGATAAATATGTTCCCTTTCGTTGGCTCTTACTCATACTTCAGCAAGATTTCCCATGTGCTTTCCTTGGCTGGCTGGGAAACTGGACCACAATTTATGGCATCTTAGGGGACAGGTGCGTAGAATTCCAGTAGGATCCCGGAACAGAACCTAATTGGAGATTAGAGACCATTGCGGTGTGAAGCTTTTCTTTGAGATTGAAAGAGGTGCATGTTATGCAAATATTAGCAAGTGTAAGTTCACACTGTCTATTGAAAATTTATAGACTCATTATGGTCACGAAGGCTGGAAGATAAGTAGATTTTGGGAAAGATGCAGGTAAATTCAGGGAGGTGGCAAATTACCCCAGGGAAAGTAGAATGGCTAAAGAGTATGGCCCAAACTTTTTTTTTTTTTAATTTTATTTATTTGCCTGAGATAGAGAGAGAGAGTACACACAAGCAGGCAGAGAGGCAGGCAGAGGCAGTGAGAGAAGCAGGCTCCTCGCTGAGCAAGGAGCCCGATGTGGGACTCGATTCCAGGACCTTGGAATCATGACCCGAGCCGAACGCAGCAGCTTAACCAACTGAGCCACCAGGCGTCCCTGGCCCAAACTTTTTTTTTTTAAAGATTTTATTTATTTATGTGACAGAGAGAAATCACAAGTAGATGGAGAGGCAGGCAGAGAGAGAGAGAGAGGGAAGCAGGCTCCCTGCTGAGCAGAGGACCCGATCCCAGGACCCTGAGATCATGACCTGAGCTGAAGGCAGCGGCTTAACCCACTGAGCCACCCAGGCGCCCCCTGGCCCAAACTTTTTAAAAAGATTTTATTCACTTATTTGACACATAGAGAGCCAGAAAGCACAAGTTGGGGGAATGGCAGAGGGAGAAGGAGAAGCAGGCTCCCCGCTGAGCAGGGAGGCAAATGTGTGGGACTCGATCCCAGGACTCTGGGATCATGACCTGAGCTGAAGAAACACACTTAACCGACTGAGCCACCAAGGCGCCCCCTGGCTCCAACTTCCAAAGATGGTGTATGAGCTACCTTTGGTGGGAAGGAATGAAGATCAGCAACTGTCCTTGATTCTGCTTCTCAGGAAGGCATTGTGATGTGGTGCCCAGGACTTTGGAGACAGACACACGCTTGGTGCCCTCCGGCTCTGCCGCAAAAGCAACACCTTCCAGAGGGCAGCTGCAGGCACCGGGTGGCGTCACACAAGGTCAGACCCGGGAGGCACTCAGCCATGTCCCATTCCACCATCCTGCTAGGGTTAAAAAAATTACCTATATATAAAAAAAAAAGAACCAGAATAGTGGGAATGAATGAAAAATAAAAGTTTTCCTATGAAGTAGTGGTAGTTTTCTTGTAGTACTTTTTTTTTCTCTCTCTCTCTTTTTTTTTTTTTTTTTTTCTTTCTTGGTTTGTTTTCTGGGGAAGGGGCCGTGTGGGTTTTCAGTCAATGATGTTCCCTGACAATGATGTTCCCACCTCAAGGGTGTGGGCTCTGAGGAAACTTTTTTTTTTTCAGGCTTTTGTTCTCTGGCGGTTTTTTCTTTGTTCACTTTTTTTTCTCACTTTGACCGCTTTTGATGGTTTTTGTAGTTTTAGAGGAAAACAAACCGCACCCTGATCTCCCTCTCAGAGAGAAGCCTCAGTCTTGCTGCAGAGCCCAAATAAGTTCCCCCTTGGCCGCTGGCAGAGCAGGTTCCAAGTTGCTGTCCCTGGGGATGGAGGATCTTTTGCTTGTACCCAAAAGCACGGCAGCAGCAGCTTTGGGCACCTCCAGAGCGCTAGAGAGGTTCCAAGCAGCAATCGCACACTGAGATTTTCCCGCTGGCCCGGGCTGGGAGTGCCTGGTCTTTCTGGGTCTAAGAGCGCCCACCTTGCACGCACCAATTTCAGGGAAGGCAGAGGTTCGCGCGCGGGTCTCAGGCTCTGAGAACAGGGCACAGGTCCGGGAGCACCAGGCTGGGCCTTCGCGCACCTCTCTGGGGCGAGAGTTTGGTGCAGGCTCTGAAACAAGGGCGTGTATCAAAGGGCACCGGCGGGGCCTTTATACCTCTCTCAGGGGAGTATCTCAGGCTCTATAGCAGGACTCTCGCATTCTGCCGCCTGGTGTGGCTCCCATCCCCTCACAGGAAAGGGACCCCATGCATTCTCCAGTGCGCTGGCAGCTTAGGGACCAAGAGCTGGTTTCTCTGACACACTCTCTGCCTCAGCGCCACGGGAGGCTGTCCTGGGACCGGGGACAGCCAAGAGTGCTCCAAGCCTGTGTGGACCCTAGGCCTGGGGATCCCAGCCCTGAATTCATTCCTCTGCCCTTGATGACCCCAGAATAGATCAATTCAGCAACTGTTAATCCATGCCAGGCCAGGGAACAAACACAGCAGTACACAAGATCAACTCGCCTTGGTCCCAGGAGCCTGGATTCCCCAAGGAGGTCTTCACCTGGTCTCTGAAGGGGATTCTGGGGGTTCCAAGATGGCCATGGGTGGAGCCCACCAGGTAGAGAGGCCCCTGGAGAGTGTCCACTGGCGCTGAGCAGACAGAAGATCCCCTCAGGCCTTCCCTCGTGGCTCCACTGTGCCCTGGGGAGAGAAAAGGGCCAGCCACACCGCACCGGGGCCGCAGCTCGGCCGCCCAGGAGCGGCAGCGGGCCTAGCCTGGAGCTCAAGCAGCGGCAGGGAGGCCGGGACTGGGCGGGGGACTGGGGTCCTGGAGTCAGCAGAAGAGCAGCGGGAACCGGCAGGGGGCGCAGCCAGCCCCTCACCGGACAGGACAGACAGGAGGCTGGGCGAGGGCGCGCGGGCCTGCAGAGGCCTGCACCGCTGTTTGCCGCCCCCCACCCGCCGCAGCGGGCTCGCACCTGCCTGCCCCGCCCACCGCCTTCTGCGGGCCCAGCGAACTCACTGCGCAAAAAGCGCCTCCTGGGGAGGCAGGGGTTCTGGGCTGGCGGGGCAGGGCGCAGGGGAGTGCATGGGTGCCCCGCTGACTCAGGTACTGAGGGGCTGGGGAGGGGTAGGGGCGCTAGGGAGAGAGGGAGGCTGTGTCCCTCCTGCCCGCTGCCACCTGCTGCTTCGTCGAAGGGAGCAGGAGGGGGGCCTGGCGGACAGGTTCCTGCTGGCCTGGTGCTCCTGCGCCCCACAGCCCTTGCCCCACAGCCCTTGCCCCACAGCCCTTGCCCCACAGCCCTCGCTCCACTTCTCTGTATCCAGGGAACCCGTGGGGCCCTACTGACATCAAGGAGCCCAGCACCACTGGGCTTGTCTGACCCCCAGAGAGACGCCTGTGCTGACAGGCTTCTTTTCCAGAACTTGATGGAAAATTTTGTCCCTCAGAATCGCTGGGCTCCCCAACCCGAGAGGAGCTGGCTCTGCCCGCACAGCCTGGGCCCCACTGGGCCCCCTCCACCTCAACTGCCTTTTACCCAGGAGCCCCAGGATACCATTCCTTTCTGGCCCATGGACCCCTTCCCCCCACCCCCACCCCCACAACTCTACTTTGGGCCTGCGACCACCCTGGGATCACTTCCATCTCCGGCCCCCTACCCCATAGGTCCTTGTCCACCTCCAGGCCTGACCCCTGACCCCTCTCACCTCTGGAGTCACTGAAACCCTTCCACTTGGGGGCCACTGGCATCTGCGATCCCAGACTCCCGGGACTCCCCTCCACCTTGGAGCTCCCTACCCTGTTTCCTCTAGGAACTGCTGTGCCTAGAGCACCGAAACCCCACATTCTCAAGCCAGCTGTCTTCGGGCCAGGGACTCAGGTAACCTCAGGGACCCTCCTTTCTGGGGCACATACTCCTCTCTGTGCAGGAGAGACCAGAGAGAGCAGGCTTGGGGATCCTTCACTCCAGCTGGATGGAGGGGCAGAAGCTGGGGTGTGTGTGAGGGGGTGCTCACAGGTGGCCTCCCTGGGTAAGGAGCTTCCAGGAGGAAGCTTCAGGGCGAGGCCAAGATGTGGAAGCCTCAGGAAGCACTGGCTGCACAGACTCCAGGCTCCTGGCTTGGGCAGTGGGCATTTAGTGGCCAGAGCCCTACAGGGCCAACCCCGTCCAAACCCACCCCACCCTGGCTGGCTTTTTTGTCTTGAATTTGCACAGCAGCCTTTTCTCCAGTATGAAATTGAAAGCTTTGCTTTGGAAAGTTTTGTGTCCAGGAGGCTCCTGGGAATCCACTTACTTTATTTTCGGAGGCTACTTGAGGAGGGTGGAGTCTTTGGGACCTTAACAGCAGGTCTCCTGATCCTTCCTGACTTCCTTTTTTTTTTTTTTTTTTTAGATTTATTTATTTGAGAGAGATAAAGAGCACACCACAGAACACATGCAGGCACAGGTGAATGGGCCAGGTGAATGGACCTGAGCCAAAACAAAGAGTAAGATGCTCAACCAGCTGCAACCACCACCCCCCCACCCCCCTTTTATGGATGGGTTACACCTACACACTGTTAGGTGCGTTGCCTGGACCCGGCTAGTCTTACAGCAGTCCTAGGACATCGTCTCTTGCCCAGTGTCTCTGGTCAGTACCAACCCATGCCTCAAGGGTGGGAATGACTTCTTCCTGACTCCTTTTTTTTTTTTTTTTAAGATTTTTTATTTTATTTTATTTATTTGACAGAGAGAGATCACAAGTAGGCAGAGAGGCAGGCAGAGAGAGAGAGAGGAGGAAGCAGGCTCCCTGCTGAGCAGAGAGCCCGATGCGGGACTCGATCCCAGGACCCTGAGATCATGACCTGAGCCGAAGGCAGCGGCTTAACCCACTGAGCCACCCAGGTGCCCTTCCTGACTCCTTCTTAACTCCCTGTCCAGCCCGGGTTGCCCACCCCCCTCCAGGCTGTCCTAGTTGTATATATTGGATCTCTGTAGATTGTGGGCACCATCAGATCCTCACCTGTCGTGACCGGCACAACAAATCAGCCAGGAACATGAGGGTAAGAGGATGAAGAAAAGAACTCGAGAAGCAAAGAGATGGGGGGCAGGAGGAGCACTGAGGAGGATGTCCAACAGTGCTAAGTTTATTCAAAGCATTAAGGCCATATATATAGTGACATTACATCTGTGTTTAGTTAAGCAACTACGGTTCCTCATGACGCCAAATGTCTAATGCCAGTACAAATACAGCAAACCTGAAAGTCATTTATGGGCTGTACTAAGGCAGCAAGGACCAGCAACGAACTTTTTAGCCCAACCGAATTGTTCTCATTTGTTTAGTAAGCGTGTGGGAAGTCACGTAGGCGAGCGCACAACACATAGCACAGACTCTTTCCCAGTGCTACTCAACTTTTCCCGTCCTAAACCTTTTGTTAGGTTATTCAGACTTTAAAGGAGGCACAAGTCAGGGTCTGGTTTGGCTCTCATCTCAAGCCTTATTGCGGCCTCCCACACTCACCGAAATGAGAACATGGCTCAGGGTTATGGAGCGAATATACCCTTTAGGAAACATTAAAGGACGTAGCATAACTGGTCCGGGGTCACCCAGCCTGTGAGAGGCATGGGTGAGATTCAGACTGCACTGGGTCCCACAGCCATTTTCAGCTCACCTTAGTGTCCAACCTGGTCCCAGAAGGTTCCTGCTCAGGACTTTGCTTTGTGCTGAGCTGGGCTTGCTTCCTGCCTGTGAAGCCATTTTCACAGTGTGTCCCCAGCCCACCCTCTCATATTGAGCATCAGTGCTGCCTTGGCTGGCCTCTGTTGATCGTGCCGTTCCTCTCCATCCCTCTGTCACCCCTCCGGCCCACTGTCCTACTGCCCTCTGTCCAGTGGGCCAAGTTCTGAGTTTCTTGCCTGCACTTCCTCTTAACTGTGCTCTGTTGAAATCCTCTCTAACAGGGAGGATCTGCTTATCAGAGCAGCTTGATTTGGAATCCGTCTCCCCTGGAGGTCAGAGCTTCTGACCATCATGTCCCCAGCCTCAGCACTGGGGATGCCTGCCCAGCCTATTCTGGGTGCTCGTGGAGCTCTGGGATCTTGGAGAAGATTTGCCATGAAAATAAGCATTTATACATAATACGGAAGAGAAGATCTGAGGAAAATGAGTGGGTGTCATCTGGTAATGTTTG
This sequence comes from Mustela lutreola, assembly GCF_030435805.1. Classification (NCBI taxonomy): domain Eukaryota; kingdom Metazoa; phylum Chordata; class Mammalia; order Carnivora; family Mustelidae; genus Mustela; species Mustela lutreola. The sequence continues at coordinate 117,814,990 of NC_081299.1, read as the reverse complement.
TGTTAGGATGGTTCTGAAATTTCTGGGCCCTGAGTTACCAAGAATCCTAGGTTGCCCAGCTGGAAGGACCTCAGATAGATCAGCTGGGCTCCTCACCTCATTTGACAGATGGGAAGTTGAGGCCCAGAGCTTAGTGCCACAGAGCAGGAGTGAGGAGAGATGTTAGTGACAGGAAGAAACCATAGCCTAAGCACAAAGTGGCTGAGCCTGGGCTTTGTTTATGCAAATGAGTTGCTAAAACAGTGGGCCTGAGGCTGCTGACCCTATCTGGTGCCCAGCAAGAAGTAACACCAGCCCACACCTTCTGAGGTTTAACTCATGCCAGGAATGATTCTCAATGTTTTATTTGTGGGCACCTGGGTGGCTCAGTTGTTCAGCTGAGGTTATGCTCCCAGGGTGCTGGGATCTAATCCTCACCAGGCTTCCTGCTCAGTGGGAAGCCTGCTTCTCCCTTTCACACTCCCCCTGTGTGTGTTCCCTCTCACCCTGTCTCTCTCTCTCTGTCAAATAAATAATAAAATCTTAAAACAAGAACAACAACACCAAAATGCTTTATTTGCCTTAGGAGATAGGGTCTGTTATGGCTACCATTTTAATGCATGGAAATATGGGCACAGGGCAGCTAAAGGAGTCCAAGGTCACACAGCTTGCAAGTGGAGGAGCCAAGATTTGAACCCTGGGCAGCCTGCCTCCAGAACCTGTATTATTTTTTCCCCTTGTGTATGTCATTTTTAAAAACCTTTCCCTGAATTCTAACAGAGATGTGTAAACATTGTTAAGCATGTAGTTTATTGATCATCACAAAGCTTAGGTTCTGAATCATTGCAGCAAGCTGGGGTGGGCTTTGATGTCAGACCTAATTGGAATCCAGTTTCTGGTGCTGCATGACCTTAGGTGACTTACTCAGCCTCAGTTTCTGCACTGAGTTTGGCAGCCTTGTGATGAGTAGATCATGTGACAATGCCTAGCGGGTTTGGTGCCTGGCGAGTGTTTAATAAATGGTTTTCTCTTCTTAATAATGAAGATTCTAAGTTGTGTTGGTTTTGTTAAGCAGTCCGAATACCTTCCTCATCGGTCAGTTGCCTGTCGGTCGCCTTGTAGGTACTTGTGATGAGTCACTTTGGTAAGTCACTATATATAGCTGAAACATTTGGGGGTAGGGGGGACACCCCCCTGCCCCCACTGCCCCTGCATTGAAAGTCTGTAATTTAAAATGTTCCACCTGTGCCTGTTTTTTTTTTTTTTTTTAAACATAATCACTTTGGGACAGTGAAATTTATATGTCTTCTCCTTAGGGTTGTGACGGAGCCTTTGGGGACCTGCAACAGCTTACTTCCAGTTTCTGTCTGGCATGCTGATGGGCCAGAACTTATTTTAACAACATTCCATCACATTCCAGGCACCTGGAAGGAGAAATATGTTGAACTTCTCAGAAATTATTTTTTGGAACTGTTTTTATCCTGAGGAATAACCCATTTAAAAATTGAATGACCTTTATGGTTGACTTTTCCACTCTACATAATGCAAACTGAAAAACTCATTGTTTTCAGCTGCCTCTGCAGCAGTGGGAAGAGCAAGCCTGTGGGAGTCCTCCCCAGGTTGGCCCCAGCACAGAGCTGCATCATTCTACACACCCCTCATGCCTTGTCTCCTTGTCTGTGAGGTGGTAATGATGGTGCAGGGAGCTCCAGGGGTTGTCGTGAAGGTTACAGAGATGGGGGGTATAAACTTTGAACAGTGTGCCCCACATAAAATGCAGATCTGGTGAGCAGAGGCAGCTGCTCACATTAATTGTTGATGCCAAGGCACTGGAGTTCCACAACAGCCTATGCCTTTCTTTCCTGGGTCCTTTTTGTCTCAGCCACCACCTTAGAGAAAGTGACTCAGCAAGGCTGGTGCTTGTGGAGCCCTCTACAAAGCCAGCGATGCCCTGGATATAAGGGGGTTTTCCTGGGTGGTAGGACCCCATTTCAGAGGCTTAACTAGCCGGTTTCTCCTAACTGGTCCTGTCCTCCAGGGTCAAGATGAAGGCCTGCCAGGAGCCTGGTGGTCTCACCAGAGTTTTCCACTGGAAGCATGAAGGACCCCATGGGGCCTCATGCAGAATAACATGGGTGTTGGAGGGAGAACAGGGGGGACATCGCCTGTACCATCATGGGCAGGTCACTATATCTGGCTCAAGCCGGCTTTCTTCCCATCGGGGAAATGGCAGAAGACCATGCTTTTTCACAGGAGGGATGAGGGTTTAGGGAGGTATTTGATGACTGTGTTGGGGCTGCATGAGTAACAGAGTTGACGGAGGGGCCTTGGAGTCACAGACTTAGGTTCAGGCCCCTGCTCCTGCCACATAAAAGTAGATCGCTTGGGTAAGCCATGGACCTCAGTGTCCCCCTCTGTGTACTGGGGATAATACCTAGCATGTAGGTCTGTGAGGGGTACAAAATAGAAGGCCATATTAGGAGCTTAGAGAAGAGCCTGGTACTCACTAGATTGTAGTTTTATAGTGATACTCTGGCATCACTGGTGTTGCAGACCTGGTCCTATCCTCTGGAAGCTTTGGCTGTGTGACAGATGGCTTATGAGGCCGTGGCTGACAGAAAGAAGTGGCGTCTGTCTTTTCTTAAGATTAAGGGTACAGAGGGGTGCCTGGTGGCTCAGTCTTTGAAGCATCCAACTCTTGGTTTCAGCTAAGGTCATGATCTCAGGGTGGTGGGATTGAGCCCTGAGGTGTGCTCTGCTCTCAGTGTAGAATCTGCTGGAGTTTCTATCTCCCTGTATTTGTGTGTGTGTGTGCTCTCTCTGTATCTCTGTCTCTGTCACTCTCTCCATAAAATAAATGAATCTGTAAAAATAAATATATACATACATGCATAAATTAATTAATTATGGGTACAGAAATCAGTGATGGAGCTGGGCTGATGGGACACTTGGCAGCAAACACAGGTGCACCCTGCTTGAAGGCTCGGGGGTAGCTGCGGTGTCGCCAGTGGTGATGGGGGTGTGAGGAAGTTGCCTCATGCAGCATCCAGAGGGGAACTTAGATGGGGAGGGCTCCAGGGAGTAAATGCCCATGGGTAGGAAGCATCTTCAGGCAGACGAATGTCAGAGGGTGTCCTCATGGATGGGGAGGCACCCTTTCTCCCTGAAGCTGCCCACGAGTGGAGGTGTGCCTGCTGGGGACATAAGTAAATCATTGGGGTTTAGCCTCCTAAGCTGTTAATTTATGAAGATGTGGCCAAGACCTTGTCTCACTGCTTTTTAAAGAGAAGTAAATTAAACTGTTGTTTGGGATGGTGTTGTCTTCCAAAGGCTCATTCAGTGTCAGTGGCAGAGCTGCTGTGGGCTTTCCAACTTGTCTGGAAAGCCTGGTCCAGGCAAGGGTGAGGGATATTCCCATCTCTTGGGGTCTCTTGCCCTCTCTGTTTATGGCAGAACGTGGTTTTGTGACTGGTAAATGGACAGGCATCCTGTGCAGATCCTTCAGCTCTTCGTGTGGCTGCAGTAGAGGAAATTCCCATTCACTGGGCACAGACTGTGGCTGGACGGGCGGTGTGGCGGGGCTCTCACCGAGCATTCTCCTTTCACGTAATCCCCGACCAGACATGAGTTTTGTGGTGTTGCCACTTTCCTGCTAGCCAGGAGGGAAATTGAGGCCCAGGAAAGTTACACTTTCTCGCTGTGGTAAGAGGCAGAGCCATGTCAGCCGGTCCAGGCCCTGGCTTTCAGGTCTGTTTGCTGTGAGCATTTCCTCTTGTGTTTCCAGCTTTTGGCCTGTTTGACCTATCAAACTATTGATGGTGTATTGATAATTCTAATACTCTCGACATTGTGAGAGATTAGCTCTTCACTTTGTGGTAGAAATGTTTCTTGCTGTATTTTTCTTTTAATTAAAAAAAAAAGTCAAAGTCCCACGTTTCTGCCCATATGAATCTCCCTGAGTCTCCCTGTTGTGAAGTGGTTGGGTTTGGGGATTTTTAGGGCAGGGGCCCTGACATAGTTGGTGGTGGCTTTGCCTGGAGGAGCCCATGGCTCAGGACTTAGAGTGGGGACTGGAGCAGTGTGAACTGTGGCCTGAAAATGTGTTCGTGTGTGCTGAGGTGGTGCCCAGATTCTTTTGGAGGATGAACTGAGGTTTTGATCAGTAGGTTAGTGAAACACTTGATGGAATAACACTGATAATTTTGTTTTTGTATTCAATCCTAATTTTGTGTTTTTGTTTTCGTGTAGTGCAGTGTGCTCTATGTTCTAAGAAAAAATTGGCAATCAATTCATACAGTATCATGATTTAATAATCCTTCCTCACTCACCGGGTCATATTTCAGGTTTTTATATGTAGTTTTTATATCTGTAGTTCTGTTTCTGAATTCTGCATTTTGATTCATTCCTTCATTTTTAAATTTCTTATTTTAAAGATTTTATTTATTTGAGAGAGAGAGAGAGAGAGAATGAGCTAGGAGCAGCGGCAGAGGGAGAAGGAAAGGGAGACTCCTCACTGAGCAGGGAGCCTGATGTGGGTCTCAGATCCCAGGTCTCTGAGATCAGGACCTGACCCAAAGGCAGATGCTTAACAGACTGAGCTACCCAGGTGCCGCCGCATTCCTTCACATTTTTATTTTTACTCCAGTGCTGCACTGTTTGGCTGGTTGCTTCAGTTTCTGGGAGGGAGGGAGATGGCCCCCTCCCCTGTTCTTCTAACAAGTTTGCTTTCGCTGCATTGACTGGAGAAGGGCCAGGCTTCCTGAAGATGAGTAGGATGATTCAGTGACACCCAAAAGGCAGTGGCTATCATTGTTCCCACTGTGCTTCAACAACTTCACCCACTGACTCTTTGATGATGGCAGCCACCAGCAAATCTTCTGCAGAGGACTGCTGCCTTGGGATGCTTTTCTTGTGGTGCTGGACTTCATTCCCCCTGGCAGCCAGTACAGCTAGGATTAGAACCCAGGAAAAGTCCCATTAGAACCCAAGAAAGTGGGGTGCCTGGGTGGCTTAATCGATTGTCTGCCTTTGGCTCAGTTCATGGTCTTAGGGTCCTGAGATCAAACCCTGCACTAGTGTCCGTGCTGGCTGTGGAGCCTACTTAAAATCAAACAATCAGAAATCAGCCCAAGAAAGTACCCTCCTTTGTGTTGGTCTATACTGTGGATCAGATTTTATTTTTCTTTTCTTTTTTTCTTTCTTCTTTCTTTTTAAAGATTATTTATTTGTCAGTGAGAGAGCACAAGCAGGGGGAGCAACAGGCAGAGGGTGAGGCAGGCTTCTGGTTGGGTAAGGAGTCTGATGCCAGACTTGATCCCAGGACCCTGTGATCATGACCTGAGTCATGTTAGGCTGCTGCCTAACAGACTGAGCCAACCAGGCATCCCCCAGGATCAGACTTCAATAACCCTACCAGATTTCTTTAGCTTTGACATTTTAAAGGACAATGAAAGCTAGCTAAACCTACACCAGGATTCTGCATCTGCTGGGGCTGTGCTGTCCGGGCCTATGTGCCTCCTGTTCTTCTAACCCCATCAATTCCACCCATGTTTTAGCCAGAGAACTGTAGGCAGGTGTGGGTGTGTCACTGAAAGCTTTGACTCATCATTCATATCTTTATTGTAAGCTTATAATCTTTATTTTTTTTCTTTTTTTGGGTAAGATTTTATTGATCTGTTTGTTTATGAGAATGAATGGGGAGCAGAGGCAGAGGGAGAAGCAGACTCCCTGCTGAGCAGGAAGTCTGACATAGGGCAAGATCCCAGGATTATGGCCTGAGCCCAATGCAGATGCTTAACCAACAGAGCCACCTAGGTGCCTCTTTATTTTTCCTTTATTGATTATCTGCCTTTCTGAGGCAGCGTTCTACCTGGGTTTTCATAACTCTTCCACTAGTCTGGCCTATTTTGAGGTAATTCCTATACATTTTGGCTATGCTGCTAAATGATGCTATGACCTTGGACTCTTTTTTTTTTTTAACCTCTCTGAGCCTTGGTTTCCTCTGTGCTAATGTGGATAATATACCCTCTCTTGCAGATGTGTGGAGGGCCATGGCTGACTTGGATGCAGTTGGAGTCATCTCACAGCACATGGAATACACAATTTATCTTGCTTCCTGTCTTGATAACGACATCTTGGTTTTCATGCTGTCTTAGAACAAGTAGAACTTGACTTACATGTAAGTTGTGAATTCACGTGCTTTTGACAGAGGTGTTATTTTAGTTTAGTTTAGTTTAGTTTAGTTTAAAGCAGGCTCCACACCCAGTGCAGAGCCCAGTGTGGAACTCAAACTCACCACCTTGAGATCAAGACCCGAGCTGAGATCAAGAGTTGGCCGCTCAACCAGCCTAGTCACCCAGGCATCCCTTCTGTTTATCATTTTTCAAAAAATGTGACAAGTAACACTTTTTCTGCCTGGACCTGTCCTCACACCTGCTATGCTGGCCTGGGGGCCAGACGTGTAACTGGTGTGGTGCTGGTGATGATGAGCAAGACAATTGTTAAGTCTTTTTACCCTAATTGCTGTTGTCCTATTATTTCTCTTTTTTTTTTTTTTAAAGATTTTATTTTATATCGTGGTGATATATACAAAAACTGTTGCTTCTGGTCCTGCATTAAAACTTGAATATGTAGGGCATTTTTCAAGGATTCATCACTGGAGATACAGTATTTGTTTTTCTCTGTCTGACTTATTTTGCTTAGCACAATGCCCTCTAGGTACATCCATACTGTTGTAAATATCAGGATCTCATCCTTTTTGATGGCTGAGTAATAAAACCATTGTGTGTATGTACCACTTCGTCTTCTGTTGCCGGACACTTGGGCTGCTTCCATACCTCGGCTATGGAAAAAAAAAATGCTGCAGTAGGCTTAGGGGTGCCTCTGTGCTTTCAGAATGTTAAGTCTGATGTGTCAACTGCCACAACAGTCGTGGCAACTCAGGAAGGGAGCCGGGTCCAGGAGGTAAGAGGAGGAGTGCAGCTTTAGGCAATCTGAGTTGAGGTGTCTGTGGGACCCGCAGGTGTAGGTTCTGGTTGGACAGTCAAAATGTAGGGATGGGTGCTTGGGGGAAGAGAGATGCAATCATGCTGTTGCCAAGGGATATATTTCTTGTAGAGAGAGTGACAGTTAAGGATTTAGGGTAATTCCTTCTTTTCTTGGGCAGATAAAGGGGAAGAATAAAGGAGTAGTGGATGGAAGGGGAGGGACGTGGCTTTGATGCCAGGAAGGCATTTTTGCACAGATGTCTAGAGAAGAGAGATTTCAAGGAATGAAATGTCAGCAATGTTCGATGATGTGAAAAGTTGCAAAGCAGCTTGATTAGGGGGTGGGGGTAGATTGAGGAGGTTGTCACTGAGTACTGAAAGAAAATGGGAGGTGAGTAGTGGATTCCTAAGCCAGACAGAGAGATAGAGTGACTGGGCGTGAAACCATGGAGGTCACATACAAGAATAGCCTTTTAGAAAGTTTGATGGTAAAGACACAGACGATCATAACTCCAGACATAGCTTGGACAAGGGTGGGTTTTACAGGCTGTGTTTGCCTATTTGCAGGTTGACTGAAGGGAGATGACAGATGGTGCATGCTGCTGGGCGTTGTGGGTTGAGATGGGATCAGAGAGGAGTGTATGGATGCCCTGACTGCTTCTGTAGAACGCGAGGCCAACATTAGGCATGGAGGGAATGGAACGAACGTGGCTCAAGGAGATGTGCAGTCTCAGATACAGACCACATGGCTCAGAGTCTTGCAGGGCTCTCCTTGCCTCTGCGTGGCCCTTCTCACAGGGTTTAAGTTTTGAACAGTCCTTTTGTTGCTCTGGGTTTCGGGTGTGACTGGAGAGACAGAGCAGATAGAAAGGGCTGAGGAAAGACCAAGAGAGCAGGAACTCACAGAGGGGAGTCTACTACCCTCTCTGCCTTCCCTGGTATGGGCTCTCTCCTGATCTGGATGGACGGATGACCTGCCATTACTTCTTTTAAAAATGCATTTTGCTTTACCCTGCCAGAAAGCAACACATGTTTATTGAAGAATAGTGGGAAACCCCAGAGAAACTGAAGGAAGAAAATAAGCACTCAGCTGAAGACAACCATTCAAAAGTTCTGGCACCTTTTCCTCCCAACTTTCACTGAAGTTGAACAGATAAATGTATATATATGAAGTGATTTCTGGGAAAGACCAAAAAAAAAAAAAAAAAGATACAAACAACAAGAAAACAAAAAAGAGAACAAAGCAGAAGAAAACGGTGTTCATTTTCTCCCTGAGGCTGCCCTTCCTCCGTACTGCTACTTGGTTTTACTACCTGCTTTGCTCCCTGGGCTTTCTTGACAAAACATGGTTCCACTACTTTTACCTTCTTCAAAGTGTTTGACACAGTCGTTTGCTTTCAACATGGAGTTTGAGCAAAATGGACTATTGTTTTAAAATATTCTATCATGTGTGCTGTAATATCTCATCCTGGACATGATACAAATGCTATGATCAAAAGAGGAGATGCTTTTAAAGTGATCAATAGAGTTGTGAAATTCATTGGCATGATCCTTCTTTTTTTTTTTTTAAGATTTTATTTATTTATTTGACAGACAGAGATCACAAGTAGGCAGAGAGGCAGGCAGAGAGAGGAGGAAGCAGGCTCCCTGCAGCAGAGCAGAAAGCCCGATGCGGGGCTCGATCCCAGGACCCTGGGATCATGACCTGAGCTGAGGGCAGAGGCTTAACCCACTGAGCCACCCAGGCGCCCTGAAATGATCCTTCTTTTGAGGGTCATAATTCGTTTAATTTTTTTCTGCTCCAGCTTAACCTTCGCAGTCTTCAGTTGTTATGTGCATTAGACACAGTATTAGCAGTAGTGGCAGTAAAAATACTCCTGTCACCCTTTACAGGTACCATTTTACTAGCATCGCCTTACCACTGTAGCAGCTTTAAACCCTGTTTCCACCCTGTTCATTCCTTTAAATGCCTTTTCTCTCTGGCTTTCCTTAAAACCTTTTCTTAGTTTTTGGTGTTCTATAGCTTAACCACAAAATGTTTCATTGAAGATTTCTCATCTTGCTTGGTATCTGTGCATTTCCTGTATTTCTGGATTTATCATTTCTGTAATATCCTCAGCTGTTTTCTTCTGAAATGTTGACCCTGTCCTGCTGTACTTCCCAGGATTCTTATTTAAACCTCCCGTCTGTTGTCCGTGTCTCTCAAGCTGGCGTTCCTCCTCTTCTCCTGCCTCCTTGAGTTGCATTCTGGGGAGTGTCTTCACTTCTTGGTGCAGTGTTGTGAAGTCCTTCATTCGGGGCTCATCTACTGCCCCACCATTCTGGTGTGTTTTCTGTTGTGTTTTACGTCTCAGTGATTTTTGGTCCCTGTTTAACTTCCTTCAGTTCCATGTTCACACTTGACCTGTTGCTTTTGATAGGCTCTTGATCCTTCTTCATTTTTAAACCCCTTTTGTGTTCTTAAACAATTAACATGTAATATTTTCTATTCTGTATCTGATCATTCCAGTGTCTGAAGTCTTCATTTTCCCTCAGTCTTCTGTCTCTCACAGTGGCCTCATTTCTTGCATGCTCTGTGAAGGGATTTTGAGACCAGATTTATTGGAACATAGATGTAATCTCTTTTAATTCTGTTTTTTGGGTTTTTTTGTTGTTGTTGTTTGTTTGTTTGTTTTTTTCCTGGAGGGTTTGTCTTTCCTTTGCCAGGAGGCTGGGAGTGTTCTTAGTTGGGATCACTTTGGTCCCATTTGAGGGTCCTGGTTTATTAAGGAAATCTCAGGTTCAGTTCCCCCAACTTACCATGTGGTGGGAACGGGGTCTGGAGGGCACAGGCCTGTAGAGATCCTGCAGTGAAAATGGCATTTGTTCTCTGGCACCCTGATTTGTTTCTCTTGAACTTGTTGCTTACAGATCAGGTTTTGGCTCACTTGTTTCTGTCACCTCCCTCTTCCTGCTTTTTTTCCTACCGTTTTCTAAGTCCTTTGTTAGTTTTCCGATGTCCTCTAAAGCCCAGAAATGTTTTGTGAATTCCATTTGCCATCACTAATTGCAAGTCTCATCCTGCAGCAGGAGGGCCAGAGCCAGACACTGTAATGCTCTGCCTCCCACAGAGGAGATTTTAATACCCTCTCCTCGTGTTCAGAAATTCTAGATTGGAGATGGAGTTATGGATACATTACCATATACAGAGGATTAGTTGCCTATATAATAGAACAAGTATGCATTATTCTAATCTTCCTAAAACTTCCATTTTGCATAATAAATATGAATGAATAAGGAGCCCACATTACTTTAGTTTATGCAGATGTTCTCTTTCTGTCTCTGGCTTTAGATGTTAGGTTGTAATTTGTATGGTTCATTCTGAAAATTGGGTAACTTCATTCTTTTTTTCTACATGTTGGTGCCATATAAAGTGATGATTTATGGAGATTCAGAGGTAAATATTTATCAACATCTAAATAATTGGGGAAGGCTTCCTTTACAAAAGGTAGAATTATTAAGATCTGTTTAATCACAGAAGGGATATCCTGTAAAGCTAGCCCATAAATAAAAAGTGGATCAGAAGAAAGCAGAGAGAGGAGAGAATTTGGAAGGAGCACGTGTAGGGACACCTACTGCCTATCCCTGTAAGTCAGGGGCAATCCGGAAGGGAAACCTTGTTAAAGGAGGCAGTAGTGTTTAGATGTAATGAGCTACTGGAAACCTCACAGTGTTCTGGTGAAGCAAGTGGTGTGCAATCAAGTCCGGCAGCCCAGTTGAAGTTGTGGCTTCAGGCATCAAGCGAGCAGGCCTTTCTGTCTGCCTTTATCTCCAGTGGGAGCGACTTGTCCTCCTTGAAGTCAGCCTCCAGACATCTTTTCCTGTCCTGTGCATCACTGAGAATTTCTGTGGTTGTTGCTTCATGGAGACGTTTGTCAGTTTTGGGTTTTGTTTGTTTTGTTTTTTACCGAGGTTCACTTGCTAACTTTTCTCTTAAAAAAAATATATTTAATCTAGGGGTGCCTGGGTGGCTCAGTGGGTTAAAGCCTCTGCCTTCAGTTCAGCTTGAAGGCATGATCCCAGGGTCCTAGGATTGAGCCCCACATCAGGCTCTCTGCTCAGCAGGGAGCCTGCTTCCCTTCCTCTCTCTCTGCCTGCCTCTCTGTCTATTTGTGATCTCTGTCTGCCAAATAAATAAATAAAATCTTTAAAAAATATATGTATTTAATCTAGGGGCACTTGGGTGGCTAAGTGGGTGGGTTAAAGCCTGTCTCTTCAGCTCAGGTTATGATCTCAGGGTTCTGGAATTGAGTCCTGCATCAGCAGGGAGCCCTCTTCCTCCTCCTCTCTCTCTCTCTCTCTGCCTCTCTGCCTACTTGTGATTTCTCTCTGTCAAATAAATAAGTAAGTAAATAAATCTTTTAAAAATATATATATAATCTCTTCCAGGAAGAGATTATGCTGAGTGAAATAAGTCAAGCAGAGAGAGTCAATTATCATATGGTTCCACTTATTTGTGGAGCATGACAAATAGCATGGTGGACAAGGGGAGATGGAGAGAAGGGAGTTGAGGGAAACTGGAAGGGGAGGTGAACCATGACAGACTATGGACTCTGAAAAATAATCTGAGGGTTTTGAAGGGGTAGGGGGTGAGAGGTTGGGGGAACTAGGTGGTGGGTATTAGAGAGGGCATGGATTGCATGGAGCACTGGGTGTGGTGCAAAAACAACGAATACTGTTACACTGAAAAAAATATATATATATTTCATCTATCATTACCATGTATTTCAAATGGAAGTGGGGGATGATGGTGTGGGACCCCATGAAGTGAATTTACACTGCCATCTTGACAATATAAGTGTCGTACACAGCTGTCCTGTGTCCCCTTTCCTTCTGAAATGGATTCTCTCTTCCCAGCTGTTATCAATAGAAGACAGGGGTCTTTGTTCTTGTAGATGACTTGTCCAAGATCGCACCGCTTTCAAGGTTTAACCTTTGGTCTGATTGTAGGACCCATTTTCTTTAACTCAGTGCCATGCAACCTACCATGTAGGAGTCTCAATACTCTCCTACTTTTGAAGCTGTACTCCACAGGCCACGTCTACCAGTGCATATCTATTCTTGTCTAGTTCACTTATTTATTGCACACATTTACTGGATGCCAGCTATGTGTTTCAGGCACCTTTCTAGGTGCTGGAGATATGGCAGTGAGCAAGTCAAACACAACCCCCTGCCCTCATTGAGCATGTTCCATTTCCTACTACTGGAAGCATCCACCAGGAACAATGGACTTATGCCAGAAGTCCAGCAATGATATGAGTTCCAGAAATTTAAATTTCTGAATGGTTCTTTGTGGAAGTGATGATTTGGCGGCAGCCCTCGAGGTAGCTACCTGCACAGGCAAAAAAAAAAAAAAAAAAAAAAAAAAGGAGGGCTGGTGTAGAAATGCCTGATGAATGGGCTTCAAGGTCAAATAACTGAGCCAGGTCTTTAAGGTCTTATTTAGCTCTGAGATTTTTCAAGAACTTTCCATGATACATATGCATATTATAGAAAAAACCCTATTCAAAGCACACTGTAAATTTGGAGGACGATTGTCTTTGCATTATTTTTGTGATTAAATGACAGTTGATGATACAGGCACTGTTGTAAGTCACTTATCCCTGTGCCAGCACTTTGTGGTAAATTCTTTTATCATCCTTATTTTTCAGAGGTAGAGACTGATGCAAACGGAGAAGTTTGGTGGTTCTCCACTGGCCACAGCTTAGCTAGCAAAAAGCAAAAAGCAGAGCCTGCATTGGAGCCAGGCACTGTAGCTCCAGACCCCAACTCTTCACCCTTGGGCTTCTTGCCACACACCTGCTTCCTTGTCACTAAGAACTTGGTGCAGGAGTTTAACGGTACCTTTAACTTCTAGTTTTTCTTTCTCAGAACTGAATCTGCATTGCAGTGCATCTCTGCATAAACATGTGTTTAATTCTGTCACCTTTAATTTTGTTTTTAGGTAAGATCTGAAGAAGTCAATCTGTTTCTTCTATGGCTTCAAGGACTTCAGACAAACTTTGCAGAAGAGCAGGTGCTGATTTTTGCTTGCCTCGTGCCTGGTTTCCCAGCGATCATGTCATCCAGAGGGACCTGCATGGTGGAGACACTCATCAGTCCTAGCCCTGGTGTGGCAGATGGTGAGGAACATTTTAGCCAGCCTTACAGGTTGAAATGACTCTGGAAGTTCTCTTGAGGGATTCCTCAGCTTGTCATGATCCTGAATAGAACCCTTTATTTCATAGATGGGTTTGGAGGAGGAATTATCCCCTGCTCTTGTTCACAGTAATGTCTTACAGACATTAGAATAGAAAGAATTAAAGCCTTTTTTATATGCAATGAGGACGGGAGACATTTACTGAAGTGGTGGAAACAGGAATGGAAGGGAGGACTCAGATGTTGGAAACAGCAGGAAGTGGAGACACATCATGTATCTGGAGTGTTTTCTTGGCTGTGAATGAAATTTAAATCTGCCATCCAAAACTACTGTTTATTGTCCTCAGCATGATTGTTTCATGAGTGGAGATTCATCTGCTCACCCAGCTGTGTATTTTCATGCCACATTCATGGAAAGACAGTAGCTGCTTCCTGGGAAAGTCATGGCAACCATCTGTGTCCCATGAGTTTTTAAGGAACTTGCCAGTTAGGGCCAATGATTGATTAATGCACATCACTTTATTGCCCAAAGACAGGTATTTGATCCTTAGGCTGACCGAAGCAGAATTTGGCAGAGAGAAGAATAGTTTAGAGGGAGAGGTGGCTTCATGGGACTTTGTACCGTATTTCCAACCCCTTGATGCTCGCTGGCCTGGAGTGTAGTGTGAGCAGGTTCCAAAGGAGGGGCAGATGTATTTTAATGAAGGCCATTTTTTAAAAACCCTTTGAACGTTGGTGAAAGAACTCCTTTTTTTCCCCACTCTGGAGCAAAGATAGATCCACAAGAATCACTCCACTCTTGCCGGCCATATCAGGGGAAAGGATCGCTGAGGACCAGACGTGCTTTTTCCTTCAAGTACTATTGAACTGTATGGTTATTCAGGTAAAAGCAAAATCTTGGATAATTCAGGAATGGACTTTCTCTTGATAGGAAAGAGGAAACATTGCTTATTTTCTCCCAGCTCATCCATATTTTGTATGTTTGCTTGTTTGTTTGTTTGTTTGTTTTTTGAGTTGACTCTTTATGATATTTCACTAGAACTTGAATATGTGCTATATCACATCAGCAAAGACCTGGCATACATAATATTTTGTGTGAGAGTGTATGTCAAGGAAACATTTCAGTTCTCCCATCTGCTTTCATATTACCATATTCACACAGAACACTTCACTTCTAACACTGAGGCTGAGGCTGTGGATTTTTCCCTCACCAGGCAACTCTGCAACACCAGCTGGGTGTCCTGTAGTTTCACTCAGCTTTGACACTGTCTGCCTTGATATGGCATCTGATCCCACAGGTTAAGGTCTCAGTCCCGTGAGACTGTTCCATCACGTTCAGGTGCCAGTCACAAGTAGGAGGGGCCCAGGTTACCCACAACTTCTCTACAACTTGGCTACAAATCAGAGGTTCCTTCAGCTCCTCCTCCGGTTCAACTGAGTGGCTCGCAGAACTCTGGGAAACATTTGTTTTCATTTACAATTTATGAAAGGTATGATAAAGGATACAGATGAACAGTCAGATGCAGAGACACAAAGGGCACAGTCTGGGAGGGTCGCAAGCACAGGAATGTATTCCTGTGGAGCTGGGTTTCATCCCCCTCCTGGTACCTGGATATGTTTACTTACCTGGAAGTTTCCTGAAACCCCTGCTTTGAGGATTTTTTAAAAAAAAAGATTTTATTTATTTACCAGAGAGAGAGAAAGGGGGAGAGAGCGAGCACAGGCAGAGGCAGAGGGAGAAGCAGGCTCCCTGCTGAGCAAGGAGCCCGATGTGGGACTCGATCCCAGGACGCTGGGATCATGACCTGAGCCGAAGGCAGCTGCTTAACCAACTGAGCCACCCAGGCGTCCCTGCTATGAGGATTTTTATGGAGGCTTCCTTACATAGATGTGCTCTGCTTTTAGCCCCCTCCCCTCTCTGGGGGAATGTAGGGGTTGGGGTGGGGGTGCCGAAGATTCTAAATTCTAATCATGGTGTGGTCTTCCTGGTGATGTGTCCCCACTGAGGAGCCATCTTGGAGCCCACCCAGAGTTGTGTTATTAGAACAAAATATTAAACTCAAAATGGATGAAAGACCTCAATGTAAGATAGGAATTCTTGCCAGTTTTCTTAAGGTGATTCTTTCTCTCTGCTATCCCTCAAGATTCTGTCCTTGCCTCCCTTCCTGACTGCACTGTCCTATTGGGCAATCTTGCCTAATGGGCAGGTGGAATGGACCAGTAGGGTCAAAATGCACAGCTTCTAGAAGACAAAGGGATACTCCAGTCTGCTCTCAGGACTTTGGAGACTTTGTGTTTTTGGTGCTGGCGAAAGGAAATGAGAGAGGAGAGCAGACAAGAAAGAATGCTAAGTCATTAGAGAGAACTGGTGGGATAAAATACAGGCATGATGAGTAGAATGAGTTTAAAAACATGATACCATTGGGTGATTTTTTTTAATACTCAGTAAGAATATTTTTAACAAAGTGAACCATTTAGTTTTGAAATATTCATTCTTAGCATGTTTTGAGTTTTAAGATAGGATTACATTACATGATTGTCAACATTATTTGTCACCATGACTTTTTTTTTTTTTAAATTTCGGATAGGAATTTTAATAAGATAGCATTTTATTTCAGTAGACATTTAAGTTAAAATTTAAATGTATATATGTTCTTTCCCACATATTATCCAAAGGCTACAAATTAGAGTGGAAGAATAAGGAGAATCAAGATACTTGTTTTAAAGTTCTTTTTACACTGTTTTAAAAATATTGTCTTCCTCATTTATTTCCATCATTTACCATGTTAGCAAAATCTACAAACTTGTACTTGGTAAGTACTGATTGGGCTGGGTATAGAGGATATCCACAGGGAAGCTGCCATTCTCCTTCAAAGTGACCTTTGTTTATTTTTAAGCAAAATAGTCACTTTATTCTTATATTTAATGGTAACTTTATTGTAAGAGGTTTAAAGTTTCCTAATAAATGATTTTACCTATTTGTACAAACTATTTATTTGTACCTCAGGAAGACTGTGGCTCCTAAAATAATTCAACATGTGTCATGATTCTTCTTGGTATAATTATATTTAAAATTAAGTTTTAAAATTTTAATTTTTTATTGAAACTGTTTATTGAAGGCAGTGTTTATTTTCTCAGGCAAAGATGGTGAAATAAACATTCTTGTTGAAGCCTTCTCTTAACGGTGTTGAGGTATGGTGACCCCAGACCCCAGACCTTGCCCAGTGGTGAGGCAGACCATCCCAGGCCATGCAACTGCCCAGAGTAGCCCTTCCTTTTATCCTGGATCTTTCATCCACTAGGTGCTACTTACAGCTTCTTATGGAGGAGCCAATATTTGGGCAAGTGTGCAACCTAAGGGCAGTAAGCTCCAGAAAGGAAGGAAACATGAGGGAATTTCTAGTTTCACTGCTCAGGGTTTTTTGGATGTTTGTTTGTTTGTTTTCCCCTATGAAAAATGAAGGCTCACAGGACAGAAGTATCCCTTTGATTGGTGCTGGGGTGGGGAAGCAAATTTTCTTCTCCTTATTATTGGAAAGCAGGCAAAATTAGTTAAAGTGAATAATCAGAAACAATTTGGGAGGGAAAGAGATCACAACAGGCATTAATCCATGTGGTGAATGTGGACTACTAATTCAGTTGTCTTTGGGTGTTTACTTACATACACACAAATGTGCATGCTTGGATCAGGGGAAAACAGCAGAAACTTGATGCCTTTTGAAATATGTGGAAGTACTAACCTTTAGAGGTACCGGGCTGTGTATTTGTTAGCTATCTGTATATGGGTATTTTTTTCAGAACTTGTTTCTGATTTGATAAATAGTCTATATTCACTGTGGAAAACATAGTATACTTTAATATATTGAAATTAAAGTTCTTTATTGAGAACTTGTCTGCCTCATGCAAGTGCCTCCAGGTATATAAAAGGTGGGAGGTCGGGGTACCAGGTGGTGGGTATTATAGAGGGCACGGATTGCATGGAGCACTGGGTGTGGTACAAAAACAATGAATACTGTTATGCTGAAAATAAAAAAAAAAGAAAGTCAGTAAGAGAGCTGGACATACAGCAAGTAGTAGCTCAAGTCCAATACCATGTAACTTTTTGTATTGATTATGAAATTTAAAGAAGGAGAAAGGGACTTTTTTTATTATTCTATTTCTTTTCAGTGTTCCAGAATTCATTGTTTATGTACCACACCCAGTGCTTCATGCAATAGGTGCCCTCCATAATACCCATCACCAGGCTCACCCAACCCCCTACCTGCCTCCCTTCTAAAGCCCTCAGTTTGCTTCTCAGAGTCCACAGTCTCTCATGGTTTGTCTCCCCCACCAATTTCCCTCAACTCACTTCTCCCCTCCAATCTCCCAATGTCTTCTGTGTTACTCCTTATGGTCCAGAAGTAAGAAACCATATGGTAATTGACTCTGGTGACTTATTTCACTCAGCATAATCTCTTCCAGTCCAGTTCATGTTGATACAAAAGTTGGGTATTCATTCTTTCTGATGGAGGCATAATAATCCATATTGTATATGGACCACATCTTTATCCATTCATCCATTGAAGGGCAACTTGGTTCTTTCCACACTTCAGTGACTTTGGCCATTGCTGCTATGAACATTGGTGTACAGATGTGCCCTTCTTTTCACTACATCTGTATCTTCTTGGCATATACAGAGTGCAGTTGCAGGGTCATAGGGCAGCTCCATTTTAATTTTTTTGAGGAATTTCCACACTGTTTCCCAATGTGTCTGCACCAAGAAAGGGACTTGTTATTAATTCTGTGGAGCTGGTCAAGTCTGATACTCAAAGATGAATTCTTTCAGACATAAAGTAGTTTATATTGATTCTATTCTTCAGATTCATCTACAAGGAAAAGGCTATATAAAACTAAAGTCCCATGGATTTGATTAGGGTAGTATTGGATGTTAAAGTACCTGAAATGATGAAGAATGTCTGTACATTCTTCTAGATTTGTTTCAGTCCTAAAATATTAAATTAGTTATAATGTATGTGAAAATATCCTTACTATTAGAATTGCTTATCCTTTCTCAAATTTTTTAGTGGCTTAGTACTTAGTACTTCCACCGCTGTATGCCATAGCTGTAATAAGCAAGCAGTAACAGGAGCCACCATCCCACCTTTGTCAGGTCACAAGGCAGAATCAGAAACAAGTCTACCAAAAAATGTCATCCCTAATAATTTCTGGTACTTTAATTTTAAAGTTTTAGTTGATATTCATCCAACCAAATATATAGCTGAGGTATATGTTTGTGAGAAATTGAACTGTTTAGGGTGGTGGCTTACACTCACTCCCCTAATCATGTATTCTGTTTCCTTCCAGACATCCCCCATTTGAGACCAGCGCCAGTGTATGTACATTACTACCACTCAAGACAATGAAAACATTTATAGTATAAAAATTCCACACATGGCAATTCACATTGTTTTTATTAAATGGATTATAAATTTCTTTTTGGAAAAAAAGTATCTAGCTATAATCCAAAGCACTCAAAATCGAGTTGCTGTACTGCCCCAGATCATACAGGTATGTCATTCCTCTTTTTCTTATATTTTACATAGGTAAAAATACACTAACACATACCAAAGTAATTGACTCATAGGGGTTTTGGTTCCTAAAGGATGCTGGTTCTAGGGATTATGTTTATGGGTGGGCTCTCTCTCTGTTGCTGAGGTGTCAGAGGGACTTCTGAGGTAGCACTTGCCATGCTCTGCTGACATTGCCATGACAAGGTGATCTTGGGGGCCAGGGAGATGTTCTGAGAACATGGTGTTGTGTGCAGTCTCCTGGACCCTCTCATTTTCCTTCCTTTGCTCAAGAGCCAGTGACATCAGAGCACAAGACCAGGGGCCTGTGTTGCCTTCACCCATCCCCAGCACCAGGCAGGCCCTTAAGAATCATGTAGGTGGGCTGTGGGAATGACCTATTCGACTGCCAAGTGCGTTTTGGCATCTCAGGGGGAGCAGTGGAAGAGCATCTCAGGATTTTGAGGTGCCATGATGGAATGCCTGGAAGAAAAGGCAGACTCTCTTTTGAAGGCTTTCAGTGAAGACCTCTTTCTGTGTGGGGCCCATGGTATAACTTCCCTCTCTTGTGGTCCTTGGTCATAGAGAAATGGGCTTTCCCAGCAGGTTGAGTTGCTTAGAGACTTTGTGCTGTGTAGGGAAGGACAACTTGGGGAGGTTTGAGAGGGGCTGCTTCATGGCAGGGGCCTGCTTTTATGCACAAAGCATGGTCCCCTTAGAGCAGGTTCGCTGATGCCCCAGAGTTCCCAAAAGTGTGACTAGGCCTGAGCTGCAAGAGTTCACACACCTGAGTGGCAGGTAGCATCTTGGTGGAGGAGCACCAAACTGAGGTCCAGAGCATGTGTCCTCATTGATTAAGAACTGACTACAGAGCTAGAGAAACTTACTGTCAAGAAGTCTGAGGGGGATACAGTTACAGTAAAGAGCAGCAAAATACTTACTGAAGATTTTGAAAGGGAGCTTTGGGGTGCGTGGATGGCTCAGTTGGTTAAATGTCTGCCAGAGATCAAACCCTGTGGTGGGGGGGGTGGGGAGTCCCTGCTAAGTGGGGAGTCTGCTTCTCCCTCTCCTTTTCCCTCTGCCACTCTTCCTGTCTGTGCTCACTTTCTCTCTGTCTCTCTGTGTCAAATAAATTTTATAAATCTTTTAAAACATAAAAATACAAGAAAGATTTGAAACTTAAGTTCACTAGTTGTAACATGTAATAGGAACCCTGTAAACAGTAATAATCACTGCTGAGAACAAAATTGATGTTTTTTTAAGATTTTATTTATTTGGCAGAGAGAGATCCCAAGTAGGCAGAAAGGCAAGCAGAGAGAGAGGAGGAAGCAGGCTCCCCACCGAGCAGTGAGCCCAATGCAGGAATCGATCCCAGGACCCTGAGATCATGACCTGAGCTGAGGGCAGTGGCTTAACCCACTGAGCCACCCAGGTGCCCCACAAAATTGATTTTCTAAAGGAATATCCCAGAACACTGAGGAAAATTTCAAAGAGATGGAAATGAGAAATGAAAAAGTAAGATCTGAGGTCAGGTCCAAATCTACCTTGCAAGTACCCTGAGGACAAAAGGAGAAAATAACAGAAGTTATAAAACAGTCATGCCTTCAGTTCATAAAGCCTTCAAGTCCCAGGGAGAATTATCTGAACAGACTCAAACCAAAACAGACATAAACCTATTTGACTTTCAGGGACTAAGAAAAAATTGTCAGAGCTTCAAACAGAAACCACCAGTTCCTTCTAGAAAATGAGACAGAGTATCATTGAATATTGACTTTAAGCTCTATCCCTCAGAGCTGAAAGAACTCTCTTTCTTAGAACTCTTGCTTCCTATCACATATGTAAGCAGATGTCAGATTGATTAACCTTGTAAATTGGTTTAAGTTCTAACTCTACAAACAAAATGATAAAGAATTTGGAGACAATCTAGGGGCATGTAAAAATTTGGGAAGTGGTAGACTACCTTAGGTAGAAATAAGACCCACAGACCATAGAAGAAATGACATGCCACTTTATTTTAAAAATTTGAAAAAGATTTGTATATCAAAAAAGAGTAAAGCTGCATGTGGGCAACAGGCTGTGAAAAGCATCTGTAACATCAGCTGTTCAAGGAGTTCATGTCTCTGACGTGCCTACAAATTGAGAAGAAGACAAACAGTCCGATTGAAAAACAGACCAAATGAGAGGAAGGAGAAGTTCATGGAAAAGGAAACAGAAATGACCCTGGATTTCATAGTGAGCCAGGGAACACCATTAGTTCTGGACCATGTTGAGACACCTTTATTCACTCACCCTGTAGACAAAAACTAAAAATCATCAGGTAGACAAAAATTTGCATGAAATCATATATAAGAAACTCAGCCCCACTCTTTGATAAATTTTACAGTCTATCTTGTGTGATTGTTAAGTCAATTCAAAACAATCTGTTTAGAGACTCTGTTCCCTACTTGGTTACAAATTTTCAGGGAACCATCACTGTATTCATTGAGAATAAGTTCCTCATTCTTGAAAAATACATTTGAGTGATGAAAAATAGCAAGAATAGTGGAATAACCACAAATTCAAGGTTCTAGTTTTCCCCCCGCCCTTAGTTGGAAAGGAAACTTTTCACACATGTGAGTCATCTACTTTTATTATCTGGCTTTCTTAGTTTCCGTAAAGTCTGACGTCCTGAATCAGTTTGGATGGTTGTCTCATCCTAACTCAAACTGTCTTAAAGATTAAAAAAAATAAAAACAAAAACAAAACAACAAAAAAACCCCTTCAATCTCATGAAGAAGCAGCTCATGGCAGGGCTTGCAGAGAATGTGTTTTATTCACACTGTCTCCATGATTTTCTCCATTTTTCCCTACTCTGCCCTTTCCCTCTGGCCAGTTTGTCTTCCACCCCCTGCTGACTGTGTGATGGCTGCCCACAGTGGGGGCACTGCTTTCCTTGTTCACATTCAGAGACAACCCAGATATTTCTGTAAAGCCCTTCCCGTTTGTGTGTGTGGGACATCCTAGGTTACTGTCTCTCGTAGAACAGTAACAAGGCACTGACTGTCGTGCAGCTGGTTGTGTGAATGGCCCAGGAGGAACATGACTGGCTTCCATGACAGAACCCTTCCCTGTAGTGTGGATGGGGCCAGCTTCCTGTGAGTCACCTGGGCTGCAGTGGAGGAGGCACACAGTGCACTGGGGTTCAGGAAGGGGGAGGGAGGAAGGATGCTGGCAGTCAACTCTCCAGACCCAGTACTACCACACCCTGAAGACAGTCCCACCTAGAAATGGTCCCTGCCATTGTACAGACTCAATATGTCTCAGTGAGTTCTTCTAGTAGTTTTTAGTGCCACTGTTGCAAATGACAAATTCTCAGTGGCCTGAAACAACACAAATTGATTATCTTGCAGTTCTGGAGGTCAGAAGTTCAAAAATCAGTCTCAGTGTGGTAAAATCAGGGTGTTAACAGCCTGTGTTCCTTCTGGAGGCTCTAGAGGAGAATCCACTTTCTTGCCTTGTCCTGCTTCTAAAGCTGCCTGCATTCCCTGACTTGTGGCCCTTCATTGCACCACCTTTTATCCCTCTGTTTCCAACTTCACATTGCCTTCTGATTCTGATCCTCCTGTCTCCTTATGGATTCTCATGATTACATTGGGACCACCGAGGTAATCCAGGATAATCTCTCCCCCCTCACACCTTAATTTAATCATGCTTGCTAAATCCCATTTGCCAGGTAAGGTAAAGTACTCAGAGCTTCTTGGGCTCAGGATATGGTCATCTTTGGGGCAGTCCCTATTCAGCTGATCAGTTGCCTCCTGTACTCCCTTTTATGCCTCACACCTCATCTCACATGTGTCTGCATTGCAAATGAGAAATGCAGCAATTTAAACCATTGAATATTAGATTTTGGAGATAGTTGTGGGAATAAAAGCACATATAATTTTATTTGTGTCCTAAAAGTTTTTGTTTGGAATTTTAAATTTTATCTAATTGTCCCTAGGTAAATTAAATATGATTCAATCAGTTGATCTGAAAAATCTTTTCAAATAGTATACCGCTGTTGTAAAGGCCCTTCAAAACAGTATTTTGAGTGCTGTTTCCAAATGAAGTTTACACTTTCACCCTTATCACTGTATTAAAGGTCATGTTGGGGGTGCCTGGGTGGCTCAGTTGGTTGGACGACTGCCTTCGGCTCAGGTCATGATCCTGGAGTCCCAGGATCGAGTCCCACATCAGGCTCCCAGCTCCATGGGAAGTCTGCTTCTCCCTCTGACCTTCTCCTCACTCATGTTCTCTCTCACTGTCTCTCTTTCAAATAAATAAATAAAAATTCTTTAAAAAAATAAAATAAAATAAAGGTCATGTTGGAGGGTTTTGTGTGTGTGTGTGTGTGCTTTTTTCCAAAGTGAACTTGCTTCTCTGTCTAAAACTAATACCTCTAACAGTATTTTTCACCAGGGAGGAGAGGAATTAGTGTACCTTCTAGACTAAGTTTTCTTTCCACGTGAAGAGTCTGTTAGGACTAATATTCATGGGAGAAGGAAAAGACAGTAGCTCTTACACCCCATATACTATGTTGACAACAGCAGTATAAGCCTGACCAAAGCTGTACATCTTGGTGCATCATTTCAGCTGAAACGTGTTCAGTGAAGTATGATTTATTCCTTAGTAATTCATTTTTGTGTGAGATAAAAGTACATCAACAGAAATTAGGGAAAGCAGAGTGGTAATTTTAAAATTTCATCAGTGACTGTTTTTTTACCAGTTCTATAAGCACATTAATTGATATTAAAACCCATAAAAGTTCATTTGGGAATAAAAAAGAAAGTTTGAGGTGGTATTGACTTTTTTAATGATATTTGTATTTATGTGTATGATTACGCTTAGTTACACTTTGATTGAGTCCGAATGTGCCCTTAACAATAATCCATGGGCTCTGGGTTTCCTGAAATTGTATGTCATGGGGTGAACAGTTAGAAAAAGTGAATCCCACAAATTGACAACCCTATGGGGGTTTATATATTACACAAACACATTTGTTTGTTGACTGCCACTCCAGTACATTCTGTGTCCTAGAGCTCTACCCACGTGGTGCAGGCTGCCCCCATCTGTGCTGGAGAATCATGACGGGGCATTCAGTGGCCTTAGGCATCCCCACAGAGCTGCAGTTGCATCCTCTCATTTCCCACCTAGTTTGTGGCCATCCCCCTTTAGCTTGACCCTGACAGTGGACAGGTCTTAGTATGAGCTGTCTGTGGGAAGAAACAAGATGTTGGGGGGCAGCGGTAGTTGTTGATGGGAAGTTTTAAGTGTCAGGTTGTATCTTGCAATTTTCCGAACCCTGGAAGTGCAGGCCTGGGCCAACCTGGTATGTCTGTTTCACCGACCAAATCTTCCTCATGTGCCCAGGAAGTGAAACCATATTTGCATTTGCCACCAGAATCAACTAATACTAAATAATAGTTGAGAATTCCAGCTTGATTATAGTGAGTGGAAAATAGACCTCTCTCTGGTTAATTCTTACATATGATTTTACTGTTCATCTTCATAAAAGGGATAAGAAATGAGGAAACGTGGATTATCAGTTTGTTTTCACTCTCCTCACTCACTGCAGTTATAATTTTCAAAATACCAAGATGTTTTTCGAAAGTAGTTATTTATTTATTTATTTATTTTGTGGAGGGAGTAGGGACTAAGACTAAGGAAAGCATTGTTCTATCAAGAGAAGTCGTTTTCAATTTATGGTATGATGGGAAATCCATCTCGTATGTCCTATTTGGATAACAGAGCTCACTTTTAATTTTTTTAAACTTCCTTTGATTTTTAAATTGAAGTATAGGTGACCCACAATGTTGCATTAGTTTCAGATATAAAACAACAAGATTTGACAAGTCTGTATGTTAAGCTGCGCTCGCCGTACTGTACCACCAACCATATTCCCTATGCTGTGCCTTTCGTCCTGCAACTTATTAATTTTGTAACTGGAAGCCTGTTATCTCCCACTGTATTTCACGCATTTTGCCTGTCCACCCGCTGCCTCCTCTTTGGAAACGATCAATTTGTTCTCTGTAGTTATGGGTCTCTTTCTGTTTTTCTGTGTGTTCAGAGAACTTTTTAAGATAACTTGGTGCCTTTAAACATATTCCTTGATTTACATTATTTTGGATACGTATTTGCCATGTTACCCAATTAGTTATGTAATGACTTCAAAGTTTGGGGGCTTAAAACAACCCTTTTGTCATATTACATATGCTTTGGGGGTCAGAAATTAGGGCAGGATCTCATGGGGCAATTTTTATGCTTAATACGGCATTAACTGAGGTCAGTGGGTGGTGGCCTTCAGCAGGTGGCTGCTTGGTCTAGAGGATCCAGGATGACTTTATGCACATGCCTGTCACTTTGATGGGTACAGTTGGGAGATGAGGCTCAGATGGCCCTCCCCTTCCGTGCAGTCTTCGTAACAAGGTTGTTGGACTTCTTTCCTGTCCACTCAGAGCTCCAATAGCAAATGTTCCAAGAGAGGGGTTCCTTTTGGACTTGGGCCTGAAACTGGCACGTTTCTTTCACTGTTTAACACAGTCACATAGCCCATGTGAATCAAAGGGAATGGGGAGTCATAGGATTTGTGATCATGTTTTAACGTGCTACATATGTTCATATGTGCATTTTTTCCCGTTTCTCTGACCTGTGGGAAAAATGGAAGTTATCGATCAAAGAGTCACAGGTTATCAAGCTGTACGAGAGACTTCAGACTTAATCCAACCTCCATACTTTATAGATTAAAGAATATATATGTAGGTGCACATGTACATCTCCATATCAGTTATTATATATACACTTGTATATCACTAAAAATGGTATCTGTGGATCAGCCAATTCTATTTTCATAGGAATGAAAAGGACTCGTCATTCCCCGGCAAATCTGAAGAAAGAAGCCAGAGCAAGAGTAAGGGAGAAAGAGAGTGAGAGGAGCATCTGATGGGATAGGATTTCTTACAAAAGGACTCCTGAAATGACCAGAGAAAACAGACCAACAGAAAAGGGCAGACTTTGACCAAGCGGTGCTCAACGACGTGAATATCCACATGGAACAGAAGAGGTTTTAACGCTATTCCCTACTGATGTAGCCTACATACTAAAGAGGACATCAGCAGTTTTCTGGAAGATACAATAGAAAACCATTTTGAGGACCTGGGGGCGGTGGCAGAGATGAGTGGAACAGAACACCAAAAACAGGAAGCCCAAGAAAGCTTGGGTGCCACTTCCAGACGGCGACGAGAGAAGAATTAGGCACGAACCAGTCAGCTGCAAAAGACTGGGAGCAGGGACAACAGTCGAAAAGGACGGCTGCCAGGAGCAACTCGACAGTCTCACTTTTATTGGATAGAAAACAATAGCCCATAGAAGGATTGAGGAAGGTCAAATGTTAATCCCACCTTGCTGACAAGCAGGAAGGAGGGTAAAGTTTATAGTGAAACAAGCACTTTGGAAGAACTCTTCTAACTAGCAACGGGCACTTCTGGGAAGAGAAAGGCTCGATGGCGGGTAAGGGAGGCAGGCGGTTTTCATTCCACCCTGAGCTGACCTGGCGTTCCCGGGTGCTCCGCTTTCCTGAAGCAGGCGGCATTCCGCCCTGGGCCGGCCGGGCTTCCAGCCAGCGCAGCTTCTGTGAGGGGGCTGCGTTCCGCCCTGAGCAAGCGAGGTATCCCCCGCTGCCCAGCTTCTGTGAAGGGGCGGTGTTCCGCCCTGAGCGAGCTGGGCATCCCCAGCTACCCAGCTTCAGTCCTATATCATCCTTTTCCCCAAAGACCTGTTGCCAGTATATGTATTTCTAGAGGTCATATGTAAATGTGCTTGGTAATCCTCCAGGGGTTACAGTTGAAGTAACAAATTGTTCCGAGGGGCAGCAGCAGTTGGGAAGTTGGACTCTACTCATTCCAAGGTTCCAAACAAAAAAATCTTGCCCAACAAATGACAAGACTAAAACTATGAAAGGCTCTATGGAGATACCAGATAAGGAACTGTATACAACTCTAAATAGGAGAACTAGGAATCAAGAAGGATAGATAGGTAACTTCAAAACAATGAAAATCCTAGAGCAGAAATATCCCAAGGAGGAAACCATCGGCCAAGAAACATGAAAAGATTCCTGAAATCCTCAGTGATCACAAAAGAGCAAAGGAAAGCACAATGTGTTAGTGTTAACCCAAGGAGGCAGACCCCAAAGAGTGTTGCTTAATCCAATGGATTGAATCGTGAAAAACGGATTTAATTATGGAGTGGGGCACCTGGGTGGCTGCTTTCTGCTGGGGTCCTGATGCCAGTGTCTTGGGCTCCAGACCTTTCTGGGGCTCTGTGCTCAGCAGGAAGCCTGCTTCTCCCTCTCCCACTTCCATGGCTTCTACTCCTTCTCAAATTGGGCTTCCTCTCTCGCTGTCTCTGTCTTTCTGTCCAGTTCATCAATCAATCAACCAATTCCTTCAATTCAAGAAGTAAAAATCAAATGTTGACGCATGGGGCCCTAAAGAACGACAAGAATATGCAGGGTTGTTTGATGATTTTTTAAAGATTTTCTTTCTTCCTTTGACAGACAGAGAGGAGAAGGAGGGAGACAGACAGGCAGAGAGGGAGGGGTAAACAGGCTCCCTGCTAAGGAAAGAGCCAGATGCAGGGCAGGGTGCGCAGGCTGCTGCCTCGCCAAGTCCAGCATGAAGCCCTGCAGCAGCTCCAACAGTCCCAAGGGGATCTCTCTGTAGGTCTTGCCTGCCCCTCCCCCGCCGGGGGCACCTGGGCGCCGCCCTCACCTCCTCCCTGGACCGACCTGTGGCCCCACCCCCACCCCCGCAACGAGCACGCTCAGAGGGCGCTGGAGGCGCTCAAGGAGGCTTGCCCCAAGGCTCCCTGGGCTCAGCTGCTCCCTGCTGCTCCCTGCCACAGCAGCACCGAGGGCGGCGGGGGCGAAGGTGGCATCCGCTGAGGGAGCCCGGCCCTGGCAGGGCGGGCAGCACCGAGGGCACCTCCCGCTCGCCCTGGGTCCTGTCACTTCTCTCCCCACCCCTCCCACTCTCAACCATTGTTCCCTTCTGTGAAGGGTTTTCATACTTGGTTTTAGGGCAAGAGCACAATTGAGTGTGAAGGGGAAAGGGCAGGACCAAAAGAGAGACCCAGTGGACTCTGCCCTGAGCCCAGAGCTTGCCTCAGGGCTCAATCTCAAGAGCCTGAGATCACCCCCTGAGCCAGAACCAAAGAGTTGGGCGCTTCACTGAGGGTGCCGCCCAGGTGCCCCTCAGCTGTTGTGGACCAATTTCTGGAGAGGGGTGCCTGCGTGGCTCTGTTAGTTCAGCGACTGCCTTGGGCTCAGGTCATGACCCGGGTCTTGCAGGATCTCCTCCCGCCTCGGCCTCCCAGCTCCTTGGGGAGTCGGCTTCTCCCACTGACATTCTCCTCTCTCATGCTCTCTCTCACTCATTCTCTCACAAAGAAAGAAAGAAAAGCTTTCCAAAAAATGTCTTTAGCCTTGTTTTATGGGCTTCAATATGGTTGATCTCAATGAGTTTTCTCATCGGATGCAGACAACTTGAGGATAGCCATGTGTTTCTAAAAGGGTCCTTTTGTGTTCTGAAATGTCTTCTTTCTCTGTTCATTTATCAGGTGTCTTTCCATGGTCTCTTCTCAAGACCTAGGAAAAGCAGCCTTTGAGGATTCGTTTGGGTACGGTCTAGTCCTTTTCATCCTTTCTCTTTCCACAAAATCTATACTAGCCTCTGCTTCCTTCTAAGTAGAGTTTATTTTTCACTGCCCTATTGAGGTCTTTTCTTTCAATAGAATTTGAGTCGTTCACTCTGAAGGTCATTGTTGAAATGTTGAATTTGAAGTCTACTACCTCGCTAGGCGTATTTTCTTTTTCCTGTCTATTCCTTCTTCCCTTTCCCTTTAGAACTGCCTTCCTTTCGATGACCCGAGTCCTTTGGAGGCTAATCTCTGCTTTCTTTGATTGGCTGTCACAGGGGCAGTCAGAGATTAGTAGGTATTTCTAACCCTTTTTACAGTTGTTCTCCCCTTCTTTAGGGAAGCTCTAGAGTCAGCTTTCTCCGAGGGATCATTTCATCCCGCTCCTAACTCATGCTCCTTACCGGGTCTCTACTGAATATTGTGACTTAGCCAGAAGAACACTTCCCTCTGGCTGGTAGGAACTCCAATGACCTCTAGCCTTGTAGGAGTCTTGGCAATCATCTGGTTCCGTTGCCTTGACTCTTTGTCAGAACCTGGAGCATTTTCTAAGACACACACTGCTTCCTATGGACCAAGGACTCAAGAGGACTCCAATGTGTATTTTCAAGAGCTTGTTTTCTACTTGAATTCCGTCTCTCTGGAACCGGGCGTTTTCATCACTCCAGCCTTCCTGGATTCCAATCTCTCTTTCCTCATACCAGAGAGACTCCCATCTTTTCATTGGAATCTCCTCCCTACCCTCACCATCCAGAATTCCTCCAGGTGAAAAGCCAAGTGAATCCTGGGGCTCAGTTTATTTTTTCTTTTTTCTTTTCTTTTTTTTTTTTTTTTTGCTTGTTTTTCTTTTCACAGGGTTCACAAATGTGTGTTCATTTTCAATGTTTTAAAGAGTTAGATAAATAGATATATATATAGATAGATATAGACATATCTATATCTATATAGATAGATAGATACTTTTTTTCTTTTCAATTCCCCATGGGCTTCTGGTTGGTTACTTTTCCTCTCACAGGTTTGTATTAGTTTTCTAGGGGTGCTATTACAAGATACCACAAGCCTAGAGGCTGAAACAACAAAGTGGACAGAATTTGAGATGTTCACTCTGAAGGTCATTGCTGAAATATTAAACTTGTAGTCTACTACCTCGCTAGGCATATTTTTTTTCCCCTGTCTATTCCTTCTTCCCTTTCCCTTTTGAACTGCCTTCCTTTTTATAACCTGAGTCCTTTGGAGGCTACTGTCTGCCTTCTTTTATTGGCGGTCACATGGGCAGTGAGAGATTAGTAGGTAATTCTGACCCTTTTTACAACTAACTAACTCAGGCTCCTTACCCGGTCTCTACAGAATATTCTGACTTAGCCAGAGGAACTCTTCCCTCTGGCTGGTTGTTACTCCAATGACCTCTAGCCTTGTAGGAGTTTTGGCAACCATCTGGTTCCGTTGCCTTGACTCTTTGTTAGTACCTGAAGTATTTTCTTAGACACACACTGCTTCCTATGGAGCAAGGACTGAAGAGGACACCAGTGTGTATTTTTCCAAGAGTTTGATTTCTACTTGACTTTTTTTTCTCTTGAACCCATGGCCTTTTCATCACTCCAGCCTTCCTGAATCCCAATCTCTCTTTCCTCACAGCAGGGAGACTTCCATCTTTTCCTTGGAATCTCCTCCCTACGCGCACCATCCAGAACTATTCCAGGTGAAAATTCAAGTGAATCCTGGGGCTCAGTTTTTGTTTGTTTGTTTGTTTGCTTGCTTTCCTTTTCACACGGTCTTCAAATGTCCGTTCGTTTTCAATGTTTTAAAGAGTAATTTATGTAGATATAGATATAGACATATCTATATATATAGATAGATTTTTTTTCTCTTTTCCAATTCCTCATGGGCTTCTGATTGGTTACTTTTCCTCTAACAGGATTGTATTAGATTTCTATGGTTGCTATTACAAGATACCACAAGCCTAGAGGCTGAAACAACAGAAGTGGACAGTATCACAGTTCTAGAGGCTACAGTGCTCGTAGACCATGCTCCTTTTGGAGGTATTATGGGAGGATCTGTTCCAGGCCCCTTTCCCAGCTTGATGTATTTGGACTTTGGACTTCTTCACATGGCCCTCTCCCTCAGTACATATCTGTGTATCCACAGTCTCCCTTAGAAGCACACAAGTCCTCCTGAATTAGGGGCCCAGGCTATTCAAATATGATCTCATCCACGCTAGTTACATCTCCAGGGACCCTATTTCCAAATAAGGTCACAAATCCAGGTGCTGGGGTTTAGGACTGGGATAGTATATATGCATACACACACAAACACACACGTGTGTGTGTGTATGTCTCTCTCTATATATATTTATATTTACATTTATATTTATATGTACATATACTTTTTGATTTTTTTTTTTTTGCCTAATAAAGCATTTTTATTCAGAATCTCAGTCTTCCTTCCTTTCAATAGAATATGATTCGCGGGGCACCTGGGTGGCTCAGTGGGTGAAAGCCTCTGCCTTTGGCTCAGGTCATGATCCCAGGGTCCTGGGATCGAGCCCCGCATCGGGCTCTCTGCTCAGTGGGGAGCCTGCTTCCTCCTCTCTCTCTCTGCCTGCCTCTCTGCCTACTTGTGATCTCTGTCTGTCAAATAAATAAATAAAATATTTTTTTAAAAAAAGAATATGATTCGCATGCTTTTGGTGCCTCCTGAACAATTTGAACACCTCTACCTCCTCAATTTCCATGAAAGTTATTCTTACCTAAAGTCATCTGCCATTTATTTTTAAAAACATTTGGCATCTTTTTGCAGTTTACAGTGTTTTTGGTTTGAGTATATGTTGATAGGCTGATGGAGGTGACTTTCGTCCTACTCTTTCCTTCCGAATTTGTTCCTTTTTGGTTAAAGTAAATTTTCTACTCTTTAAAAACAAGGACCTAGAAAAGCGAAATGGTTCTTTTCTGTGAGTCTGCATTCCATTTTCTCATTTTGCATGTGCTTTATGTGACCACAGTATTGGGGGCTGACAGCATTTATCAGCATTTAAAAGAAAAAAATGAAATTAAATTTAAATTAATTTAAATTAAATATATTTAAATTTAAAATTTAAAAAACAAATTAAAATTTAAAATTAAAAATGTAAATTAAATTCATTGGAAGGGGACGTGAAACATGAGAGACTAAGGACTCTGAAAATCAATCTGAGGGATTTGTAGGGGTGGGGTGGGAGGTTGGGGGAACCAGGTGGTGGGTATTAGAGAGGGCACATATTGCATGGAGCACTGGGTGAGGTGTACAAACAAGGAATACTGTTATGCTGAAAATAAAAATTTAAAAAAAAACAGAAAAATTGAAAAAAACTTAAATACTTTTAAAGAAAAAACAATGTATTTTAAAAAAGGGATCTATGACTTTCTTCTTTTTTCTTGTTACTGTCAATGACATGAAGACAAAGTCAGCCAAACCTAGCCCTGTCAGCTATTAGCATGATCACTTATTTCAATGTGGAGTTAATTTAAAATGAACACTCTGGGAGAAATAAACTATATAAATCAAATATATAAGCATTATTCTAAAGTTTTGGACTTTGCTTCAAGAGAGTTGGCATATCTTTAGTTTCACTGTGAGAGCAATAACCAGTCACTGGGGTATCTAGTAGGATGTGTAAACTGGAAGCAAACTGAAATGAATGCTAATATATATATCCATATACATGTATGCATTGTTTATACGGTATAATCATATATTAAATCCCATGGCTTTGGAAGAAAGTTCTGAACATCTCTAATATAAAATGATAGAGAATATTGCAAAATAGAATATGTAGACTTTCAAATTGGAATTCAAAGTTTTGTGACAATTGTCAATATTTGCCAAACTTTTCAGTAGGTTCTTTGATGCCTGATTCTTTATTTGGGTATCAGAAAATCTTTTTCCCATATGGAAGCTTTACACATATTCCTAAGCCATATGGAATAGACACTTTGACTTATATGCAAAAGATTTGTGGTCTTTGCAGAGTCATTACAATTTCTCTTGTGGTACAGATGAAGCCATAAATAAATATATTTATATTTATTTATAAATAAGTATATTTATATATATACTTTATACTTTATTTATACTTATAAATAAGTATATTTATAAATATACACATATTACATAAATTGTCTCATATGTTTTTGAGTATCTTACTTGCTCTTACTCATCAGAGGTAAATCACTGCATAGGCCCATACTTAAAGGAAGTGTGCACAGTGGGTTTCATCAAATATAATATTTTTCTTCTCTTTGTACCCTCATCCAATTCCAGTAAGTACTTTACTTACACTAAATCCCGTCAACTTAACCTGTACTGGTTATTCTTGTAAAAAAGAAATGTTAAAGGGTCTCGAAAACATGGTATTTTTTCCTTCTAAAATTTTGTCTCTTTTTTAATGTAAGCTAAAAAGAAAAGATAACCATTCTGTTAGAAACTTAGCCCACTGCATCTTCAGGTCTTCCTCTGTTATAACATATATTTTTAGTATGTCCTTCATACTAAATCTCTAATAGTATTCATTTCACAGGCTTTTGTGCTCAGAAAGGAAAATAAAGGAGACCTTGAGATTATAATAGCATTGACTAGTATTAAATGTGAGAATTTGATACCCAAAAAGGATAGCATTTGTTCAAGTTTAGTTTGGTTTTAAAAATTAATATTTATTTATTTGAGTAATAAATTCATAAACCTAATTCATTCTTATATTTTTAAGCTCAACAGGCAAAATTTATTACTCCCTTTATAACTCAAAAAATATTAACAATCACTTCTCAGGAGACTGAGATTACTTTATAAACACATTAAAAAGTTAGCTTAGGTAACCTGAGTGGCTCAGTCAGTTAAGCATCTGACTCTGGTTTTGGCTCAGGTGGTGAGCTCAGGGCTGTGAGAAAGCCCCAAGGTGGGCACTTCACCCAGCATGTCTGCCTGTACCTCTCCCTTTGCCTCTGCCCCTCCCCCTTGCTCTCAGAAACATGCACGCACACACACCGTCTCTTTCCCTCTCAAATAAATATATAAAATCTTTTTAAAATTTTTTAAATGTTAGTTTAGATTTCTTTAAATATTTTTAATTGCATCTATATCTATTTGGATAATTAATTGTCCAATTTACAGACATATTTAAAATCTTTCATATATTTAACTCTTCTATACATAATAAATTAAACTTATAGACATGATGGACATCAAGTTCTCTTAAATATTCCAATATTATGCATAATCTTTTGACCTTTGACTTTAAAACCACAAGACTAAAATGATTATGCAGGCTACACATTTTTAATTAGAATCCTTATCTAATGTTATTTTTAATGAGTGATAGTTGACATGAAAACTAATAACCAATAACCTTCCAGATTCATGGTAAGAATGTGCTTTGAAGATAGGTCGGGCCATGTGATTTGTTTTGGCCAATAAAATAAGAGCAGAAGCAACATGTGTTGCTTTGATGCTAGAAAACTTCAAGAGGCAGTGCTATATTGTCTTCCCCCAGAAACATTGATCAGCATTGCTCCAGATCGTGGTGACTCTGTCAGTGTCAGTCCCTGGTATTTTCCTGTCCTTCCTTTTGTAACAACATGGGTGGAAACTGAGGGCATCATGCCAAGTGAAATTAGTCAGAAAAGAAAAATATCATGTGTTCTCTCTTATATTTGGAATCTGAAAAAGGCTTTCTACTTAGAGAGTAGAATGGTGGTTGCAAAGAGTTAGGTGCTGAGGAATATGGAGAGATGTTGGTCAAAGGGTACAAACTTTCAGGTAAAAGATGAATAAGTTCTGAGGATATAGCCACCCAGGCATCCCTAGAATGATTACTGTTTTAAAGACTGATAATACCAAGTGAAAATGTGGATCTACAAGAAATCTCAAACATTATTGATGGGAATATAAAATAATGTCATTGCTTTTGAAAAAAAAATTTATACTTTAAGTTACATGTAACACCTACACATGACCAAGTATTTCCAAAAAAAAATAAAAAATAAAACTATATTTCCACCCAACATCTTCTATTTGAATTTTTAAAGAACTTTATTCAGAATAGCCCAAACTAAAAACAACCCAAGTGTTCATTAAATAGTTAATGGATTAACACATTGTGGCATATTCACACAACAAAATACTACTCAATAGTAAAAGAATATGAACATAAGGGAATAATCTCTTATATATACAACATTGCAAATTAATTTTAAAGCATTATGCTAAGTAAAAGAAGCCAGGTACAAACACCAGATGTTATATGATTCCATAAACTACAGTGTAATGTGTAAAGAAAAGCAATTATCTAAGGTCACTGAAGACTGAGCAAAGCAGACATATGTCACAGGTAAGTCAACACTTGCTAGAAGAGAAAAATCCTAGGTAAGCTTCCTAGTTTCACCACTCAGAGCCTGAGGACAGACAGCACCAACATTAGTGCAATGTTGTGCAACTACAATATGGATGTGATAAAACTTTTTTAATAGACTGATGAACCAAGAAGAGCAGAGTCTGGGACAACTACACAGCTGAAAAATTAAGAGGGTTCAGAGTAGAGTGAGGGCAGGATTTCTAAAAAGAGAGATAAGGTAGAAACATCACATTATGCCTAAATATTTGGCGAACTTGCCATGCATCACATGGAAAAAAAATGTAGTTTGAGTTCTGTCAAACTGCACACTCAAAAACAACAACAACAACATTCTTTGAAAGTATATTAACCTAATCCAGAATCTCTACAATGTATAATTCATACCCAGAACACAAATCCAAATTACACAAATTCCAATGAAATGGAAAAATGCCACACTCAAAGAAAAAAACAATCAGCAAAGACAAAAGTAGAGATGGATCAAGATGTTGGCATCAGAACAGATTTTAAACAAGCTACTATAATTATCTTCATGGATATGGAAATACATTGATGATGAATAAAAAGACAAATCTCAGCAAAGGAATAGAAGCTATAAGAATAAAAAAGAAATTAAAAAGTGGAAAATACAATCTGAAATAAAAATTTCACCTGACAGGATTAACAACATATCGAGGATAAAGTAAATAAACTTTAAGACAGATAAATAATAAATTAGATAAGAGAGAATTAAATGCAAAAAATGAACAGACTCAGAAAAGGTGCAACAATTGAAGATGGCCTAACATATATGCAGTGATTGTACCAGGAGAGGAAAAAAAAAAAATAAAGGGACAGAATAAATGGATTAAAAAATGTGGCTTGTTTCTCAAATTTGGTAAAAAACATAAATGTACAAATTCAAGCTCATTAGAACATAAGCATAGTAAGTGCAAGGAAAATAACATCTACACACAGACAGTCAAATGTATGCTTCATTTGAGAGTTTTGAAAGCAGCCATAGAAAAACAACATATTAAACAACATACAGAAGAACAAAATTTACTTGAGATCAGTCAAGGTAACTCTTCAATCTCCACAATGTAATGCAGAGATGTCAGAAATAGTAGAAATCTTGTAGATATTTACTGAAGAGATAAGACATTTATTGAGATGTCCAAATGAGGCTATTAATTACTTCAGTTGGTGTAGGTAGTGGGAAAATCACAATATTTGGGGGTAGAAGAGCTCAGTTAAGGTTCACATTGACCATCAAGTAGCTGAGATTCTGAACAAGTTCCTTAGACTCTCTAACTCTCTAAGTCTAATCTGCTTATCTTTAAAATTGAAATAATTGCTCCACAAGGTCCTTGTGAAGATGACCTAAGACAATCCACATGAAGAGGTGCCTGGGTGGCTCACTCTGTTAAAGTGGCTGCATTCAGCTCAGGTGGGATTTCAGGGTCCTGGGACCAAGCCCAGAATTTGGATCCCTGCTCCGTGGGGAGTTGACTTGTCCTTCTCCCTCTGCCCCTACCCCTGCTCCATCCCACTTGTGTGCCCACACTCTCTCCCTCTCTTTCCCTCTCAAATAAACAAATGAAATCTTGAAAAAAAAGTTGATCCATGTGAAAATGTCTGTTTTTAACATATACAAATTATAATATTTATGATATTTAGTTGAATCCAAATGATGTTTCATGTTTGAGTATTTCTTACAAAGATACACTGTTTAATTTCTGCAGAAAGGCCATAATTTTGGTACCATTTTTCTGTATCAGTGGTTTATGGACTAAAAATAATTGTCCAATATAAAGGCAAATTACCTGTTGACATCTGCAAAATGACTTAAATCTTTAAAATCTTGTCCATATGTCCTCTCACTTCCCAGCATGGTGACAGAATTTTTAATTAATGCTTCTAGTTATTGATTTTCTACAACTGACGATCCTCCAAAATTTTCTTACATGGACTTTTAAAAATAATTCTTATATTAAGATTTCTAGGGGCACCTGGGTGGCTCAGTGGGTTAAAGCCTCTGCCTTCGGCTCAGGTCATGGTCCCAGAGTCCTGCATCAGGCTCTCTGCTCGGCAGGGAGCCTGCTTCCTCCTCTCTCTCTCTCTGCCTGCCTCTCTGCCTACTTATAATCTCTGCCTGCCAAATAAATAAATAAAATCTTTTAAAAAAAGATTTCTAATAAATTAAAATTAATTTTCCTTAAAATTATTTGAGAATTTTATTTTACATTTGCCATTTATTCCATCTCATTAAACATCACTATCTAATATCTACCTCCAAATAGCTACTAGCATTTTTAACATTTATACCACAATAAACTTTGATGGTTTAATAGTTGTCAAAGTATACTGCAATGTTTAGCTATACTGCTATTGCATATAAAATCAGGACTTGGTAAAGCATACCAAATATACACAAATGTACATTTTTTATCCAGTAAGATTCAATTTATCTGAGGTAGACTGTTTTATATAGGAGTATCTCGAACAAATAGGAATATGTTTTCTTCTTTTATAGATTAATACTTCCAAAAAGAGATAGCTTATTTGACAAAGTTTCTGAAACAAACTATGACCTCCTACAAAACTGAAGTGGTTGAAAAGACAAAATATTACTAAATAGCCAACAATTCTATGTTTTTATTCGCTGGAATCTGGAGATTAAGGAAAAAATACACTCTACTCGAAGCCATGTTAGGTTGGAATTATTATCCTAATACTGTGAAGAAAATTTTCATTAAGTCATGGATTTTATGTGTGAAGTACAAGCAGAGAATTATCTTTAGGAAATGGGAGAAAATTGCAACTACTTTTCAAATGTAACCTTGACATTTTGAAAAATGCAGTCATGGATTTGTCCCCATGGGGACAAATATATTACCCTTCATTTCTGTACCAAAATTCAGCACATCATAGCCAGATCTGATCTAATCTCCACGGTCTGTCTTAGGGGGGTTATATGCTTATAAAGATATGTCCCAATGAACAGCAAAG
Source organism: Mustela lutreola (assembly GCF_030435805.1). Taxonomy (NCBI): domain Eukaryota; kingdom Metazoa; phylum Chordata; class Mammalia; order Carnivora; family Mustelidae; genus Mustela; species Mustela lutreola. The sequence continues at coordinate 117,777,221 of NC_081299.1, read as the reverse complement.
ATTCACTGAATGTTTCTGTCCCCCACCATTTCAATTGATACTGACAGTCATCCTTTTTTTTTAGCCTCAAGTTTTTCAAGATATAAATCAGTTTTTATGCAGTAAAATAGATGATTCAGTCAAAAGAAAAAGTTTGTGAGAACTTCAAAGCAACCACAATCCTTGGGACTAAGAATTAGACCCTATGGCTCCATTCTCCCAGTAGGACACACTTACAGAAATCAACATTGCTTACAAACATCCAGAGTTTGCCTTCATTTAACCCCTTATTAATGACAGATGGAAGGAAGGTTTAGAGTCACTAAAATCCACTGCCACGTAGGTCATTATTTTTTCTTTTTTCTCCTCTTTGCATTGAGATAATCTATACAAAAGTGCTTTACCTGGTACCTGAAATAAATTAGTTATCCAATAATGTGTTCATTGTGGTCTTTTAATTGTTTTGTTTCATTCATTTTTCCCTTTACACCTTGAAAAGATACTAATTAAGAAATTTTAATCAATACAGTCAAACAGCAGACATCCTGTTTATTATCTGCAGACCTTTCTAAATCTCTAGAACAAAAACAAAACTTTTTAATGAATCTCATAATTGGCAAGTTCTTACTGGTAATTTCATACGTGTGAGTCATTAAAATTTTGCCTCTGTGTATGCTGAGGAATAGGAGAACTTCGATTTTTGTCACTTTGCCAATGTGCTCGACTTAAGCATGATCTCTTCTTATATTTCAATGTTGCTGTCTATCATGGGGTCTGAGGACCTGGCCTTTGAAAGCACTATAGAACTTGTTTCCAATGCAAACACAGTAATTTCACTTCAACACCATATCACAATATATCTAAATAGCAAAATCACATAGTTAACCCAATATAACTCAATAACTTATTGATTTCAGGGTTTTATTTTTTCTTAATTGCTTTATATTTGTACTGTCCACATGGAATTTTGCTTTTATGTACCTCCATTTCCATAGTAGGCATATCAAACATTATGAACACAGTTCACTTACAAAGGCAAAAACCTTATGATAATTCATTTCATGCATTACTGTTTTTAACCTAATTGATTTTACTTATGGAAAATTTTAACACATAAAATGACGTAGTGCCTTTGTTTGTTTACTTACTTGCCATCTCTCTTCTACACTAGAATATCAAGTTTAGGAGGGCAGGAACTGTATTTCTTTGCTGCTATATCCTCATTGAATACAGTACCTAGCACACATCAGATGTACAATAAAGATTTGTTAGATGAATGAGCAAATAAACAAAAGCACAGTAAATGTCCGTCTGTACTTGTTCAATCTTATGGAGGGTCAAAAACTTACACTATTAGGTGGGACAATATGGCTCCAACGGAATGGAATTGAGTATTTTGCTCCTCTTAGGTCACTTAGGCTCTGTCAAAGGACCAGAAGGCTAGGGTGTGGTTAAATCCCCTAAATAAGAAATATATTAAGAGCTGGCATTATTATTTGTAATCTCAAGGACTCCAAATTCTGTTTTTTTTTTCTTCCATTTGTATCTTCCTTTCCCCAAATTATTTTAGAGAGATCTGTCTGATCTATTGATCAGAGGTCAACACTCTAGGTCAGAAATAGCCTAATAGAATCTGTATTCTTAATATTTCTAATAATGTTCTAAAAATAAAACCAAAACCAATGTACTCATAAACATCATTTGAGAATCATAAATTTATGACATTTCTCTGTTTACATAATATGTGCACATACATGTATACTATATACTCATATTCTTACAAAAACAAGAATATAAAATGCATACACAAACTGAGAAATAAACCAGGAAAATAGTTTATAAAGAAGGAATGGTTCATATCAATTAAAATTGTACAAGTTTTCATAAATTTCTAGCTGGCCTATTAGCGAATTGGAGGTTTTTTTGAATGGCCAATTATCTCCTTAGGAAGTATATATCTTCTAGCCTCCAAAGGTGGCAGACAGGGCCAAAACAGGAAATATTATTAGTTGAATGGTATTAACAAGTTCTGAGTTCCAAGGTTGGAAAGTAAACTAGAGATCTCCAAATGTGGAATTCCTGAAAAGTCAGAGAAATAAGTTCAACAAAAGAGCACCTGGCAAGGGATGGGATGTCTTAAAATTTGTTCATTGCATATATGATGTCTTTAAATATGCAGGTTTTGTTGTGCTAAAAAAAAGTTCCCTTTTATGCCTAGTGTTTTAAAATTTTGTAATCACTGAAAATACTGAACTTTATAAAATGTTGTTATGGGGTCTATGGGTGCCTTGGTAGGTTAAGTATCTATCTGCCTTTGGCTCAGGTCATGATTTGGGAGTCTTGGGATGGAGCCCCATGTAGGGCTGCCTGCTCAAGGAGTCTGCTTCTCCTTCTCCTCTGCCCCTCTCCTCACTTGTGCTTTCTTTCTCTCTCTCAAATAAAATCTTTCTTAAAATGTTATGACATCTACCAAGATACATATTTTTTTTTGCACAGTGACACATTGCCTGATACTCAAATGATAAATCATCCTTGAATATTTGGATTAGATTCTTTCTTTAATGTAATGAAATGTAATGTAATGTGTTACCATATTTTACATAGTAAACATACTATTGAATTTATATTATTTTACTGATATTTTCCTTTATTACAAGTTTTTGGATTACCTTTACACTGTTGGACTGATTTCATTGTATAGGTTATCTCAAATCATTTTTCAGATCAGGTGGGGTAAAAATAATCACACATTTATGGCACAAGAAGGATAAACAGAAGAACAACTTTGACTCTCATGCTTCCATCAATGAGAAAATAGTTATATTTCTATATATACATAACTATGCATATTTATGTCATTATATACATATTTGTACCCATATGAGATGTTACAATCAGTATATTGAGCAGTGATTCTTTTTTTATTAAAGGTTTTATTTATTTATTTGACAGAGATCACAAGTAGGCAGAGAGGCAGGCAGAGAGAGAGGGGGAAGCAGGCTCTCGCTGAGCAGAGAGCCTGATGCGGGGCTCGATCCCAGGACCCTGAGATCATGACCTGAGCTGAAGGCAAAGGCTTAACCCACTGTGCCACCCAGGAACCCTGAGTTTAGTATAATTTCTAGTTCAAATTTAATTTCTAACTCTATCTTTATTAAAATATCAAACAATCAGGGTAACACAAGAAGTAAAAATAGTACAGGTTCCTGGCTATATTTTAACCTCTCTATACATATATATTTCTGCTGTTAAAGGCTCTAGACTCTATTCCTTCAGTATATAGACAGAGAGAGAGACCCAGCCCTAGAAATAGTAGTTGTAACATCAGAATCATACAGTAGCAAAGCTTTTCAGTAAAAGGGTAGAGAAATAATCCTAACTGAGAATATCTTCTACTCTTCTATTGGCAGAAGGTCTCAACTATTACCCTAGAATATTATGCAGTAAGACACCTGGTACACAAGGTCAAATAACATTACTGTTATTTCTATTTTTATGACTGCCAATCAGGAAAATACTTCTCAGTCTATCTGTACATTTTAACACATATTCAATCCCCAATTTGGGGATGAGATAAATGACTGACCCATCTGACTCAAAAGTAGTATCCATGTCTATCACAGTAATTATAAACTATGTGAGTATAGGGGAGGCTATCCATTTAAATTACTTCCCATTCTTTGTTCTAACTGAATTCTGTCCCCTATACTCTACAAAAAATATGTTAGAATCATAATCTCCAGCACCTCAGAAGGTAATTCTGTTTTGGAAATGGGATCTTTATAGAGTTAAGTTAAACCGAGGCCATTTGGGTGGCCCCTAATCCAAAAGAACTGTTATCCTGATAAAAATGGGACATGTAGACAGAGAGACAGAGACACGTAGAGGGAAGATGATATGAAGAGACATAGGGAGAAGACAGCAACTGACAAGCCAAGAAGAGAGGCCTAGAACAGCTAACTGAACATTAAAAAGAAAGAACGAAAGAACAAAAGAAAGAAAAGAACCTTCTCTCGTAAAGCCACACCTGCTGACACCTTAATCACAGACCTCCAGCCATTAGAATTGCAAGGAAATAAATTTCTTTTGCTTAAGTCATCAAGTGTATGGTATTTTGTTATGGCAGCCCTAGAAAACTAACATGCCTAGTTTCCCATAATGGTAGCATCGTGCAACAGTAGAGTAAAATATCGCAACTGGGATACTGACATTGATAGAGTCAAGATACAGAACAGATCCATTACTACAAGGATTTTTCCTGATGCTTTTTTAACACTACATCCATCTTCTTCCCACCTCCCTCTTCTGGTCTCTGAATGCCAGTGACAACTAATTTGTAAGAATGTCATATAAATAAATCATGGGGTGTATAAACTTTTGGGATTGGCTCCCCCCCCCCTTAGAAAATTACATAGACATTTATCCAAGTAGTTGTGTACATCAGGAGTCTGTTACTGAGTAATATTCCTTGATATGGATGAACCCAGGATATTTAACCAATCACCCCTTAAAGAATGTGTTTAGTATCTCTAGTTCTTGGCAATTATGAATGGATCTTCTTGGAATAATTGTGTACAGGTTTCTGGGTGAACATAAATGTTCATTTCCTGGAGATAAATGATCAAATATGCAATTGGGTCATTTGATAGTTACATAATTTGTTTTATAAGAAATTAACAACCTGGGGGCGCCTGGGTGGCTCAGTCATTGGGCATCTGCCTTTGGCTCAGGTCATGGTCCCAGGGTCCTGGGATCAAACCCTGCAACAGGCTCCCTACTCAGTGGGAAGCCTGCTTCTCCCTCTCCCACTCCCCCTGCTTATGTTCCTTCTCTCATTGTGTTTCTCTCTGTCAAATAAATAAATAAATCTTAAAAAAATAAATAAAATACATGGAATATCATAAAAAAGAAATTAACACCCTGTTTTTCAGAATCACTGTACCGTTGTATAATCCCATCAACAACCTATGAATGATCTAGTTTTCCTATATCCTCAAGCATATTTGATGTTGAGACTATTATTTTTAATTTCAGTCTTTGTGATAAGTACAAAGTGAAAATTCATTGTGATTTTAACTTACATTTCCATGATTGATGATGATGTTGAATATTTTTATTTGCTTAATTTATATTTATATGTATTCTTTGGTGAAGCGTCTATTCATATCTTTTGTTCGTTTTCTAAATGAATTGTTTCCATATTGTTGAGTTTTGATTTTTTTTTTGTATTTTAGAGAAAAGTTCTTTGTCAGATATGTGATTTGAAAATATTTTATCCCATTCTGTACCTTCACTCCCCCCCACCCCCCGTTCACAGGGTCTTTTGTTGAACAAATGTTTTTAAGTGTGATGAAGTACAGTTGCTCAGTTCTTTCATTTATGGATCATGCTTTTAATGTCAAGTCAAAGAAATCTTGCCTAGATCTTGGATCCTAAGATGTTTTTCTTTTATTATTTGTTATTTAGTTTTGTCTAAGACTTTTATAGTTTTATGTTTTACATTTAAATTTGGGATATATTTTGCATTAATTTTTTGTACAATGTGAGGCTTAGGCTGAGGTTCTTTTTAAAACTTTCTTATGGGGAGAAACTGGGTAGCTCAGTTGAATCTGTCTGACTCTTGATTTTGGCTTAGGTCATGACGTCAAGGTTGTAAGATCGAGTCCCACATTGGGCTCCAAGCTGGGCATGAAGCCTGCTTAAGATTCTCTCTCTCTATCTGCCCTCCCCCCTCTTTTTCTAAATAAATAAAAATAAAATAGAGATAAAATAAAAATAAAAAATTTTGCTTATGGGTACCCAGCTGCTTCAGTACCATTTGCTAAGAAGGCTCTCCTCAACTGAATTGTGTTTTGCTTGTTTGTTTGTTTTTCTTTGCATTTTTGATAACAAATCATTTAGGTACATTTCTATGGGCCTGCTTCTGGGTTATCTTGTTTTGTTTCATTGATCTATGTGTTTTCCATTTTTCCAACATCATACCGCCTTAATATATATCTGTAGGTGCTTATCAGGCTTTATATTAGGTACAGTGATTCCTCCCACCATATTTTCCTTTGTCAAGTTTGTTTTTGCTATTGCAGGATGTGTGCCTTTTTGTTTAAATTTTATTATGAGTTTATCTTTGCAAAAACGCTTTCTTGGATATTGTGTTTTTAGTTTTAGTTTTCATATTCATTGTTAGTATACAGAAATGTGGTGACTTTTTGTGTGTTGGTCTTGTATCCTATGACCTTGCTGAACTACTGATTAGTTCTAGGGTTTTATTATTGTTGTTGTTAGCTTCCTATGGATTTTTAATAGACAGTCATACCATCAGCAGATAGGAGAAGTTTTATTTACTTATTTCCAGTCTATATATTTCTTTCTTTCTTATCTCATTGTAGTGGTTAGAACCTTCATATTTTGTTTAAATAAGAATGAGGGAGTGGATCTTTGCCCTCTTGCCAATCTTAGATGGAAAGCTATCAATCTTTCATTACTAAATATAATGTGGGTTATAGGAAGTTTTTGTAGATGCTGTTTATTAAGCTGAAGAAGTTCCCATATGTATCTTGTTTGGCAAAAGTTTTCATGTTGAAGGGGTTTTGGATTTTGTAAAATACTACTTTATCAATTGATATCAAAATATGATTTCCTTAGTCTGTTCATATAGATGGTAGATTATAAAGATTGGTATTTGAATGTTAAAACACTTTATCATAACCAGAATAAATCCTGCTTGACAATGGTATATATATTCTTTGTAGACATTGCTCGATTGGATTTGCTATACTTTGTTGACAACTTCTGTATCTAAGTTCATGAGAGACAGTATCTGTAGAGTATTTTTTTTTTCTTTTTATATTGTCTTAGTCTGGTTTTGGTAACAAAATAATACTAGCCTCATGAAAATTACTTGAGCAGTGTTTCCTCCTCTTCTGTTTTCTGGAGGTAATTCTATAAAATAGGTATTAATTTTTCTTTAAATATTTGGTAAAATTCTCTAGAGAAGCAATCTAGGCCCAAAGATTTCTTTTTCAGTAACCTTATTTTAATTGGAAGTACTCTGAGAAATGCATACTCCTGCTTGGAAGTTTAGGAAAAGGGTAAGAGGAGATGTGGTGGAAGAAAAATCATCAACTTCTTGCTCTGTGCCAATCAAACCATAGTGGGGAGGGAGGGAAGCATCCTGGTTTTTCTGTTAGTATTTAGCTGGAGTTGAAAATAGATTACCAGACAACATCTAATGTTGGGTTGTCCAGTTTGGGGCCATTTGGTTATAGTTTCAGGCTTTATTGGAGATTTTTTGGTTTGTTTGTATTGGTGATTCAGGATTGGATGCTTCTGTAGGACATTAAGAAATCCAGGGAACCCCCTGACATGCTATTCTTCAAGTCCTCCATTCTCCAAGCACCATGTTTTCTTATTCCCATCTTTCAGAGAGTTCCCATGCTTTATGTGCAGGGCTTTTTTGTTATGTGTGAGAAGACCCATGAGGAATGAAACTATTCCACACTGACAGAATTGGAAATCCATCTACGTTGCCCTATTTTTTTAGAATAAAATAAAAATTGAGAGAATGTTTGTGAGAATTACATGATGTGATGATTAACTCAAAGCCTGGAATATTAAAAGTATATACTTTGAGCTATTAAGGGTCTTCTAATGACTTTGATGAGAAATAAGTTCAGAAGCAGGAAGGGTGGGGAAGAAATGAGAAAAATGGAAAGTAAAAAAGGCCAGAGTATGAAGTACAGGTTAAAGCTCTGAAGGACTGAGGTGACAGATACTCAGTGCAAGCACACATCTGGTGACCTAAAAGTGCTGGGCGGGACTGGGCCATCCTCTCTCCTGTCTTTCAGTGCCAATCCACTTGCCTGATATCAGATATTTCTCAATGTCAGAGAAATACTGATATGGCTAATGGAGAGAAAGTGAAGATAAATTTTATTTTCATCTGAGGGTAGATAAAAATGAATTACTTTAATCATCTGTATTTTTTTTCTTGGCTTTACTACAAACTCACATTTAGAATATCTACTATAATCTAGTCATGAAAAACACAAATTTAAAGCTATGTCAACAATCATGCAATAATTCATAGAGGTAGGGGAAAAATACCTGAGACTTGAAAATAAAATATTAATATTTGGTGATTTAGAAATACTCCTAATAAGTAAAATAAAGCAAAGTCAGGAAATATAAACATAATCACAGTATCAATATTTAATCATAATATTTTATCAATCCATAAATCTCATTTCTCCAGAATTCTGAGTGAAGTTCATTTGAATCATAAAATAATCATCCATCTTTTATAAACTTCACTAATGTAAATAAAGTTAAATATTGACAACAAAATTAATTTTTTTATAAGACCATCAGATAAATATCTTTTTTTTTTCCCCCTGACAAGATAGTGGACATTTTTTTTTAACAGTTAATCTAACATTTTATTAGTTTACTGGTAACAGGAGGCTGAGAAAACTTCCACCAACCTTTAAGAATCACTGAATTCAACATCACTTCTTTCTAGAAAGGACCATATTCACATGCTGCTAGATAAATTAAGTTTTCCTTTCTTTCTTTTTTTTTTTTCACTTTATGGCAAGCATTTTTATCTTTAAACAACTTTAAACTAACATAAAAATGACAAGAAAAGTACCAAGAATTTATTTTTGCTCTTCACCTGGATTCTGCAAATGCTGACATTTTGCCATATTTAATTTTATTACTGTCTTTCTGATTCATTAGAGAGTAGGCAGCAATCACAGGACTCCTTTCCTATTAAGTATGTCAGTTCAGATCCCCAAATTATCCACAAATAGGAAACAATATTAATAAAATAATATTGGCTAAGTAAAGATTTCAAGTTTTTTTTTAATTAACACTTAATTTATTATTTGCCCCAGTGATACAGGTCTGTGAATTATCATGCTTACACATGTCCCAGCACTCACCATAACACATACCTTCTCCATTGTCCATACCCAGCGATCCTATCCCTACTCCTCCACCCTCCAGCAGCCCTCAGTTTGTTTCATGAGATTCAGAGTCTCTTATGGTTTGTCTCCTTCTGTTCCCATTAGATTTCAAGCTTTGTAGATCGTCTCAATAATGTTTGTTACGGCAAAAATTATATTTCTGCTCTATGATACAATCTTGAATCACATTTCACATTTAGATTTGGCATCTTTTTTATTAATAAAAACTAATATTTAATGAGTATTTACTAAGCATCAGGCATTTGTGTAATGTTTTTGCATTGGTATTTTATTTATTTATTTACATGTTTTTTTTTTTTTTTTTTTTTTTTTTATTTACATGTTTTTAATGTTAAAAAACCTCATTAGTTTTTGAGGTAGTGTTCCATGATCCATTGTTTGTGTACAACACCCAGTCCTCTATGCAATATGTGCCTTCCATAATACCCATTACTGGGCTTACCCATCCCCTCTACACCCCCCAACCCTCATTTGATTCCCAGAGTCCACAGTCTCTCATGGTTCATCCAACCCTCTGAATCCCTCTCCCCCTTCATTTTTCCCTTCCTTCTCCTAATATTCTCCATGCTATTCCTTATGTTCCACAAATAAGTGAAACTGTATGATAATTGCCTTTCTCTGTTTGACTTATTTCACTTAGCATAATCTCCTCCGCTTACATCTGGGTTGATGCAAATATTAGGCATCCATCCTTCCTGATGGCTGAGTAATATTCCATTGTATATGTGGACCTCATCTTCTTTATCCATTCATCTGTTCAAGGGCATCTCAGCTCCTTCCACAGATTGGCTACTGTGGACATTGATGCTATGAACATCAAGGTGCATATGGCCCATCTTTTCACTATATCTGTATCTTTGGGTTAAATACCCAGTAGTTCAATTGCTGGTTCATAGGATAGCTCTATTTTTAACTTTTTGAGGAACCTCCACACTGTTTTCCAAAGTGGGGCACCTGGGTGGCTCAGTGGGTTAGACCGCTGCCTTTGGCTCGGGTCATGATCTCAGGGTCCTGGGATCGAGTGCCACATCGGGCTCTCTGCTCAGCAGGGAGCCTGCTTCCCTCTCTCTCTCTCTCTGCCTGCCTCTCTGCCTACTTGTGATCTCTGTCTGTCAAATAAACAAATAAAATCTTTAAAACAAAAAAAACAAAAAACACAAAGTGTTTTACCACCTTGTATTCCCACCAGCAGTGTAACAGGTTACACAGGGGAAAGGATCCCCTTTCTCCACAACCTCTGCAACATTTTTTTTTCTTGTCTTGTTAATTTTTGCCAAGCTGATTGGTGTAAGATAGTATCTCAGTGTGGTTCTGATTTGAATTTCCGTGATGGTTAATGATAATGATCATTTTTTCATGTGTCTGTTAGCCATTTGTATGTTTTCTTTGGAGAAGTGTCTGTTCATGTCTTCCGCCCATTTTTTGACGTGATTATCTGTTTTGTGTGTGTTGAGTCTGAGGCGTTCTTGGATATCAATCCTTTGTCTGTAGTGTCATTTGTGAATATCTTCTCCCATTTCGTGGTTGTTGCTTTGTTTTGTTGACTGTTCTCTTTGCTGTGCAGACTTTTGATCTTGATGAAGTCCCAAAAGTTCATTTTTGCTTTTGTTTCCCTGGCCTTTGGAGACATGTCTTGATAGAAGTTGCTGTGGCTGATGTCAAAGAGGTTACTTTCTATGTTCTCTAGGATTTTGATAGATTCCTACCTCATGTTGAGGTCTTTCATCCATTTTGAGTGTATCTTGTGTATGGTGTAAGAGAATGGTCAAGTTTCATTCTTCTGGATGTGGCTGTCCAATTTTCCCAGCACCATTAATTGAAGAGACTGTCTTTTTCCATTGGATATATTTTTTTGCTTTGTCCATAGAGTTGAGAGTCCATATCTGGGCTCTCTATTCTGTTCCATTGATCCTTGTATCTGTTTTTGTGCTAGTACCATGCTGTCTTGATTATCACAGCTTGGTAATGTATCTTGAAATCAGAAAACATAATGCCCCAGCTTTGTTTTTCTTTTACAACATTTCCTTGGCAATTCACGTTTTTTTCTGGTCTCATACAAATTTTAGGATTATTTATTCTAGCACTTTGAAAAATGCCATTGGTATCTTGATTGGGATGGCGTTGAAAGTATAGATTGCTCTGGGCAGTATAGACTTTTTAACAAAGTTTATTCTTCTGACCCATGAACATGGAATGTTTTTCCATCTTTTTTGTGTCTTCTATAATTTCCTTCATAAGTCTTCTGTAGTTTATCTAGAGGATAGATCCTTCACCTCTTTGGTTAAGTTTATTCCAAGTTATCTTATGGTTTTTGGTGCTGTTGTAAATGGAATCAATTCTCTAATTTCTCTTTCTACAGTTGCATTGTTAGTGTATAGAAAAGCAACTGATTGCTGTGTATTAATTCTGTATCTTGCCACATTACTGAATTGTTGTATGAGTTCTAGTTATTTAGGGGTGGAGTCTTTGGGGTTTTCCACAGAAAAGGATCATGTCATCTGCAAAGAGAGAGAGTTTGACTTCTTCTTTGCCAGTTTGAATATCTTTTATTTCTTTTTGTTGTCTGTTTGCTGTTGCTAGGATTTCTAGTACTAAGTTGAACAATAGTGGTGAGAGTGAGTATCCTTGTCATGCTCCTGATCTTAAGGGAAGAGAATGATATTTGTTGTGGGCTTTCATAGACGGTTTTTATGAAATTGAGGAATTTCCCCCTCTATCTCTACAGTTTGATGAGTTTAAATCAGGAAAGGATGCTTATTTTGTCAAATGCTTTTTCTGCACCAGTTGAGAGGACTATATGGTTCTTCTCTCTCCTCTTATTAATGTGTTCTACCACATTGATTGATTTTCAAATGTTGAACCACCCTTGTATCTCTGGGATAAATCCCACCTGCTCATGATGGATAATCCTTTTAGTGTATTATTGGATCCTATTAGCTAGGATCTTGTTGAAAATTTTGGCATCCATATTCATCAGGGATATTGGTCTGAAACTCTTCTTGATGGGGTCTTTGCCTGGTTTTGGGATCAAGGTAATGCTGGCCTCATAGAACGAGTCTGAAAGATTTCCTTCTGCTTTTATTTTTTGAAAAAGCTTCAGAAGAATAGGTATTGTTTCTTTAAATTTTTGGTTGAATCCCCCAGGGAATCCATCAGGCCCTGGACTCTTGTTCTTTGGGAGGTTTTTAATCACTGCTTCAATCTTGTTTATGGTTATTGTTTGTGGAAACTGAGGCTGTCAGTTTCTCCTGTTTCAGTCTTGGTAGTTCATAGGTTTTCAGGAAGACATCCATTTCTTCCAGGTTGCTTAATTTATTGGCATATAGTGGTTGATAATAATTTCTAATAATTGTTTCTATTTCTTTGGTGTTAGTTGTGATCTCTCCCCTTTCATTCATAATTTTATTAATTTGGGTCCCTTCTCTTTTCTTTTGAATAAATCTGGCTAGTGGTTTATCGATCTTATTAATTCTTTCAAAGAACCAACTTCTAGTTTTGTTGATTCCCTATACTATATTTCTGGCTTCTAATTCATTGATCTCTGATCTAATCTTAATAACTTCTCTTCTAATTCATGATTTAAGCTTTATTTGTTGTTTTTTCTCCAGTTCGTTAAGGTGTATAGTTAATTTGTGTATTCAGGATATATATATATATATATACATATATATATATATATACATATATATATATGTATATATATATGTATATATATATATGTATATATATATATATATATATGATTATTTTTATTTTTATTTTTTATTTTTTTGATTGAGGCTTGGATGGCTATGTATTTCCCTCTTAGGACTGCCTTTGCAGGATCCCATAGGTTTTCTCCAATGTGTTTTTATTCTCATTGGTTTCCATGAATTGTTTAAGTTCTTTCTTGATTCCCTGGTTGACCCAAACATTCCTTAGCAGGATAGTCTTTAGATTCCAAGTGTTTGAATTTCTTCCAAATTTTTCTTGTGATTGAGTTCCAGTTTCAAAGCATTATGGTCTTAGAATATACAGGAAATAATCTCAGTCTTTTGGTATCAGCTGAGTCTTGATTTGTGACCCAGTATGCGATCTATTCTGGAGAAATATCCAAGTGCATTCAAGAAAAATTAATATTCTGTTATTTTAGGGTGGATTCTGTATATATCTATGAGGTCCATCTGGTGTGGTATCTCATTCAGAGTTCTTGTTTCTTTATTGATTTTCTGCATCAATGACCTGTCTATTGCTGAGTTGAGGGCTGAGGTCTCCTCCTGTTAGCATGTTATTATCAGTATGTCTCTTTATTTTGGTTAATAGTTGGTTATGTAATTGGCTGCTACCATGTTGGTAGCATACCATATTTACAATTGTTAGATACTTTTGTTGGATAAACCCTTTAATATTTATATTGTGTCCTTCTGTAAAGACTATAGTCTTTAACTTAAAACCCAATTTGTCTGATATAAGAATTGCTACCCCAGCTTACTTTGAGGTCAATTGGCATCCCTTCACTTTCAGTCTGGATGCATCTTGAGGTTGAAAATGAGTATCATGTAGAGAGCGTATGGATGGGTCCTATCTTTTTATAATCTGCAACCTTGTGCTGTTTCATGGGAGCATTTAGGCCATTCATGTTGAGAGTGATTATTGAAAGATATGATTTTATTTTCATCATGTTGCCTGTGAAGTCCTTGTTTCTATAGATGGTAACTTTCTGTTCTATATCACTCTTGAGTTCTTTCTCCTTTTATAGACCCCCCTTTAATATTTCTTGTAGGGTTAGCTTGATGGTAACAAATTCTTTCCATTTCTGCTGGTCTTGGAAGCTCCTTATCTCTCCATCCATTCCGTTATCTTTCTGGATAAAGTATCCTTGGCTGCATGTTTTTTCACTTATTACCTTGAATATGTCTTATAGCCCTTTCTGGCTTGCCAAGTATCTGGGGACAGGTCTGACATTATTCTAATTTTCCTCCCTTTATAAATGAGAAACTCCCCTCTTCCTGCTTTCAAGATTGTTTCCTTGGATCTAAATTTGCAAATTGTGCTATTATATGCTGTGGCACTGGTCTGTTTTTGTTGATCTTGTGAAGGGTCCTCTCTGACTCTTGGACATGAATGCTTATATTTTTCCCTCAGATTAGGGAAGTTCTCAGCTACAATTTACTCAAATATATCGTCTAGAAACCCCCCTACCCCTTCAAGGATCCCAATAATTCTTAAATTGAACATTTCATTCTGTCAATAATCTCTTCCAGTTTGATTTCTTGGTTTTTAATTTGTTTTTCCCATGCCGCCTCAATTTCCATCTCTTCTATCATCTTATCTTCTATCTCACTAATTCGTTCTTCTGCCTCGTTTACTCTGACAGTCAATGTATCCTGCTTAGACTGCATTTCATTCACCACATTTTTAAGTTCAGCCTGATTAGATCCCATCTCTGTCCTTAGAGATTCTACATTGTTGTTAATATTTTTTCAGGCCTAGATATTGCCTTGATAACTGTTACTCTAAAATCAATTTTTGACATCTTGATTGTATCCATATCCAGTAGTTCTATGGCAGAGACCACTTTTTTGGTTCTTTCTTTTAGGGTTCCTTCTCCTAGTCATTCTGTTGAGGGGTGGTTGAAGGGATGTACCGAGTCCAAATTATTGACCACAACTCAAGCAAGATGCACCTGTTTTATAGGGACCTTAGGGATGTTGGCCTCTTGTTCTTCCAGCCTATTTTCTGGTGGATGGTGGATAGGCCTGTGGTGCTATTACTCAGGCAACCTTGTTTGGGCGAAATTACCCTGCCCCCTGTGGGGAGGGGATGTATTCATTGAAACCTTTTTAGTTTTGATTTTTGTTGTTGTTGTTGTTGTTGTCTGGCATCTTTCCCTGGCAGCTTTGTGCATCTCTTCTGAGAGTCAGAGCAGAAGTGATTGTATCCAAACCTTTGTCTCAGAATAGAGAGAATGCAGTCTCATCTTCATGGAACTCTCCAGGCCACACTGTCTCTGCTTTTGTATGTGCTGCTAAAAACCACAGTGTTCTGGGTTGTGCACCCCACAGCAGCACTCCCAGCCCTTGCTTCTAGGTCCAGGCATGTCTCTACCCTTTGTGCTTCTACAACTGCAAGGCACCCTTGGGTGGCTTGTGTGCTCCTAAAGCTCTAGGTATAAGTCTGGTGGACTGTCCTAAAGTCCTTCCTTACTGCTATGGATCTTCAAGTCTGTGCCTGGTCCATAGTGTGGGCAGATTTTGAGTGCTCTTGTGTTATTTCACCTTCCAGGCTGAAGAGAGAAGCAGGCCTCTTCTCCTTCTGTTTATCTTACAATATTTGTTCACATAATCATGGATCCCTGCTTCATACCTCAATACCAACCACCAGAGATATTCTGTTTGTGGAGATCTGGATATATCTTCTTATATCTCAGGCTGATTTTGTGGTGTTCTTACTAGTCTGGTAGATATCCTGCTCAATTCAGGGGACCAGTTGAAATAGGGTCCCCTACTTCTCTACCATCTTTTTCCTCTTTCTCTGTCATCTTTTTTATTGCTATGTAATTCACATATCATGACATTTACCCTATTAGAGTGTTGTTGTTTTTTTTTTTTTTTTTTGTACTTATTTGGTTTTTAGTATATTCACAAGGTTGTATAAAAATCACCACTATTTAATGCTTGGAATATTTTTATTACTTCAAAAGAAAAACTGCATATATACTAGCAGTTATACTTCATTCTCCCCTCCCCCAGCCCTGGCTGCCACTAGTCTGATTTCAGTCTCTTAGATATGCTTTTTCTGGAAAATTCATTTTTATGAAATTATACCATATGCAGCCTTTTGTGTCAATCTTCTTTCACTTAGCATAAGGTTTAAAAATTAATCTGTATTGTAGCACATACAATATTTTATTTCTTTTAATAGTGAAATACTATTCCATTGTATGGATATATCACAATTTGTTTACCTATTTTTAGTTGTTGGACATCTGTGTTGTTTCCATTTGGAGCTGTTAAGAATAATGTTGTTATGAACACTCATATACATGGTTTTCTTTATGTAAACATATGTTTTCAGTTCTGTTAGAAATATATACCTAGTAGTAGAATTCTTGGTTTATATGATAACTCTAAATTTGACTTTTTGAGGAACTGTCAAATTGTTTGACAGAGGAAATCCATCATTTTATGTTTCTTTTTCTTTTAATTACTCCATTTGTATAGAATATTTAGTTTTTCAATTATTTTATGATGACTAATACTATGGTTGACATTCTTATAGATTAATTTTTGTACAGATACTTGATTATATCTTTAGCATAAATTCCTAGGTGTGGAATTATTTAAATCTTAAATGCATTTGATTTTTTATTTTTTCTTTGTTTTCTTTTCTTTCTTTTTTTTTTTTAAGTTAACATATAATGTATTATTTGTTTCAGGGGTACAGATCTGTGATCCATCAGTCTTATACAATTCACAGTCTTCATTATAGCACATACCCTCCTCAATGTCCATCACCCCCATTTTATGTTTCACCAAGGAATAGTTGAGGATTCTAATTTCTCAACATATATGGCAACACTTTTTATTTTCTGACTTTACTGATTATTGCCATCTTGATTGGTATGAAGTAACATTTCATTGTGGCTTTAATAAGTATTTACCTAATGGCTTGTGATGTTGTGCCTGTTCACATGCCCTTATTGGCTATTTGTATTCTTGGAGAAATGTCTATTCAAGTTATTTCCTTATTTTCTAATTGGGTGGTTGTCTCTTGGTCATGTTGTAAGAGTTCTTGATATACTCTGGATGTGAAAGTCACAAGATATATGAATTGCAAATATCTTCACCCATTCTGTGGATAGTCTTTCATTTTCATGATCATGTCCTTGGAGATGGAGAAAAAAATAATTTTGGTGAAATCTTATTTATCTGTTTTTTCTTTGTATGTTGGACTTTATGAATTATTTCTAAGAAACTATTACCTAATTCAAGGTCAAAAATATTTACACATATGTTTCATTCTAAGAGTTTTATAGTTTTAGTTCTTATAGTTTATTTATTTATTTATTTAGATAGTTGTTTTTAAAAATTAGATAGTTAATTTTTATATATGGTATAAGGTAGGAGTCCAACTCGATTCCTTTGCATAAGATTACTAGCTGTCCTTCAGTACTAATTGTTGAAAAGACTATTCTTTCACCTACTGAGTTGTCTTGGGACCCTCATCAAAAGTCAGTTTCTCAAAGATATATGGTGTTATTTTGGAACATTAATTTTTATCCCATTAATTCATTCATCTACTCTTAATCCAATAACACACATAATTAAATTTCTAACTTTGTGATGAGTTGTGAATTCAGGAGGTATGAGTCTTCTAATTTTCTTCTTTCATTTTTTTTTTTTTTTTTGCTATTTGGAGCCCTGCTGGTTTTGATAGAAATTGCATTATATCTATAGATCAATTTGAGTAGGATTGCCATTTTAATAGTATTAAATGCTCCAGCTCATGAACATGGTATATCTTTTAATGCATTTAGTATTTTATAAATTTTCTTTCGGTGATTTTTATATTTTTTACTGTACAAGTTTTGTAGTTCTTTTAAGTTTATTTCCACTTAATTTATTATTTTTTTCTATTGAAAATTAAATTGCTTTCTTAATTTCATTTCCAGATTGTTCATTTCTAGTGTATAAAATCACCACTAAATTTGTATATTGATATTGTATCCTGAAACCTTGCTGAATTTATTTGCTCTAAATTTCCTTGTGTATTTTCATATGTTTCTCTAGAAACATTTCATATGTTTCTATATACACAAGATCATGTCATGAAAATACAGATAGTTTTATCCCTTCCTTTCTAATCTTAATATCTTTTTAACTGTTCTTGCATTATTGCTTTGGCTACAATCTTTTAAAATATTAGATAGAAATAATAAGAGTGGCCATCCTAGTGTTGTTTTGAATTTATGGAGAAAGTTTTGGTCTTTCATCATTAAGTGTGATGTTAGCTGTGGGTTTTATCAAGTAGTTTATCATCATGGATTGATACAATTACATTTTCTCCCCTACTCTCTTAATAATACATATTGCATAAATACATAATCTTTTCTTGAAATACATCTTATGCTTGGAATAAAGACAATTTGAACTTAGATTTTTTTTTCAAAATATACTGTTGTGTTTGATTTAGCATACTTTATTTAATATGAAGGTGAATTATAATGAAATCAGTGGAAACATATATTTTTCCTAGACTACCTGGTGCTATCAAAAGTAGCTGAAACATGAGCAAAAGCATTTACTCTCTTTGTCACCCAAATCACGTCTTTATAAAAACTAAAATGTCATTTAACTCACATGTATATTTAAGGATTAAATAAACTAATATGGATGAAATTTTATGTTTTTTTCTATTTTTATAATTATTACTACTGCATTTTTTCTGTAAGAGAGTTGGTCTAAATTTTATATTTTTTATCTCTTTTTACTTTGTTTGATTTAAATCTTATTCTATCCTTATGAAGTTTGTTAGCCATTTCTTATTTATTGAACAAATATTCATGATGTGTTTTTCTTAAAAAAAATAAAAAGTATTGTAAGGGCCTATTTAGCCAGAGCAATTCCACCCGGTTAAACAATGACCTTGTTGTTTACACAGTAAAACTTAAACTGTCCCTGCTTCACCCCCCCCCCCACTTCCCCCAGGGGACTTACTTAAAACAAGTCCTGGAAACTAGTCCCAGGTAACAAAGCCCAAATACAAGGGTGGGTCAGGCCAGGTGGAGGTATTCAATCAGTAGGGGCTCATATTGTCTCCCTAGCTACCAAGGAGTATGGGCCCCACCTTTGGGTGCCTTTTGGGCACTAATTCTGACCAAGGTGAAAGGCTAGTTCAAATATCTACTATAGGGTAAATTGTAATTCAATTGGTCACTTATGTGTGACCTAGCAGGACTATACAGCTTTCTCTGTGTTACAATCTCACTGGCCACCTGTGCATGGCCAGGCCCAACCACATGGCCTTTGCCCTTAAAAGCTAGTCTGTAAGGCAGAGAGAGGTCACCTCTTTGCATGAGATGGTCCTGGCTGGTCAGTTTGATTCTTGATGCTTGGCACAAAATAAAGCTTTGCTTGACCTTCTCTTTGGATCAGTCTTGCCCCCTCTTCCATGGACCCAATAGTACAATAAGGGAATTGCTACTTTATTGAAGGTTCCCTGGCATTAGCTTATAAAACATTTTCGAACTAACAAATAATATTTTTGGTAACTTTTACTTGCTGATTTAATCACTTTTATGGCTTTGGATATATTTAGATTTTATTTGTGTGTGTGTGTGTGTGTGTGTGTGTGTGTATGTGTAGAAAATTTATAAAGATATATTGATAGAAATGTCATTTTTACCTTTTTTCTTATATATCATTTGAAGTTGTTTATAATTTCTTCTGATTTTTATTTTTAATTTTAAAGATTTTATTTATTTGACAGAGAGAGAGAGAGAGAGATCACAAGTAGGCAGAGTCAGGCAGAGAGACAGGGGGAAGAAGCAGACTCCCCACTGAGCAGAGAGACCAATGTGGGGCTGGATCCCAGAACCCTGAGATCATGGCCTGAGCTGAAGGCAGAGGCTAACCCATTGAGCCATCCAGGTACTCCAATTCTGATTTTTAAATTTCATTTATATATCCAGAATTATTTTCAATTTTTCAAACCCAATATTGTTTGGGGATTTATTTATTTATCTTTAGTCAGTTGCGATAGAAGTTTGCCTTTTGAGGTTAATGTTCAGCATGAAATCAGCCATAATACTGGGCTTGCTAAAATGTAACACTAAGGCTGCTGGGGGGAAGAAGTTTTCAGAGAAGGGATAGGCCTTTGGAATGCCTAGGCCTGATGGACCTCTCTGCCTTTGGAATGCTGCAGAGACTTGCTTTCCCCAAGGCTCTCTTAACCCAAACAGCCACCCTGTGATCTAAGAGATATATGCATTGTCCCTTAAGCTATGTCTAGGAGGACAGGCAGATTAGCATATCTTATCTTTCCTGTAAACAGATCCTCCTAGTTTCAGAAAGACCCCTTGTCAACATCACAGGCCTCAGAAACAGTGATAAGGATTTGTGATTATTGTGAAGGATCAATAAAAGGAGGAGCAAAGAAGAGCAAAGGGTCTTTGCTCTGGGCATTGACCCCCTTGCCTTCTACTCTCTTTCACAGCCAAGTCTGGAGTGACCTTTCATTTGTTGGTATAGGGATTGCTGGCCATTCCCAGCATTTGCCTGTGTCTAGGTCTTCAGTCTCCTTCCAGGTTTCATACGTATATCTGTGTACAAATGACAGTCTGTGTTTGTGTTGTTTGTAATTAAATTAAACTCACACACACGTATGTGTGTAAAACTTTTATGTAGTTCAATAGATGTGTTCCTTATTAACTATAAATCTATATTATCTGGTGCAATGACAAAGTATCTTTAAAATATTATGCACAGTGAAACAATATTTTTATAAAATATATGCTTATATAATTGTAAAATGCACTACATGCATGGAACAAATCTAGATTTAAGTACACTAAAACATTAGTACTCCTTACCTCACTGTAGGTGAATTGGAGATGATTTTATTTACCTAACCTGCAGTTTAGCATTTCTCAGGAGCAACCATTACTGATTTTCATTTTAAGTGGAAAATTTTCTTTTATATTGTACTGACATTTTCCAAAACGATTCCTTTTAATTATATCAATCATTTTCTCAAAATGCTTCAGTGATTTGTTGTTCCCAAAGGGTATAGTTTAAATTCTTTATTATAATATTCAAAGTCCTCTGTCACTTGGCAGCAAACTGTATTTCTTCTCTTATCCTAATTCTCATACTAAATACAACAATTCCAACCAAATGCTTTTACCAGCTGTTCTCACAAATTTCTCTCTCCAATCTTCATACTTTTTGTGCACTCTGTTTCATCTACCCAACTGAAAATATCTCTATCTTTTTTTTTCTGCCTATGTGAATCCTACCTATTCTTCAAAATGCAATTACTCTTTCTTCATCTTTTATAAAGTCTTCCTGGGGGGAAGGGAAACAAAACAAAACAAAACAAAACAAAACAAAACAAAAGGGAGTTCTTTGAATATCTTAATGCCAATATTACTTTACTAATTTTCTAATTAATATTTTACTACTCTGGCATCCATTTTAGTGGCATTAACTCAGGATTGCATAAACTCGTTGCATTTGGGGACATGTTTGAAGCTGCCCAGCTAACAGGGTGAGTGGGGAAAGCTATCCAGTGCGTGCATGCTGGCTACTTAAGCTGTGTATCTTAGTATAAAGCTGCATCTGCCCAGAGCAAAGAAAGACTATTTTTTTTTAAGATTTAATTTATTTATTTGACAGACAGAGATCACAAGTAGGCAGAGAGGCAGGCAGAGAGAGAGAGAGAGAGGGAAGCAGGCTTCCTGCGGAGCAGAGAGCCCGATGAGGGGCCCGATCCCAGGACCCTGAGATCATGACCCGAGCCAAAGGCAGCAGCCCAAACCACTGAGCCACCCAGGCGCCCCGAGAAAGACTATTTTTATAAAAAGATTCCATCCATAGAGGAAGTCATGTTGCAATTATAGTCTGTCCAGAGACTGCATCCTTATATAAGCCACAGGATGTTCAGATAAATAAGTAATTTCATGGCTCCTCATAGTTAACATTTTAAAGGGATTATATCTGTTCCATCAAATTAGGATATGGAGTGTTTCTGTAATTTTTTGTATACATTAGATCACCTAGCACAATGCCACATGAATGGTTTATGAACAGATATGCACAATTCAGATATATCTGACATGAAACAAAATCTCAGATATCAAGACAGATTCCTACATTTCAAGCAAATTGTAGCTGCAGCAACTTTGCCACCTACTTTTACAAACGCCTGTGAGGCAATGAGAAGAGTTTGGAAGATAATAATCACCATAACCTTTACTGTTTATCAGTTATTACTTAACAATAGTAACTAGCATTTAAAGACTATTTTACAGGTTTAAGGTACATCATCATTAGATAATAACCATGTCCTTTCCATTTCTTTCTTTTATTTTAATATTTTATTTATTTATTTGACAGAGAGAGATTACAAGTAGGCAGAGAGGCAGGCAGAGAGAGAGAGAGGAGAAAGCAGGCTCCCTGCCGAGCAGAGAGCCCGATGCGGGACTCGATCCCAGGACCCTGAGATCATGACCTGAGCTGAAGGCAGCGGCTTAACCCACTGAGCCACCCAGGCGCCCCTCCATTTCTTTTTTGATGCCTAGGTTGGTACCTGGAATAGTAGCCTCCTGGCAAATATTTCTTAAAGGAATAAAATAAATTCAATATTAATTATCACTACATACATAAGTGAAACACCATGGACTTTTTCATACTGTTGAGCATCCTGTGATGGGAGTGGGAAAAATCAGAGTCACAAGGCCAGCAAGTGGAATGTACTCTCTGTTGTGGCTTTCTTATTAAAAGAAGGAGTGGAGAAAGCACATTTCCTGCAGAGTACAGGTAATAAAGAGTATACTAAACTATAAAAGTCACTTAAGCATTCTCTTACATGTTCATAATGGTATTTAAAATCAAATAATTTATTTTCCTCCAAATTAGAAATGTTTTTCTGGTAGAGGCCATGCTGCCTGTGTTTATTTGAGAAACAGACCCAAGTTAATATGCTTGTCCCTAGGGGTTTCAACAAGTGACCTTGGAAAGTTGTCACAACTAAATATAGAGCTGAATATTGTGATGAATGCTATTAGAAATAGCCACTTTGAGAGTTTGTCTCTAGCATATTAATTGTGGAGATGTCATCAAATCTGCCACATATGTTTACAATGGCTAGCTACAAAAGAATACAGGTTGAAGAGCTGTTCACACAGACGTGATGCAGTGTCATGCACCACTCTTCTGCTGAAGCCAGAACAATGTGTGCGGCCTTTTGCAGGGAACATGCACTTGGTTTATTCCATACACTCTCACTAAAAATGCATTCTGCTTCAAAGCACCAGAAAGTGGTGCTTTGTGATAACACAACACTTTTAACCTCCAGTTGTTCTATCGGCATTAGCTTCTGGGAAATTCTGATCTGAGCTAATAGCACAACTTTAAGAATTGTTCAAGTCCTTGCTGCATGCATATGTTTCTACGTGCTCACTTTCACTGTGGTTGAATACTTCATTTTCATTTTTCTTTGAGTTTAAAAATGTGTTTTATCTTAATTATTCATGTTTTTGGTAATTTGCCTGAAAATCCTTAGAAGGAACTGGGGTAAACATGTAGACAAATTGTTCTCCAGTACAAGTTAAAAGTAGAAACAGAAAAATGTGGGAACCCATTTTACAGATAAAGAACCTGAGGCACTTCTCTCTGCCCACCTCCGATCTCTGTCTGTCAAATAAAAAAAAAAAAAAAAAAAAAAAGAACCTGAGGCACTGAAGTGTAACATGACCTAAGGACAAACACAGATTTTTAAACCATAGCTGTGTGAATCTTCTCAGTCCCATTTGTTTTCCTCTTCTCACAGGGACATGTGATGAGCGCACACAAACTTGCATAGTTTCATCCTTCACTGGTTTCCACTCTGTCCTCAGCTGTGCCCTCTGCCCCATTTGCAACAGAACCTAAAAAGGTAAAGAAAAAGACTGTTGACTTAGATTAGACTGTGCCCCCAGACACCCAGTGTGTTCCCACTTAGAAAATGGGTTGACGGGCACCTGGGTGACTCAGTGGGTTACAGCCTCTGCCTTCAGCTTGGGTCATGATCTCGGGGTGCTGGGATCGAGCCCACATTGGGCTCTTTGCTCAGCAGGGAGCCTGCTTACCCCCTCTCTCGGACTGCTGCTCTGCTTACTTGTGATCTCTCCCTCTCTCTATCAGGTAAATAGATAAAATCTTTAAAAAAAGAAAGAAAGAAAGAGAGAAAGGAAATGGGTTGACTCGAGTTCAACTTTTCTTTTTTTTTTAATATTTTATTTATTTATTTGACAGAGAGAAAGATCACAAGTAGGCAGAGAAGCAGGAAGAGAGAGGGTGAAACAGGCTTCCACTGAGCAGAGAGCCCAATGAGGGGCTCGATTCCAGGACCCTGAGACCAGTGACCCACCCAGGAGCCCCTCAATTTTCTTTTGCAAAATTTCAACTAGGTATCTTAACACATGCCAAATATTAAACCTTGAATTTGAAATCTTTTCTGTGGACTTCTTATTGATAAGTAATGCTTGGGATGGGATTTGTTAAATGGCAAATATTGTAACATAGTATTCAAGTTAAAGTTCCCTAGTTTGACCAACTTTGAGAAGGAAACAAAAAATTGCATCTGCATCAGGACTATGTCAGAAACTGTGCCAAGGAAGGTCTGAAATGAATGAAGATATTACAAAGTGTCACAAAGCTAATTAGTGTGCTGAATCTTCCTGTAGAAGGAAATTTGCTGGCATCACCCCTGGGTCCTAATTTGAGAATGACCTCAAGTCATACTCCCCAAGGTACTATTAAAGAAATACCATACTGAGGAGGACTTTTGATAGATGAATAAAATAAATATTTATTCTCTCCATACATAAATAAGTTTATTTCTTTAACTGTTAAAGCTAAATCATTTATTTTTATTACAGGTTTCTTTATTACAGAGAGCCTTAATGTGTTAATAAACACTGTCAGTCTCAAAGAAAGGAAGGCAATGATCAGTTTCTCTTTAGTTTCTGTGGCCAAGGGTAAAAAGCTTCCTGAAGATTGTGCCCTACAAATCACAGTTTGTGAAATATTAAGACACATAAGAAATGATACATCACTTTACTTACTGTAATTCTAAAAAATAAAAATGTAAGTGTATATATAGTCTTAAATGCATATTTGATTTTATGGGTGTGGAATCCTGTTGCTTGAGTTTGTACATGGCTCTACCACTTACTAGTTGTGTGAACTGGAACAAATAATTTAGCTTTCTGTTCTTTGGTTTACTCATAGGCTAAATAAGGTTAATGAAAGAAGACAAATTGCAATGATAAATGTATTTAGAGCCTATAGCTGCACATTTTTCATTTTCTAATTCACGTTTTTTTCTTCTCACATGAACATATGTGTGGTGTGTGCATTAACTTGGCACAGCCTCCTTCCCCTCTTCACTGCTTTCCACTGATTCTTCAAGTGTGCCCTTCTCTTTTCAAGACAGAATTGGGTTGTTTTGATGATTCCTATGTATAGAAGAGCCTAGAAAAAACCTCAGTGAATATTAGCTAATGTACATGTGATTTATTTTTTATTAAATATATTATTATATATTATATATATGCATAAGAAATATATATGTATGCAATAATTATAAATAACATACTATTTATATATATATTTATATATCAGTATATTATAAGTCTTATATAAGTTATGTATTATGGAACATATATTACTAAATAATATTTATATATTATTATATTATAATTATATAATTATATATATAAGGCATATATATTTATAAGGCATAAATATTCCTACAATCATGAATAAAATAATTTAAAAATAATTATATTTAAAAACATCTCCAAGTTGTTAGCTTATATTTTACTGTTGTAACACATATACATTTAGTATCATGCATTTTCAGTCTTATAAAATCTCTCTAGCATGCCTCCAAGGCAAGTTCCCTCAAGAGCTGGAGAGGTCTTTTGGCCAGAACCTTTGCACATTTAACCTCTATACTGTTCTGAGACTAAGTATAAGCACATGTCTCCATAGGAAGCATTTAGCAAAGCATTTGCTACCATCAGCTGAGTCCCTATAATGTGCACAATTCTTGACACCTGCTATTTCAAATCCTCATGCTTGTCTTATAAGGTCAATAATGTCACTGTCAGATAAAGAAACTGGGGCTAGAGGAAGTTTCACAGCTAGTAACACATGGAACTTGGATTACAAACCAGGACTTACTGATGTGAAAGTTCACTTCTTTGAGCTCCCTGCTGCAGCCATAGGAGCCATAGGAGCTCGGAAATCCAATCCAGCCATGTCTCTCACGTGGAGAGGCTAGGTGGCAAGGCAACTGAAGCACACCAACCAGATTAAGGGCAGCAAAACACGGAATCAGGAATTATCCCAATGAATCTGAATACTCCATGCCGTCTTCTATGTTTAATGTAAGATGTGAGAAAAATGAAAGGATTATTTTCCCAATTTTCTATTTTTCTATTCATTAGATTTTTGAAAATGTCTGTTTAAGTTCTCCCCATAAATCAATATCAATGGTATGTCTTAGCTTAACAATGAGGCTTGCTTACTCAGTTGTATTGTTATGTGAGGTTGCACAGACATACACTTAGCACGTTTTCTTAAGAGGAAATAAAATATTTCATATTTTACTTCATTAATCTCCTCAGTACTCCTACAATTTCTAAGGAAGTATTCACTTATGCATACGAATCAGGTACACTGGATTCAGAAAGAGCGGCGTCAGTAGAAGCTTTAATTTGTCAAGTTGACAAAGGTATTTCCTTGTTCATGATGCCATATCTAAAACTCAGGCTTTCTTTAGTGGTCACAAATCACTAAATGAATTTATAATGAATAAGGTTTGGACATGGAAGAGATTATCATGTTTTCAAACTATGTATTACCTAGGTGCTCATTTTACAATATTTACCAAATACCTACTACATGCAGGCATTGTTTGAAGGGTTTTAGATACAGCAAAGGACAAAATAGGAAATAATCCCTGCATGTGTAAGACTTACATTCAAATGGGAAAAAAGATAATAAACTGGTGAATTACACAGACACACCCTTTACATGCACAACACCACCTTACATATAAAGGTGATAAATGCTATGGAGAAAATGAAAGCAGGAAAGAAGAGGAAATACAGTTCAAACAAAGGGAGGTCTGATTTTAAATAGTGTGTTCAGGAAAAATCACTGTGAGAGGTCGTTTCCTTTTTAGATTTTTTCCTTTTCGTTCCTTGTTCTTTCTTTCTTTCTTTTTTTCCTTTTTATTGCTCTTGTTTTGTGATTTTTTGTTTTTAAAATTTGAAGGTGGTCAAGCGCAACCTATGCTGGTGTTGGTCAGGAGTATTCCTGCCAGGAGAAATGATTGTAAAGATGGGCATGTACCTCGTGTGCCAGAGGAATAACAGAGAAATCAGTGGGGCAGAATGAGTTTGTGGTGAGGAGCCCAGGAACAAATGAGATCAGACAGTTAATAGAAGTCCAGCTCTTACTGGTCTGGAAGAAAGTTCTAAAGATTTTGGTTTGGGCTGAGAGAAGATAAGCTATCTAGTAGTAGGTTATCTAGCAAAGACTTTGAGAAGAATTATGTGATAAGATTTTTATTTTAAAAGATCACTCTGGACCTTTTTATCTAATTTATAAAAAGCTGCAGAAGACTGGCCCACAGATCTTATAATGACAAGAAGATATTTCACCAGAAGGCAGAAAACACAAAGAATCATAAATGAGCTAAATTCTGAATGGGTGAGTCTGTTCTTAGGAGTCTAGAGACCCATGGATGCTTTATCACTGGTTCAGAGGTAGAAGGAACAATCATAAAAGAGGGAATTGAAGAAAAAGCCCACCTTCAAATGACACCATGAGGCCTGGTATGAGGAATGAGAGTTCCCAGATATCCTACCACGGAGTGAATCGACAACAATCAGCACTCCCCGCCACCCTCACCCCGCCATGGGCCTTCCACTGCAGGCAGCAGTACAGAAAAGTCTCAGGAATAAGTGATAAAGTCCATAGAATTTCTCCCAAAATATCCAAGACCATTGCTTGGTGCTGAGCAGCAGCCTAATGAAGGGTTTTAAAATAACTATGGTAAATATATAATAAAACCAAGTGGAAAAGAAAAGTGATATATAGGATCAGATAAGGAGTCTCAGCAACTCAAGGGAAACTACAAAAAGTAAGTAATGGCAATTTTAGAATTTAAAAAATACATTAGAAATTAATAGTCATTTGGTAGATTTGACCATAACCCAGACACAACAAAGGAAAGGATCAGGAACTAACATATAAAGACCCAAATAGATTTTAAAGAACCAAACAGACCATCTGAGACTTGTAGGAGAGTATTAAATGGTCTAACATACTTGCAATTGAAGTCCTAGTAGGAGATGTGAGAGGGATAGAGATATAATGTTTTTGTTTTGTTTTAAATAATGAAGAAAATAAACCCACAGATCTAAGAACAGCAATAAACTCCAAACAGGAGAAATACGACTTAGACACACCAGAGACAAACTGTTGAAGACCTAAGATAAAATGAAAATCGATCAATCAACCAAGCAATTGGACACATGACATTCAGGAAAACAAAAATAAAGATGTCTAGGGGCACCTGGGTGGCTTAGTTAAGTGTC
Source organism: Mustela lutreola (assembly GCF_030435805.1). NCBI lineage: Eukaryota > Metazoa > Chordata > Mammalia > Carnivora > Mustelidae > Mustela > Mustela lutreola. The sequence goes on along the minus strand of NC_081299.1, from coordinate 117,748,898 downwards.
TGCCTTCAGCTCAGGTCATGATCCCAGGGTCTTGGGATCAAGCCCCACATTGGGCTCCCTGCTCAGCAGGAAGCTTGCTTCTCCCTCTCCCACTCCCCCTGCTTGTGTTCCCTCTCTTACTGGGACTCTCTGTCAAATAAACAAATAAATATAAAATCTTAAAAAAAAAAAAAAGATGTCTGTCTTCTACTCAGAAATAGTAGAAGCCCAAAGGCAGTGGCAGGGAATTTCACCTAAGGCAAGAAACATCCAATGTATAGCCAGTGGACATGGTTTTCAAAAATAAGGTGATATAAAATTATTTTATGGCAGACAAAGACAAAATAAATTAATTTTCAGGCTAAAGAAGGGAAATCATATGTACATGTGAAATAATGTGGATGAAACATATGACAAAATTCAAAATATATTATAATGAACAACTCTCCACAAATTAAGAATAGAGAGAAATCATCTTCATTTTCTGAAGAGTGTTTACAAAATTCTAATGATAGCCTACTCCTTAATGACAAAAGACTGAATGCTTTCTTTCTAAGACTGGGAACACAGTAATGATGCTTGCTCTCATCATTTTCATTTGACGCAGTACTGACATTTCTAGTCATTGCATTAAGGTAATAAAAATTAAAAGCCGGGGCGCCTGGGTGGCTCAGTGGATTAAGCCGCTGCCTTCAGCTCGGGTCATGATCTCAGGGTCCTGGGCTGCATCGGGCTCTCTGCTCAGCGGGGAGCCTGCTTCTCTCTCTCTCTCTCTCTCTCTCTCTCTCTCTCTCTCTCTCTCTGCCTGCCTCTCTGTCTGCTGTGATCTCTCTCTCTGTCAAATAAATAAAATCTTTAAAAAAAAAATTTAAAAGCCTACATATTAGAAAGGAAGAGGCAAAGAACTACTTCTATTTATAGATGACTTCAATGTCTGTATGAAAAATCCAAAAGAATCTCTAAAAAACAAATCCTAGAATGAATACATGAGGTTGTTTAGGTCAAAGAATCCAAGCCCAATACACAAACATGAGATGAAAGTTCAAATTACCTCTTCCAGATTCATCTCTTGTAGTTACTAACAAGCTTCATTGCATGGTTTTCTCTGTGAAATGTAGTACTTATCTCTCCAACTGATATATCACTTCTAGAATAGGCATTTATATGAATAGAATTCATATAAAATATATATGAGAAGGCACTACAGTAACTAAAAAAAAATCTTGTAAAAGGAGAGTAAAGTGAGAAAAATCACTCTACCCTTATGGAAGAGCTAATATATATATATCTAGACTAATTACATAGTGTAGTCTTGGTAGAGGGAGAAGGGCTGCGGTCAGTGCAACAGAAGAGAGAACCCAACAATAGACCCACCTAAATCTGTCCAGCTGTGTTTTGACAAAGGTACAAAGGCAATTCAGTAGAATAAAGATACCCTTTTTCAGGAAGTGGTGCTGGAGCAACCAAAGGTCCATAGGGAAAAAAGAGCTTTTGTGGAGAGGTTAGGCCAAAAGCCTGAATGCGGTGGATGCAAGAAAGAACAAGGGAAAGATGTTTGCAAAACCCCAAGAACAAAATATTGTTTGGAACATAAGTATCATAAGGACCAGAAAGAATTATGAGAGTGGCAGGAAAAAGCAGGCCGGGTCACTTAGAAAGGGATTATAGATACCAGTCCTTTGTATTCATTAAAAGTCATGCCTATAATCCATCTAATTAATAGAAGCTATTTGCTTCTACAAATTTCTATTATTGCACATTGTAATTATAATTGGATTTTTACTACTTTTAGCTGATCTTCTCCTCTGATATACTAAAATATTATTTAATAACCTGTACTGTGGTTTTCCTCATCACAGTTCCAATGTCTAGTAACTGCCAAGCATATAGCTGAAACTGGAGAAATATTCATTAAATGCAATTAAACTAAATGAAGCCAAGTTACTAAATGGCTTGATTTCAGTTTTAAAGCCATTGCTCTCATGCTCTTTACCCCTGAAACTTTGCCTAAGCAATTTCCCCCCAGACTCTCTCCAAATGAGTCTAAATTCAGCCACAGGTCCCACTCCTTCTATGCTATTTGGATGCAAGTTCAAATTAACTCTTCCAGATTCATCTCTTGTAGTTACTAACAAGCTTCATTGCATGGTTTTCTCTGTGAAATGTAGTACTTATCTCTCCAACTGATATATCACTTCTAGAACGTCCCTAGAGTTCCCATAACCTTTAGATTTTGTTTGTTGATAGATTATATGTTCCCAGAGAGGGAACATGAATCTCCGATTTCTTCTGTTCCTTTGTGTTCATCCTTATTTCTAGCATTTCTTCAAATGTGAAGTCAATGCTGTGGTTATTCCATTCATGTACTAGATTGTATTTGACTCTATAATATTCCAAACCCTGAAACTAATGAAATAGATTTGCTTCTTGGGTAATTTATCATAGCAATGATATTTTCAGTCTAGATTTCTACAGCTTATCTTCACTAGATCATCTACTTAGTACATGACATTTCTAATAGTTACTTATAATCTGGTTAAGATATGTAGTATTAATACAGGTGTTTTTTTCTTCTTCTTTTTGTTCCTAACCACATGTCTCTGGTTGAGTAGAATTAGCTGTGGGGTGTTTAAGCCAATGGGTCAACAATGGCATGGAGTCCTTTCTAGGGAGAGCGTATCTCAATAAATGTTTGGATTGTTTATGGATAAACTTTTGCTTATCATCAATAGGCAAGAGAAATAAAGTAAGGGCTAATTAGGTCTACATAGTAACTAATAGCATTTATGAGCTATATGTTTGTATTTTGAGATGGTTGATGAGAATCCAGACAGCGGATGCAGAGAGTACTTCAGGAGAGAGCAAGATCCATATGAGGAAAAAGTGATAATTTAGACCTCAAAAAAAAAATTAAAAATTCTTGCTCTGTGACTGATCCCATTAAACAGGCAAAAGCAAGCTTAAAGAGTAGGAGAAAATATTTGCAGACTACATATCCAGCAAAAATAGCTCAGTAATTAAAATGTATAAAGAACTCCAAAAACTCAAAAGAATTAAGAAAAAAAAAAGAAAAAAAGAATCCACAAAATTCCAATTAGGAATTGTTGATGATGACAAATTTGTAATAGAGCTTGAAGTCTGGAACTGTGATGCCAACAACTTTGGCTTTCTTTTTCAATATTCCTCTGGCTATTCGAGGTATTTTCTAGTTCCATATAAATTTTAGGATTATTTGTCCCATTTCTTTGAAAAAAATGGATGGGATTTTGATAGGGATTGCATTAAATGTGTAGATTGCTTTAGGTAGCATAGACATTTTCACAATATTTGTTCTTCCAATACAGGAGCATGGGAAATTTTTCCATTTCTTTGTGTCTTCTTCAATTTCTTTCATGAGTACTTTAGAGTTTTCTGAGTATAGATTCTTTGTCTCTTTGGTTAAGTTTATTCCTAGGTATCTTAGGGTTTTGGGTGCAGTTGTAAATGGGATTCACTCTTTAATTTCTATTTCTTCTGTCTTGTTGGTATAAAAAAAAATGCAACCAATTTCTGTGCATTGATTTTATATCCTGACACTTCACAGAATTCCTATACAAGTTAGAGCAGATTTGGAGTGGAGTCCTTTAAGTTTTCCACATACAGTATCATATCATCTGCAAGCAGTGATAGTTTGACTTCTCTTTTGCCAATTTGGCAAAATTTGGATGCCTTTAATTTCTTTTTGTTGTCTGATTGCTGAGGCTAGGACTTCTAGTACGATTTTGATTAGCAGTGGTGATAACGGACATCCCTGCCATGTTCCTGACCTCAGCGGAAAAGTATTCAGTTTTTCTCCATTGAGAATGATATTTGCAGTGGGTTTTTCATAGATGGCTTTGATAATATTGATAATATGTGCCCTCTATCCCTACACTTTGGAGAGTTTTAATCAGGAAGGGATACTGCACTTTGTCAAATGCTTTTTCAGCATCTATGGAGAGTATCATATAGTTCTTGTTCTTTCTTTTACTAATGTGTTGTATCACATTGATTGATTTGCAGATGTTGAACCAACCTTGCAGCCCTGGAATAAATCCCACTTGGTCGTGGTGAATAATCCTTTGAATGTACTGTTGAATCCTATTGGCTAGTATTTTGGTGAGAATTTTCGCATCTGTGTTCATCAAGGATATTGGTCTGTAGTTCTCTTTTTTGATGGGATCCTTGTCTGGTTTTGGGATCAAGGTGATGCTGG